>NW_026991715.1:95448751-96698751 GCF_029215605.1 Mirounga angustirostris | reverse complement strand
ACATAGCCCCGTCCCTCCTTCCTTTTCTGAGGCCAAACCCAGTTTTGCCTGTTTAATTACCTCCAGTGATTTCAACATTAACCAGGTCTGTTGATCCACCCTGGCATGAGAAATAACAGAGTTGGCCAGATCTGATAGTGCAGAGAAATTGGAGCCTTTCCCTAGCACTATTTACACAGGCCTCATCTGGGGGTTGAGGGTCATAGCTTTGGTGGCTTATAGCTGGAACACACTTGTCATTACCTGAGGGAGAGGAAAAGGGTTCTGTTTCGAGTGGTAAGCACAGAATTTCACAGTAGGGGGGGCATGGGCCTAGCAGTCTGGTTTGTATAGAAACTAAATTTACATGGCAAGAATATGAATTATCCATAGATTCTGTTTAAAAGAACTATACAAGTATCTTAGTTTTCTAAAAGGCCTTTATTTACACTCTACATAAGTTTGGGGAAAAAGTCAGTTCATTTTAAATATTATAGTTCTATGATAACAGTTTTGTTTGGGCTGGGGCTTTCTTTTGGCACGGTACTATTAGGGCCTATGGGGTAAGACTGGCGTGGCTCTCTGACTCTCTGTCTTACCACTTTCTCTCTGGTTCGTTTACTCGCCTTCTGCTGTTCCTGAACACCAAGTTCCCTTAAGGCCTTTGTACTTGATGTTCCCTTTTCTTAGAATTTGCTCTGTCTTAGCTGGTGTGGGCTGCCATAACAAAATGCCCTAACAGGCTGGGTGGCTTAAACAACAGAAACTTATTTCTCGCAGTTCTGGAGGTGAGGAAGTCCAAAGTCAAGATGCTAACAAGGTAGTTTCATTCTGAAGCCTCCTCTCTTGGCTCACTGGTGGCCTCCATCTCTCTGTGTGCTCACACGGCCTTTCCTATGTGCATGTGCACAGACAGGTGAGAAGAGTAAGCTCTCTGATGTCTCTTCTTCTAAGGACACTGTTGGATCAGAGACCCACCCTTATGACTTCATGCAACCTTAATTTCTTCCTTAGTGGCCCCATCTCCAAATACAGCCACACTGAGGGTTAGGGCTTTACTATATGAATTTGAAGGGAGGGAAGACACAAACATTCAGTCCATAACACTCCCCATTAGGTCTAAATTGGTTTAGTTCTTGGCTATCTACAACACATCTTCCCTCCCCTTTTTTTCTGTCACTCACTGCCCTTCTCTGCTTTGTTTTTCTTCCTGCACTTAATACCACCTAAAATTATTTTACATTAAATGAGTGGTGTTTATTTTCTGTCCCTACGTCTTAGATGAGTTAATGATTAAATGAGCTTGCGTAAATAAATTATTCATTCCACAAATTTTTATTTTGTGCCTACAGTGTGCAAGGCACTGGACTCGGTTCTAGGGTTACAGTGATGAAGAAAAGTATGCATACTCCCTGCCCTCATATTGCTTACGGTGTTGTAAGAGCATTTATTGAATACTTACTAGGTACCAGGTATGGTGCTGAGAATTTAACTTAGATTATCTCACTTGATCTTTATAAAAATCCTATGATCTAGGTCCTATTGTTTCATTAATTTTATGAAAGGGACCATTAGGCCCCACATGGATAAGCCACTTTTTCAAAGTCATTCAACTAGTTGGAGCTGGGTCCTACAGCTCTTGACCACTATCCTAAACTGCATATGGAAGACACAGTAGAATACAGAGCACATTTGAGGGGATGAACAAAATCACATATGGCTGTAACCTTAATATCAAAAAGTATTCAATACTGATTATTCCCATTAACCAGCAGTTATATATCCAAAACAAGTTTGGGTATAAAAACCTACATGCACAAGATTGATATTCTGAGGCATTATTAAGAATGTTATAAAAAAAAAAATCACTGCCCATGGGATTCCTTTCCTTTAGAGTGTGTGATAGAAAACCCAATGGGGCCTTTGGAGGCAGGCAGGGGGATTTGGGAGCAGACTTAGATTCATATCTTTGCTCTGTCATTTACTGCCCTTGGAACCTTGAGCAGGTTCTGAGACTGAGTTTTCTTAGCTGGGAAATGGGGATTATAATACCCACTTCATAAAGTGTTAAAATATCCCTGCAAATAGAGGATACTTAATGAATGGTAGTTAGCTTTTACTATATTATTTTCACAGTGCATTTAAACTATAATTGGAGGGGCGCCTGGGTAGCTCAGTCAGTTAAGCGTCTGTTTTGGCTCAGGTCATGATCCCAGGGTGCTGGGATGGAGCCCCACGTTGGGCTCCCTGCTCAGTGGAAAGTCTGCTTCTCGCTCTGCCCCTCCCCCTGCTCATGCTTTCTCTCTTTCTCTCTCAAATAAATAAATAAAATTTTTGATTTTTAAACAATTTTTAAACAATTAACCTGTTCAGAATCATGTGTGTTACATAAAGTGAGGCTAACCTGGAAGACTTGAGTTGTGTAACCTGATCACTTGGAAGCAGCTATTTCTCCATCAGTTTCCCTGAATGCCTCAAGATAATTTCATCAGTCCTAGATTCCCTTTTCCCTAGAAGGAGTATCTTTGGGACTGGCAGTCTTCCGAGGTTCTGGGAGGTCAAAGGAATCCAGGTCCCTTGGCATGTGTCTTTCTCTCTGCCTCTAGATTCAACAGGAAGAAGTCTGGGTCAGTGTTAGTGGGTTGGATAAGGAAGAAGTGAGAGGAGGAAAAAGAAAAAAAATTGAACATGGGTCCAAGTTATACCCAGTTCCCAATGGAGCCCCAGAAACTATCTCTTTCCCTTGGGCAGGACAGAAAGAATTAGAATCTTGCCATCACTGGCTTGTCAGACCATGTGGTATCATGCTTTTGGCTGTGGGTGTTTAGAAGGCTGTGGGTTGTGCCTGCTGAATATTCATTCTCACTTCTTATAAAAATAACTTGACTGTTTTTTCTTTGGGAAACTAATCTTCTCCCACTCTTAGTCCCTGTTCCAGGTCCAGGTAAGTCTGTAGCCAGGCCTAGCAATTAGTGTTCCATTCCTCTTTCCACAGTGATTGGTTCCAGGATGGCAGTATAATCCAAAGCTGGGCCAATGAGGCTCAATTTCTGTGCTTTTTTATTGGCCTTCTTTCCCCTCAGGTATGCTAAACTCTGGGCATGTAATCCTGCTTCTTCTGCCTCAACCCTCTAGAGAGAGTTTAGCTCAGAGTGGAGGCAATGAGGCAAGAGACTTCACAATATCATTCCAGTTCCTCCATCTTATCAGGCTTCCATTTTCAGTTACTTGAACGAATAAACCCAGTTCCTTCATTTTTTCTTTTCTTAAATGAAGTTGATTTTGGTTTTTGACACTTGGAGTCAAGAGAGTCCAAGAGAGTAATACATCTGACTTTGTGGAACTGGAATGAGCAGATGAGGCAGCCAAGATGTGAGGGGGGATGGGAAACCAAGTCCTATAGAAATCATAGGGAGACCAGCAGTGTTCACCTCTGTCTGAGGGGCTGCTGCTGGTTGGGGCTGTTGTTTGTCTTACCTAGTTTGTGCTCTTGGGAGTAGAACTAGACCAAAGACAGGTGGTTAAGAAAGAACAGATGGTAAGTATGTTATTTCCAATAGTGATTGCTGAAGAAAATAGGTGGAAATTTCTAGTGGGGGAGTGAGTGCCCCATCACTAGAGCTCTCTGATTCCAGGAAGCTGGACTGACCCTGCTGGGAATGTTAAGCATGGCTGGTGGAGGGGAGACATATTGAGACTAACTTTGAGCCCCATTTCTATTTTGGGAGTTTCTGATTAGATGCAAATTGTTTGAATATATTATTTAGCCTGGAACATGTATAAATAAGCCAATATTTCACTAACAAGATGTGCTCTTGTGAGGACTGTGTCTTGCTTACCTCTCTAGCTTAGGGCAGATAGAGGGCAGGTAACTTGGTGATGAAAATCAAATGCCCTGCTGTCTAATCCTGAGTCTGTCACTTGTTTGGTGAGTGACCTTGGGCAAGTGACTCCATACCAGTAAGGTTGTGTCCTCTATGTAACATGGGGATCCTATTATACCTACTGCTTAGGGTTGGCATGTGGGTTGGCCATAAGGCATCGTAAGCACTTGTCTGACAGCTGTTATTACTAATTGCTCAGCCCCTGCCTGTGGAGTGAATGAACAAAGGTGCTGGGAGAACCCCAGAGAAAACCCTGCCGACTGGTTTTAGAAAGGAACTCAGGGTGAATTTGGGAGGAAGAAAAAGTGTGACAGTCAAGGAGGGCTCCGTTCTGCTCTTGTTGATGGGACACAATGCCTGAATTCTAGTTTCTTCTTTCCTGGATAAATTGGCATGTATCTTATGTCAGGTTCTCTAGAAGCTGAGTGGGAGGAGGATAGAGACACTGTTCAAGTGATTTATGAGGGACAGTGCTCCCAGGAGACAGAGAGTGAGCAGGACTGGCTACACAATTTTTTGGGTCCAGAGCAAAATGAAAATGAGGAGCCCCATTTTCAAAAGAACAGGGAAAAAGTGTTATTAAAGATACTAACATATAAAACCTTTTTCTTTCTTCTACCATTTTTCTTTCAACTTGCCATGGTATTTTTTTTTTTTTAAGATTTTATTTATTTATTTGAGACAGAGAGAATGAGAGAGACAGAGAGCACATGAGAGGGGGGAGGGTCAGAGGGAGAAGCAGGCTCCCTGCCGAGCAGGGAGCCCGATGCGGGACTCGATCCCGGGACTCCAGGATCATGACCTGAGCCGAAGGCAGTCGCTTAACCAGCTGAGCCACCCAGGCGCCCGCCATGGTATTTTTAATTTGCTATTTAATATAGTTCTAAGTAAAGCAAAAATAAAAATTTAAATTATTAGCATGAATTTTACCATTTATCTTCACTTTGTGCAATGCCAATTTTAATTGCAAATATCACCAAAGTTATATTAATTAGTATTTTTGTGGTTCATCCCCAGAAGGTGCCTCTAGCTAGTCAGAAGACACAAACACAAGCCAGACCCAGGAAAGTTGGAAGGGAGGGTGTGCAAGGCAGAAAGATATACCAGCACCTGACATGCTGTGTCCTGGCTGAGGAATCTGAGCCAGGAATGTCCCCTTCCCATAGGTCACCCATTCTGACCCACAGTGGAAGGAGACCCTAAGCTTATTTCAGGCTCTGTCCCTTCACTGGGGGTAGGTGAGAGGCTTGTTCTTGCCACAGTGCTTGCCAAATGTGCTGTGGCTTTGCCGGCCAGAGGCAGGGACAGCTACCACCTTGCCCAGCCCTACCTTTCCTTGTGTCTGCACGCAGGCCCTTGCTGGGGGCAGAGGGCTGCTGCTGTCACTGCACAGGGCAGGGAGGGAGAGGTGCGGCAGAAGGAAGGGTGTTAGGGGGTAGAGGAGGTGGGAAGGTGCTGGGAGGTGGCACTGCCTGTGAGCCAAGGCTCCAAGTCCCTGGTCATCCTTATTAATTTCATAGGATTTCCCCTACAAAACAGATTTAAAGATAAACTTTTTAAGAATTTTAAGATGGCAGGTGCAGAGCAGTAAACTCCAAGCAAGGTGAGCATTGGACCCTATGTGACTGCCTTGGTCTTAGGCTTGAGAATATCTCTGACCTCATTCTTTGGCTCATCAATTCTTGATCTCTTTTCATTGTGTATATTAAGCAGTACCCTAGCTGGATGTCCGAATTTGCTCCCAAGACTACTATGTTCGATGAGCCATCTATCTAGATCCTTGCAGGTCAGGGCCCCTGGCCACCATTCCACCCTTGTTGCCCTTTATGGTAATTGCACCCATCTTGTTTCTCATGGTTGAGTGCTTCTATTGGTCTTTGCTATTCTGGAATTTTATTATCCAGTTTTTTTCTAGGGAGCCCAGTTCTGTTACAGCGCTTCCTATAGGAGACAGCCACTACAGAGCTTCGTGAGGAACTGTTGCCAACCTTACCAATACTTTTTTTTTTTTTAAGATTTTATTTATTTATTTGAGAGAGCGAGCAAGTGCGAGCTGGGGGAAGGGCAGAGGGAGAGGGAGAAGCAGGCTCCCTGCTGATCCGAGAGCATGACATCCCAAGACCCTGAGATCATGACCTGAGCCAGAGGCAGACACTTAACTGACCGTGCCACCCAGGTGCCCCTCACCAATACTTTCTTATCTCCCTGGTAAAGGGAGAGTCCTCCAGGCCTTCTCAAGGAACATGGTCAGCTGATGGGTTTTCCTGTCTTATATGGTAGGCCCATTCTAGCATGCCTACTACTCTGAGCCCGTCAAACCTTCCCTCCAGTTTGCAATGGCAGTTTTCTGGCATCTCTGCATTGTTGTTTGGCTCATTGCTTTTTCCAGTCTTTCAAGAGCCTCCCTTCAGCATATCGGAAACATCCCCTGGGGTCATCCTGTGACACTGGAGAGAGGGCTCCTCTTTATCAACAAACTCTACATTATCCAGCTAATATCTCACCTTCCTTGATCCATCACCCTTGGAATCCTCCACAGACATTTTCCCCTCCCCCAGTTGGGGCTTGTGCATGTTGGCCAGGTCTGATATATAATCCCTTTCTTTCCTCAGTAGGCCTAGCACTTTCTGAGTTGGTCCATGCTAAGGTTTTACCCTGATGATCAGTCTGATGGCCAGGAGTGGAGGTGGGGCAAATCTCTAGAAGGGCAAACCTCTAGAAGGGCAAACATTGTTTTATAAAGCACCTGACTCATTTTTCAGCAAGGTAGAGTGGAGGTGAGGGCTTATCTTCCAGCAAGGGAACAGGGACACTTTGGTAGACCCAGAGGGTTCAGGTGTATCTGGGTTTATCTCTTCAGATAGCCCCTCCCAAGAATCTGCATCCCCTCTTTCCCTGTCAGGGCCTTGTCTCTGGGGTAAAAGGATGTTCCTAGCAGAGAAATGGGCTGCCTGCTCTTCAGCTCTTTGTCAGCCTTCCAGCTGTGGGAGGTAAGGGTCCCTTTAAATGCTGCCAATCAGGCCCTCTGAAACTGTTTATCAATCAGTCTGTCAGCTTCTGTCTTCAACACATCTTAGCACACCCAGTTCCATGGTCTATTTGGTCAGCATTTGTCCCAGACCTTGCAGATGCCAGAGGGACTATAGCAGCCGGTGCTCCCCTCCCACTTCCCCCTGCCTATTCTCTGAAGGTGAAAGTCTTAGAAATGGCACCTGCTGCAACAGGCATTTGGTTTCCTAGGACATTTTCCAGTATCAACGGTTTTGGGTTAGTTTCCCTAGAAGCAGAACCTGAGATAGGGTTCATTGTTTAAATGATTTTTTGAGGGAGCAAAAATAGAAGGGGAATGAAGAGGCAAGACAAGGTGGCAAAAAGCTAAGCAAGAATGTGGTCTCAACAGGAGTCTAGTTGTAGCCTGATTTCCCTGGGGCACTCTGGAGCCCTCATGGGATCACAGAATTGGCCCCAGCCTGGCAACCTGCCTTTCACATCCTCCTCTATCCATCAGTCGTTGGCCTCCTCTCTCCAATCAAGGAGCACACTCTGCTTTTCTCTCCTCCTTCTCAGAAACCTGTCTCAGCGGAAAGCAGATCCTTAGACTCAGGGGAGAGAAGATCGAAGAAGTTCTTTGGCCTTTGGCCCAATTTCTCTGGAAAATGATTTCGGGATTGAAGACCTTTTAATTCATTGTAATGCATGTCACTGATACTGTCTCTACTGGGATGGCTTTTGGCCCGGGGACAATGAGGAGGCCTGGCAAAATGTGGCGTGCAGCTAGGTTTGCTTTCTGGGATCCCAAAGCTGGACAATTATGGACACCACATGGATCATGTTGGAAAGGACTTTATCTTTGTTTCCCTTTGGTTCCTGGGATGTTCACTACATGTTTATTAATTACCGACCGAGTTGGAGAATCAATATGAAACCCGAAGAATGTAGAGTATAATAATTGATTTTCTGGGGCGCCTGGGTGGCTCAGTCAGCTAAGCGTCTGCCTTCGGCTCAGGTCATGATCCCAGGGTCCTGGGATGGAGCCCTGTGTCCGGCTCCCTGCTCAGTGGGGAGCCTGCTTCTCCCTCTCCCTCTGCCGCTCCCCTGCCTGTGCTCTCTCTCTCTCTCTCTAATAAGTAAATAAAATCTTACAAAGAAAAAAAAAAGAATTGATTTTCTCTTTTTCAACCAAATATTTTAAGTGGGCATGAGAGGCAGGGATGACAGGGAAGGAGGAGGGTGTGGTGGTTCAGAGCCTGGTCCCCGGATTCACATGGACCTGAGTTGGAATCCCAGCAGTGACTTGTCAGAGCAGCATGACCTCGAGCATGTAGCTTCAATTCTCTGAGTCTTACTTTTCCTCTTGGGGATGACACCCGTCTTTACTTCATAGAGCTGATAAAAGGCTTAAATGGGATCCTGCATGAAACAGATTGAGCACTGGGCATCTAGTGACTGCCTAGTGAATACCAACTATTATTATTTTTTTAAGATTTTATTTATTCATTTGTCAGAGAGAAAGAGAGAGAGAGAGCACAAGCAGGGGCAGCGGCAGGCAGAGAGAGAAGCAGGCTCCCCGCTGAGCAAGGAGCCCGATGCAGGGCTCGATCCCAGGACCCTGGGCTCATGACCTGAGCCGAAGGCAGACGCTTAACGACTGAGCCACCCAGGCGCCCCGAATACCAACTATTATTGATAGCAGAGTGTTATCTGAACCTTTTTTGGGCAGTGCATATTCTGGAGGCAGCATGATAGTGCGGAAGAAGTCAGGTCTTTGAAATCTGAGAGAATTCGCTTCCATTTCTGACTCTGCCACTGCCTAGCTCTGTGACTGTGGGCAATTTACTTTCCCTCTCTGATCTGCCGAGAAGGAGGAAAATAACTGCATTGCAGAGTTTTGGTGGAGAAAGCATCCAGCCCAGATTATGGCTCACTCAGAACTTACTCAGTTCTCTTTCTTCTTCTCATTTTACAACAACAGAATGTTTAGCTCATGCCTTTATTTCCTCACATGTGACTTGGGGCCAAAGTTGGCAATTAGATTTTTTAAAGTTTCTCAAGGTAGGGCACAGAATGGGTGAGACCATTAATTAAACGCTGGCTTTGGAAGACAAAATACTACTGCATTCCAAAAGGAAACTAACTTATTAATTGGAACAGAAATATTCAGGCTCAAATAAGCAAAGACAACAAGCTCTGAGATGCCATTTTAACAGCAGGAGATGTAACCGATCTTTAGGAGTGTCTGCTTGCCTTAACCCTTAATTAGGATGATGGTGGAAGGGAGCAGGATGATGGCAGTGGTATTCATTGGGTCCTTATTCTTTCCTAGGTGCAGTACTAAGCACTTGACATGTCATATTTCTTTTAATCTTTTTAATAACCTTATGAGGGAGATGTTATTATCCCCATTTTACAGATAAGGAAAGTTGAGTCTCATAGGAGGAAACTTCAAGGTCATTGGCTGGTAAGAGGCACACTAGTATTAGAATCAAAGTCTGAGGGGTTCCTGGTTGGTGGATTGGGTAAGTGTCCAACTTTTGGTTTTGGCTCAGGTCATGATCTCAGGGTCATGAGATCGAGCCCCATGACAGGCTCCACACTCAGCGAGGAGTCTGCTTGGGATTCTCTCTCTCCCTCTCCCTCTACCCCTCCTGCTTATGCTCTCCCTCCCTCTCTCTCTACCCCTCTCTCTCCAAATAAATAAATAAATCTTAAAAAAAAATCAAAGTCTGAGTATGGAGTCCCAGGTGAGAGAGCCATACCCCAGTATATCACATGGACTTCCCACAGGCCAGGACTCTGAGGAAATGCTCTGTGAGTGCTTCTCTGAGAAGCACAGAATCCCTTACCACTTTTATAAAAAGGGGTTTTCCTAGCAGCTAAAATTCTCCTCGAAGGGGAGTAAGTTTAAAACAATCTTTCATATTGCTCATAAGGTTTATTTGGAGAAATGCTTATTTCCTATGGTTAATAAACAAGGGCGCCTGGGTGGCTCAGTTGGTTAAGCGACTGCCTTCGGCTCAGGTCATGATCCTGGAGTCCCTGGATCGAGTCCCGCATTGGGCTCCCTGCTCGGCAGGGAGCCTGCTTCTCCCTCTGACCCTCTCCCCTCTCATGTGCTCTCTCTCTCAAATAAATAAATAAAATCTTTAAAAAAAAAAATAAACTAGACATGAAATTATATTTACAATAGTAAAATCTCAGTGGTGAGAAGAAAAAAGTCATTTAGAAAAAAGAAAATGCTAATAGTGTTATCTCTGGTTATTTGGAAGGGTTACTTCTTTACATTATTTTAACTTCTTTTTCTTCTTCCAAAATTTCCATAATCTTTACTTATTATGTTGGTGATCAGAAGCAACAACGTTAAGGATAATTGGGAAAAATGATCTTCTGTGTTGTCAGTGATCAGAGATCTACGATTGCGTAGAAAATAAACAGTTGTAGAACCCAGATCGGGGGGGCCAGAATCCATCAGAAACTTCTTTTGTTTGTTAACACAGGCTAAATTCACGAATAAGTGTGCCTTTGGAACAACATATTTGCCCCGCCAATGGTGACTGACATAGTTTCAGATCCAGTGAATTAGTCTAATAGGTGCATCTTGAGGGCAGCGTGACTGCCATCTGTGAATATCCAGGGCCGGGACACCAAGATGGGAGACTGATGTGCAGGACAGTCTGTGAGAATGTTTTTATGTAGATGAGATGCCTGGGAGAATGGCAGACCACTTCTCGCTAGCATTCTTTATGGCCCCAGATATTCTCACATTAGAGATCTAAAAAAAAGCAGCTCTGTTAGCTTTCATTGAAAATTTTGAGCTCAAATACTATCATTTAAAAAAAGCAAAACAGGGTGCCTGGGTGGCTCAGTTGTTAAGCGTCTGCCTTCGGCTCAGGTCATGATCCCAGGGTCCTGGGATCGAGTACCACATGAGGCTCCCTGCTCGGCAGGAAGCCTGCTTCTCCCTCTCCCACTCGCCCTGCTTGTGTTCTTGCTCTTGCCATCTCTCTCTCTGTCAAATAAATAAATAAAATCTTAAAAAAAACCCAAAAAACAACAACAAAAAAACAGTAAATCAAACATTTTCAATGTGCCAAACACTGCTCTAAATACTAGGATATAGTGAATAGGATGAGGCTTCAGTTCTTTTTTCTCTCTCTTTTTTTTTTAAGATTTTATTTTTAAGTAATCTCTATACCCAACGTGGGACCCAGAAAACCCCAAGATCAAGAATTGCATGTTCCACTGGCTGAGCCAGCCAGGCAACCCCAGTTTCAGTTCTCATAAAGCTTCCGTTCTAGTTCTACATCATTTTTTAAAGTCAATAGTTTGTATTATTCTGTATAAATATTGTTCTTTGTTCAGCCAAAAACTATGCTATGATACTTTTTTTGATGTTTTTTGGGTTTTTTTTGTACAATTGCTGTTTTCTCTGGTTGGTGAGGTGCTTCAGTATTTATCATTTGCTTAGTTTCCAAGGTATCTTTATTGCTTTTTATTCCCATTGCTGCTAAAATCTGTCAAATGCCTATCAATAATATTTCTAAATGTTCAAAGACATCAGGTAATCAATTCCATCCTTTGTTTTCCCCGACTCCCCAACCAGAGACCTCTCTCCTGCTTCCCTATATCTTCCTTCTCTAATCTGGACAGCTGATACTTGGCCACACTTGTGGGTTGGACCCCCTGTTTCCTGGCTCCTGAGTCTTCCCTTGTGTTATAGTGATGCTTGTATATTCTTCACTACCTCTGTAGAAAGATCGCTTGGGAGATTTTGCATAACTCAGTATGTCACTGGGCTTTCCTCATACTTGGTTCATGGTTTGTCTTTGTATAAAGGTCTTGATTGAAAATAATTTTCCATCAGAATTTTGAAGCCTGTTGAAAAATCTGATGCTATTATGACTTTCTTTGCTATATATGTGAATATTGTTTTTTTCCCCCTCTGGGTTCTTTTAGGATTTTCTCTTTATCCCAGCAGAGTGACATTTCTCAATGATAGATTAAATTTATTTTGCTGGGTGCTTGGTGAAATTTTTCAATGTAAAAACTTGTGTCCCTCAATTTTGGGAAATTTAATTTCTAGCAACAGTTCTGTTGACTGACTTTCTACTTAACTACCTTGCTAGATTAACCCACACCCTCCCTTTTGTCTGAAAAATATATTGACAATTGCTCACAGATTCTTTTTTTTTTTTAATATTTTATTTATTTATTTGACAGAGAGAGAGAGCGAGAGCAGGAGCACAAGCAGGGGGAGTGGGAGAGGGAGAAGCAGGCTTCCCGCCGAGCAGGGAGCCCGATGCGGGGCTCAATCCCAGGACCCTGGGATCATGACCCGAGCCGAAGGCAGACGCTTAACGACTGAGCCACCCAGGTGCCCCTGCTCACAGCATTCTAAGTGCCCATGGATAGGAATACCCATAGCTTTTATTTCTATTAGTTGAGTTGTTTGCTTATCAATTATCAGTCAATTGCATTTGTTCCCAAGCTTATACCAGTTGCACCTGTTATTGGAATTATACAAATTAGTTAAAAATTGTATCTACCAATGAATTTGAGTGTGAAAAGAGAATTGTTTCCATTGAAACCAAATTGAAAATGTTGGGGGAAAAGTGGATAAAGTCAGTTTGCTTATGGGAAAATACAAACTCTAGAATAATTCAGCACTCAGATTGCTTTGAAAGTGGCTTTCAGTTCTTGGTCTCTAAAAAAATTGAAATTGAAAGTTTTAAACAACGCATTCTAGGAAATGCATTGGAAGGGGCTTAAAGAGCCAGTCAGCAGACCGATTCTCAAAGAAAAAGCTTTGGCCTGAATGAAAAATTGGTGAATAAGTGAATATTTATGTTTAAAGCAAAAATAAAATGGCTAAATACTAACCTTAAAGTGCAGAAACCTGGCACTTGCCACTTAACCAAATGATAAAGTTGACATCACCAGTACTGGATGGGATGCACCAAGAAGGGTACCAGCCATGTCACTGCAGTGGTATTTCTGCCAAAAATGTAAAATGTCAGTCTACTCATAAGGAAACATGAGATAAACCCAAGTTGGTGTGTGTGGGGGGGGGTTACAAAATAATTGGCCTGAACAATTCAAACACGTCAAAGTCAAAAAAGACAACAAAAGGTTGAGTAAAGGTGACCAAAGAGACATAGCAACTAGATTGGTTCTGGATTGGGTCCCAAACTGGCAAAACTCAACTATCTCTTAAAGATGTTTTTAGGGGGTGCCTGGGTAGCTCAGTCGTTAAGCATCTGCCTTCGGCTCAGGTCGTGATCCCAGGGTCCTGGGATCGAGCCCCACATCAGGCTCTCTGCTCCACGGGAAGCCTGCTTCTCCCTCTCCCACTCCCCCTGCTTGTGTTCCCTCTCTGGCTGTGTCTCTCTGTGTGAAATAAATAAAATCTTTAAAATAAATAAATAAATAAAGATGTTTTTAGGACAATTGATAAAATTTGAAAATGGACTGTGGATTACATAATAGTATCTTATCAATGTCAAATTTCTTGATTTTGATAATTGTACATGCTTGTGTGAGAGAATGTCCTTGTTAGAAAATACACTCTGAGATATTTAGGGTTAAAGGGGCATGATGTCTCCAACATACTTTCTTTTTTTTTTTTAAAGATTTTATTTATTTATTTGACAGAGAAATAGAGCACAAGTAGGCAGAGTGGCAGCAGAGGCAGAGGGAGAAGCAGACTCCCCGCTGAGTGGGGAGCCCGGCACGGGACTTGATCCCAGGACCCTGGGATCATGACCTGAGCCGAAGGCAGACACTTAACCGACTGAGCCACCCAGGCACCCCTCCAACATACTTTAAAATAGTTCAGAAAAAGTGACGCGAAAAAAATACAGAGGGAATAATGAAGACAAATGGGGCTAAATATAAAAATTGCTAAATCTGGGTATTGTATTCCTCATGCAAAGTTTCTATGAGATTGCAATGATATAAAAATGCATACAATAAAAATGTAGATTTATTTTTATAATCTATTCTAATTATTTTGATAATCAAATTTCCTTTTAATTGGTCAACCCTGGAGCTTCCAGGGCAAGAGCAGAGAGAACGGTGCCACCAGGTTGGTGTTTCAGGATCATGGGTTGAGTGTGGAAGAGCAGAAAGCAGTGAGGCTGGAGAGGGGCAGGAGCCAGATGCTGAAGATGCTATTCCCAACTTAATGGACTTGAACTTTGGGAAGCTGCTGAAAGCTTGTTAAGGAAAGAGGAGTTCTGTGAACCCATTTATATTTTAGAATGATCACTCTAGCAGCTGGTGTGCAGTGTAAATAGGAGAGGGATGGGGAAGATGCAGGACTGAGGCTACTGGAGTCATTTAAAAGGGGAATAACTGGATCTTGCACCACATTTGTAGCAGTGAGGATGGACAGAAGTGAAGGGATTCAAGACCACTGTAGACACTTTAGAAGTGGAATCATCAGATGGGGGAACCCACTGAGGAGTGGCAGTGAGGGCATGGGAACAGTACAAGTTGTCTCAAGTTACCTTCCTAGGTGACTGAGTAGGTGGTGATACCATTAACCTGGCAGGAACTTCAGTGCAAGAAACAGAGTAGGTGTGGAGTGAGAGGGTAGGGCAAGATGATGAGTTAAATTAGATCATGATGAATTTAAGCCCCAGTGGGAATCACTTGGATGCACATACAGTTCTTGGCAATCACCACCCCCTCAATTCATAGACACAAAACACATGTATCTTAGAACTGATCAAGTACCAAAGTCCTGCTGGACTGCTTTCCAGTTTCGCTCTTCTGATATTCTCTCCCATCAGCAGTGCAAGAGGATTGCTTGGTGTTTCCCCATATCTCTGCCAACACTTGGTATTTCCTGACTTTTTCATTTGTGCTAATCCAATGACAGTTTGCAATTCATTTTTTACCAGTAAGTTTAGGCTTTTTCTTCCCTTCTCTTTTTTTGCTCCTTAGCCACTCAAGATTCCTCCTCTGTAAATTCCAGTGCATATCATCTGCTCATTTTTCTATTGGGCTTCCTCTTCTTTTTTTTTTTTTTTTAAAGATTTTATTTATTTATTCATGAGAGACAGAGAGAGAGAGGCAGAGGGAGAAGCAGGCTCCCAAGGAGCAGGAAGCCCGATGCGGGACTCAATCCCAGGACCCTGAGATCATGACCTGAGCCGAAGGCAGACGCTTAACCATCTGAGCCACCCAGGTGCCCGGGCTTCCTCTTCTTGTTGATTTTGAAGGAGTTTTTGAGTGTTGTTGGTATTGATCTCTTACCATCTTTGAATATTACAACTATCTTTTCCCAATTTGTCATCTATATTTTATCTATGAAATCTGTAATTTTGGTCTAGTCAAATGTAGTATTTTCCTCTGTGTGATATCTGCTTTTAGAGGTTTTTTTTTTTTAATTCTTTTTTTTTATTCTTATGTTAATCCCCATACATTACATCATTAGTTTTAGATGAAGTGTTCCATGATTCATTGTTTGTGCACAACACCCAGTGCTCCATGCAGAATGTGCCCTCCTCAATACCCACCACCAGGCTAACCCATCCTCCCACCCCCCTCCCCTCTGCTTTTAGAGTTTTAACATGTCCTTCCTCATAGGTCACACAGATAGGAGTTTCTATTAACTTTATAATTTTACCTTTAATTTCTCTGTGATTCACCCTTACATATGGTCTGAAGTAGAGATCCAACTTTATTTTTCATCATATGGTAAACTAGCTATCTCAACATAATCTCCAAGAAAATCCACCCACGTCCATTTATTATTACCTAACAAATTGCCATGTATACCTGGGTCTATTTCTGAGCACTCAATTCTGATCCATTGGTTAATTGCTCCTTAATATCAATGCACTAGATTTGTTATTGTGGTTTAAAATATGCCTTAATGTCTAGTAACATGGGTACTCTTTCTTGGCTCTTTTTTTTCTTTCAAAATTTACTTAGCTGTTTGTAGACATAAATTCTACCAGTCACTTATAAGAAACACATTTGATAAATCTTTCAAAAATAGTATCTAATAGTCTGCCTTTTGAGTAGTGAGTTAACTTTTGTTGAAACTAAGGTTCATATAATATATGAATTTATTTTTATTGTATTTTATGTTTACTAAACTTTATATTTTATTCCTTTTTTTTTCTGCCTTCCTTTAAATTGAATTTTGTTCTGTTGGCTTGAAATATACGTGTTCTATTTTTAAGGAATTAAGACAAATATTGGTAGTTATCTTCCCTAATAATTTCTTAAATGTATTACTATTACTATTTCCCTTCTGAACAAGACAAACATATTAACATGCTTTCACTTCCCTTATTTTTTCTCTTTTTGTCCCTGCTGATCCCCTCCCACACCCTCTTACTTATGGTGACGTTGTCTAGAATTTTTGTTTTGAATCGTTAGGGATTGTTATGGTTAATTTTATGTGTCAACTTACTCAGACCACAGTACCCAGATATTTGGTCAAAAGCCAATCTAAATGTTTCTGTGAAGGCATTTTTTAAGATAAGATTAGCATTTAAATCAATAGGCTTGGGGCACCAGGGTGGCTCAGTCGGTTGAGTGGTTGAGCATCTGACCCTTGATCTCAGTTCAGGTCTCAGTCTTGGGATTGTGAGTTCAAGTCCCACACTGGGCGTGGAGCCTACTTAAATAAATAAACAAACAAATAAATAAATAGGCTTTGAGTAAAGCAGATTATACTACATAATGTGGGTGGGCCTCATCCAATCAATTGGAGGCCTTAAGAGAAAAAAAAGTCAGAGGTCCTCTGAGGGAGAGGGAATTCGGCCTCCAGACTGCCTTCTAAAACATCAGCTCCTTCCTCAGTCTCCAGCATGCTGGTCTTTCCTGCGGAGTTTGGACTTGGGAACCCCAACTTCAATTGCACAAGCCAATTTCTTTAAAAAAAAAAAAACTGCTCTCTACCTCTTTCACTCTCTCTCTCTATACATCCTACTGTTCTATTTTTCACAGAACCCTGACTAAGCTAGGGATATACTTAGATCTTTTTCCTCAGCTGTTCTAGAGAATGGTGTAACCCTGATTCTAGAATTAAGATTTAAGATTCATTCTCTTTAAGTATGACTGGCTGAGTTTGAATCCTGCCTCAGTCACTTACTGCATGACGTTTTAAAATTTTTAATTGGGGTGACTGGGTTGCTCAGATGGTTAAGCGTCTGCCTTCGGCTCAGGTCATGATCCCAGGGTCCTGGGATCGAGTCCTGCATCAGGCTCCCTGCAAGATGATGCTTCTCCCTCTGCCTCTCTCTCTCTGTCTCTTATGAATAAATAAATAAAATCTTTAAAAAAATAAAAATTTTAACTAATGTTATATGCATATAGAAATGCAAACATATAATAAGGTTACAGCTCAATGAATTTTCAGAAAATGAACACACCAATGTAACTAGCAAAATAAAAAACCAAAACATTACTAACACTCGAAATTTCCCTTATGCCTATCACTACTCACACTGTCGCTAAGGTAAATCACAATTCTGACTTCTAAAGAAGTAAATATTTTTTTATTGCTGTGTATCGTTTTGTCAGTTTTTGCATTTTATATACAAGGAATCATCAGTATGTATTTTGTATCTAGTGCTCAACCTTTTTTTGGTATGATTAATTTAGGTGGTTGTGTGTCATTGTAGTTTTCTCCCCCCAATAAAAATTTATTTTTTTAAATTTAAATTCAATTAATTAACATATAATGTATTATTAGTTTCAGAGGTACCGGTCCGTGATTCATCAGTTTTTTTTTTCCCCCAAAGATTTTATTTATTTATTTGACAGAGAGAGACACAGCAAGAGAGGGAACACAAGCAGGGGGAGTGGGAGAGGGAGAAGCAGGCTTTCCGCAGAGTAGAGAGCCTGAAGCGGGGCTTGATCCGAGGACCGTGGGATCATGACCCAAGCGGAAGGCAGACGCTTAATGACTGAGCCACCCAGGTGCCCCCATCAGTCTTATATGATACCCAGTGCTCATTATATCACATGCCCTCCTTAATGTCTGTCACCCAGTTACCCCATCCCTCCACCCCCCCACTCCCCTCCAGCAACCCTCAGTTTGTTTCCTATGATTGAGAGTCTCTTATGGTATGTCTCCCTCTCTGATTTCGTCTTACTTAATTTTTTCCTCTCTTCCCCTATGATCCTTTGTTTTATTTCTTAAATTCCACATATGAGTGAGATCATATGATAATTGTCTTTCTCTGATTGACTTATTTTGCTTAGCATGGTACCCTCTAGTTCCATCCACGACGTTGCAAATGGCAAGGTTTCATTTTTTTGATGGCTGCATAATATTCCATTTATATATATACACGACATCTTCTTTATCCATTCATCTGTTGATGGACATCTAGGCTCTTTCCATAGTTTAGCTATTGTGGACATTGCTGCTATAAACATTGGGGTATATGTGCCCCTTCAGATTACTCCATCTGTATCTTTGGGGTAAATACCTAGTAGTGCAATTGCTGGGCTGTAGGGTAACTCTATTTTCAACTTTTTGAGGAACCTCCATACTGTTTTCCAGAGTGGCTGCACTAGCTTGCATTCCCACCAATACTGTAGGAGGTTCCCCTTTCTCCATATCCTTTCCAACATCTGTCGTTTCCTGAGTGGTTAATTTTAGCCATTCTAACTGGTGTGAGGTGGTATCTCATTGTGGTTTTGATTTGTATTTCCTTGATGCCAAGTGATGTTGAGTATTTTTTCATGTGTCTGTTGGCCATTTGGATGTCTTCTTTTTTTTTTTTTTTAAGATTTTATTTATTTATTTGACAGAGAGATAGAGAGCACAAGTAGGCAAAGAAGCAGGCAGATGGAGAGGGAGAAGCAGGCTCCCCGCAGAGCAGGGAGCCCGATGCGGGACTCGATCCCAGGACCCTGGGATCATGACCTGAGCCGAAGGCAGCCGCTTAACCAACTGAGCCACCCAGGCGCCCCTTGGATGTCTTCTTTGGAGAAATGTCTGTTCATATCTTCTGCCCATTTCTTGATTGGGTTTTTTGTTCTTTGGGTGTTGAGTTAGATAAGTTCTTTATAGTTCTTGGATACTAGCCTTTTATCTGATAAGACATTTGCAAATATCTTCTCCCATTCTGTCTGTTGTCTTTTGGTTTTGTTGACTGTTTCCTTTGTTGTGCAAAAGCTTTTTATCTTGAAGTCCCAATAGTTCCTTTTTGCTTTTGTTTTTCTTGTCTTTGCAGACTTATAGGCCGAAGTTGCTGCGGCCAAAGTGAAAGAGGTTGCTGCCTATGTTCCTCTCTAGGATTTCGATGGATTCCTGTCTCACATTTAGGTCTTTCATCCATTTTGAGTCTATTTTTGTGTGTGGTGTAAGGAAATGGTCCAGTTTCATTCTTCTGCATGTGGCTGTCCAATTTTCCCAACACCATTTGTTGAAGCGACTGTCTTTTTTCCATTGGATGTTCTTTTCTGCTTTGTTGAAGATTAGTTGACCATAGAGTTGAGGGTCCATTTCTGGGTTCTTCATTCTGTTCCATTGATCTATGTGCCTGTTTTTGTGCCAGTACCATACTGTCTTGATGATTACAGCTTTGTCATACAGCTTGAGGTCCAGGATTGTGATACCACTAGCTTTGGTTTTCTTTTTCAAGATTGCTTTGGCTATTTGGGGTCTTTTCTGGTTCCATACAAATTTTAGGATCGTTTTTTTCCAGCTCTGTGAAAAAGTGGATGGTATTTTGTAGGGATTGCATTGAATGTATAGATTGCTTTAGGTATCATAGACAATTTACAATATTCTTCTAATCCATGAGCATGGAATGTTTTGCCATTTCTTTGTGTCTTTCTCAATTTCTTTCATGAATGTTTTATAGTTTCTTGAGTACAGATCCTTTGCCTCTTTGGTTAGGTTTATTCCTAGGTATCTTTTGGTTTTTGGTGCAATTGTAAATGGGATTGATCCCTTGATTTCTCTTTCCTTTGCCTCATTGTTGGTGTATAGAAATGCAACTGATTTGTTTTTCTTTTTCTTTTTTTAAGATTTTATTTATTCATTTGAGAGAGAGAGAAAGGGAGAGCATGAGTTCGAGGGCAGAGGCAGAGGGAGAGGGAGAATAGACTCTTCACTGAGCAGGGAGCCAAGGCTGGTGGTTGGTGTTGTGGATTTGAATGTCACATCACTATGGGAGTGAATAGAGTAAGGAATGAAGGTGGTGTTAGGGAGTGGTCTTGGCATTTAAGGATTAGTGGACAAAGAAAGAAAAGGAGATGGAGAGGGATGGTGTATCCTAGGAAAAGGTAGGGCCACAGAGGCCAGGAGAAAGTTGAGTCTCAAGAGAAGGAAGGGGGTCATCCTCAGAACCATAGGCTCTGGAGAAACCATCTTTTTTTTTTTTTTTGTCAATTGGATTTTGTACTTAGATGCTCCCTGGTGAACTTAGATAAGTTTCAGTGGAGAGGAGGGGAGAGAAGCCAGATTATAGCCAGTTGAGAAATAAGTTGGAGGTGAAGAAGTAGAGACAAGTATAGACCTTTCTCCCAAAATGTTTGGCTGTGAAAAGAAGGAGAGAGATTAAGGCAATGGCTGGAGGAAGTGTCTAGTCAGAAGAAACACAAGTGGGTTTGTTTCTTATAAGGAAAGAGCCAGTTACATCTTTCTCATCTCTTCCTCCTTCTTCCCTTCTTCTTCACCCCTTCCTTCCTACCTCCTTCTAGTTCTCTTCTCTAAGCCTAACTTTGTATCCTTCTGGAAATGAAGCAGGTGACTTAGGAAGCTCTAGGAGAGAGAGAGAGAGATTGAAGCTACTTGAGGAGGGTGGGATAAGCCATGAAGGGCACTTGCACTGAGGAGGTAGAGCAATGGGGTCCCAAGTCCAGGTGGGCCTTGCATCCTTGCCCAGTGTTGCAGGAGGGGAGGAGTGGTATCAGTGGGTATCAATGTAGGTAGGTTTGCAATGGGGGGGAATGGGGCAGGGGAGGAAAGTAATCAGGGTTTCTTCCATTGTATTTAGTTGGCTTATTAAGAGCATCAGTAGGCTTGAAATGGGCATCTTCATCTTTCCCAGAGATGGGTAATATTCTCTTCTCACAGAGCTCTGCACAAGACTGGGTTAAAGTGAGGTGGTATATGAAGGGCGCTGTGAACTGAGAGCCATGAATTGATGGCAGGGGAAAGACATTCACTGAAAATATGTAGTTTTGCCTGGTTATTTGCTCAGATGATGCCAGGACTGAGTGACACAGGATCAGATCTAGTGATGACCCCAGGGGGGACCCAGGCACAGGGATCATGGCCTGACACTTCCTTTTTGGAATGATTTTATTGTAAGTATTAGGGGACTATTATGAAGTTCCCCTGATTGCTTAGAAATGAGGGAGTCAGATGGCCTCCCATAGTCCCATACTGAAATGATCAAATCAAAGTGCAGCTGGAGGGGGGCTGAGTATATCCTAGCCTCAAAACTTCACCTATACACAGGCCAAATGTCTCCACAGGTTGACACATGACAGGTATTTTGGGCCCAGATGATATTTGTGGAGATACCGCCTCAACCACTAGACTCCGTTTTCAGCTACTTGTAATTGTATGTGTATGGGAAATGCATGTGTGTTTGGATGCATGTGTGCAGTTATGCACATGTGTTTGGGGGGTCTGGAATTCATCCACTAAATGCAGAAGTGCAAAAAAGAAAGGTAGATGAGGGGTGTACAACATGCTTGATTTTTTTTAAAAGATTTATTTATTTGAGAGAAAGAGAGAGTGTGTGTGTGTGCACGCCCTTGAGCGAGTGGGGGGAGGGGCAGAGGGAGAGAGGCTGAGCATGGAGCTATGAGATCACGACCTGAGCCAAAACCAAGAGTCAGACACTTAACTGACTAAGCCTCCCAGGTGCCCCAGCGTTCTTGATTTTCTAATATTATGCTTATCTTGTTCATAAATACCCATAAAGCTGAGAACAAAAGGTGTTAATAACCTCTAATTTTTAAAGGGAGGAGCTAGACCAGCTATGCAGAACTTGCTAAATGGGGATCAAAAAATCTGGTCCCATTGCTGCTTTGGGAGTATAAAGAGGCATGTAGATGGTGGAGAGAGATTGACCTAGAGCAGGGCTCCTTGCCCACACGTACCTGAAGTGAAGGGCGGGGGTCCCTGAGAACCACTGAAAGACAGTGACAAGTATGCCTGGAGCTCAGAGGGCCGTCTGGAAAAGATACCTCTTCCTTCCTAAAACTGAAGGCAAGAAGTTGGCTAGAGCCTGCCTAAGGAGTCAAGGCTACCACGGGAGTGGCATGGGCTTCCACCAAGGCAGCTGGCAAAGAAACCCAAAGGATACTGTCCAGGACAGAGACAGTAGCGATGGAGTTGGTTGGTGTGTGTGTGTGTGTGCGCGTGCGTGGATGTGTATGTGCATACGCATGCATGCCCGTGTGTGAACTGCAAGTTTATTCTCTGTGGGCACAGCAACAAGGGCTGTTAGGAGATACTCATTATACTGAGTTTCTCCTTCAGAGAGCTCCAGCTTACAGTGGCCTCAACACTTCCAACTAGAATCCTCTTCTGCCTCCAGAATTCTCTGGAGGTGACTAGAAGGAAACATGTGCCTCAGAGCCAAGGCATTTCAGCAGCTTCTCCACACCTTGTGATACTCATGTAGAAATAGAGGCACGTGGTTGGGCCAGTCTGGGCCTGGTAGCCAGGGACATGGCCTTTCCTGACCTCCCCTCTCCTCGAACCTCCAGACATCCTGCTGTTCATCACCAGTTCTCTGGCCTGTTGTCCCCGGCCAGAGAGATGAGATAACAGAGCCATTGCCAGTGCTGCCCAGTGCTGGGTTACAAGCCCGTTAGATCAGCTGCTGGCAGAACTGCCCGCCCAGCTGAAGCAAGGATTAAAGATTGGGAAAAGTCATAGTTGACCACACTTGAGACATGGAGTGTGAAATCCTAGTACCATGCAGAGAGCAGACTGCTTCGTGGAGGTTTCTCCACCCTCGCTGGAAACTTTCATAGAGCCCAGGGGCACTGGTATGTGTGATGACTCAGGCTCCCCTTCTGTCGCCAGCATCTCAAGTCAAGATGGGACCCACTCACATTATTAGGCCTTTGGTTCAGAAAGGATTGCACCTTCTGTCATCCTACAGGATTCTAAGCCTGGCTTTATCACTTAACAGCTGCGTGATCCTGTGTATGTGTGTGTGTCACTTCCCCTCCCACCCTCACTTTCTTCATCCTTGGAGATGATCAGATCTATTCTAAAGGGTTGTTATAGGAATGAAATGAGATAACACACATAAAGTGACTTGCATGATGTCTGGAAAAAAAACAGGACACACAAACTGCTTTCTTTCCTTGTCAGCTACCTAGAACCTGGCTCCTAATAGTGCGTGTGGGGTGAGCACTGCTTGCTGGGAAGAGGGAGGGCAACCTCTGTCCCACGCCCTTGTGTGCTTGCTGTGATGGTGGGTGGTGGGGAGAATGGGCCTGCTCCTCTGAGCCAGCCGCTCCCAGGTGATGCCACTGCCTGCAGAAGGGGGCATCAGTTCTGCAGGCACTGGGGGCCAGGTGTGATGCAGGGTGAGAGGTCTGTGAGGAGTGCAGACAAAAACTCACAACCTGAAAGAAAGACCCAGCTCAAGACCCTCTCCTCTGGCACCCATCCTCAGATCTATTGGGCCTTCACCTGGCCTCCCAGTTCCAGACTCACACCTGGAGCCCATCTTCCATGCTGCCCCAGAGGGCGCTTTTTGAAATGCTAGCCCTTTCGCATCCCTCCTCTTCTGGAAACCTCAGTGGCTCCCTAGTGCTTAAAACTGTGCTTTTCAAATAATGGAATATGACCTTTAGTGGGTTATGAAATCAATTTAGTGAATTGCAATCAGCATTAAAAAAACTGAATAGATTAAATGTCAGCCTCAGTCACATGTAAGTATTGTTTTGTGAAACATTTATTTCAGATTATTTTATTTATTTATTTGTTTATTAAGATTTTATTTATTTGAGAGAGAGAGAATGAGTGAGAGAGAGCGCACATGAGAGACGGGGGAGGGTCAGAGGGAGAAGCAGACTCCCTGCTGAGCAGGGAGCCCGATGCGGGACTCGATCCCGGGACTCCAGGATCGTGACCTGAGCCGAAGGCAGTCGCTTAACCAACTGAGCCACCCAGGTGTCCCTCAGATTATTTTAAATGTAAGCATGTAATTTTGTATTGAGGTGTTGTGGGTTCACAACTCTGTTGGGAGCTTCCTGAGTATTATCTGAACTGAGTCCCGCCCCCCTCCCCCCCCCCGCCCCACTTGAAGGGCAGGGTGCGCCAGGTTGGTAGGTGGCAGTTTTAATAAGCAAAGGGAACTTACATACAAGGCTTGTCTTGGGCAGCTGCAAGATGAATGGACCCCCGAATCCATCCCTCAAATCTAGGGCAGAGGCAGAGGGAGAGGGAGAATAGACTCCCTATAGCTTATAAAGGGGACGTAACTAGGCTCAGTCACATTTACCATGCGGTGTTCTCAGCACCACATCACCATCTCAAGGCTCTGTCCCTGGAGCAGCCTCTGGGAGTGGGAAAGGCAAGCGGAACCCACATTCCCAGGACAGGGGAGGGGGTGAGGAGTCCTCCAAGTGCCCAGGTCATGCTGATAGGTCAACTGGCAGTTACATCTTTTTAATGACATTTCCCAACAGGTATAACATATTCAGTAAAGTGCACAAGTATTAAGTGTGCAGCCTGATGGGTTTTTTATATGTGCACACTCTCATTTAGCTACCACCTAGACCAAGACATGAAACATATCTGGTACCCCAGAAGGCTCGCTCATGCCCCTTGCCAGTCAAAACTGTCCCACTCTGCCTGCAAGATAATTACTATTCTGATTGCTCTAATCATCAATTAGGGGTGGGTTTTTTTGGCTTGTTCTTGAACCTAAATAGGGTTTTGGGTATTGGCTTCTTTAACTCAACATTTGTGACGTTTCATGTAGCTGTAGTTAGTCCGTTTTCATTATTGTATTCTATTGTGTGACTGCACCACAATTTCCTTAACCACTTCTGTTGATGGACATTTGAGTTGTTTCCACTTTTTGGCTATTATGAACAAAGCTCCTGTGAATATTCTTACACATGTCTTTTCATCTCTACTAATTTCTTTTGGCCATACTAATAGGAGTAAAATCTCTGGGTCACGGGGTAGATGTATGATAACTATTAAAACTACCAGTTTTCCAGAGTAGTTACGTTTAAGATTTATATGTGCATATGTTCACATACATGTATGATGTATGTGTGTATATACCTATGGTCTAGGTTGTCACGTAAAATGATTTTATTATTGTGGGTCTTGCTTAAAAAAAACAAAACAAAAACCCACACACAACAAAAGCTACTCGTTAGAAGAGAAAGTCAAATTCTTTAGCATGGCTCACAAAGCAGGGCATGACATGCTTCTATCTCTACTATCTCAGCTCCCACCCACTCTCCCAGTGTCTTCTCTTGGCTTGCCTGAAAAATCTTTTTCCTCTCTTTTGTTTGTGGACTTCTACTTTTCCCTGAATATTCATTTCAAATGAATAGCTTTTCCAAGAAGTCTTCCCTGATCACCCCTTTCTCCTCTCCCTTTTTGCCCCTTTATAACCCATGCATGCCTCTATCATCATGCTTAGTGTCTTGTATTCTGTCTCCTATACCAAATTGTTTCCTTATGTACAAGGTCCTTGAGGGAAAACTGTGACCCACCTTTAGCATCTAGGGTGAACATTTGTTCTTTACCTTCCCACTTCCATCATCCCCTCTTTCAGTAACAGCCCCTAGGATTAATCCAGGGAGCTACCTTTCCTGTACTCTGCGTCCAGGTAGCTCAGGTGTGGTCCCATTCACCTGGTATCATAGAAGTGCTCGTGACCACAGTCTGGGTTCCTCAGTGTATCAGTATCCTTGGCCATAGAGCTTGGTTGCCTAGCTAGTTGGAAAGGGCTTTGAGAGGCCCGGACCCCATTGTCTATACCTTTTCCATTCCCTGTCCACCCTGTGGCCTATAGCTCATTATCTGCTAGGCATTGTGGTTACAATTTCATTTCGTTTTCACAACAGCTCTAGGAGCTGAAGGGACTGTTCCCCCTTTCTCTAAGCATTTTAAAGATGTCACACCATTGTCTTCTAGCCTCCATTGTTTCTGAAAAGTAGTAATCTATAATTATATTTGTTCTTCTGTTTATGTCATGTGTCTTTTTTTTTTTCCTTCTGGATATATTAAAGATTTTCTCCTTGTCTTTAGTCACTAGTAACTTGATTATGATGTGCTTAGGCATGGTTTTGTGTGGGGGTGTGTGTGTGTATTTGTCACGTTTGGGGTTTTCTGAATTTCTTAAATCTGTAGATTGCAATTTTTCCTATTGAATTTGCAAAATTTTCAGCCATTATTTCTTCATATATTTGCTTTCTGCCTAGTTTTCTCCTTCCTTTTCTTCTGGGATTCCTATGACAGAAGTGTCAGATTACCTAATGTTTCCCATTCAGGCTTTGTTCATGTTTGAAAAGTATTTCTTCCTCTGTGGTTCCGTTTGGGTAATTTCTGCTGACGTATCTTTACCTTCACTTCTATTTTTAGAGTATGCAGTATGCTGTTATCTTAGCTAGGGAATTTTTTTTATTTCAAATATTGTACTTTTGGTTTTTGAGTTGACATTTGGCTTACTTTTTAGAATTTTCTCACCTATCTTGAAATTCACCAGCTCTCTAGCTATTACATTCATCTTTTCCTAAAAAATATTTTAAACATGTCTATTATGTTTAATTTCAAGATCCTTGTCTGCTAATTCCAATATCTGATTCACCTTCTGGGTTCTTTATATGCCAGGTAATTTTTATTGTGTGCTTATTGTATGTAATATACTCCAGAGTCTCTTGATTCTGTTATCTTTCTCTGAAAAGTATTGGGTTTTGTCCCATTGGCTGGTTCACTTGCTGACAGATCACCTTTATCCCGTGGAAGTGTAGTTTCAGCCTTTATTAGAGTTGTCTCTTCCAGTTCTATCCTAGTCCTGGGGTGTAGACCTTAGTCCTAGGATGTGGTCCTTACTCCTAATGCATGGTTCTGAAAGAGCGCCAGTGGAAAGGTCACCGTGTTTACCAAGCTTCTCTAACGCGGTAGAACTTGATTGCTCAGCTTTTTAATCTCCCTGCGTTTGCTTTCCTCTGGGTAATTTAGAGTCTTACCCTGTGTATGAACTATGAGCAGTCAGCCAAGTATTGAGGAGAATTGGCACACAGATTTTAAAAGGAAGCCTCTTTTGTGCTTCTATCATTTGCTGGATTTCATTCCTCAATTTCCAGTCACTCCAGCCCCCCACACAGTGTAAATTAAAGGGATGTGCCTTTAGGGGAAGATCTTACCCAATGTGCTTCATTTCTCTGAAAGGGTTGGATCCCCTTATTTTCTGCCTGCTTTGGTTGCTGTCCAGTGCCTTAAGGTAATTGTTTTTTTATACAGAGTATATAATTGTTATGTGGGAGGGTTAGTTTGATACAGGCTATTCTGCTATTACCAGAACCAGAATCTCCTCCTCACTTTTCTCCCTACAATCTCAACACCAGTGAATGTGGGAGAACTAAGAAGTCAGAGAAGCAGTGACACCAAGCCCAGAGGGGACACTCAACAGGGCTAACTGGAAAGTGGCAGTGTGTACAAGGGTTAAGAGCATAGACTGTGGCGACAAATAACCCTGCCACCTATCAGCTGTATGAACTTAACACAAGATGCTCTACCAATTGGGTCTGTATATCCTTATCTGCAGAATGGGAATGGTAATATTGTTTTCATAGTTTTTTGGGGGAGTGAGGATTAAATGAAGTGCTTAGCACCAAATCTGGTATATTATCATAACCAAAGGTGGTCACTACTGTTAAGAGAACGATGTGTTCTTTCACAGAGGGCTTAAAGGAGAGGGACAAGGCTAGATCTCTTTTCCAGACAGTAGGTGGGTGACGTCTACTGGGGCTTTTTGGACTAGAAGTCTATGCCTCTAACCAAAGACATTCACAGTTGTTTGGAAATAAGCACAGTCCCACCCCTTAGCATTCTTTTTTTTTATGTGTTCCAGGTGGGGCTTATCAAGAGCTGGAGGGTCTGAACCAGATCCATCCAGAATTTTAAAGGGACAGAGGTAGAGTTAAACAAGAAGCTGACTGAAGTGCATATCAAGGGCAAAGGCTAGGAGATGACACTTCCCCCCAAACCCTGTTCCAGTACAGGTCTCTTTTCTGGGCACTCCAACCAGACATAAAGTAGTCTTAATTCCCAAACCCAAGCATGTCCGGAAAGATTCCTTTACTGAGGTTAAAATTCATATAATAGAAAATCCCCATTTCAACCATTTTAAAGTGTATAATTCAGTGACTTCTAGTACATTTATGATATTACGCATCCTTCATCACTAATTCCAGAACATTTTTATCACCCCAGAAAGAAACCCCATACCTGTTTAATAGTCCACATTCCCCCCTTCCTCTCAGCCCCTGCCAACCACTAATCTACTTTGTTTCTATGATTCATGTATTCTGGACATTTCATGTAAATGGAATCACACAATATGTGACTGTGTTTGGCTTCTTTCACTTGGCATAATGTCTTCAAGGTTCGTCCACTGCCTGGAATTTTTTAGATACTAATTTTTGTATAAACTCCTGTGTCTTTTTTCAGGTTACCTCCTCCATGAGGGTTTCCTATAGGGAACAGAGAACCTTGAAGAAGTGAACATGGGGGATGGTGGGTGCAAACGCGGGGGCACATTTGATGAAGGATAATTGGAAGGCAGGCAGGCAGGGACCAGCGCGGCAGCCCCCACCAACTCCCCTTAAAAGGATTTTACACCACCCTGAAAGGAGCCCGCCACCCTTTCCCACGTGATAGATAAGTGACAAAAACCTGATTGGATGACAGGCTCATGGAGGGTTAATCAGATTAAAATGACCCACTAACAAGCCCATAAACACCCCTAAACTTAGAAACTCCTTTGGCAACCCTCTCATGTCCCCTCCCTCCTCACGAGCTTTGTACAATCACTTTGCTATTTTTCAATAAACCGTGCTTTGCTACCCACCACTCTGTCTGGTCTACCTCTTCATTCTTCGAAGCAGCATGACCAAGAACCATGGGTACAGACAGAAAAAAATCCTCTAACACATTGACACACTTCTGTTTCTGCACCCCATTTACAGTGCTCTTGAGGCTCTTCTGTTGGAGGTTCCATTTCACTTTTCCACCTGAAAGTCCCCTCATCTCAACTGTAGTCAAAAGATTGATGTCTTTCTAAGGCACCCAATTAAATGTAACAAAGTAATGTACAGGAGGAAGTATCTTATGTTTTAAAGTCAGGTTGGATTTGAATCCCACCTCAGAGACTGCATATAGGTTTGGGGAATTCCAGAGTAGGGGAGACCTGTGTCCACTTTTGCAAGCAGATGTAGGAATGGGGTGTATCCCTACGGATATTACATATGCCATAACATGGTGTGAAAGGAGTAGAAAGAGCTGCTGGATACCATGACTGAGTCAGCCTTGAAGAGTTCCCAAAGCCCTGTGCAGTGGGGGAGCAATTAAATGACTTTTCTGTGTGTCTCAGAGTAGCAAGCAAGTGGGTGAACACTTAGCTCCACCTCATTTCTTCTTCTTCTTCTTCTTCTTTAAGATTTTATTTATTTATTTGACAGAGTACAAGCAGGGGGAGCGGCAGGCAGAGGGAGAAGCAGGCTCCCGCTGAGCAAGGAGCCTGATGCGGGGCTTGATCCCAGGACCCCAGTGATGAGGGAACAGAAGGCAAGCTGAGGACAAAGCAGAAGCTGACCCCTGCAACCTTCCCCCCCGCCCCCATGGGATATATGTGACATTCCTCAAGCACTCCTGGCTGCCCTAAAGGAAAAACAAATAGTTAATGTGTAGAGACCACAATCCTGCAAGACCTGAGCCTCCCTCAGTTTACTTACAAAAGCCTTAGCAATAGCTTCCAGAAGGGAATGTAAATACAATTAAATGTCTTTATAACCTGCAGCCCATCAACAGATACTTGAAGTGGGCAGAGTGTAATGTTCCTCCAGGAAGTTCCCATCTATCTTTATGTTAATGCCTTACTAGAGGGGTAAACAACTTTAACTTGACAATGGCAAGGCCTCTGGTGTCCTGTGAGTCTTCTTTAGCATATGAAAGTTCTTTGGAGACCTCCCTTTATCCTTACCTCCCCCAACCCCATAGTATATAATCAATCATCCCTCACAACCCCGGTGCAGTTGCTCTTTCTGCCCAGGTGTCAGATCCCCGTGCTTTAATAAACCACCAGTTTGCACCAAAGACTTCTCAAGAATTCTTTCTTGGTCGTCGGCTCCAGGCTCCACCCCACTGAACCTCACTTATATTCCAAAACCACAACACTGGGATCATGACCTAAGCCAAAGGCAGATGCTTAACCAACCAGTTGAGCTACCCAGGTGCCCCTCCACCTCATTTCTTATCATGGCATGGCCCCAGCATGGCATAGGGGCACCAGGTGTTCCCAGACATTCTTGGAGAAGAGCGAAGTGGCATAGAGAACCTGCAAACTTAGAGAAGACCTGCCAGATTGATAGGGCAAAAGTAGACAGATGTCCAGACGTCCAGAGTATGGGCACTGGGCACATTTTGGCAGCTCCCAGGAATACATGGAAGCAGCAAGGGGCAGATACCTTCAGAGGTTACCTTAAGATACCTAGAACTCAGATGAGATCCCTGAGAAACGGAGTGGCAGATGCTGAACTGAGGTTAAAGATTTTGCCTGGTGCTACAGGATGGGGGCTCAAAACAGGAATTCGGTTTAGAAAACGCAGTGTACATTTTAAGCACTTTGAGTAGGTAAGCAGAGAGTCCTAACTTAAACTTCTTTTCCTCACTGTACGTCATTCCACTTTATTTCATTTTAAGCTCCTGAAATACGGCCTCGCCTCTCTCTCAGAGCCCATGATTGAGTTGATGCACTGAAGACAGAACTTTGTAGCTTTAGGGGGTGGACCAGCTGGCTCAGTTTCTCAGCTGAAGTTGCTGGCTGCAGGCACTCAGCCAGCCGCTCTGCACTGGAAGGGGAGGGGTTAGCTTACACTTGGTCTGGGCTGTTCTGGAGGCTGGCTGTTCTCAGCTGCAGGGCTTCCTTCCTCATCCTCCTCCCACCCTTGTTCCCTTCCATTTTGAATGTTTTTGTTATTTATTTATTTAAGAGAGAGAGAGAAAAAGAGAACGTGAGCGGGGGGGGGGGGGGTAGGAGGGAGAAGACAAGCAAAGGGAGAAAGACAAGCAAACCGCCGCAGAGCCCAACACGGGGCTCGATCTCATGACCCTGAGATCATGACCTGAGCCGAAACCCAAAAGTCTGATGTGTAACCGACTGAGCCACCGAGGCATCCCTGAATGTTTTTAAAAATTGAGGTGAAATTCACAGAACAGAGAAGTAACCACTTGGAAGTAAACAACTCAGTGTCCTTTTTCACACTGTTGTACAACTATCACCTCTCTCCAGTTCCAAAACATTTTCATCATTCTCCAAAGGGGCTCCCCAACTTAGTCACTCCCAAAAGATCCTGGCCACCACCAATCTGCTTCCTTTCTCTGTGGATTTACCTATTCTGCACATTCCATACAAATGAAATTGCACAATTTGTGACCTTTTGTGTCTGGCTTCTTTCCTCATCCATCTTGTACCTTTCAGTCCTATCTCCTCCCTGAAGCTTTGGGGCCCACCCAAGAAGTCCCCCAGGCATTTCCAAACTCCATTTTCCAGGACTTAGGCCAGAGAAAGCAAAGGTCAGAGGGTGGGGGGTGGGGATGGGGGAGAATTAAATTGGGTTAGGAAAAAAAAATGCCAACAATTTCTGATCAGGTCCTGGCCGCCGAATTTGGTTCAGAGGCCAATTATCTTGGGGCACTGGGGTTTAAGTACCGTGGCTGCGGCTTCTGAGCCATGCCACGGGTGAGACAGGCTTGCCCTGGCTCCTGACTTGAGATGCTCTGTGCCCTTGAAGGAAAAGTTGGGTTTTGGAAAAAATGCAGCCCTACTGAGAGTGGTGCAGCTAGAGTTTCACAAAGCTGTTGTTTATCATCAGACAGAAAACCAGGGGGAAACAGCGAAAAGGGTCAAGTTGCCCCTTCCATCCCCAGTGGCCACACCTGGCCCTAAGAACTGGGGATGCTGTGGAGAAGCACATCATAGACTTGTGGCCCAGGACCGCCACTTCTCTAATATTATGGCAGAGTTTTTAAACTCTGAAGTGGAGGAAATTGTAGGGGGAGGAAATTAGAGGTGGCAGCTTCTCTGTGTCTGGTAAAGGAGTGGGCTCGTGACCCATTGCTGGCTCTGCGGTTTCTCTGGCTTCAGTGGTTTTTCTGTGGAGTGAGATGCCTCCCTGTCTTTCCTGGGAGGGAGGAATAGGGGTTGAAATTATAGAACATGTTTTGAGCAGACTCCCTCTGGTTGTCTTCATTAAGGATGGGGTTATTTACCTTGACCTATGAAGGCCTGTGCACTGATGAAAATCCCAGTGTCCATGCTTCTCCTCCCTCCAACATTGGCTGTACATGTCAAGCTGTATGGCCTTGGGATAAAACTTTAGTAGCTTTCTCAGCTCTAAGTGAAGAAATTAGATTGTGTAGTGGGTTGAATAGTGTCTCCTCCAAAGTTCATGTCCACCCAGAACCTCAGAATGTGACTTTATTTGGATTTGGAGTCTTCGCAGATGTTAACTAAGGCAAGGATTGAGATGAGATGCTACTGGATTAGGATGGGCCCTAAATCCAAAGGAGAGTGCCCTTATAATGTAGTTGGAGCACAGGGGTGCAAAAACACCTGGCTCCAGGGGTCCCAAATAGACCAGGCTCAGCCACTTGCCACTAACAAAATCAAAAGGAGAGCGATGATGAGGGGTAGCCAAACAAGAATTTATTTTAGTGATGCCCAACCGGAAGACAGTGAATTAACAGCTCAAAGACTGTCTCCGAAGTGCTGAAGTGTTTCTAGGTTCATATAAGGAGAATGTGGGACAAAGGTCAGTGGGTACATGCAGGTGGGCAGTAAAGGGCAGGTCAATCATTATCGTGGGGTCAATCACTGGCAGGATCTTGCTGGCTCAGGGCAGTCCTTATTGCACGATGGGGTAGTTTCAGTTCCTAGTTCCTGTCACAATATGCTTTGCCTGCAGGGTCTTTTGCCTGACTTAAGAAATAAGCTGGAAAGAACTTAATTAGAAAGTTTGAGGTCCAAATGGAGCGGTCTTTCAATAAGAGACAGAAAAGGGAACACAGACACACAGGGAAGAAGAGGAGGTAGGCAGAGATTAGAGGGATATGTCTACAAGCCAAGGAATGCCAAAGGCTGTGGGCAAGCAGCAAAAGTTAGGGGAGAGGCAGGGAGTTTCTCTCAGCCTCCAGTAGGAATCAGTTTTGCGGACACTTTTATTTCACACTATTGGCCTCTTGAACTGTGGAGAGAATAGATTTCTCTGTTTTAAGCCAGTTTGTGGTGCTTTGTTGGGGTAGCACTAGGAAATTGATACAGATTAGATACTGTTTCTAGGATTAATCCATATCTTCATGGTGCTTGCAGTTTTTACAAAGTGTATTCATATAATTTATTTCTCGTGGTAAATTCTTGCCAGGTGTGATACTGTGGTTTATAATATTTAGTCTTCCTTCTTGTTCGTAGCACAGAGCTCCTAAAACCTTTGAAATCCTCTGTGATGAGGGCCATAAAGGTGTATTTTGTTATGTTAATGAGGTGACTTTTGGAAAGCAGAAGGATGGGGGCTGGTTGCCAGTGGAACCAACCAAGTGATTAGAAGGTTGGAACTTTCAGACATATCACCTGACCCTCCAGGAAGGGGAGAGGGGCTGGAGATTGAGTTCAGTCACCAACAACCAATGACTTAATCAATCACACCTATGTAATGAGGCCACCGTAAAATACCCAAAAGGCCTGGGTTTGGAGAGCTTCTGGGTTGATCAATGCATGGAGGTTTGGAGAGAGCCGCGCGCTTGGAGGGAGCATGGGAATTCTGTCCTTTCTCCACACCTTGCCTTCAACGTCTCTTTCATCTGGTTGTTCCTGAGTTACATTCTTACATAGTAAACCGGTAATGTAGTAAGTAAGAGGTATTTCTGAGTTCTGTGAGACACTCTAGCACATTTATTGAACCCAAGGAGGGAGCCTTTAGAACCTGCAGTCTGCAGCCTGTTGCTAACAACCTGGACTTAAGAGTAGCTTCTGGGGGCGCCTGGGTGGCTCAATCGTTAAGCGTCTGCCTTCGGCTCAGGTCATGATCCCAGGGTCCTGGGATTGAGCCCCGCGTCGGACTCCCTGCTCTGCGGGAAGCCTGCTTCTCCTTCTCCTGCTTCTCCCTCTCCCACTCCCCCTGCTTGTGTTCCCTCTCTCACTGTGTCTCTCTCTGTCAGATAAATAAATAAAAATCTTAAAAAAAAAAGTAGCTTCTGAAATGTGTTTGTGGGGGGGGGTTGACAGTCTTTAAAGACTGAACCCCTAACTCGTGGAATCTGATGCTATATCAGGGTAGTGTTAGAACTGAGTTAAAGTGTAAGACATCCAGCTGGTGCCTGAGAACTTTTGGTGGTGTGTGGGGGATAACACCCTCCCCCCGGCCTCATTGGAAATTGGGTTAATGCAGAATCTTTTAACCAGGTAACATTTCTGGGCTTCAGGTAGATTTTACCAGCCCATTCCCTTTTTTTGCAGTTGCTCAGAGAGATGACCTATTTACTGAAGTGACCTAGCAAGTCAGGGGCAGCCCTCGGCCTCCAGTTTGTATGCTTTCTCTAGTGCAGTGGTTCCCATGAGCTGAAAAGTTCTGATCCATGAGGATGTATATGGAAAAGGACTCTCCTAGGCATAAGACGAAGGCTGTTTGGGGGAAGGGCCAGCCTCACCAGTTGCACCTGGGTGGTGAGGTGCTAGTGAGACTCCGGTCTCAGCTTCCAGGGACTCATAGCCTCCTCCTATCTTTAGAAACACTTCCTGCACTCCCGCCCCCCACCCATGGTAAATAGAGATCACTGTTATTGAGGCCAAAGGTGGGATAGTGTGGTGGAGTGGAAAAGCATAGCAGGCCTAGGTTTGAATCCCAGCTCTGCAGTTTACTAGCTGTGGAAACCCTGGGTAATGACTCACTTCTCCAAGATTCAGGTTCTTCAGCTATAATATGGAGATAACAATCCCAACCATGCAGAATTTTTGTGAGGAGTGGGGATAAATGTGTAATACCTCTGGCCCACAGCCGCCACTCTATAAAAGCTGTTCCCCTTCTTTCCCCCTAATAGTTGCATTGGCTTGACTCCAGGGCTTACACAAGGTCTGGTTTCAGTCTTGAACTAATTAGCTCGGCAGCTTTCCTTAATCCCATGAGCTCCGGTATCTTGCACAAGACCCCCTGTTGCGGGAAGGCATCCAACAAGAGACATTTACCAAGGGCTTGTGCAAAGTATGGTGTAATAGTGGAAAGGACACGGGCATTGTTCTCCTTCAAACCTTGTTCAGATCACCCCTCTCCCATTTCCCACCTGTGGGATTCCAGTCTTTCTCACTCATTGGTGAAGTGGGGAGAACAGAACCTGAAGGCAGCATTGCTTTGGTCTTAACACAAACTGGGTTTGTGATAAAGAGCATGTGCTTCACAAATGTTGGTTTTGTCACCTCATTCTGTGAATCCACCTTCTCTCTTGACTAGGCAATCATCCACTTCTCCAAACACTGCTCTGATGTCCTATTAGCTGCCGTCAAAAGGAGATGGAAGATGAGGTCATTTTCCAAAACAAGGTCACTGGCGAAGTGGTCAGCCTGAGAATCCGTCCTCAGCTCATTCTGTTTTATTCTAGGACTCCTTGCAGGGGTTCATGGCTATTGTCACCCCCACCTCCACTCCGATGTAGGGAAAGATGCATTTTTATTTTATTTTTTTTAAGTAGTTTCCACACTCAGTATGGAGCCCATTGTGCGGCTTGAACCACCCAGGGACCCCTAGGCTGCATTTTTAAATTTAAATTTTAATACCACATGAAAATAGCATCTTGAGTCCAATGATGAAACTTCTAGACATTCAAAAACGTTAATAAGAAACTTTGTGTTAGAGGCTGCTAGGTGGCTCAGTCGGTTAAGCATCTTCCTTCGGCTCAGGTCATGATCCCAGAGTCCTGGGATCAAGCCCCGCATCGGGCTCCATGCTCAGTGGGGAGCCTGCTTCTCCCTCTCCCTCCGTACCTCCCCCTGCTTGTGGTCTGGAACACGCTCTGTCTGTCAAATGGAGAGAGAAAACCTTTAAAAAAAAAAAAAGGAAAAAAAAAGAAAGGGAAGGAAAGAAAGTTCATGTTATTTTTTAGCTGCCAAATGTTGGCCTCTGTCATATGTTCACAGATACTCCGGGAGCTGGTATCCACTTTGTAAATTCCTGATCTTAGCTTATCATATCCATATTGTGTCATAGTTGTTTTTATTGAGATAACTGACATAACATTACCTAAGTTTCAGATGTGTAACATAGTGATTTGGTATTTGTACATTGTGAGATGATCACCATGGTAAGTCTAGTTAACCTCCATCACCGTACATGGTTAACACACTTATAAAGATAATTTTTAAGATTAAGCAACTTGCACATATCCAGTACAGTATTATTTTCAACTCCAGATCTACAATGCAGTCCTGTAGTTACCATGCTGTGCATTACATTCCCAGGACTGACTGACTTTATAACGAAATTTGTAACTTTTGACCATCTTCTCCCTTTTCACCCCCCCCCCCCTGCAGCCTAAAAATGTATCTTTCCCTACATTGGAGGAGGGTGGTGGTGACAGAATAGCTGCGAATCCTTGCTCTGAACCACCAGTCTATTCTCTAGTTCAATTTTTTTTCTTTAGATTCTGCATGTATGATCATATGTTGTCTTTTCTGTCTTATTTTTAGTTAACCTAATGCCCACAAGGTGCATCTAGGTTGTTGCAAATGGTGAGATTGCCTTCTTTTTTATGGCTAAATAATATTCCATTATGTATGTGTATACATATATACACACTATATGTACATAAATATACACAGTGGAATATTGGATTTATTATTTTAATAACTAATTATATATACTAATGATCATTTCTCTTTCACATATTCTTCATCCATCCATCAGTGAACACTTAGGTTATTTCCATGTCTCGGCTATTATATGTAATGCTGCAGTGAACATGGGCTAGTGCATATATCTCTTTGATATAGTGTTCTCATTTCCTTTTGATACATACCTGGAAGCAGAATTGCTGGGTCATAGGATAGTTTAATTTTTTGAGGAAATCTCCATTCTGTTTTCCGTAACGGTTGCACCAATTTACATTCCCACCAATGGTGCACAAGGGTCACTTTTTTCCCCCACATCTTTACCAACAGTTGTTATTTCTTGCCTTTTTTTTATAGCCATCCTGACTGGTGTGAGATGATACCTTGTGGTTTTATTTTTTATTTTTTATTTTTTTTTTTAAAGATTTTATTTATTCATTTGAGAGAGAATGAGATAGAAAGAGCATGAGAGGGGGGAGGGTCAGAGGGAGAAGCAGACTCCCTGCTGAGCAGGGAGTCCGATGCGGGACTCGATCCAGGGACTCCAGGATCATGACCTGAGCCGAAGGCAGTCGCTCAACCAACTGAGCCACCCAGGCGCCCGATACCTTGTGGTTTTAATCTGCATTTCCCTGATGATTAGTGATGTTGAGCATCTTTTTATGAGCCTGTTGGCCATCTGTATGTTGTCTTTGGAAAAATGCTTATTCAAATTCTCTGCCCATTTTTTAATTGATCGTTTTATTGCTACTAAGTTGTCATATGAGGTTTTTTTAAAGATTATATTTATTTATTTGATAGAGACAGCGAGAGAGGGAACACAAGCAGTGGGAGTGGGAGAGGGAGAAGCAGACTTCCTGCTGAGCAGGCAGCCCGATGTGGGGACTCAATCCCAGGACCCTGGGATCATGACCTGAGCTGAAGGCAGATGCTTAACGACTGAGCCACCCAGGCATCCCTGTCATATGAGTTCTTTATATATTTTGGATAATAAACCCTTATATATATGATTTACAAATATTTTCTCTCAGTAGGTTGCCTTTTCAGAAAACTTTGATCATGATTTCCTTTGCTGTGCAGAAGCATTTTAGTTTGATGTAGTCTCACTGTTTTTTTGTTTGTTTTTGTTTTTTCTTTGGTTGTCTTTGATTTGGGTGTCAAATCCAAAATATGATTGTCAAGACCAACATCAAGGCATTTATCACCTGTTTCCTTCTAGTTTTATGGTTTCAGGTCTTACATTTAAGTCTTTAATCCATTTTGAGATGAGTTTTGTGTATGGTACAGGATAGCAACATAATTTCATTCTTTTGCATGTGGTTGTCTAGTTTTCCCAACACCATTTATTAAAAGAGATTGTACTTTCCCCATCATATACTTTTAGCTCCTTTTCCTAAAATTAATTAACCATATATGCATGCATTTGTTTCTGGGTTCTCAATTCTTTTCCACTGATCTGTGTCTGTTTTTATGCCAATGCCATAGTTCTGATTACTATAACTTTATAATATAGTTTGAAATCAGTAAGTACGATGCATCCAACTTTATTCTTCTTAAGATTGCTTTGGCTATTTGGGGTCTTTGGTGTTTTATGCAAATTTCAGGATTGTCCTATTTCTCTGAAAAATGCCATTGGAATTTGGATAGAGATTGCATTGAATGTGTAGATTGCTTTGGGCAGTATGGACATGTTAAGAATATTCTTTTAAGAATATTCTTCTGGGGCACCTGGGTGGCTCATTTGGTTAAGTGTCCAATTCTTGATTTACTCTTGGGTCATGTCCTCAAGGTCATGAGATCCAGCCTCATGTCAGGTTCTGAGCTTGAAGTGGAGTCTGCTTGGAATTCTTTCTCGCTTTCCCTTTACCCCTCCTCCAGCTGCTTGTGTGCTCATGTGCGCTCTCTCTCTCCCTCTCTCAATCAATCCATCAATCAATCAACAAAATCTTTATTTTTAAAATAAACTCTTTAAAAAAAATTCTTCCAACTCATAAGTGGGAATACTTTCCATTCATTGGGGTCTTCAGTTTCTTTGATAAGGGTCTTCGAGTTGGCAGTGTGTACAGGTCTTTCACTTCCTTAGTTGAATTTATTCCTAGGTATTCTTTCTGATGGAGTTGTAAATAAGAAATTTCTCTGATAGTTCATTTTCAGTGTATACAAACATAAGATTTTTATATGCTCATTTTGTATCCTGCAACTTTACTGAATTCATTGATCTAATTTCTTTCTTTCTTTTTTTTTTTTTTTTGTGGAGTCTTAGGGTTTTCTACATGTAATATGTCATCTGCAAATAGTGACAGTTTTACTTCTCTTTTCCAATTTGGAGGCCTTTTTTTGTTGTTGTTGCCTAATTGCTCTAGCTAAGATTTCCAATACTATGCTGAAATAAAATCAAGAGTGAGCATCTTTGTTTTGTTCTGATCTTAGAGGAAAAGCTTTTAGCTTTTCAGCATTGAGTATGATGTTAGTTGTAGGTATGTTGTATGTGGCCTTTATTATCTTGAAGTATGTTACCTTTGTACCCACTTTGTTGGGAGTTTTTATCACAAATGGATGTTAAATGTTGTCAAATGCTTTTTCTGCATCTATTGAGATACGATTTTTATCTCATTTAGTTAATATGGAAGGTCGCATCAATTGATAAAGTTGAACCATTCATGCATCTTTGGAATAAATCCCACTTGATTATGGTGATCCTGTTTTTTTTTTTTCTTAAAGATTTTTATTTATTTGTCAGAGAGAGAGAGGGAGAAGCAGGCTCTCTGCTGAGCAGGGAGCCCGAGGCAGGGGTTTGATTCCAGGACCCTGGGATCATGACCTGAGCCGAAGGCAGACTCTTAACCCAGGTGTCCTTTTTTTTTTTTAATTGAGATATGATTGATATATAGCATTGTGTAACTTGACAGCATATAGCACAATGATTCGACTTACATATATTATGAAATGATCATCACAGAAAGTTAACACCATTATCTGATAAAAACAAAAAAAAATTTTTTTTCCTTGTTATGAGAACCCTTAGGGTTTATTCTCTTTTGTAAATACCATACAGCAGTGTTAACTATAATTATTATGTTGTACATTACATCGCTAATACTGATTTATCGTAGAATAGAGTTTGTGCCTTTGTATCCAGTCCTCCCTCCCCACACCTCCTGCCTCTGGTAAGCACAAATATAATCTTTTGCTGTGAGTTTGGCTTTTGTTTTCAGTATGAAACAGTGTTCATTCACTTAAAATGACAATAAAAGATACCAAAGACAAATACATCAGGTCAAATAGCTGTAAGCAAATTTAGCTTTGTAGAATATTGAGTTTTTTTTTTTCTTTTAAGGTAAATCAAAGATCTGCTAAACATAGGTAATCTGGCAAAACACAGAATCCTTGTTTTATAGGCAGTTAATTTTAAAGATAAAAGTATTTACAATGTCTTATTAAGAGAAGATCAATAGTTTAAGAAAACTTAAAATTTTTAAATTCTAGTTTAGTTAATATACAGTGTTAGTTTCAGGTATACAATATAGTGATTCAGCAATTCCATATATTATTCAGGGCTCATTGTGGTAAGGGTGCTCTTAATCCCCTTCACTTGGTTCACCCATCCCCTTCCCCACCCCCACCTCCCTTATGGTAATCATCTCTGGGTTTTTTTTATTTGTCTTTTTCCCCTTTGTTTCTTAAATTCCACAAGTGAGTGAAATCATGGTATTTGTCTTTCTCTGACTGGCTTATTTCCTTTAGCATTATACTCTCTAGATCCATCCATGTTGTTGCAAATGGCAGGATTTCATTCTTTTTTTATGGCTGAATAATACTCTATTGCATATGTATAGCACATCTTCTTTATCCATTCATCTGTCTGTGGACACTTGGGCTGCTTCCATATCTCGGCTATTGTAGGTAATGCTGCAGTAAATATAGGGGTATATGTATCCCTTCAAATTAGTGTTTTCAAATTCTTTTTTTTTTTTTTTTTAAAGATTTTATTTATTTATTTGAGAGAGAGAATGAGATAGAGAGAGAGAGCATGAGAGGGGGCAGGGTCAGAAGGAGAAGCAGACTCTCTGCTGAGCAGGGAGCCCGAAGTGGGGCTCGATCCCGGGACTCCAGGATCATGACCTGAGCCAAAGGCAGTCGCTCAACCAACTGAGCCACCCAGGCACCCCAGTGTTTTCAAATTCTTTGGGTAAATATCCAATACTGCAATATGGGAATTCTATTTTAAATTAATTAATTTATTATTTTTTAAAAATTTAAAAAAAATATTTATTTATTTGACAGAGAGACAGAGAGAGAGGGAACACAAGCAGGGGGAGTGGGAGAGGGAGAAGCAGGCTTCCTGCTGAGCAGAGAGCCCGATGCGGGGCTTGATCCCAGGACCCTGGGATCATGACCTGAGCCGGAGGCAGATGCTTAACGACTGAGCCACCCAGGCGCCCCTCTATTTTTAATTTTTTGAGGAACGTCTATACTATCTTCTATGGTTTGCACTCCCACCAATAGTATACAAGGGTTCCTTCTTCCACACATCCTCGCCAACACTTGTTTCTTGTGATTTTGGTTTTAGCCATTCTGACAGGTGTAAGGTGGTATCTCATTGTGGTTTTGATTAGCATTTTCCTGATGATGAGTGATGTTGAGCATCTTTTCATGTGCCTGTTGGCCATCTATATGTCTTTGGAGAAGTGTCTATTCATGTTTTCTGCCCATTTTTTGTTTTTTGGGTGAGTTTTATAAGTGCTTTATATATTTTGGATACTAACCCTTAATTGGGTATGTCATTAGCAATTATCTCTTCTCATTCAGTGGGTTGTCTTTTGGTTTTGTTGATTGATTCCTTTTCTGTGCAGAAGCCTTTTATTTTGATATAGTCCCAATATTGCATTTTTGCTTTTGTTTCCTTGCCTCAGGAGACCTATCTAGAAAGATGTTGCTATGGCTGATGTAAAAGAAATTACTGCCTGTGCTGTCTCTTAGGATTTTTATGGTTTCAGGTCTCACATTAGGTCTTTAATCTATTTTGAGTTTTTGTCTATGGTGTAAGAAAGTGGTTCACTTTCATTCTTTTGCATGTAGCTGTTCAGTTTTCCCAACATCATTTTTTTTTAAAGATTTTATTTATTTATTTGACAGAGAGTGAGATTACAAGTAGGCAGAGCGGCAGGTAGAGGGAGAGGGAGAAGCAGGCTCCCCGCTGGGCAGAGAGACTGATGCAGACTCGATCCTGGGACCCTGGGATCATGACCTGAGCCAAAGGCAGCTGCTTAACCAACTGAGCCACCCAGGCGCCCCGCCAACAGCATTTGTTGTAGAGACATTTTCCCATTGGATATTCTTTCCTGCTTTGTCGAAGATAATTGACCATATAATTGTGGATTTATTTCTGGTCTTTCTATTCTGTTGCATTGATCTGTATGTCTATTTTGGTGCCAGTACCATACTGTTTTGATTACTACAGCTATGTAATATAATTTGAAATCTGGAATTATGATACCTCCAGCTTCATTTTTCTTTTTCAAGATTGTTGTGGCTGTTTAGGGTCTTTTGTGGTTCCATACAAATTTTAGGATTTGTTCTAGTTCTGTGAGAAATACTGGTGGTATTTTGATAGGGATTATATTAAATGTATAGGTTGTTTTGGGTAGTATGGACATTTTAGCAATATTCTTCCAATCCATGAGCATGGAATGTCTTTCCGTTTCTTTATGTCATCTTCAATTTCTTTCACCAGTGTTTTTTTTTTTTTTTTTTTAAAGATTTTATTTATTTATTTGCCAGAGAGAGACACAGCCAGAGAGGGAACACAAGCAGGGGGAGTAGAAGAGGGACCTGCTTCCTGCAGAGCAGGGAGCCCGATGCAGGGCTTGATCTCAGGACTCTGGGATCATGACCTGAGCCTAAGGCAGACGCTTAATGACTGAGCCACCCAGGCGCCCCTCACCAGTGTTTTATAATTTACATAGTACAGGTCTTTCACTTCCTTGGTTAAGTTTATTCCTAGGTATTGTATTATTTTTGATGGAATTGTAAGTGGGATTTTTTTTTCTTAGTTTCTCTTTCTGCTGCTTCATTATTAGTGTATAGAAGAAATGCAGCAGATTTCTGTACATTGATTTTGTATCCTGTGGCTTTACTGAATTCAGAAATCCTTTCTACCAGTTTTTTTGGTGGAGTCTTTTGGATTTTCTATATATAGTCTCATGTCATCTGCAAAGAGTGAACAATTTATTTCTTCCTGATTTGGAGGTCTTTTATTTCTTTTTGTTGTACTATTCCTGTGGCTTGGACTTTGAGTACTATTTTGAGTAAAAGTGTTGAGAGTGGACATCCTTGTCTTATTCCTGACCTTAGGGGAATAGCCCTCAGTTTTCCCCATTGAGTATGCTGTTATCTGTGGGTTTTTCATATATGTCCTTTATTATGTTGAGGTATGTTCCCTCTGAACCCACTTTGAGGATTTTTCTCATGAATGGATTTTGTATTTCATCAAGTGCTTTATCTGCATCTTTTGAAATGGTCATATGGTATTTATCCTTTCTTTATTGGTATGATGTATCATGTTGATTTGTGAATACTGAACCACCTTTGCATCCTGGGAATAAATCCCACTTGATTGTGGTGAATGATTTCTTTTTAATATATTGTTGGGGTCTGTTTGCTAATATTTTGTTGAGGATTTTCAGAACTCTGTTCATCAGATATATTGGCCTGTAGTTCCCTCTCTCTCTCTCTTTTTTTTTGTGGTATCTTTATCTGGTTTTGTTATCTGGGTAATGCTGGCCTCACAGAATGAATTTGGAAGTTTTCCTTCTCTTCTATTTTTTTGGAAAGTTTGAGAAGAATAGGTATTAACTCTTGTTTTAAATGTTTGGTAGAAGTCACATGTGAAACCATCTGGTCCTGGACTTTTTTTTGCGGGGGGGTGGGGGTGGGGGAGGGAGTTTTGTATTACTGACTCAATTTCTTTGCTGGCTATCAGTCTGTTCAAATTTTCTATTTCTTCCTGTTTCAGTTTTGGTACATTATGTGTTTCTAGGAATTTATCCATTTCTTCTAGGTGTCCAGTTAGTTGGCATATAATTTTTTATAGTATTCTTGGAATCCTTTGTATTTCTATGATGTCAGCTGTTATTTCTCCTCCTGCATTTGTGATTTTATTTGGGTCTTGTTCTGATGAATCTGGGGAGAGGCTCATCAGTTTTGTTTATCTTTTCACAGAACCAGCTCCTGGTTTCATTGATCTGTGCTTTGTTTTGTTTTTTTAGTTTTTTTTTTTTTAAAGATTTTATTTATTTAGAGAGAGACACAGCGAGAGAAGGAACACAAGCAGGGGGAGTGGGAGAGGGAGAGGGAGAAGCAGAAGCTGGCTTCCGGTAGAGCAGGGAGCCCGATGCGGGGCTCAGTCCCAGGACTCTGTGATCATGACCTGAGCCCAAGGCAGATGCTTAACGACTGAGCCACCCAGGCGCCCCTGTGTTTTAGTTTCTATATCTTTTATTTCTGCTCTAATGTTTATTATTATCCTTCCTTCTGCTGGTTTTGGGATTTATTTATTTAAACTTTTGTTTATTTGTCAGAGAGAGAGCAAACGAGAGCGTGTGCCCACAAGCAGGGGGAGCGGCAGGAAGAGGGAGAAACGGGCTCCCTGCTGAGCAAGGAGCCCGATGCGGGACTCCATTCATGACCTGAGCTGAAGGCAGACGCTTAACCCACGGAGCCACCCAGGTGTCCCTGGTTTGGGGATTTATTTGTTCTTTTTCTAGCTCCTTTAGGTGTAATGTTAGATTGTTTATTTGAAATCTTGAGGTTGGCCTGAATTGCTTATAAACTTCCCTCTTAGAACCACTTTTGCTGTATTCCAAAGATTTTGGACCGTTGTGTTTTTATTTTTGTCTCCATATATTTTTTGATTTCTTTTTTATTTCCTGGTTGACTCATTCATTGTTTAGTACCATGTTGTTTAACCTCCATGTATTTGTGCTCTTTCCAGATTTTTTTTCCTGTGATTTATCTCTGGCCTTATGGTATTGTGGTCAGAAAAGATGCATTGTATGATTTTGATTATTATTATTATTATTTTTTAATTTGTTGAGACCTGTTTTGTGGCTTACTATGTGATCTATTCTAGAGAGGGTTTGTTTGAACTTAAAGAATGTGTATTCTGTTGTTTTAGTGTGGAATGTTCTGAATATATCTATTAAATCCACCAGGTCCAATGTGTCATTGAAAGCTACAGTTTCCTTGTGGATTTCTGTTTAGGTGATTCATGCATTGATGTCAGCTGGGTGTGAAAGTCCCCTACTATTATTGTATTACTATCAAATACTTTTATGTTTGTTATCAACTGCTTAATGTATTTGGGTGCTCCCATGTTGGGTCCATAAATATTTACAATTATTATTTCTTGTTAGATTGTCCTCTTAATTATTATATAGTGTCCTTCTTTGTCTCATGTTACATTCTTTGTTTTAAAGTCTATTTTGTGTGATATAAATATTGTTACTCTGGCGCTCTCTTCACATCCATTGGCATTGTAAATGTTTCTCCATCCCCTCACTTTGAATCTGCACATGTCTTTACATCTGAAATGAGTCTCTTGTAGGCAGCATTTGGATGGGTCTTTTTTTTTTTTTTTTATCCCTTCTGTCACCCTGTGTCTTTTGATTGGAGCATTTAGTCCATTTACAGTCAAAGTAATTATCGAGGCCACAGCAACTTCTTTCAAGACATGTCTCCAAAGGCAAAGGAAACAAAAGCAAAAATGAACTTTTGGGAGTTCATCAAGTTAAAAAGCTTCTGCTCAGCAAAGGAAACAGTCAACAAAACTAAGAGGCCATCCATCTTGCAAATGGCAAGATTTCTTTTCTTTTCTTTTTTGACTGCTGAGTAGTATCCCAGTGTGTGTGCGTGCGTGTGTGTGTGTGTGTGTGTATGTATACCACATCTTCTTTATCCATTCATCTGTTGAAGGACATCGTGGCTCCTTCCACAGTTTGGTTATTGTGGACATTGCTGCTATGAACAGTGTGGTGCATGTGCCCCTTCTTTTCACTACATCTGTGTCTTTGGGGTAAATACCTAGTAGTACAATTGCTGGGTCATAGGGTAGCTCTGTTTTCAACTTTTTGAGGAACCTCCACACTGTTTTCCAGAGTGGCTGCACCAGCTTGCATTCCCACCAACAGTGTAAGAGGTACACTGTTCTCCGCATTCTCGCCAACATCTGTCGTTTCCTGAGTGGTTAATTTTAGCCATTCTGACTGGTGTGAGGTGGTATCTCATTGTGATTTTTTTTTTTTTGAAGATTTTATTTATTTGACAGAGAGAGACACAGCAAGGGAGAACACAAGCAGGGGGAGTGGGAGAGGGAGAAGCAGGCTTCCTGCTGAGCAGGGAGCCCGATGCGGGGCTCAATCCCAGGACCCTGGGACCATGACCTGAGCCGAAGGCAGATACCCAATGACTGAGCCACCCAGGAGCCCTCTCATTGTGATTTTGATTTGTGTTTCCCTGATGCCAAGTGAGGAGCATTTTTTCATGTGTCTGTTGCCCATTTGGATGTCTTCTTTGAAGAAATGTCTGTTCATGTCTTCTGCCCATTTCTTGACGTACTCGTTTTTTGGGTGTTGAGTTAGATAAGTTCTTTATAGATCTTGGATACTAGCCGGCATCTGATAAGACATTTGCAGATATCTTCTCACATTCTTTAGGTTGCCTTTTAGTTTTGTTGACTGTTTCCATTAAGGTGCAAAAGCTTTTTATCTCGATGAAGTCCCAGTAGTTCATTTTGCTTCTGTTTTTCTTGCCTTTAGGCAGAAGTTGCTGCAGCCAAAGTGAAAGAGGTTGCTGCCTTCGGTCTTCTCTAGGATTTCGATGGATTCATGTCTCACGTTTAGGTCTTTCATCCATTTTGAGTCTATTTTTGTGTATAGTGTAAGAAAGTGGTCCATTTTCATTCTTCTACATATAGCTGTCCAATTTTCCCAACATCATTTGTTGAAGTGACTGTCTTTTTTCCATTGGATGTTCTTTCTTGCTCTGTCGAAGATTAGTTGACCATAGAGTTGAGGGTCCATTTCTGGGTTCTTCATTCTGTTCCATTGATCTATGTGCCTGTTTTTATGCCAGTACCATACTGTCTTGATGATTACAGCTTTGTCATACAGCTTGAGGTCCAGGATTGTGATACCACTAGCTTTGGTTTTCTTTTTCAAGATTGCTTTGGCTATTTGGGGTCTTTTCTGGTTCCATACAAATTTTAGGATCATTTTTTTCCAGCTCTGTGAAAAAATTGATGGTATTTTGGTAGGAATTGCATTGAATCTGTAGATTGCTCTGGGTAGCATAAGACATCTTAACAATATTTGTTCTTCCAATCCATGAGCATGGAATGTTTTACCATTTCTTTGTGTTTTCCTCAATTTCTTTCATAAGTGTTCTATAGTTTTCAGAGTACAGATCCTTTACCTCTTTGGTTAGGTTTATTCCTAGGTTTTTGGTGCAGTTGTAAATGGGATCGATTCCTTGAGTTCTCTTTCTTCTGCCTCATTGTTAGTGTATAGAAATGCAACTGACTTCTGTGCACTGAGGGTCTGTTTCTTTCCTTTCTCTGTGCCGGTTGCTCCCTCCCTCCAGTGGACAGACTTGAGAGTCCATTTAGCACCGTAATGTGTCCCTACCCTTCCTATCCTCTTCAGTGTGGCCTCTTTTCTGCATTTAGCCATGGAGTTTGTTCTCCCAGTTTTCAGGTCATTTACCCTGATGTGTTATCCAGTTGTATTTGTGGGACATGAGGTGAGCTTAGGACATTTTAACAATTTTCTTCCAAATTCATGAGCACAAAGAATTCTTTCCATTTCCTTATGTCGTCTTTGATTTGTCATCAATGTCTTGTAGTTCTCAGAGTAGAGATCTTTCACCTCTTTGGTTAGATTTGTACCAAAGTATTTTATTGTTGATGCTATTATAAATGGGATAATTTTCTTTATTTATTTTTCATGTAATTCATTGTTAGTGTATAGAAATACTATAGCAACACTGGTTGAGCATCGGGCTCTTGGTTTTGGCTCAGTTCATGATCTCTTGGGTTGTGAAATCGAGCCCAGGCTTGGGCTCCATGCTCAGTGGGGAGTCTTCTTGAGATTCTGTCCCTCTGTCCCTTACCCCACTTGTGTGCATGTGCTCTCTCTCTTTCTCTCTCTACATAAATCCTAAAAAATGCTATTGTTTTCCATGTTAGTTTTGTAATCCTGTAACTTTACTGAATTTTTTTTATTAGATTTAACCTTTTTTTTTTTTTCGTGGAGTTTTAAAGATTTTCTATGTATAAAATCATGTCATCTGCAAATAGAGACCATTTTAGTTTTTCCTTTCCAATTCTGATCCAGTTTATTTCTATTGCCTAATTGCTGTGGCTAAGACTTCCAGTATTATGTTGAATAAAAGTGGTGAGAATGGGTACTCTTGTATCCTTCCTGATTTTAGAGGAAGAACTTTCAGCTTTTACCATTGAGTATGATGGTAGGTATGGGTTTGTCATTTGTGGCCTTTATCATACGTTGAGGTAAAATCCTCCTATTCCCAATTTGTTATGTTTTTATCATAAATGGGTATTAAACTTTGTCAAATGATTTTTTTTCTGTGTGTGTTAAGATGATAAAATTTTTACCTTTCTATTTGTTTTTTTTTAAAGATTTTTATTTATTTATTTGATAGAGAGACACAGCGAGAGAGGGAACACAAGCAGGGGGAGTGGGAGAGGGAGAAGCAGGCTTCCCACTGAGCAGGGAGCCTGATGGCATGGCTCGATCCCAGGACCCTAGGATCCTGACCTGAGCCAAAAGCAGATGCCTAAGGACCGAGCCACCCAGGCACCCCTTACCTTTCTATTTATGTGATGTGTCACACTGATTTGCATATGTTAAACTGTCCTTGCATCCCAGGGATAAATGTCACTTGATTATGGTGAATAATCCTTTTAATGTGCTGCTGAATTCAGTTTGCTAATATTTATTGAGAATTTTTGGTTTTATATCAATGAGGAATATCAGCCTGTAGTTTTCTTTTTTGGTAGTGTCTTTTTTTTGGCTTTCATATTAGTGTAATGTTCTGGTAAAATAAGTTTAGGACTGTTCCCTCTTTGTTTTTGTTTCATTTTTGTTTTTTATTTGTTTTTTGAAGGTTTTGAGAAGAATTGGCATTAATTCTTCAAATGTTTGTAAAATCCACCAGTGAGGTCATTATTCCGCTTTTCTTTTTTTGGGATATTTAAAATTATTGATTCAGTCTCCTTACCAGAAATTGGTCTGTTCAGTGTTTTTTTTTTTTTTTTTTAAAGATTTTATTTATTTATTTGCCAGAGAGAGAGAGAGACAGCTAGAGAGGGAACACAAGCGGGGGAGTGGGAGAGGGAGAAGCAGGCTCCTGGCTGAGCAGGGAGCCCCATGCGGGGCTCGATCCCAGGACCCTGGGATCATGACCTGAGCCGAAGACAGACGCTGAATGACTGAGCCACCTAGGTGCCCCAGTCATGATTCAATTTTGGTCCATATGTTTTTAAGAATTTTTCTATTCTAGGTTGTCCAGTTTGTTGGCATATATTATTATTCACAGTAGTCTCTCTCTCTTTTTTTTTTTTTTAAGATTTTAGTTATTTATTTATTTGTCGGAGAGAGAAAGAGCACAAGGAGGGGGAGCGGCAGGCAGAGCAGTAGAGGGAGAAACAGGCTCCCCGGCGAGCAAGGAGCCCGATGTGGGACTCGATCCCAGGACCCTGGGATAATGACCTGAGCCGAAGGCAGACGCTTAACGACTGAGCCACCCAGGTGTCCCCACAGTAGTCTCTTATGATCAGTTGTAATGTCTTCTTTTTCATTTTGAATTTTGTTGGTTTGGGTCCTCTCCGCCTTTTTTTTTTGGCTAGTCTATCCAAAGTTTTCCCAATTTTGTTTCAAAGAACCTATCCTTAGTTTGATTTAATTTTTTCTATTGCCTTCCTCTTTACTTCACTTATTTCTGCTATAATCTTTATTACTTCCTTCCAACTGTTGTGTTCATTTTATTTTTGTTCTGGTTCCTTAGGGCAGAGTTAGGTTGCCCATTTGAGGTCTTTCTTTTTTCTTAATGTAGACGTTTATTCCTATGGGCTTCCCTCTTAGATTTGCTTTTGCTGCATCTCATACATTTTGGTATAGTGTGTTTCCATTTTTGTTTATCTCAAGATACTTTTTATTTCCTCCCTTCTTTCTTCATTTATTGGTTGTTCAAGAGATTGTTGTTTAGTTTCCATGTATTTGTGATTTCTTTTTTTTTTTTTCTCCTAGTTTCCTTCTTGTTATTGATTTGTAGTTTCATACGAAGGTAGAGAAGATTCTTGGTATGATTTCGGACTTCTTGAATTTGTTTTGTGGCCTAACATATAGTCCTAGAAAATGTTCCAAGTGTGTGTGAGAGTAATGGGTATTCTGTTGTTTTTGATAGAATATTCTGTATGTGGCTGTTAGGTTCATTGAGTCTATAATGTTGTTCAAATCCACTGTTTCTATTGGATGATCTATTCATAATTGGGAGATGGGTATACAATACTATTACTGTATTCGCGTTTATTTCTCCTTTTAGCCATGTTAGCTTTTGCTTTATATGTTTGGGTGCTCTGATGTTGGGTACATAAATATTTACAGTTGTTCTATCATCTTGGTGGATTGACCCCTTTATCATTATATAATGACCTTCATTGTCTCTTTTTTACCCTTTTTTGGTTTAATGTCTATTTTGTCCAATACAAGTCTAGCTGTCCCTGTTTTTTTTGTTGTTGTTGTTGTTACTATTTGTTTGAAATATCTTTTTAAGTGCCTTCACTCTCAATCTATGTGTGTCTAAAAGGCTAAGTCTTTTGTAGGTAGCATATCATTGTATCTTTTTAAAAAATCCATTCAGCCATTCTGTGACTTTTGGAGAATTTAAACCATTTGTATTTAAAGTAATTATTGAGAGGTATGAAATTACTGTTACTGTTTTATTTTCTGGCTGGCTTGTAGATCCATTGTGACTTTTATCCCCCCTGCTGTGTTGTTTTGCTTTTGATGTCTTGTGGTATCAGTATACTTGGACTTTATCATGTTCTTTTGGGTAATTACCACAGGTTTTTCCATTGTGGTTACCATTAGGCTTACATAAAATATCTTAAAATTGTAAAACCTTTTTTTTTTTTGTTAAAGATTTTATTTATTTATCTGAGAGAGAGAATGGGAGACAGAGAGCATGAGAGGGAAGAGGGTCAGAGGGATAAGCAGAGCCCCCTGCTGAGCAGGGAGCCCGATGTGGGACTCGATCCCAGGACTCCAGGATCATGACCTGAGCCAAAGGCAGTCGCTTAACCAACTGAGCCACCCAGGCGCCCGTGTAAAACCTTATTTTAAACTGCTAACAATTTACCTTCAATAGAATTCCAAAACTTTACATTTTTATTTATCCTCTCACATTTTAGGTTTGATGTTCGAATTTACATATTTTTTACATTGTGTAACTAATAAAGGTTAAGGTAGATATGGATATTTAACTTTTCAACTAGACTTGTAAGTTATGCACCACCAGTATTATATTACAGAATCTAACTTTGAATATATATTTACCTTTACCAGGGAATTTTACACTCCATTCTTATGGTTTAACCTTTTTACTTCTAGTCAGAGAACTCCTTTTAGCATTTCTTATAAAGCAGGTCTCATTGTCCTAAATTCCCTCAGCTTTTGTTTGTTTGGGAAAGCCTTTTTCTCTCCTTTATCTCTGAAGGACAGCTTTGCTTGGTATAGAATTCTTGGTTCAGAATTTTTTTCTTTTAATATTTTCTTTTAATATTTTCAGTATATCATTCCATTCTTTCCTGGCCTGCAACATTTTTGTTGAGAAATCTGCTGATACGGGGTTTCCTTTTATCTAATTTCTCTTTTCTCTTGCTGTTTTTAAAATTTTCTTTAACTTTTGACTGATTTTGATTAATTATAATCTTGGGGGGGCGGCGCCTGGGTGGCTCAGTCATTAAACGTCTGCCTTTGGCGCAGGTCATGATCCCAGGGTCCTAGGATCGAGCCCTGCATTGGGCTCCCTGCTTCGTGGGGAGTCTGCTTCTCCCTCTCCCACTCCCCCTACTTGTGTTCCCTCTCTCGCTGTGTCTCTGTATGTCAAATAAATAAAATCTTTAAAAAAAAATTATAATCTTGGTTTAACCCTATTTGGATTCAACCTATTTGGGATGTTTTGGGGCCTCATGGAGCTGGATGTCCATCTCTCCCCTCAGGTTTGGGGAATTTTCAGTCATTATTGCTTTAAATATACCTTCTGTCTCTTTCTTTCTCTTCTGGAATTCTCATAATATGGATATTATTTATTTTGATTGTGTACCATAAGACCCATAGGCTTTCATCACTTTTTTCATTTTTTTTTAAAAGATTTTATTTATTTGATATTTATTTGAGAGAGAGCAAGAGCAAGAGTGTGCATGTGTGAGCACGAGCAGGGGGCACGGCAGGCAGAGGGAGAAGCAGGCTCCCCGCGGAGCAGGGAGCCCAATGTGGGACTTGATCCCAGGACCCTGGGATTGTGACCTGAGCTGAAGGCAGCTGCTTAACCGACTGAGCCGCCCAGGTACCCTTTTTTTCTTTTTTACTCCACTGACTGGATAATTTCAAATGTCCTGTCTTCTAAATCAAGGATTCTTCTGTGTGGTCAAGTGTACTTTTGAAGCTTTCTATTGAATTATTCATTTTAGTCTTTGTATTTTTCAGCTTTAGGATTTGTCTTTGGTTCTTTTATTTTCTATTTCTTGAACTACTCATTTTATTCACATGCAGTTTTTGTTATTTCATTTGTTGTCCGTGTTTTTGTAGTTCACTAGACTTTCAGTAGACTTAAAAGAAATAATTTGAATTTTTTTTAAGATTTATTTATTTTAGGGAGGGGGGAGAGAGAGAGAGAATGCACGAGTGGGAGGGGCAGAGGGAGAGGGAGAGGGAATCTCAAGCAGACTCCACACTGAGTGTGGAGCCCAATGTGGAGCTCGATCCCACGACCCTGAGATCCTGACCTGAGCTGAAACCAAGAGTCAGATGCTAACTTGACTGTCCCACCCAGGTGCTCCAAACTATTTTGAATTATTATCTGTTGATTCATATATCTCTACTCCTTTAGGGTCAGTGATTGGAGCTTTACTGTTTTCCTTTGGTGGCTTCATGTTCCAAATTTGCTTTGGCAGAGACATTTCTTCACCATTCTGATCTGTTTGGGTTTCTGGGTGTGTCTGACTGTAATGTCTTTGGATAGGTGAGGCTTTCAGTCATGGTCTGTTTTTGGACAAGGCCACTGCCCAAGCTCAAAGGTTGGGGTGGGTGTGTTCTTGGCTGAGAACTGTTGGCTAGTACTTTTGGCTGTTTCCCTGCCTAAGTGAGGCTATAGGATGTTATCTGGGTTCTCTAGTCAGGCTTAGTAGGTGGTTGGGATTGGGTAATATACTCAGCAGTGGGCAGGGCTACGAATTAGCTTCTCTGCCTCGCTTGGGAAGTAAGATGGGTCTGAGGGCCTGCATAGTTGTTTTTTTTGGGATCCAAATCAGACAAGACTGCACTGAATTTGCTGACCAGACAGAGACCCTGGTTTTGCTCAGCAGACAGCAAAGTCCATGTTCTGTGCTTAAGGCCTCTGTAAAGAGTGCTGTTTGATGGGCTATGTAGCTTCCTGTGTTAGGTTCTCTGTTCAGGTGGGTTGAAGGCTGTATTCAGCAAATGGCCGAGCTACAGATTGGTTTCCCTGCCCAGCTAAGCAAGAAAACTAGTTCTAAGGCTGGAAAGACTCTTTGTGGTCTTGACTCTAGGCATGCAGCCCCCTAATTTCCCCGGCCTAATGGGGCCCCTGACTTTGCTTTGGAAACCATGAGCCCTGCCTGCTGGACTCTCTGCTTCAGTGTTGCTGGGCTACATAGCTTTGCCTGTGTTCTGGCCAGGCTTTCTGTTTGGGTGGGTCTGGAAGCTTCATTCAGTTGTGGACAGGGCTATGATTAGCTCTTCACAGGATGGGAGGGCCAGAGCCAAGCAGTTTTCAAGAATTTCCAAGTATGAGGCTTTGTGGTTGGGAGGGATCAGGAGCTGTACTCAGGCAGTGGGCAAGGTTATGAATTAGCTCATCTATCGGATCCCAGCAGAGTAGTTGGCTTCAAGGCCAGTGAGGCTCTTCCTGCTTGAGCAGGGCCAGGAGCTACACTCAGTAGGGGTGAGGATAAGACTTCACTCCTCTGCCTACAGGGGCTTGTGGGGGTGGGGAATGGTGGGGTCAGCATACAGGCTTCATGGCTCTTGATTTAAGGTGCCAAATCAGGCAGACCTTTGCTCCTGTTTTGGCTCTGCACTGTGGAGCCCTGGTCAGACTTTGCTCCTGTTTTGGCTCTGCAGATCAGTAGAGGTCCTGGTTGGGACATCTGTTTGGGTACTGTAAGAAATTGGTCTGCCAAGACTTGAGTGCTGCTTGTTGCAAGCCCCTTCCCCTTTCTTCGTCACAGTCAGATTACCAGTAGTCAGTGCTTGCAAATTCTCTTGAAATCCTCGTGGTATGAGACCAGAGTGGGGGTTCCCAAGAAGGAACCCACAGTGCTGGGGAGGCTAGATCTTCGTGCTGGGTTCTCTTTTCCTACTAGAGGAACTGTAGGCTCTGGGGAGACCTCTTGATGTGTGTTTCAGTGGTCTGGGGAAGGGACAGTGCAGTCAGCATGTAACCACTTTTCTTACCGTTCTAATGTTGTCCATCTTGGTCTCAGGTACAGGAGGATGCTTTAGCCTCACCCCCACTTTCTAGGTGGGGTCTCATCCATGAATAGTTGTTAGTTTTCCTTGTGATGAGGAGCAAAGTCAGGAATGACCTATGTCTCCATGTTGGTGATGTCACTCTTGTATGATCCTTTTTTTGTTTGTTTTTTGTTTAAAGGTTTTATTTGTCAGAGAGCGAGCGAGTGAGAGAGCGCACAAGCTGGGGGAGCAGCAGGCAGAGGGAGACGCAGGCTCCTTGCTGAGCAAGGAGCTGGATGCAGGACTCAATCCCAGGACCCTGGGATCATGACCTGAATTGAAGGCAGATGCTTAACTGACTGAGCCACCCAGGCCTCCCTTGTATGATCCTTCTAATGTATTTTTGAATTTTGTTTGCTAATATCTTGTTGAGGAATTTTGTATTTTCATCTGAGATATTGATGCATAATTTTCTTATATTCTTGTCTGGTTTCAGTATCAGGGTGATGCTGGCCTTGTAAAATGAGTTTGGAAGTGTTCCATCCTCTTCTATTTTTTGGAAGAGTTTGAGGAAGATTGCTCCTACTTTTAAGTGTTTGGTAGAATTTACCAATGAAATTATTTTGGCCTGGACTTTTGTCTATTGGGAGGTTTTTGATTACTGATTCAGTCTCTTTACCAGTCTGTTCATGGTCTGTTCAAATTTTCTACTCTTCATACAGTCCTTGTAGGTTGTATGTTCTAGGAATTGAACCATTTCTTTTAGGTTGTTCAATTTGTTGGCTTATTATTGTTTATAATAGTCTCTTATGATCCTTTGTATTTCTGTGGTATCAGTTGTAATGTCCCCTCTTTCATTTCTCATTTTGAGTCCATGCTCTTTCTTTTAGTGAGTCTAGCTAAAGGTAGCCTATTTTGTTTATCTTTTCAAAAAACCGGCTTTTAGTTTAATTGATACATTACATTGGTTGTTTGTTTGTTTGTATATCATTTATTTCTGCTTTGGTCTTTATTTTTTTCTACTAATGGACTTGATTTGTTCTTTTTTTTTTTTTTCCTAGTTCCTTGTGGTGTAAAGTTTATTTGATATCTTTCTTCTTTCTTAATGTAGGCATTTATTGCTATGAACTTCCCTTTTAGAACTGCTTTCACTGTATTTTTAAGTCTTGGCATGTTATATTTCCAATTTCATATGTTTGAAGGTATTTTTTTGATTTCTCTGAATTCTAATGTGGTCTGTTGGTTGTTCAGTAGCATGTTTAATTTCCACTTTGGGGAATTTTCTAATTTTCTTCTTGTAATTGATTTCTAGTTTCATAGCATACGATTTCAGTCTTTTGAAATTTATTAAGACTTGTTTTGCGGCCTAGCCTGGAACCTGTTCTGAAGAATGTTTCATGTGTTCTTTAGTAGAATGTCTATTCTGTTGCTTTAGGATGGAATGTGCTGTATATGTCTGTTAAGTCCATTTGGTCTAATGTGTCATTTAAGGCCAATGTTTTCTGATTGATTTTTCTCTCTGGATGATCTATCCATTGATGAAAGTGAGGTATTAAAGTCCCCAGTCATTAATGTATTGCTGACTTTTTCTCCCTCCAGGTCTGTTAATATTTGCTTTATATGTTTAGATGCTCCGGTGTTTTGTGTAGAAATATTTACAAATGTTTTATCTTCTTGTTTGATATACCCCTTTTTCATTATATAATGATCTTTTTTTGTCTCTTATTAGTTTTTGTCTTAAAGTCTAATTTGTCTAATATAAGTATAGCTACTCTAGCTTTCTTTTTTGTTTTCGTTAGCTTGGAATATCTTTTTCTATTCCTGCACTGTGTGTGTGTGTGTGTTCTTACATCTGAAGTGAGTTTCTTGTGGACACTGTATAGATGGGATTTTTTTTTTTTAATTCATTCCGCCATTCTGTCTTTTGTCAGAGAATTTAATCCATTTATATGTAAAGTAATTATTGATAGCTGCTGGTATTTTGTTAATTGTTTTCTGGCTGTTTTGTAATTCCTTTCTTTTTCTCTTGCTCTTTTCTTTTGTGATTTGATGATTTTCTGTAGTGTTATGCTTAGATTCCTTTATCTTTTTTTCTGTCTACTATAGGCTTTTGCTCTGAGGTTTACATAAAGTGATTTATAGTTTCAGTTAAAAATAACTTAAGTTTGGGGGCTCCTGGTGGCTCAGTCAGTTAAGTGTCTGCCTTTGGCTCAGGTCATGATCCCAGAGTCCCTTCTCTGTGGGGAGTCTGCTTCTCCCTCTGACCCTCCCCTCTCTCATGCTCTCTCTCACTCTCTCTCTCAAATAAAATCTTTAAAAAAAATTAAAAAATAAAAAGTTCGAATAAATTCTAAAGCTATAATATTTACTCCCTGCTGCCCCCATGTTTTATGGCTTTGATGTCACAGTTTACATTTTTTTTTTAATTTTTTTTTTTTTTTATTTGAGAGAGAGAGAGAGAGAGGGAGAGCACATGAGAGGGAGAGGGCCAGAGGGAGAAGCAGACTCCCCGCTGAGCAGGGAGCCCGATGCGGGACTCGATCCCGGGACTCCAGGATCATGACCTGAGCCGAAGGCAGTCGCTTAACCAACTGAGCCACCCAGGCGCCCCATTTTTTTTTTTTTTAAAGATTTTATTTATTTGTTTGACAGAGGGAGACAGTAAGAGAGGGAACACAAGTAGGGGGAGTGGGAGAGGGAGAAGCAATTCGGCGCTCGATCCCAGCACACCAGGATCATGACCTGAGCTGAAGGCAGATGCTTAATGACTGAGCCACCCAGGAGCCCCACAATTTACATTTTTGTCTTGTGTATTTATTATAGTTACAGGTGCTTTATTCCTTTTGTCTTTTAACCTTCCTAATAATTTATAAGTGATTAACCCACCATCTTTACAACATCAGATTATTCTGAGTTCCATATATTCACTCTTACCAGTGAAATTTATACTTTCATATGTTTTCCTGTTACTAGTTAGTACCCTTTAATTCCCACTTAAAGAGTCTCTTTAACATTTTTTGTAAAGTCAGTCTAGTGGTAGTGAATTCCTTTTAGCTTTTGCTTGCCTGGAAAACTTTATTTCTCCAGTTCCGAAGAACAACTTTGCCATGTAGAGTATTCTTGGTTGGCAGTTTTTTAAAAAAAAAAACAATGTTATTTACCTAAGTAATCTCTACCCTCAACAGGGCACCTTGTTGGCGGTTTTTTACTTTCAGCACTTTGACAGTGAGGACCTGCGAACATCAGCTCTGCCGGCCACCTGAGCCAGACGATCAAGGGTCATGCCCTGGGCGGCAGCCACAAAAATATCAGGGCACCTGACATGGGCACAAGCTTCTTCCTGGGAGACACTGGTGGTCTGAAGTACACTGGGGAGGGTGTGAAGATAGCACCTGCCCTCCAGGGTTTCTGTAGGGGATTGTAGTCAGCCCTTAGCTGTGTGTTTAATTAGACTCTTGTCCCAGAGTCTAAAGCTATAAAGTAATTGGCTTGTCCCAGAGTCTAAAGCTATAAAGTAATTGGCTTCTTTCCCCACTGTACCCTGGGGTGTCGCCAGTGAAGAGCTCTTTACCCATGAGCATAAGCCCCACTGGCCATCAGAGTCAGGCGGTCAAGAATTGTTCCCTGAGTGGCAGCACTAAAACTGGGGTGCCAGGTGGGTGCACAAGCTCCTTTCCAGTGGACCCTGGTGACCAGGGTGCAGGCAGAGGGAAAGGGCAAAGACGGCACCTCCTGCCTCCGTCTTTGGTGAGTATATCAGTAGGACCCTGTGTGTGTTGAATCAGATGCCTGCCCTTTAGGTGGGTGCTTTAAGATAAGCCTCATATACAGAAATACTTGTCGCTTTCCTGCCTCTGTGCTGTGTTCTGGGGTGGGTGAGTCTGTAGGCGTGAGCCCTTTAAGAACTGTTTCTCAGTTTGCTATAGCTTTGTGGGTCTCAGGGATGCAAGCCCTGTTTGTTTTTATTTATTTTTTTTTAAAAGATTATTTATTTATTTATTTATTTGAGAGAGAGAGAATGAGAGACAGAGAGCACAAGAGGGAAGAGGGCAGAGGGAGAAGCAGACCCCCCGCCGAGCAGGGAGCCCGATGCGGGACTCGATCCCGGGACTCCAGAATCATGACCTGAGCCAAAGGCAGTCGTTTAACCAACTGAGCCACCCAGGCGCCCAAGCCCTGTTTGTTTTTAAAGCTGGATGTTTTGGGGGCTCACCTTTCAAGCGCAGGTCTTAAAAATTGAGGTGCCAGATGTGGGATTCAAACCCTTCTCCTCAGTGAGAAGCTCAGGGTTATTAGTTTGCTTCTGATTGTGGGTCTCTGTGCCAGGGGGTGGCATTTATGATGAGATTGTGTCTAGGCTTTTCCTTATGTGTTTTGATGTGGGTTTTTCTTGTTCACCTGTTGTGAATGAGTGGGTCAACTAGTTTTTGGGTTTCTTTTGGTAGAAACTGTTACATATGTGGTTGTAGATTTGTTGTGTCTGTGGGAAGAGATGAGCTCAGGAGAGCTCAGGATGAGCGTGGAGCCTGCTTCTCCCTCTCCTTCTGCCTTCCGCTCCCCCTGCTTGTGCTGTCAAATAAATAAATCTTAAAGAAATAATTTTCTAGATAATTCTTTTATTTTTTAAAGATTTTATTTATTAGAGCAAGAGAGCGGGGGGGGGGGGGCAAAGGCAGAGGGAGAAGCAGTCTGCACTGAGCAGGGAGCCCGGAACCCCAAGATCATGACTTGAGCTGAAGGCAGATGCTTAACTGACTGAGCCACCCAGGCACCCTCTAAATAATTAATATTTGAAATAAATTTCTAAATTTTCTTTTTTTTTTGAAGATTCTATTTATTTATTTGACAGCGCACGAGAGAGCGCACAAGCAGGGCCAGCAGCAGAGGAACAGGGAGAGGGAGAAGAGAAGCAGGCTCCCCGCTGAGCAGGGAGCCCGACACGGGGCTCGATCCCAGGACCCTGGGATCATGACCTGAGCCGAAGGCAAACGCTTAACCGACTGAGTCACCCAGGCGCCCCTAAATAGTTTTCTAAATAATTCCTTGTAGTGAGCAGTTACTATTTGCCATTTTTGCCCACCCAGCATCTATTACTTATTTTCCTGGGGGAAACACTTGTCCTCACCTTGGACTACCTGTTTCTGGCTCGAGGGATGGTCATGTGATACAGGCTTGGCCAATCCAATGACTCTTATTCTTTGCCCATAATGTCTGGTTCAGTGATGGATATTTGCCTGAATCCAGGCTGGTCAGAAGCTGTGACTCTGCTGGGCTGTGTCTTGGAATTATCGGAAAAGAGAAGCCCTTTTCTCCTGGACTTGAAATTAGTGGTATGTATTGCTTTCATTTGAGCAGTGGCTGAGAGTCACTTTGCCAACTCCTCAGGAAGGCTTTCTTGAGGATGAAGCCCATGCAGAAGAAAGCCAAGCATACACGAGAGACCCAGAACCCGTAGGACCAGAGATGCATATTCGCATCTCTGTCTGATGCAGTGAGAACTATCTTAGATTTTTCCAATGACTTGAGCCAACATACTCCTTTTGTGGCTTAAGTTAATTTGAATTGCTTTTTGCCACTTGTAATCTTCAGAGCTTTATGTGAAGTACTGCCATCCTTGATTTTTAGAAGGGGAAACTGAATCTCACAGTGATATTGCCAAAGTCAAACAGCTGGATAGGGGAGAGGATGTGGAACTCTTTAGGGCCAGTGGAGCTGAGCCAGATGGAGGCCTGCTCACTTATCACTCAGACCTTCCCCCCGTCCTACTCTCATGGCTTGCCTCACCTCTACCACCCGTGCAAACATGGACATGTACAAGGTCTATTTACAGAGTTCTAGTCAGGTGCTGAGAGCCTCTCCTATCCCTGCAGCAATTTCTAAGATCACTGTGAGTGAGCAAGGTTACTCTGATGAGTTAATCCTGCCATCATTATTGGGAGTTGGCCCAACGTCTCTTGCCCCATCTTAGAGCTTGGGCTGCTGAAGCCTTTTGACCTATACTTTATTCACTCACCTCTGCCATTCCACAGACACAGCCACAGTCCTCATGTCTTGATTTGATAACTTTCTCACTGGTCTTCCTGCTGGGGCCTACCTGAGGGCTAGAGTTCCAGGAAATAGAAACAACATTTTTATTAATCCTATTACTTATTTTTCTGCCAGTAGCAGGTCCAAAGATGAATGCCCCCCGCTCCACCATATTTTATATGTGTCACCTAAGCGTAATAAGTGCATGATCCATTGTTCTGCACCCATTTGCCATGCCTGGGTAGTAAGCGCAGAGTAGCAAAGGAAGGATGATGGTGGCACCTCATTGCCAGAAATGTCTCGGTCCATTTCCCATCAACAATTGTGTTCTAAATACAAGTATAGACCGCCACCCTGCCATGTATTCTCACCAAGGGACCCAGCCCCCCTGAGGAGGCCATTATTTGTTACCTATTGAGCACTTTCACCCCCTTCTTCCTTTGTAAATGATTCCGTTCAGGTCTTATAGGAAGGATCTGATTAGTCCCAGATAGGATTTCTCAATCTTAAGACTACTGATCCCTTGGCGGGATAGTTCTCTGTTGTGGAGGCTGTCCTGCGCATTGTCGGGTATTTAGCAGCATCCCTGGGCCTCCCACTAGATGCCAGGAGCTCCCCTGCCCTAGTCATACAATCAGAAGTGTCTTTAGACATTGCCAAATGTCTCCTTTGGTCGCAAAGTCTCTCCCAGTTGAGGAGCTCTGCAATTGACGAAAAAGGGAATTTGACAGGGATCATCAGAACTATAGGTCCCAAACCTGGGAGGAGGGGCTACTTGGTCTAAGCTTGGAAAGTGGAGGCTGTTGGTTCCTGGCCAGCACCTTCTCCTGGCAGGGATGCCCAGGCAGCCTGGTATAGGATGTGTCAGCACAAAATCTACTCCCCCCTTCCATTTCAGATTCTTTCACGCTCACAGCTTTGAAGCTAATATTAAGGGCATCTTGATGGAGACTCAGTGCACCCGGCCTATGTGGCCCTGTCTTGCTCAGGAAATACCAGGGGGAGAAGGAATGACAGGCTGGGCCCTTTTCCAACACTTGGTGCATCTGCTGCCCACCATTATCTTGCTCCCAGTGGTGCTCTTCATTGAGATACAGGGCTATCTGCTGGGAAGCAAAAGTGACCTTTAATCAGCTGGCGGTGGCCTCCAGACCCATGGCATTCTTCATTTAGAAAGGCCATGAACTCCCAAGGATGCCTCAGGGCTGGGAAGCTGAGGGGGGAGTTCTGCCCTCACCCTCGCCTGCAAGCCCACTCATCGTGCTCGCTTGCCCATGTCATCCCCTCTGGACTCCTAAGATGCTTGGGCTCTCTACCTCTCTCAGATGTCACCTGCGTGGGGGCAGTTATCTAGTGAGTGCTGTGGGATCAGGCTTCCTCCTTCCCATTTCTTGGTACTTCACCGCCCCCATGTCCCAGTTCTTCAGAGAAGCTCTCCTTGACTTCACCGTGGAAAGTACCCACCAGCTATTCGGTCATGTCACCTCTCCTTTTTTTTTTTTAATTGACACTCAAAAGTTAAGTTCCAAAAGAACAAAGACTTTGTCTTGATCATCTTTGTGTTGTCCTCAATGCCTAGACCAGGACCTGGCTCATAGTAAATGTTCAATAAATGCTTGGGAAGGAATGAATAAAAGATGGGGTTTAATTAACCAGGACCAATCTTCCTCCACATCTTACTAAGTGTTCTCTACCCTGAGTGGCTTCTTCCCCCATGATCCTTGGCACCCAGTCTGTGACCATACAAATCACACACCCTGCAGACCTCAAGCCTTGTGTTGGGCTTTCTCTCCCATGTCTCTCAGGAACTCTTGATCCTTTTTTCCCCCTCACTTCATGTTTCAAGAAACCAGTAGTTTTTACTGACTCCACACCAGACTTGTCCAAACCCCATGAATGAAGTAATCTTTGCCCCAGGGAGTGAAAGTCAGGAATAAAAATAAAACACACACCAGGGAGTAAGGCTGAGTTTATGGTATTCACAGGAACATCTGATAGCTCTCCTGTGACTCATTTTAATGATATCAGATAATGACAGTCTGTTGAATCAAAAAATGCACATTATTTATCCCATAATGGTGAAGTGGCACTGTAACACTTTTAAAAACCATCTTAGAAGTTTTTTCTTAGAACCTCTTGTTGAGTTAGAGAAATAGGCTTTGCCAAATGCCCAATTCTGTCTTTGCTTGTTCTGGCTAACTGGCATCTTGCACCCACTTTCCCCAAGCGTTTCCTTTAGCACAGTCTGATCCTGACTAGAACATAAGGGTAAGTGCCACCAAACCAGGCACTGCCCCAGCTTCCCAGCCATCCGAGTGCACTGTGGGGGAAGGGGGGGGGGATACTTTTCTGGCCACCTAGAAGGTATCATAGGGTCTGTCTCAACTTTCACTCTTCCTGGATGCTCACAGTGGAGTAGCAGGAAGAAAGATGTCCTGGGTAGACCCCTGGGTCTGTTCCTGCCTCTGGTGTTAATTTGTTGGATGACCTTGGTCTCTGGTTTAGACACTCCCTTTCTCTGATTCTCAGGTTTATCCCTCACCAGGGATTCTCTCAGGTTCCTTCAGCTCTGATACCTGAGGCCCTGTGAGTTTTGAGGGGCAGGTCCACTTAGGCTAGGGGCTTCTCCTCCCAGCAAAGGCGACGGGTGGCTGCTTGGCCATAGGGTTCAATCTGATGGTAGCTTTGTACCTGGTGGAAAGCGAGGTTAGCTCCATCACCCTCCTGGCTGCTCCTGGGTTCTGAAGGGTCATTCTGGGGGATTTCCCCTCTTTCTCTGGCCCTAGGAAATCTCCCTCTCTTTCCTTGCCCCTCTTTTCCTTGTCCCGTCCTTTTTCTGAAGTATCAGACTCAGGTTCTCTTCTGAAATTGAAAAGGCAAAGCCATCTTCTACATGGGCCTGTTGGCATGTCAGTCACGGCAACAACGATAGTCGTAACAGCTTACATTAAAGGTTGTTAGTTTACACTTTACAAAGAGCTTTTAAATACATCATCTCATCAGCCATTTTAGGGTCCCTTGGTTGAGTCAAAGGGGTTCTCCCTTCCCCTGAATCCTGCTCAGGGGGAACTGAGCCCAAGCCCCCTTTCACATATGCCGGTCCCCACACGCAAACATGGACCCATACTTTGAAGCATGCAAGTTACCTGACTGAACTCTTCCTGCCCTGGGAGACTTTGTTTCTAGAATTTGGCTGTTGAAATAAGAGCGTTTTAATCTGCGTTTGTTAGAGAAACTTCCTTTTGGGGAGAATTTTCTTAATCTTGCATTAGGCATTTCATAAAGTCAGGGCTTCCAAAATTGAGGGGAAGGCTCACAATCACCCTCAAGCTACATTAAGGACCTGGTCCTTTTGGCTGTGCTGGCTGATTGCAGCTGGGTTCGGAAGTGGGCACAGGGCATGGTTGGCAGAGGCAGGCCTTGGATTCTGTGGGGGAGGCCAAGGGAAAGCTGGTAGCCTGGCAAGTCTTCCCAGAGGTCCGTGACCCTGGTTGCGCAGCTCTCAAGATGGTAGGCCGAGTGGGCTTCCTGTTATGTGGAGAGTGGCTAGCTGGGAGTGTTGGCGGTAGAATAAGCCTAGGGTTTACCTGTGTGGGCGAGGTGGGCTGACGGCACGAGGGATGGGGAAGGGTATGGGACAGATCTCAGGAAGACCCCTTTCAGGAGAGAACTTCGGAGCTACCACAAAGACTTTTGGGACCTATCTGGAAATTGGCATTGTTTAGCTCCAACAAACTCAAGTGAACAACTGGGAAGCCCCCAGAGCCTTTTTGGGTGGCAGAGCGCTCTCTCCTCTTCGAAGCCTTGTCATCTTTGCCACCAGTTCTCTTCCTAAATCAGAGCTTGTCTTGCTATTATTCCCCTACTTAAAAACCCTGCAGGGTCCCTGTGTTCTAGCCTGCCATACATGGCTCTTACTGGTTGAACCCTTGCCTTCATGTCTGCCCCCCTTGATTTCTGCTCCCCAATGTGCATCCCACACTCCTGCCACCCTGGACCTCTTGAGTGTTCCCCATACTGGGTCTTTTCCCTGTTTCACTGCTTTTTAACAGGCCATTCCCTGGGAAGTTCAACTCCCTTTCTTACCCCTGCCCCGGCAGACTCCTGTTCATCCCTGAAGACCCAGGATTGGAGATTTCCTAGTCTGGACAGTGACTTCCCTTGTTTATACTGCCATGAGGGGACTCCTATAATAAAGCTGTTGTCCCATGATTGTTTTTGCCCTGGACTGTAGGATCCTCAAAGGCAGATGTTTCCTTCCCATGAGGAGTAACTTCTGGAGTTAGGCAAACTGGGCCCAAATTCTGGCTCTATAATTTATTAGGCATCTGTTTTTGTGCAAATTCCTTAACTCCTCTGTGCCTCAACTTTCTCAACTGTAAAATGGGTTACTAATGTCTTTACTACAGGGTGGTTTTGAGAATTAAATATGTATATATATGTATATACAAACATACATATATATACATATTTAATATATGTATATATCTAATATATATAAATTAGAATGGTATCTGATGTATAATGTAAGTACTAAGTGAATCTATCTGTTAATAATATTAGAAACACATCCACCATAAGTACACTAAGTACCTGGAACATAATGTATATTAGTACACACATTTTTAAGTAAACTCTTCCATTTTATTTCTCCCTCCTTTTCCCTCCTTCCTTCTCTTCATCCCGCTCTTCCTTATGTTCTTCCCTCCCTATCCCTTCTTTCCCTTCCTCCTTCCCTCATTTTCCCCTTGCCTTGTGCTCTTCCATCTTCCTTTTCTGCCTCCTTCTTGATTCTTGGAATCTTTAGCCCACTGTTGGTCCTCACAGAACCACTAGGCTCCTCTGGGGAACCTCCATGCTGGAAGGTCCTCTGAGCCCCACATTTTCCTGCCTGACACTTCCACAGGGGAGGCTCCCAGGGAAAGGAGGGATGAGTGAGAGACAAGGAGTTGGTGTGAGCAGCTGAGCCCCTGAGCCATCTGTACTTGGCTGAGGGGAGCTGAGAGACAGGGGCAAGTCTCCCTCAGGCAGGCTGCCTTTGCTCACATTCCCTGCTATGTAACTCTGTCTAGAAGCTTTCTGGATACTGGGGAACAGAACAAGACTTGAACACAAGCAGGAAAAATAGTAAAGAACATCTACTTTCTTTTCCTGGTAGGGCTTGTCCTATGAACAACCTGAATCTCTTGCGTTTCTGCTCTTTAGAAAAGGCATCTAGAGCTTTGAGTCTTACTCTTCTACTTAATCAGAGATGTGGCTTAAGGCAAGATACAGAGTTTGAGAGAAGCGTGTTTCCTTGTCTGTGAAATGGGGCCATCTGGCTTTACCCTTCTTATGGGAGCAGGGATTGCACGGAGCATGGATTACATGGATAAAATCAGGTACAGTACAGATATGCGTTGGAAAGTGTTGCAGATGAGCAAGGCGTTGTGATGACAACTTATGAGGGTGGCCTGGAGGATCAGGTGGCAGAGGCTTGTTTGTCCTATAGCAAGATCCTCCCAGAACTTTCCAGAGTTGGACTTCTACCGGGGCTATGGGCAGGCTGGGTTCCTGGCCTTCCTCATCTCTGCAGCCCTGGCTGCCTGCTCTCCTAGTACTGCATTCCAGTGTGAAATGGGCTGGAGGGAAGAGGATGGGTCAGAACTTTGAGAGAAAGTGCCGGTGGTTGGGGCCTGAGGAGATGGCCTTGACCCTTCTTCCACTGACTCACCTGGAGAGGGGCAGGGAAAGAGGAGGTGTTTTAAAATGTGGCAAAGCAGGCTCAGATGAAGCCTGTGGCAGAGTTTCGAACAGCCCTGTAGTGGCAGGCAGGGCCAGCCCGGAGGGAAAAGAGGGGTCTGCAGTAGGTTCAGACCCCGCTGGCGGCCCGGGGCAGGTGGGGGCGGCGACTGTGAGGTGGAGGCAGCGGGGCTGCGGCGGCTTTTCCTGGAAGGACGGGCTTCGGCAACCAGGGCTTGAAAGCTGGGTGCTTTTAGGGAAGAGAAAAAGAGTCATTAAAAATAAGAAGAAACAAAGAAAAATCTTTTCCTTCTCTTCCTCTTATCATTCCTTTTCCTGAGCTCGGTAAGCAGGTCTTGGTTTCTGCTGACACGATACTGTTTCATCAACATAAAAACGTCCTTCTTCCTCCTCGGACAGGCTAGCACTTCTTTATTCTTACCGTTTTGTTTTAAAACATTTTTATTAGTCTTTTTTCTTAAAATTTTTAACAGCTGTTTATAAAAACGTGACAAATACACAAGACTTGGTAAAAATAACTCACTATATGGTACATATACTCAGACGGTGTGATATATTTATATAATAAAAGATGAAAATAGTCACTTTCCATAATAAAAATAAGTTCTATTTTTTGTTTATTTTACAATATACTTAATATTCTCTTCTTCTGCTTCCTCTCCAGCTTCTACTTCTTCACCTCGAATCTCGAGGGGGTCCCACATGGCTGTCCCAGCCCCACGAAGCTGGAGTCTGAGAGGTGGGGGGCAGGCGGGCCAACGGCCTTAGGAACACTGGCGGCAGCCACACTCTAGGTGTCTTTCCACCTCTTCCACGAACGAGGAGCCGTCGGTGCACTGGAAGACGTATTTCCGCCGCTTGCTGCGGGTGGGCTGGCAGCACTGGGGCCCACAGCCCCCACGACACTCCATGATGGGCACTCTGGAGGCCGTGGCACACGAGGCGTAACCTTTCTGGCGGTGGATCACCTCTCGGACAACCTCCCCCCGGCACGGGTTCTCTGCAGAGGGCGGAAGAGGTAAGGTCAGGGCATGGGTGGTACAGATGATCAGCCAGGGTCCGTTCCTGGGCAGGCTGTTGGGAAATATTTGTGTGGTGTGAAGACCCTTTGTACTTCTTCATGCGTCCCTCCATCTGCCCGCCCACTAACCCATCCAGCTGTCCCACAAATACGGAGTGCCTTTTCTGCGCCAGCCTCGCTGCTAGATCTATAACTAAGTCCTGAGCATTGCATGGTGACAAAAGCAGGCCCCGTCCTTCCCTTCAGGGAACTCAAACAGCACACTAGATGTGGCCAAGTACTAGGCTGTGGGCTAAATCCTGTCCCCAAATCTTGATTGTGCCACCTATACTTAGAAACCAAATTAAATGTCACCATTAAAAACCCCAGGTGATCAATTACATACTGGGATTCCTGGCTTTGCTGAAAACCAGGAAGTGTCCAGTTTGGCCCAGTCCCCACTGGTATAGAGTTGAGATACTAATTCTATAATCCCCAAAGTGAATGTGTTTGTAAGGATAAACTGAGGCCGGGGCTACACAGGAACAGAACAGGGCGAAGCGCCTGATGCAGCCCAGGGGTGTGTCTCTGGGACATGCTGCTTGAGAGGAGAGCTGAATGAGGAATTAATGAACCCTGATAGCTGCTTGAATCTTCCACTCCCCGCCGTACTGTCCCTGTGACATTGGGAAGAAGGCTAGAGCAAGGCCCTGAGGAGAATGACGAGCTTAGATCCCCAGCCCTGCAGCCTGAAGGAAGACATCGGCCATCCTTGAGCCGGTTTCCTTGTCTGGAAAATGGTGACCCATTTCCCTGTTCTTCCTACTGCTTCACAGGTTACGAGCCTCAGAGAAGACTGAATGAGAAAGGGCTGAATGCATTTTAATGAATTATGGTAAGCATGATGTAATTTCTTTAGATTATGAGATTGTACACACAGGCACTCACTATCTTGTAACAATGTGGGACAGGGGACGAGAGCTGATGTGGCAACGTGGTCACTGGGCAGTCTGGTGAAGGGAATGTGAGCGCTCTTTATCTTCTGACAAGTTTTCTGTTAAATCTCAAATTATTTCAAAATATATTACTTAATAAAAATTTTTAAAACCTGGTCCGTTTGGGTTGAGAACAGTATTTCAATGACGTATAAATGTGAAAGTCCTTTAGAGACCAACAGGGTGGTCTGCCTTGGAATCTGGGCGGAGGGAGGAAGACTTCTCCGTTTCCATGCAGGGTAAAAAACCCTCCAAAGGGAGGTAGATTTGAATTTTGATATAGTTCATTTTGAAATAGGCTCAAATACAGGAAAATAAAAACTGAACACACTACACGGGCCAAGGGCATGGAGGGGAGAAAGGGGGAGGAAGGAGGGCCTTGCTGCGCTGTGGTACGGGGCTAATTAGTTACATAGAGTGCACAACTGCTTCAGAGAGGGAGGGTGTTGCCCCCATTTTCAAGGTGAAGGGACTGAAGCTTAGAAAGCGACGCCACAAGATCCTGCAGCCCACCTCTGCCCCCGTGGCCTCTCCGGCCCCTCCCCTGCGCACAGTGGACCCACCTTGCTCGCAGTGCTCCCCACTGAAGCCAGGCTGGCACAGGCAGTAGGGCTCCCCTCGATCTGAGGAATGGCACTGCCCCTGGTGACACTTGAAGGCAGAGCAGGCGCTGGAGTCATTCTTGCGGTCACACGTGGCCCCGCCGTAGCCTTCTGCACACTTGCACACATACGAGGTCCCGGTTGCTACACATTTCCCATGGTTGCAGCTGTTGGCAGAGGACAGGATGAGAAGGGGAGGGCAGAGAGCGGGCTGCGGAGGCTTTCTCTGTCCACCGCAGCCGGGGCCCAGGCTCAGAGCGGGGCGCCCAGAGCTGTGGAGCCTTAGGTCTTCTCCATCCCACGGTCCGCCCCCGGCTAGCCCAGGGGCCCGGCATCAGCGTCCGACCTGCTGGAGGCTCGGATCCCCCAAAGTCAGCTGCCAGCTGGGGCCACGAGGCTGGCTGGCTGGCCGGCCATTTTACAGGCATTAGAAGTCACCTATCCAAGTGGCAGGTCCCTGCTCCGAAGCAGCGAAGCAGTCTCTAAACGTTTTAATTGCTCTGACACCTGAATTAACAATGTCACGGTCACCGCCACCACCCGCGGCAGTGCCAGGCACTGGGCTGAGTGCTTTACACCGGACATCATTCTTAACCTTCTACAGTCCCCCTCTCCTCTGCTGCTTCGATGCTGCAGATAGTCTTAGGCACATCTCCAAGACGGAGAAACGGATGCTGAAGTTCACCGTCCTTCTGCTTGACGGAGACAGGTACTCTCAGCTAGGTGCTCCCACACCGTGTCTCTAAGGGGGAGCGGCTCCTGCCCGCTTGAGCAGTCACAGTAATCTGGGTATGGTCTGACTGCACTCCCTCCGGCTTTCCCCAGGGCCGCTTCTCGGGTGGGGACGGGCTAGAGGCAGGGACTGAGTCCGTGCGGGGAGCCTGGCTCGCAGGACACTGACCTGTGGCCCAGACAGGGGTCCCGGGCCTCCTGGTCGCACAGTGGGCCCGTCCAGCCTGGGTGGCACTCACACACCACGCTGTCCTTCTCCACGGAGTGGCACAGGCCGTGCTTGCACACGGTGCAGGACTTGCAGCCCGGTGACACTCCCAGGGACTGTGGCGGGAGGGCCTTGAAGTCTTGCAGCTCGTTGTTGATGCGCACCTCGTGGATGCAGCCGTGGAAGCCACCCAGGGGCCGGTCCGTGCCCTGGCGCAGGGCCAAGAGGCCCGTGGAGGTGGGGATGCCTGGGGGAGGGGTGCCAGGACAGCCGCCTGAAGACCCTCCCCTACCCACCAGCCCAGGCCTCTCCTCAGAGCGCCAAGGAGGTCTCCATGTGCTCACAGTTAAGCGCTCCCAGCTCTGGGCCTCTGCTGTTCAGGCAGAGGGAAGGGACCAAGGTCCCAGGTTTTGGTCCCACACAAGGGCTCCTATCCTTTGCCTTGCACTCTCTTTAAAAAAATGTGAATTTGTTGCCAACATTTTAAATATAGAAAACTTCCCACAGAAACCCTTATTTCAAGCTTCTCTAGAAAACAAGAGAAGATTTGGCTAGCCCCAGGGCCACAGTGGCTGGACAGAGGAGGACCACTCCCTCCAGGCGGGGAACAGAGGGTGTATCCCATTCCTCTGCTGTCCCCACCAGGCCTCCCCTGCCCCTTGTCACAGCCCTGGAGAGCACAGGGTGGGAGAGCGAGAGTTTGGGAGAGAACGGGTGTGGGGGAGCAGCCTTGATGTGTGGAACTTTGGGGATCTTCAGTGGGGGGAGAAACTGTGTCCCTTCTGGGACTTTTTTTTTTTTAAAGATTTTATTTGAGAGAGAGCAAGCACATGAGAGGGGGGAGGGTCAGAGGGAGAAGCAGACTCCCCGCCGAGCAGGGAGCCCGATGTGGGACTCGATCCAGGGACTCCAGGATCATGACCTAAGCTGGAAGGCAGTAGCCTAACCAGCTGAGCCACCCAGGCGCCCCCTGGGACTGCTCTTGACTGAAGGCTTTCCCTGGGCCCTTGGCACCTGGACCAGCTGTTAACAATGCATATTCCTGGGCCTTCCAGGGGGGCATTCCTTGGCAGGGAGGTTTTGGGAATCTCTTTGTTGAACAAGCTGCTCTGGTGACTTTTTTTTCTTTTTTTGCACATAACCCTTTTAGTACAGACCCTGGGCTGCATTTCAGGCCCAGGCTCTGCCAGCCAGGTGGCTACTTCCTTTTCGGCCTGCATCTCAAACACGTACTACATGTGTCACCTGAGCCTCACAGTGTCTGACATGGTGGCAGAGCAGAGGGAATGTGACCTGAAGTCTGCAGATGGTGGGGCCTGGATTGACCTCCATCTCCTCCCTCCCCATTCCATCTTCACCTCTTCCCACCATTCCCACCATCTTCATCTCCTGAACCACTTGTACTTCCCCAGAAGGAGCCTGTCTTCTCTCCTTTCTCCTCCTCCTCCCCGCAATCTGGCTGTTTACCCTTTAGGGATCAGCTTGGTTGTCACTTCCTCCAGGAAGCCTTCCCTGATATGCTTTGGCAGTGGATACTGAGATCAGGGGAACCCCAGCCAGTAGGCCGGGGTGGGTACCCAAACACAGAGGGTGGGTGGGAGGTGGAGGTGGAGGAGGTGGAGATGGGAGGGGAGAAGGGCCTTACCTCCGAGGTAGAGGGGACTGTTGATGCCTACTGCCGGCTGCTTCTGGAGCTTTCCCAGGCTCTTGGGGGCTCCTTTATCCACCACCAGGTTCAGGGTCTGGTTTAGCATCACCAGCTCCACGCTGTGAAACTGCCCATCATTCACAGTCTCCACACTGGGCAGAAGAGAAGGGGCGAGAATGAGAGGGTTTGCTGGGTGCCTCCCACAGCCAGGCACTGGGCCATGAACTTGGCCAACATTACTTGCATTTTGCTTTATTTTTCATTTGGAAATAACTTCAAACTTAAATAAGTTGCAAAAGTAGAAACAGTACAGAGAGTACTTGTTACACGCATAGATTCTCCTATTAGCCCCATTTGCTTATCATTTATTTTCTGTCTGTATGTCCATCTCCATAGCCATGCATACACATATATGTATATACATACGTACATAGTTTTTCTGAATCCTTTAGAAGTTACATATCTTACCCTTATCCCCAGATGCCTCAGTGTGCATTTCCTAAGGACATGGATAATCTCCTACATAAGTACACTGCAATTTTCAACTTTGGAACATTGGTACCACACTTGTATCTAATCAGGCTGAATTTTAATTTTTCACTGGATCCAAAAATATCTTTATAGCATTTTTCCCCTTCCAGTACAAGATTCAGCCTAGGGTCAGGTTGTGCACTCGGTTATATTATTCACATTTCTTTCTAGAATTTAACAGAGTTAAGCAAATGCCTTCCTCAGACCGCCTTCTCAATTTTTACTCTACGGCATGCCACTAGGACCCTTATTAACATGTTTTTCTTCAGTTGCTCCATTTCCCCCTTAAACATCAGTAAGAATATAAGCTAGCATTGTTCTAAAGAATACTGTCCATGAAAAGAATATTTCAGGGTTATTTATATTTTTCCTAGTACATAAGGAAAAAAAAAAGGATCTCAAAGTGTCAATAGTTTGTCCCATCTAAATTCATCTCCTGCACCTTCAGCAGTATGCTTACCGTATGTGGATTACTAATACTGTACAACACTGCTTCACATGTTAATAGCATTATAGAAACAAGGAAATGGGCTCCTGGGGGGCTCAGTTGGTTAAGGTCATGATCCCAGGGTCCTGGGATCGAGTCCCAGGTTGGGCTCCTTGCTCAGCACAGAGTCTGCTTCTCCCTCTCCCCCCCACCCCACCCTCACTGGTACTGTCTGTCTCTCAAACAAATAAATAAATAATAAATAAATAAATAAATAAATGAAATTTTAAAAAAAGATGAGGAAACAGAAGCTCAGGGAGGTCAACTAATGCTCCTAAGTCCCCACAACTAATGAGTCCTAGAGCAGGATTGTACACTGAGGTACGTCTAGCTTCAAAGCCCACATGTATGCCCCTTTCCCATGTTGCCTCCCTCAGTCCCAGCAGGCCCTCAGTGAGGGCTGATGAAGCACAAGAGCCAGGCATCGTGCTGAATGGCTCTCTCCTATTACTGGACCCTCATCATTGTTCTATAAAGTGGTGTCAGATACCCCATTTCACAGGTAAGACGACTGAGGCCCAGAGAGGTGAAAGGATTTGTCTGAGTTCACCCAGCTAGTATGTTCCAGAGATAGAATGCATAGGCAAAACTTTGGACTCCCAAAGTTCTGCTCTTTCCACAATTCGATCCTTGGCTGGGGCTGGGAGGGAGCAGTGAGTGCAGGTGATAGGCATTTGGAAATGTGGTACTCCTCTCTGAAAAGGGCCCTCTGAGGAGGCGGCTGAACTCTGCCTTATCCATTCAAATGTGGGTGGTGAGTACGGAGGCTCCGTGTCCACTTGAGATCTCCCTGACGAATCCCCTAGTAAACTGCCTCCAACAAGAGGATCCCGTGCCAGATCGCCTGGCAGGCAGGAGCAGCCTCAGTGACTGAAGTGAATTTCAGCAAAGAGGTGAGGAAAATACTTGGGGGAAGAGAGGCTAAATTGGGGTGGAGCAGAGAAAGCACAGTCTGTCCTAGCCCCTTGGTGGGACTGTGACCACTCAGAAACAGAACCCATCTGGTCTCAGTCTGTAAAAGGGGGAGAACAACCTGACAGAATTACCGTGACGATTGAATCAGAGGACGTACTTGAAAGTGCTTTGTAGACTCTAAACTCCTGGGAAAACGTGAGCCATTATCAGTAGTGTTAGTTGGACTATTAACAACCGTAAGAACCTACCATTGCCTGCAAACCTAGTGACTCCTGCTCTGGGAGAAAGTGGTGGTGGAGGGGGACATGCAGGAGCTCAGGACCCTCCCAAACCCATCATGAACTTTCTCTTCTCTCCCACCCATCCATCCTCCATCCATCCTCTACCCTTCCAATCCTCCATTTCCCATCCATCCATCCACCCACCCACCCACCCACTGAATGTCTGCTAGGAACCGCATTGTCCTAGGTGCTAGGGATCGGTGGCAAACAGGACACTCAGGAAGCTCACATTTCCTTAGCCTTTCCTCTAAACCAAACGACCAACATATCAGTGTAAGGTCAGGTCAAGAAATAGGGCAACGGGGGGTGGAGTGGTAGCTAAGAGTCCATTGGAGGATCTCATTTGTGATGGGGAGCCAAGAAGTCATACGAAGGTAGAGCTGTTCTATTTCAGTAGCTTCTGACTACTCTGAGTAGTGAGCTGAGGATAAGGCGGAGACCTGTGTTCCCACAGACGAGTCGATGGTGGGTGGGGGAATGAGGGCTGGGGTGCAGAGACTACAAGCTTCTGACTTGGAATCCTAGCACAGTTTTTAAACATACATGCAAGAACATGCAGCTGTATCCCCAAACCATTTGGTAAACTGATGCTGTCCTGAATGAGCTCCCCATCCCCTGAGCCGTGTAACTAACGCTGGGTAGCCACCTGTCAGGGAGTCGTAGAGAGGCTGGGACTCTGGGTGGGTGGTCTTGGCATTCCCTTCCAATAATAAAATTCAGGGAGTCTGAGGCAGCTGCTTTTCCATTATAAACACACACAGACATAGCAAACACACACCACTAACCCCTTCCTGGCCACGGGCTCCAAGGCCATTGCTGCTTTCCTTCCTGTGCTCCCTGTGCTCGCCCAGGCCCTGGTACACCTCCACTGAGGGCCCCAGCCTGGAGACAGTGGTTTGGTAGGAGCTGCGGGAGCAGAGTGGATGTGAGCCACCCCCCTGCCCCCAATTAAGTGCTAGGCTCCCCAGTGCCCCAGCCACTTGGGTCTGTGGAGGGTCTCCTCTGATTCCCACAACGGAGAGTCCTAGGCAGGCCCCTTCCTCCAGCTATACTCTTCTGCTAGTTCATGCTCGGGAGTGGAGAGGTCTGGTCTCACATGGGTCTTCCAACTGAGGGATCCTGGGCAAGTCCCATCACTCCGTAAACCCGAGTTTCTACTTATACACTACAGCGATGGTGCGGATGTCGACCTTGCCATGTTCTGATGGACAACACATGGTCCCTGATACCTAGCAAGCGCTCGAAGGTGGAATGATGATCTCCTCTACCCTGACCCTGGGCTTGCAGGAGCTGGGTGTGGCAGGAGGGACAGAGTCGGGGGGCAGGTTCATGGACCCTGGAAGAACTCTTCTACTGACTCGCAACCTTCCAGCTGCCCAGGGCTTTGGGTTTCTGTCTGCTTCCACTGGCTCATAACCATCTCTGAGGAAGGCACTCATGAGCCCCATTTTACAGAGAGGAAATCTAAATAACTTGACCAAGGACACATTGCTAGGAAGTGGTGGGATTGAGGTTCAAAGTCAGGACTGGTTCCAAATCCAAACTTCCCATAACCTGTGCCAGTAGGTGCTCATGGGTTAATAGGGTCCTGGAAGTGATGCCTAAAGCCAGTGGTTTTCAGACTGTAGGTCCCTGGAGGTTTGGGGTAGGTGGTGCTGCAGTCCCTGGTTTTTCACCATTATCTCACAAATCAGGATGGCTCCGTTTCTTACTTTTTTCTCCCTTTTCCTACTGTGGTTCCAAGCCCCATAATTAGTCTCCTGGAGAGGCACGTAGGGATTACAGGGGAGAAAACTGGGCTCTGAGAGCCTTCCTTCCTTCCCTCCTTCCTTTTTTTTTTTTTTTTTTTTAAAGTAGGCTCCTTGCCCAGGTGGAGCCCAACACAGGGCTTGAACTCACAACCCTGAGATCAAGACCTGAGCTGAGACCAAGAGTCAGACACTTAACCGACTGGGCCACCCAGATGCCCCTCTCTTCTTCTTCTTCTTTTTTTTTTTTAAAGATTTTATTTATTTATTTGACAGAGAGAGAGACAGCGAGAGAGGGAACACAAGCAGGGGGAGTGGGAGAGGGAGAAGCAAGCTTCCCCCCGAGCAGGGAGCCCTATGCGGGGCTCGATGCGGGGCTCGATGCGGGGCTCGATGCGGGGCTCGATCCCAGGACCCTGGGATCATGACCCGAGCCGAAGGCAGGCGCTTAACGACTGAGCCACCCAGGCGCCCCCTCTCTTCTGCTTTTAATATCGAGTGCTTTACAGGGCTCGGCACTGTGCTACTCTGTGCTAAGCACTTGACCTGCATTCTCTCATTTAACCCTAACAACCCCCACACGGGAGGTACAATTTTTTCTCCATTTTAGAGATAAGAGGCCTAAGGCTCAGAGACTTAAGGTGTCCAGCTCACAGTCTTAAAGTGGAAGTGGTGCAGGCAAGACTGAAACCCAAGCTCCGAAGCCACAGGACTCTCCTCCACTGTGGGATGAACCGTCATTCCTCCAGGTACTGGGCATGTTCACCTGGATGCCGAGTTGTGGCCACTAGGTGGCGACAGAGCCTCACAGGACCAAATAGTCCCTCGGATTTCAGTTAAGCAGTAGCCTGAGACCTCAAGACCACACTGCAGGGACACCCGCCCCCTGCCCCGCCCCCGCCCCGCCCCCAACTCCTGGACCCTGGCTGCCTGGTCCCACTCTCTCTCGCCCTGCCTGGCCTTCATGCCTCAGCATGGTGGGAAAGTGGGTTCTGGTGGGAGCCTGACCTGGGTTTGAATCTCAGCTCTGCCACTTTACTGGCTTGTGTGCTTTGGGGCCAAAGACTTCATCTGAGCATCATGTTTCTCATCCCTAAAATAGGAGTGATGACGCTTGCCTGGGGCTTGTGGTGAGGGGCAAGTGAGACAAAGACCTTGGCAGTGGATGGGATTGTGGTAATTTAGACTCGGGGAGCATGCACTGTGGGCTAGGTAGAGCTCTCTTGTGGCCCACATTTCAACACTGAGCTATTTCACATAGAAACCCCGAGTTTCTAGCTTCTCTTGATGATCTACATTCTCACATGGCAGGATCTGCTGGAGCTGAGGTCAACGGTCCCTTCGGACAAAGCCTATGCTCTCCAGGCTACCACCGTCCACTTGCCCCAAGTCTGTTACCTCGCTTGGCCCCTAGGCCTCGCCGTAGGAAATAATGCCTGAAGTCCCTCTGACAAGTCTTGGAACTCAGGAATAGTGCAGCCTGTTCCCACGCTGGTAGAGGCTCAGACAGGCTTTTCTGGGTGTTTGCCTTAGGGCCTGGAGTCGGACCTTGAAGCACCAGCACCCCCACCTGTGAATGCAGCTGGGCAGACGAAAAATATCAGGCACCCCATAAAGGTGGTTCAGTGTCCAGCTGCCACAGGCCTGTAAATCCCTGCTGGGAGTGCCGACTGCTCATTCTCACTCAGCGGGCTGTCCGGGGCCCTCAGTGGGCAGAACTTTGCAAGCTGCCAGCTCCCCTGAGTAAATCAGCTTTGCTTTGACACCCTGGCCCTGAGGCTGAGGAGGCCTTTCTAGATGGCCCAAGGTCACCACAGCGACTCTGTGCCCTCCATTAACCCCAGCCCCCCCCAGCATGGCTTCTGTGCATACTGATGGGGTCTCCCCCGCCCAGGGCCTTCTCACTTCTCCACCTGTGGAAGTGCTTGTCAGCCCTGGCCCCAGCCTCAGCTCAAATGTTACCTCTTCTTCCAGGGAGCCTTTCCTGATCCTCAGAGCAGAAATGTCTGCTCCTTCGATGTCCCATAGCATGTACCAGTGTCTTCTGGGAGACCTATTTTATTCTGCCTGTGTGACTACTGCCTTCTTCCCTGGACTGTGTTTTGTCTAACTCTGTGTCCCCCATCCCTCGCCCAGGACCCGGCCCACACAAGGCACCTGGGAGATGTTTACTGAGTGAGTGGAAGAGTGCACTGCTGGGGCACATTGGGTGCCGCCGCCGAGAAGTCTAGAAACAAACCCATTTTAAATGCAGGATTTCTGGAGCCTCGGGCCCTTTAGTCTGTGGGCTGCAGGACACTAAGGGTCTGTCGCTAGGCTTGGCATGCGGACCTAGGCATGGGCATCCTTCACTGGGTTTGTCCCATGGGTAAGAGAAAGAGCCTGGGGTCTCCCCAGGGCTCCGCGCTGACCCTCAGCCCCCTGGCTCCCTGACAAGGGCTGGAGGAGAGAGCAATTCCCTAGGTTCCCATCTCATTCTCACATCCCAAGGCAGGCGTCAGCAAAGGGTTCCAGCATTCTCACTGACAACATCACCCCTTTACCGAACCACCCCCCAATAGCTAACGTCAGTGCGGGCTCCCAGCTCCCAGCTCTGGACAGAGCCCAGCCTCTCTTGAAGCCTGGCTGTCACCTTCTGTCTGTGACATGCCCACATCAAGGCTCATTTTGCCAAGCACTTTCTCACCCCCCAGCCCTCAGCAACACCCCCTGAAATGCATCCTGCGATTATGCACAGTGCACAGGGGAGGAAAGTGATGTTTCCAGAGTGCGTGAAAGAGCTCCCTACTGGGACACCAACAGTCCTGCCACCGAGAAGACTGTTTGGAAACAAACCCATTTTAAATACAGGATTTCAGGTGTGTCTGACACCACAGGCCCATGACCATGACCAGTGCTCCAGAAACATAGATGCTGGGAGGCCCTGACTCCAGGGAACTCTGAGGCTCCTGAGGTGAGCTCCTTCTCCTGGTGTCCATTGTACCCAACTGTCCTAACCTGGCCGGTTCCCTCCACCCACCGTCTGCTGTGCACCTCTGTTCTGGTCCACCCCTTTGTATTGTCCCTTAGGCTTGTCATTGCTCTTCTCCCAGCCCGCTTGCCCACCTGTTCTCCCTGCTCATGTAACTCCACCCTTTCTTCAAAACCCATCACAAATGGCCTTCTCAGGCTTGGGCATTCTGTGTAAGCTGGCACTTCTCAGACTTGGGCATCGAATCACCTGGAGGCTCCTTAAAACAGATGGCTGGGCCCTACCCCAGAGCTTCTGTCGGTACGCCTGGGGTGAGGTCTGAAGACGTGCATGTCTGACAAGTTCCTGACTGGGGCTGTTGCTCTGGGACCCCACTTTGAGAACCACTGGTTTAAACCGATGGTTTTCAGCTGGGCTGTTGGAGTTGTTTTGGGGGCCTTCATGAGAGTAAGTGTGAGGGAAGAAACCTTGCTCCCTCTCAGACCTGTGGGACAGTTTTGCTTCCGTGTATTTAGTATTTTGATTTCAATATAAAGTTGTGATTGACTAAATGACTTAGTTCCTGGGAAAAAAAGTCTGAAAACTGCTACCCTTCACCAATCCCAGTCAAATGTGCTTCTGCTTCCGGAGGGGACGGCTGGCCTCTGGATGTGGGTCTCTCTCGTGGACGTGCTTCCCCCCCAAGAAATGGCTTTCCTGCCACAGGCAGGTTTATGTGATTTGAGGTGTAACACAAATATTTCTCATTTTACTGGTGGTTTTTATAATTATTACAAAAATATAACTAACAGTTTAGTATTTATTTTACTGAGGGGTAGAAGAAAAAATCTAGCATATCTGTGATTTCACCGATGATCTTACTTAAGATGAAGCTAAATGTAAAGAGTGCGCAGATTTAAAAGCTGATGTAAGGTAGCCTGCTATGTAACAGTATGGCTGACATACCGTGTTTTTACAGTTTTACGTAAAAATCAGGGTGACTGTTGGAAAGACTGAAGTTTAGGGGAAAACCATCCTTCAGGACAGTTTGAAAGTCACTTAAGGAATAGTCCTGCTCCCTAGGGCTCTGAGATTTCTTCCCCTTGAGTTGCATGCTAGTCTCCCCCTGTTTTCTTTCTTAAACTAATAAAAGATCAGGATGACATTTTGAAAAGAGCACCTCATTAAGCGGCCTCATCCCCACTGGCGCACGCGCTCCCGCACAGTAGCCAGCTGGCCATTTATCTTATGGTAACGAGCTCCTGCCTCTTCCTCCAGCACCGCCTCTCCCCCTCCCCCTCCCCCCGCAGCTCTGAGCGAGGGACAGTGTGCGAGTGTGCAGGGGGCAGGGAGAAGAGGCTTCAGAGCGGCCCTGGGCATCCTGTCTCGGCGCGGGGGGCAGGCAGGCGGGAGGGGCTGGGTTCTTACCTGTACACCGTGGTTGGTGGGGAGCTCAGACTGTCATAGACGAGCCTCACGTGGCCCTGGTACAGCTCCAGCGCCAGGGGGTCGTTGTCCCCCTTGTAGAGAAGGATGCCGTTGTCCTTGTCCGTGGCCACCTGGAGAGAGGCAGGTGGGTTAGGGCTCCCCTGAGGCCTAGCCTCCCCAACCCCACCTCCCCACAGAGACCTCTTGTAGGCGGCATCTTCAGGATGAACCCCAGATCTGAACCCATGTCCCTGTCTAGTCTGGGAATTTCCAGGAGGGCATACACTTACACTCCAGCAAATGCTGATCGAGTAATTCAATTCAGTAAATATTTACTGAGGACCCACTATGTGCCACTTTGTTTATGTACATAAATATTAGATTATTACATATAACATGTATATTATTTTATTGTGTGTGGGGGTGGGGTGGGGTCAGGAGCCTTGAGTTCCAATCGCCTCTCCCACTAGCATACAATGTGATCCCACCCAAATCCTTGCCCCTGTCAGGGCCTCAGTCTCTCTGTATAAAGTATGATAATAATTATGAACAAAATGCTAACAATGACCACTGCATTCAGTGTTTACTATGAACTAGGCCCTGTGTTAAAGAGTCATCTGGGGAATTTTTAAAAACACCCATGTCCAGGCTTTACCCCAAACCGACTCCAGATGAACCTCTGGGGGATGGGGCCCCGGCAAATATAATTTTAGGAGTTCTCCAGGTGATTCTCATGTGGTGCCAAGGCCGAGAGCCCCTGGTTTCAGAAGCTGCCGCCCAGAGGGCACCATGCTTCAGGGGTGGGATCCTCAGACTAGCCTGTCAGCGCTCACCACCCAGCACAGTTGCAGCCTGAAGGCCCGGAAATGGGGCAGATGGTCTGATGGGACCTCTGGACGTGTGCGGCATACGTGCTGCTCTGGCAAGCTGGGACCCAAAATTCGGGTCCCTGGGTCGGTGGGACACAGAGAGGAAGGCATTTAGGTTACCCAGAGATGCATTTTGGAATAAATGTGCTCAGGTCCACAGGTAGGGAGCCTGAAAGGAGTTAGTTAGAAAAGAATTTGGTTCATACTGAATGGTTTTTCATTCCCTGAAAAATGCCCTGCCTGTTTGTGCCTCTGGGCCTTTGTACGTGCTGATCTCTCAGGCTAGACGGCATCCCCTCACCCTTCTATCCTTCTCCAGGCAAACTCCTACTTGTCCTTCAGATCTCAGTTTAGTTATCACTGCCTCTGGGGAACCTTCCTCCTTCTTCCCAGCAGGTGAGGAGCTCTGTCCCACCCACGTGCTCCCACAACACCCAGGGTTGGCACTGGCCCTCTGCTTGTCATCTTGCCCTAGACATGGGGCGCTGTCTGTCTTGTCCACCATCGAATCCCCAGGGCCAGCACAGTTCCTGACATAAAACATCTGAGTGAGTATTTTCTAGGTAAATGAACAGGAGTGGGGGCTGCCATCTGCAGTGAGAGCCAGTCAGGAGTTGGCCGAATAACAGCGGCTATTCTCAGAACAGTCGGAGCTTGGGGGCATGTTGGAGTTAGGCGCACCTGCAGGGAGATGTTGGCCTGGGGCCGGACCTTGGCAGAGGCTAGTTCCACGTAGGAGTCTTTGCCCACAAAGTTGACGGTGATGAGCTTCTCGCACCTTGGGCCGGCGAAGCCCGGGGGGCAGCGACAGGTCGGCTCCTGCTGCACCACGATGCACTGGGCCCCATTCTGGCACTCGTACTGGTCACAGGGACTGGTCTGAAGCAGGACCATGGGTGGGGGCTGCTCACAGAGGAGCCCACTGGGAGGAGGGGAGAGAGGATGGGGGAGGGGTGAGAGGAGGACAGGGAGAGGAGACAGTCATAGTTATTTGGGCCAAAGAGCCACTGGCAGAGAGAGGGAAGAAAGATGGGAACTGGGACTTGTTCCAGCCCTCCCACCAACTGGGGCAAGCCCTTTTCCTTCTCTAAGCCCCCACTTCCCCATTTTTACAATAATGGGGTTGGATGAGTGCTGGTCCCCACATTTTAGTGTCATCAGAATCATCTGGGATAAATTTGTTAAAAGCACAGCTTTTCATCCATCCACAGACGAATGGACAAACAAAATGTGGTATATGCATACAATAGAATATTATTCAGCCTTGAAAAAAGACATTCTGATACCTGTTACAAGGTGGATGAACCTTGAGGACCTTATGCTAAGTGAAATAAAGCAGTCACAAAAATGCAAATACTATATGGTTCCACTTACATGAGGTACTTAAGAGTGGTCAAGTTTATGGGGTCAGAAAGTAGAATGGTGGTTACCAGGGGCCGTAGGGAGGGGGAATGGGAAGTTAGTGTTTAACTGAGTTTCAGTTTTGCAAGATTAAAGAAGTTCTGGAGATGGATGGTGGTGTTGGCTGTACTTAAGGCCAAAGAGCCATACACTTAAACATGGTTAGATGGTAAATTTTACCTTATATATATCTTACCACAATTTAAAAACATTAAAAGAAAGTGCAGATTCCTAGCCCCTCTCCCCCCGCCCCATTCTAATTGAGTAGCTCTGGGGTGGGGCTCAGGAATTTTCATAAGCCTCATCTAGATGGTCTCAGGCTTTGGAAAAACTGGGCTTCTTCATGATTCCTTCTCAGAGTCTGTGACCAAAGGTCATTTGCATCGTTGGGTTTATGCCATGCAGCGAGTACTAATGTACTGTCCCCAATCCGACCCCACCCCCCACCTTCAGTCTGGTCCCCGCCTCCCCTCCAGTGCCCCCTGCACCTTTCCCTTCCAGTCAGTGTGGGCGCTAGGGCTGGAACCCAGCCTCTCCTTCCACATACCCCACAGACCTCTCCTGACCACTTGGCCAGTGCCTCCCATTTCCTCTTTCTCTTCCGGCTTCACTGATTCCAGTGATTAACCCCAAGCTCTCCTGTTTACCTCCATTTTCCTACCATTCGGGCACAATAATGTTTTTGTTCCCCAGCCTAAAAAGAAGATCCCTGCCAGGGTGACCGTGTGACTACCCCCACCTCGTAAGCTGAGCTCCGAGATGGTAGCATCTTCCGTTGGAAGGAATCATGCCCAAGCTTGACATCATGTGAGCTGGATCCTAAGTCCAACTCCCGCCCAGTTGCCCTGGATGGCTCTTCTCTCTGTCTATCACATGGGCTTCACAACATCTGCTCTCGGACATGGAAGGGCTGACCTTCCAAGGAGGCCCAGGAGGCCAGGGGCTGGTGCTGCCTAGGAGTGGGTGTCTCCCCTGCCTGCCTTAGCCCACCAGTCCCCCAGCCTGCAGGCCCCATCCTGAGGGCCCCATCCACCATACCTGAAGCCCTGGGGGCAGACGCACGTGTAGCCGTTGACCGCATCCATGCACTGGGCCCCATGGCGGCAGCTGTGGGCCACGCAATCATCGTTGTCCACCTCGCAGAGCTTCCCGCCGTAGCCGGGGAGACATTCGCACCTGGAACGCAGCAGAGCAAGGCTCTTCTGTGGGCCAGGCTGGCTTCCAGGGGGCCTCCTGTCTTCTCTGTGCCCCCATGGTCCTAAGTCCCTCTCACTTCTTGAGGGCTCCCTGGAGCCTGGCCCACGGTCGGCTTCACCAGCCATCCGTGGGCTCTGGGTCCCCCCGCAGGTTGATGTCTGCTTGCGTCATGTGGGGGCTCCTGTGTTAGGAGCCGGCAGCGGCGCTCGGTGAGAAGGGTGGGTGCTGCAGCCCCCCACCACCTGCTGGCCCAGGTGCACCCAGGTGCACGCACAGCCCAGCAAGAAAGAGACCTGAAGGCACTGCATTACTCGCAGGGGCGGAGGCACACACAGGCACACGCGAACACCAACACTTCTGGGCGCTTCTGCCGGCCGCAGGCCAGGAGCCCCCATACCCCTTCGGGCCCGGCAGCTGAATTCTACTGGGCGGGGTACAGATGATAACCACAGCCTATGCAGGTCAGAGGAGGAAGGTGGGACAGGTGGCCACGGCGGAGAGGGAAGCGAGACCTCTGAATACACATGGGACGGAGGAGCCTGGCCCGAGAAGCATCAGGACAAAGGGATGGTCCTCCCTGCGCCCTCTCCTTGCTCCTCCCCCTGTAGGAGTGGATAGAGTAGAATTACAAGTGGATCCCGGCATTGTTGGGGTTGTGGGCAGAGCATGGTGTGTGCTGTGGATTCATGGCTAGCTAAGACGCTTGGGGCGTGGGGGGTCGCCGGAGGAGGACAAGTTCTAGAATCTGAGGATCCACCGAGCCTGCATTCAGAAACTGAGATCGGCTAAGATCTGACCTGTTCACCTTTACTTATTTGAAGGGTAAATTTGAAGTATGTGATCTACCGCTGCCCCAGAAAGTGCAAACTTTCATGTCATAGCCCACACTCCACCCCAGTTTTTAAAGAGACCGTTGGGCAAGCCTCTTGTGGGGGCATATGCTCAGTATACCCTGTTAGTGTTAAGGCTGGCCCCTGGAGGCATTTGTCTTTGTGTCTCCTGAATTCTAAGAAGTACCTGCAGAACAACTCAAGCCGCATGAGCCTCTCCGAGGCAACAATCGCCACTCAGTCCTTGCAGGGTAAGATCCAGCCAGTTAGGCATGGGGTCAAGATGGCGGAGGAGGTCTCCACGAGGGGATGCCATGCTCCCTCGCAGACATCATGCAGATCTGGAGGTGAATGTGCTCCCGTCCTTCTTCCTGACAACACTACAGCCCTCTTCACACCTGTGCTCCTCCAACAAAGCCCCCGGGGGATCCTGTTAAAATGCCGCTTCTGAGCAGGGAGTCTGGGTGGCGCCTGGGAATCCGCACTCCCCACAAGCTCCCCTGGGAAGTGGCTGCCGCTGGGTCCTGCACCTCGCTTCCCTTAGCAAGGATCTAGGCACCATTTCTTTATCTGCTAAAGAGAAGCATCTGGGGGTATCACCTGCATTTCCTAATGTTCTCAAATGTTTTCCCCTTGCCTTTCTTCTAAAGTGTAAGGCTTAGATAATTTTGTTCTGTATAGGACTTTGATTCTGAACAAGGGGGCATAACCAAGTGACGTCCTTGGTCCCAAGAGTCTCCGGATTTAGCTAATAAATCAGCCAGGCCTGGACTGACTCGCAGCCCCAGCTGTTTCTGCGTGTGAGTACATGGGTAGCTTGCTTCACCTCGTGGCACCTCAGCCCCCGCCTAGCAAGCGGATAGTTGTTTTACAGCCTAAGACTGCGGAGTGTGACGGGAGATAGGCCCCTGCGCCTGACGCACAGGAAGTCCTCCGCGCGCGGTAATCATCGTGATCTGTGTTTCTGTCATTGTGACTCCCAGTGTTCACGGGCAGTCTGCTTCATTATTTTCTGGGTTTTGGTACATTATGATTGGTACATTATGATTATGTGTTTATATCACAGATAGTTATATAGTTTTCTCTGTTCTGTTGAATCCTCATTAGAACATCATACAAGGAAATCTTCAAGGATAAGCATTTTCAAATTTGGGCAAAGGTTGCATTGGCTGCACGTCTCTTGTTACTGTCCCTGCAGCCTGCCTTGGGATATGGGTGAGGAGAGGAGAGGAGAGGAAAGGGAGGGAAGGGGAGGAGGGTTAAGATCAGGAGATGTTGCCCTGGGAGAAGGGGTTTTTGATTTAAATGCATTTTAATAAAATTCACATTATTGAGCTGGCCCGTAGACCTCTTCAAGATGCTAGGATACACTGTGCATAACTATATCATCTCAGGATTTTGAAAGCTAGACTGGTTTCCTGCTATATTCCATATTCTTCCTATTCCGTATTCTATATTCCCCTAGAACTCAAGGGGCCTTGGCTATAGTAGAGTGAGGTTTCTAGGGACAAGTACCAGAGGATCATGATCTCTGGCCCTGCTTATGTCTCTGGTCCCAAGTCCCTAACACCCCAACCCCAGACCTATACCCTGGATGGACCACTTTGGACCAGTTCTCATGCTCACTGTGCTCTGTCAAGCCATTGTCCTCTGAGCTCGAGGAATGCCACTGACCTGCTTTCCAGCTATGGATCTTCTACTATCCTTCACAGCTCAGATGCCTGGTCACCACCATTGCCCCTCGTAGGCACCCCCAGAGCACTCTGCTTGTCAGTCCAGCCTGCTCTGCTTTGGGTTCAGGTTTATTTTATGCATCTCTGCCTCCCCTTGGCCTCTTCCTTCAGTTAAAGAGCAGCCCTGAGTTGAAGCCAAATCCAGGAGTAGGAAAAGTGGGGTTGGGGGGTTGGGAGGCATCCCTCACCCTTACTTACACTCCAGCAGCTCAACTACCTAAGAGCCCACGTGGCACCTCTGAGAGGGGAGCAGAGCAGATAAGGCAGATTTGAATGAGGGTACGGGCATGGAAGGACTGAAGCTTCCTTTGCTGTCAGCAAAACCAGAAGCCCTAACAGGCCTCTAGCATTTTCCCTGGTGATGCTGTAGGTGAGCTCTAGGCTTGAGATGTCAAAATAGGAAAGGAAAACACCAGATAAGACATGCTCATGTCACTCTCTCACCTTCACCTATTCTAGACCCTTCTCCTGCTGGTGGCCACCATCCCCCCCCCAAGCTCATTCAAATCCCACCCATCTCAGCTCACCTCCTAACTTGTGTGAGGACTTCCCTTTGCTTTAGCAGGTTCTCCTCTCCCCTCAGCTCCCCATCAACACTCAGAGCCAGAATCAAGGGCCCCAGAAATGCCTTCTTTCTACACATTTGTTTTGTGTCAAATTTTCCTCCCTCAGGTCCATGAAAAGGGCCTCAAGAGGGAGAGAATCAGAAACCTCTTGCAATACCCACAGCACTTATCACAGTGAGAATTTGAGGACTGAAGATTCGGCTCACTAAGGGACAACAACTAGAACCCATAATTCTTAGATTCTAGGATCATTAAGAGTTCTCTAGTTCTTAGGTCTTGGAGATTTATGAATCAAAGAGTCCACAGTTCCTAAGTCCCTAAGATTCTGTGATTTTATGATGTCATTAGCCTCAGGATTTCTAAAATCCTGGGTTTCCACAAAGTGCTAAGCTTTGAAGCATAGCATCATAGTCTCAAAAACCCTCCTCCGAGTCTGGGAACTCTCTGCCTTATGACTGAAAGCTGGACAGACTCAAACTGATGACAGATCTAGAGCCATCTAGATCCAGAGCTCCAGAGGCTGGAGATGCTACTGGATGAAAGTCTGGTCAGGATTCTTTTTAAAGATTTGTCAGCATAGGCATGGAGCTCCAGACCCACATGCCTCATCTTTAGGGGTGACTCTTGTGGAGTCACTTCAGATACCTTTGCTGAAGGCTCATCTGGGGTGCCCCCAGCTGCTCTGGTCTGCATGCTCCCCCAGATTCTCTGGTGCTAGAGGCTCCCACCCCCCCTTCAGTGTTAGACAGAGCCTGTTGGGGACAAGGGGAGACAACTGTGTGTGCAAGGCAGCTTTGGGAGAGTGTTTAGGGGAGACTATTCTTAGCCCTAGGGTTCTGGGATGTCCCTACTGATGTCAGATGACCCCAGACTCAAGGATCTCAGGGTTTTCTCCAGAAGAGGCAATGGTACATGTTTTCATGAAGGAGGGGTGGGGGAGGAAGTAGGGACAGAGCCCGGGAGTGATTTCCCAGGGGGTGTCATTTAATGCTCAGGCTCTGGAACTGGTGCTTTCTCCTGAGGCAGACTCTCCTTCCACCCTTAGAATTGCTCCTGTGCTCCCTGAGCTCCTGTGGGCTCTGCTGCTCACCAAGGAGACAGCTCCATCAGTGGCCATGGCTGCTGAACCCAGTCAGTGCTTCCTCTCCCCTCCCTGGCCCCCCAACATACACAGGTGCATAAGCTGGCAAACTCGCTGGAGCCACAGAGGGCAGAACGCTGTGAAGGATACACACAAGGAAGGTGACCAAATACCCTTCAGACTCAGTTTCTTCAGTGGGATTGTTCTACTATACTAGCCCTGGAAAGGAAAGCTATGCTGGGGTTGGAGGGGGTGGGGTGGGGAGAGAGGAAGGAGGGGGAGCAGGAGGGGAAGGAGAGGGGTAAGGGAAAGAGAGGATATCTTTATCTTCATCTGTCTGTCTGTCTATAGACACACAGAGAGAAAGGGACAGACTTACAAAGAGAGAGAACCACAAAGGGACAGAGACAGACGCACATGCATAGGGAAACGAAGAGACTGAAAGAATTAGACCATGATCAGTCAGAGACACAGAGGAGCACATGGTAATGAACAAGTAACAGGCAGAGAGAGATCAGGAGAGGGAGAGAATGGAGAGGGCCCCACTGGAGGCAGAGACCTCAGGACCCTATGCTGCTGGGGACCCAAAGCCAAGCCTCACCTGAATCCTTTGTCCAGGGAGATGCACTTGGCTTCATGCTGACAGAGGTTCATCCCGGGCAGGCAGTGGTCAATCACCTCGTCGCACAGCTCACCTGTGGGGGTGGGTAGAAAGGTCAGGTGCCCAGGAGACCCTGGCTAGCAGGTCAGATCCATCGAGCCCTGTCATCCAGGAGGTCATGGATCTCAGGCGTCCTGCACTCACTCTCTCGGCGTATCCTTTCTCCTGTACCTCTGCCTCAGTCTCCCTAGCAGTGGCACTGGGAAGACTCTAGCATTTCCCCTGGACACTGTCCTAGCACCAACCTTTGGTTGTTTGACTTGATTGTTCAGGGGCTGTTGCAGCTGAAACCATAGGACGCTAGCCCCTGACCTCGGGCTATGCTTAATTGTTTTTTTTCATTCCACATCCTTGTGTGGTAGATACCGTGACAGGTACTAGGGACACAACAGTGGCCCGGTCTTGTCCTCCCCATGGCCTAGGGGGGCAGATCTACAAATCAGTAGGTGACTGTAACAGAGAGATGTGTGACCACAGATGTAAACTCTGTGGAAACCCAGAGGCTTCCTGGAAGAGCAGACATGGCTTAGCATAGTCCACCTGCTGTAGATAAGTAAGCCCCCTGGATTTTCTCAGAGAAGAAACTATGAAAGGAATTTTGGAGTTTAGGTCTCTGAATACACTCCCTTTGAAATTCATCGTGCCAAGGAATGCCTAATGGGTCATAAATACCCAGGGATGGCACTTCCATAATAAGCTCCCAAGGCTCACACCATCTGAGATGTATTCTGGGAATGTGGAGCTGAGTGAGACAGGACAGCAGGGGGGAGGGCAGTGGCAGAAGCACCCCTGAGCTTTGGGTTCCCCTAAATTCCACGTGGTCAAGCCAGGTGGAGAGTGATCTAATAGAGGAAAACTTCACCCATGGAATTTCTCTCAGAGGTGGGGGTGGGAACATGGACAGAGAAGGCTACTGGGACAGGGCAGAGGAAGGTCCTGAGGGTGGCTGGGGAGGAAATGGATGACAAAAGCAGCCCCAGAGTCTGTTCTGTGCTGTGAAAGGGGCAAGCTGACCCCTACCCTACCCTCATTTTGCCAGCCACTCAAGACCACAGAGGGCACTGTGTTCTTTATAAGCCGTTTCCTCTTCCTCACTTCCTGGAGAGGCCCAGAGAGGCAGACAAGCTTCTGTGTGGGACTAGCATTTTCTGGGACAGAGAAAACCATGACATCCCATCCACAGGTAGAGATGCACTTCAGTTAACTGCAGACACAGGCCATGCTATTCAACTGGGGCAGGAAGCCACCTCAGTGTCTCCTCAGCCCCCGTTCCACTGCCCATTTGCCTACCATAAATTCAGTTCATGCCCTTCCTTTGCCCCAAAGCCTATTTTGAGTCCTTTTGCCTTCTTTTTTTAACTGCTGGGATTTTTACTGTCCCTCTTCTGGTACTGAGCAGATTTTTCTGGGCCAACGATTTAACGCTATATGATAACTCCTCTCATCTAGGTAGACCAGATGCCCCTCGAGAGCCTACTTTTAGACTTTTTGGTAGACTTTTTGGTATCCCTAGTAGCTAATTCAGTGGTCTGTATACAGTAGATGCATAGTAAGTGCTGCCTCTTGCTAACTTAACGCTCGGCTACAACTGCTCTCTGGGAAGGTGGAAGATGTAGAGGAGTAGACCATCAGGCCATCCCTGCACTTTGCTCCAACATAAAGCCTTCCCTGGGACTCCGGGAGGCTGAGGACTAGCAGGTGGTTTTCTCATTTGGCCTTGGCGTCCTCTACCACAGTCCCAAGAGTGTGCTTGGGGGATACCTGGCCATCGGGCCAGGGGTCTGCATAAGGCACAGGGTCCTGAGGGACAATGGGGGCTATTGGGCTTCCTTCGCTATAGGCCTCAGGACTGCCTCTAATCATCGTCTGTGTATTCCCATCTCCTACCTCATTCCTGATGTCAAGCCAGGTGCCAATAGGGTAGAGCACAGCAGTCCCTGGGGTGCCTGGTCCTTGTTTTCATCCTTGCCTTAGGTTGCTATTTCCTAAAATGTGCTTCTCGCAACACACAAAGTCTGCATTGGGAAGGAGTTCTGGGTAGGGTAGGAGGGAAGTTCTGACTTCACATAAATTTGGGACTTGCTGGGTTAAACAAAGTTAAATAGCATTCTTTCAAGCAAGAATTGTCAGAACCTCTGATAGGCTGCTTTGTATCATGTGGAAGGGAGGTATTATTACATGCAGTACTGCTCCAACTTTTTGCTCCTGGAGGCTTTTCCTCAAAGAACTCACGGAATTTATGGAATTCCATTCTGGGATATGCCACTTCGGGTTGATCCTATAACAAAGGAGGCTGTGCTCATACCACTGGGTGGCATTTTGCTTCATCATCTAGTCTATTTAACTATTCTCATCAGGGACTGTTAATATAGGAAATAAAGGTGCTGTGTTTTGGGGGTGGGTAGGTAGGATGATTATCCCGAGGAATAACCTGTGGGGAGCCTTCCTTGATTTTCTGGCTGGGTTAGGTTCTTCCTCTGTGATACCATGACCCCCTGGGGCTTACAGGTGTTATATTCTCTTTCTACTGAATACTGTCTCTCTCTACTTGATGATGAGCTTCTTAGGAGAGGGAACTTTGTCTTGGTCATTTTTGTATCCTCAGCAACTAGCAGAGTGTCGAGAAAGTGTAAATTTCCAGAGAAAGCAGACTAGACCTGAACAAAGCAGAAATGTAATGCAAACACCTCTCGCTGGCCTCAACCACCACTGGGTCTCTGGGGTTCCCAAAGGAGGGGATGGCCATCAGCTAGCGGAGCAGACAGCTGCGAGTGCCCTGGGAACCTGTTTCAAAGCCAGGAGGAGCTAGTGATGTGCAGGGGGGGATTAGGAGGGGCTGACAAGCAGAGAGGCCTCTGGGAAGCCCCTCCTGGCACAGCACCGGGTTTGGGGGATTCACGTCTGTCCACAGGGGGGGAGGGCGGGGGCCCTGAAAGAAGCTCAGAAAAGAGTAATCTTTAGCGCACGATAGCTGGCCCAGCACCGTGCACAGATGCCAGGGGACCTTACCCGTGTAGTTAGGAGGGCAGACGCACACGTAGTTGTTGATCCCGTCCACACAGGTGGCATTGTTCTCACAGTCGTTGTCCTCACAGTCATCTGGATTGATTTCACACCGCTGGCCCTCGAAGCCCAGAGGGCAGGAGCAGCTTTGGGGAGACCATGTAGGGTGGGGAGGAGGGCAGCCAGGGGCCAGGGAGTGGGGTGGGGTTGGAGTGGCAGAAAAGAAGGTTGGGGGGCATGTAATTAGTCAGGTTTCTCTCCGGATGGAGGTCCGAGGCAGCACCATGTACACGTGAAGCCTTGGGGGCCAGTGCAGGAGGACCCTTAGGGGCCTGGGAGGTCATTTCATCTCGCCCGCTGTCTCCGGGCAGTACTCCCATCTCCCCCGGCCCTGGATGGCTGCCTGCTCCCGCACCATTCCCCCAGCTGGAAGTGGTTTCCTGGAGAGAGCTTAAATGCCTCCAGCTGTCTTCCTTTGGCTCCTCTGTGGGTAGTGGTTTATAGACAGAGACAAACAGCGTAACAAACATCCCCCTTTGAGTGACTTTCTACTCAAGGGCAGGCTTTCTACCTTGAGCCCGAATAGGACATGGTGGCCAAGATCAGGATCTGCAGCCGAGTATGGGGAATGAATTCTGGGTCTGCTGCTCCCTGGCTATCAGACCTTAGGCAAATGAATTAAATTCTGTGTCTCAGTTTCCACATCTAGTGACTGGGGGAGTATTACTTCCCCACTGTGGTGGTTGTGGGGAGTAAGGAGATGATACAAGTAAAAGGCTCAGGGGCGCCTGGGTGGCTCAGTCGGTAAGCGTCTGCCTTCGGCTCAGGTCATGATCCCAGGGTCCTGGGATCGAGCCCTGCATCGGGCTCCCTGCTCAGGGGGAAGCCTGCTTCTCCCTCTCCCACTCCCTCTGCTTGTGTTCCCTCTCTCGCTGTGTCTCTCTCTGTCAAATAAATAAATAAAATCTTTATTAAAAAAAAGTAAAAGGCTCAGGAGGGGATCTGGCACATAGAACATGCTCAGAACATGTTAGCTGCCTTCAGTTCTGGATACCTGGCCTCCTTACTCTTTCTCAGGGATGCCATTGTCCCCTGTATATACTCCTACTTCTTTTTTTAAATTTTATTTTATTTTATTTTAAAGATTTTATTTATTTATTTATTTGACAGAGAGAGACACAGCGAGAAAGGGAACACAAGCAGGGGGAGTGGGAGAGGGAGAAGCGGGCCTCCCACTGAGCAGGGAGCCCGATGTGAGTCTCCATCCCAGGACCCTGGGATCATGACCTGAGCCGAAGGCAGACGCTTAACCGACTGAGCCACCCAGGCGCCCCTGTACGCCTACTTCTGAGACCCCTCCAGCTTCTGGGGGATAAGTGGATGCGGCAGGAGGATGACAGCGCTGAGGCTCTCCAGTGAGCTTGGCTTAAAACACTGGATCGCATGATGCAGTCCCTTAACTTGTCTCTGGAGTGCTGCATCTCTTGGATAAAAACCTCCAACCTCTGGCCATCCTCTGCCCAACCTCAAACTAAGCTGGGACAGAGAAGCTGAGCAGATGAGAAGGGGCATGGGTGGGAGGCGAGTATCTGATTAAATGAGCTGCAGGGAGTTACTCCCTCTGCAGCCCAGCCTCCCGTCAGGGATCTACACCCCATTCATGAACGTCTGTTCCAGCTTCAGACCCAGGATTCCAGGCCTTTCTCTGTTTTAGAGATTGCTCTGATTTGGGATTTAGCTACAAAACTAAACTGATAGGAAGTGGATTTCTAGAATCCTACTTAACTTCCTTTCCTCTACAACCTGAAAACTGTGTCACATTTTCTACAGAAGGCCAGAGGGGTTCTTCAGTCTGAGCTCTTGAGGTGGAGCAAAATGATGCATTCCTTTTTTCTGTGAGGGACTCTGGGCGTTCAGGAAAAGCCATTTCCTCAGAATCGGATGGAGGGTAGGCTTTCAAAGGTCTGAAACCATAGTGTTGCCTATTTTCCTGAAATGAGTTACCCTGGCTGTCCCCAGAGCTGTAGAATTGCATGAAAGTGGGATACGGATGGCTGGTGAGGGAACGGGTTGCTCATGCAGTGGACAGAAGGTGGGAAGGAGACTAAAGTCTCCTCTGCCCAAACTGGAAACCTTGGCAGGGGGTTGTCAAGGAGACTCCAAGAGCATCCAGTTAGCTGTGGGGTTGTAGGATGGGTCCCATCTCCCGTCTTGGTCTCCTGCCTGGCCAGCTCTGCTAGTCTTTGCTCTTTTTGTGAGCAGATAATGCATCAAGACTGGAGAAGCATCTGATGAAGAGGTGCGTGATACTTCTAGAATTCTGACATGCAAGAGGTGTTATGGGTTGAACTGCGTCCCCTCAAAAAGATATGTTAACCCCCAGCACCTCAGAGGTGACCTTATTTGGAAATAGGGTCATTGCAGATGTAACTTAAGATGCAGTTATATTGGGGGAGGGTGGGCCCCTGGTCCATTATGACTGCCGTCCTTACAAAAACACAGGCACGAGGAGACAAGCCAAGGAAGGCCCCAAATCGCCAGGCACCAGCAGAAGCTAGGACGGGGCCCTTCCCCTATAGGTTTCAGGGTGGGCATGGCCCTGCTGACACCTTGAGTTTGGACTTCTGGCTTCTAGAAATGTGAGAGAATACATTTGTGTTGTTCCAAGCCAGCCCTGTGTGGTACTTTGTTACAGCAGTCCTAGCAAACAGACACAGGACGGAAAAAGGGAGCAGAGCTTCCCTGACAGGTGTCCCTCACTTTGCCAACCTATCAGGTACTCACCTAGTGAGGGAGAGTTGCTGCTCCTTGGGGGGTCCACACAAACTATGCTATCCCCAGTATGTGGGCCTCATTGCCTTAATCCTCCACCCCATTCCCTAATCCTGTAGGTCTGGGCCCTTTTCCTCGAAAATGAAATTCTACAAATATTTCCAGTTCATTTGAATCCCCTGAGCAACTGAGGGTGGAAACAGGATCCTTCTGCTCACCTGCAGCTCCAGAGATGGAGAGAGATACCCACAAAGAGGGGGGCGGGGTGCCCAATGCATAGGGAACCAGAGAGGGAAGAGACAGTCGCCTGCAGGGGGCACTCCTCCCTCTTGCAGACCTCCATGCCTTGGCTGGGAGGGCAGAGCCAGGCTCTGACCCTGGAGGTGTGTTTCCTGGCTGGGGCCACATCGCCACCTCCGTGAGATTTCTGTGTGGTTTCTCCTCGCCCCTGCTCCCAGTGAGAAGGTCGGAGTGGGTGGTTTGGCCGACTTCAGGCAGGAAAACAAAACTTGCCTTGAATTTTACTTTTCACTGGCTTGGCAGGTGGACACAGGAATAGGCTGGGTTCCCCGGGGAGGAGAACTGGGAGCCCAGAACCTGATTTCTTTCGCAGACCACACAGCCAGAGTGCCTTCAATAGTTGTTTGCAATCTGAGCTCTAACACATCCACACACAGCTTGGCACCGGGCACCCCTCCTCTCCTGCCTGACCCACTCCCTCACTAGGGGTGCTAAAGGAACCACTTCCCACTGGTCTGCTTTTGCCAGGGCCAGGGGCCGGGAAAACTGGGCATCTGAAAGCAGCTGAGAAGGGTGGGAAGTAGGAAGGGGGCCTGGGGTTTGGCAGAGGCCTTGAAAGCCCGCTTTTAGAACAGGGATGGGAAAAACAGAAGTGGCTTCTATCCTCTTTTCTTCCTGAGCTCTTAAGGAGGAACAAGGTTGGGTGGGAAGACCCAGGAATGAGCGTCAGGATAGGTGACCCAGAGCAAATCCACCTCTGTGTCTCAGTTTCCTCATCTGTTAAATGGGGCTAGCCCCAACCTGTAGTGGGTAGGGTCACTGTGAGGGTTTAAATGAGCTACTACACGACTAGCTCGTGCCTGGCTCATAATGAACATGTAGTCAAGGTCACCTGTTATCGCTGTTTTTATCACACAGGAGAGTGGTGGAATTGCCGTGCCGTGGGGCTCTGAGTCGTCATGCCATCCTTCTCTGACTCTGCCAGCAGCTGTGGCCTCCCGTGGTGCCCTCCTGGCTCTGGAGACAGCCTCCCCGAATTCCCTGTACCAGTGCTTACTGACTGTGTCATGCAGGCAAAGGATTGCTCCTGTGGGTGCCCCGACCTCCTTATTTGTATCGTAGCGATCACAGCAGCTCCCTCACAGGGTGGAAGAGCCTGAGATCATCCACACGATGGGCTTGGCACAGTGTGGCCACAAGGCAGGCCCCGGTGAGCAGCTATGCTTCTTCAGCCTGCCCCAGGAGTCTGCCCAGAAAGCCCTCTGAGGGAGGGAGGAAAGGCCCACGCGTGAGCGGCTACCTGAACCCATCCTTGTGGCTCTCGCTCAGGTGGCAGGTGCCTCCGTGCTGACAGGGCTTCTGGATGCAGGTGTTGATGGGCACAGTGCAGTCTCCGCCCTGAGGAGCAGAAGGGGGAGACGCGCCGGGTTAGGGAGGCTGTCAGTGGCAGCCGGGACCAGGACGCCCTTTGGAGTCCCCAGCATCCTCCAGGATGAGGCCGGGCAGATGGCCACAAGGAAGCCCTGGGACCGGTCTGCTGCGTGGCTTGGAGGAAGCCAAGGGGGCCCTTGGAGCGAGTGAGCACCCAGGAGTTTGGGCCCAGCTTCACGAGTTCCCAGAATTCACATCCTGTTCTCTATCCTGAACTGCAGGGCAAGAGCATGGGCTTTGAATACAGGAAAACCTGGTTTCACAGTCCAGCTTCATCTCTTTCTGGTTGGCTCACCATGACCTGTATAAGCCTTTTAACCTCTCCCAGCCTACCTCTCAGAGCTGCTGGAGAATTAAATGCAGCCTTTCACGTAAGCAAGTACCTAAAGTATAGGCCACATCTAGCACGCAGTAGGCACTCTATACGTGTTCGCCGATGACCGTATTCTCAGCCACACGGACGCTTCCATGTAATCCACAACTTGAGACTAGGGCTGAAGTGTGGAGAGCAGACCTTGCCCCTGTAAAGTGACAACGCCCCAGACACCCATCTTCGATTGGTTTGGAAGTGGGCCTGGTTGTTGGTATTGAAAGTTCTGATTCTAATCTCCAGGCCACACTGAGGACTCTGCGACAGGCAGTTGTGGGTGGAGGGGGCGTTCCTCTGGAGCACGCCCCTCGGAAGGGGACATTTGAGCTGAGGAGGGGCCAACTGTGCGGTAGGTGGGAAGGAGCGTGCCAGGCAGAAGGACAGTGAGGGCCAGGCACTGAGGAGGGAGGCCAAGGCAGACGCTGTGGACATTAAGACCCTGCGTCCTAGGGAGCAGCCCAATGTTTGGCCCTCTGGCTCCAGCTTCTCCTCTGGGACTGATGCCCCAGCACTGCATCTAAGTCTTGACAAGCAGTCCCCTGGAGGACCTGTGGGGTCTCTGGAGGCATCCGCGGCATTTGTTTCTGGGCTGTGGGCTTGGGGTGGGCACCGTGCCCAGCGGGGGCGATCACGGGAGCCCTCCCACCACCACGCCACCTGCTCACCATCTGCCTGAGAAAATGCCCTTCCCACCTCTGCTGCTGCCAGTGCCTGTGACGGAGGGGGGCTGGGCTCCCCGGCCCCGAGGTCACTGCCAAGCGGGCCTCCGACCCTCCTCCTGTCTCCAGCCCTGAAGCCACAGGCGCCGTCCCCAGCAGCCGGGAGGCACGGCCACGTGCGCCTGGCCCTCACGGCTCTCACCGCTAAGGGCCAGACCGGGGTTTCTCGAGGGGGAGAAGGAGAACGGAGTTTTGGGTGGGATCTGGGCTTATCCTAAACCAGAGCGACGCGGGATCCCTTTCGGAGAGTCATTGTGTGCGGTGGAAACTGCAATACTCATTCTCAATTTACTGAGCGCATTTCCCATTCCAGGCCTCACACTAAGGGTTTTGTATTCACGATCACATGTAATGTTCACAACAAGCCTGTGAGATGGGTCTGATTGTTATTACTGCCATTTTCAGATCGCAAAGGCAGACTGGGAGAGTGAGCTAACGTGTCCCAGACTGCCCTCCAGCAAGTGGGGCGGGGCGGCATCTGCAGCCAGACACCCAGTCAATGGGAAGCCAGCGCCGGGGACTTCTCTGATAATAACCTCCCCTATGGAATGAACCATTAGAAATCACACATGTATATAACAAGCACCTGGCATGTGATGGTAGCCCCGGAAGTAAGAAGTAAGAGCTCTTCAGATGGGGATGACGTCAGGGGTCTGAGGCAGGGCTGGAGGGGGGTGATCCAAAGACTTTTTCAGGCCTTTGGTTGGTAACAGAATTGTTCAGGAGTAGTGTGTGTATGTGTGTGACTGTGTGTTGGATGGATGAGCCGTGAAGAGCAGCACAAGAGAACCTGGTTCAAGGTCAAGGCAGGGCCTTCCTAGTCCCTGCCTGGGCCAGTCTGTCTGCTCTGGGGAACTCTCAAGTATCAGGGACTCCAGGTGGGATCTTCCCTTGGGGGTGGGATGGGGGTGATGTGGAGCTGGTGATGTTTCCTCCAGTCCCTTACGCTGAGCTCAGAAATCCAGGAGGCTGACCCTAGCTCTTGATGATGTGCTAATTGGGCCTGGAGGTGGGGTTTCTGTCACTTACATGTCCTTGAGAAATAATCACCATTGTCAATGCCTGGCTAATTAGCTCAGTTCAACTCTCTTCAGCCTCACTTTGCTCAGATCTACTAGATTTATGATGCTCCTTGGTCTCCCACCGCTGTGTGTGTGTGTGAGAGAGAGAGAGAGAGAGAGAGAGAGAGAGGGAGAACAGACATCATGGCTGGGGCTTCTGGCTTCTTTTAAAGGAGTTTGGGAGTAGCTATCCCCATTGGAACCCTCTCTCTGAGATGGGGCCAGGAGGGCTGCTCCAGGACCTTGCTACTCAAACTACGGTCCTTGGGCTAGAAGCAATGGCATTCCCTGAGATCTTGGTCAAAATGCACAAACTTGGGCCTGACCTCAGATCTAATGGGTCAGAACCTGCATTTAATAAGATCTCCAGGTGGAGTACACACTACAGTGTGAGGAGCGCTGTGTTGGGACATTGAACAGAGGCACATGAAGCTAAATGGCTGAAACAGAATGAGCCCAAACATACATTTTATTTCCGCCAGTGTTAGAATAGCTGTAAACCAGTTCTCTCTGTGAAGTGTCTACTGGATCCTGGCTCTGAGGCAGGCCAAGTGCATACATGACCCTATCAATCCTTGTAGGAGCTCTGCCTCCATGTGCAGGTGGGGGAGGGGACGTGAGGCTCAGATGGAATTAGTTACTCGTGGGGGGCTGAGTGGATAGACTTTGCTGCAAGGGAGAGGCGGGCTCTGGGTTTAGCTCACGTGCTTCCTAGGTGTGGGAGCTTGGGTAAGTTATCTGATCCTTTTGAACCTCAGTTTCTACAACTACCAAAAGAGGATAACAAAACTTATTTCAGAGGATAAAAGAGAGTGTGATGTGCTTAAATTGCTTCACAAAGGCCTGGCATTACAGATGAACAGCAGCTGTCACTAAACATTATGCAGTGGGGGGCCATGCTTTTTTGGTTAATATTGCGGCTTCCCACGTTCACTCAGATAGTCAATGGAAAAACTGAGATATCGGGAAATAACTAGGTAAGTGTCAGAACGTTGAGCATGGTTTTGTGGGTATCTGTTGATTGTTGTCAACTTAGCAACTCACCCAGAACTACTACTTCAGTCACTGCTCGGGTGGGCTCCGACCCCAGAAGAAGGGAGAGCAGGGGGAACAAACACAAGGCAGGGGTAGGATGCAACCCATAGTGAAGGGACCCCTCTGGTTCTACCTGCTGCATTTTGAGGTCAAGGAACCTGAGGTGGGGAGGAGAGTAGGAGCTGTTCCAGGTCATACAGTCAAGTAGGGACAAGCTCCGGGGGTCCTGCCTGGTGTTCCTTCCACCAGCACACCCTACTTTTCCCTGTTCTGGAGACTCTGACAGGTCCCAAATGGCCAGGGACTTATGGTGCTTGACAGTGGGCCATGAATGCAGTGGTCAAGAGCATGGGTTCTGGAATCAATTGGTTCTGAGCTCTGAATCCCAACTGTCTCACCTACTATCCCAGTTTCCTAAACTGGAAAATGGACCTGGCCTCCTAGGGCTTTGAGGAGGGGTATGCGAGATAATGCCTGTACCTTGTTTAGTATGCTGTCGGTATGCAGTAGGCACTCACTAAATGCTGGCCGCTCATATTCCTGGTGGTGTGATAGTCATCCCCATCATCACCATCATGTACCGTCCCACCACTATCCTCCTCCCCCTTGTACTCCAGACCTGTGTGACCCCAGCAGTTTCCTAAAGGTCCAAATCCTTGCTCAGATTCTTCCACAAGACATTCAGACTCTTACGAGCGAAGTCCAAACAAGCGGCATTACCCCATAAGAGCCCTGTGGTTGCACTCTTTGCTCTGACACACACGGCCAGGCCAGTTTCGCAAGTGTGGCAGGAAGCAGCTGGGCCTTCAAACCGAGCTCCAGTACTTTCAGACTCAGGCTGATTTGATAGAGAAGGGAGCGACACTCAGAATGTGAAGTGGTCTTATCTTTCAAAGAGGGACGAAACCGTCCACCTCAAAGGTGATTATAAAACTTAGAGGAGGGAATAAATACAAACGTCCAGCTGGGTGTCTGGCACACAGTCAGTGCATAAAAAGCTAACTATACAGGTATGGAACTGGGCATGTCATGTACATGTCTCCTTTCTAGGAGAGCAACTGATGGTCTCCGGCCATTCAGTGTCACGGACTGAGAACCCCGGGTGAAACCAGCCAGCGAGGGGGAAGTAAAAGGCAGCAACGTGCTGGCTTACTGAATGCACACTGAAGGACCCTCCTAGGTGCACTGCCGACGTCCCTGTGATGGTCACAGCACACCTGTGAGATGGGCCCTGGGGTGTCAATGGAAGGCTGAGGTGAGGCCGCTGGCCGTCACCACACAGCAAAGCTGGAGTTCACACTTGCCCTCTGTGTAATTCCACATCCTGTTTCCTCCACCGAATTAATACAAGGGAGTGTGAGGACCTAGGCCCGAGTATGTCATCTTAATTTCTCTACTTCCCTGCAGTGTCTGTATACGCACTCATAGGATGGGGCAAGGCTGGCTGGCTGGCTGGCTACCAAGAGCCTCCTCTGGCTCTCCTCGGCCAGGCCCATAGGTGGCACTCTGACACCGTCTGCTGGAGGCACAGCTAGTACGTTCCCCGGAGTTGAGTCTGCCCCTCAAGCTGGTCACTATACTTACAAATGCTCCAGGGGACAGGAGACTCAGTGATGACAGCTCCCTCCCAGTCTGCCACACACTAGGCATGGGTGTTAGATGGGCTTTGGGGTGGTCTTGGAACTCCTGGCTTGCCCACTCCATTTGGATGGGCGCCCTGGGGAGGTGGGAAGCTGGGAAGGTCCTGGGGAAGGGGATTCAGCCACAGCTTTGCTGACCCCAGTGAGACACAGTGAGGGGCTTGGCTATCCAGGGGAAAAACCAGGAACTTTGGAATCATATAGCGCTAGGTCCTATCCCAACCCTACTGCTTATGAGCTTTGGGACATTGAGTCAAGCCCTTTCACCAACCCGAGGTGCAGTTTCCACATCTGTAGATGGGAAATAATGAGCCTTCCTCATAGGGCGTGTTTAAAAAGAAAAGGTGGCTAAAATGCTAAGCAGACTGCTGGCCATGTAGTCCATACTCTATATAGATGTTAGTAGGGAGGCAGGATAACATGATCTAGATAGTGCTGGGTGAGGAGAAAGGAGGAAAAGTTGTTCTGGAATTAGCCTGGATTTCTGGGAAGGATGCCCAGGAAAAATGGCATCTCCATCCCCTTACGGGCGGACCCAAGCCTTTCAACAGTGTGCTGGCTTGGCAGCCAGCCCCCAGGCTTTTCAGTCGCCATCCCTATATCCTTCTCGAACTGGAGCCAGCGCTTCCAGCCCTGGCCACCCCGAGGGTGGAGCTGGGGATGCGGAGGGGAGGGTCTGGAAATGCCCTTGAAGGGAAGCCAGGATAGTGAGTTCCACGGACACCTCTGCTTGGAAGCATGTGAAATCTCTGAGACTTAGTGTCCCCATGTTTAGCAAGGACCATACAAATATTACATTTCCTCCTTATCTCTGAGTGTCACTGTCGAGACTGTAGGGGTTCTCTGTGTTTTACATGACTGGGTAGCAGTAGAATAGGAGTGTTACTGGCAAAGACGTCTCTGGAGTGACCTGTGAAATAGAGTTCTCCAGGCCGCCCTTGGAGAAGGGAGGGTCAGCAGGGCACAGGGCCGCTCCTGGGGCCATGAAAGGTGGGGATGAGGCTTCCCGTCTTACCTTGTAGCCATAGGGGCAGGTGCAGCGGTAGAGCTCCACGGGATCCTGGCTGCAAGTCCCGTTGTTCTTGCACGGGCTGGAGAGGCAGGCATTGCACTTGGCCACAAGGTTGATGTCCACTGGCCCTGGGCAGCAAAACCAGATTGTTGGTAGCAGGTCGAGGTCCCCGCTTCTTCCCTTCCCCTCCTCTCTAGCCCCATCCTCAGCCAGCCGCCAGCTCCTCTCCATCTCCGCACACACAGGGCAGTTGGCCCTCCCCAGCCAGCACCATCCAGTCTAGCTAGAGTCCCATTAATGCAGCCGTTGTCCAGTGAGGAAAAAAATCACAGTGGGACATCATTCAGAAGCACTTCTGCAGTCAAATCAATTACTATAATTAGCCTGATCCGATTTTGGAGCTAATCTACAAACAAGGCACCATAATTAGAAGCCCCTTGTGTATCTTTTTATGTTCTGGGAGCTCTGGGCCCAGCCTCCATTTGGACCTCCCATTCCTCTGCCCCCAAACACCCCTCCCCATGGAATAGTTCAGGCTAGGCTAAGGAGGGCACGGTGCCTGGGCCAAAGGAAGGTTCCTCCTCATGGAACCCTTGAATTGGCAGGAGGAAGGAAGAAGTGATGCCGAAAGACACAGCAATGAGGTCAACGATGGATGGCAAACTGTGCTCAGGCACACGTTGCGTCTATGACAATTCTGACCATGTCCTGTTCTCTTCAGCTGTAAAGGCTGGAGGGGTGGCCGTCATGGTCCCTGCACAGAGCTTTGGAGATTGGGTTGAGATTAACCCCGGGGGGAGTCTGCCAATTTGTGGGTAGGGGGAATAGAAAGAACGGCCCGAATGAGAGTCTCTACTAGCTGGCTCAACCCCCAGCTTCACATTAGAAAAGGGACACTATCTGTCCTGGTTTGCCAGGATTCCCAGGATGCAGAACTTCCAGTGCAAAAACCAGAAGGTCCCAGCCAAACCGGGATGAATTGGTCACCTCATGGTAGAACCAGCCAAGGTGCTTTTAAATATCCCCAGCACACACAGGCTGTACCCCACACTGATTTAATCTAAAACCTAGAGTGTGGGGCCCAGGCACCAGTAAAAAGCTCCTCAAGTGATTCCAAAATGTACAGCTAAGATTGAGAACCACTATTTTAGAGTGAGCTGGGCCTCTTTAGCGTCAATCAAGTCAGATGTTTTGGAAGCAGGAGGAGGAAAATGAAAAATTAGCTTAAAATCAGTGGAATGGGGCGCCTGGGTGGCTCAGTTGGTTAAGCGACTGCCTTCTGCTCAGGTCATGATCTCAGGGTCCTGGGATCGAGTCCCACATCGGGCTCCCGGCTCGGCGGGGAGCCTGCTTCTCCCTCTGACCCTTGCCCCTCTCATGCTGTTTCTCTCTCGCTCTCTAAAAAATAAATAAAATCTTAAAAAAAAAAAAAAATCAGTGGAATGTTTTCCTGCTTTAAGCAAAACTGTGAGACACATGAGGTTTATAGGGTAATCAAACTATATATGTAAATCAACTCAAGGCTCTAAGAGATGAGCAAAGGACATTAACAGACAAATACATAATACAAATTGAAAGTATATTTTTTAAAAAAAAAATCAGTTATCAAAGAAAAGACAAAATAGGAGATATAATTTTTTTAAACCTTTCTAATTAGCAATGAGATGATATGAGATAAAATAATGCAAAAGCCTGATGAAAAATGCGCTCAAACGGTGCTATTGGGGGCATAAAGTGGTTTACAACCCTTTTTGGAAACCAGTTGGCAATATGTGTGAAGACCTTAAAGATGATCACATACTTTGCCTCAGTAGTTTCTCTTCTCTGAATCTTATCTGAGGATATAATTTTATTTTTTTAGAGTAGGGAGAAAGGGCGGGGAGGGGCAGAGGGAGAGGGAAAGAATCCCAAGCAGACTCTGTGCGGAGTGCGGATCCCGAGGCAGGGCTTGATCTCACGACTCTGAGGCGAAATCAAGAGTTGGACACTGAACCCACTGAGCCACCCAGGTGCCCCTAAGTATATAATTTTAAATAGAGAAAGAACTTTTATGCATCAGTGGTAGAAAACAATTGGAAATACCCAGTGAATACTAAAGGTTCAGAACCAGGAACTGGTTAAAGAAGTTACGGCCAAATATGATAGCCTGGTGAGCAAGAGTATACTCTGGAATCAGAAAGACCTGGGAGGGGGCGCCTGGGTGGCTCAGTTGGTTAAGCGATTGCCTTTGGCTCAGGTCATGATCCTTGAGTCCCAGGATCGAGTCCCGCATCGGGCTCCCTGCTCAGCAGGGGGTCTGCTTCTCCCTCTGACCCTCCCCCCTCTCATGCTCTCTCTCTCTCATTCTCTCTCTCAAATAAATAAATAAAAATCCTTAAAAAAAAAAAAAAGAAAGAAAGAAAGACCTGGGAGCCTCCTAAGAGAAGTCTTGAGAAGTCACTTAACCTTGGTAAGCCTCAGCTTTCTTGTTTTTAAAAATAAGGGTAATACTGAAGTCTGCTGAGAGTGTCGGGGAATTAAATTAATACTTGGAAAGTGAGAATTAAATGAAATAACACACAGAAGAACGCAGTAGCAGTTTGTTTATCATAATGATGTAGTCGATTAAAATCTCATGTACCAAAAACTTGCTGTAGTAAAAATGGGAAAATGCGTATGCTTTAAGAATGTTGGGTAAAGAAACACAGGCTAAAGATTTTCCTCTATGCAAAACTACGTAGAGAAAGAAGTCAGGGAGGAACACATTAGAGATGCCAGCAGAGGGACTTTGAGGAGAGAAGACAAAGCATCTGAGTCTCTCCGTGTGGCCCACGGGAGAGATGGGGCGATGGTTGCAGACGTCACATCTGTTGAGATGCCCAGCTCCGACGGGCTGTCGGAGACAGAGCAGACCCCTGGAAGCGCAGGGCAGGGTCAGCAGGTACCTTTGCACTGGAATCGGTGGGTGGGGGTGGTGAGCAGGAGTCTGTCGGCCATGGGCTCGGGGCTACTGCAGCGGGCGATGCCAGGCTCCTTGTACCCCGCCTTCACCCACTCCGACAGCCAGCGCAGACTGCAGTCACAGTGGAGTGGATTGGTTCCCAGCGCCCTAGAAGGCAGAGCAGGAAGTCAGGGGCCCCTGCTCAGCTTGGCCCAGAGGCTTCGTGGAAAAACAGAATCCTCAGACTCTGGCTAGATTAGGGGTGTCTGACTGGAGGCCCAATGGAGCAGTAGTTTCCACTGGGTTAGTTTCCACCAGACTCCAGATAGTACTTCCAATCCCTCCAGATGTTTCCACCCCACCTAAGGCCCTCCTACCTCCGAGGTTTTGCTTGCACCTACCCTGCTAAGATTCAGTCCTCAACTCCTAGCCCTTCCAGGATGCTTTGGAACCTTTGGCCATCTGACTATCTGACTCTGTTGCACTACTGAAGGGTCCATCAAAGGATGTACTCTGCAGAGAAGGTGTTGATACACGGCAACCTAGGGAGAAGCTTCCGACCATGGAAAGGGCTCAGGGCATGACACCCCTAGATATGCTGTGTTGGCATATTGATGATTTTGAGCTAAAGGTACCAGAGAAATGGCAGATGCAGGAGGGGCTCTCTGAACTCCCTCTTTCTACCTAAAAGCAAGTCATACAGTTTCCCGTGAGAAAGATGCCTTCCCTGAACCATAATGAGAAGATTCTTATCACTAGAGACTGGGAGTCAATGCCAAAATGGACCCGTACAAACAAACCTGATCTTCCAACAGTCCCTCCGCATATTTCCTAGCCACTGCCCCACAACGGACTGCCCCAGTCCAAGGCCCTTTGTCTTGTCCCATCCCCACAATTTCTCATTCCTTGTATAAAAAGATATATAAATTTTTGGGCCTACTGGCTTCTTCAGGTCTTCATTTTCCATTTGAAGACTCCCATGTACACATAAAAATACCCAATACATTTGTATGCTTTTCTCCAGTTGCTCTGTCTTATGTCCATCTAATTCTTAGACCAGCCACAGGACCTAAGGGGGTAGAAGCTGACTACACCAGTCAGCTTAAAAATGCACAGGACGGGGGATGGCACAGGCTGGTGCAGACCTCTGCACAGGGGTGTCCAGACAGAAAATACAAGAACTTTGGCTTATTTTAAAAATCATATCCTTTAGCATTTCTATTTCTTAAATGTTTTATAAGGTGCATACATAATGTATCAGTATCACAGTATATGCATGCAATATGAAAACAATTAAATATGCATAGAGTCGGTATACAGACTCAAAAATGGTCACTGGCAGAGGTAGGTAACAGCTAATACGTACAGACCTTGGTTTCCCCTGCGTAAAATGGGGAGGGAATACCTCATGCAGAGTGGTAGCAAGTATGTGCTTTAGAGTCAAGGTGAACCTGGATTTGAACCAAGGTTCTGCTGCTTACTCGCTGTGCAGCCCTTGGATAAAGTCTTTAGTTCTTCTCAGTTTAAGTTTCGCTGTGTATAATAAGGGGATAAAAATGCTTTATCGCTCTAAGAAGTAAATGAGATAATTCATCTAAAGTGTTTATCACATAGTAAGAGTTTTATATCAGTTCTTCTTATTAAACATTTACATTGTTTACATAATTGATGACGCCTCTTAAGGCATCTGAAGCAGAGAACACACGAGATGCACCATGTGGGTATGTTTTTATAGAACGTGCTCTATGCGTATGGAAAGAACATATACTGAAATGGGACCAGGGATGGCATGATCCCTGGCACGATCACGATATTGAGTGGATCCACACCAAGGAGAACTATGGCTACTTACAGATGGGAAAGAGATGTCAGGTCGCTGAAGGAGCCTTCGGGAACGCTGGAAATGTCATTGCCGTGGAGGGTCCTGAAAGTGGAAGCATAGGGCGGAGGTTAACCCCCAGTTATGGTTCTGAGCTCAGCAAGCTCTTGGGGTCCAGGCTGGCCCCAACGCCCCTCATTTGTGCTCAGAGCCCCACTGCTCTTAGCAGGAGGTGCCTCCTCCTCTGAGGCAGGTGCCTGCCTATTTCCATGCCCAGCTCAGCAGTGTGGATGTTGGGGGTAGAGGGTTTGGGAAAGAAGAGGATGGAGTTCTGAATCTGACAGGCCCGGGATGGAATGAGAAACCAGTCCTTTTTAGCTGTGGAACACTGGGTACGTTAACTTCGCTCTTCTGAGCCTCGGTTTTTGCACCTGAAACATGGAGAAGGATGTCTGGAGGCACTGGAGAGATACCGTGAAGAACTGTGGCCGAGACTAAGTTTTAGAGCCAGGCTGCTTGCCTTCAAATCCTGACTCTGCCACTTACCAGCTGTGTGACTCTGGCCAAAGTTATTTACCTCTCTGTGCCTCAGTTTCCTATTGTAAAGCGGGAATGAAAGTAAACAGATTTGTCATAGAAGGTGGTTGAGGGTGCATTAATCCATAAAAAGTCAAGCATTTTCTGTGTGCTAAATAACCACCCATTATTCAGATTTGTGAAAGGGTCTTGAAGAATGGCTGGTAGAGATTAATAAATTAGTTCCCTTCATATTCACCTAGAGAGATTTTGAGCAGATTGAGAAATGTTATTAATCCCAGCTCAGGTGATAGAGGGAGGGGGGCGCTCAGGTCCTGGGGCAATTCCGTGGAGCCGGACACTCATCTGCATGGGGAATGGTTTGGTGTCAGCCATGACGTATTTTTATCTGGTGTTCGCGTGCCTCCAAGTGCGTTTTCTGACAGCATGTCCAAGGGGCCAGGCGACCTGCTTGGTATTAATCATACCTCTCTCCGCCTTGTGGTGTAGGAGCTGGGAGCCTTTCTTACTTGTGGAGTGGTGGCATATACTGCACTTTTAATCAATGCCTGCAGAATAGGTCCATGAGAAAACCCAAATGCACACTGCTCCGGTGCTCAAGCAACAACACTAGTAAATCCACAATTTATGGATTATACCCTCCTTTGAAGGACTAATCATCAACCGCATACAAAAAGTCCCCACACCGATGACTCACTTGGGGTCTGGCCTGTGAAATGTGCAGACACTCAGAGGCTCTGTTAGTGACCACCGTGCGCGGTCCCCTGTGCTGTGATGGAGCCAACAAAGGGCAATGAGGGTTGACTGGGGAAGTGTAACTAACGAATATGCCCTTTTGTTTTCCTTTTAGCTGATGTTAGCCTGCCCTGGGTTTTGAGCTGAAATAAAGAGAGGGGCTTACTTACACTTAATACAGAACAGAGGCGTCTGACAGACTGAGCGCTAGAGCTAACACACCAGCAGATTTCTGAGACCCATTCTCAGGGGCTCTGATTCCGTGGGTCTGGGGTGGGGGGAGAGAGAGGCTGCATTTCTAACCAGCTCCCAGGTGATGCTCATGCTCTTGGTCTTCCGAGCCACACTGAGCTGCCCTAGGTTGTCACCCTCATCACCTCAAGCTCCTTCCCTTTCCTTCTCCCTGGGACAGCAGGAAGAAGCGAACCAGTCGTCCAAAGAGAGCTGGAAGTAGCTTCTCACCTCCCCGGATAAGAAGGGGCTAGAAGCACTTCCTAACACTTACCAGTATCATTTAGTTTCGAACGCATGTGGTTATTTATGAATCACACCGGCTCCTGCCTGCTATTAGCTTAGATGACTTCATGGTTGCTTGCTGTTCGGCAAATGTGCCCAGCCCTGTTGTTAATCATTTCCGAATGAGGCCTGGGCCCCTGGAGAGGCACGAAGCCCTAATTTAAAAAACACCAAATGACCCAAAGGCAGCTTTGGCGCTGTGACTCCTGCACGTCACGCTCCCATTTATTATGAGCTGAGCTGCCGAGGTCTCCGTCAACTGCAGAGTAACGGGGCTGTAATTTACTGGGACAGCGCTAAAGAAATCTGCCTACACCGCAGGTTCTCCCTCCCGGTTTGGCCCCCCAAAGAAAGACTCTTGCCTGTCCAGCCACCATCCTCAGGGTTGCCAGGGAAGCAGGACAAGTGTTTCCTCCCGGGAAGCACGATCCACCGCCCCACCCCCTGCTTTTCCTCCCCTTTCCCTGACACCTCCTGGGGGCTGCAACTCTGAACTCAGAATGACTCTTCTCCAAGTGCCCGGACTCCTTTTTCCCGGCTGACTCTTCGGAGGTGTTATGGTAAACCTGGGCATTTTGGGGTGCGGATGAGGGCATCACTTGGAGTAACACGAAAGCAGAACAATCTCGTGTCAGTTCTGGGTTGCCTGAACCTCGGGTCTCCGGACCCCCAGGTGCTCCCGGCATGTGTACGTCATACTGGTGCTCATGGGTCATGTGAAAGATGGCAGGGACGACCGTCATCCTGTCTGTGGGTGGGGCGGGTGGGTGAATTCTCTTCTGAGCAGGCTGGGTCACTCCCAGGTGACCTGGGGGTTAAGGCCTGGATCAGACTGCCTGGGTGTGAGTCCCTATTCTGATCATCGCTGGCTGTGTGATTATCTGATTCAACGGACTTAATCTTTCCGTGCTTCTGTTTTCTTGTCTCTAAAATGGAGGAATTCTTAGGATCCACTTGCAGTAGGTATCTTTTTAGGGGTGTGGGTTGGTTGGCATCAATCTCTTTTCGGTAACACTTCCTCCCTTTTCCATGGAGGAGTCACCCTTCTCCACCTCTTAGTCCAGCTGGTTTGGCCTCATGGGCAGAACCATGGCCCAGGTCAGCGTCAGCCCAGAGTCACTGAGAGTGGTTTGAGGCTGAGTATGTGACCCAAGTGGACCAATGTGAGACACTTCTGGGGCTTTCTCTGGAACTATTAGGACAGAGACAGTTTCACTTTGAGAAGCAGAAAGAAGCACATTTCTGACAGTACCATCGGAGCACCTGCATCCAGCCCTAGAACGTAATACCTACTACTGACTTTTTCAGTTACCTGCACTGATAAATTCTCTTCCTGCTTACGGTGGTTTGAACTGATTTTCTCCTCCTTCAGCCAGGAAGGGATCTAACATACTGTTTCCTAAGCTAGTTGCAAAGATTCAAAGATACAATGCAAGTGGTTTAGATGGTGCAGGACTCCGTGCAGGGCCTGCCCGTGAGGCTGCAATTATGGATCCCATCGTCATGACTCCTTCCCCTTGAGGCTCTGCGATGTGTTTTGGGGCCGGTCCTCTCAAAACGTTCCCTCCACACAGAGGAAGCCTGAAGCTATGCAGCCTGTACGGTGCAAAGGCAGGAACAAGTCACGTGACAGATTCCTGGACTAGAGAAGAGACACACTGGGTTTCGGCAGAGTGACCCTGGGCCCATCACCTTCTGGCCCGTGTCTCTTTCCACCACACTCTTTAGTTCTCATCAGAGGACTCTCTGGGCCGTGTCCCTCCAATCCTCAAGGAAAGTCTGAAATGGGTGGCAAGGAAAAGAGAGAACCTCTGGCTGGGAAGGATGGAATGTGGTGGAAAGAGCACTGGGCTGGGAGCTGGGACCCGGGTTCCCACCCCGCTTCTGCTCCTGCTTGTGGCTTGTCTGCAGCACTGCTTCCTGCTCTTGTCCCCAGAAGCCACCCCCCCCACATCTGTTGCTCCTCGAGGGTCCCCATGCACATGCCCTTCCTCCAGGGGCTCTGTCTAGGGAATTTATGTTCTCCCTGCCTAGAATAGTCTCCACTCCCCTCACACATAGGTAACTCCCATTGGCTTCTCAGACTCAGCCCTGGGAGTAGTGATTCGGAGAGCAAATGGTCTTGGGTTCAAATCCCAACTTTATTCTCTACTGGTTGTGTCACTTTGGCAAAGTGACTCAACCTTGCTGAGCCTCTGTTTCCTGGTCTGGGGGATGGGGATAATAGTGGTACATTCTTCAGAGGGGTGATATGAAAAGTGGATATGATAATTAACTAAAGCACGTAGCCCAGTGTGTAGTACACAGACAAGGTTTGATAACTGTCAGTGGCGATTACGATTTTCCTCTCAAAAAGCTTTTCAATGGATGGCCAAAACTGGGTCACGTGCCTCTCCCGTGTATTCCATCAATGGATGGCCAAAACTGGGTCACGTGCCTCTCTCCCAGGTATCGCCATGTGTGCCAGGAGCTTATCTACTTGTCTGTTTCCTCTTCTAGACCGTGAGCTGAGGACAGGGACTGTGTTTCATTATTTTCCTCTCTGGTGTTTAGCACAGCATTTAACACATAGTAGGTATTTAGAAAAGGATGAATAAATAAATGTGGGCAAGTCACTAAGCCTTTCTGAATCTGTCTCCTTACTTTATAAACGAGAGGTCTGGATAAGATAGTTTATTTTTTTAAAAGATTTTATTTATTTGAGGAGGGGGGAGAGAGAGAGAGAGTGAGGAGGGGGAGGGGCAGAGGGACAAGCAGACTCCCTGCTAGACTCCCTGCTGAGTGGGAGCCCGATGTGAGGCTCGATCCCAGGACCCTGAGGTCATGACCTGAGCTGAAGTTGGACACTTAACCGACTGAGCCTCAGGCTAGAATAATTTCTGAGACTCACTTCCCATTTCTAAAATTCAAAATTAATTTTATTTTTTGGTAACACCAAAGGGCCACACCAGCACCAGGGTTTGGAGGCCATAAGGAATCACCTTTTGGCTCACCAGAATTGTCTAATGTTCAACAGCCGGTCAAAAATGGAGTGGGGTTGGGGCACCTTGGTGGTTCAGTCGGTTAAGCATCTGCCTTGGGCTCAGGTCATGATCTCAGGGTGCTGGGATCGAGCCCCGAGTTGGGCTCCATGCTCTTTGGGGAGCCTGCTTCTCCCACTCCCTCTGTCTCACTCCCAGCTCATGCTTTCTCACTCTCTCTCTCAAATAAATAAAGAAAATCTTAAAAAAAATGGAATGGGGTCGGCGCGCCTGGGTGGTGCAGTCAGTTAAGCGTCTGACTCTTGATTTCAGCTCAGGTCATGACCTCAGGGTCTCGAGGTCAAGCCCCGCATCGGGCTCTGCGCTGGGTGTGGAGTTTGCTTAAGATTCTCTCTTTCCCTGTGCCCCTCCCCCTGCTCTAAATAATAATTAATCAATTAATTAATTTAATGGAGTGGGGTTATCTGGGAAGGGAGCAAGCTCCTGGTCTCTAAAGGTAATCAAGCAAAGGGCAATGGAGCCCTTTGCAGAGACGCTGTAGGGAGGACCCATGCAATTGGTAGAGCACGGATGAACAGCCCCGTGTGCATAAATAGCAAGCACCATCTTCCTCCAGGGACAAGGGACTAAAAATACTGAGGATGATGAATGATAATCCCACTCCCTCCCTCATGAGCACACACTGAAACAGCCCTCCCAGAGCTAACTGATTCCAGGTGGCCCTCCTGCAGCTGGGGAGTGACAGCTGGGACCACACACACGCACACAAGGCATGTGGCTCAGTGTGGGGCAAAGATCAGGGAGCACGCAGATCCCTGAAGAAGAACTAGAATGTCCATGAGAATGTTTTCTTTTAGCTATTTTTAGATTAGGAGCAAACTAGGAAAAGCAAATTTTCACCCAGTGTTTTGTACTCAGGGTTCCCTGACAACTCTCCTGTCTCAGGAATGTATTCCATCCACCCACCAACATACACGCACACACACACTCACTCTTAAATTGTCAGGTCTTTCTAGAATACTTTGTGGCCTTTGTCTTGGCTAAACCCGATGCTTATTCTCTCCCCTACCCCAAACTGCCAGCAGCCATGGATCTGTTGTCATGTCTGAAATTCTCATCAAAGTAAGGAAACCTTTTGGAAATGAGAAAAGAAAACACAAATGCTCAAATGCAATTGTAGATATTACAGCTCCTGATTTCACAAAAACCTACCTTTCCCCCCTAACCGTCTAAATTGTGAATATCCTACTATATTCATTCATCTTTAACTCTGCCTTCTTTTATGACAGGAACAACTTCACATTAGCAGTTAGTGATCAATGATTTTTTTTTCATTTGTCTATGTTCCCTCAAAGTCCTTCTTTATAGTTATAAATGTATGCAAGTTATAATTGTGACATATATACCAATTAGGTTTACTTTTCCACATAAGGCTATGTGGTAAACACTTCCCAACACTGCTACCTCGTTTTCATCTTTACCTCTTTTAATAATTGCCCTTCATTGACTGCCTGTGTTATGCTTTTCCTTAAACTGTGGCGCTTGTAGGTACTATTTAAAATGTAGGTTAAAAATTAACAGAGCAACCAAGATCCTAATGCAGAGAACCTTTCCCTCATATTGGATTATTCTTTAGCATAAATTCCTAGCTGTGCAATTACTGGGGAAAAGGATACAAATACCATAAAAGAAACGTCGTCCATAAACATTTTTATTTTTCCTGAATTGGCCTTTATGCGGAAAATGGTTGCTCCCCACTGAGGTATATGGTTGCAACAAGGGCCTCTAAGACCACTTATTATCTATGAGATCCCATGATTCTAAAATGATGATGCCATAGGCCTACTAATTCTTAATTCAAGACGCAAGCAGAAGCATGTGGTATGTTGCTGTGTGTTCCCAATGAATGAATGAGAGCAGTCTGCAATGGGACAGACGAGGTGCCTGGGGAGCAGGAGACCCCGGTGATGTTCTCGCTGCCACCCTGGGAGACCAGACAAATGGACAGGCAAGCATTCTCAGTCTCCCTCCCTTTCCTGGGCTGGGTTGCCCCACTGGAACCACTCGAATTATAAACGTAGGCACATGGTCCCATGAAAATTGGCAGCAGCCCCTGGCAGCAAACCCATGCGGAGAACTGGAAGACCAGGATGGGAGACAATTGGTTGGGATTGAGGGGGGACGGTGGGAAGTGGGAGGGGGCAGCAGGACCAGCCCCGGCCCCGGCCAATGAGAGGAGCCCATCTCCCGCTGCGTTCAACTGGAAACAGGGAAATGGTTCTGCTGATGTTTCCATTCTCAAACTCCCCCGAGAAGGTGGATAATAAATAATGGACAATAACAGATTGCACACTGTCAGCGCGGGTACTTCTTTGCCCTGAGAGAATTGATTTTTAATAAGAGCGCAGATGACACGTGGCGGGAGTTGTTGCTGACACTGGTGTTTTGTGGGCTTCAATAAATCACATCAGCCTGGGGGCTCTGGAATGGACGGGCTCATCGGGTGCTGTTTGCTGATTGCTACTGGGTCCTGAGAAGGGTCCCAGGGCTCTGAGTCAGGAGGCTGGATGCTGCAGCCTCCTGACTGCTGGGTTTGGGGCCAGTTACAACCTGGACCTCGGTTTTCCCGTCTTTACAATGGGCACAATCCCCTCAATCTCACAGCACTGTTGCAAAGGGTTATAGAGGGCAGTGGCCATGAAAAGTGGCATTTCTGTCCTCATGGGAATATCATTCAAAGGATCCTCCTTTGCCAACAAAATATGCAAGATGACAAGGCACAAAGATCAAGTGATAGATAATAGGGCCTAGGGATGGGGGAGATGCCATTCCTGCTCTTGTAAGGTAATAACAAATACCGGTAGTAGCAAGTGAATATTTATAAAGTGTTTGCCATGGGCCAGAGCTATGGTAAGCCTGTCTGTACATCATCTCATTTAATCATCATAAAACCCTTCGAGGTAATTACCACCTGGATTTTACGGAAGACACACAGCTAGGGAGGGGCAGAGCCACGCTTGGAAAGTAGGTAGAATCTGTGGCCATCTTGTCTTTGCTAGGAACTCACCTGCCTCAGTGGGCTGCCCTCTACCCTGAGTAGGACAGGGCGAGGCAGGTGTCATATGGTGATAAGGTGGGGGGCAGGTATGGAGGCTGCAGACTCCAGAACCCCGTCTAAAGGGGCAGGTCTGCTCAGCCTTGCAAGAATATAGATGGGAGCCCCGGAATGGCCACATCTCTCCATTTTCCAAGAGAGATTAGAAATTAGGATTTGTATGAGAAGACTCCTGATGTTTAACTGTTAGCAACTTATTAAAACTTTGTGGTTTTGAAAAGATACTCTGTGAGCCAAGTGACTCCACAGTGGCTAACTCATAGCTGTCTGTGAGCTGAACCAGGCGTCTGGGCTTCTAGTTTGTGACCTCTGATACACCCTGCACAGGTTCACAGTGTTCCCGCTGCCCCTCTGAAGCCAGAGGGACCAACAGCGGAGTGGTCCTCAGCACGGTGGCCACAAACCACACACCGTGCTCTACTAGGGTGCAGAATACAACTGCACGTGCTAATCCTCACCAGGGAGGTGCTAGCAAGCTCGCTGTGCACAAGAAGCCGCAGCAACTCAGAGTGGCTTGTGATCTGTGCTGGCCCGTGGGAGCGCGGGGCTGGGGAGCTGTGGGGGCAGATAAGAGCACTCAGCACTGCGTGCTGGACTTGGTTAAGCACGAGTGGGCATCGGGGCTCTGGGGCACTCACAGCACTCGGAGAGACCGCAGCCCGTCGAAGGCGTGGACGGGGATGCACCGCAGCTGGTTGTAGCTCAGGATCCTGCGGAAGAAGACACAGGTGTGCTCTTGGCCATTCCTAGTCTCAGCTACTTACGGCCGTACTGTCCATTCTGCGGACCAGTCAAAGCAAATGGTTTCTTTATCTTTCTAATTTTAAGATATTGACAAAAAACCATCCCAACAATAAAGGGAAGAGAAACACCTTTCACCGCTCCAGAAAGTTCCCTGGCTTTGTTTCCCCAGCTTCCTCTCGTGCTCCACGGCAGGCGGGCCCCTAACCAGCTTTGCCATCACCTCCCTCTATTGTCAAATGGTCAGTGCTCACAGCGTGCCGAGCTAATGGGAAATAAATGGATCTGAGCAAAATACAGTTGTGTAGGGAAACCCTCCACTGGGAAAGAAAATTCACAGATCACAGAAGGTATTCCAAAGAGGGCCTTCTTCAGAAGTAATTAGGTGTCAGTTCCTCTCTAACTGCCCAGACAGTAGAGTTCTGCCCTACTTTATTTTCCTTCTGGTGATTAAGGTCTGCTCTACATGGGGGCAGCCATAGCCCTGAGGATCACTAGAGCAGAGAACACAGGCCTGAGGGGCAGGGAGAGAGGATGGCCACACGCCACTCACTGCCAGGCCCCTGTTACACGCAGCACCCCACTGTACTCACAGGGTGGAGAGGTGAGACATGTTACTGAAGGTGTAGTTGGTCAGCACGCCAATGCTGTTGTTGCTCAGGTCACTAGGAAAAGTAAAATAGAAGGGCATACTTTACTGTTGTTGCATCTGTAGGGGGTCATTCCCAACTTTCACACATTCGTGTATGCCTGCTGTCCGTCTGTCCGTCCGGCCATCCATTCGTCCATCCACTCACCTATCCACCCATTCATCCAGTATTTTCATTCAAGATTTATTCAATCCCTCATTCAAGCGTTTGTTGTTCATCCATCCATCCATTCACCTAGTCAACCATTCAATTACAAGTCCATCCTTCCATCTCATCCTCCCGGCAACACAGAACACACGAGATCTCTCCTTATTCTAGCGCCATTTTCCCCAGGGCAATCCTTTCTTCCCCTGTTCCTCTCTCACTTCTGGCATTCATTTGTCCCATCTTATCAGATTCTCTCTTAGGGGGAATGAGGTTGGTGGGGGTGTAGTGCTCTGCCAAATACAACCTCCAGCTTCTCTTCAGGGACAACTATCCCAAGCAGTGGTGTTCAATAGTAGCTGCACATTAGAATCCCCTGGAGAGTGTTTACACCCTCCGAGGCCTGGGTCCCATGTCCAGATATTCTGGTTTACAGATCAGATATTCTGATTTAATTGCTTGAGGATGGTTTGGAGCATCAGTATTGAACAAACAAATTAATCAGCTGAGGGTGAGGACCATTGCTCTAGAGGAGTGGTTCTCGACTCCGGGCACATTTGCTTCCCCAGTGACATGTGGCAACGTCTGGAGACATTTTTGGTTGTCGCTACTTGGGGAGGGACGCTACTGGCATCTCATCAGTAGAGGCCCTGAGATGCTGCTGAACATCCCAGTGTCCAGCACAGCCCCACAACCCAGCATGACCTGGCCCCAAATGCACGCAGGGCCGAGGTGGAGAAATCTCACCTAGAGGCTGGTTTGGGGGATAGGTAAGAAGCCAGCCTGAATGAGGTGACAGGTGGCTTTCTTCCACCCTTCTTCAGTAGCCCCACTTTCCCAAGGGCAACAGTGATTCATTCTGAAAGAACTCTCCTTCTCCCCCTGTGGACTGGCTCCCTGCTCCCTGAGCAGCCAGGGTGATCTTCCAATGACCACTCACTCAAGGAATTATTTTGTACCCTTATGGTTCCCCTCCTGGCAAGGCAGTGATGCTGTCAGGGGCAAAGCTCATGGACCACCCAGCTTCCTGGGCCCCACCCATGCCCCGCAGCCCTGCTCCTCATTTGGGAGTTTTTCCTGGGTCTTGGCCGACTTGGAGTCGGTAGGAGCTACCACATGAAGGAACCTAATTTGAACCATCTACTTGGAACATTTTCTCTTTTCTTTTTTTCTTTTTTTTAAAGATTTTATTTATTTATTTGACAGAGAGAGACACAGCGAGAGAGGGAACACAAGCAGGGGGAGTGGGAGAGGGAGAAGCAGGCTCCCCGCAGAGCAGGGAGCCCGATGTGGGGCTCAATCCCAGGACCCTGGGATCATGACCTGAGCCGAAGGCAGACGCTTAACGACTGAGCCACCCAGGCGCCCTACTTGGAACATTTTCTAGGCAACTAGAGGAGGAAGAAGAAATGCTCATTTAAGCTTCTGGCAAACCTCAGTGTGGCCGCAGCTTACAAGAAACTGGAGGCTGGGGAGTCTCAGGATTTAATTGGGGCCCCAGAAAGTCAGAGGCTCCCCCACCTGTCCCTAAGCCAAGGAGGAAGGTGATGTGGATGGTCAGTGATGCCAGGCTCTGGGTATTTCTCTGTGTAGTTCTCACTGGTAAGACCTGCCACATCAGAATGGCTCATGCCTCCCAGCTGCCTCTCTGCTCCACCCCGGGAGAAAGCGTAGGAATGCCGTGAAGCCCACAGACCGTCCTCTCTTACCCTCCACATAGTTTCCTGAGCTCCCCCAGGAGAGAACATTACATGCCCCCCCGCCCCCATGCCCGGCTCCTTACATAAGTGTCAGGTGTCGGAGGGCGGACAGCTCCCTGGGCACGGCTGTTAAGTGGTTTCCTTCCAGGTACCTGAAAGAGAGGTGCAGAGTGACGCCTGGTCAAGAGACACTGCACACATGGTCGTTTCTCAGAGGCCCCTCCTCCAACTTTCTGGGTTAGGTGGGGCCTCTGTTTTGCTCCCTCAAAGCTCCTTTTCTCCCCTGCCCCCACCTCAAAGCACATACTACATTGTCATTTAATATTGATTGGTGTGATTATTCAACAAATGACACTTTCCCCCACTGGACCACTCTCCTCCATGATGGCAGGGCTGTTGTCTGAAACCATCCAGTGTTGGACCCCCCAGAGTGTGCACACAGCTGTCACACAGTAGGTGTCCAGTAAACATTTCTTGAATACATAAAGCACTCACTCTGTGCCCGGCCCTCACAATACTCTCACATGGCAAGGATTCACACCTGAGGCAACAATTTCAGAGATGTTCAAACACCTGCCCAAGGTCACACAGCGAGTGAGTGGCTGAGCCAGGATTCGAACCCAGGTCTCTCTGACTACAGTCTTACCGCAGTTCCTATGGCCTCTACTTAGCTACTGGAGAACATGGGAGAGCTGAGCCACGATTCCTGTCAAGAACCCTAGTTCAGGCTTGCATATGTCCGACGTGCACCGGAAGCGGAGGAAAAGGGGCATGTTCCTAGAGCACTGTGCTGTGGTTCCCAGCAGGACGACTGCCTGCGGGCGGGGGGACGTGCCAACAGATGGAGACTCCTGCTGGACAGGCAAAGCTTGAGCCTAGACCTGACTGGGCTTCAGGGTCCTGCACTGACCTGCTCACCTGGGATGAGGCCACCTCCTCCAACACTCGAGTGTGCTTGAGGACAAGAGAAGGAAGTCTTGTTTTGATCACGAATTACAAAAGTGACGACTACCCTCAAGAGGTGACATGGGCCAATTCATTCACTGCCATCCTGGCTGTGAACTCCTTCCCCCTGGGCTTCCTGTTGCTCTCGGGACAAAATGACAAAACCTTGAAGATGGCTTACAATGCCTGCTCTGGTCTCCTGGGCGAACCTCCCTTGACATAAGGCCCCCAGAGCTTCCTCTTGGAATGGTGCCGATGCCCACAGGTGCAGAGTCTGCCTTAAGCTCCAAGAGGGCAGACCCTCCATCTTTATCTGTAGCCCAGTGCTTCTCAAACTTTAACATAGGTACACATCACCTGGGATCTTGCTAAAAGGCAGATTCTTTTTTTTTTTTTAAAGATTTTATTTATTTATTTGAGAGAGCAAGAATGAGAGAGAGTACATGAGAGGGGGGAGGGTCAGAGGGAGAAGCAGGCTCCTAGCTGAGCAGGGAGCCCGATGCGGGATTCGATCCCGGGACTCCAGGATCATGACCTGAGCCGAAGGCAGTTGCTTAACCAACTGAGCCACCCAGGCGCCCTCTTTTCTGAATTTTTGTATATTCTATCAACTGAGAAGGGTATTGAAATCTTTTACTGTAATTACAGATTTGGTTTTTGTTTCTCTTTTTTTTTTTTTTTAAAGATTTTATTTATTTATTTGAGACAGAGAGAATGAGAGACAGAGAGCATGAGAGGGAGGAGGGTCAGAGGGAGAAGCAGACTCCCTGCCGAGCAGGGAGCCCGATGCGGGACTCGATCCCGGGACTCCGGGATCATGACCTGAGCCGAAGGCAGTTGCTTAACCAACTGAGCCACCCAGGCGCCCTAAAAGGCAGATTCTAATCTGGTATGTCTGTGGCGGGTTGGAGAGTCTGCATTTCTAACAGGCTGCTGGGTGAGGGTGGGAAGTGCTGGTCTGCAGGCTGCGTTTGGAGTCACAAGGTACTGGTACACTGCCTGGCATCCAGCAGACCCACCACCGAATGGTTGAATGGGATGACATGGGTTAAAACAGGATAGGAGTGAGTTTGTCAATGACCAAACCAGGCTTAGCTTTAAGGACAAGTTGGAATGGGTGTTTCCTTAAATTAGGGCCAAGTGACTTTATTTCCAGGGCTGGCCTCTGGGAATCCTCATGGCCCAGAGCACTGGGCAGGACCCCATATGGTCTGAGGTTGCCATGGCATGTTGGATTGTTGTCCCTTCGGTCCTTAATCCTTTGTGGCGTACCTATTATGTGCCAAGAGCTATGCTAGACGAGAGGGGTAGATACAAAGATGAACCAGAGTCCATTTCTGCCTTCAGGGAGCTTGATCATCTGGCCTAAAATTCAGCCACATACACTTAGATCATGCCCTCAGGCAGAGGAGCTAAGAGAAATGTGTTCACTGATGCATTCATTTGTTCAGGCAGAAATGTTTATTGGGCAACTGCAGTGTGCCAGGTAGTGTATATCCTGGTGAAGACAGGCGTGATGCCTACTTTCTGGCATTTAAAAATCTAATGTGGAGAGGAAGGGGGAGGGAGTGGGAGAGAGGGGAAGAGGGAAAGTGGCGGGGGAGAGAGAGAGGACATACACAGAAAGTGACATAAATTACAAACTGTGATGCGGACTTTGAAGGAAAGGAGCAAAGTTCTGGGATGGAGTCGCAGCTGAGGCGGGGATGCTGGGGATGGCAAGAGCAGGGGAGGAGGGACAGTCGGGCAAGAGTGAGGCCTGTGGAGGGCCCTGAGCTTGGGTGTTGTTGAGGCAGAGAAAGAAGGCCGGGGAGGCCGGTCTGGTGGGCTAAGGGAGATGGGCAGATCACCCTGAAGCCTCGGAGGTGGGTTTATTCCAAGTGCAGTGAGTGACCGCAGATGGGTGCAGGGGGGGCTGGTGTCACAGGAGAGCTTACCCTGCGTTCACCCTTCTGCTCTGCCCTGAAGGACGGGTGGCCGGGCATTCACATTCTGTGTGGACACTGGCCCTGTGGCTCAACAGTGGGGGCAAGGAGCAGGCGTGTGAAGAGCTTCCAGCCTTCTCCACTGGGCAGGGAGGTTCTGTGGGTGTGGTGGGATTCTGGGGTCATGCTGGGCCACCTGCCCTCAGGGAGTGTTTTGTGGACAGTGTGGCATGGAGGGAGGGAGGGAGCTGGATGAATGAGCAGGGCTGGTGCGGAGGCACTGCGCCAGGGAGCGTCTCTGCTGGAGGGAGGCTAATTAGCCATGAGGGAGCCACTTGAAGGGGTCTAGCCTCGGGCTGGCAGAGACCGCTCACCCTCTCCCATGCTGCTCATTCTCTCACTCTCGTTTGTTTGCTACAACTACTTAGCAAACTTGAGACATCTAAGATGAAACCCAGAATAAGATACCACAACCCTAAGTCTCCCTGCTGGGGTGTTTACAGAAGGGCCCATGACAAGCACATCTGAAGCAAGTTACTTAACCTCACAGACAAGGAGACATAGTGACAAGGAAAATAACAACACAGAAGTCTAGTACTATGGGATCCAGCGACTCTGGTCTGTTATCCAATCCTCTCAAGAGGATCTTGCTGGCTGTTTGGTCCATTTTGCTGACAAGAACACTGAGGCTCAGAGAGGGAGAAATCAGGTCTGCTGGGCTGCACGGCCCAAGAAGTCAAACCATGCTATTTCAGCTCTCCGCCTGGAGCTCCTTGTTTTCGCCTTTGGCCATCTCTGTCCTGAGAGGATTCGCTCTACCACAGAACTTACTCTCTCACCTCCCCTAGAACAGAAGCTGCATGCAGCAGGGATCTGGGGCCACTTCTGTTTCCTGTTGCGTCCCCAGAGCACAGTGGAGGGCTTAGCGCACAGTAGGACCTCAAATATTTGCTGAATGAATGAATGAACAAATGAAGAGAAGGGCTGTTCATAGGGCCCTGGATTAAACAAACAAAACCTACAGTGGTTTCACAGAATGCCCTGTGCCTTGCCCACGTCCATCCGTAAGGCAGGCCATGCTCTATAGATGATTATAGATGATATAGATTTGCTGAACAGTTGAATGAACACATAAAATGACCACTGGAGTTCAGGGAGGCTGACAGCATGCTCATCTGACACAGGGAGCTTCCGGCGAGGTGGGGGTTGGCTGGAGGATGGGCAACGTGACACAGATGCTTCTGGAACCTCTGGGCCTGCCGTGCCAGTTCCCTGGGTTCCAACCTGGCTTTGATCGGTGCTCTGCCGATGCTGACTGGATCAGCCTTGCTCCCTGCTTAAAATCCTTCCTTGGCTTCCACTGCTTGCTAGAGAAGGACTACCTGAATCCTGCCCAAATCCCTCCAAGCTCTGTGGCCCATCCTAGATTAGTCAGGGTTCTCTAGAGAAACAGACCAATTGGAGAGAGAGACACACACACACACACACACACATATAAATATATATACGGAGGAAGAGAGAATTTGTTTTTAAAATTTTTTTAAAAAGACTTGAGAGAGAGAAAGAAAGAAAGAGAGAGAGAGAGAGTGCCCACATGCATGTGGAGAGGGGCAGAGGGAGAGAATTCTCAAGCAGACTCCCCACTGAATGTGGAGACTGACATGGGGCTCAATCCCAGGACCCTGAGATCATGACCTGAGCCAAAACCGAGAGTTGGCCACCCAACCGACTGAGCCACCAGGCGCCCCAAGAGAGAATTTACTTTAAGGAAGGGACAGCAGGTTGGAAACTCAAGTAGGACTTCTGTTACGATCTTAAGGCAGAATTCCCCCCTTCTACAGAAAACTCTAGTTTTTTTGTTTTTAAGACCTTCTACTGATTATATGAGGTCTACATCCTCATTATTCTGAGTAATCTCCTTTATTTAACTGCATCCACAAAATACCTTCTGGGCAACACGTGGGCACCACAGCCCAGTCAAGTTGACCCATGAGATTCAGCGTCCCAGGCCCTGCCTGCCTTTCCTGTTCACCCCACAGCAAACCCTCCCTTGGCCTCAGCCCCGCCCCCTGAGTGCCCCAGGCTCCTTTTGGGGGGCAGGTCTGGGAGCACGCGTGTTACTCCCCTTGCTAGTTCACTCCAACGGCTGCTCAGAGCTCAGCTGGCACACTGACTCCCCGACATCATCCCCCACACCCCCTGGGGACGTGACAGGCTACTCAGTCCAAGCTCTCAGTGCAATTTCTTCCCAGCATCTCACCCCCGTGACGTCCACGTGTGAGTCTGTGATTAGTGGGGCGGAGCCATGGCTGCTTGCTGCAGCATCCCAGGATGCTGGCTGGCAGCAGATGCTCAGGAAACGCCATCCGTGTGATGCAAACCCCAGGAGTCCCCAGGGAGAGCTGCGTGCGGCCCGGCAGGGCTGGGGGGGCCCGTGTGGGAGCTGCTTTAAGGGCACCACGTCCCTGGCAACCTGGTGCTGTGGCACAGAAGACGCGGAATCAAAAGGCTTCACATCACAAATACAGAGGTGGCTGTGTGGGAAAGCTCTCTTTGTGCAAAGCCCTTCCTGAAGACTCTGAACTCCAAAATTGCCTGTAGCCTGCAGCCCGGCCCCAGAGGGACGCTTTTAGGAGACAGCATTCTTGCCCTGCCATCCTCAGAAGGATCAGAGCTTCTCCAGTGGGTCAACCTTTGTGTTGATCTGCATTTAAATGCTCTGTTTTAGCCCCAGCTCGAGCAGGAGGATCCGGCTGCCTCACATGAAAATCCACACAGAGCTCTGTCGAAGGGATGCCCCCCACTTCTGTTGGGAGTTTTGTGGTGTGGATAAGTGCCACATGCAGAGCTCTCGGACCTGCTGAATGGAGAAGGAGAAGGGCAGTTGCCTTCCAGGAGCCCCGCTCATGGCCAGGGTTTCCACCAGGGGCCTAGGATGATGTGGCTCCCGCTCAGGAGTCAGGCAGCCCAGGCTCACATCCTGGCTCCACGAGCTAATAGCTGTGTGACCTTGGGCAACTTACTTCACCTCTCTGAGCTTGCATTTCATCTGCAAAAGGGGGCTTATCATGATTGCCATCTGGAAGTGGTTATGAGGATTAAACGAGTCTCTGTGAAAGCCCTTGGAACAGTGCTCAGCACAGTGGTTTTCAGTGTGTTCTGAACACACACACACACTCTCCATCCAATAATACATATGAATATGAATACATATCACAGATAAGGATCCCCTTGCTGTCTATTCTCTATTCTTCTTCCAGACATAGTATTTCTAAAATGAGAATCGCATCATGTCACTTTCCTGTTTAAAATTCTTCCTTGGCTCCCGCATTTCTCCTGGGATAAGGAGTCAGCTCTCACCATGGCCTACGGGAACTGCAGATCCTTCTTGAGTTTTCAGGACACACCAGTCTCTTTTCCATTCTATTTGCTCCATTACTGGTCTTCTGGTCTTCTAACTTTAAGATCTTTCCACATTTGGGTCTTCACAAAATATTTTCGTTCTTTCTACTGCTTTCCACGTCCTGCCCCCGCCCCCTTTTCCTGGGAAACACTATTCTCTGTCCTATCTGAAATGCCTCATTTCCAGATTAGCCTTCTTACATCCTAAGTTTCTGACACCAGGGGTCTTATCTGTCACATTAGCTGCTGTGTTCCCAGCTCCTGGGACATTATCTGGCACAATAAACTCAGTGAACACCTGAATGCATGAAGAGGGCTTCTCTCAGCTTGTGGCCTGTGCTCTGGCCTCCCTCAGTCCCTCCCACAGATGGCCATCACTGCCTGATAGCCTCGAAGTGTCCTCTACTGAAGCCATCTGCTGAGGGCTTCTCTGGGCCAAGGCCTGTGCCAGGACTCCTAAGTGCTGCCCTGCCCAGAGCCAGCTGCCTCCAGCTGGCTGCAGGCAATTTCTGTCCCTTCCCCGGGCCAGAGAAAGGCAAGAATATAGTCACCGCTGGGCACTTGCTCTCTAAAGTGCTCTGGGGAACCTGCTGAGCAGGGGTGGGGTGGGGAGGTGCCAATATGCAAAGAAAGCAGCAGCTGGTATTGCCAGACAGGGTACGGCTGTCAGGACGGGCCCAGCCGGAACCAGTGACAGGTCCCTCTAGCATCATGGCAGGGGCGCCATGTTTGCCTTGTCCCCGCTGAAATGCAGGTGGCAGGTTCCAAGGAGACGCATGACGGCCTCCTGCAAATCAACGAGCCAGGCCACTGGGCAGAGCACATGGGGGACCCAGGCCTCTGCCAAAGGAGTAGTTGAGTGGCTAAAGGATGGGGCTTGGGGTCAGACAGCCCTGGGCTCGAGTTGATGTTCTGCTGCTTCTTGGCAGTGTATTCTCAAGAAATTCTTCAACTTTCCCGAGCCTCAGTTACCTTCTCTGCAAGATGGGAGTAACAGTACCTGCCTTATAGGATTCCTGGGAGGATTAAGTCAGATCACGTATGGAAACCATTGATCACAGCGCCTGGCACACGGTACGTGCTCGGATTGCTGACTGTGGTGGATCGCAGCCGGCCAGACACATCTTCCCTTGGTTTCCTAAAGCCTAGGGTGGGCAGAACTGCCTGCCCTCCTCCCTATCCCAGAGCACATTCTGTCCCTGCCACTCCTCCGTGCTTGTCACTTCCTACATTGCTCTACCCCTTCTCTAGCACGCACCTCTGTCGCCCTAGATTTGAGCTGCTTGCTGTACCCCAGATCCCCATCTTCGGGCCCCCTGGAGTTAACCAGTGCCAGGCCAGGTCTTACCCCCCTCCTTCAAGCAGTGCATTCTTCTCATTACCTCCTGCCATACTCAGTCTCACAGAGCTTTGTCTCAGCCCGTGCTCTGGTGGTTAAGCCCCAAACCCTTTCAAGCCTCCTATCAGTGCTGTGGATGTGTGCGTACCGTGAGTCTGCTTCCCAGGATGTCCACAGACTCCACACCCCAGCATAAATCCCCTCTTCCAACAGTGGTACCTGGGGGAGATATGTCATCCTTCCCTTCTCCTCTCCTCGGGATGTCAGTGGTGGGAAAACAAATCCATGCTCACAGTCCTCACACGGAAATCAGTTTCAAAATTTCCTGGATATTAAGAAGGAGTGGACTGCAGGAGATGGGGAGGGGTGCATTGTTTGCTGGCACTAGATTCTCATTCTCCTCTCTAGCCCTCAGGAAGATGTGGATTTACAGGGTTTGTTTCCAGAATCAGGAAGGTCTGATGTTAATAAACATCCCCTTAAATGCAAGCAAAGAGAGTTTTTAGGTCTCAGTTCTTCCGGAATGGTGAGCCTGAGTCTACGAGGCTCATGGCCCAGCAAGAACAGAACTTTTCTGAAGCTGATGAGGGCCTACCTTTGCAGACTGAATTTGTGTCACCTACCTTGGGGGCTGATATGTCTGCTTCTGCCCTGCTGTCAGTAAGCTTTTGTAGGCTTGCTTCTAAATCAGGACCCTGCTGTTGACTTCTAGTAGGGGTCTGGATTGTTTGCCTGCTAGTGTGTAATTACCTGAGTGGTTCTTAAAGTGTGGTCCGCAGGCCACTGGGGCTCCTCTAGACTTTTTCAGGGCTCTGTGAGACTGGAACTACTTCTTTGATAACATTAGAATATTGTTTTCCATTTATACTGTGTGAGGAAAACTGCTGACACCTCAGTATGAATCAAGGCTGTGACACCACATGATAACAAGACTATAGTCTTCCCCTTTAAGTACATGCAGGTAAAAAAAAAAAAAGCCAGTTGCACTTGAGAATGCCCTCCGTGAAGCAGTGAAAAATTATTAATTGCTTTAAACATCAACCCTTGAACACACATCTTTTTAATATTCTGCGTGGCAAGACAGGAAACACGCATAAAGCATTTCGGCTTTGGTTTTCCAGAGAAAAAGCTCTGGTTTCACTGAGTTACAAGCTGAACTAGCCGTTTTTTAAAAATTTTCTTCCATAAAACACCATTTCTCCTTAAAAGAATGACTAGCAAACAGGTTATTCTGGGATGGATATTTAGTAGACAATGTCTCAAAAGTAAAAAAAAAAAAAAAAAAATAATAATAATAATAAGCCTGTCAGGGGCGCCTGGGTGGCTCAGTTGGTTGGGCGACTGCCTTCGGCTTGGGTCATGATCCTGGAGTCCTGGGATCGAGTCCCACATCGGGCTCCCTGCTCAGCAGGGGGTCTGCTTCTCCCTCTGATCCTCTTCCCTCTCGTGCTCTCTGTCTCTCATTCTCTCTCTCAAATAAATAAATAAAATCTTTAAAAAAAAAAAAATAAGCCTGTCACTTCCAGGAAAACAACTACTAGTACTTACCGGCAGTGATAAAATTCAAGCTTGCTTCCAAGTGAAAATTCAAAGTTTAGAAAACTTATAACTGCTACACTGAGCAGTATCCCTTTACTGGGAGACTCTTCTGAGGGCATCTGTGGTGATGTTACCGGCTAGGACGTTTTTGATACTGTGTAATGCAAGGTGCCAACTTCAGGAAGATCTGCATAACTCAGTGAAGGAGCATCTTCCCAATGACCAATGCACACTGTTACAGGATCCTTCATGGGGGAAAGCTCCATTCAAGTAACAGAGTATAGAAAGTCCATTGATGTGGTTTTGGGTTCCACACAACAACTGGCCTTTAAGAAACTTCCACCATGTGATTTTGGTGTATCATCAAAGAAGAATATCCACAATTATTTGGAAGGGCTATTAAAAGTCTCCTCCCTTTTCCAACTACATGTCTATGTGAAGCCAGATTCTCTTCTTGTACTTGACCTAAAACATCGTATCACCACAGAGAGAATGCTGAAGTGGTTATGAAAATCCAGTTGCCTTCTACCACATTTGTAAAAATGTCACTCATCTCAATTAAATTTCTTTCTGTTTGTTTTTCATAGAAGTTTGCTATTTATACAAACATGTAATGAGTAAATTATTTCTAAATGGATTAATAAACATTTAAAAAAATTTCTCAGTAGTACTTTCCAGTTTGGTAAATATCAGTAGCTATAACCACATAAACAAAAGCAGAGTCCTCATTGCTTCTGAAAAACCTAAAGGGGTCTTGAGACCCCAAATTTAAGAACTTCTGGGGTAGGGGACAAGAGCATGGGATCTGGGGTCAGACCAAGCTACCTTCTGATCCTGATTGGCTGCTTTACTGGAGATGAGGCTTGGGGAGTGGCTCTTGGTTCTCAGCACTGAGAGAGAGCCAGGAGGACTGCATGCCTACCTCAGGGACTGCTTGAACCAGCAAGGGTGAGAGCCGCAGGTCCCAGGTGGCCCTCACTCAAGAAGAGAGCAGGCCGGGGGTTTGCAGAGGGCTGACAGAGGAAAACTCACTTCCCGCCTGTAAGGTACTACCTTGCTCGCTCGTGCCTGCAGTAGGCTCCCTTACCCTCCCTTTGGAGAAATGCTATGGAACTTTGTTGTTGTTTTTTTTCCTTCTCAGTGAATTAAACTTAATTTTGTTTTGTACATTGGCAGCTCTGCCTGAGACCACTGATGATGCCTGAGGGAGCTGGAAAGCCAGCCCTGGATCCAAACACTGATTCTGGTCCTTGAACCTGAGGCCTCCAAGCTACTGCTTTCTGGACCGGTTGACTTTCACTTTCTCTGGCATCAATTTCCCTGCTCCCCCCTTACCCGGACCCCTCCCCTGATACTCCTCCTCCACTGCCTCCGGGAGATGGTCTGGGCTCAGAGCTCGGGGCTGCCATCCTGGGTGTGCTTTGGAAACCAGTGTGGCTGTGGGGGGGTGCCATCATTTCCAAAGCAGGAGATCAGGTCTCCCCAAGCTCTGGTGTTTACTTTATCATTACAGCCAATTATCTTTGTTATTTCAATCTCTATTTCATGAGCTTTGGGGAAAAGCATCCACAGGCCTGTTTTCATGGCATTTTCTTCTCTTTGGCACGTGTCACTTGGCACTCAGTTGGTCCAGGAAGGAGGCGAGTACCTGGGTCATTTCTGCAGCCCCCACCCCATGCCACCGGCAGAGGGAAGGGCCCAGGGCTGGTGGCGCCATGAGGCGGTGCTCTTGCAGACCTCAGCAGCACAGCCAGAGCCCAAACACAGGGTGTCGTGGGCCTTTTAGTGACTATCAAGTCCTTCCTTCCTTCCTTCCTTCCTTCCTTCCTTCCTTCCTTCCTTCCTTCCTTCCTTCCTTCCTTCCTTCCTTCCGCCCTCCCTCCCTCCCTCCCTCCCTTTCCTGGCAGCCCGGTTCCAGCCTCCTTGAGTGTCGGGGAGATGCTGGGAGCCACAACACACCCAGGCATTGACCTGCTATTCTAAGTCAGTGTCCTACTCAGGTTCCCCCCCCCACCTCCCCCCGAAGCACTGGCAGAGCCAGTCCCAGTGGGAGGAACAGTCCCTGCTGGTGTCTTGGTCAATTCTGTCACTTGTGTCAGAGGGCAGGGTGCATGCTAAGCTGTCCCAGAGGAAGGGGCATGCCCAGGGTCCGGGGACACAGTGCACGCTTGCGATGTGGCTGGGGAGTGGCATGCGAGTGTGTCTTCCCGTGCTGGCACTCTGGGTCCCGGTCACACCCCACCAGGCTCTGCCTGCCACAACCCGCAGCAGCTGCCGCCCCTCCTGCCTCCCCCGCCCCGGATCTGCTCCTCACCCTTCAGGCTTCATCTCCACAGAGAAGCTTTCTCTGATCTCCACACCAAGGGGAGCCTCTCTACTCTAGGGTGTCACAGTGACCTTGCCCTCTCTTTTGTGGCACTGTCATAGTTCTCATCTTGCACATGCTGCTGAGACAGTGGAGCATACGTCTCCCTTCCCAGTGACCTGGGGGCCCCACATGGTGGGGGTCTCCCCAGTGCGAGCAGAGGAACCCGACCCACCAGGCATGCAACAGACAGGCGCTGAGTGAGTGAGGGCTGTGCTCTGGGCCGTTCCAGGGACACCTTCCTGCCCGTGGACTGGCTGAGCTTTCCAGGGGGCGGGAAGGCAGTTTCCTCCACAGCATGAAGAGTGCCTCAGGAAGGGAATGAGATCTCTTTTGTTAAGTGGGAGCCTCTGGGGCAGGAGCAGCCCTGAGGAGTTGGTGTGGGGAGTCAGATGGCTCCCGGGTGGAGCATGAGCAGGACTCAGGACTAAGATTTCACCTGTAACATAGGTAGCCGTAAGAGGGAGCAGGTTGGTAGAAGTGCTCCGGAAGCCACGGTGCCTGCTGGGCATCGTTTTTACAACGATCTGGGCTGTTTCTGGTGTCAGACTGAGAGACTGCTGGGGAATCTGGAAGGTGGAGTACAGAGCAGGGGGCTTGGGTGGGGGGGCATCTAGAAAACAAGATGGTAACCCTCCTGCTTGTATTCTGGAGGGCCAAGTAGTCGTCGCCGGCCAGGCAGAGGCACTGGGGAGGAGTGCTTCCTGTCCCCGTGTCGAAGCTGCTGCCCGACCCCTTGGCCGGGGCTCTGCTGCCGCGGTGCCAGGGTCCAGTCAAGGAAGGGCGCCCCAGGCAGTCGTGCAGGGGACACTGGAGATAAAGCGTGGCGGATGCTGGCGGAGGTGGGGTTAGAGGGTGGGAGTACTTACAGTTCGGTCACGTCCTTGGGAATGCCTTTGGGGAGGGCGTGCAGCCCCCTGTTGCTGCACCGGACCACCGTCTCCACGCAGGTGCACTGCTCTGGGCAGTGGGGGCCCACCTGGCAGCTACTCTCGTCATTGCCTGTGGAGGGTCCCAAAGTGAGCATGGGGGGACACTAGCTTCTCTGGGGGGGGCGGGGCAGGTGAGCGAGGCTGGGTGCCAGGGACCAAGCCGTCTTCAGGAAAGGGAAGCCCTCCACTCTGAGCCTGAACCAGAAATAAGGAGGCTGCTGGTCTCCTCCATGGGTAAAGGGGAAAGAATGTATGTCTGGATCGGGGAAAAGGGCCACCCCTCTGCTACCATGTTCAACATAAATTGAAGACTTTAAAAACTTGATTAACCAGAGTATTAGATAGGGAAGAGATGACTGTGAACCGAATCCAGAATAAGCCAAACTGACTAAAGGAGTGCTCCAGGGTAGGCGGAGAGCCCTGTCTACTCCCTCTTTCTCCTACTGTTCTCCACTCCTTCCACCGACACAATCCGTCTGGGGTGGTAAATGTGTCCCCAGCCCATTATACCTTAACCTCAGTTAATCTACAAACCAGTTAATTTGTCTTTAGATAAGCTATAGCTGACCAAGTAAAAAATGTGCTGGCTGAATTTATGTAAATATGTCCTTTGGAATCCTGACACTTAAAGCCTTGGACCTCCAGGTATTCATAACCCGCCCAGCCAGTGACAGAAATTTCCCAGGAGCTCATCTTGAAGTCTGTTTCTCAGGATACACTGAGCCTCATGACATAGATAGGAAAACTGAGGGCCAGGGCTCTCATGCACGGTTGTGTAGGTTGCATACTGCACAAGGGTGCCTCACCATCTAATGGGCACCGATCTCACTGTGGATATGATAGATTAGGACATTTAGTACAACAGTATTCTCATAGACAGCCATAAAGTGTCTTGTTTTAAAAAAATCAGTATATTATGACACATTTCTGATAGAAGCAAAATGTCTTTAGGAAGAGGCCCCCTTTCTTAATTTGCATAAGGGAGCCATATGGTTAGCAGCAGACCTACAGAGCCCCATAGAGCCCTTCAGAGCCACAGCTGCATGCCAGAGGGCAGAGCAGTGTCAGATCTCAGGGGGTCCTGGCCATTAGTTACCTGCTGCACCTCTCCTCTCTTATCTTTCTTGCCTTCCCAGGTATTGCCCCTCTGCCCCGCCCCCCAGCCTCCTCACCTTCACAGGTAAAGTCCTGGCTGGCCACATCCTGGATGGGGATCTCCTTGAGGAAGAATGGCTTCTGGCACCGGGGGTTCCCGCTCACGATCCGCCTCTTCCTCAACCACTTGCCGAGCCAGGCCAGGTGGCAGTTGCAGTTGAAGGGGTTGGACAGGAGGTTTCTGGGAGGAAAAAAGGGCCCTCTGAGTGGTTAGCACCTGCCGCTCTACTGGGGAAGCTGGCCTCGGGACCCAGGGCTGCAACCCTGGGGCCCGGCTCCCCAAGGAGGCCTGCTCTGGGTTCCAGGGAAGGAGAGAGGAGGTCCAGGAAAGGAAATGCAGACTCTCTTCTAGAATCCAGAGGCAGTCTTTGCGAGGGTCTCATTCCAGACCTCTGTGGACGGACAGGACCATGGTCTCCTGCCGCGTCCTCCCTTCTCCGCTGAGCTCCACCTATGGACTGTCTTCAATCCCGCAGCACGGTTCTCTTACACTTAGTGCCTCCACCAGCGCTGGTCCCCGGCCTGGCATGACTCTCTCTGCTGTCTGCCTGGCCGCCTCCTCCTCCTTCCGTCCTGGCGTAGACAGGGAGACTAGAAGCTGCACCTGTCCCAGCCTCCTCCCTCACTCGCCCACGTGGCCTGCTCAGCAGCCACACTGGCCGTGCAATGTGTGCCTCCCTCCTTAGACTCTCGGCTCCCCAGGGTGGGCATCAGACCTGTCTGTCCTGTGTCTCTGGGGTCCTGCATGGCATCAGCACTGTCACTGTGTGTGTATATGTATCTGAGGAATGCAGTGAACAGACTGGTGGAGGGATGGGGGCAGAGCAGCTGTGGGTCTGCGTGTTGCCTGGGGGACTGGAACCAGGCTCAGCACTTCATAAGCCCGAGGATGGAGGGGACATTATTCTCATCTCACACAGGAGGAAAGTAAAGCTTAAGGAGGTTACATGAGAGGCCAGGTGGCCCTGAGTTGCTGTGGTATGACAGGACAAATTAAGAGCTCGGGAGTCAGACATCCCGGGTTTGAATCCTGACGCTGACGTTCAGCAGCTGTGCCGAGTCAGGCGAGTTTCTTCTTGCGTCAAAGCTGGTTCCCCTAATGAATTGTGACTGTACCTCTGGGCATCTTGTATGTGTCTGGATTCTCAGTGTGGAGACACACAGGAGGGGTAGAAAGTGAGCTAAAGTAAACCAACCTGCTGGCGCTAGTTCTTAGCCCCCGGCCGCCCGCCGTGCTGCCACTCATTCGTTCCATTCACACCTTGGTTCACCAGGTATATAATGGGCCCTACTTAGTGCCAGGCACTGACCCAGGCATTGTGGACACAGCGGTGCACAGAAGAGCTGCACATCCCTGTCCTTCTGGAACTTCCATTCCAGCTGATGGGAGGCAGACAGCATGGAATCAACAACCCAAACGTCGGTTGTATGGTCTATCAGGAAACGGTCCGTGCTAAGGAAATGGTAAGGAGACCTGGGCTGAGGAACTAGGGGGGATGGCACGGGGGCAGAGCGGGGTGAGGCACCCACACTTGAGCAAAGGATGGAAGGAGGGGAGGGAGGCCAGGGAAGGCTGTTTCAGGTAGTGGGAGTGGGTCTAGGGTGTGGGGGGCAGTGAGGAGGCTGGGGGGGCGGTGCTGGCCTGGAGGTAGGTTAGGAGGGACCGGATGGTGTGGGCCCTATAGGACATCTATAATTTGGCTTTTATTCCCAGGGAGGTGGGTATTTGGGAACAATAGGTGGCAACAGGAGATGCAACCAAAAGCCTTTCTCTTCTGTCTTTGAGAGAGTCATTAGGGAAGGAAAGAGAGAGAGGAATGGACCAGCAACTAAGGTTAGCAGAGCCACGTGGAAATACTATGCACAACCATAAAGGCTAACGTGTGTTGAGTACTTTCTATATCTCAGGCCCCTCCTTTGCATTTTACAAATATTAACGGATTCAATCTTCGTAACAATCCTATGAGATGGATTATACAGAAGGAACAATTCAAACACAGAGAGATGAAGTAACTTTTCTAAGGTCACACAGCTAATAAGAGGTAAAGCCAGGGTTTGAAACCAGGAAATTTGCTCTAGAGCCCATCACTTTACTATTCTAAAGCCTCCTTTACCAATACAATGAATTATCCAGGCAGGAGCACTCATTTAGGTGTCCAGAAGGCTAGATTCTAATTCTGGTTCTGATACACATTTAAGCGGCCAGTGACATCATTTAAAACCCACTGTCAGATCATGTCACTGGCCTGCTTAAAACCTTCAGTGGCTTTTGATGAAGACCAAAATAGTCCATGGCAGGCCTGTAGCCTGGCCCTGGCCTGGCCTCCCTTCTGCCTTGCCTTATACCTTATCCTCCCTTACTCTGTGCTATGACCATGTTGGACTGTGCTCAGTCTCATGCATCTGCTCTGTGACAACCCACCACAGAGCCTTTGCACATGTTCTTCTGATAGAAGGAAATACACTTCCCACTTTCTTGAACAAGCTAACTCCCACTCACCTTCCAGAACCCAGCTCCAGTGTTCTTTGACAAAGCCTGTGTTGGGTTTTCATATCACCGTGGACCTCCCTTCTGTGGTAATTCACTATGCTGTGAGCTCCAGAAAGGAGGGACCATGTCTGTGAATTCTTAGCACTTCGATGGTGCCTGGCACATGGAGGGAGCCCAGCAAGTGGTTCTTACGTTGACAGATGGGTAGGTGACTGTGGCCAAACATGGTAGGGAGCTGCCTGGGGAGAGGTGTGCAGGAGAGGAGCCCAGAGTCAGTGTGCAGTGGGTCCAGGAGGACTTACATGGTAGATAGGGAGACAAGTGTGGTGAAGGCTCCAGGGGTGATGGTGGTGATCCGATTGTCATAGAGGGACAGCAGCCTCACTGAACTCAGGCCAGCAAACGTGTCATTGCTCACGCAGTTGATCAGGTTACTCCTCAGCATCCTGTAAGGAGAGGGATAGGGATGAGGGTGCACAGGCATTATCTTCTCTCCACCACAGAGCCACAGGGTGTGTGTGTGCGTGCGTGTGTGTGTGAAGCTTTTGCCAACTCCAGGCCAGACTAGTCATGTTGCTGAGGTTTGTTCTGTGATAGGGTGTGGGTCCCCACTGTGGCTGCCTGTGGATGTGTGCGTACCTTCTTGTCTGTGCATGCTTTATGTACAGTAAATATGGGTGTCATGAGTGTCTATGTGTACACATGTATGTTGTATGGTGGTCAGTGTCTGCATGTCTATTTCTGGGAGGAGAAAGGAGAATCAAGATGTGGCTGTGGGCCATCAGCTTGTTTGTGTATGTGCTTCTCGGCACGTGGCCTGTGTGTCATTTTTATGTTTATGTGTCTATATCTAAGTGGGTGAGTGTGTGTGTGCCCCTCTCAGCACAGTTTCAGCATGAATCTATCTACGTGTACACCTTAGGGCAAGTATCTTTCAGGGTGCGTGCGCTGGGGTTGCTGAGCATGCTAAGCGGTTTCCCATCGAGGCCTGGGAAATGTCTAGTGCGTCTCTGGCTCCAGGAAGGAAGGCACTCAGCTTGTTAGGACAGGGCCCAGGAGCTGCCCGCCAGCCTTCGTAATCCCCCTCCGAGGCCCCCGTCCTCCCATCTCCTTGCAGGCCTTGGCCCAGGATCCAGGCACTCACAGGGTCTTGAGGCTGCTGAGTCCCCGGAACATGCGTCCATGCAGTGTTTCCAGCTGGTTCCCGGTCAGCATCAGCTCCTGCACACCGGCCGCTCCATCGAAGGCACCCTCTCTCACCTCCTTGATCTTGTTGTTACTCAGGTTTCTAGAAGGAGGAGAGAGAGTGGGTCAGGATGCAGGGAGGGAATCATGAACCCTGCAGTCAGGGGGGACCCTCAGGCGCCCTTGGACCAAGGACAGGATGGTGGGGCTCCCTGATGCCTTGGTCTTCAGCACCCGTGGCTGTGGAGCAAGGACCCCAGTCCTCCACTGTTGGGGCTACCCTGTGAAACAGGCTGCATGCAGCCTGAAGTCTTTTCAGGGTGATCCTTTTTTCTAAGCCCCAGGTACGAGCACATTTAAAATGGCGATTCTCAAACTGATTTTTCTCCCTTCATCAGAAACACTTGCCTAGCAGTGCTTCTCACATGGAAGGCCAGAAAAAAATATAAAATGTGCCCTCTGTGGGGGTGGGACATTTGTAGAGCTTCTAGCTCTACAGTTGAGATCCTTGATATAAATGGACACTTTCTAGTTACTACTCTCTGAGCACTTACTATGCATTTGGTTCCACGTGAGGGGTTTGGCCCACAGAATCACATCAAATCCTTGAAACTACACCTATCAGAAGAGTATTACGTGTATTATCATTGTCTCATTTTATGGATGAGGTGACTGAGGTTCAGAGAGTTTAAGTGACTTGCCCAGAATCACACAGCTGATAGAACTGGGATTGGGGCCAGGCTTTCTGGTGCATCAAAAGTCCTCCCAAGTGAATGTTCCTTTGGTGCTGTGGACACTCACACCCTTCTGTTACTGCTTTGCAGAATTCAGGGCTTGCATGTTGTATTTTCCAACAGCTTGGTCCTGCGAAGCCTTGGCGCCACCCTTTCCAGTTCTGCTCGAGCTCCGAGAAGGCCTTTCCCTCCAATGCCTGATACCACAGGCCAGGCCTCTCGAGAGCTCCTGCAGGGCCACCGGGGCTGCGAGTCCTCCAGGGCGCTCCTTGGCAGGGAGCCTCCGTGGGCCACCCAGTCAGCCTGAAATTCATCCCAGACAGGACGGATGGAGTGGAGAGTGATGGTGTTTACACAAACTGGGGGCAAAATCCAGTCTCTGGAGCAAAGAGCCTGCCCGTGCCTTGCACAGGAATGGTGTTCTGCAAACAGCAAAGCTGCAGGTGTAGACGGAGCCCGCTGACCCTCTAAGCACACTGAGGATGTTAGGACCCACAGCTGAGCCCATGGTGCTTTTGCCTCTCCCACGCGCCCGTGCGCAGCTCTGGGCTGACCCACGGCAACCCCGGGGGGTGAAGCTTCCCTCGGCAACCGCCTCAGAGCTGGCGATGGAACTGGGCGCCCACGGGCTGGACGCCAGTTTGGTGCCTCCTTCCTACGTAGGGCCTGGGCCTGCAAGGCAGGGCAGTGCCCATGCCTATGTGCAGGTGTGGAGGCAACAGCTGGTGCCTTGTCGGCACCGTCAGTGCTCCTGTCATGGCCCTGCTCTCCTGCCCCTTCCGTCCTGCCAAGGAAACAGGAGAAAGACTCCTCAGCATCCTGCCCTCAAGGGCTGAGAGATTTGGGAGTCTCTCTCTGGATTTCTGCCCCCCTCCCCCTTGCTGGCTCTCCTTAAACTCAGCCATTTCTGTTTGTTTGTTTGTTTGTTTGTTTTTTAAATAAATCCTGGTAGTCCTGGTCTGGGATAACCCAGGAATGAAGGGGAGACTGAAAATTACCCCCAAATTAGACATGGGAGGAGAGAGAAAAGCTCTCCCAGTAGCTGTAACTCATATGAATGCCGGAGGAGCAGGATTTTACTCCAGAGAGTTAGGCTCTGTGGGGAATTAAAGTACACAGGACGGGCAACGAAGATGAGTTAAAGCAGCCATGAAGGGGGAGGGCTTCCATTTCCCGACATCTGTTTCTTCAAATGAGCAAAATTAACATCACATTACTGTAAGGTTTGTGAATTGGATTTCCTCAGGTTGGGAGAATGGAAAACATAAGGAGAGAAAAAAAGGAGGGGATAGAATTTTCCAGAAGACCAGGCTGCGGCTGTCTCTCCATTCATCAAAGCGCTGCTCAAAACTACAGGCAGCTTGGGGCAAGCACTCCACTCACAAAACGAGAGCATCGGGCTTTTGTAGGAACTCTCTCTTACTCTCAGAGCGCTATCTTCCTGAAGATGCCCTAGATCCCAGGGACCCCAAATGTGAAGCCAGGACCACTCAGGAGGCCTCGCTCCATTTTTGTCTCTACAGATGCACCCGAAGGAATATGGCTTCATCCTGGCTTTGACTCTGATGAGGACGGGATCTTACACAAGGGTCCAGCCGTGGAAAACTCCCATGCAGGCTGGGGTGGGGGTGGGGGTGGGGGCGGGGGAGGCAGTTCAGAGGGACAGCGCCAGGAGAAACCCAGTGTGTGTCCCCGCTGCCTCTGCTGGCCGTTGGCTGTCCCAAGAAACAATGAGGCCCCGCAGGCTGGGGACTTGTCTGGCTTCCCCTGGAAACCTGAGTCCGATGAGGCAAGCCTGGGCCTCTCCTAGCCCATGGCTTGTAAGACTGCCCAAGCACTCTGGCAACAGGGAGGCATCTGTGATCCTGTTTAAAGCCCAGTCTCAGATGAAAATGTAGTGGGGAGAGAGCTAAGTGGATTTTGTTCTAGAAACTAAGGATACTGGGTCATCACGGAGCAAGCACTCTGGCATGCTGTCAGGTCAGGGAGGTCCCGTCTACCCTTTTTATGAACCTCTTCCTCCCTGACGTGGAAATTCTATTTCCAGCTGGGGCTGCAAGCTCAAATGTCCACAGGGTCCAGGCTGGTGACTTAAGGCAGGAAGCAGGTCCAGGGGGATAGCACAGTCCACAAGCCCAGTGACCAGAAAAGCAATGCCTGATTTAGTGGGGGGAGCTGCTTCTCACTTCAACTCAACTGCAGCCATTTGACCCTGTTTTACCAGATCTTCTGATTTTCCAAAAGATGCCAGAAATTTGGATTTTTTTTTTTCCGTGAATATTCCTGATTTTTAAAAGTGGGCAACTAATTCTTACTAAAAACACAACTATGGTCAACAAATTCGCCTGTGTGTACCTGATTTTGGCTAGAGGGCTGCCAGGTTTCAGCCTATGGCTGAGATTCTCCTTCAGCGTAGGAACTGACCTAAAAGTCTGCCTGAGAGACGCCATGACCACAGTCTGAATGTGACGTCATTTGAAGAGTTGCCTGGAGTTACCACTGTACCAATAATCCTTTTGGGGAATGGCTTATACATTTTTTTTTGGAGGGGGAGGGCATCCCTTAGTACATGTGATATTCTTGGAGATCTCATTATTCCCACAGGACAGGTAAAGGCACAGTAGAGTTTCAACACCTGGCTTTATACTCCCCCGCCCCCTCGGCCCCTGTGCCCGGTCAGGGTAAAGTCAAGAGCATAACCTTAGGGCCCTGACTTCCCAGTCCCTGCAGAAGCTTAGTAGACTTGGACACAGGCACAGCTGGCTTTTAACCTGACCCTGATCCCGTTGGCCCACTACCTCTATGGGGATGTTGGGATGGTGATGGGTCCCAGTTAAGACCCTTTACTTAACAAAAAGAGCTGCCATCAAGTTATTTTAAATAAGTGCTTACAGCTGGTGGCCTTTGGGACCAGATCTGTTCCTTCGGCATTTGCTCGGTTGGCTAGTACTACGAATATGAATTTATGCACACATACATGTGCACACACATGTAATTACTGCCTTCAGGTGGGGCATGCATTCCCCAGCTGATCTGCACTGTTACCACTCCTGGCTCTGCTGCTTGAGTTTTAACCTTGGATAAGTTACATAACTTTCTGTGTTTCAGCTTCCTTATTTGTAAAATGTAACAATCTCAAAGCTTTTTTGTTTTTCTTGGCGAGAGTTACATGAATTAATGTCAGTACAGTCTGGCCCAGAGTGAAGTGTCTAGTAACCGTTAGTGGCTAGCTGCTATTAGTAGTATTATTAGTATTAATTATTGCCATGCACCAAGTTCCTTTCCACAACTGTGCTACTCTCTGGATCTTGAAAGTATCTGAACTTGCAACTCCTGTTTTAAATATATAGCTAGCTACCCTGGGTCACTCAACCCAGATGTGCTCTTCTGTCTTCCTGCTCCTTTTCATCCCAGGTCCACGTTCAGTGGCGTGTCTTTCACTGACCTCTTCATACTTACTTCTTTTTCTTTTTTGAATGGGGTTTTATTTTATTTATTTTTTATTTTTTTAAGATTTTATTTATTTATTTTGACAGAGAGACACAGCGAGAGAGGGAACACAAGCAGGGGGAGTGGGAAAGGGAGAAGCAGACTTCCCGCGGAGCAGGGAGCCTGATGCGGGGCTCGATCCCAGGACCCTGGGACCAGGACCTGAGCTGAAGGCAGATGCTTAACGACTGAGCCACCCAGGCGCCCCTTTTCATACTTATTTCTGATCCTCATCATAACTTATAAGGAAGGTAGATTTCTTTCTACCATGCAAATAATGTAACTAGGGCTCAGCAAGGCTAAGGACAATCCTAGGATGACACAGCACGAGGGGGACAGAGCTGGGGAGAACAAATGCAGGTCTGTTCTTTGCCGCGCTTGGATTGCTGGCTGCTACAGGGAATGTTTGGCAGCCGGGACCTTCATTCCAGCACAGCAAACAGTGGGACAAACCCAGTGACCTTCGACCCTTTCAGCGAGAACTGGATTTGTGTTTTGCCACGGTCCCCACCACTTTCTTGTGGCTTGGATGCTGAGGCTGGGAGTTGGTGGTCACTTACCATTGTGTTTGTGTGGTTGTTTTTCTTGGTGCACAGAAACGGTTCTCTATTCTCCCTTCCCTGTCGCAAGGGAGAAGATGAGAGAGAGACTCAAAGTGTGTGAGCTTCACCTCACACGGGAGGGTAATGTCTCTCTGGAAGCAAAGATTACTTCGTCCTGTTTACTATGCAGATATGTACTTGGCCAGCCTTACTCATTTAAATACCTGCCTTCTCTCCATACACATGGAAGTTACTGTTTTGAGGTTTAAAACAGTATGCATTTGAATTAAACAGGACATTTCCTTGCAGGTGATGGGTGATGTCTGTGCTCAGTTTCCGAAGCCTGACCACACAGACAGCCACAATCCTCACCAGGACCCACATGTGTCCCTCTCTCCTCTGTGCCTTCAGAGTGCTCTCTCCTGCTCCCAGTTACAGAGCAGTCACTGAGGACGTGGGCAAGGTGGTGGCTGTGGGCAGGGAGGGAGGGAGGTGCAGCCCAGGGCAGGGGAAGGTCTTTCTCCTTCTTGTCTGCAGGGGACTGATGGGTGGAAGAATGGAGAACATGACAAAAAAAAAAAAGGTTTACAGTCAGTTCTCATTATTCACGGTAGTTATAGTCTACAAAGTCATGGGGAAACTGAATTAGGGAATGCTGAACCACGGCTCCTAGGGGAAACACAGGGTTAAGTTCCTGTGGGCCTCTGGTCACAACATTGTCATCAGCTGATCAGTACATAACCTTGTCTGATGTGTGTTTCTGTTTAAAGACATCTTATTTAATATATGTGGTTGATTTACTTACATGGCACTCACAGCCTGTAGACCATTACTCGAGTCTGAACAAAGCCCATGTAACATACGTATTTTCTTCACGAGGCACATCGTAGCCTTCTTGTGCTTTGGAAGGCTAGACAGCCTAGCAGCACTATGTGTCGGGGCCATTTAAACAGCAAAACCACCAACAAAATGCATAAACATGCAAAAAGATGTGGCACCAAATACACTGTGAAAAGGACACTTGTTTACAGTCCGAGAGCGGAAACAAAAAATCAGAGCACAGCCTTGTTGGATATCAGCTGAGGACAGGCATGCAGGACAACTCAAATTTTCTGCTCTTTTGTCTGTGTCTACAAATGAGCATGAAAGAACCGTGAGTACTGATTTTGAGATTACAAAGAAGTTTCAGCGAGTAGTGAACCAGCAAATATGGGATTTGCGAATAAGGAGGCTTGACTCTATTTCCTTTGAACCCAACTCTGGGGCCAGGAGGTGTGGAGCCTGGGGTGGGCGCAGGGAGAGGGGCCGAGGAGAAGGGAATCAGAGGGTAGAGAGCCCCTGTCTGTGCTGGTACCTCTGTGAGGGCCCTGGGAAGGGAAGATGAGCGGAAGCAAGCCTAACTGCACACTGGTGTGACTATGGATGAACCCCAGTCTGAGTACCAGCTCCGACACTGATCGGCTGTGTGGTCTTAGAGAAGCCTTGCCAGCTTCCTCACCCACACGAAGGGGAATATGAGGCCAGCACCAGGCAGGTGTACAAGGACTACATGAGCTGATGTGCATGAGGCAGGGAATGTGGCCTCTGGCCCAGGACAAACGCTCCCTTAGCTCAGTCACATTACTCTTGTTTGGCCCAACCTCGGAGGCAGGGAGGGGGTTATGAGGACAGGCAGCTCTGGCACTGGAGAAGCCAATGTAAACATGTGGGCCCTTTGCCTAAGGTCAGGCTCTGGTCACATCCAGGGACACCTAGACTGAAGTCCAGTGTGCAAGACATCTAGCATTTCTGCTCCAATGTGCCTCACCCACGCAGAAGCCTGTAAAGGCCATCTAATAACAGAACTTTTAATTGTCACCTCGTAAAAAGTCCTGAGTGACGTACATGTACCCTAGAGTCCTGTGTCCCATTGCTGGTCCTTACCTGAGTTCCTCTTGCCACCCCTTGGGGTAGATGCTGGGTGTGGAAGGTCAGGATGAGCAGAGGGCACCTGGAGTGAGGATTAGGGATGGTGCCAAATGCACGCTCTGCACAATACTTGGCAATTTAAAAGCAGTGAAGTTTTGAGGCGCCTGGATGGCTTAGTCGGTTACGCATCTGCCTTCATGACTCAGGTCAGGATATCAGGGTCCTGGGGTCGAGCCCCGAATCGGGCTCCCTGCTCAGCGGGGAGTCTGCTTCTCCCTCTCCCTCCGCCCCCCCCCCTTCTCACCGCTCATGCTCGCTCTTGCTCTCTCTGTCTCAAATAAATAAAATCTTTATTAAAAAAAAAACCGGGCGCCTGGGTGGCTCAGTTGGTTAAGCGACTGCCTTCGGCTCAGGTCATGATCCCGGGGTCCTGGGATCGAGTCCCACATCGGGCTCCTGGCTCAGCAGGAAGCCTGCTTCTCCCTCTCCCTGCTCTCGCTGTCTCTGTCTCTGTCAAATAAATAAATAAATAAAATCTTTAAAAAAAAAACAAAAAAAACCCAACCCAACCCCAAACAGTGAAGTTTCATTTTGGTCTGTCTCTGCATGGCTGTGCCTTACTGTCCTGCTTCAAAGATACGTGCCATAGTGGGGGCAGGAGGAGGCTGGGAGGGTCTGGGCCAGAGGGCGAGGGAGCCCCCAGTAACCTGGCCTTCTGCTCTAGTCTGCAGCACGGACCCTGGCCAGGCCTGCAGGCTGCTGCCAAGTGCCCGGGGCTGACTTACATTTTCCGCAGGTTGGGCAACTTCTTGAAGATACCAGTGGCCTCGAGAACAGATAGCTCATTGTCGTTCAGTCGCCTACATGAGAAACAAGAGGTGAGGTGGTGGGTTAGCTGGGGATGGGGGTGCCTCCTCCTCCGCCCTCCATGGAATCCTCCCCAGCTCCCCCATGGCTTGAACTGAGTTGCCACCTGGGCCTCACATTCAGCCAAGGTCAGTGGAGCCAGGGAAAACTCAGGGAAGGCACAAGGGCCCAGAAGGCTGTGCCTGGCCGTGTGCTACTGGGATGTGTAAGTCAAAGAGAACACCAGCACGAACGCCACTAAGACCACCATTATTTATGCGGAGCTCACTCCTCGCATGAGTCAAGATGAATTCCGTGCTTGCATTCCCTTGCTTCATCTTCTTAAACCCCTAGGAGGTTCGTACCATCCCCTCCATTTTTCAGCTAGGAATCGGACCCTGAGGTCTGAGAAGCAACTTGCCCAATGAGAGGAAAGTCAAGATGACCAGGGTCACACGTCCGTCCGTCCGTCCCGCACATGTCGTGCCCTCACCCCTACCATGCTGTAGCTCTCTAGCTCTCCCATTTCCGGACAAACCAGGGTACCCTTTCATTAGCATGTATAGCTGGAGGCTCAGATATAGCTCATCATTCCAGTGTTTTCTCGACTCTGACAACTATTTACTAACCATCTTTCTGTTATGTAGTAAGCTCCATAAGGACCCGGAGGGACTGTCTGCTTTGTGCACTGTGGAAGCTGGTGGACCTAGCACCGTGCCTGGCTCACAGTGGGTGTTCAAAAATATTTGTCGAATGAACTAGTGGTTTTTATTTTTTTATTTTTTTTATTTTTATTTTTATTTTTTTAAAGATTTTATTTATTTATTTGACAGAGAGAGACACAGTGAGAGAGGGAACACAAGCAGGGGGAGTGGGAGAGGAAGAAGCAGGCTCCCCACGGAGCAGGGAGCCCGATGCGGGGCTCGATCCCATGACTCTGGGATCACGACCTGGGCCGAAGGCAGATGCTTAACCAACTGAGCCACCCAGGCGCCCAAGTGGTTTTTATTTTTGAGGAAACTGTTCCTGATGGTGGTGGGCGGGGGGGTGCCTGGGTGTCTATCCTCTGCTGAGGACATGGAGGATGGCCAAGGAGCATCCATGTGACTGAGCCGGGAGGGGGGCTGCCTCCCAGAGACCCTGCCCCGACTGGCTCAGGGTGACGGGGTGCTAGGGGCAGTGTAGGGAGTTCCAGCCCAGGTAGTACTTACAGATCAGTGACGTATTCGGGGAGGTGGCTTGGGATGCGGGCCAGCTTCTGGTTGGAGCAGTCCACGATGGTACCCTCGCAGCGACACTTCTCGGGGCATACAAGGTCCATGAAGCACTCACTGCTGAACCTGCTGCGGTAATCCTCTGAGCCTGGGTGGGGCCAAAGAGGGCAGTCAGGATCACTGGGGCTCCCAGCCTGGGCCGAGGTTGTGGGTAGTGGGATGGGGAGACATGTGGGGGGGTCCCAGGGACAGACACAGCATTGCTTTCATTTGTGGCCACCTTGCTGGTGCCCTCCCCACCCCAGCCTCCCACTTGCCATTTGGTCTTTATCATTCATCATTTGAGTCCTCTGGGAAACCAGGCTCAAGTTCTGTGGGCTCTTAAGCTTTTGTGGGTCGTGGACTTTTTCGAGAAGCTGATGCAAAGTTGTGTTCTCCTCAGAGAAATGCTCATAGGTGCATGTGTACAGAATGTGGGCTACAATTTGGGGTGGAGAGTACTTAGTCCGTGATGCCCATAATCTGTGGACCCTCTGCATGTTCATGAAAATTCCAATGAAGAGATTTCGATGGCGTTTTGATGGGGGCTGTGTCAGGGTGGGGATGAGGTCAGGGAAGGGGGTCAAAACTCAGTTCTCTTCAAGCAGGTAACGAAATAATAAAGGAGACCCAGCATATGGTGGTCAATGACCACTGACCCCAGGCCTCAGCATTGGGAAGACAATAATGAAGGTTGGGGACCTGGGGAATTAGAGCTCAGGCCCTAAAGGCTTGGGAATTTGGCTCAGGGTTGCCTGATGATCCTCTTTAAAACCAATCATAGCAATAAATTAACATTTAAAAACTGTCAAGACAAGTACAACCCTTGTGAAGGTCCAAGTGATTTGCCCTGTCTTTGAGAATAAGCTCCATTTAACCATGGTGAAAGGCCAGTTCTGATGAGAACTAAGATTTATTTTCTTGACATCGAGTCTCTCCTGACGTCGCACAGTAACAGCAAGAGGATCAACAAGTAACATCTCAGGAGAGGCCCTGGGTGCTGCTTTACTGGTTAGAAATGATCCCTTGGCACCCGGGCAAACCTTGTGAGAACAGCAATCCCAGCGGTGGTCACTGGGGAAGCCCTGGTTCTCCCCAGCTAGTTGACAGGGGTGAACGTTTCATTAGCGCCGTGCTAGGTATGAAACACAGGCTTGGTCCACGTTTGTCCAGCATGTAAGCAGGGTGCTCCTAGCACATCAGCTGTCCCGTATGTGAGTGTTCCGGAAGCGTTTCAGAGAACATGAATATCCCAGGGTTACTTAACGGCCCGAGGCAGACTTTAGGGGTCTGATCTGCTACAGGGCCAGTGGGAGGCAGTACCAGTATAGAAGCGTTAGCAGTCGTGGCTTTGTCCAGGCCCTGGCACTTACTAGCCTCAGTCTCTCCACATGGACAAATGGGGGTCTAGGACTTGCCCCGTCTCATGGGGATGGTTGTGCAAATGCAAGGAAGAGCAAGGCAGGGGAGAGGCTCTGGGGAAGGGAAGAGACCCATGTGGATATTTGCGATCCTACTGCTGTTATTTTCCAGAACCTAGTAGAACGTTTGGCATATCAGAGGCCACCAAAACATCCATGTAGCTAGTGATAATAGCTGACTTTTATGGAGCATGGACCACAAGCCGGGCACTATTCTTCAAACTTCAGAAGGGGGAAGCCCATTTAATCCTTGCAACTCTCTGAGATTATCATGACTCCATTTTATAGATGAGAAGACTGAGGCCATCGGATCAGCTGGTACACGACAGAGGGATGAACCCAGGCAGGCGGATGCCAGGGCCCATGTGACTAATACTATGCTTTCCTGCAGATGTGTATTTTGACAAAACCTTTATGCCAGTCTTTGTAGGACTGATCATAGAGTCCAGCTTGGCAGAGGTGGATTGAACGGCGCTCTCCTGCAGGGGGCTATGGGAGGCAGGAAGCAGCTATCTTCCATGCTCATGGTTTCTTACCCCTGACCTTATCAACCTATGCTAATCCTTGATTGCGGATGAACTTGGTAGTCTCTGATTCTGAAGTGAGACCTTCTCCTGAAGACAGGGGATCAGAGGCCTGGACCTGTCTCCTTTCCCTCTTTGCTCCCTCCCCGCCCCCCTCCTTCATCCCACCTTCCACCCCCAGGCTTGTGTGAGCAAAATCTGTGCACCTATCCCCGCAGTTATTTGGGCTGCTTCCTAATCCAATGCATTATGCAAATCTCTTGCCCTTGGCTTGCTAGCATCCATCCCACTGAATAACTCTGACCTGGGCCATCTCCCTCCAGATACATCGGCATGCTGAGTCCTGGGTGAATTTCATTTTGCAAACCCTGCTAAATGACAATCCTCTCTTGTCCCTTGCCAGTGATCTCCATGCTGATGGCGTGAAGGGATGCTTTGTATACACGCATATATTTTTCCTTCAGAAGGCGGCTACAGTGGAATCCTTGCAAAGTGGAGGAACCCTGAGCACTGATCAAATGCCTTTGAAAGACAGGAGGGAGCATGGTTTGCTCTTCAACACGATGAGCCTGAAGATGTACACCGGCTGGGCTGTGGCTGGGGACTGCCACCAACTAAATGCGTTTCTGTTTTAATCAAGGTGAGAGCGTCTGTAGTTAGCAGGAATCGCTCTCTGTAGTATAGTTAGATTATAACTGGTGGACCTCTGCGATGGAACCGCTGACCCATTTTAATGAAATGATTTTGCAATTAGATTCGATGGACTAATATGTCCTTTCCAGCATTCCCCCCTGCTGTTCTTGTTATTGCCCTGGTTTGTAACAACGAGGGGGTCGGAGTGTGATATTTTATACGAGTGGGAGCCAGAAATGTTAATAACGGTGTTTGCCCAGAATCCAAAGAGTTCCTTCCCCAGTCAGAGCCAGCCTGAAATGCCACCCCCAGCACTTCATATTTCATTACCGAAACTACCCAGGTTTCTCGGAGCCATTTGTTATGCCTAATGCTCATAACTACCCAAAAGTATTTTTAACTTTTCCAGAGCTTTAAAAGTCCATTTCAATCTCAATGCATATTTGTCACTGCCAGAAATACTTAGTAGGAGGGGAGTAACTGAATAGGCCGCTGCTTCATCTCTTTGGGGTGAGTTCAGACAGCAGAGATCTCGGAGGACTTGAAGAAGGGCCATAAAACAAAACAACGGCTGAAGCGGGTCATGGGAGAGCTGATGTCATCTGGCATCTTGCCTGCTCCTGCCCACGTAGCCCTCCTCCCTTTTTGCGGGCAGCTCAGAACAACGACACTTGGTACATGATCACAGAGAAGCTTTAATAGACTGCGGGGTGGAAATCCACAGCAATGCGATTTTATTACGAATCCCTGCCCTATGGCCACTTCCCAGGAGAGACATTTGGATGGTCATGGGATTGGAGCAGGTAGGGAGCCACAGCTCCCATTTTTTGGATGGCCTTGGCTGCAGAGGCCAGTGCTGGGCCCAGGATGGCTCCTGTCATTAGCTGTCCGGATTTGTGTCATTCTTTAGGCAACCCATTTGTTGAATGAAAGTCATAGATTCATTGTTATCTGATGACCATGGCCCTGCCAACACATGTGTCCAGAACTCTCCTCTTCTACCTCCAAGATCCCTAACATGGGTGGAATGGAAGGAGAAAAGGAGCAGAAAGAGGAACTGGGGCGGTGGGGGAGTTCATCAGCTTGAAGAGAGTCACGTGGACAAGCAAAGGGTCGTAAGTAATGAATGGAATCAAGAGAACATTGCTAGGCACACAGTTATCCGCTCATAGGCAAAGGCTGGGGGATTAGACACCAGTGGCTGGAAAATGTCAACTGTTTCACCAGGAGTTTGGTGATCAGTTGGGCAGACAGCTGTCCTTGTAAGCTGTCCCCATCAGAGTCTATTATGAATGCAGCCATCTGTCTAAAAGTAGATGGAAAGGCCCATGGCCTGTGGCTGGGCACTGCAGAACCAGGGAGGTGCCCAGGAAGGTGCCATCGTGGACCCACTCCAGAGGCCCGGCCCCCCTGTTCAGAATAGGGAATTGCTCCAGGCTCGAGGATTTGTTCTGTATCAAACAGATCTTGGTCTGTCCATGCTGGAGGGAGGAGCCATTTAAACTGTGCTGCTTGCTCACTTGCTTACTCAAGTTTTTCTCCATCAACAAAAGCAAGCTTGAAAGGGTGTGGTAAAATTTTTTTCCCACTCCCTGTCAATTCAAGTCAATCCTGTCATTCTTTCCCATTTTATAATTCAAGGCAATGGGTTTATCCATAGCTGGGAAGGCTGAGTGTTACAGCTAGAGAGAGCAGCCATCTGACCCTGGGCAAGTTAGTTAACCTCTCTGACTTGATGTGCTTATCTGTGAAATGGGCCTTATAAGGTTGTTATAAAAATTAAAGAAGGTAATGATGGAAATAGTTCAATGCCTGACCTATAGTAAGCACTCAGTATATGGTGAAAGCATCCAGAGAGGCAAACGACTCTTTGTTACTCAGCAACGGCTGGGCCCTGGCTCTGAGGGGTGACCCGAGGGAGAGGAGACAGTGAGAGTCACACATCACCATGGGACGCCAGAGTCGGCTCCCAGGCCTAAGCCAGGGTTTGGCTCCCACCATGGCTCTCTCTTATCTTGGACAAGACACACAGACTCCATGGCATGAACCAAAAATAATCTTCTAGTTACACTGGGCCTAGGATTTACCAAGAAACAAGCAGAATGGGAGGTGCCAAGATCCCTCTCTTTATTATCAGAGACAGTTGATTTCTGCATAGCCCTTATGTGGCATTGAGTGAGCACCATGTGAGGAGTCCAGCACCTAGGCCACCGTGTTAACTGTTCTTGGAAGGTGAAGGACACAGACTGGACTTTAGGCTGCACGGGGGGGGAAGGGGGGGACCAGGGCCAATGTACTCATGAGGAGTGGGGGTCAGGTTCAGAAGGGGCCACAGGTTAAATCCAAAGTCTCAGACTCACGCCACTCTCACCCATTCTCATGCTCACATCCATCCCCAATGCTTCCGGTAAAGATGGCGGGTAAGGAGTGGATCACAAGCAGTATGACCTTTGGGTTAGCTACCACTTGGGAAAAATGACCTTGCACTGGGACCCTGCCATGAAACCATGGGGCATATGCCATCGGTGTACCTGCTCTCTCTGAAGAGAAGGAAAACAGGGGTTTCTGAGCTATGACCTCGCTACTTTACCCCTCGTCCGGCATCCAGTGTAGATCTGGGGGATGACGACTCCATCTGGGGTAGCAGATGTGGATATAGATCTTAGCGTGTCCCCCGTGTGCTTCTCCATACCCATTTCAGCCCATATCTGCTACCTGGAGGTGGAGGTGCTCTGGGAATCCTTCAAGACTCCCCCCCGCACCCGCCCCCTCCCGCCCTTTGTGAGGCTAGACCGGGACAGGTGGGTCTGGCAGGTGCTGGGCTGCGGTGCTCCAGAGCAGAGAAGAGGTGTCCAGCGGTGGCGGTGGTGCTGGTGGCGGGCCATGCTGCAGGAGAGCGCGGTGCTTTCCGCGGTGCTTGACAGAACCATGTTCCGTTTCCATCGTTCCACCACATGGTTAGATCAAGCACAAAGGAAAGCCCCGCGGCGACTGGTCAGAGTCAAGGTCAGGAAGCAGCGTCAGAGAGAGGACAGGAGCGCTCAGAGGAAGCAGCGTGGAGAAGCGGAAGCCGGAGCAGGCCCCCACTGAGCGTGATTAGTACCAGGAGCAGGGTTCCACAGGAACACTTCCGAAGACAGGAGCCCCACCCCCCTGTAGCCCGTTCCCAGGGGAGACACGTGGGAAGGGGAGAAGAACGGGTGGGAGACTGTTAGATACCCCTACACAGAAGTATCAGGGCACAACGGAGCCCTCCCAAGGGAATTATGACTGCAAATGTCTCTGGTCATCTCACAGGCCTGCACTGAACCTCTGAATCCCACTCAATCATACCATCGATCTGCCAAGACATCAATCTTAGCAGAAGCATCTTCCGCATGCTCTGCAACCTGTCCGTCCCCATAGCAGAGTGGGTTCACAGCAGTCTGATCTCCCAGACTCTTAAATGAAGAGACAAGCCACAACTTCCGGTGGGCTAACAAAGCTGCAATGCTCTTCTTTAGGAAAAGAGCCTTTTGATATTCCATACCTCAGGAGTCTCCCCATTACCCTTCCAGGCGCCCAGAAACCCTCTGGCTGACAGACATTCATCCAAGATGACTCGAAGTATCATGGAGGGGGAGTATGGCATCAAAAGAAAATATGTGACCTTAGCCAGGGAGAAAGATGGGAAAGCCGATAGGGCCCTGCGTTTGGGACTGGGAAACCTACAATCACAACTGTCTGCGAACACCGACTTTCACAGAGGAGGTGACCAGTTCCCATCATGATAAGTGGCCTCTTTCAGACTAAGAGAAGGAAGGAAAGGGGGAAGACACCAGATTCTACGGTCCTTCCTGACTTCCAGATTTCCTCCATGGTTGTGAATCATGGCAGTGGGTAGACGGACCAACAACCAACTCTTTCTGGGTATTGTGGGCCTAAGTGAGGGCGCTTAGTCCCTAGATCCCTATCTGCAATAGATCAGGGGCAGTTTTTACGAACTTCCTCCCAAGCCACTAGGAGGAGATGTGTACATCTTGACGAGGTCAGAGTCAGGGCCAGGTGACTGGGAACCTCCCTACTCTTGCCCTCTGATAGGAGGGACGGAGTCGCTGTTCCTCTTCAGTGTGTTTTTGGGACAAGATGGTCACAGCATCTCGCCAGCGCATACAAAGGTTGTCTGCAATGGTTGACCAGTTAGTCAAGGTCACATCACAGCCCCAGATCTGACCTCTTTCAAAGCCTTCCCATCTGACCGGCTAGAGGTGGTCACTGCAATCTGGTCTCAACCCTGCTTCGACCCCTAGATACGCAGGGCTCTATAACACTCTGGTTTGGGGACTTCACATTCCAGTTTGATCAGAGCAGGGAAAAAATCCATCCCTTTCATGCCCCTGCCCCCAAGCCTTGAAACCTTCTCTTTGATTTCCCTCAACAAAAAGAAATGGAGGGACATGGGAGAAAATCTTCACAGTACATCGGAAGTCCGGGGTTTCAGATCTCGTCTTGAAAATACTACTCTCTAACCTCAGACAATACTTTTCTGCTGGGTGGGCCTTGATTTCATCATCTCTAGCAGGGACTGGGCGATCTCTGAGGTCTCTAAGCCTCTGATGCCCTGAGCAGTGTCTTGTGGTTTGCCATCCTTGTGCATACCGTGTCACCACCTTCTGTACTTTGCCCTGTGAATTTCTTCTTGCCGACAGATCTCTACACGCCAAGGCGGGGGGGGGGGGGGGGGGAGAGGGGGGAGGTGATGGAAGACAGGCAGCATCTTCCAACTGCCAAGTGCTCCCTTGGGGATGGGCTTGGAGTCCCAGGCAGCCAGACGGTGCCTTTCCAGGGGGACTTAATCCGATGGTCAGATGACGCTGGCTGGCAGCATTCACCTCTAACCTGAGACTGCTGCCCAGGGCGGCGGATGCAGCTGATAGAGGTAGACACAGGGCAGCTGGCAGCCAGACGCCCTGCCTATGGAGGGGCTTTATGCGTTGCAGGAGCAGCCCTCAAATTGGCTTCTAATTACATCAGCTGTCTTTGCAATGGGGGTGCTTTTAGGGGAAAGTAAAACGAGGAGTTATTATCTGTCAACTCCAGTATGTGTCACCTGCCCCTCCTTCTTCTGGAGCTTCCTGGAAACACAGAGCTTTAGACCTATGGCTTCTGTATCCCCTAAAGCCAAGGTAGGTCTGGGCCCCAGTGTCTGTCAAAGCCAAGGCCTTTGATGCTCACCAGTGGCTCTCTCTACCTCTCTTCTCTGCAGCTACATGAAGTAATAGCACATAGAATGCTCGATGTCAGGCATCTGCTCTGACGTCCTCTACCTTTATAGGAATAATCTGCTTAGTATTGATTAAAAAAAAATCTTTTAGACAGGGTCAGTCCAAGAACCCTGAACTTCTGTTTCTTTTTACAATTTCCAACCACTCCTACCCTCCATAGGAAAAGCAGCCAGGATCCCTCCCATGCAAAGGTGGGGAGGTAGGGGCAGAGCAAGAGAATGATAGGTTACTGTGTCCTAGGTCAGCTTACTATTTTTTCTCTCTACTTAGTTCTGCCTGCACCCCCACCCTGCCACCCCTAGTCCCAGCCTACAGTCATTCCTAGGCACTTGGCCAGATTCGGTCCCTGGGAGATGCTGGTCCTTGGACCCTGGACTGATTCCACTCCTGCTCTGCCCCCATGGTCTTGGCATCAATCTGGAGCTTTGAGATCACAATGGAAGACCAAGGGTTTGGGGTCAGTAGGTGGCACCCCATCCTCCTCTGTGCCTTACTGCCCCTCTTCTGGGGCACAACTGCTTGACAGAGCTAATGAACTCAGCCCTGGACAGACTTGGAGAGGAACAAAGGGGGCAGAGGGAATAAGAGGTGTGTGTTATGAGAAAGGCCTTGGGGAAGGACGGTTGTGCTTCAGGTGACACCTCCGGGCTGGGAGAAGGTTTGCCTCCCTGAGATGCTGCCAGCCCCAAGAAGGAACTTAAGGAAAGAGTTGCAGGGGGTGGGGGGCGGGCCATGAGACTGCGTGCAAAAGAGAGTCACCCAAGCAGTTGGACTGCCTTCCCAAATGTTCCTTCTCTCCTACGTGCTGTGCAGAGTTGAGGAGTGAACCAGACCTGGGGTCTGGTCTTGCCTCTACCATCTGCTTGCTGTGACCATGGGGGTGCCCTTTCACCTCTAGGCCCCTGGCTCCCTCAGCTGCAGAATGGGGACCCCTCCTGCTGAGCTCAGAGGACTAGTGGAAGAACCAAATCAAACTAGAGGCACTCAGCACAGAGTTCATCACCAGCCAGAAACTGCTCTTGTAATTGACATTGTTATTCTGCAGAAGGTAAGTTGGGACCAATGCCTCATTTTGCCACAGAGTCCCTGTGGTGTCTCCAAGCTCTCTTGAGGTATTGGTTTCTACGGAAAAAGCAAATAGCTGAAGTTTACCCCTCTGGAGACATGGACTAAAGGATCTGACTTAGAGGCCAAGAACAACATGAAAGAGGCAGAAGTCTGTCTGCTGGTCTTCTCCTGGCGACCAGGGCCCACGTTGTCATTCTCCCTGGGAGAACTCGCTTACATAAGATGCTCTTGGGCAAGGGAGAAGAAGGGTTCTCGCTGACACACAGATTGTGAGGGTTGGTGCCAACCCATCTCAGCACGTCCTACTATTCATCTCTCACCATTGCGAGCACAACGCAGTGTGGTGAATTTTTCCAGCAGCAACTGACACAGATGATCGCCATTTTTAACTGCCTGTTCATCTAGCTATTAGGTCAAGGACGGCTACTTCTCTTTCCAAGATGAACCGAGAACTCCCCTGCTGCCATTCACCCCTGGTCTCTTTCCCGGATGCAATAGGGAGGAAGGTTTCCAGAGAGAGCTTGGAAACTGGAGGGCAAGGCTTTGCTTTCCTACTGAGCACAGCTCTTTGCTGTTCTCTCCATAAGCAGAATGCACCAGTCTGGGGTGGAGGAGTCAGCTAGCGAGAATGTCTGAAATCTGTAACAAACTCTGGTCTAAGGGCTGTACCAAAGGCCATCTTAGAGGGGATGGGAGGCCCCCAACATTACATGCTGCCTGCAGCCTGGCCTGGGAGATATTTATTTCCCTATCTGCCACTTGGGGAGCACACTTTGGGAACTAAAAGAAAATAAATCATGGCCTCTAAAAGGCACATGGGTAAAGGCTGCCCCTCCCCTAGCTTCCACCTAGCCCTGGAGATAGGCTGCCACCTGGGTTTTGTCTCTCCTGAAATTGTGCACCCTCCCCATGCTTTTATTGTGTGTGTGTGTTTTATTTTAAATCCATAAGGTAATTGGTTTTCTGCAGGACTAACTGAATTTCCCCAATTTAATTTGCAGAGATGCTCCCGAGGAGCCATTACAGTGCTTGCTGTCCTCCAGATTGGATTACCGGCCTCTCTGGGGCTGCTGTGCTCTGAGTTGGGAGGTGGCGCCCAGCCCCGTAACCTGATTACCTGAGCAGCGGAACTTCTTGCTCTTGATCTGGCCGATGCGCTTGTTGGCCAGCCGGCGTGGGCTGCCACAACGGGCCCCGCTCGTCTCGATGGGGTTGTCCTGCAGGTAGTCAGCCAGCCACTTCAAGTGGCAGTCACACACAAATGGGTTTTGCGCTAAGTGGCTGCGAGAGGGAGGAGAATTGATCAGGAGTGACCCGTGGTGCCACGCTGCACCACCACCTTGCCTGGCGCTGGGCCCCTCCTCCTCCTCGGGCAGGGTGCAGGGGCGGGGGGTGGAGCTGAGGTCAGAGAGGGTCACAGCTGCAGCTGGCAGCCAGCCGGGGGATGGGGGGGGGCGTCTCCCTGCTCTCCTGACTTGAGGTAGGACCCACCACTGATCTCGACCCTGACCCACACCGGTTCTGATGGGCCAAGCAAGGGGCAGGCTCAGGGTCTGTGCTTACAGCAGCCCGGACTTGATTTCTCCAAGCCCAGGAATGCCAGGCACGTGAGCAGCAGGCGTGCTGACTGGCACATGACGGGTGTCCCACACACAGCAGTGGGCATGGCATTGCTGCTCTCCTCCTCGTCGCCAGGCCAGCACCGCGGGTCTGGCTTCCCCTGGCTCACGGGAAAACTCTTCACAGCGCCAACACGGGGGTGCTCAGCATGCGGTCGCTGTTCAACATACAGCGGCTCTTCTTAACTCTATCGGCACCTGCCTCTGGCTACAGGGGCAGTAAGTGCCAGGTGACTTAGAAAGCGTACAGAAGCCCCAGGTTCATGGTCGGGCCCGGGCTGGGCGGAGATCTGTTCTCAGGTGTCATGTATCTAATGGAGTTACTTATGAACATCTGCAGCGCTCGGGAATGAGGAAGTGCTCCCTGAAGATGGGAGGTGAAAAATTCCGAGTGCCTGTATCAGAGGTTTTGGGTTTTGCAGGCTGGTGGGGGGTGTGGGTGGGCAGGACTGGGTTATCAGCAGAGAAGGAGCCGGCTCAGACCACACTGGCAACAGTGGTTAACAGAGCAGGTGAGCTGCAACTCCGCCTGTTCAAATACGGCATCTTACTAGCTGTGCAACCTTGAGTAAGTTACTTAACCTCTCTGTGCCCTGGTTTCCTCACAGAGAAATGAGGGCTCATAACAGCACCTACCTCATAGGATTGCTGTGAGGCCTAAAGGTCTGAATACAGGGAAAGTCCTCAGCGAGGTGTGGAGCAGCGCGGGAGTGTTCAATAGAGGTGAGCTAGAACCACAGTTATTAGTCCGTCCTCACTGCAGGCTCTAGATCTCCTCCTGGACATGCTCACTTTGCCTTCCTTTGGGGCGTTCTCTGTGTCTGGGTGTTTGGGGTCACTGTCTGGGCACGTGCTACACTTGAGGGGGCGTACTCACAGGGTCTGGATGGCCTGCAGAGGGGCAAAGAGTCCCTTGCTGATGGTCTGCAGCTTGTTGTCATACAGGGAGAGCAGGTTGAGGTTCTGCAGGTCCTGAAACGTGTTCACTCGCAGGCAGTTGATCTTGTTGGCATTGAGGAGGCTGCAAGCAGGAGAGAGGCCAGTGACTCACTAATCCTGCTGGTTCCCTGCGGTGCAAGGGCTACGCCTGCAGGGGACAAGCTGCAGAGCCCCTCGCTCCCCTTGCAGCCACGGCTCCTGCTGCTGAGGGAGTGTGTGTGTGTGTGTGTGTGTGTCTCTTGCATCCCTGTGGCCCCCGAACCTCCACACACGTCTGGGCACTTGTACGCCAGGTAGCATGGACCCTGTGCCACATGCCGAGATCACCTGGAGCCCTCCCTGTGCCCGTGCCCTCCGGGGAAGGCTGGAAATGCACCGCTGTGCTTTCCTTTCTGCTTCAGAATGCAGAGCTTCCAGGAATTGCAAAAACATCATTGGGCACAATTGTGCTAACGCTTGTGTTGATTGACTAAGGGCAATTTTGACTCCGAAAACTCCTTAGAGTTCTTTTGAACCACGGGTCCCATTAGGTTACAGGTCATGCGATCTCCCAGAAAAGTCACCCATGGGTAAGCACATGTGCACCCACAGGCGCATTCTCTCTTTGACGTGCATGCATGTGCGCACACACACGCACGCGTACACGTGCATGGATGGAACCTCATGTGACCTGACCTCTCCCCCTTTCCCTCTCACCCATGTATCCCCACTCACGACACTTCCGTTCCTCAGACACCCCCATAAGTGTTTTGGACCAGGTCCTTTGAGCACGTTCTTTACCCCCTTTCACCAGGTGGTTCCTTCCCCTCGTCTGCATCTTAGTGCCAATGTCACCTCTTCAGAGAGGCCTGCCTTGATCCCCTCATCTACACCAAGGCCCCCAGGCCCCCCACTAGTGTCTCCCATAGCCCCAGTTTCTTGTCTTCATAGCACTTCTCTCAATTTGTGATTCCAGAATGTTCGTTGCTGTTTACCATTTGCCTCCCACCTATGATGACTATAAGCTCTGGTGGCACAAATGACATCTCTTTTATTCCCTTTCTTCTTAGTGCTCAGCATGAGCATTTGCTAAGAAATATACCCAGCCCCATACACAACTCCAGAGGACCACATGCCTGTGAGGTGGCACCCCTCTGCCCTGGTTTTAGATCCTCAGACCCCTCCCTCCACCAAAAAAACAAAAAACAAAAAAACCCAAAACAAACAAACAAAAAAACCAACCAAAACCCAAAAAACCCCAGCACCAAAGGAAGTTGCCTTTCCAGGAAAACTCTGGTCCAGCACAGGGGATGCCGTGAGGGTTATAGGAGAGTTCTCCAGAATGGGGCTGGCAAGTCAAGCAAATCTGAGTCCTAAGAATTTCCTTTATGATGCTAGACCGACAGGTTGTGCCCTCTTAACTAGTGTAAAATCAGTTCCCCTTTTTAATTAAAGGGGGGATAGGGAGAACTAAACTAACCAGTAAAAATGTTAACTTTTTAAAATTTCTATTTTCACAAGGCTGGCTCAGAGCTTCTCCTGCGGGGGGATGGCCCAGGAGACTCGTCATGGGCTGGCTTGCCTCTGGAGGCTCTGACGCCGGGGTCCGGGGGGACTCGGGTTGGTAAGGCTGCCCCCAGGGGCTCCGTCATCTGTGCCACCTCTCCATGCTGCAGCCTGTGTGTAGGCAGGCAGCTGTGGCGGTGACAAGTGGAAGAAGTGCCTGTTTAATCTGGCTAATAATGGGCAGGGTCCCAAGGGTTCACACAGATGTCCTCCTGGAGGAAAGCTCCCATTGCTAGAATACTTGCCTGGTTTTCCAAAGTGCTTTCCTGGCATTCCCCGCGTTCCCACGGTAACCTGGGCAGATGGGCAAGGCCAGCTTCCCATGTTTAGGTAAAAAAACAGAGGCTGAGAGTGTGGTGGCTTGATCAAGGTCACACGTGTTTCCAGGGAGCATGCTGGAGGCAGTCACAAGAACTGAGGTCTCTGGAGGGTGCACTTTCTTCTTTATGAATGCCTTATACACCCCGCCCATCTGTCTATCCCCTCTGTGGCATTCCCCAAAGAGTTTCCTGGGCTTTGTCTACTACATTTTAGTCAAGATCACTCTCCAAGGAGGACACTGTGGAGAAAAGCTGGAGGGACCCAGCAGGGCCAAGCACCCACGGGGCGGGAATGGACCCGTCACATATGCGTGTTTGGTTTGCTTGTTTACAAAGAAAAATAAAGTACATGGTGAATGATTTGTTCCAAACCCTGATATTCAGGGCCTTCTGAGGGCAGCACTTTGCTAGAGAACATTGAACAATTCAGGAAAGAGACCAAGTTAGAGGTCTGATGGCCTGAGAATAGAATCCTCCCTACAAGATATTGCAACATCCCAAATGCAAATCTGTTTATTTACCCTCCCAGTGTTATAAATCAGGAAATCTCTCTCGCTCATACACGCACACACACACACACACACACACACACACACACACTGGATTTCTATTTCCTCTTGAAAAAAAAAATTCAGAAGTTCTAGCAATGCTGCATCACCTGGAGGCGGCTACGGAGTGGGTGTCCCCTTTAGATAGGACCTATGCTCCCTTTTGCCACAGTCCTCACTATTTGCCCATCTCTCCTGAGTGGGCACTCATTTTTGAGACCTAGTGCAGATTAACAAGGCCAGCTGCCGCTCTGGAGAATGCTGGACACTGGGCAAAGAATTACTAGGCAGAGACAGCATCAGGTGCGGAGCCGTGAGGCAGGGAGCGATGGAAACGCAGAAGGGCATAGTCTTCTGGTCACTCATTCTCTCCCAGGATGCTTGGCCCCCTAAGGCGAGACATGTGGGTGCAGGGAGAGATAAAATTAAGCTGCTTATCCAGATTCGGATGCTGAGGACAGCCTCGCTGATCCCTAGCACCAGCAAGATCTAACAGCCTGTCCTTCTGTCTTCTCTCCTTTGTGAGGAAGGTTGGCAGCTACTCATCTGCCTTTCACGGAAGGACCTCCGAGCTCCTGATACGTGGACAAGAGTTGGAGGCGAATTAAAAAAACACGCTGTGATAGAGCAAACAGAGAGGAAGCAGCTATTTAGAATGGGGTTCAGCACTTCCCTAAGAAGTCCTGAAGACAGGCCTCCTCTGTGTTTCACTGGGGGGACTGATTCTCCCTCTTTCTCCTTCAAGGTTGCCCCATCTGCCCTGCCCATGTCATCCTCCCCCTCTGAGGAGCAGTCGTGTGGCTGCTGTGTGAAGTGATACTAATAATACAGCGTCATCTCCAGAGACCACAGCTCTGGGCGGCCCCGGGCCCAGCAGTTTCTGAACCACTTTCCATGCAGCATTTTATTTCACCTGCAGAGCGGCGCTAAGACTGTCCTTATTTTGCTGGTGAGGAGACCGAGGGTCAGAGTGGTGACGGATTTGACCAAGGTCATCCAGTGATAAGTGAAGGGCCAGCCTGACTTCAGACCTCGACTCTTTCCAACACATAAAATCCATACCCTCTTTTCCGTGCCCAGTGGAGGGCATTCCTCGTCTCTGGGAGCTGCTAGCTTTGAAATGCACCTGGTGGACAGAGGTCTGATTGGGTCTGGAAGACTGCTTGCCTCTTGGTTGTGTAGAGGTATCAGGAATCCTGCCAACTCTAAGGAAGGACATGGCACCAAGCTATGAGAGATGGGATGCTCTTTGGGATGCTCACCAAACTGCCATTGGCACAAAGTGGCAGGTTCTTCACTGAGGGGCTCACACAGGTACAAAGCAGGGTTTCCACCTTCAGTGATCATTGACCACATGCTGATTTGGGAGCTGGTACGCATGGCTCCCCTGAATTATCACTCTACCCCGGGCAGATCAGGGGACAGTGATGAAGCAGGGACAACAGCATCCCTCATGCAAAATGAGATGCTCCAGCTTGTCTCATTCAAGAGGCTGCCCAGTATTCAAACTCAAATCTTTGACATCCTAACTACATCCCAGCTTGGTCTGCTGAATCCAGGAACTCAAGGGCTGGGGGCATACTGTGCTCATAAATATTTCCCCAAAAGCATATCCAACCATCTTTTGGGGCCACCTCCTCCCAGGCCTACCTGCTCCCAGACCCACCTCCCAAATGCCTCAGAGGTCTTACAAGCAAAAGAAGAGAGGGGCTGAGATGGTCAGGCCAGATGAACAGCAGGGCCACATGACCTAACAGGTATAACGAGCATGATGTATGGCCAGGTACCCACCAAACTCCTTACAAACACTAACTCATTAATCTCCCCACAGCCCTGCAGGATGAGTGCCATCTCCGTATGACAGATGACACCACTGGGACAGAGAAGGCTTAAGTACCAGTGACCAGACTTGCACAGATGGTAGGTTGAGAAGTGGATCTACGCCATCTAAGCCCAAGATTTTGCTCCCACCTATGATGCCACCCTGATGCCCACTAAGGGACCTGGGGAGTCACCTGGTGCTTATGGGAGGAGGTAGCAGTGTGTTCTCTGTAGCCACTCCCACAAACTTAGCGATGATTCTACAATAAAACAAAACAAAAAGAGCCATGCTCCCTTCAGAGGAGATTAAGGAGAGTGGCGCATTTGGGAGTGGGAGCGCATGGACATCACCTTCTAAATTTATTTCCGAGCGTGAGCCCTACGAGGCACTCTGCCACCTCCCTTCTCGGAGCACGTTTGGCTTCCACATATGTTCCGTGTCAAGAGGTATTAGCACTCAGCCCACTGACTAACCAACATGACGATGCTGCTAGGAGATAATCCTTTCCAGAGCTGTTGCCTTCAGAAAAGGCAAGGCAGCAAACATGCCACGGAGAACCACAGCGCTGTGGCCTGTGTGTGTGTGTGTGTGTGTGTGCTGGGGGTGTGTGTGTGAAATACCCTGAATCTGCGCTCAGGGGGGCCCTCGTGACTCGAGTCCTTCTGCTCGGGGACCCGGCCTGGCCTCACCACAGAAGTCCCAGCTGCTCTCAACACAGGGGGCAGCTGGCAGCTCTGTCCCTTCCAGGTCCAGGTAACCCAAGGAGAAGAACCACGGGAGGGAGATGAGGTCGCTGATCGCTGAAGAGGACCCACCACACCCAGTTCTCCTAAAGAGGCCAGTGGGGCAGAAGGCCACTGAGACCCCATTTTTAGCTACTGTCCTTGCCCACATCTCCTCCTCAGTGAAGAGTCCCATGGAGCTCACAGACCTTTGCTGCAAGGTTTGGAAAACACAAACATCTGGAGTTGGGTTTAATGATAAATTGCATTAAAATCACCTTGGCAACTCTGGCAGTTCATGTGTTGATTCAGTGGCCCAGAGCTCACATTCTGGGTGGTATTTATAGTCTCCACACCTGCCCACGGGTCTCTGGAAGACAGCAGTTACGTTACTCCTCCTATTTCGATGGTGTTTGTCGGGAAATGCCACAAGCATGTTCCAGACTCCACAGTACAAGGTTTTCTCAGAAAACTGGTGCCAAGAAAGAGTACAGTGACCCCCTTCTTGGAAATAAGCGAAGCCCTTGCAGGAAAGACCATGGGACAGGAAGATGGCCCAGGCTCCTGCCACGGGGGTGGGGGGAGGGGGGCTTTGTGGGGCCTCCTTTTCCCAACGCAAGGCTGTGAGTCAGTTTCTGTTTCGTAAACACTCAGATGCAGATACACAGGAGGAGAAGGATGGTACCAACAACTGCCTGGCATAACCCTGTCTATGGTTCCTCCTTCAAAGAGTTCTCTCCCTGAAAGTATTAACCACCATTACACACTGGCATAAACTATTAGTGAGGACACAAATTTAGGGAGATATTTTGGACCCCTGATTAAGCTGTAGGGTATAGAGTCAAACCTCCCTCATTAATCTGTTCCTCTTTTTTTTTTTTTAATTTCTCTAGAATTAACCTTCTATCATCCTGAATTTCTTTATCCACTGATTGTAATAAGGACTACTCTCTCGCCTTAGAACAAATATAATGCTCTCACCCTTACCATATGATGTGGGGGATTTACTTTGACCTTCAGGAGTCTACTGCAGCCAGACCTGGAGAGGAGACTGGTGATGCCTAGTGCCACGAGGTCAAGAAACTCTAACCCTGCCCAGTCTTGTTCTGGGCCATGTCAGGCTAAATGCTCATGCAGAGAAGCAGGAGGAGTCCCCCCCTCCCCCCGCCCAACTAAGGACAAAGGGGACTTCCCTTTTCTCCTGATAATGGCTGCATTGCTGGTCACCAGCTGTGGGATGTCATGGTGATTCCTGATGCAAGGGAAGCTGCAAATGTAGCAATGCCATCAGGTGGCCTGAGAAACAGGACCTCCTTGGAGTCCACAGATATAGGAGGACTGTAGGAACAGGGTGCAAGCAGAGGGAAGCGGAGACTCTGAGAGACCAGACAGGAAAGCCATCACCCGCTCTCAGGAGGTCAAAGGCCTCACCTAGTGGGACCGGGCTTGCTCCTCTCCCTTAACAGCTACTAGGGTGGTCATTCGCCTCTTGCCTCCTGCTTGCTAATCTGTCCTTTAAGAGGGGTGAGTCATTCACTCAATGACCAAGCACGGGATGACCCCAGACTTTAAGTCTCCCTGAAGGCCTTCCTTGGGAAGCCCCAGGCACACAAGAAAGGGAGGAAGTCCTCTCTCAAGAGTGCATCACAAAGCAGGTTTGCTTATGCTGCGGGGTAGAGTTTTCAATCATCTTGCCTTGATGCAGTCTTTAAAGACAAGCAGCTCCTTCATGCCCTCTCACAGGGGTTAGTGGGATGCCAAGGAACCAGAGGAAGTCCCAGGGAGACGGCAGCCCATGACTGATACTGAGGCATAGCCAAAGGAACTGGAGACAGTTCAGCAGCACCTCCTCCTCGGCATGAGCCTGTGAGGAATGTTCCATGGATCCCCAAACTAGCTCTGCAGATCTGCCTGGGACCGGGGCTGAAGCAGAAGTCTCTGGCATGGACTCCAGAATTAGACTGCCACTTACATGCTGACTGACAGTGGCCATGTTACTTAACCCTTCAGTGCCTCAGTCTCCTCATCTGTAAAATGGGCCTTTCAATAATGCCTTCCTCTTGGGGCGCCTGGGTGGCTCAGTCGTTAGGTGTCTGCCTTCGGCTCAGGTCATGGTCCCGGGGTCCTGGGGTCGAGCCCCGCATCGGGCTCCCTGCTCGGCGGGAAGCCTGTTCTCCCTCTCCTGCTCCCCCTGCTTGTGTTCCCTTCTCTCGCTGTGTCTCTCTCTGTCAAATAAATAAATAAAATCTTAAAAAAAAAAAAAATACCTTCCTCTTAGCATCCTTGTAAGGATTAGAGAAGCATATAAGCATATCAGATTGCTTTAGCACGGGCTCTGGAGCATACTAAGTAGTCAGTAAATGTTAGTGGCTACTATTAGCAGCAGTAATATTACTTGTGAAACAGCTGGTGAGGGAAAGTGAGCTACAGGAGTGAAGTTTTGCTTACTGCCCTATAATTGGCATGTTGCTTGGCAAACTCCAAGATTCTCAAAAGGTCTTGTCTGCCTTCCAAGAAAATCAAACAACAAGTGCCTGGGTTGTCTTAACTTATTCCAGCCCAAAGGCAGTCTGGTTTGGTTTAAGACCTCCTGGGGCCGGCTTAACATCGATCGGGGCCAGCATTTACAAGAAAGCTTCTGCCTCAAATTACCGCCCGCCCCACTCAGGTGACTTTCCTGGGCATGCCGTGCAATCAGTGAGCACAAAATGAAAGCTTTTTCTTTCCTGGGGGAGCTGAAACAGCACAACTTGCAACTGCCCATCCGAAGAGAAAGTGATGGTTCTAGAGACATGCTGATGGCTTTTCCTGCTTTGGGAGAGGTTGACCTCTGAGCTACAATGGGAGGGATCTGGGGGCACTTGACTGGCTGATGTCCCAGGAACCCAGGAGCCTGGGCAGGCAGGGGAATGGACAGGAACAGGAGCACCCTAAGCACTGACCGTAAGTTTCTGGTGAGGAAGGGGACGGGCGCAGCACGGGAGAAGAGGACAGGTCACCTCTCTGGTCGTCCAGCTGCATCCATCCCTGGAGCTGGAGGCATATGCACAGTGGCATATCCTGTCCTAACCATGGATTCTGAGATGTCTTCATGTGGGATATTTCAGTTCTCAGTGGTTTAGGAGGGTGTCTCTAAACATATTTCTGGTCCAAATGGGCGCTGGACTTGCTCCCCAGCAGTCTATTTTAAGGAGGGAAGCTGACAGACCACCACACGCTCCCCCAAAGATAAATAAGGGCTGTTACTAATAACCAACGAATGTGTGTTTACACACTAAGTGTCTGCAGGAACTGAACCTGTTTGGGATTAATTACAGGGAGACATACTAGTCATTTTGAAACACTTGAAGACTTTGAGAACAGCCTTTTCTGAGTTTCCCAGAAGCCACTATTGAGGTTTAGTATAAGAAAGAACTTCCTAACCTTCTCAGTACATAGTTATGACTTATTGCAAACACCATCAGTAAGAATAGATCAAATTTGTCATGGAGGGCACGGGAGGGGTTCCTGCACCAAGGGGTAGGAGACTGTGCTTGGAGCCCCGAAGTTCCTTTAACCTCTAAGATTCTGGGACTTAAACTAAAGGAGGTGACTCTTTCGAGGCTGACACCCAGAGGACAGGGCGTCGGGTTTAGGGGGTCACTCCCAGGACTGCTGAAGCTTTTCCACGTAGACCCATTTGTAAAGGCAGCCTCTGAGAAACTCTGAAGCCTGAGATAGTCTACTCCTAGTGTTGGCCATCTGCTGGAACAAACCTATCAAGAAAACGACCCAGGAGGATGATCCAGGGACTGGGCAAATTTGGTGGGATGGCTGAAAAATGTGGAGAAATGGGACACGGGAGGGCAGGCAGGACAACTCAATGTATCCACTTCGCTACGGGCAGCTTCATGACAAGAAAGGAAATAGCCACGATCACTTCACGTGGCAGAGACAGCTTGGCTTTGTGACGCACCAGTAATTGGAGAAATGGAGAGAGAAAAATAAACACAAACCTCTCGCAAAAAGCCTTCGAGTCAAAGGAGGGGAAATTACCCAGACTACCAGGGTATTCTAATCAGAGCCTTCTTGTCAGAGTGTCTCCAGTCTAACAAGGAGAAATCCAATCTACAGTGGGCTGGACGCTAAATTAGATCTGATCAGGACAGGCCTTCCAACTGCTCAGCAGCAGGTCAAAGCCCAATGCCGGGCTGTGGTTGCTGCTGCTTTCTGGAAAGCGAGCCTAAGCTGTGTCAACTCTTGGTCCGGTGTGAGGGGGGATGCTTTGTCTTTACTCCCAGCTACTCCATTCCATCTGCTAAAAATTTTGGTGAGGTTGAACGAGAGCTGCCTTCCCTGCCCGTGCAAAGTCCTGTGAGTTCTATTAATATCATCACCGCTGTCAGCCTGGGAGACATTTCCTTTTTTAAAAAACATGCAAACTGCCCTCCCCCCCCCCCCCCCGGCTGAACCCATGCATGTATTGATCTTTGCAACATGCCATGCCCTGTGCTGGGCACTTTGATGCATGCTAGATTTCTCCTTAATGTATGCAAGGGCATTTTCCCATCCACACCAGACACGCAGATTGTATAGGGATATTTACCCCAGCCCAGTGGAACATAACACCCCCAAATCTACCTCAAGGCCCATGCTGTTGTTATGCTTCCTTCCAGGGATTAATAGCTACAGTTAGCTAGCCTTCTGGTGGTGGTTATACCTTACAGTTTCTTTGCTACAAGCAAAGAACACCATCTATGAAACACCCAGCTCCCTGCAGAGTCCTGGTGTGTCATTGTAACAAACAGCCCGAAGGGCTCACCTGAGGGCTGCGACCCTTGAAACCAATATGCCTACACAGAGACTCTCAGAGTGAGACGGGCCTAGAGACAGAGGTGAGGGGAGACACAGAGAAAAAGACACGGAATCTTCTTTCTCTTGCTTTCAGCTTCACTGAAACCAACCGACTACTGCTTGTGGATGGACATGCTGCCTGGAAAGTTGCTGGGCATGACAGCCGTGACTGCACTGTCCTAGGAGGACCTGTCCAGGCCTGAGGCTTACAGGACATGGGAAGGGTAGGGAGTGAAGATGTGGAAAGGGAAGGGCTGGCGAAGAGTCTCACTTGCTCTTCCTTGAAGAGTCCTTGGGCGTCACCCTGAGAGAGCGCGGCCCACCTTCCTCTCTCTGTTCTTGCGCCTGGCCTCCCTCCCAGACCGTCTGCACGTTCCTACCGCAGCTTTGCTTAACTGCGCATGGGGGGGGGGGGCGGCCCTTCCTCACCGCCTGTGGCTTGGAGATGGTTTTACAAAGACACACGGACACGCTCGCTCACTCATCTGCACTCCAGATGCACACCTCTACTCAAAGGACTGAATGCCTTCTCCAGTCAGCTCTTCTCCGGTCTCCACACGGACTTTGCTGTGTGACAGAGGACAAGTCATTTACCCCTCCGAGACCTGTCTTCTCCACTGCTCGCAGGACACTCAAGATCAACTCCTCATACTCACAGGAATTGTGATGGTCACCGAGCGGGCAAGGATGTGCACACGCACACAGATACTCCCGTTCCCAGAGCACAGGCACACGGATGCCACGGCTACCTAATTGCAAACCAGAGATCACTCACCCCCATCATAAAATCTTAAAATACAAGGTTCTTCTCCTTGCCTCTCCATATTAGAGTTCAAGTATCCTCTTCAAACATTTAAGCTCAAATGACCAGAATGAAATAAATGCAAATAAATAATCCCAGAGCTTAAAATTCGAGGCAACAAAACTTCCTTTAAATTAAATAAACACATCCCCCCTCAGCCACATCTTACCCAGATAGAGTCACACTGGTGACTGATTATGCGCTTCTGTATAATTCTTTCACCACCCCACCCCCACCCTTCTTCAAGGTCACATGCCTGTCAGGAGCTCTGTTTCAGCTTTCTTGCAGCATGGTGTGTCAATGTTTGAGTTCCCTACATTCCCAGCACACTCCTGCAAGGTGCTTCCCCTTGTAGGATTCAACTCAGGCTTAATTCCTAGGCCCCAGATCTACGGTCAGTGACTCATGCCCAGGCCAGGCTCCTGAGCTGTAGCATTTAGATTTGTTCACACTGACCTTGGCCTCCCTCTGCCAACTCCCTGGCTTTCTTTCCACCAAAAAGAGGTGATGGAGGTGTGGGGTGGACAGCTCAGAATTTTTTTTTTTCCTTTTGGTGTGTGTAAAATCAAAAGAACTGTACAGAGCGTGGCTCGAAGTTTGCAGGGCAGAACCTGCAAAGAGTCTCCGAGACATACACAGTGACAAGGGGCCTACTCACAGCAGCTGTAGGGACACCAGCCCATCAAAGAGTCCCTTGGCAAGCTCGGTGATCTTGTTCCCATAGAGCACCCTGCAAAAGAGCAGAGAAGAGAGCAGTCACTGTGGAGGCCAGGGCCCTGGAACCCACTCATGTAGCGGCCATCGCCTCGGCCAACTCCAGCGGGTGGGTGGGTGGGGTTTCTCAGAGCATCTCCTTCCCTGGCTGGCCTCACCCCTCCTCCTTACCAGTGGGAGAGCAGGTGTGTGCCACCAGGGGCTGGAGAGGCAGGCTGTGTGGGAGGCAAGGAGAAATGGGCTCCATCCTGTTTCACTCCTGGGCAGCCCAGTTCAATAAATAATCCACAACAGGGAGCAGCAGTCCCTCTGTAGTGTCTCCCTGAGTGGCTAATATGACTCACACCTCAGCAATAAATAAGATGTGTAGGAAGCTGGCCCGCCCTGTGTCTTCTTGTCTTCAATGGGTATTGATCAGGCTGAGCCCAGCCTATGGAACGTTTCCTTTTAATATCCCATTGCATCCTAGCAATTCCTGAGCTGAGTTCTTTAATCATCCATTCAGACAGGGCTTTGGGTATCTGGGGTCCTATCCAGATGGCACAGGGACTGCTGAGTCAAGGATTGGCTCTCAGGAAACACTGGAGAGGAAGGAACTGTGACCTCGGAGCGATGGCCCCTGCACTCCAGCCCCTTCTTGACCTCCAAGAACCAAGAAACTCTGAATTCTTTTATCCCTTTCTCTTTCAGACCTACAGGGTCCCTCACACCATGTCTCCTATTCATGGGCTGCCTTCGGAAACTTGGTGGGGGGGCTTGGGGAAGAATTCTATGGTCAGCTCCTCCAGCCCAGTGCCCAGGGGGTTCAGTTGGCCCCCCCACATAGGCGCCGAGGACCCTGCTGGCCTCCCTTGCTTTTATCCGTTTGGCACAGACTGCTTCTCTTGGGTCCAGCCTCCTCTGACATGGAAGAAACGGAGCTAAGGAGGGCTTTTTTCTTTTTGGTTTTTTCCTTTCAATTCCCTCTTGGGCCCTGAAGTACACTGCATGAATGCAATATTCAATCCCCACTGAGACTGCAAATCCAGGCTGTTACACGTCTTTGAGGAGACAAAATACTAGGGTGAGGAAATAGTAAATGGGGGCGATAAACCAAACCCCGTTTTCCAGACGCCACCAGGAAAAAGAGTGTCTCATTCAGCTGGTGGGTGTGTTTCATTAATGTTTCAACAAATTAATGAGTAAATAAAAGTCAGCATGATGGCTCAGGCTCACATTTGTAATTCATATTAATGTCGCACCGCTCACTGTGCCCAACACTGTGGCGTCACTGTCTGCTTGTCTCGGCTGATGTCAGAGCTTTTGTGTAGCAGCAGCTGGTGGGGTGGTGGGACCAGGGACTTGGGCAGGGGATCCTCATATGACCCATCATACCTCCATATGGGACAGCTCTAACCTACTGGGTCAAAACCACTCTCCAGCAGACTGCAGAGGGCTGTGGGTCTACCGTGGAGCAACCTGGGTGTAGACCCACCTGGCTTTGCCCTCAAATCTTTCCTTGACTGCCTTCTTCCCACCTTTCAGGTCTTCAGTGCACACAGCTCTTCCTTGGGAAGCTTCTCCTGAATATTTTAATGTTTTTCACCACCTGTCACCCTGTTTTTATTTCTTCATCACTTCATGATGTCATGTTCTATTACTTATGTATTCATTTACTTAAACGTTTTTCTGTGCCTCTACCTCTCAGCTCCCTTGAACGTCGGCTCCATGCGTGTGGTGACATTATGTGGCTTGCTCATGGCTGGGTCCCTAGAGCTGAGAGCTGACAGGGTCTAGCACAGTATTTGTTCAACGAATAAATGAATGAGTACGGGCAAGGCTTTCCTGCCTTTTAGCTTGGCCACTCCTGAGTTTGGGTTGGGTATGTTTGTGTTCCAAGCTCCATGAGACCAAGGGTCTTGTCCATCCAGTTCACTGCCACATTCTATGTGCCTAGTAGGTGTCTACTTGAATGGATGAATGCATAAATTAGGGGGGGGCACTTCCCTAATGGCCCCAGTGTATTTCAGAACTGGCCATGTCTGGCAACCAGATTTTGAATTTTTTTTTTTTTCCTTTCCCTGCAGGACCAGAAGCATCTCACAGTCCTCAGATTGTGCCCAAGTCCCAGCAGAGGGAAACCAGATAAGGGGAATGGGACGGTGGGGGCGGGGACAGGATCCTGGCAGCACACAGCCACTCCTCTGCTCCTCTGTGATCTTCAGCACAATAAGCAGGCATTAATCTCACAGACGATCCTGTCTTTGATAACCCAGCCAGATGTTCTATTCGATAAATGAAACTAATTTACTCTGCAAGCAGCAGGCAACAGCTGAGTCAAGAGGCTTCCCTGTCCTCAGCCCCCTCCCAGTGGGATGGGGCCAGGTGGGGGAAAATGTGTATCTTGTTACCTGCCCGCTCATAAATTAAGCAAACAGGTTACAGAGAGAAGCAAAGCACAGACAGCTTGCTCACCCCTACTCAGTGGGCGGGTCATCAAGTGACATAAATGATATCAGCTGATGATACCTCTCGAGTCTTAGTGTATATTTTTCACATTATCTGGAGTGAAGGGGCAGCATCACATGGGGTTGAGAGTATGGGTTCTGGAGTCACACTGTGTGGGTTCAAATCCTGCCTCCCCCCGTTGTGGACTTCGGATAATTATACTTATTCGGCAAGCTTTATTTTTGTGCAATTATTGTGTGCCAGGTACTGTTCCAGGTGCCAGAGATTCAGCCAGGATCAAAACAGATAAAAGCTCCTGTCTGTGCGGAGCTCGGATCACCCCGATTCCTTCTACTGTAAAAGAGAGATGAGGATAAGAGTCTGTATTTTAGGTTGTTCTGAGGACTAAACCTGCAAGACTCCTGGCACACCCTAAGTGCTTTATAGGTACTGCCAATTATTTTATCATGGTCACCACTGAAGCTGTATTAGGCAGGAAAGATAGCGCTCTCCCCATTTTGTCTGGGGGGGAAATAGACTCAAGTGGCGTCCCCTGGGCCACGTGGTGAGTCACTGACAGAATCAGGACAAAGCTCCATGCCTTCCTGCCCCTGTGGGTCTCTGAGTCCCTGTGGGTGAGGCTGTGGTTCCACCCAGCAGGCTGCCCTAGGGTTGTGAAATCCAAGAAAAGGCCTTACAGGAGGGGGTGGATGCTTACTCAAGAAAAGCTTGAAAATCAGGGGAAGAAAATTAGCTTCTCCCTTGACAAGGTCACATAGATAGGTGAAATGGGCACATTGGTAATAAACATATATTACCGTTCCGTCCCTTCAGGTCCCTAGAGAGCACTGCTGAGGCACGCGGGTGGGAGGGGAAATGTGGGTAGAGCAGAAGATGCATTTGAATTAGAAGCCAATAACTGGGAAGGCTGCTGGGCACTTAATCAATAAAAATAATGCATTTGGGTTGTAGAAATATTCCCCAAGATCAATTTCCCCTGAAGAAATATTTGTTTCTTTTACCAGGTTGCCACAAGTGTGTAAGGGAACATAAAGCCTTGATAAACACCTCCTGAAAAATATGGACACATCCCTCTCCTATTGCCAACTCCGCCCCCCCCTCCCACCCCACGCGACTCTGCTCCCCACTTACAGTGATGTGAGTGATTTCAGACCCTGGAAGGCATCTGGAGCAATGTCCGATATCTGATTCTTGCTGATGTCTCTAAAAAACATTGATGGGAGAGCCTGAGAACACAGCTCCAAGGTGTGATACGGTCATTCCTAGGTGTGAATCGAGCACTTCAGATATTTAAAGCAGTGAGAATTAATCAGTTTATTTATTCACAGTACAAGAGAAAGGGCTTAAAGACCATTCAGTTCAACTGTCTCTTGATGAAATATACTACATTTGTTTCACTCTTCTTGGCTTTCAAAGAATGCTCACCCACAGCATCTTGACTTTGACATATGGCTTTGCACATGTGAGCCCTCCCTTCATAGGGAAGGCCGCACCCAGGCCCATTGGGGCCTTGTTGTGCGTTACCTAGCAATCATAGCATCAACAAAGCAGAAGCTGGCCTCACCCAAACACAGGCCAGGGTTCGGGCATGCATTATCTTCTTGTCGCATGCCTCAGCCAATGCTGATTTTCTTCCCCATATTGTCCTGAGTCATTTCACCTCCCAGTGACCTTTCCTTACTGACCTGAAAAGAGGTTTTGAGCAGTGACTAAAGTCTGGTTCGGTGCGTCCTCCAGGTCATGTGATGCAAGCACATCATGAGATCCTCATGGGATGGCTCTGAGATGTGGATTTGTCACTAGTAGTGTTCCTCAGACGGGCGAGAGCCCGCGGTGGCGGGGCGGGGGGGCGGTGATGCCCAGGGCTGGGGCGTCCGGTGGACGAGTGGGAGGCTACGTGACAGAAGGCAGCCACCCTGGCTGCGCCCGCCAGTGCAGAGGAATCGCCCTGACCTGGCTCCTCCTCAGGGCCCAGAGGCTGCCCCTTTCCTGCATCCCAGTTACTTCCAGCCTCTAGTTCTTGCTAATGGCACTTCACTGAGGCGGAAGACTTTCTCTGAGTCCTTAGCTCGAGGGCGGCCTCTGGGCTCCTATCATTGGAAGGTGAGTTGCCCCAGTTTCCAGAGACAGCGCACCTCTCCAGTTCTTTTTTTTTAACAAAAGACATCAATGGGTCTTTGCTTTTGTGTAGGAGAGAGCGAGCTGGGGTCTTGGAGGGTCAACAAGGAGGAGCCGAGGGACTATGGAGAAGAAAGCACATCTAAGCGGATTCTTAAGCAACTGCCTCCGGCGAGGCCAAACCCCCAGCCCCCAGCCTCTGAAGCACCCTCCCTGGGTCTGTTTCTCCCCTCCTTCTCATAGCCTTCAAAGGGCTGCATGGCCACCTTTCCTAGGCCTCTGCTCCCTCCGTCCCTGGTTCCAAAGCCAGGAAGTTGAAAGATATTTCACAGGTTAAGGCTTCTTAGGCACAGCTGTCGAGCTTATCCCTTTAGCTGGCAAGATCGCCTCTCACAAATCCACAGATTGTGCTCACAAACTCGTCAGTTTACACCAGGCTTTTCTCCAGCGCTCCACTTCTGTATAAGGGTCTTACCAAGCAAATGCCCTGGATTATCCTAATCTTGCTCGCCCTCCGCCTGCCTGCCTCACTAGGCATGTCAGGCCAGCACGCTGGCTCTGTGCTCAGATCAGACTGCTGAGCGAGCCTGGGTTTTTGTTTTGTTTTGGGGGTTCTGTTTTGTTTTCCTGATCATGGGATGTCTCTTCAAGCTACTTAGATCTCTAGCGTGCAGGAAGAAGTTCTGGAACTTGGGGATAGCAGGGGGAGCCCTCTGCTTTAGCCTCGTCAGGGCAAAGTGGTGGTCAGGCCACAGCTAGCCTTTCAGACGCACTCTTCTCTGTACACGGGAGGGATGTCTTGTGGTCTTGAAAATGATGGGGAGTAGAAGTGGACAAGTGATAGTTTAGCTGGGGATTGCCCCTGGTGGTCACTTCATCTTAGTTCTTAATTCTGCAGGAAGCAAATGGCAGCCTGAAAAGGTGAAGGACCTAGAGCCACAGGTGACTTGACGCAGCTATGTGTTTGGCATCTCAGGTCTTCCCTCACTTCACAATGATGGATGCACGAGGCAGCGGCGCCGCACAGAAGGCAGGCTGGGGAAGGCATCTCCTGCTCCCTGACCTCTTTGCCTGAGCCCTCCCGATCCACAGCAGGTGGCCCTGAGCTGACTCCAGGTTCTGGGTCACTCCTGCTCAGTGGTTCTCAAACATCACTAGGGTGTTTACTAAAGCGCACCCCCGGGGAGTCTGCTTTCACGAGCAGGGGGCAGGGGGCTAGAAACCTGCATGTATAGCCCATCTCCAGTGATTCCTGTGCACGTGGTTCCAGGGCCATCCTTTAGGCCACAGTGTTTTCCCATCAGGTCGGTCTTAGACATACCCCAGTGCCCCGGGGCTTACAAACTGGATGGCCGAGAGGCAGTGGACTTCCCAGACGGTTCAGAGCCAAGGTGACAGATACCTGTGGAATCCTACTCTACGTAAGAGTGCAGAAGCGGAAGGACATGCCTTTCTGGCCAAGTCACACAGCTGTGGCCCCCATTTGCCTGCGCCGTCAGTTAACCAGCCCTGTAAGACCAGGGGCTTCTCTCTAGTGCCTATTGCACTCCTCATAAATGGCTTCTCTACCTTGATACTAGTTTTTACCTGGAAGTATTTTTTATACTAAGCCGGCCACGAGAAATGGGGACAAAGTCATTCATTCCAGGAGAATCCTTTGTTGTTGCTGTTGTTGTTATTAGAGAGAAGAGGAGGGTGTAGTTCATACATAGTTGAGGGGAAACTTCTTCCTGTTAGAGAGACTGGCCACATACACCTAGGAGGAATTCACACTTAGGGTTTTAAAATCCATTCTTACCAGGGGCCCTACTTCTCCCAAGCCATCATACTTCAGTCTTGGTTTGTGAAGTTCTGTTAATCTGAAAAATTTTTAAGTGGTCTCTCTTCCCTACCGCCATCTCCTTGGGGAAAAAAAGGGCATCATAATAAATATCAGTAGCATCAGAAGTGATCAAAAATTAAATTCCCGTCTCAGGTCATGACTGAGAAGGTCTTATGAATTTTGAATTGCACAGATCATGGCAACTCCAATGGGATGAAGAAAGGACAGTAAAACATAGCCAAGCTCTAAATTACCTGGACTTCACAAAAAATTAGAGCAGTAACTTAAATCATGCAAGAGATATAGGTTGGGGCAGGGACTGAACTTGTCATTTTTCACTGAAATTACTATCTGGCTGCATAATCAAGCTAGACTTTAAAAATGAATTTGGGGGGGTATGGAGTGAGCTGGGGAAGCAGGGAGACCAGGAGATTAATGGCCCAAGGTTTTAAATATTAAGGCCTATATTTATACAGCTCCTCCAGCAAGGATGCTGCCAAGGGGAGAGAAAAAAGTACGTGCTCAGGGCTGGCTCATTATGTTGGTTTCTACTTCTGGAATTGTACCAGGAGAAAATCTTGTTTGGTTTGGATTTCCAGGAAGATGGGAAGTTGCCTTCCCAAGATCCGAGGGTAAAGCCTACCAATGCCACTGTTTCTTGGGGATGTTTATTTTTAACATAAAAGGAGTCAGCAGACACTTAACCTCTTTAATGGAGGCCCTCCTACCCAAGGGAAACCGATGAATCAGCCTTCAGCAGAAGGGCGCAAGATCGAGTCGGTGCATGTTTATACCTGCTCTCTCTTCCTCTGTGGGGGCCAGGGAGGGTAAATAACTGGGATGAAAACAGCATTTTGATTACTGGACCATGATAAATGACTTCTCAGCCCAGAAAAGGGAAAGGTGTCTCCTTCCCCTATTCTTAATATCTATGCTGGCAATGGCTGGGCCATTTCTGAACTCTACTAGCCTCCCTTGCGAGCGCCCTGGTCTGAGTGACTCACAGAGCGGGGCTCAGGGCAGTCATGGGTTGGGGAAGGGTGGTGATGACGTTGCCCCCATGGCGGGGATAAGGGCCATGATGCATGATGCTGTCAGTGGTGCCGTGGTAGGGAAGGAACAGCAGTGTTGGTGTCCCCCAGGTATTGATAGGATAGAGTGGTCAGTGATCCTGGATGCAGTGGTAATGGGGATGGTGGGGATAATCACAGGCAAGACATATGTGGTTGGAGGGTAAGGAAGGGCCCAAGGCTTCTTATCTCACTTAGAAAGAATAGAAAGCCCTTACCCATGGTCTAAAGGGTCCACAGGATCTGGCGCTACGTACCTACTTCTCCAACACTATCCCCACCACTCTCTCCCTCACCCTCCCGTCCTCCTTGCTGCTCTGCAAACCATCCACGTACGCTCCCCAGGGCTCATCACTTGCTCTCTCCTGAGAGCTCCTTATTCCCACCCTTCATTTGGGTCACCTGCACAGAGAGGCTCCTGTGGGCCCTTCCTTTGTTTTACTTTCTAGTACTTACCAATTTCTGGTACTTGTTTCTTTTCTGCATTCTCCCACTCAAGTATGTAAGCTCCACAGGAGCAAACTTTGTTTTAGTGCACACTCCATCCAGAGACCCTGCAGTTCCTGCACGTGGTAGACGCTCACTCTTTGTTAGATGTGTGTGTGCATGGCCGTAGGCATGTTGGTTAGGGTGCTGTAGACGGATACAAGGCCACTGTCCCAGCTTTATTGACACTCCTATTTCAGGTCCACATCATGAAAGCGAGGACAATCAAAATGGTGGTACAGGTTTTTTTAGCCAACTCAGCTCTACCTCTGACTCAGATAATTTCACTTTGCTCTAGTTGGAGAGACCCCTAGCTCTGAGGTGTCTAAATCCATATACCTCACCATCTGAAAGCAACACTCCTGACCCACACCTCCCAATCTTAGAGAGCATTCCAGGTCCAACACTAAACTCTCCAGGAAGGATGCGAGGCAGGCAGTCATCTGGGCAGGTTGCCCACGACACAGGACACCCATTACCCCCCGCATAAAAACATCAGCCTCATCCCTTCCCTGGGGAAACTCACATTCGCTTCAGTTTCTTGTACTGGGTGAAGGCTCCAGCAGGGATGGATTTGATGGAGTTCTGTTCCAGGCGTCTGGGAAACAGAGCAGAGAAGAGTCAGTTAACCATCCACCTGTCAAGAGGTGGTGGCTGAGGGCCTTGAAGACAGGATGGTCCCTCTTATCACATGGCACCCACTATTGGTTATAGGACACCAGGCAAACACTGTGTGAAAGCTAGAGACCCATGTTCTAGTGGAAGGAGCACCCATCCCAGGATCTAATGGCCGTCGGAAAAATGAAAGAAGATGACACCTCCTTGAGGATTCTGGCTCTTGCTTATCATAAGCCATCTTTGAAGGCAGAGGTCTCCTTCAAAAAATCTGTAGCACCAGAGTGCTGAAAAAGTCAAAGGGATAAAGAGAAGAAGAGATGGCCTGTGGGCCAGTGATACCTGCCTGCCAGAGAAGCATGTCACCTTTCAGTAAACACTCAACCCCTCCCTGCCACAGGGGTACCGAACAGGCAGGAATGACAATGGCTGACTTCATTTCTGTTTTTTTTTTATTATAACTGACTTAGTTTCAGGAGTACAACATACAATAAACAACAACATTTGATATTTGTTTCTGGGTTTTTCAATGGGCTTCTAAAGTGCTGGAGAAACAGCCTTCAAATCTTTAGGTTCCCAGCCTGACACCCCCTAGGGGCCCCCTAGGGGCCCCAGTCGGACCACCCCCCGGGGGCTGCTGCTAGAACCCCTGGCTTTACCACCTTATGGACTTCCCTGAAGTGCTTCCTCTCCTGGGACTGCAGAATGACAAGAAATGCTACAGGCCCAGGGCCCAGAACTTCCTTGAAGAGAAGGGGCCATGGGGAGTGAGCAAGCATCTCAATGCTTTATTCTCTTGCCTCTCAGATGACTTCCTGTCAAGAACAGGTGTGGAGGGCCACAGGCCTGAATGGGAGGCAGGACCCTCTGTTAGAGGTGATGAGTGAATGCCCTGGCCTTGTCCAAGGACTCAGCCTCTCCTTCTTGCCCATCTCCCTTTTCTCCAGGGTGTGGATCTTTTCATCACCTCCTCATTTGACATGGATGTTCCCCATACCCCCAGCTGGGAAGACACGCAAAAAGGTGTGTACAGGGAGGGATGGGGGGAGCAGAAGGGACAGACGGGTGGAAGCGGCTCCCTTGGAGGCTACATCTAGTGGATGCATTTCTGGTGGGGATGAGCCCATTCATCTTGAAGAGTAATCCCCGCTGCAGAGTCAGGGAGACAGTCATATTAATTTGTGCCTCTGCAATCTCATCTTCATTGGGGGAAGAGAGTATTTGTTACTGGAACCGCTAATGGAGCAGTTTGCCAGCAATTTTCCCATTTCAAACAACATCTCAGCTGCTAATGTGCAATGGTTTGTCAGGCCTACCCATAACACAGACAAATCACTCTCCAGGCCAAAGGAAGGGTGGGCGGGTGGGTGGAGAAAAAGAGGAAGGGCGGGTGGGAGGAGAAAGGGAGCATCAGGACAGATCATTCTTGGCTGCTGGATGAAGAGAGTCTACAAAGGAGACTGCCACGCTCTATTAAGAAAGCCTTTGTGGCCTGCTGGAGGGGGTGGGGAGCATGCTCTGTGGGCACACGGGCACAGGCTGGCTGGACGGAGCTGGGCTGGTTCATGGGAAGGCACAAGAGCAAGCCACCAGGTCTTAGACTCTGTGAGCTACCAGATCCAGCCACCCACGGAGGCAGCGGACTCGGGGCAGGCTACCTTGACTGAGATGTTCCAAGGACATTCTTGTTTTCCAGGTGAGCAGAGTTCAGTAGGGATTTCTCAGCCAAGGCAGTGGCTCTATGGGTCTCTGGGGCTGCCAGTCAGGTGGAAAATGCTCTCCAGGAATCCTGTGATTCACCTGCCACTTTGGCAAGGGATTGTGGCTGGATGATGCCTCTGGGGAGAGCCACTGTCTGTAATGATGGCAACGCCCTCAGTTTTTGCAAGAGGATCCACTGCTCCCAGCTGCAGGCCAAGAGCCCATGCGAGTCAGGTCAGCACTGCGTGGGAGGTCAGCCGGCTATGTGTGCGATTCGTACTCAATTAACCTCCACTGTAGTGACGGGCGTAAGAGCCGAGGGAGGGATGAACCAGCGAGCAGTACGTGGTACCTGTCCCCAAGGAGTTTAATAATCTGGGGACAGCAACAGCCCAAGACGGTCCATCACAGAACCAAATTCTATGGCTCACATAACAAACAGGAAGAGCTATCATTTATGAGGCCAAGTTGATTTATGTCTGTTATCTCTTTTAATCCTTACATTTATGAAGCAAGCTGTGTTGGCCTCATTTTGTGGATGCTGAAAATAAAACCTAGAGGGACCAAATAGCCTGTCCAGAGTGACAGAGCAAGTAATTGGCAGAACTAACATCTGTTTGTACCCATCGGACATACTGCCTGCCTCTCTTTCTGAAAACAGAGAAACTGAGGCCTAGAGATTAAAGTGACTTCCCCAAAGTCACAGAAAGGTTCGGGAGGTTAAGACCCCAGGCAGCCTCTGCAGAAGTCGGTATTTTGTAAAAAGGCTGAAGGAGTTGAGGGAGACGCTGTACAGATGCGAATATATATAGATATGCAAATAGAGTGCAAAGGTGTGGTTTTGAACAAAGAACTCCAATCTCTGCAGGGACGGCTCTGTGCGTCCCGTACTCGTCAGACGCACACACTCCAGGGATGGTATTTGTCTCTGCAGCCTCTCTGCTGCTTATGCTGCTGTGGGTCCTGGCTGGGCACCGAACCCCTTACGGAGTGCCAAGGCCATGGCAAGTGCCGCGATGTGGGTTAACCTTGCCCCAAGGGGCATCAGAGTTTGTCTGGGGGGTGTAGTTGTGAATAGTCGGTGTTCTTCAAATGCAAAGTAAAGGTGAGGGTAGGGATAATGACAATAGTAAGAGCTAATAGCTATCAGGTGCTTGTAAGTCGGGCATTAGGCTAAGAGTTTCACCTGGTTTATCTTAACATTTACACCTCTCTGAGGCAAGTCCTATTCATTATTACCATCTCCGCTTTAAACGTGAGAAAATGGAGGCTCAGAGATGTTAAGTCACTTGTCCAGATTCACATAGCCAGGAAGAGCTACAGCTGGGATGAAACTCAAGTTCGTCCCATTCAAAAACCTCAACTCTCCATCACCGAGCTTTGCCAAATCCCATTTGGAGCGGAGGCATCTCCATTTTTAGTCATTGCCAGCTCATCCTCAGGGAAACGGCCCCTTTGTCAAGGGAGTAAGCCCACGGTGAGTATGCACACACAAAGTTTCTATGCAGCAGATAGCCCCTGGTGGGTTTTATACAGCCTGGAACAAGTATGCAAGGATCCATATTCCCAGTGACAAAAGGTGTGAAGGATGAGCAGAAGCAGTAGCATCAGCAAAAACTGTCACATTTAGAGAGGTGTCTGAAGCCAACAGCTGTTTTAGGTCTCTCTTAAATGGCACATGGGTCTTTCTTTGTCTGGCAAACGTTCTTCAGGCTGCAAACTGATTTAATAGAACTAGCATAAAAACAAACATACAAATCAAACATCTGAACATCTTCCGGCACCAGTAAACACAATGGGAACATCTGAGGGGGATTTCAGCCATTTGCGCTCTGTATTGATTTGCCCTAGTTTCTCGGTGCTTCCTTAATGATCTGTCATTTGCAAACATGCGACTGAACACAATATATTTCTAGCAGTGCATAAGTCAACATGATGCCAGAGAGACTGGCAGGGTCACGGCAGCGCAACGGCGAGGCTACGAGTCACCTGATAGAGCGGTTCTGGAGCTGGGTTCGAGTATTGGTGGCAGAAATGGCCGAGGTGGCAAGAAGGACAAACATCTACCATTTACTGAGGGCCCTTTATATGTTAGACACTGGGCTCTTTGCACACTGGCTTTTAGTCCTTCAACAATCCTACAAAGCAAGTATTATTATTAGTATAATAACAACAAAGATGAGGGCTACGGGCATAGGTGACATGAGTCATTTGTGACCTGCTCTGCACAATACCTGGCATTTGCCGGCAGAAAACAGAAGCGCTGGCACGGAGCCAGATTCGCTCTTCTTGATTATATGCATGTGCCCAGATGCCTCTCCCAGAGAATTTTTTTTTTTTTTTATCATCTTAGGAAAAAAATGAAAGAAAAATAGTATGGGAACTTGAGACTAAACCATTCTATCATGTTGCACATGTGACCCCGTGCATAGGTTTTTCTTTTTAGGTTCCATTCAGTGTCTTCCAAACATTGTGCTAATTTTCTGCACAATTGTGCTACTTAATCTTCATAGAAAATCTCTAGTTGGGCTGATGAGCCCCATTTTGCAAAGGGGGGAGCAGACTGAAGCAGGAGAGGTTAAGAAAGGTGCCCTAGGTAAGAGGCAAAACTGGGAATTCAACCCTGGACTACTTATCTCAAGGCTCCGTTCTTAATTATTCTGCGCTGCATCCACTTCCCTTTTATTCCACCGCCCCATCCCACCCCATCTCCCCACCTTCCATGTGACAGTCCCTCAGAAACCTGGTGCTCTCAGAACATTGAAGAATCCTGGATGGTGATGGCTTCCAGAACCCTCCAGTCCTTTTGTTCTGTTGTCTGCTTTTTTTTCCTTTTCCTTTCCCATCCTCTCTTTTTAAAATCCCCTGGTGACCAGTATAATGGGAGAATATGTGTTTTTGTTAAGCAGATAAGCCACTATTTATCTCCTCACCCCAGACAATGGGATTGAGGTGAAATGATGGCTACCTTTCCCCCAGATGCTTTCACTTATGACTCGACAGGAAGCCCATCCGCGGCCTTTCTCCATCAACTAAATTGAGCTGCTAGAGCAGAGGGCATGAGACACATTGGATGGCGCTGTGTGTGTGTATGTATGGGTGCGGGGGACAGAGCAAACTGGAAGAAGATGGGACAGAGATTAAGATGAAGCTCTAGCTACAGATGGTCCTCTTGAGCCTTGAGGACTCTGGAGGGAAGACAGAAGACCACAGAAGAGAGGAAGGTGTGAGCCTCTGGCTCTTCCCAGAATCTATCCCTGGTAGAGGCTGGAGCTGGTTCAGAGAAACGACAGAGAGCAGCAAGAACGGTGCTGTTGGTGGGAGCTCAGTTTCGAGGAAAATCTGCAGGGAGCTGTCTCACTGTGGGTTCTCTGGAAGAAAGCTATTTTTAGAGGAATTGGCTCTGCTATGCGGGGAGACCAGCACACAGTCCTCTGAGCTGCTTCGGCTTTGAAAAAAAATTCTAAAAGAGTTTGCCAGATTGCTTTGCATGAGAGATAGCCCTTCCTCCCCCCAAAAGTTGGGGAGTGCAGAACCCCTCCCGAGGTGTTAGAGAATCACTACCGGCTGAGGATTGTGCACAGGGCCTGGAGAGCCTCATAGGGTGCCAAGCATCCCTAAAGAGAGGGGGGAAATCTGCACTGTATGGGTGCCATGGACAAAAGGCAGAATTCCTGACAGTAAAAAGTCACATTCAGATGTCTCTGGGATGATAAATCAGACACCTCCTATTCATCCTGGGCTAGGTACTGCAGTTTCAACTCTCTACTCTCTATCTCATCTTTCAACCTCCCCCATCTGCTGGTCTTCTCTCCCTGCTATGAGGATGCGTTTCAGCTGTTTTCAAGACTTCAGGGCCAACACACGGGTCCCCAGGCAAGGGCTTTGTTACCTTGAAGAATGAGCAGGTTTCTTCCTCAAAGGTCTCTCTTACATGTGACCTCTCCCCATCCCCTCCTAACCATAGAATCTTGTCTCATCTCTTTAATGTCTCAGTTTCATTTCATCACAGAAGGAGAAATCCTGGGCAATCTGTCTGGTGGGCCGTGGGTGCTCGGCAAGCAGGGGCAGCCGTATTTCCACGTCTGCATACATTTGCATGAAGATGAGCTACTGCCAGGCTCCATTCCTAATGCAAGCGGCTAGCCTGGTTCTTGAACCTCTTCTCTCATCCATAACCCTCAAGAACCTAGCCTAGCGTTGGGGAAGGTTTGTGTATGCGGGTGGCTCCAGCTCCTATGATACGGTCCAACGCTTCTCACTGAGCCTAATAAAAGTGGAAGTGGTAGTAGTAGTAGTAGCAGTAAAATACCAACAGTCCTGGCTGACAGTCTGTCCTCTGTGTCAGACACAACGCTGAGCATTTGACTGCACACGTTCATTTCGCTTTCACGAGACCTGTTAAGAAGGTACCACTGGCCTCCGCGTGTTTCGGTTGAGGAAAACAGGACCCAGAAAAGTTATTTAACCAAGAGCTAAAAGGCAGGGCCAGAGCTAGTATGTGGATCTAGCTCCCTGAATTCAAGGTCTACACTCTTAAGAATCTGGTTGCTGTTTGTGGCTGTTTGTTTTTAGAAGCACTCCAGCTAGGTTGGTCATTCCCAGACTTTTAGATTTCACAGGCTAGGTGGTTCCAGACCTTTTATTTTGCCAATTAAGGTGCCCTATGTGTGTGTGTTATATAATACATGTTTATATAGAGACATACATTTATAATTACATAATTACATATGTGATTAAACACATTTATCACATACATGTGCATGCACACACAAGCATATATATTCTGCCTTCAGCAACCATCATTTCACAAGATAGAGGGCATTTTAAAAAACAACAGTAACAGAATAAGGGAGCCCAGGAATTTAAAATAAAGGATAGTCTTTTAAATTGAATAGTTTTGCTCAACAGAAAAACATCACATCGTTCTTGTTTTTCTCACTTTACCTCACAGCAGGAAAAAGATATCAGTAATCCAACAGCCTTTCAGAAATCGCTACTCTAGTTTGTTAACATCCCTTTATTTTATTATTATTTTTAAAGATTTTATTTATTCATTTGAGACACAGAGATAGAGAGAGAGAGAAAGCATGAGTAGGGAGAGAGAGAAGCAGGCTCCTTGCTGAGCCAGGAGCCCGATGTGGGGCTTGATCCCAGGACCCTGGGATCATGACCTGAGCCGAAGGCAGACGCTTAACCATCTGAGCCACCCAGGCGCCCTGTTAATATCCCTTTAAAAACTTGATGTCCAGGTATGAGCCCAACAGTCCAGGTATGGCTTGGTCTGCATGGGTCTCACCTCTGATGTGGACATCTGCAATTTCTCTCTCCCAGACACCTGAGCTATGTGCCTGTGAGGCCCAAGTTGGAGGTATAAAGATGTGGGACAGAGGAGGGTGAATCAGGGGTTGGCAGGGGTCAAGTTACAGCCTGACTATTAGACTGGCCTCTTTCATCAGGCTGTGGTTTGAGGAAAGATCTATGGCTGCCAAAGAGGGAAGATAAACCTGGCAGATGGAGGGAGAAAGGAACGAAGTGGGGCAGAGAAAGAAAGCAAAGATCTTTGGGAATCTGAAATGAGATGAACATGGGAAAGAATTCTGTCTTGAACGTCTGACTTGGGAGGGCCAGAGCCCTACCCTGGCATGGGTGGAGAGGGAAGGTGGGCAGCTTTTACGACAAGGAGCAAAGCATTAACTGGGTGAAGAGAGAGATGGGGCTGGGAAGTGAGGTGGGAAGATCATTGGTGGGGAGAGGGAGAGAAGGGGGGAGATGAATCAGGAGAGGAAGATAAAGACAAGGGGAAAGAGTACGGAATGGGGAAGAGAGTAAGGCCAGGAACAAAAGGAATTCAGAGAAGAGAAGGGGATGAGCAGGAGCCGCATGGGGTCTAAGTGAGCTCCTTCCATGGAAGGGATCTCCAAAGCGAGAGCAATACACCATGAGGAGCGAAGGGAAACAGCAAAATGTGAAGTGAATTAATTGTTGGTTCTTGCCAAAAGAAAGACTGAAGGTTGAACAAAGGCCATGGAAAGTGTGGGTGTCAGGCCAAAAGGACGCTTTACTGACTGGTTCCTGCCTGCAGGCGTGAGTTGTGTCTACTAGGGCTGGGGGAAGAAAATTTTGAAGGGAATTGGGGAAAAGCGGGTAAAACCAATGAAGAAAGAAGAAACTGACTCTCCACTGTGGTAAATCATGTTTCTTCTCATCTTAATCAGGATGAAAGAAAAGTCTTTAAAATGTCCCTTTGATCTGGCTCCTCATTGCCTCTCTGATCTCATCCTCGAACGCTCTCCCTTATGTTTACTTCACTCCAGCAACACTGGCCTTCTGGTATAGCAGGCACACTCCTACCTCTGGGCCTTTGCACGTGCTGTGCCCTCCACCTGCAACACTCTTCCTCCACATAGCCACATGTTTTGTCCCCCCTAGTTACTTTGAATCTTTTCCTTGTTTTATTTTTCTCCACAGAAGCCATCGCCTTCTATCATGTCATATAATTTGTTTTGCTTTGTTTATTGTTTATTACCTCCCCCCTCCCCCGAATGCAAGCATCATAAAGGCAGAAATTTTATGTCTCTTATTCACTGATGCTCCTCAAGCACAGAACTACGATTGGAACATAGTGGGCTAACAACAGACGTTTGCTGAATGAATGTGTGAATGGCTGAGAGAGTTAATGGGCCGTCTATCGGAATAGAAGGGCATGCATAGGAGGAGGAAGGGGGGGAGAAGAGCAACAGAGAGGCTAGGGGAACGTGTGTCTTATTTGGAGGATTTTATCTGATGATATTTGGAGTAGGAGGGTTCTATCTCACCGTGTTTTTAATAAAGCCACCTAAAAGTGAAGGTAGAACATGAAAACACTTGTGGTCATTTAAAGAGTGATCTTGAGGTCGGTGTTGACTGACCCTCTACTCAATCCAGAATGAGAAACTGGCCATTGTCTAATGCACGGGGGGAAGAGTAGACAAGTTTGACCTATACGGTCAACCCACTTTTAGTGGAACTTTGAACATCCGTGCACACACATGGACACACACAATCTTGTCTGTGGACCTACAGACCAAGTTTAGGGGACAAGAATCTGATCTGAAATGATGAACAGTTCAGTCTCTTGCTCACATAATGGCAGATATGAAATGAGTTCGCCCCTCATGTATTTTCCGCCAACACTACCACCGCTGCACAGGGCACTTACCCCCGTGCCAAGGACTGTATTACGGGCTGATGTGCAGTATTGCCTTCTGTCTTCACAATCACCCATGGACAATACTATAATTATCACACTGTTATAGATGAGAGAACTAGAGATGAAAGAGAGCAATTATTCTGCCCAAAGTCGCACAGCTAGTAGATGGTAGAGCTAGAACATCATCCCAGGGCGACTCCAGGGAAGGGCCTGGCAAACACTGTAAAGGGCCAAAGAGCACATGTATCAGGCCTGGTGGGCCGTAAGTCACAACACCTCAAGCCCGCCTTACGAGGACAGCCATAGACCATACCTACACATAGGTGTGGGTGTGTTCCAATAAAACTTTATTTACGGAAATAAGTGGTAGGCAGATTTGGACCACTGGGCCTAGTTTGCTGACTGTGCTCTGGAATCTACCACGCCTGGGAGAGCCTGGAAGGATGGCAAAGAGATTCCTGAGTGTTTTTCATAGTTAGCTCTAACACACCGGGGGATGGGCTAAGACACAGAGGTGAACTAGCCAGGGACAGAGGGTGGCAGATGGGGCACTTACATTTCGACGATGCCCTCTGGAAGGTTGGCGGGGATCTCAGTCAAGCCCTTCCCTCGACAGTCCACGATGTTATTGCTGCAAGTGCAGGCCGAGGGGCAGGAGAGGGAGTTGGCATTGCAGGATGGAGGTTCGGAGTGGGGGCCTGTGGGGCAGGAACACAGCGGTCAGTCACAGCAGGGTCAGGAGCCGCCTGGCCTTCTGTGCCTCTTTGCCACTTCCCAGCATCACCTCCTGGAAAGCTACCTGACATTTTCACCAGCTGACATGTCCCCTCATCTGGGAGACACAGCTGCCACTGGCCAAATATTGAGCCAAGAGGAGAGATTCTGACCTTGACCTGTTTCTGGATTGTTCCACCTGCTCTGTCATCCCATCATCCTCATCTTTCAGAGAAAGGGCTGCTCGCAGAGTCAATCCCACATGAAAATACGCCACTGGAATGCACACTGCGTACATGGGGACTACGTTCTCAGCCCAATGTTTGAATGAACACCCATGTTTTTTGGCTTTTATCCGGGGATTGGATGCTGAGTATAGACACATTTTCATTCTTTACTCTAGAGGCTAGAACTCACTCCTAAAACCAAGTGGGAGGAAAAAAGGCGTCAGAATTTCATTATTTGGGGCATTGATGTTGTCCAAGTGTCATTAGCAGTGACATCATCCAAGGCATTTTCAAATAGCTTGTATGTCCAGAGAACATGCAAATAAAATCTACCTCATTAGAAGAAAAGGCAAATAAGCTTGGAGTCAGCTTTTAATTTTGAGGTGAGAACCGGTATGAATGTAAAGCAAAGTGGTAAAAAACCCAGGTAAATGGCATCTAAGGAGCTTATTTAGAAAGTCAAACATAGAGAAATACATATATTAGCAAACTAACTCAGAATTCAAAGGGTCACAAGAAGTAAATTCAAGGGGCGCCTGGGTGGCTCAGTTGTTAAGCATCTGCCTTTGGCTCAGGTCACGGTCCCAGGTCCTGGGATGGAGCCCCGCATTGGACTCCCTGCTCTGAGGGAAATCTGCTTCTCCCTCTCCTGCTCCCCCTGCTTGTGTTCCCTCTCTCGCTGTGTCTTTCTGTCAAATAAATAAATAAAATCTTAAAAAAAAAAAGAAGTAAATTCAAATGTTTTCAAGACATAAAAGTTTTCATACTATCACTACTTCTTCAAAGTGAGATAAGAATCTCAAACCTGTGGTGAGTTTTCCAAATATGGACACTGTGGCCCAAAAGGTAGACCAACCCCAAAACCTCCTCAGGACCTTATCACATGCCTGCTAGATCTAGTTCACAGGGATTATGTCAATGTCTTTCCAGACCCCACCCCCAGAGCAGAGGGCCACGGGCTAGGACCACGCTCAGACCAACTCTGCAGATCTCCTTGCTGCTCGGACATGGGAATTCTGGCTGGGAGCCCTTGGGTAGAGATTAAACATGAAACACAAAAACGTCTGCAGGGAACAACTAATTTTGGTTTGGCCTCTGTTCACTGGAGAAGCTGAGTCTGGGAAGCCAGAGAGGGTCCAGCTACAGTGGTTGCATCAGAGGACCAAGGGGGCCTGCAGCAAATGCCTGTTTGGACACTGAGACTCAAAGCGGAAGTTTCCCTCTCCACACTCGACAGTCCCTGTGCCTGGGGCAGGTCCTTCCGCAAGGGCTCAAAGGGATGCCAGTGGCTTGATCTGGAACATTTACCTTGCTGGAAAGTGCTAACCCAGTGATCAAAGATTCTTATTTCCCTTGGCCTCACCTCCTCTCTCTCTCCCTCATACACACATCAAATATTTAAAAATATCCTCCTAGCTGGGACATTTGAGAAAATATTCTTGTCTAGGGCACAAGGACTTCAAACTCTCCAGTGTTGCACCAGCAGATCTCATGGAGACCATGAAAAATGCCAGAGAAATGATGACTTACACCAAAGTCCCCAACTGGAACATTCTCTGAGAGAAGGGATACGCACTTTGTTCCAAACTGGGAAAGTTTTCTATTTCTGAGGAAATGGAAATCCCAGAGACTCAGCCTATGGAAGCCGCAGATCAGGAATGAGAGTGCCACGGCTGTGGAGTCCCACTGGCTCAATTTGAATCCTGGTTCTGTTATTTCATCCTCAGTTTCCCCCATCTGTGAAATGGGGGATGATGACAATACTTATTTCATAGCATGGTTTTGTTGTGAAGGCAAAGGAAGTGAACGCATGTAAAGTATTTAGAAGAATGCATGGCGCAAAGTCAGAGCTTAGTAATGTTAGTTGTTGTTATCACTACTATCAACGAGTCCGGCTCTGCCACCAATGCCCCTCTGAGCTATTCTGCTACCATCTCAGTGAGTAAGGAGTTTGGACTGCATGACTCCTGAAGTCCTTTCTGGATGGAAAGGTTCATAACTCCTGGTCTTCAGAGGAACGGAAGCAGAAGGAGTAGGGCACCCAACAGCACCTGTCTGTCCTCTGCTCCACCTTGTTGCAGGTGGTCAAGAGGATCTACTGTGGGAAGAGCCCTGCCACACACACACACCCCCCCCCCCCCCCCCGCCACATGCAAGAGAGGCTGGGAGTGGCAGGGCTTCAGATGTCAGGGCTTTTGAAGTGCAGATCATGCTCCCCAGAGAAAAATGCCAGGCCTGGCCCTCCACATCTGGGGGCAAAAGGTACCTAACAAAGGCAGGGCGAATTGCACACCCTGGGCACCTTCCTGTTTGGGCAATGTCAGGGGCTACACGGAAGGCTGAAGCCTTGCTCCTGTATTTCCATCCACTGAGGCAGAGGGTATCCAACAGTCGTCCTTCTTTTGACCTGTCAAAATATTACTCAGTTGGGGTGTGCCAGAAAGGGAAGTGGGGGAGAAAGACATTATAGTCAAGGGCTCATGTGGGCAATAAGAAGTTCTGCAATGGAGTTTTTCCCAAAAAGCCCCTTTTGACATCTATGCTGAAATTAAATCAGTTTCAACCAGACCCAGGTTGTAGTCTTGAACCCCTCTGGGGATGAGCTGGGTCTTTCAGAGGGTGGCTCTCGGTCTGTAGGGGGCATGTGCTACATTCAAGGGATGTTGTCAAGATAAAAAAAAGCCTTTGAGAAAGATTCCACAACCAGGTCACTAACAACACCTTTAATTACGCAGAGAGAAACAAAGGTAATTATAGCCTCTGTCAGCATCCTGGGCTGGCGGCTCCCCAGCCAGGCATTCACACATGGTGAGGGTGTTATCTTCTTGTTGAAATAAAACACTTCAGGTTTAAGATGGGGTTGAAAGATGGGTTCATTTTCCCTGGAAATGTTCCCCTCCGATCAATGCCCGATGAACTGAGCCCACTTCCCTTTGAGCCTGTGAGTGCTGTGATGGCAGAAGTCCCTCCCCTTGGCTTTTTGTCTTTGGACAGACTGCGACTAGCATGTATATTCTACAAGGGCAGTGACCTGTTCTGTCTTATGTCCTGTTACATCCCCAGTGCCCAAAATAGGGCTGAAACACAAAACATGAACTCAGTAAATATATCTAGGGTGAGTGAAAGGATGAATACATGAATGAAATTGGTCTAGAAGCCTGGCAGAGTGGGGGCTGACTGTGACCAAGCTATGGGGGGCAGGGGCAATCCTTCTAGAAGGGCCCTGAGGGGAGGCCCCCTGAGTTCTGAGGGCCCTGGGCTCTGGTTGATAGGATCAGCCATAGTGTGGAGGGACGGTGTGGCTACTGGGTGGATGGGACTTTCATGCCTGAAGCTCAGGTCTTTCTGCCAACAGCTCAGTGCCAGCAAAGGCCATCCGCCCGGTCCCCTGGGGCTCTCTCTGAGCCTCGCTCACCTGCACAGGTAAGGGTGTCCTAGGCACTCTGCTTAGCTCTGTCAGCAAATCCCTCCCTCCCAGCCTTTCCTGTCCACATATATTGAGAGTGATGGGGGTGGTGCAGGTGACAGTGGATTTCCAAGGGGGACAGAGGGAGGAAACACCCACATTTTTCTACCCAGGAAATTCTAGGAGTACTGTACCAGCTTGAGAGGCAGAGAGGAACGGGAACAGTGTTTTGATCGGGGTGGAAAGAGCCTCCACCCATCTTTGAAGGGAGGGGACGATCTGGGCCCTGTGTCTGCCTACGGGCACGCGCGTGCTCCTGTTGCAGGAACACGTGCCCATGGGGCCCATGAGTGTCCCCTGTCCCCGAGCAAGCCTGCCTGCCGCTACCGCCTCCTCCTCCTCTTGGCAAAGAACACAGCTTCAATCAGAGTGTAGTGATTCACTAGCACACGGAACCCCTGTAATCCCTGTTCAGAGATGTGTCGTGATGAACTTGGAGGGCATGTGGACTTGCTCTTTGTTTTTAAATGGGTGCCCAAGCTATCCGCCCTGGGAACTCTTTCAGCGGGACGAAAATGTTGCTGCCCTGAGGTGGAAGGAAGTTCTCATCCAGAACAGGGAGACGGGGATGTGGGCCAAGTACCTGTCTGCCCTCGGGCCTGTCTCCCCTTTCTGAATCACTACTTCAGCTCAAGAATTTCAATTTGGAACCAGAGCCACCTCTGTGCCACACAAGGAGCAAACAGAGATGTCCCACCTTCTGGTTCTCCTGACTCCCCAGACTGTGGCCTGATGTCTTTGGTCCAGCGCTCCAGGGCAGGGCAGAACGTGGGGCAACCAAGGTGCTGGCCCTTCCCTGCTCCTCCCTGAGTATCAGGGTGCTGATTCCCAGCGGGGGCGGGGGCCCGCAATGAGCACGAGGGCAGGAGTGCATCCCCAGCTAGCCCTGTCATGGGGAAGCGCCTGTGACGGCTGGCAGGGACAGCAATCACATCATCCTTTCTCTGCTGACTGCACCACACCCCGTCCAGTCTGAGAGAGGAGGAGGAGGGATGACTGGGGAGACTGGCTCCTGCCTGGCTGCCTCCTCAACTTTGTTCTTCTATTCGGCATCACGCCAAAAGTGGACAGTCCTAACTTGTGTGCCCAAATGAATGGGGCAAAGGTCATCAAACTTCAGACCTAAAAAGGGTCACGGAGATGGTGAGAAAACCATCCCTTGGAGGGAGAGTACTTGCCCAGGGACACAGTGGTGGCCAAACTGAGAATGACATCATTCTCATAATAGCAGCTAACGCTTATGGAATATTTCCTACGTGTCCAATACTGCATCAAGTGCTTTGCACACATGATCTTACTTGGTTCTCACAAAACCCCATGACGTAGGTTCTATTATTATTATTATTTCCATTATATTGATGAGGAAAGCGAAGAATAGGGAGGTCAAGCAAAGGGTTCAAGATCACGGAGCTAGTGAACAACAAAGTTCTAAAATTTGGTCCAGCGCTCTTTGTACCATCTCCTCTACCAAAAAGACACCCCAAATGCCTCTCTTTATTGCCGCGACATTGAAAACCACCAGGGCCTGGGAATCTGAGGAAGCTCAGGGGCCAAGACACAGACTGTGTAAGCTACGCTGGAGATGGGGGGACACTCTTGTTAGAGCTGTGTTTCTTTCTTTCTGTCTTTAAAGGGACTTCCACCCAGCGGAGTGCACAGAATTGAAAAATCCAATGGTCTTGTGAGCATGTGGAAATAAATTAATTCCAGCATTCAAATTAAGCATCCCTGTTGGCCTCTGGCCTTTCAAAAGCCAACAACAGACTGCAATGACAATGGGGTTTGAGCAATTATGATGAGAATATAAATGAACGTGATTTAAATACCAGAGGCATGATAATTTTAGGAATGGCTAAATAAACCTAATAATCTCATTCTTGCAATGTCCAATTATGGTGTTTTAATTAAAACCTCCTAAGGAGATGGGCGGCTAGTCATGGCTTACCTTAATTATCTTTATACTTAGTAACTAGTCCCAAATTAAAAAAAAAAAAAAAGAAAAAGAAGGGGAAAGTTTCTTGTTTCCAGGGAGATATGCCTCTTTCATTTTTAATAATAAATGAGAAAGGGTTTCTTGAGAGGCTTTTAGGAGCAACTATTGTTCTAGGCATTGGGGCACCTGAAAAATGTCTGACGTGAGCCCTTCGCACTGGAAGACAAGATTGATCTTCAGGAAAGGGTATCTCATGCTAAAAGGCTATGGGCAGGTAAGTGTGAAATAGGTGGACAAACCATGAATACAAAGATGTTTAAATGAAAGAGATAATTGACTCAAGAGGTCAAATATTTAGCTAATATCCTTGAATTACAAATTGTGATTAATAGAAACTTCTTCAGATTAAGGCACCAGAAGATTGATGCATGGAAGGTAAATCCTAGAGCTTAAACCCCAACATAAACCCTTTAGGTAAGGATGGGGAAAAAAAACAAAACTTGCAACTCACATGAGTCGAGTAATGGCCAAAATAGAACCTTTTCTCTGGTCTGTTATCATGAGCTCAATAAAGTCCCAGTCTAGTTCAGGCAACAAGCAGCAGGGACCACAGACCCTTCTAGTCCTAGGGCCCTGACCCTCCTCTTGAAAACAAGAAAGGTTCGCAGAGGAATCCTCACAGCAGTAGCTGAAGGAAACCAAGCATTCCAGCTGTATACCATAAAAAAACATTAATAAAAAATAAAATATAGTCTCCCACCCTTTGAAAAATTCCCTGGTGTCTCCTTAGAGGAAGAAAATAAATACCTTCGATTGGAAGGGTAAGTTGACAGAGGAGATGAATTTTGTCAAAGTGCACTGCTAGCAAATTTCTGGGTTAGCTGGAATGATAAGGCGCCCATAGCCAGGGCTTCTGGGGAGAAGAGGCCTGGCTCCAGTCGGCTGGATTTAATTCACAGGGAGATAGCAGGGACCTGAACAGGCAGGGCCCTCCCAGGCTGAGTGAGATAAAGCTCTTTCCTGTCTCCGGAGTCATTTGTTTAGTGAATTTTTTGATATGGTTTAAGGGCTCAGGGAGGTTTTCTGATGCTTCCCTGTCAGGGGCCACTGGTGATGAAGCTACATGCAGGGACGGCTTAATTGGTACCCCATGCCTTTTTTTCTCCTGAGCAGATGACCTCTATCTTTACAGATATGTTCTTATTCCTGCCTTTCTCAACGGAAGTCCTCCTCTGGTGAGTTACTGGTGGAAGAGCTTGAACAAGGAACACTGATGGTTTCGCAGTTTACAACCAGTGGGATCAGATTCATACCAAACTGCCTCACGCAGATGCCTTGTGGGCTCTGCCATGGGTGGAGCCTGCACCCTGCATGGTAGGGGTGGGGTGGGAAATGGTCAGTGCGTGAAAACAGCCCTCCTCGTTGACCTCCCGAGTGTGCACATGCAGAGTCTTGCTCCACCCGGCTTCCTGTGGCATCCCTTTAACACAGCCTCACGAACTGCCTTTAACAGTTATTAAAGAGGTCGAACCTTCTGGAGGGGGTGCTCTTCCTGCACCCCACTAAGATGGTGGTGCTTCCTTCCCAGGGATATTCAATTCGGCCAACCATTATATCTGACTTAGGCCTTTGCAGAAAGCAACCCCCTGCATAGTGTTCTGTTTTTAACCCATGAAAGCCTGGACAGCATCAAAGAATCCCTTCTGCAGAGGGGTTCCCACATACCACTCTCTTAAATTTCTACTACTTGGCGTGGGGGTGCAGATTAATAGCACATTCATGTCCGGAGTCTGTGGGCCAGATTCTTATGTCCTCAGAAAACACCTGGCTTTGTATTACAAATCATGGGGGATCACTGCAAGCCCTAGGCTTAATTGATATAAACAGGGGAGGTGATAGGGATGCTCCTATTTAACTGTTAACCCGCCTGCTGGACTAGCCTTTTCAAAGCAGGGAGATTTGGGGCACGAGCACGTCCAAGACCTAGGAGGGTCAGCCTCACTCCCTGGGGTTTGGATCCTGACTGCGACTGGGTAAGCAAGTTGCCACTCCTTTGATGGGAAGGTGCTTTCCTGACGAAGTGGTATGTGTGTTCGTGCAGAGCATTAAGCCTGGCACCCACCTGTAATGATGTGTTTTAACATTCTCTCTAATTAGTTTTTCTCACTAGCTCTCGGATGACTCCTGCACTCTGTAATTATTTCTTTCACTGGCACTTATGCCGATATTGTACTCTTTGCCTAATAATTACTGTAATTATAGTCAGTATATGTGAGTTGGGTGCCTGTGTGATAAACGGTTTTATTATATGTGTTTGACAGGAAGTGATTTCTAAGTGGGCGTCTATAGGAAATTATCAAGGTACTGCTCTGAGACATGTTAAAATGTTTTTGGATAATAAATAACTTGATGAAGTAGTAACATGACAAGAGAGAGGGGCAGGGGGCGAGATGAAGTTGAATTAAAAAAAAAAATCTTCCATATTGCCAATGCTGCCTAAGAGCAGAAGGGGGCCGGTTTGCCCTGCTGGCTGGGTTGGGGCCCTGCGGCACACATGGGGCTCAGGCTGCCTTCAATTCTGGAAACAGCAATGATCAAGAAATGTGAGGCACGCAGTCCCTCCCTGCCCACCCAGCGCCGAGCTCCCTATCCTTCCTCCTTCCAGCAGGCTGACCCCCTAAGATCAGCCTTCAGAGGCCACTGAGCCCCCACTCTGGGACTGGGTTCCTGGAAATTGGGGACGCCTCTGTGAGAAACTCCTCAACTGAAAACTTTGTTTTTGAGGAAATTCAGGGATTAGTTCTACTTTGCCCCCAGAAAGAGGGAGTTGGTGGTAGTAGAGGGTGTCAATGAAAAGTAAAAACAAATAAGCAAGCTTGGAACTGAGGACTGCGTTTAAAAGCCACTACATCCTCTGGGAGAATCTTCTCGGGTCCCTCAGCCACCTCCCGTCCCTGGAGGTCTGCGTTGCCTTCCGTTCTGTGCACAGTTCTGTTTTCTGTACTACGCGGACAATCTGTGCTTCTATTACACTTCAATTACCCACAGATCAAACTCTTATGTTTGCTCAGCACATTTTGTGGGCCCACTAAACTATAATAATTATGCTCCACTTACTAGCTCTTACCAAGTGCTGTGTATTATGCTAAGTGCTTTCTATGCATTATTTCATTTAATCGTCCCACCCATCCCTAGAGTTATGTACTACGATTTTTCCATTTTGCAGACATGTGGTAACTTGCCAAAGTCACACACTACTAAGGGGCAGAGCGAGGGTTTCCAGCCAAGCAGGCTGACCCCACCACCTCCATTAACTTGTCTCTCAACTTCTATGAGCAATCAGGCAATAGGCATGTGTGTAGGAAACGCTAAACAATGTACTTAACACATGTTAAGTTTCTTAGCATCGATGGACGATGAAGCTTAACAGAAAGGGATTCATTACTTCCTTGAGCAGTTTCCTTTGCTAGATGACAAGAACTTCTTCCTCAGAACCCTTCAGGGCACCCCAGAGTCCAAGTGACTATGGAGTGCTGGGGAACATAGGAGATTCCATGCCCAGCTCTGGGCTGGGTGATGTCGGGGAGGGCTCGGCGGTGGGTGAGTCACAGTACAGACGAGAGAGGGGCCGGGCAGGCTCACCTGGGCACACGTACTCCTTCTTCTGCACATCTGCCACGTTGAAGCCCCTCAGGTGCACAGGAGCCATGCAGAGTGTGAACTGGCCAATAGTCCGCCGCTGTCGTAGCCAGTCCGACAGCCAGGCCAGGTGGCAGTCACAGTGCAGGTGGTTGGAGTGCAGGCGCCTGGGAGAGCGAGGGACAGAGGTAAGATGTGGTCATAGCATGGAGTGAACAGAGCAGGCCAAACCTCTGAGCCCCTCGGCCCAGCGTGATAATCCTCAGGAGCCCAGGGAAGCATCTCCCTCTGCACTCGTGAGTTACCACAGGAGCCTCAGCCCTTTTACTGCCAAACCACAAACGACTGTTATCTTCACATGCAGGGCACATCCCACGGATGCCTCCGGCGTTCCGAGCAAGTCCCCATTTCTTAATAGTAATGCCACTCTTTTTTTTTTTCCCCACTCAAGAAAGCCTCAGCATGTAGGAGGAGGAAAGTGACATTATTAAAGCGATGGTTCAGATTCGAGTCAAACTTCCAAAGAGGTGACTTGGTTGCAAATTTCAGTACTATAGTTAGCCTGGTCTCCAGATGGCTTGAGACAGCTCCTCACTCTCAACGCCTCAGTCTACAGTGGCACTGTGGCCAAGACCTGCCGTTGCCTTCACTCTTTCTCCTTCATTTCCTCCCTTCAGTGAATGAACCCCTACAGGGAATGCTGGGGAGCTTGTATGCACTAGCCCAGGGAGCAGGGCATGCGGGGCAGTTTCCCTTTTGAAGGATGCATCTTCTCTCCACCCACCCCCCTTTAAATAAGGAGCTGCCCATCCCAGACTCCTGGAGCTCACAGCAATGTCTCCACAGCCCTCCTCTTCTTCTCAAGTTAAATTCCACCAGGTGTATTTGCTATTCTGGTTCAGGAAAGACCCCTAACCAGTTCCGGGACTCTTTGGCCTTTCCCCTCCAGTAGCTGTGATTCCAGATCAGTTTCTTGCCTCTGAGTGATTAAGAGTTGCTAGAGGGATCTGCATGTCCTACTTCTGAAAGGAATCCCATCTGGTTAAATGACTAGAATTTACTTTCCATTAATTGAGGGGCAAACTAAAGATACTTTCCATTAATGGGGCAGAGGGGGGGCAACCTAAGGATACCTAGGGGCTTCTACAGGTTCTTCCCCAAGGTTTCTCGATCAGGGGCTTCCACATTCCCCACAACCTTAGCTCATTGGAAGTGGTGGTAGATAAGTTGTAGTCTGATGGGTTTCTGATGCAAATTTCAAATGCCCAATCGTGGACATGCTAATCAGCCAGGGGTATCTTGGGACTTTCAAGTACTTGGTGTCAAGTCGGTTAATGCTGAGTGGGGGCCTGAAGCAGTGGCTTGGGCTACCTCCATGCCTGAAATGGAGAGCGTTGAAGGGCCCTTGACCTCACTCCACTGAGTATAAAGTCAGCATTGCTCAGCATCGGCCACGTGCGGCTACCTTGGGGGGCGTGCCGGCACAGCCTTCCTGCCATGGCCTGGGTGCAAAGCTCGGGCAGGCCAGGGCCACTGGGGGCCTCGACAGCCTCAGGGGGCCCCAGATCCCATCATATCTGACCAACTAAATGAGCCCATACCCATGTAGGAGGTAATTTTTTTTTTCTGCTAAAAAAAGTTTGAGAAGATTTTTATGATTTTGTTTCCAAATGATTAATTTTGATGTTGTGATGTTCTTTTGGATTTCAGAGTCAATACTTTAAAGTTGAACACGTTTTCATAGGCTCCTAGGCCCAAGATACTGTGCCTATAATGGGCCCCAAGCGATTCTCCCCTTTGAGTTTCAAAGCGCAGACTCCTATGCTGCTTCCTCTTCATCCGGCACTTCAGAAAGAGGTGCCGCAGGCAGGAAAGCGTAGGGGGGCACGCTCCCAGATTAGGGGAAGGACATGAAGGAGACGAGGGAATTCCTTTTCTATCCTGGGCCTTCTTGGGAAATTTCAGCATGAGTGAAAATGATCTGTTTCCTATCAGTGAGTTGGAGAGAAAGAGACAGACAGACAGACAGGAGGAAGAGAGAAGGTGGAGGGAGAGAAAGAGAGGAAGGGGAGGGAGAGAGAGAGAGAGAGAAGGATGGGGTGTTGGTTCTGTGGCCAGGAATAGACCCCTGGGTGTAAAGGCTGCCTAGGAAAATGGCGACAGTGACAAGTGACAGTCCTCGTGACAAGGTGGAGCAAAGGCAGGTTGCAGTGGTAACAGAGACTGAGGTGCTGGGGTACTTCTGTGTGCCAGGAGGGTCAGAGCCTTCTAATGAGAGTCTGGCTTTGATGAGGAAAGGTGGCTGCCTTCTCTGAAGTGACGTATGGAAGCTGAGTAAACAGGGATTCCTATGAAGCGCTGAGCATGTGCCCACAAGGTAGATCAATGTTGACAAATTCCCATCCGTTCCAATCAGGGGTAAGAGATCAGTGGAATGACAAAAGTGAGGTTTAAGTAAGTCAGATCCTTATTAAGCGGATTAATTTCTGGGAGAATGAAACTGTTGGAGGTTTTCCTTTTGGAAGATTACATTAGGTCGGTTCTTTCTCAATCCCTGCCAGCCAGCCCCAAGCTACCTTTCTTCCTTACCTTCCTACGGATGATTCCTAACCTTTTGTCTGCCTTTGTGGGGGATTTCTCCCCTTCCAGGTGAGACCATGGGAAAGAGGTGACCAAAACTGACTTGGAAGCCACCTGAAGGCTCTTGTCAAAAGCCCACGGCAGTGGATGGGCTCAGATCCTTCTACCCGCGACCCTCCTTGGAATTTTAGCCACCAGAAGTGCTGGCAGAGTTGAGCTGGGCAGACTCTTCCAAGCATCTGCCTTTCATATCATGTTTGGGAGATCAAATTGAGTAGTATCGTCCCAAATACGAATAATGAAAGGAAAGTAATCACATTGATCAGAAAACGTGAGCCTGGGCACTGCCAGGAGTATTCCTAATCTCCGTGAGTGAGAAGAAAAATTACTATTATTATTTTTTATGTTAGTCCCCATACCATATATTGTTAGTTTTTGATGTAGTGTTCCATGATTCATTGTTTGTGTATAGGTGTTTCTACGCAAAGAAAAATTATTTTATTTACTTTTCATAATTTTGGTGAATTGGGATGGCAATGACCTGGGCGAAGGTGGCCTCCAGTGGCCCTTCAGCCAGGTGGCTGCTCTGGTTTCCCCTTCCTTGGCTCTTCTGCTTTTGTTTCTGCTGAATGGAAGGAGCTCAAGCTCTGATGTCAAACTGCGCAAATCTGACTTTGGCTCTGTGCTTTTCCGACTCTGACTTTGGGCAGTGATTTAACTCGGGGCCTCAGTGTTATGATCTATAAAATGGGGACTATTAATGGTGCCCCCTTCCCAGGGCTGTTGTGAGGACTGAAACGATTCATGAGAAGGGCTTAGCACAAGGCCCTGCACATTATTAGCCATTAAAGTAATGTCTGTGCTTATTACTGTCGTGAGGAGAATAGCCCCACGCTTCTGTCTCCTCCCAACCCACAGCCCTCCCTGTACAAGGTACCATTTCTTACTTAGACACCAAGGCATCAAGGTGCCTAGGTGTTTCCTGCATGTATTTCCGCAATCTTTCGCTGATGGAAACACCGTATTCCACGTTGGCAAAACCACCTTCATAGAAGATAAGGTGAATGAATACAAATGCCAATTTGTAAAAGGTGCCTTTTAGCCATAGGCGCTAAATTAAATTTCCAGCAAATCCTTTTAGAGAGGGTCAGTGTTCATTTTCTATAAAATGTGGCTTTCTGAATTAAATATAAAAGCTTTCCTTTAGAAATCCCATTTATGACTTCCTTCCTCTCTCCTCTTTCCCCCTTCCCCCACCACCAGTCTCCCCCACCCCCACTTTAATTACAGTGAAGGGGGATTAGTCAGTGCAAGTCTCTGGGGAGTTCTGTACAGAGCCGTCTCTGAAATTAAACTAAAGAGAAAGTGGCAGCAGGACGGAGCAAAGAGAACAGACGAGATTGACTGATTGATCTGAACTCATCAGCTGAGTGTTCGGGACCACAGGGAAGGATGACAACAGAAATGAGGAGAAGAAACTCTTTCACCCTCCTTTCTCACCCAAGGCAGCCAAACAAGGCACCTGAGAGCCAGACCCAGCTCCCGCCCCGGGGCCCCATCCCGTGGACCCAGCCCAGTTTCTGTTATTGCTGTTCCTAGATGGAGAACAGCAAGAGGGGAAGCCGGAATCACAGAGGGGCAGCCACAGGAACTGGACTGCGGGTTTCTGCAGGTGAGGGTCATTTTTCTTCTATTCAACCACCCCGTCTGGGGAGATGCAGGCCCTGCACTAGGAGGCTCGCTTTCAGCTTTCCTGGCCAGAAGCCCTGGGCACGCTCCTCTGCAGCTCATTTGTGGCTTGCCGTGGACTGTGAAGAGGTCTTTGAAGACCTCATGGTTTCTCCTTAAAACTCCATTACTGCACCAACCCACTTCAAAGGCGGAAGGCAAAGGACAGATTTTCTTGATGGAATTACGCTATCACGTGAGGGACTGAAGGGAGAACTGGGGAGCAATGATGAACCCTGGACTCAGATTCTTCTTCATAGTAACTAGTATTTGTTGAGTGCATCCCATGACAGTACTGCCAGCGTACCTCATTCTCACAGCTGTGAGACAAGCATTTATGAATTCACTGTCCTTACGGGGCAGACAGATGAAGAAACTTGCCCAGAGTAAGTGGCAGTCAGAGCTAGCCTTTACACTCAGGTCTGCTCAGGGAGCTCAGTGTGTTTCTTTATACAGTGCCTCACTGCTCCTTGCTTCATTCCTTGCCCCCAAGGTAAGGTCACTTTCTCACTCATGCAGGGGTTCTCAAACGTTATGAGCATCAGAATCCCCCTGGGGGGCTTGTTACAACCTGAAGGCTGGCACCACCCCCAGAGATTTGGATTCCGTGGGTCTAATCTCATTCCATGATGCTGATGCTGCTGGTCCAGGGACCCAACTTTGGGAACCACTGCTCTAAGGACTTTTAAATCTCTGTGGATTCCATGTTGCTCAGGGGCCACTGATTAGCTGGCTGGTTGCTTGGAACTTTCAGTCCAGATTTCTGGATAGAGTGATGATAACAGTAACAGTATCATTCATCATCTACTCCGTGCCAGGCCCTCCACATATCTCATCTCATCCAGTCCTCCCCAGCACCCCCATTGACAGAGGAGGGAACAGAGGTCCCAGAGCTAACAAAGGGCATAGCAGGCATTCCAGCCCTTTGCCTTGGCCCTATGTGTATTTAGCTGAAAGCTCTTGGGGGCTGGCTCTCCACTTCTACTGTAATGCAAACACTAATGAAGTTCCACCAACACAAGAAAACCATCCCTATGAACCCCTTTGGAAAGCCCAACAGAGTCCATTTGCAGAGAAACTTACAAAAGGCTTTCTGGTTGAGAGGAGAGGGGAACTCCCCAGGTAATAAAGGCACTGGGACTGCTCTCGGTATGGGGTGTTGTGGGGAGATTTGCTTTCTGAGTACACAGAAAAGGAAGGCTGCAGCCTACCCCAGAATTAAAGGTCAAGAACAAGTTCCTGCATTCTATCAGAATATTGTTAAGGGAGCAGGGGAGTGTGTTGGGTGTGGGCTGGGAGGATGGAGAGAAGGCGGGACTAAGGCTCCCACTCCGCCACGGCACACAGAGGGGAAAACATGACCATGGCACCATGATAGAACTGCCAATGGCAGGTGACATCAGCTCAGGAAATAGTGAGTCATTATGTCTCAGCTGTCCATGCTCTGTGACAATGTACCACTAATAAACTTTTCCATCAAGGTGGAACACACAAAGACGAATTCCCCCATCCCAGGCTAAAGAGAAATGAGTCTGTCCACCGTGGAATGGGGGTTGAGAACCATGGATGGCCCTGTGAAGCTTCTCCCTCATCTGGGGCTCACCAGCACCTCAGTCAGTGGTGGAAGGAGGCAGGGTTTGCTCTAGGACCCACGTGCAGAGCCAGCACAACAGGTTTCACAGGTCAGAGCATGGCACACGGGGCTGAGCGTGGCAGGGAGCAGGTGGGGCAGAAGCAGGGACCTTTACTCACAGAGTTCGAATCTTCGGCATGTGGTTGAAGCTCGTGACCAGGATACGGCTAATGTTGTTGTTGTTGAGGGTGCTGTGAAGGTAGAGGGAAAAGGGAAAGGGTTAACAAGGAAGTAGCATGGGTGGGGGGAGGGCAGCACCAAGACGTTTCTGGAAGTGGGGGAGGGATAGGTGCGACTGCCAAAAGGATCATAAATCAATAGCTATGGGGCAGCTGGAGACAAGGGGGCAGATCTCCAGATGGTAAGAGAATCCCTGGTTCTTTTTCTTCAGGCAGCTCTTTCATCCCCTCTGCTGCCCTCTCAGTACTCACAGACCCACCTGCAGCAATGATTATCACTTCCTGAATCCTACTATGTGCTGGGTGCCTCACTATGACATCTCTAATTCTCACAACCACTACAGTGTCCGTTATATATTACCGTCCTCATTTTTTGAGAGAAGAAAACCGATACGGGTCATTTTGGTTAGTAACACACATCCCTGCTAGGTAGGCGTTATCCTCGTGCTACAGATGGGGAAGCGGAGCTCCGGAGAGGGGACAGAATTCTCCCAGGGACCCCTGGCTGCTGAGCTTGGGAGATGGGACTTGAATCTAGCACTATCTTGTTTCAATTTCCCTGCTCTGCCCATTGCCCATACTGCCGAACACAGGGTGCTACATGGACAGTTTATTCTGGAAGTATGTTCTCCCTAGCTCACCCCCTCTTACCCTCCCATGGGCCCCCACTGGCCAAGGAAGAAGCCTTTCTTTGGAAGCCTTCACTGGTTAAGCAGACTTCTTTTGTCCTTGGCTCTTGGTAATCACATTACCTTTCTCTTAAAATGCCCTCCAACGTTTTCTATCCTGTGCATTACTACGGCCCCATGACCTGGTCCATATCCGATTCAAACTGAGTCTTATATACCCTACTTGTTTGATCTTGGGCAAATTATCAGCATCTCTCAACCACAGGTTCTTCATTGGCAGAAGGAGGCAGGTAATGGTACCTACCTCACGGGCTGGTAAAAGGCTTAGCGTGCAGTATAAACTCAGTAATGGAGGCTACCATTTTACTGACACTGGTGGAGTCCTGTCCTGGTCATTCCTGTTTCCCCCAACCCCAACCTCCATAGAAGTGGAAATACAGCTTCATCCAGCACAGTGGCCCCCATACCCACTGCACCCAAGGGGCCTGCAGAGATTCTCCACAACAGGAGGAGTCCAGTGACTATACCCCGCCTTGCCCCAGGCTATCCCTGCAACTCCCCAGGGCCTACTTAGCATTTGTTTGGCTAATAAGTCCAGAAGGAAATCTGTTTACCTAAAGACATAGAACCTAATACTTGTCCCTCCCTCCTCCCATATTTACCACACGTCCAACCATTTTAGGCATAGGGGATGGTAAAGAGGAATGCGCAGACCACGTCTGTGTGGACTGCTTCTGCCTCCTCCATACTTTACCAATGTTCCTGTGCAGACACTTGGCATTTTATGAAGTGGAAGCCACGTAGCTGTTCTGTGTCGTATGGCTTATCTTTTCTAAGAAGTGTGTGTTAACCCATCCTGTCTCCCCACACCCAGGTAGCCTTCAGAATATCTCATCTGACAAGGCTGAAGAATCTGCCCCTTCACTTCCTTGGCAGGAAGCTTCCTGGGTGTGGGGACTATGCGCCCCCAGTCGTCCACTGGATGAGGAATGCCTCTGGGGCCAAAACGATGCCTTTGTTTCCCTATCTGTCCCAGAGTTCTAGGCTCCACACTTTGGGGGTACCTCGTTAGGGTCATTGCCTCACTACCGGACAACAATCTGACCATCTTCCTCTCTCAAAGGCAAAGAGCAAGAACCTTCTGCAGAGAAGAGGCCTCCTTCCAAGCATGTCCAGCCACTCACATCAGGTTGAGTTCACAGCCAGCCCTAATTTGAGCTGAATACACAGTGCAGTTATATGCAGGGCTCGGCCATAACTGCATCCGGCAGGAGTCCGGCAGCAATGACTTATTAATGTATTACTACACTGATATTTAAATGTGAGCTGTAATGAGGGCTATAAAACATTTACGATAATAGCAATTATTCTAGAACCAAAATGACTAAACACGGTATTCAGACTTTCCTGATTTGCTGTGTGGGGCTGGCCAGCCCAGGGATGAGAGAGGGCTGGTGACCTCTTGGATGCCAACTTCCATGGCAGCTACAGGTTTTGTTTCCCTGATAAACCCCGATTTATTTGCGCTCCAGTCTCGGTGGCTTGTGCCCATGCATGGAGTACGGTGCTCTATCTGTTGTTTGCACCCCTCAGTAGCGGGCTATCAATGGAGTTGGTGGTTGTATAACCCCCCCACGGTGGAGCAGCGCTGGGGAGCATGTGCCTGGAAGGCAGAGACTGGGTTCAGATTCTGGCTCTGTCACTTGCAGCCCGTGCAACCGTGAGTAAGTTATCTTAATCTCATTAGGTTTCCTCCTTCAACATGGAGATCATAATGGCACCAATCTCAGAGCTTTGGTGGCGATTTAATGCGATGATACTAATAATTGCCACATTAGCTGAGAGCTTACTGTGTGCCAGGCAGGCACTGGGGCTGAGGGTTCTACTTGTACCATCTCATTGCTGCAAACACTATGAGACAGGCACTTTTGTGATCACCTCCATTTCATGGATGAAGCAAGCCCAACTCCAGCAATGACACCTGGATTGGTTGTCTCCTGCTACAATAACAGATTACTAAAAATTTTGTGACTTCAAGCAACACACAGTCTGGAGGTCAGAAGTCTAACGTGGGTTCATGGGACCACTTCTCTTCTGGCGGCATCAGGAGAATGTTTCATTGTCCTTTGCTGCTTGTCCTCAGCCTGTGGTCCCTTCCTGCAGTACTCCGACCTCCTGCTTCTGTGGTCACATCTCCCACTGTTCACTGTGACCCACCTCCCTGTAATGAGGAGCCTCATGAGGACATTTAGAGCCTAACTGAATAATCCAGGATAACCTGCCCATCTCAGGATCTTTTAGTTACATCTACCAAGTCCCTTTTGTCATAAAAGGTAATATTCCTAAGTTCCTGGGATGAGGATGTGGACTTTTTTTTTTTGGACAGAGGGGCCTTATCCAATCAACCACCATGCCCTGAAACAAAGCACACTTGTGAGCACAGCCTGGCTCGCGCACAACGCTCAGGAGGACTTAGCTGTTATTTTAGCTTGTGTTTCTTTAGTCTTTTATGGTTTACAATATGCTTTCGCGTTCACCTCATCTGGTATTTGTAGAACTCTGAGGTTGGGATTCTTATGCCCATCTTACAGACGAGCGATAGGAGGCTATGACGCTCAGGGTAGCTCATGAGCTCCTGGAGGATTCAGGAATCACTGTTCTTTCTTTAAACCATAATTTCTCCCAACTTACCCACTGCCTCCTGTTTTCAGGGCCAGTTTGTTACCCCAGCATGGATGTTCTCTGTCATGTCCACCCAGGCACCCAAAGCTAGAAAGAACTGCACAAGTGTCTCTTGTTCTATAAACTTCCTTGAAAATTAACCAACAGGAAAATAAACGGTTGGGTCTGACGATGACCCGCCACTGGATGGCTGGTCCAGACTAAGCTGTGGGGAACTCATCAGCTTGTTTTATTTACCTCCATCTCCTGGAGGGGTTCTGCCAGTTCCACAATCTAGCTTCAACCTCACAGCTCTGCTCCTTTGGAGATACTTTGAGAAAATACACTTTACCCCAAGTCACCCAGGCTGGAGGTTTTTCCCCAAATAAATGCTCCCAATTCAGCCTTTTCCATCAGGTATCAAGATCAAGCTCAGGGTCAAATTAATTCTATAAGACTTCAGAACTACTCTGCCCCCCCCCCCCACTTTTGCACCATCACAAGCAACTACATGGGCATTTCAGTATAAACCAGAAATAAAGCCATCCCCCCCCTCCATGAGATTTAACAACTGAACCACCCAGACGCCCCCCCACTCTATGAGATTTAAAGACAGTCTGCCTACCTCCCATTTCTCTTTTGTAAAACCCTTACCTGTTATACTGTATTTATACGGAGACTAAGGGTGACCTATATACTGTGCAATCACTCTTCTGTTTTGTCATAATCAGAACATAAATGTTTAATGAAAAAGGATCATTTTCCATATTAAAATGATCCATGCCATGTGGATAATGCTATTTCTACCAATGGATCCCATTCTCTCTCTCAGTTGTGAGCACTAGAAGGAGGGCATTAACCTTTTTTCCCCAGGGCACTGAGGGATTAGTGGACTTATTGCTCCTGGGGAGCACCGATAGAACCTTGGTACCCTGAAAAAATGTGCTTGTGCTCCTCAGCTAAATACTGTGCTACTGTGGCAAGACCAGGGCTCCCCGGTACTGAAGAACGCACGAGGAAGTTGTGCACATATGGGTCCATTCCAGTGGGTGACAGACTACTGCCCACAAGTCAAATCCCATCCAGTACAGCCTGTTTTTGTAAATAAGGTCATACCCACCCGTTTATGTATTGTTCGTGGCCCCTGCTTCTCGGTTATAACAGCTGAGTAGACGTGACAGAGACCACAGGGCTAGCCCTAGCCTAAAATAGTGACATCTGCCTTTTTATAGAAAATGTTTGCCGATCCCGCTTGCTCTAGAACTGGGAAGCTTCAGTCTTGCATTTGTCAGTAATGACCTGTGATGTGCTGGGCAAGCGGATGAGGACATGAGGTCAGAAGCTCTCAAAACACGGGTAGGAAAGCCCAAATAGCCACTGGTAGGGCTGGGACTCAAAAGCAGGGGGTCTAACTCTAGAATCCACACTGCTGGCCCGCATCACAGGCCCACCTGGAAGATGGGTCCCACTCTTCCAGAACCTACAATGCTGTGATGAGATCAGAGCCAAGGAGAAGGCCCTTTTCAAGGGACAGGGCAGGTGAGTCCATCCTGGGTTGGGTGTGGAATGAACTTGGGTAGTGGTTTTCTAAGTGTGGTCCCCAAACCTGCAGCATCACTTGGGAACTTGCTAGACATGTGTATCTTCAGGTTCCACCCAGACTTACTAATCAGAAGCTCGGGGGTGGGGGGGTGGGGGCGGTGTCCCAGCCTTGTGTGTTTTAACGGACCCTCCATAGTATTCTCATGCGAGCTCAAGTTTGAAAACCACTGAGCTAGAGAAAAAACTGAGAGTAGAGCCTTTACCTAAGTGTAGAGGACAGTATGTAGTCTACCTTCTTGCTGACTCTGGGACCGAAAGCCTCTTCTGTGGAGGATATGGGGTTTTCCTACTTAGAAGGAGGCCCAAGCTCTGAAACAGTACACAGCCCTCAATGAAGATAGCTGTAATCACCCTTGGAAAGCTCCAGCTTGGCATCTGCCCCCGGCTCCCCGCTGCTCTCTGCTGAGTGCTGAAGTGTGGCTCTTCCTCACATCCCTCAAGATAGCCATCTTCAGTCTGGAGGAGCTAAGTCCAGCTGCAGCCACGCCACCCTGGCAACCTTAATAAGGCTGACATTTCCCTCTGTCTCCTCCGATTAGGCCATCGCTTTATCACTCTGTGCTTTCTTGGCTCTGGGTGTAATCTGCGTGTTGTGTGTCCATAACACTATGTAATTGGCTCTAATGCAGCAGTATTATCTGTGAGCATGTATCACATAATTGCAAAACCAGGCATCGACAGTAAGTACCACTGCAGACTCCCAGCGCGCTGGCCTTCCTGGGAGACTCCTCGAGCCGCAACCCCTCTTCCCCTCCACACAGGTGGGAATCCAGACTCCGTGGGTCGGATAAACCCTCTCGGAAGATTGGCCTGTTCATCCCTTGTCTCAAGGCAGGTTGATCGTTCCTTAAGTCTCTGTATATAAGGTGGTTCCCTCCTTAACACTCCCCAGGGAGGAGACTTGGTGAGTCATCAGCAGCCATGCAGCGAAATGTCTTTTTCAAGTGAGCTTGGAGGTGCCCTGACTTGTACTTACAAATACCTGTGTCCCCTGGCCAGCCCTCTAAGCCCTGAAGGCGGAACCCCTCCAACAGGGCCTGTATTGAATTCCCAGGGGCAGACACAAACCAAAGTAGGTGGCAGCATTTTCTGGAGAGCGGCTGAGTGCAAATACTGTGGCTGGACCCTGCAGGATGGATCGAAACTGCTGGCCTGGGGAATGAGAAGCACAGGGGGATTCTGGCAGCGTGTGGGCCTCAAAGGGAGGGGTGGAGAGCTCACTGCTGCGTCTCCTTCTTGCTGGCTTGGGCAGGGAAAGAGGAATGAGACTGAGAATGCTTTAGGTGCCTGCTCTCTTCTCTGGCCTATCTGTCAAAGCAGGGCTGCCTTGTCTTGGGTCTTGCTTGGTGGCTGCTGACTAACAGTCACCGTGGCCCCAGGAATCAAGGCCCATTGCTGATGACCAGGCCCTTCCGCCTGCTCCTAGGTCCTGGGAATGTGAATGCTGTTGGCTGGCTCAGTCCATTATAATGTGTGTAGGTGGTGTCTCTGTGGACTTGGCTGCAGGAGAACACACACCGAATGCCCACTGAGGTTAAGGGAGGCATCCCCAAGCCTTTCCCCCAGCCCAGAATCTCTCCCCAACTCAATGACTCAGTCATTTCTGGAGGAAGCTCTCCTGAACGTTTCCCTTCTATCACCCAGTGGCACATCGTTCTGCTTTGGCTGGAGGATCTAGGAAACTCCAGAAATCAGCAAGAATGTACGATGATGCATCCTTTGAGAAAATCCAAACTGAGCTTGCCAAGATCTTCCAGTAAAGATGTCAGTAAGAGCAATAACAACACTGATACTAATTATTAAGTATTCGCTATGTGCTGGCACTGGGCTGAGCACTTCTCACACATTATCTCATTTAATTCTCCCAACCATCCTGAGGTAGACCTTTCCATTTTGGAGCCTCGAAACATCTGCTCTGATCACAGCTGTAAAGTTGCAGAGACAGTCTTCAAATATAGGGAAGTGGGATACCAGGGCCTGTATTTTTGCCGTTCCACAAAACTGCCTCTTACAGGACTGTCTGACAGATGCTGGCTGTCCCGTTTCCGTGTCTTTTCCAAGGCCGAGACGAGTCCTAGAGGCCAGTGGGGCTCTCAGCCCTCACGGACTTCCATGTGGCGGGGACTATGGTGTTTGCCTCCCTGCCAAGGCTGCTCAAAGGCAGCAGCATGACCTGACCCTCCTCTTGTCTGCAGAACACAGAGCTCAGCACGGAGCACGAGGGCGGCGGGAGAGGCTACACAGGAGAGCGGGCAATTCGGTCTTAGAGCCTTCTGAGGACAAGGTTTGGCTAACGGCGGCTAAGTGTGGCCAGAAACCACGTTGGATCAGTTGGTTGGAACCAAGGGTACAGATCTGCTTCTTAAGCAGAGCTCATCTTTGGGCTGTTTGGAGCAGGTAGTGAGTCTCTGAGGGCAGATGGGGCAGGAGGAATGAGAGGGCCAGAGGGAGAGAGGAGAAAGGATGGTGGTAAGCCACCTCTCGCACATTACCTCCACTCCGGGACTATCCTGGGTGCCGCCTATTACTGATTTCCTTGATCTCCCTGCGGACCGTTTAAATTAAAGCTCATAACCATTGTGTGGGCATATAATGAAACCAACTGATGCTGCACTGATTAGTCCATTACTCTCAACTGTTAGAAAACATAATGATCTCACAAGGGGCCTTATTCACTGACGTATAGCAAGTGAGCTCTCATTTGACACCTCAAATTAGCAGCCAAAGCAGTAACAGCTGGGGTTTTTGTCTCAATATTTGTACCCGACTCTAAAGTGATTTGGCACCGGGTGAGCGTTATTTTTAAACACAGAGCTCTCACCGCCAAGTAACATTTTAAATGGTCTCCAGGTGTCATGTAAAACCTACAGAAATAAATAAAAACAATCAGCTGCCAATTTGAGTCTTTGATGATATCGATTCCTTAACAAAAGGGCTCGTCTTTGGTTCTCCCTTCATTATATATTCATATTGTGACAGGCAGAAGCTCATCTCCTTCTACTCAGCAGAGCCTCGGTGTTAAAATGGAAAAAAAAAAAAAAGATGACTCCAAAATAAATGTAAAAAGCGGAAGATCAAAAGAGAAAGATGAAACTTCAAATCCTGCCATTGCTCAGTCAGATGCCCGGTAGTGGAGGTATTCCTGAGGCTCCAGTGTTTTAGGTCCCTTGATTCTGAAGAACTCCTTACTCATTTTTTGAGATGGTCACAGACACTGCCTGGTGGTGATTTAGAATGATTCAACTGCCTCCCAATGACCATTTTAATTGTAAAATGTGCCTTCAACGACAACATGAATGAGTGGCCTCTCCCGATTCTGTTTCGTCATCCATAGGCTGGGAAACTGGGCCATCAATCTTGTCTACTACATTATTTAGAAATCAGGAAGTTGCCAGTGTGCCAAGATTCTGCAGTGGGCTGAGGATGGAAGAATGACCTCCAACTTACATAACCGAACAGGTGAGTGTACAGTCAAGGCGGTGGGGGGGGGGGGGCAAGGGACGATTTCCCCCTCAGCTGCATTTCAGCCCGTAAAAGAGGAAGAAGGGAGAAGTTTTTCAATGCCCACTAACGTGTACACTATGAGAGAAGAGAGGACACGCCAGTTTTGCTCCCTGTGGTATAGGCAGGGTCTTGCCCAGTGTTTGGCACATAGAACAACTCAATAAATATTTACTGCATGGATGGATGAGTTTCAAAATGTGAAGGGTCATGCTTTTGGCATCTTTTCATAAAAATAAATTTCCACTCTGAACAGCTGCCTGGGCTGATCCAGGAGTACAAACTCAGCTGCCTGCAGGAGCCAGGTTTTACATCTGAGCAAGTGGGTTGCGTGGGGTCTGCAGTAAACCCAGCTCTGCCACCCGGGATCGTCACTTCTCGTTTCAAAGGCTTGTTCCTATCCTGGAATGTGGGTGCACCTGCTGCTGGCTGTTCCTTTTTTTTTTTTTAAGAGAAAGCCAGACATCTAGAATTTTTATGTGAAGTCTCCTGGTTTTTTAATATTGGTGATTAAATTATCTTAAGGAACAAAAGTTACAAATGAAAAATAACTTGGATTTGGCTTTGCAGATGCCAGTTTTTAGTCTCTGAACCAAAAAGATCAATTTAACAGTTTGATTCATCTATATCACATGTATCATACATATATCATATATGTATATTCAACACATATCACATATATAACACACTTTGAGATATGTATATATATAAAAATTGATGTGTGTGTGTGTATGTGTAAAATCCAAGTATGTTAATGGTGAAATGTGGTTGACACCTTCCTTCTATACCACATCTCTGGGAGGGCAGCCACCAGGAATCTACTCTTCAAATGAACTATCTTAAATGATAGAAAAGTATTCAAGTTCTCCCCCCAGCCCTCCCCAACCATCATTACCTGGAGACAAAGAATTTTGAGAAAGTTTCTGTTTATAAGGGTAAGGCTGGGTCCCACCAGGTAGGCTGCTCTTCCCAGCTTTCCACACACTGTGAATCAGTTCTGTGGCTAAACCTGTAAGTTATTTCTTATGTACGGTTCGGAACTAAGCCACAGGGTGCATGAGGCTCTGTTTCTGGGCTGAGATGCTGACAAGGTCCGGGTCTACCCTCTGATCTTTGCAAGGGAGGGGCTCTCTCAGGGAGCTAGACACAGTTTACTTGGGCTGCTTGGGCTCAAAGAGAGGCAGGGTGCTTCCTCGTCTGGCCTCTGGTCACCACTGGTAGCCAGGATCCATGATGTAGAATTCAATCTCTTCCCAGATTGCCTTCCTAACAGACAGCAACCTGTTGGCTACTGAGTGGTCATCTCCCAAGCAGTGGCTGCAGGACTAGAAGGCCCTAGAAAGGGAGGGTGTTGGTCCCCATACTGAACATATGCTGTTCTCTCTGGAAAAATGCTAGAGATTAAGAGATGATGGGATGGGCAGGGCATAGAGGCTGTCTTCACTATTCTTTGTTCCCCTTCTGCTAATACAGGGGAAAGGCAGACAGCAATACAGAGCACTGGAAAAAGAGTCAGTGGACCTGTTTTCTGGCTTGGTTCTTCTGTGAAATTTTTCTATGGCTGTGTGTGAGTCACTCAACCTTCTGGGGGAATTCCTTTCTTTTAAAACAAAGTGGTGGGACTTGTTGACCTCCAGGGTCTTTCCAGGCTACAGTTCCACTCTCCAATTCACACTGGGCTGGTGCTGGCTCTAAAATGGCAATTCTGGAATGGGAATCGTTTTCCAGACAGCAGTGGAAGGGCTGGTGGATGTCTAGATTTGTATAAAGATAGGACATCTGACCAGACTCTGAAAATCACAACTAACCCCCACAGCATTTGAAAAGTTTTGCAGAGTCAGCTCATTTTGTTTTTCTCTTTATGAAAATAAAGTTTCAGCTTCTGTGGGGTTAATGGGCTTGCTTCCCTAACCAGCTGTCGCATCTCTAGCTTATATATGGAGAAGGGACGGGTCCAGACATGGGAGCGATTTTCCTACCCAGTTGACTTTGTGGAAGTGATTTGCAAGGCTGAAAGAAGTGAATAATTGGGATCAGGAAACTAATTCTCGCAGAGACAGGGTTTCACGTGGGTGGGAGACAGTTTTAATAATCATACTCCTGGGTTTTAATAAAAATGGGTCTTTTGCAGGTACAAGATCCAAATGGTTAAATTCGGAAAGAGAAAGGGCAGAGTGGAGGGTGAGGGGAGTGGCAAATACCTCAAAGTATTTAACTTCAGAAGATACACTGTTTAAATGTGCCTCTTAATGAACGTGAACCGGCCCCAGTGGTTTGGAACAAAGCAAGCAGGAAAACAGGCCTGGAGGGAGCTGTGGAGATTTGCAGAGGGCCATTCCTGTCCAAATGGGGTACTTGCCACTCCAGCTCTAAGCCTGCGATGTCCAATAAGGTAGCCACTAGCTAAAGGTGGTGATTTAAATTTAGATCAATTAAAATTAAATAAAAGGTCAGTTCCTCGGTTGTATGAGCCACACTTCAAGTGCTCAAGAGTCACATTGTGGTTAGTGCCTATCATATTGGATAGCACAGATGAGAAGCATTTCCTGCATCACACAAAGTCCGATGAGACAGCGCCACTCTAGACAATCAGAGCCACACGCGTGCCCAGGATTGCCACAGCTTCCAGATATTCCGGGGAAATTGAAATCATATACTTTTAAATAACATTACCTGAGTTTTAAACATTGGCAACTAATTCTAATTTTTTTAAAACACTGTAAAGCCTAAACCAATTAAAAAAAATCAAACTCCGTATCTGAAGTTTTCATTTAACTATGGGCCAATAGTTGGGGTCCTCTGATTTAGTTATAAGTCAAGTGGGAATGGGCACTCTAGAGCTTCTATGAGTCCAAATATGACGTTGGAGAAACAGAATCAGATTCCCTCCATCCTTCCTCCTCACCATCCCTTGCTTCTAAGCACCTTCACAGATAGGAAATGGAAGCTGAGAAAGGTAGAGATGATGCTCTGATTCTCCCCAGCATTGCATCTCCATGTCTTCCCCATGCCATCCTCCCCTCCGGAGAGCCAACTAGCAAGAAGGGGTCAATTTCCTGCTTGAGTTCCGAGGACCTTGACTTTCAGGACACATTTCTGCAGAGTAATGGACTCTTGGCCACAGGTGAGCTGAGCCAGCCAATATTCTGCATCCTGGATGGAAGTGGAGGTTGAGCAAGGGGCAGGTTCCACTCTTCAAGGAGTCACGGCTCCCTGGCCTGGAGACCCTTGAGAGCCATGAGATGAGAGCTGAACGAGAGCAAGATACTCCCTGAATGTGCTCACACACTGGTCACTGAAGCCATTGCTGGCTGCTGGAAGACAGAGAAAAGATAGAGGCTGACCATCGGCACAGGAGTGCATTTGCAAATTGGTGTAGAAGCTCCATTTTGGGAGTGAACTGACCGCTGTGTGCATTTGGTAACTCTGTGGTATTTCCCCACTGGCCTCCTCATCTTGCCCCCAAGAGGAAACTCTCTGGAATCTGTTTTTCAAAGATTCAGTTATTTTTCTAGTTTGTTTCAGGTGGGACAAAGCAAACCTAGTTTGTCCAGCCAGAATTTCACCCCAGAGACCTGGTGGCTGGAGTCCATGGCCCCTTTGGACAGTAAGACTTCCATTACCTGAGTCCACCTAAGTGCTGCTCACAGGAGAAGTTGATAATGGGAGTCCTACCGATTCACAGATCCTCTGTGCTCAAGAATAGTTCCACGATCTTCACCATATCCCCTTAACCCAGGAATGTACACTAATGCATTTTCAATTCAGAGACTAAACAGAACTTTAGTTAACAGGAAAATACAATCAAATGGAAACCATTGGAATACTCTCCCCCACCCCAATTCTAGCTACTTGAACTGTTAAGGTACTGCTTATTTAAATGGAAAAAATTATCCTTTATTTCAAAGGAAATTTCACTTTTTCCTTAAGCTGATGTTCTCAAAACCAAGCTAGCCATTTTAAGAACATGGCTATGATTGAGCCTTGAGCCTGGGTGACTATGAAGGAGGCGCGTGTGTTGTGTGGCCCATGTGAGCATTTATAGAAAACCTAGATCCTTTCCTAGGATCCTAGGGGCTGAATGGAAGTTACTGGTGCCTTCCACAAAGTGCAGTTTTAATTCTGATTGCCTGAACAAATCACAATTTGTAGCACCGTACCAAAAAAAAAAAAAAAAAAATCATATTCTGGAAATATTTTAAGACTTTCATTAGGCAGTGACAGTTCTATATTCAAAGCTATGTCGTGACTAAATACCCTGATTCCAAATTCTGTTGAAACAAATGTTTTCAGCTCCCAGAGAAACTCAGGTGAAACACCTTGTAAATAAATGAAAATGAGCCTTGTCTGTTAGAAAACACCACTTTTCACTATGGCTCTAATTTTGTTCATAGATAATTAAAAAAATATCGCCATTTAGCTGGAGGAATAAAAAAAAAAGGTAATGTGAGAAATGTGCTGTTTCAGTAAAATACTACATCATTCAGTATTTAAAATAATTTTGGGACAATCACAACCTTAAGTTCTGTTCCGGACAGAAATGTAACAGAGAATATGGAAACTGGGTGGAGTAGGTTTCTATTCAGTTAGTTAATTTCAACTGAATTTGGTTCCATGTACTTTATTTATTTATTTTTTAAAGAGAGTTTATTTATTTGAGAGAGAGGGAGAGAGAGAGAGTTTTAAACATTGGCAACTAATTCTAATTTTTTAGAGCGGTGGGGAGGGGCAGAGGGAGAGGGACAAGCAGCCTGCTTGCTGAGTGGGGAGCCTGACCTGGGGCTTGATCCCAAGATTGTGAGCTCATGACTGGAGCGGAAGGCAGACACGTAACTCATTGAGCCACCCAGGCACCCTAGTTTCATGGACTTTAAATGACTACCTACTTTGTTTCCAGTTTGTGTGAGGTTCTGGGGACAAGGCAGTGAAACAATATAGGCATGTCCTTCAACTTCAGTTGTGGCGAGTGTCCTGGTTGGGTGTCTGCTATTTGCTAGACCTACACCTATGGTACCTCCTTTAACCCACATACTAGCCTAAGGGGTTGGTAGGTATTATTGCTTCTATTTTTCAATGAGGAAACAAGCCCCAAATCACCCAGTTTGGTGAAGCTGGACCGGCAGCCAGTCCTATGGGAGAACTCTAACATCCCCAAGGTCAACCTTGGCCTTATACCTCCGGGTTTGGGGTGGTTCTGTGGAATTGGATGTAATGCTGATTAAGCTGAGGTCATAGGTTTAGATCTGAGCGCCCTGTGGGTCAACTTTTCAAATATGAAAAACTATCATTCCTGAATCATTGTGGGCATTTACAACAGCCCGTAATCTTATTAACGCATATAATTGTTTCTTTGGTATGTACGCTCCAGAATGCATTTTTTAATTTTAATTTTAATTTTTTGTAGTAGAGCAATGAAGGGCAGGGGCTCAAATACCAGGCAGAGCTGGATTTGCTACTTGAAGGGCAGGCCCAGGGACTTGCCAGGGGCACTTTGGGCAAGTCATTAGCTTCTCTGAGTCTCAGTTTCCTCATTAGAAAAATGAGATTAAGAGGTTCTACTTTGTAAGGTTGTGGTGAGGATTTACATAAAATGCTGGATTCTAGTATCTTGTCATAGTCCCTGGAAGATAGCAGACACTAAGAAATGGAGGTTGTAACAGTAATTATAATATCTATAGTGACTATAGTAATTGTTATAATATCATTGTATTATATGTTGTTAATTACTATTTGTATCTAGTTCCACATTCAGAGGAAGCTCAGTTGAAGTGGAGGATAGACCTCCATTTGTATAAAGCTCTGGGTTTTCTGTATCGGGCTGACAAGGTCTATGAAAGTCCTTACACCCAAATCCCAGCACCCTTCAGCCAGGACAACAACCCCATGCTAGAGGAGTGAGCACACCCTGATCTGGGTGTCAGGACTATTGTTAATTTCCTGTCACTGCCTTCTTCTTACACCAGCAAAGGACTTTCTTCTCCATTTTTGTGTCTAGTGGGGCTTGGGGTCAGGCCATGTTGTACCTGCCTGGATGCGGCTGAATATCTACCCTAAAAGTCTGGTCAATTCCCACCCACCACTGCTTTAACTCTTGAATCGCTGTTCTCTAAATGTGAGCTAAGAAGGAGCTCAGTACATGGGATGATGAAGGGGTCCAAGGAACATGAAACTGGGTGGGGGGTGTTTATCTCATTTCTCATCAGTTGCATAGACCCAATGACAAGTGCTTTAAAATCAAAAGGGAATTTGGAGGCTAGTTCAACTCTTGAGAAGAACTTTCCAGAAGATGGGGCACAAGAGATTCCTGCTTGCTTCTGTGGTGTCCTCGCTCAGCTTGGGAGTCCTGGACTCCACGTCACTTGGTTCTGCTTATACATGTCCATTCAACAATTCTGGTAAGCTCTGGCCCCTCGAGTTTGATGCACCAGAGAACCTGCTCTTCTAAAGCTTTACTGTCTCTGGCACCGGGCACCATGCTGGCACACAGTGTTTCCTTGCTTCATGGATGGATGACAGCAGGGGCCACCTGGGCTGGCAGGTAGCTGAAATGAATGGAGGTCGGTGGGAAAGTAGAGTCTACTCATCCCTTCTGAGGAGGGATGTGCTCTTTAGCCACAACTGACTGTCACAAAGCAGAAATGCAGCCCAGGGCTGCCATTGCTTCAGGTGTACCAGAAACCCAAAGCTGGCCATCTGTACTTTTAAGAAAAATTTTATAATTTTAAAATATGAGATTCTAATTTCAATTAAAAAATACTCGACAGGATTGAGGGCGCCTGGGTGGCTCAGTTGGTTAAGCGACTGCCTTCGGCTCGGGTCATGATCCTGGAGTCCCGCATAGGGCTCCCTGCTTGGCGGGGGGTCTGCTTCTCCCTCTGACCCTCCTCCCTCTCATGCTCTCTGTCTCTCATTCTCTCTCTCGCAAATAAATAAATAAAATAAAAAAAAAAAAATACTCGACAGGATTGAAAAAAACTCATCTGTGGGTGCGACATAGTCTGTGGTCTATCTAGTTTCCAATGTCTGGTTTCAAAAGAGCAGAAAGCAGGATCATTCCTTGATTCTGTCATGTGCTCAAGTTTGCCCTCCTCCTCAAATCTCCTAAATAAAACACCTAATAATGGCTTTGAAAGGACAACTGTGCTTGGGATCCCCAGTCCTACAAAGGGTTTTTTTTTTTTTTTTTCCTGGACAGCCTAGTTGCATGAAGGTGTCCAATGTGGGCAAAGAACATGGGATCAGGGGTCCACAGACCCAGCTTCTAGTCCCCTTGCTGCCACCAACTTGCTGTTTCCCTTGGCAAATCTCTTAGCCAGAGCCTGGATGAGGGTGAGGGACATGGGGTACCCAGGTGCAAAATGTTATTTGGCCCGGGCTTCACTCTTACCTGTTCTCAATCTCTCTGTGCCTTCTCTCAAAGTAAGAGGTCATCCCAGAAACTAAGGTCCTTACAGGCCCAGCCTGTAATAATGTCACTGAATTTCCAAAATTGGCAAGTGACATAAATGGAGGTAGACCTTCAAAACAACACACGCTGGTTATCTGCAGATGTGTTGGACCTGCATGCAATTTAGCTGGTACCAGTGATTTATCAAGGGCAGGCTCCTCACTGGGATATGTGAGCATTTTCAGGCTATGCTCCTGACATCTTTCGTTTGGCATTTTTGGCAGCATTATCTACTGAACTTCTGATTTGCTACATGTTGTCAGGAGACAGTGTCTGAAAATCTTTTTTCCTTTCCCACAGTACTACTGAAAAAAAATTATTTTATTAGCTAGGTTTTCTCATTTTTGTTTCATTTGTCCACACCCTTAATTTTTTTTTCATTAAACATATTTCTGACCCAGGACAGCATGTTGGGCAGGGAGGTGCCTGGTATAACTGGCAAAATGCCTGGCTGTCCTCAACCTCACTGGCCAGGAAACCAGCTCAGAACACCATGACGAATGATTCCTGACCACATAGGGTCAGAATTGCAGTCTTGGCATATTCAACTGCAGTATAAACCCAACTTGGAGGAAACCGAGTATGTGAATCACCAAATGTATAGAACAGGTGGAAATGAAAGGCCAGTGATTTGGGCAACAGAAGGCTGTCTGAGTCATAGCAACTCTCAGTTAAGAACCTTAAGGCCATACAGAAAGCTGGGGCTAGATCGTGGGAAGGTCTGAAGAATGGAGCCCCAAACCACTGAGTGACAAAGTCAACTGGTGATGTCCAGAAGCGAGAATAAATCGTCTCTGGGACTAAGAATGTAACTCAATGAAAAAGCAGGACTATTTTCTTTCCCTGGCAAGTCTGATTTACCTTCAACTTTGGGGACCCACTAACTGGGTAAAGGAAATGACAATTTCAGAAGCATGTGGGAGACTCCAACGTGATCCTGGGCAGGACTGTGAATCACCGCTAGCTCGCCTAGCCCAGCTCTCGGAGGCCGGTTCATACCACTCTGTGGCACCTGTTGGCCACGCTTCCAGGGAACCAATGCCACAAGAGCCTTGGCAATTACAGATCTGGAAAGCTGCTTGGTAGAACGGTTAATCACACAGGCTCTGCTGCTTACTAGTTAAGCAGCTACTTGCCTTCTTTCAGATAGGTCTTGTGCAGAAGGAGGGCTGTGAGGATGCAGAGGGAGAAGGTATGTAGGAGCACCACATCCACTGTCAGGCACGGGTAACTGAACAACGGAGGCTACAAAGGCTGTATCCTCTGCGCCATGATTCTTCCCCTATGGTGGCACCGGGGCCTTGCGAAGTTTCACCCGCACTATGCTTTTTCTCTTAGTCCCTTTTCTGGTTACCTGGGAAGGGGAGGAGGGTGGTGGCTCTTTTCCTTTGTTCACCATATTTTGTGCTAGACATCCCCCACTGGGCAGGAGCCAAAAATGAGGATGAAGTGAGCAGATGTCATAGCCTTTTCCAGCCCAGTACCCATTCCTCTCTCTTTACCGCTTTACCCCTTCCTGGTTCTCGAAGGCTCCCGTCCTCAATTCCCATTGTGTGTCCTGTGGGACCAACCTCAGCCTGGATGGGAAGAAGTTTTACAGCAGTTCCAGCCACAGAAAAAAATGGAACAACAGGGGGCTCCCATGTGAAATATTTCCACTAGTAGTTGACACCCACAAACTTTCCTTAAGTTAATTTTGAGAGAGCTTTCCATGGGGGTAATCGTGAGTCTTTCCTTGTTTTTTATCTCATCTGCCTAATGTCAGGGAGAAAACACACCTGTAATACTCTATTTTGTCTTCTTTAATTTGCAGACTTTAAAGCTTTAGATACTTAAAGACGACCTTTCTGGGGATAGTGTGTTTTGAACCTCTCTCTCTCAGGGACTTACTAAGTTAATATATAATGTCTTCACTTAGTTCCTATTTATTATTTCATTGTCAAGATTCTTTACGGTGCCTAAGTTGTGATTACAGAGAATTGTGATAAAATGTCAATGTGCAGATGAGATTTGGAAGGTCTGGGGGTGGGGAGGGGAGATTCTTTAAATGGAGATGTCAGCTCCAGCCAATTTCAGAATGGCTCACCATTAAGATAGATGGTTCCAAAGCCGTGTGCCTCTGCTGGAAATTAAAAACCCATGGAATAAATGATTATGATTAATTTTAAGTACTTAGCCATGTGAAGCCAAATGAGAGTGTCTTTAAAACAAAGCTATTGATCTGGCTTTGTTTGGAATTGAGAAGATAAACTAATCAGATCCTGTGGTCTCTTTGTAATAATAGGGAATGAGAACTACTTTCTCCCCCCACCCGCCACCATAGGCTTTTAAGATTCAAGTTTGAGAAACTTGGTGTACCAACATGCTATATAACATACCAACATTTTAAAATTAGCAAACACTGGGGTAGAGAAGAGCAGTCCAGTTCTGTCCCAAACAGGGGTTTGATGGGGATGAGGGCATGATGGGGAGAAAGTGAGGGGAATGGAAGGGACAGAAGCCAGTTCTTCTTAAAGTTGAGGGAACAGACTCAGAGAGGTTGCATTGCTTGGCCCAAGTCCCACTGTGCCCAGGTGTGTCTGACTGTACGGCCCCATCCCCTCCCTCAGACAGCCTTCCTCGTGAGGCGAGGCACCACCACTCCCAGTACAGAGAGCTAACGTGCGGGCTGTCCAGTTGTCACAGCTGTTTTGTGGCAGCTGGTGATTTCCATTTCCTGGTCTCTTCCCAAGGAGTTTTCTCATCCTCCTGAAGAAAAGGGTGACATGCTCCCAGCAGCCCTTCTCCAGAAAGGCTTTTTTGCAGGCTGGGAAAATTGCGCCTACCCTTCTCAGCCCCAGTCTCCTGATCAGGGAAGTCCTAGGTCACTAAATTGGGCTGGTATCCTTTCCCTAGCAGACGTGCATTTGTTGACGGTTCTGGGGTCAGAGTTTGGGTGAGGAGCCACCATCCATCTTAGGATTGACAACCTGACCTCCCTGGCTGTGGGTCCTGCCGCTTCTGTCCCGGGAATTCGCGGCTTTCATCAGATTTCCGGCACCTTGCAGCATCAGCATCCCCTTTTATTTCCCGTGATTCCTCTTGGAATCACCTTCCTCTCGTACAACGTGGAGAGGCTTTCTCCAAGCCGTGTCCACTGGCTGCAGGGCCAGGTGAAAAGGAAGGTGGGAGGAGGACCTTCCTTCATGTAGAAAGGGACATTTTTATATATTCATTCATTCATTTCTGTGACATTTATTCATTCCTTTGGAAGTCAGAGGTATGTAACCTGGTGACTAGGTAGTTTTTTTTTTTTTAATTTTTTAATTTTTTTTTATTTTCAGGGGTATGCTCAACAAATTCTACCCTATCATACACTGGATAGAACTGTACCATCAGAATTATTTTTAGAACCAAGCAATTACAGAATTTGGAAAGGGGAAGCCAGCCCCAAGGTATAGCAACAAATCCTTCCTTTTCCAAATGGGAAAACTGAGACTCTGAGTGCGGAAGGGACTTGCCCAAGGTCACACAGCCAATTAGGGGCTGAGTCGGGACTGAACCACACATCTCCTGACACAAGTTCTACTAGGCTTTATTGCTTTCCTTTCTAGGTTTCACAAATCAGGGATAGCTGGAAGTGTCGCTTTGGGTGACATTCAATCGAAATGTTTTCTTACACAATTCTACTTTAGTTTGAATGACCCCAAGATGATTCCTAGCTGAATTCCAGCCCCCAACCCACACCTGGAAAACTGGAAATCAGGTTAGACCCATGGGAAAAATCCAGAACACAGAAAAGCAGATCCACAAGGTATAAGGGGTGGGATTCCACCTCCTCTCATCTTTCTCTCACCCTGCCACTTTAAGGTTACTGCTTAAAGTTTGCATTTAAACCTAAGGCGACATCCCAGGAGCAATGGCAATGACTAGACTTTACCAGGCTGTTTGGCAGCGCAGCCCCCCCGCCCCCGCCCTGTGCCAGGTCCCTTTGTGATTCTGGGTGATATCAACTGACCCCTTGGTGCTATCCCCTCTCTCATCTCCCAGACCTGTAACCTGTCTCTTCCCATGCCCACACTCAAACAGACTCTCCCTGAACGCTCTGCCTGGCGCTGGGGGGCTATTCCAGCCCATCTGTTCCACCCAGCAACAAATACCACGGGAGCACCGGGAGAGAAAGGACTCGATTGAGACTTAATTAGCAGGAACCCCAGTTTGTGGGAGGTGAGAAATCACACTTTGCTGCCTGCAAACACTTTGGCCAAGGTGAGCCAGAGGGATCTCCCGGTTCCCAATTTTAATAGCACTGCAGCAGAAGACACAGAAATGCAATCCACACGGACCCCCTGCACACACACTCCCCTTTCTCTCCTCCTCACAGGGACACACACACACATGCACATAAGGCAGCGGTCGCAAAATCAACTCACAGGATCTCCAAATCGCGCAGCGCTCGGAAGGCTCCATCTTCAATGCAGCTGATGTGGTTGTTGTCCAGTTGCCTGTGGAAAAGCAAGGGGAGGGCATGAAGGCTGAGCGGGGGCAGCGCCGAGGAGCCGGGCGGCCCGGGCCACCCGAGCGCCTGTCCCTCCACCCCTGGCAGGCTCTGCTCGTCCCCGCCAGGAGCTCGCGCAGAGCCAGCCTGTCTGCCACGCTGCTCCGTCCCTGCTCTCTGTCTGGGAGAGCTACACAGACGAGCGCACCAAAGGCTGTCAGGTCTCAGTAAATATTAATTGCGCATTTTTTTTTTTTTTTTTTTTTAGGCAGAAGGGAGTAATTTCATTACATTAGGGCATCCAATCCATTACGAGCTCTTACCGTCATGTCACTGAAACAATTTCATTAAGCTAAAGGCCTGTAAATCATTGGAGGTCACTGCTCTGCCCTCCGCGACCTCCCAGAATGCTTTTTTCCCTCTCTCCCTCTCCCTTGTCTCCCTTTACTGGAAGTTGCAGTCTTCTGCTCTGACACAGTGCTAAATCTCAAGGCTTTATCTGCCCAAGAGCAGCGAGGGTGCATGGGGAATATACCAATTCCAAATTAGACTCAAGTAATCTAATTTTATAGTCTTTTTATTATTCTAAGCACCAAATGTCTGTGGTGGTTTGATGCCTCCGTGCTTTGTTATGGGGCCCATCTGGTAGGTCATTCTATCGAAGCATTTTCTGACTAACTACAGAGCCCCTCAAACTGCACCAACCACCATCAACATTAAAGAAATCCATTGATGGAAGCATTCCTGATGGGGGAAGAAAAGGAATATTGTTATTGCCTTAAAGATGTACCACTTAAATTTAAATTGGGGAGAATTAAATGCACCTCTTTCAGGACTCCTTTTTTATTTCCCTTTCCATCTTATGAGCATGAAAATAATGTCTTTTAAAAGGATGCCTTGACTAATATACATTCTAGTTGGGGATTGAGGTATTTTAGTTGAAGGATAATAAATATATACCATTATCCCTAAATCAAAATAGGTCTGATGTGTAAGTCATGACCATACTGCAACTCAAATCTCACATTATATATCAGTCATTTGATTTCTAAAATAAAAGATGGTATACAGAAAATGTTTATTAGTACCAGATTGTCTATTGTATTTTGTGTGCAGAATACACCACGGTCTTTGGGGCAAATGGCCGAAAGAAGTATGGCTGTACTGAAAAACTCCCTTATCTACTTCTTTGTTTTTTCTTTTGTCTCAGAAAAAAATCAGCCCCTCTCAGGTGAAGGGATTTTCTGATGCTGGAATTTTCATGTGACTTGTACTAATCTATCCCAACAACTCTGTGCAAAAGATGTGTCGATGATATGTTCAGTAACCCTCACGGAGGGTTTTATATTCTGCTGCAGGAAGGCGGAATTAAAATTAAAATACTATTATCATCGAGAAACCAGATAGATATAAGATTTCTGTAAACGCAGATGAGTGAGACACGTACAATTAGACTGATGTGTCACAACCGATGGGCTCTGCCACGATATTACGGGGAACTGAATCACTCAATAAATGCTCCTGATACAAGATTTAGACATTTAGGGTTTAAAAATAAGCGGCCAATGGGTATCTCAAGAAGCAGAAGCACTCTTTAGGTCGACAACTTCTACATCTAGCGTTCAAAGTTCTTGCTGATGCCCAGTCCGGTGAAATCTCAGTGTTCTCGCTACCCGGAATACTTCCGGAGTCTTTCTTAACATGAGTTTGCTGAACGTCCTTTCCCAAGATTTCCTGTAAGTACTGGGGCCGCTGATTCCCCGCAAAGGTTCTATTAAGGCAGTCTAGTCCTGCTGCCCAGTTTCTAGATTTATTATCAGTTTAAGGGCTGATGAATCAACAACCCCCGCCCCACACCAAGGCCACCAAACCTTACCAAGCAGAAATGCAATGGAGTTGGCTTTTGGCTCCAAGAAATTGTTCAATAAATATGCTGAATTCAGCAAAAATGGCCCCATCCACCTAAGTAGAAAAGTATCTAAATCATCAGACTGAGACGAGGGGTAGGGTGTAGCGATGGCAGTTTGTGGTGCATCTGCTTTTGGGCAGACATTTCAGCAAAGTCCTTGCTATTAGAATATTATTTATTTGCTGGAATTTGTGAGATGCTTTTTGTTCCTTTTCTTTTCGAGCATGAGAAACCAAACAGGACACTCTAAATGTACAGAATGTTATATGGAAAGAATGCAATTTGCAGGGGAGAAGAGAAATTCACGGAAAGAAGGGAAAGAATGAAGTGGTAGAAGAGATTAAAAGGGCAGGGGAAAGGAGATGTGCAAAAGATGAAAAACCAAGTCCACTGTTCAACGTTCCATAGGAGTCCTGCCTGGGGATACTGGAGCGGTGGGACAGAGTCTTAGGGAGGGACATGGTCACTATAAGGCTAAAAGCAGGGAGGTCTCCTGCGTGATCAGTTCTGTGATGTTTAAACAGGCTCACTGGGCACCACAAGCTAACACCTAGTTGTTTATTAGTAATGGGGAACACTGAGCTGTAATAGAAGCATCTCTGTGGGTGTATTTTTATAGACTCTTTTAGAATATATGAAATGTATCAAAATTTCAAATATTTATGCAGAAGTGTGGTATACATTTATTATAACCAGGATTGTCTCCTTTTACTCTACCCACAGATAAACAGTACCCCAGCCTTTGTCGTCAGTCATTTCCCATACGCATTGTTCATCAGGGAAGTCTTCGGGCGGTACAAGGCCTAGGAGGATCGTGTCAAGCAAATGAAAACCTGAGAATTACTTCACTGCCCAGCTATTAATATCTTCATGGCACTGAGCATCAGAGTGTTCGTAAAAGGTCATTAATTGTCTGCAATCTATCCTGATATTTCATGCAAATAAGCCAGGCCCCTAAAGCAAAGTAAATACATACTTGCCTCAGACAAGGTTTCTTTTTCTTTCAAAATTACATCTCAGATACACAAAAGTTAGTCCCCAAGCACGGGGTGGGGGATGCAAAATACATGCCAGCCCAGCATTCCTTTGCAGGTGTTAGGAGTGGAGCACTACTAAATACACAGAGAACCTTCTGGAGCTAAGGCCAAAGCCTTTGACTTAGCAGTTTGCTTCTGGGGGTTGATGGAGGCCGCTGAACTGTGTTCTAAGCTCTCGAGTCAAAGATCCATTTTGCAGCTTTGAAAGGACTCTTTCAAAGACCCTCTCAAAAACAAATCAAAAAGCCCATTGCTCACTCCACACTCCATTACTCAGGAGGCATGTATGTGCAAAAGGAACTCTGGATATGGGAGCACAAAGAACTCAGCAGTCTTAGAATGCCTGATCTTTCTATTTGTCCATGGCAGTGAGAGGTGTATTTCACACTGCTACTGAATCCATTTTTACCACACAAAATGACCTGCCCTGGTGCCTCGCACAGTGCCAGGGACTTCCCAGCTGGCCATGCATGGTTGCAGAGTGAGTCCTCCTGAAGGTCCGGCAGGGCTGGGTTCAAACTACCCGGCAGAAGGCTCTAAGCCATGAGCTATGCTGTCCCGGCCGTGGTCCTATGTGATGGAGCATTCCCTCTCTGACTACATGGGGAGCTTTCTGCCACACAGACCTCCACTGGGGGAGTATTTGGAGAGGATGCTTGGAATAACGTGAGATTTCTGTGGTGAAGATGAGGGGCAGGAAGGCAGTGGATGGAGGGAAGTTTGGCTGTTTTTTGGAGGCAACTTTCACTGTCATCTACTTTATACAGAAAACTCAATTTGATTTACACTCTCCTGCCTGTGACTAAGCCTGGAAGCCCCCAAACATTCATGATATTAAATTAACTGCTCTAATTTCCCTGGGAAGCTCAGATTTCACCAAACAATGTGCGCTAAAATGATACCAGAGTCTATTTAGAAAGGACTCCTCCGACAAGAACTAAATGCAGACTCCCTGAGAGGAGCTCCCTGACTACTGTATTTTTATACTCTGAGAATATAAACAAGTCAGAAAGGAAAGCCAGCGTGAGTGAGGACTTAAAATAATCTTCACCAAAGGCAGACAGGGAGATAGTGCTTTTGTAAGAATTCCCATCCGTAAGCATAATATTATCGCAATTCATCTCCTTCAATCACAATTTCAAATTTCATAATTGAAGCAGGAAAGAAATATTTTGCAGTTCAGAAACTTAAAGAAGCATATCTAAATCCTTTTCAAAGAGCTGAAAAAATCTGATTACAATATTAAGAGCGACCTATTTCCTAACCACCGCCCCCCCCACAACAACAACAAAGGAAGAAAGAAAATGTCATGATTTCCACGATGCTTTTGAGTCCCCACGAGGAGAAAATACCTGAAAGATAGAAATCTCCAGAAACAGGTTTCTGGAAGAAAAGCAGAATTCCCAAGTAGTCGTCTAGATGCAGGGTCTATATACCGAGGCACAGCCACCCAGATGTGTATTTCTCATGCCGATGTTCTGGGGGACCCCAGCAACTCCGCCCTTGGTTGGTGAAACTTAGCCTAAGGGCACTGTCGCTCCAGGCCCGAAATCCAGCCCAGCGTGGGCTCCAGCACTGCAGCTAGAGGTACTGCAGTCCTCATGCTAAGTGGGAGAAGTAGCTAAGGCTCAGCGCTCTTTGGAATTTCCGAGCAAAACTATCTACACAAAATGCGCACAGTAAGGAGAAGGACTTCTGCATGAAATTCACAAGAGAAGCCCTAGTAGAAATTCAAGGCAAGCCTAAGGTCTCGGAATCCAACAATAAATTAACCTGTAAGAGCAACTGAGAGTTAGTAGATGTTCACACTGTATTAGGCACCTAGGATACAGAATGAAGTGTAAGACATCCTTTGAAATTTTTTGGAAGAAGCCGGTACCTGTGGTTTTTACATTTCAATTATCTTAAGAGATATACGAGAGTGGCGCCTGGGTCGCTTAAGCGTCTGCCTTCCGCTCAGGTCATGATCTCAGGGTCCTGGGATCGAGCCCCGCATCGGGCTCCCTGCTCAGCGGGAAGCCTGCTTCTCCCTCTCCCACTCCCCCTGCTTGTGTTCACTCTCGCTGTGTCTCTCTCTGTCAACTAACTAAATAAAATCTTTAAAAAAAAAGGTATATGAGAATTCTAAAAACTAAAGTAATTTAAATTTGTTTTTGATGAAATATGTATGTCCCTACATATACATACTCCAAGTGTACTCCTTTTTCCATATGGAGGAGAAACAGAATGTTGAAACTATTAAAAGAAAAACTTGGGGAGTCCCTGCTTTTTTAAAACAAGCCAGAAAACAAAACATGAAGTAGCCCAGACATGCTGTTTCTTTTCTTCCCATTATCCAATTGTCCTTTAAGCAGATAACAGGGAATCTAGTAGCGCTTCTGAAGTTTGTTTTTTATGACAGTTTAATATTCTAAAAACTCACTATTGAAGAACAAATTATAGAAGTATTTGTCTGCTCCTGGCTGGGGTCTTCAAAAAAAAAAGCTCAAGGTTATTTTAACTGGCAAAGGGGAAAAAGAAATGTTCAAAAGAAATGCATACCCTCCATATAATTGAGTAGTGGCCACCCTTTGTAGGCAAATCAAACACTTGATCTAAGCCACAGTCTGCTAATGAATTGTCACTACTTCTCATCATTAAGGAGTTACTGTAATTCCACATTAAAACGACATCTCAAAAAGAGGTGAATCTATTATTTTGCACATTTGGTACACTTGTCCACCAGACCCAAGAATACATGCATATTGATATGTTTACGGATCCATGAATTATTTGTGTATCCACAAAGATTCCTGTCTATAGAACTGACAACTTTATGCCTATTTTTCCTACATAATAATTACATGTAATATCTCCCTATTGTATGCACGTAAATGCAAATGATATTATAAAATAGTTACAGTGATTGCTGACCTCTGAAATTTTATGTGCCCATATCTAGTCCTATTTGCAGATATATTTAGACAATTAAATGATTGTTAGTATTCCAGAGACTTCAACCAACCAAACCTACTGTGTAAAGACAGAATCCTAGGTTAATTAAGCTCTCTGATCAGAACACCCCGCTTAGATCTTAGTTAAAAATTGAAGCATGAATCTATTTCAGCAAGCATCCTTATGCATACTTTGCCACATGGCTAGCATAATACCTTTTATCAAGTATGTATCATATTGCTGTTCAACATATGCAACTTCTCAGCAGGAGCATAACCGCATCCACTCCAGTAGATACTCCTGAAACCAAGCTCTACAATAATGCAAACACAGATGATGGATTAGCACCAAAGAGGCATGCCAGACCTCGGAGAATAAAGGGGTGTTTTACACATCACTGGGAAATATCAATAACTACACTTCTGTGTTTACATAGTTTCCGGTTTGTTGGGGATTTGGCAGATGAAAAATGCAGGGGGGAAAATCCCTGCAAACCAATTTAGCATGAAGGATAGTTGCTAGGAAGAAGCTGAGCTCTCATTTAATTTGGAGGAGTATCAGTTTGAAACAATTTCTAGCATTTCCAGATAAATAAAACAACAACAAAAACACCAACCAACCAAACAAAAAGCAAATCAAACGAATACATCTTCTATTCACCAATGAGAGAGTTTTGAGTTTTGTTCCCTTCACAGCACTTTTAGAACAGGGGACCAAGGACACTAGGTTCTTTCTTTTTTTTTAAAAAAAAGATTTTATTTATTTATTTGACAGAGAGAGACAGCGAGAGAGGGAACACAAGCAGGGGGAGTGGGAGAGGGAGAAGCAGGCTTCCTGCCGAGCAGGGAGCCGGATGCGGGGCTCAATCCCAGGACCCTGAGATCATGACCTGAGCCGAAGGCAGACGCTTAACTGACTGAGCCACCCAGGCGCCCAGGACACTAGGTTCTTGTTGCAGAATGTGCTCTCATGTTTTGAGGCTTGTCTCAAATCCATCCTTTCTTGCGTCAACCTAATATTAGGGACCAAAGGGCTTCATACCTAGGACGTCCAACTTGCCAGGGTTTGTCTGGAATGTTCCCATTTTAGCACTGAAACTTCTGTGACCCATCCTGGGGAACTCATCAGTCCTGGCAAACTGCAGTGGCTGGCTGTTCCCCAGTTATACCCCTGGGGCTGACTCCACTGGAAACAGATTTATTCTCTGCACATCATTTCTTCACCAGTGTTCCTAAACCGTAAAATATGTGTTGATTCACAAACTCAGCCTTCAGTTATATCAGCTCTAAGAGGCTCCTCACTGTGTCTCCTGTAAAATGGGCTATCCTTCTACAAACACACCTACAGCTGGGCTGGGGGGAACCCTGAAAGTTGCTGAGGCGTCCTAACGTGCATTCTCAACTTTCCTCATTGTGAATTAAAATGTCTTTGTAAGAAGCACCGCGTTTTACTCGCCTTCTTACTGAGGTCATGAATACTCAGAGGCCAAACAAATAAAAGGCTGTCTCCATAGCGATTGGGGCAGGTTTGTGGTTTCCCTAGTTACACTCTTGAGTGATAACCATCTGGGGTTCCTCCCCGGTGGAGGGGAGAGGGAGTGAGAAACCAGAAGATGAAATGTGCTTTTGTTAACGGGCCTGAAAGTTATCTTCCACATTTGTGTTTTTTATTTGTTTTTAGGTCAATCAGCATACACTGTTGAGAGTTTTAAAATTTTTCACTCCCCCTCCCCTCAAGGGTTTCAGAAATTTTCCCGTTGGACTCTAGAGAAACTATTCCAGCCACATGAATATGAGCAACAAGCCGCAGGCAGAGAAGAGTATTTCTGCCCGGACGGAGACAGCTGTAGGCATCAGAGCCCAGGCGGGATGCTGGGTTTCATTCAAATACAGGATGTAAGCAGCTCCACTCTGCATTGGTCAGGGGTCTCTCCCTGACCATCCATCGAAGCCGCATCAAGGGAGGACAGGGATGGCCTCCTAAGACCTCGAAAGATCTTTGTCTCCCTTTAAGAGAAGCACATGGTTCTCTCATGTAGAAATTTAAGCCCTTCTGAATTTACTCAAATTTCCAACCCATATTAAGTAACCTTTTGGAGGCTTTCAACATTTGCTACCCATTTTTTATAAAACAAAGACTAGGGCTCCTGTAAATTTCTAGCTGATGAATGAAGTGACTCATATCTGCCTCAGTGTGCCTGGAAGGCAGGACCTCCGCCTCAGGGGGCCCCGAAGGCAGAACACACAGCCTAAGATTATTCTCTAATCTTAAGGTTTGGGGTTTGCTCGGGACCTGCCTGTCACTCCTTTCCTCTTTGCTATTTCTCCCTTTTGGAATGGGAATGTCGGTCCTCTGCCGGCACCACGACTGCATTTTGGAAGGACATGTTTGATTTCACAGGTTCATAACCAGAGAGCAATTTGGCTCGGGATGAGTCATACCTGCAGCCTTAATTAGGTAATTAATTAAAAGATTTATTTATTTTGAGAGAGAGAGAGAGAGAGATAGACTGCACGCAGGGGGAGGCACAGAGGGAGTGAATCTTCAAGCAGACTCCCTGCTGAGCATGGAGCCTGACAGGCAGCTCAATCTCAGGACCCATGAGATCACAGCCTGAGCTGAAACCAAGAGTCCCGAGGCTTAAAGGACTGAGCCACTCAGGGGCCCCTCTTCAACCTCACTTTAGATGAGATTTTGGACTTTAGAGTTTTAGGTTGATGCTGGAATGAGTTTGAGTCTACTGAGACAGAATGAAACATATTTTGCGTATGAGAAGTATATGAAATTTGGGGGGCCAGGGGCAGAATGCTATAGAATGAATGTGTCCTCTCACCCTCAATTCATATGTTAAAACCTCTCCTCTAAGGTTATTATGTTAGAAAGTGGGGCCTTTGGGAGGTGATTAAGTGGTGAAAGCTGAGCCCTCAAGAATGAGACTAGTGTCCTTGTAAAAGGGAATCCTCACCCCCTCCACCAGGTGATGTTACAGCACAAAGAAAGCTGACCCTCTAGGAAGCAGGCCCTAGCAGACACAGAATTGCTGGCACCCTGGTCTTGGACATCCCAGGCTCCAGTCTGTGAGAAACAACTTTCTGCTGTTTATAAACCACCCAGTTTATGGATAGCATCCATGCCCCCAAGTCTGTTTCTTCATTTGTAAAATGGAATAACATTTAGCCCAAAAGGAAGTTTTGAGTATGAAAGTAATGAAATGTATGCGCTCTGAAAATGTATTTGTGGCATTAATTTTCTTTCCTTTGAAATAAATAATAGTAAACACAGGAATTCATCTTCTATAATCTCTAAAGTCTCCTTCTGATCTGAAGTTACGTGGCCTGAGGTCAATTTCTTATGAGATTCTTAAGAAAAAGTTCCTGTTCATCTTACTCAGATCCTTCTGTGCTTTGAGCCTATCCCTTTATCCCCTCTTCTTCCGTCCCAGGCCAAAGAATCTATTATTTGAGATATTCAATATATTTTTTTCTGGACTGAGGGCAGTAGTTCAGACTATATGCTTTTTGTACTTCTCCAGCGGATAGGAGATTGAAATACGAGAAGCCATCAAAAACCTCCATGACGAAAAACACAAATTCTTCTCTTACTGGGAGAATGAGGTCAATATGGGCCCATATTTATAATTCCCATAGATGAGAAGCTTTAGGGAGAGTGACTACAAAATTGAACCCCATTCCTTGGTGACCTTTTTCAATTAATAACCAACCAAGTTATGTGTAGAGCACCTAAAATAGTCAATTGCCACACTATTGTCTATGGTGTGTAATTCCCCAGTTTTGTTGTTGTTGTTGTTGTTTTAAGATTTTATTTTTAAGCGATCTCTACACCCAATGTGGGGCTTGAACTCACAACCCCGAGATCAAGAGTTGCATGCTCCACCGACTGAGCCAGCCAGGTGCCCCAGTGGTGTATAATTTCTTAATCTTAACATTCCTTAATTGGGACACGAGCCTTTAATGACTCCCTGTGGCCTACACTACAAATGATCACAACAACACAGTCACCATTTATTAGGCATCAAGTAATGAGCTGGGCATCTTCAATGTCTTATCCCAGTTGGGTCTCAAAACACCACGATTCCCGTTTTCCAGAAAAAGCAAGTGAGACCTGGAGAGTTCAGTCTCTAAGCTTGACCTTGAACCCAGGTCTGTCCCTGCTCGTAATGACGACAGGTGGTGCTGCTTCTCTGTGGACAGCCTGGAATCCTCAGCATGGCACTGCCCCACCCGCTCTGCAGTACATGAGTGTACCAAACGCTTACATGGTTCCTTATCATGCTGGTCCTGCCCGCCTCCTCTGCCTGGGGAGTTCTTTCTCGTCCATCAAGGCCCGCCTCAGAGGCCACATCCTCCAGCAAACCTTCCCGTGCAAACTCAGCAAAATGAACTGCTCTCTCCAAACCCTCCTGACCCTTTAGTCATCCTTCCATTAGAGCACTTACATCACAGCAGTAGGGCTAATTGTAAACACATGAGGAAACCAAGGTTCAGAGACGTTATGTAACATCTTCAAGGGAACTCAGCTCATACATCAGAGAGTGAGGATCAAACCTGCCTTCCTGATCCGGAAGCTTCAGGGCTTACCCTCCATTGCTACTTCCCCTCTCTCTGATTTCCAAAGTGCAAAGAGAGGGACCCTATGTTAGGACCGTGTGGACTTAACTCCATTATATTCAGTTGGGTAGAGGAGAATAGTCAAGGTTTGGTCTTGGCAGTGGTCCCCGGAACCCAGTTGCTTTCACTGGCTTGCAAGCTTTTTGACCCTGAGGATGGTAGGTGAGGTGTCCTCTCGCTGTCCCCTGTGTGTCTCTTAATGAGATTCCCTGGAAGTCCCAGGCCATTTAACTTTTAGGATGACTGGAGGAAGCAGGCACCTACGCCTTAAGGAGATACTACAATTCCCAGCTGACTGTTGGGACCTGGCAGGTGGCCTCTGACCAGCCTGGGACAGCTTAGTGCTTTCTTGAGCAAGGCTGAGGCACATTCAAGGAAATGGCTCTCTGTGCTCTGGGCAACTGGCAAACGGCACAGATTTCCATCAATCTTTCCCGGGCACGGCCTCCCCGAGTGGTGACACAGGCATGTCTTCTAAAGTTGTACAACCCGAAACAACTGGGCAATGCTAACCAGGTCATGTACTGGGATGTGCAGGGGCAGTGGCCATTAGTGAGGTGTCACTCAAAGGTGTATTTGTGGCAGCAGAAGCCAATTAAAATATGTCTCATAAGCTCACTGTCAGGGGATATCAAGGTCCCTGCAATTAACTGCTGAAAAAACGGGCATCAAAACTCAGCAACATGGGCAGTGCTGATAACTACATTCAATCCAGCTAACGCACAGAACTGAAATCCTCTAGGAAAAGGCCGGCTTCTCTTTCCTTACCATTATTCTTAATGAAGAATGAAGAAGGCCTGGACTCATCGGCAATGGGACAGTAGGGGCAGGATCTGTCTGGGTCACAACTGCACCTGCCCCATAGCGACTTGCCCACAGGAAGTGCTTGGCCCACACCCCTGGGGGGTCTCGACAGGCTATCACTTTATACCTGCGAGGATGGCTACAGCCAGAAAGATGGAAAGTGATGTGGAGAAACAGGGACCCTCCCACAGTGCTGGTGGGAGTGTAACATGGTACAGCTGCTCTGGAAAAGAGTTCGGTGGTCCCTCAAAAGTTAATCATAGAGTTGCCTGATGGCCCAGCAATCCCACTCCTAGGGATATACCCCAAAGAATTGAAAACAGGTGTTCAAACAAATACTTGTACGCAGACGTTCATAGCAGTATTCTTTGCAATAACCAACAGGTAGAAACAGCCCAAGTGTTCACCAGCAGATGAATGGGTCGACAAACTGTGATATATTCATACAATAGAATATCATGCAGTCATAAAGAAGGAATGAGCTCCTGACACGAGCTACAACATGGACGAACCATGAAAACATTGTACTAAGTGAAAGGGCCAGACATATATGATTCTGTTATGTGAGATGTTCAGAACAGGTAATCTACAGAAACAGAAAACAGATTAGCACTTGCCAGGGACTGGTGATATGGGGGGTATGGGGAGTAACTCCTTAATGGATACGGGGTTTCCTTTTGGGGGGATGAAAATGGTTTAGATAAAACTGATGGTCACACAACATTATGAATGCACGAAATGCCACTGAATTGTGTATACTTTAAAATGATGAATTCTGTTATGTGAATTCCAGCTCCCCCATCCCCCAAAAGAGGGGCTTGCTCTTTCTGTGGCAGGAAGGAGTCTTACGAGAACATCACACCATAAGGGTGAGTTTCCTGTGTCATCATCACAAACGCAAGGAAGCCCAGGGCCAGATCTTATACAAGGCACCATCAGGCAGCAAAGCCAATTCCATCTGATGTGAAAAGAAATATCCTGGCACCTGAAGAACAAAGAGAATGAAGGAGAGGAACATGGGGGAGGGGGGAGTTAATCCATCTACTTTTGGGGATTATTTATAGCAAATTTACAAACTCTCCTAGTTGGCTTTGGGGATGCTAGCAGTCACTTGGCACTCAGCAAAAAATAAAACCAGTTTAAGTAAAGAGAATGAGGCTGGTAAACTTGACAGAAGCGGAGGCAGGGGAGGGGGTGTAAATCATCGGCTCGCTTCCCAAGTCAAATGTACAATGTTGTGGGATTAGCCACTACATTGTTATTTCCACACCACTGCTCCCTCTTCCCCATTGGTAGCCCGCACAGATAACTTAGCAGATTGTACGGAGTTTCCTTCTTGCCTTTCCTCAGACGGGTTCTTGGGCTCCCCCACTGAGAAGGCCAGCAAGAAGGCCGGGCTCTTCCCCTCGACCCCGAGAGAGAAGCGTCTCTGACCAGAAACTCTTCCCTGCCTCGGTCTCTTGGAACCCCCTGGGCAAGGCTCCTGGGGAAAGCTGTGCGGGTGGAGGCTGGGTCGAGGGCTAAGTTTTTTCCCCTACTCTCCCCCCTTCAAATTCTCAGGATTCTGGGGCAGCCACATGGTCTCACTGAGCTGAACAAATCCAAACAAGTTGGAATGGGAGGAAGAGGCCAGAAAAACAAAGGACAGAAAGTGCTGGAAGCCAAGGGGCCCCATTGAGACAGTTCCCGCCTGGGTACAAGGTGAGGGCCAGTTCTACTGATGAGCTTCCAGGTCCCGAGGGAAGGTTTCTGGCTTTCCACTGAGGCTACTGCTACTCAGTCGGTCATGTCAAGCCTGAAACCAGCTTCTAATTCCTCCCCCGATTCCAGGAAAGGGAAATGAGAATATGGCTTACGCTTCCGAACTGAGGATAAGCAGCACCATGCTGGGGGAAAAAGGAAAAAGAATGATTTTCCTTTTCTCATTTGCCAGCAGTAGAGTTTCATCTAAGATGGTGCGGTTTAGTGGGAAAAAATGAAGTTTGCTTGGGAATCAAATGACAAAGTTCTTTGACCTTGCTGGGTCATGGCCTAACTTCTCTGGGCTGAAATTTCTCTATCAGTAAAACAAACCGTGAGAAAGAAGATTTCTGTGCATCCCTCCAGAGCTGATATTCAGGGCTGCGGAATTTTAATCCAGCCCCTGAAGTCCTCACATGAGAATTTTCTCATTTTGTGGTTACAGGTACTATTGGAGGAGTCAGACTTTATTTCTAATGCAGTATGTTGAGAATGCAAATATGAGTTTCCTCCTGCCTGGAACGGTTAGGATGGGGACCCTGGAGGTCTGAACAGGTTCGGAAAAAAAATACAAGAATGAATGAAATGTGGTATTAACTTCTGCCAAAATGCTCCACGGAAACCCACTGAGCTCAGCAGCCCGCAACAGTGACTAATGGGTAGAGATTGATGTAGCGTTTCTTAGGTAAGATAAGACCAGCTCTCTCAAGCTTTTGGATGTTTATGGGGTTAGAAATAAGAAGTCAGGCTGCTGTGGTTCCTTCCACCCCATCTCCTTGAAATGTCTCCTTTTCCTGGTCAGAAACGGCATCTTTCTCCATCCCATTAGTCACAGAGATGACTTTTGAAAAGCATTCAATAATTTTTACAGTGACCCCAGAAAGCTAAGGCTAGAGTCCCCCATCAAGCGGGGGATAGACAAAATGAGAGTGTAGATGTGGGAACACAGGCTCTGGAGGCAGAAGAGGAGAAGGCCATCCCAGTGACACCCTCGAGTTGAGTGTTTCACCAAGAAGTCTCTAGGAGGGTACCATGCCAGGCAGAGAAAGCCTTGTAGGACTTTGCCAAATTTGCTCCTAAAGTACATGAGAAATGGGACCCCTCTCCCCACCAGAAATGATCTTTGGACTCACACTGCTCTTCCTGGCAAGTTTACCCTATTTTTACATCCCAGCTAAAGGCTAGTTTTCTCACAACCCTTGGTTTGGGAAAAGTTAGGCCCTTTGAAGCTGGACCTGAAAGGGAAAACGCTCATTTCCAGGTCAAAGGGCTGTTTTCTCAACCATCCCAACTCCACCTAGATAGGGTCCTGGCTTTTGTCCACAAAATGCCCAGAAGCAGCCTCCCTTACTTATGGGGCGTCCAGCACCCTTCGTGGTTCCCTCAGCCATTGCTGGCCTTCTGCAGCTTGTACCTGATGGGTCAAATACATACGTTTTTGTCTTCATATACTTCCTCGAGCTCTCAAATTCTGTTTTTTGCCCTTAAAAAATTCCTTTTCAAATTCACCACCCGAGGTTCTAATGTTCCATCCTAGGGTCCTCACTCACTCTTTGGGCACTCACACTCTGGGACTAACCTTATATTTACAACACATTTACATCCCAATACACTCCGGTCCCCTTACCCCTGACCAGCCTGGGTGCAGGGGGTTTGCACGTGAAATGTGGAAGGGGGTGACCATTGCCTCAGGTCTTCTCTGAACAGAGGGTGGGGTGAACAGTCCTGCCCCAGCGAGCGATGCCATCTCACAGGACTTCAAAATGGAAAGGTTAGAACCCATCCGATCAGAGGAAAGGGTTGGATAGTCAGAGCTAACATTTCCTTTGTCTGTGATGGATAGCCACTTTGGAACTATTTCCCATCCTGACTTTTCCTTTGGTCAGCACTGCGGTGGAAGCGAGGGGTGGAGGGATGGGGTCTGTTTTGGTCACGATGTTCTATACGAACCCCTCCAAGGAGAGCGCAGCACCAGAATGGTGTCTGTACAAAAGGTTTGCATTAACTGTAATGAAGCAAATGACAAAATCAATAAAGCGGGAATCGCGTGGCTGTCATAAAGATGATGTAAATCCAGGGTTCACGATGGTTATGAAGCTATTTAGAATTGTAATTAAAACCAGCACCATTTTTTTCAAGATAAAAGCCCCTTTGACAACCATAAATGCAAGCTACAGGAAATTTTCAACAAATATATTCAAAATTAATGTATGGCACAAAGATGGCATAAATTAACTGAGGATAATCCATAAGCCCAGCTTCAGAATCTAAGAGCACTGAGTAAAGAGATTTCGATTTTGCGTTTGGTTTTCAAGCAGTGTGGTTTTCAATTTTAATCAAGTTAAAGCTTGACAGAGCACTTAGAGACTCTGAATGAATGGCATATTTCTGACAACTACTTTTCAATGAGACTGAAAATGCTGTCTCTGTATTTGCCCAACTCGAGATCTGACGGCATTTGCTATTTTATGCATCCCACATATTTCAGAAAAGAATCTGTGTGTGTGTAGAAGATGACCTTTTTGTTTTATTCGGGAGTGGGAACAGGAGGACGTAGGGGAGGAAGGGGGTGGGATAGCCAAGTCTTTCAGTCCTAATGAGCTCTCTGCCATGGACTTATTTTCTGAGCCCTGATTGCAAACCGTAACACTGCGATTTCTTGGGAAATATCCACCTGCCTACTGTTCCATTCACCTAACTTCAGAGCATCACTGTTTGTTTCTAGGTCATTAACAGTATCACTTACTATGGTCCTCTGCCCTGTTGAAGGAGATTCCAGCCCTCTGGGTGATGATAACTGTAGAGTCGTAGAATTTCAGTGTTGGAGTCAATCTTAGCGACCATCCAGTCCAAGTCCATCATTTTTAACAGAAGAGGAAAGAGGGGATCAGAGAGGGGAATAATTACTTAAAATCCTAAGAAAACACTTGGCAGGATAGTCTGGGCTTGATCAAAAGCTCCTTAGGTCACACTACTTGGGAAGGGAAGAGTGACGTACGATACACCAATAAAAAAAAATAAGACAGTGAATTATGATTAAATTGTATTGTCAAGTCTGAATGCCGCTAGAATCCAGGGATGCTTGATCCTTTCAATCCAAGGCCCTTTCAATCCAGGGCTTGGAGTGTGGTGAGGAGGTGGGGGGCTAAAAAGGAATTGAGTCCAGGGATTTAGGGGTATATCCATCATATTTTTCATTTTCTGTATTTTATGATTGCTTGACATCTTGGTGGGGGGAGGGGGTCTTGCTGACTGAGGAGAGACCGCCTCTCCCAGGGCTAGTAAATTTCCGGAGATAGTAAACAACTTGTCAGGAAGCCTGTCTTTCCTATCCAAACCACCTGATCCTATGTCCATACCTGCAACCACACCTTTCTCTCTCTCACCCAACCAGGCCAATATCCCCCCCTCTAAATCACCCAGGGCCAGGCAGCAGAGCACTAGGGACAGCCCCCATACCCCAAGGCCCACTGGAATGATTCAAACTAGCCAATCCCCAGCTGTTTACCCTGCCCTGCCTTGCCTTTCCTAGGCAAACCTCAATAAAGTCTGTCGTCTACGGTCTATGCTTTCCCTTTGCTTCTGCCTCCTGACTCTGGTGCTTCCTTATGTGGCCCTCCCCACATGGCATGGTGTGCCTCTCGTTTCTAGGATGCCTCTGGGTAACAATGAACTATTTTTCCAATGGCATGGACCTCCCTGTGTAATCACTCAGTCATCTTCATAAACCAATACCCAGGCACAGGTCAAAGGGACCCAGGTTTTGGTCACAATTCCTGCCCACTGTCTGAATGATTCTGGACAAGTTAAATCGCCACCTCTTTAAAAAAGGAGAGGTGTGCACTGTATTTTCAAGTCCTTTCTGAATGGGTTAAGTCTAGGACTCTAAGTAGAACAACCTGAATTGCAGGTCCTCAAGTCAACTGGCGGAGGCTGGCTGCAGGGGAGGAATCGCGTGCTAGCCAAACCACTTATTGTAAAAGCACGGCTCATACTTGTCTCAGTAGTAAAATGGGCAAAGAAAGGAATTCATTTTAGGAAATCTAATTGCATTAAGGAGCTGATTCCAGAAAAGGCATTTGGATTAATAGTCTCCTGAGAAGGCGCGTCTTCTGTGATGAACAATCTGGCAGAGAAAATTTGCACATTCACAACTCAATTACACTGGTTGACGGCAGGTTCCCCAAACTGAACATGGGCCATCTTGATTGCTAGGAAGGTGCAAATGCTATGAAGCAATTTCACAACAGACCCAAAAGGAAGTTGCGTGCCAGTCCTCACTTTAAAGCTGCCTGAGACATGTGAAGAGGACCCAGAAAGGCTTGACCTAAGCCACTCAACCTCCGAGACATGCAATAAGGAAGCCCCTCAAAATTCAAAGCAGAAATCCCTAGCTTGGGGCCCTTTGGGATTTTTGTGCCTTGGGCAGAGAAGAGCCCCTTTTAAACATTAGCAGCTGGTCATAAGCAGTGAGAGTATCATTTAATGGTCTAGTAGAGGCTGGCCTTCTTTTTGGAGAACACAATGAAACCCTTTCTAAGGCAGTGTTCAAGTTTAGAATCTTGGCTTCGTGGACCGTATATTTTCCCTGTAGCTGGAAAACATACCTAAGGCTGATTTGGGACCAAAGGAATCCCTTGGGCTATTTAAAATAAGGCATGGGCAGTAAAAGGCAGATAAAAGGGAATAGGGGCAGGGATAATCTGCTTAAGGAAATGTTTCAACCCCAGTGAAATGTCTTAAAGTCTGAGCCGCAGAAGACTCTGGAAACTGGTGAATAGTTAATTGAGGTTTTACCTGGCGATGTCCTCTTACTCTATGGTTCTGGGTTGAATCTCCATCACTCCAGCCATCTCCTCTTCCCCATTCATTTCTCTCTTGTCTGTAACTCCTAAAGATCACCTAAGTTGGGTTTTATCTTTTTCATCGTGTGGTTTAGATAACAGCGTAGACTGGGAGGGACGAAGGAGGAAAATGCTGTGCAGGAGACCCCCATGCCATGAGACCAGAAGTGTTCACAAACCCAAATTAAATGCAGTCTGTTCACTACACCACACAGTTTGATTTGCCTGACAGCTGAATAATGACTCAATATTTGTATCTTCCCAATGAATTGATGCACTGGTTTCTTTCTGTGACCACACAGAGCCAGGAGCACACTTTGAACTTGGGTGTGGAGTCTTTTTTTGGAAAGAATCAAGCAAACATTTGCGGGTTTGTGAGCTGAATATGCTTAAGTAGACAAAAGCGATATTCAGCCAGTGATCTAATTGACATTTTACTTGGGCAAGAGAACTGGGGCCAGCCCAATGGCAGGCAGATTCATTTTCCAAAGGTCATGGGGTTGGCTGCTGGTGATTCGTTGTTGAAAGATATCTCAGGGCTGGTCAAGGCCACAATCAGAGATGCCTATGGAATACAAATAATTCCCCTCATTCAAAACTGGCAGGCAGAACTGTGGGTCAATGTGGTTGTACTTATGCAAATAGTAATGATCATAGTTTCCAGTTACGGCAGGTCAACTGTGACAGAGACAGGTGGGCATGGGGCATGGCTGGCTCAGAGTCTTGTGAGTTCTTGCTCCGAAAAGCACTCTCTGTTATCTATGTTATACCAGGGAATCAAATGAAACAGGAGAGCTCCCGTTCTTTGGGTTGAGATCAGATGGATTTAACCCACAATTTTTTTAATATGTAAATATATGCACATTATGAAGAAAAGTTCAAGGAGCATCAAAAAGTCTAGAGTGAAATGCAATACCCCTCCTGCCCTAGTCCTCCAGTTTTGCAACTTAGCTTCCCCAGCAGTAACTATTAGAGTTTCCCATAAATATGTCCACAAATACCTCACATATATAAAAGCATATGAGAACAAATACAAGCATACTATTTTAAAGGCACAAATGGTAAAAAAACAAAAAAAACTCCACCCAAACTGTACCAACCTTCCTGCACCTCGTTTTCTCATTCATCAGCTCTGGATGCTGTTCTTTATCATAGACAATGATCAGTCTCATTGTTCGTTAACTACTCTCTAGAAGTCCAGTGAATGACATGCCATGACTCCTACAATGAGTGGCCTACCAATGGGATTTTAGGCGGCTTCCAAGACATCTTTGCTACAAATGAGCTTACCTATACACGCCTTTTGGGAACTTGTATAAATTTATCTAGAAAACAGATACATCAAAGATAAATGGCTGGATTGAGGAGTATGCGTATTTTCACGTTTAATAGCGGTTGCCAGATTCCTTGTTAAGGGGGTTATACTGGTGACATTCCCTCTGTCAGTGTAAAATACTCCTCCACATCCTTGCCAGTTCAGTGCCCCATGGATTCTTAGCAAGCACTCAAGAAAAGAAGCTCTCTAATCACATCCAAATCTCACGGGGAGTAGCTGGATGCACTACCCTGGTATCAAGACAGCCATAGCCAAAATATAGTAAGGTCTTCTTTCCCAACTTATGTCAGCTTTCTGAAACAGTGGGATATGGGATATATCCTAGTCTGGTATTTGTTCTGATTGCTGTTAAGTAATGTATGTTCACTGAAGAAATATCGGGAAAGACACAAAATAAAACATAAAATAAAATAAGCTCATTCTGAAGTATTTACCCAAGAGAAATGAAAACGTAAGTGAAACTTCATAGCAGCTTTATTCATAATAACCACAACCTGGAAACAACCCAAATGCCCATCAACAGGAGAGTGGATAAACATAGTGTAGTCGATCCACACCGCGGAGTACTATTCAGCAACCAAAAAGAACAGATTACCATTGACGATACAACATAAGATGAATTTCAAAATATTAAACTAAGTGAGAGAAGCTAGTTACACAAGACAACACACTGTGTGAGTCTGTTTATATGAACTAGTTCCTCAGGCAAAATGGTAGACCCTGAAAGCCAGTTGGCGGTTGCCGGGGGTCAAGACATGCGTAAAGGGGAGTGGGGACTGACTGTATACAGATACAAAGCACATTTTGGGTGGTGGTTACAGGACAATATCCTTGTCAAAATGCATGGAACTGTATAGTTAAAATGGATGCATTTTATTGTAGGTTAATTATACTTCAATAAAACTGATTTAAAAATTACAATCACCTGAATTCCTACCCTTTATAGTTAACCACTGTTAGGATTTTGGTTTTATATCCTCCAGACTTTATTTCCCGTGCAAACATACACAACCATATTCACACTTTTAAATGTACCTTTCATTGTATTTTTAAAAAATAAACGAGAACATATGGTTTGGTAATCTGATTTTTAAAGACATCTTAATGACATATCGGCTAGATTCTTTAATAGCTTAATCCCTTATCTCAAACTGTTTTCTTGTTCCTAACAGAAACAGTAGTGGGCTTCACCTGCCTGCCCACCCCACCATAGGTAAAAAAATTCACCCTCGTGGAGTAACTGAGTTTGAAGAAGCATGATGAGTTTTGACATCTCTTTTTTTAGATGCCTTTTTCCTTCTCCCTATAAGATGTGTGGATTACACTGGCCTCGGGCAGATGGCAAGCAACCCTCTCGCCGCCCAGCTAGGGTCACGGTTCACCGGTGTAGCAGAATTGGCATAAACTTAAAGCGGGACCAGGCTCATTCCCCAGCTTGTAAGACACTCACAGGGAGAAGCCAGAAACCTCCAAAGAAAACCAGAGGTCCTCCCCTCTACACTGTTTGGGGGAGACAAAGGCCTCAAAAGGGAGGCTCTATTCTCTGGCTTTGCTCCAGATGAGGTCCTCCCACGTTCTCCCATCCACTGTCGGGACATGGGACCTCCTCCACTGACAGCATTCCAAGCGGTTGTTGGACAAATCAAGAGCCACAAAGGCCAGAGCATTAGACATAAAGGAGTCAGTGGGAGCCACGACCATGGCCTCTCATCCCCAAAGGCACAGACAGAGGGAAAGCCTAACACAGACGATGGACTCTTGCCTCACAAACCAAGGCCCCGTCCCCCTACCCCTCATCCTCCAGGCCCCCTCGCTCTCATTTCAAGTCTGGATTGATTTCCCACTATTGTTTTAAGAACAGTTAACAGTTTGGGTCAGATTGATGTAGGTTCGAATTTCAGCTCTGCTGTGTGATCTCTGCAAACTACCAACCTTGCTGAGTCTAAACTTCATCTTGAAAAGAGGGACAATGCCACCTACCTCATGGCGTTGTTATAACAACTCAGTGAGATGAGAACTCACGTTTGAAGCTCTTGCTATGGATCAGTTCTAACTACTTTACAAATATTCTCTGATTTAGGTACTATCTTTAGTCTCCATGAAAAAAAAAACAACACAACAACAACAAGCTCAGCGAAGCTAGCAACTTGCTCAAGATCAGTGGGGAGGGTTGGGACTCGGACCCAGATTTCTCTCACTTCAATGCCAAGTCCTTATCCAGCAGGCAAGTCATTCTCAAACTTCATAAAATCAAGCCTGAGTGGGCTAAAATGCAGATTCCGGGCCCCGGCCAGAAATCAAGATTCATTTAGTCATTAACAGGGCGCAGTAATCTGCATTCTTACTAAGGTCCAGATCTGGAAGCAGGGCATCATCAAGCCACATTTTGGAAACATTACACATGGCTATAATGAAGAAATGCGCTCATTACTCCACAATTATTACTTTAAAAACCCAGTGGAGAGAAATTATAGGGGGGGCCAGGGAGAGGACGGAAGGGGACTACAGGACTCCACTAGCCAGAGTGTCTACTACTTCCTGTTACTCCCTCAATAGCATCAGGCCCCATCCAATCGTCATTTGTCCACTCATGGTATGTGAGCTTACAATCCCCTATTGAAGGACTTGTCTTCAAGATGCTGGAACAGAGAGAATGCCCAAGACAACCAAACCGAGTCCCCAAACCCTCCCTCTCCTCCAACCCTTCATGCCAATAGGCCGACTGTGGGGTTCTCTCTCCTTGCGTCAGTGAAGGTGAAGGAGGAAGAATGTGGGGCGATGGGGTGCAGAAAATTAATACTGAGCATCTACTTTGTGCCCAGCTCTATCTTCAGGTCTTTCCACGTGTCATCTCATTTAACTTTAACATGAAAACTTATGGCTTGGTTAAAGGCTAATAATCGTCTTCATTTTTTTGAAAAGGTAATGAAGGCTTGGGGAAGAGAAGCAGTGTGCCTAAGTAAAGTGACCATTGCAGACTGGGGACCGCTCTAGGGAAGAAGTGCGTTGGCAACTCTTCCTTTGAGATGACTCTCCACAACAATGGGGTTCTTGAGAAGCCTGTAGGACCAGGGAAGCCGGCCTGCTCGGGACAGGAGCGCATACGGTTTCTAAGAGGGAAGCTGCAACTCAGCCTCAGGCTACTGTTTGCTATGCAGGCTTGGGCGTCCAATGTTAACACATCTGAGTTTTCCAGCGAAGCTGGATATCCAGATTTCTCAAGCAAGATTTACTGATCTTTGAAACCCCACAACAAAGAAGAAATAAAACCTGTCTGGAGGTGGGATTTTGTCCATCGGTGTTGATTTTCATTAAATGCTTTTCTAAGTACAGGCAGCATTGCATAGAGGTTACAGGTGCTAGATTTAAACTCTCTGGGTTCAAGTCCCAGCTCTGCCACTTATTAGCATATGACCCTGGGATTCATCACCTACTCCTCCGTGTCTCAGTTTTATCATCTGTAAACTGGCAATAACAATCATAAGGTCGTCATGGGGATTAAGTGAGAGGATAGGTAGAAATCAGTAAGATTAGTTAAGGGCTCTATAAGAACTTATTACTTACTAAGAAGAATGAGTGTCTGTTTGGAAGCTACTACTCCTTTCTTGAAGTGGCCTCTGTTTATTCTGTGAGGGGAGTGGGGGAGGAGATAGGAGCACTTCAGGTGAAATTATGGGCTTAGGGGGACACATACCCCATCCTTGAGCCCAAGAAATGGTGTTGCTTCTAAGAGCAGGAAAAGAAGTGAAACTTCCCAAATGAAATGCTAATTAGCTATAAAATCTCAGAACTGCTGCTGGGCCATGTGCTGTGTAAACCCAATCTTATCTCCTGGGTACTTATTTGTCCAGCTAGGTAGTTTTCCTGGCAGACACAGTACCTGAGAAGGGATCATTGGCATTTAGAAGTAATTTAGCTCGGGGCACTCATGCCTGGAGCCTGGTTACAGAGAGAACTTTAAAGGAGAGTGTTAACAGTGGCAAACAACGGCTGTCTGTCGTTCTGAATGGACACACTGTGACACACTGTCCACTTCGAGAGCTGAGCACGTGGCTGGCACAGAAGTGCTCCGCCCGCAGTGCACACGGATTTGTTGTTTCAACAACAAGGCACTCCAAAACACGGCCTCCAAAAACACACCTGTGCCCGTCATGAGCACTGCTGGGGCTGACATCTCAGGCTCTGGAAACCACCGTCTCAGCCCCGGCATGGAGGACTTAGTTATTCATCTGGCAAATATTTCTTGAGTGCCGTGGCTGACCAAGCCTTCCCTCCCCGAAGTCCTTAAAGAACCCTCTCTTTCCCAAAGCAGCCATTTCCCTGAGATGCAAACCAGTCGATCTGGTGAGGCCACCAGGAAGGGAGACTGTGCAGGAAAGCTGGTTGAACTCAGACATGCTGCAGAAATCTGTACCCAGTCCCAAGGATGTCCCAAAGATTTCGGATGCCTTCAGCCCCATTCCAGAAAATGTCTCCCAGTCAACATCCAACTTTCTCTTTCTTTTTTCCTTCTCTCTGAAGGTAAGCCCAGCCCAGACCCTCAACCTGGGTAACCAGTATATAAGGTGTTATTCTGATCTTCTCTGCTGGTCTCCTACCAGATCCTGGCTCTTTGATTCTGCTGCCGAGTTTTCTCTCAATGACACAAGCTAGCTCCTCCCTGATGGATGATGGTCTCAAAGAATCATCACCCTTTACAGCCTGAACCTACCTGAACGATTGTCCAGTCCAGTTTTTTTAAAATAGGACTCTAGGTTATTCAAAATCGCACGTTGAACATCAATGTCTAAAGGAGAGAGCTTGAAACTTTGTCATTATTAAAAGTAACTTTTTAGTTACTTGAAGCACTAGAGCTTCTCAGAATACACACTGAAATCCACTGACCACAACGTGTCAATTCCTTATTTGAACAGACGAGGAAGCCAACATCAAGAGGTTAGGTGGCAGCCGGAGGGCAGTATTGGTATTGGTTTCCTATTGCCGCCATAACAAATTATCATAGATTTAGAGGCTTAAAATATGAATATATTTTCTCAGCATTCGGAGGTCAGAAGTTCTAGATCAGTTTCACTTGGACTCACATCAAAGTGCAAGCAGGGCTGTGTTCCTTCTGGAGGCTCTAGGGGAGAATTTGTTTCCCCGCCTTCTCCAGATAAGTTCTGTCCTCATTTGCTGCATCACATGGTCTTTCTCCCTCTGCTTCCAGCCCTTGTCCTCTTTCTTATAAAGACCCTTCTTTTTTTTTTTTTTTAAAGATTTTATTTATTTATTTGAGAGAGAGAGAGAATGAGAGACAGAGCATGAGAGGGAGGAGGGTCAGAGGGAGAAGCAGACTCCCCGCTGAGCAGGGAGCCCGATGCGGGACTCGATCCCGGGACTCCAGGATCATGACCTGAGCCGAAGGCAGTCGCTTAACCAACTGAGCCACCCAGGCGCCCTTATAAAGACCCTTCTGATTATATTTGGTGCACTTAAATAATTCAGGATAGTCTACCATCTCAGGATCCTTCATTTAATCACATCTGCAAAGTCCGTTTTGCCATCCATGTAGGGTACATAGTAATATATTCCGGGGCTTAGACTGTGGCCGTCCCTGGGGGGCCATTATTCAGCCCATCACAGGTCGGCAGCAGTTAATAGCAGAGCTGTGACGGAGCCCACAACTCCTGGGCTCTTTTGGTACTTTCTGTGTCTTGATGGGGACAGGAAGACGGATCAGGGTGGGGAAGGTACACCTCTTTTTCTCTGAGCTGTTTTGTACCTTGCCTATTACAAGCCATAAGCCAGAACACGACAGCCCCCCTGGAAGAAAGAAGAGAAGGTGTGATGAAGTTAAGTAATTTTAAGAGTCTGAAGCGGAACACTGTAAATATAACCTTTTTCTTGGGGCATGTATTTTGTCTCGGAAGGGAAGATAGTCCATGAGCTGTGATAGTCTGATTCAAATAGATTCTCAGGGATGAGATAAAGGAGCAATAATTATTATTCATCTTCATAACAACATCATTACAAGGGTAATACATATGGGGAAACTGAGGCCAGGAACGTGACCTATTTTGCTGCAGATCACATAGGTGGTAAGAGCCAGGGTTCATGTGACTCCGTGCAGGCTGACCTGGGAACCTGAGATTGCAACCATTATATAAACACCCTCAGAGTTTATGCGGAGTCTGTACACAACACCAGGCCTGGGCAGGTGCTTTGAATTACAAGTCTTCTCTGAAGGAGCAGTGTCAGGAAGAAATTCTAATGCTCACACCTCAGGCTACGGCTGAGAAAGTCGGGACTGCTCCTGGCTTTCTTTCTGCTGTGCTCTATGGCACTTCAACTTGCAGGGTGTCACTCGCCCTCTCTCAAAGAAGCAAAAAGATGATGTGGGTTGTTCGAGTCTGAACAATGGAATATTAATTAATTAATTAATTACAATAAATAAGCTATTGTGAAGGGCTGTGAAACACGAAGGGATTTCCCTCTCCATTTAAAAGCTCACACTCCAGGGCTTAGGAGAATGGAGGGAGGAATGAATGGGGGAGCACGGGGAATTTTTAGGGCAGTGAAACTATTCTGCATGTTACCACAAAGGTGGATACGTGTCATTATGCATTTGCCACAACCAACAGAACGTACAACACCAGGAGCAAACCCTACTATAAACTATAGATCTTAGTTAAACGTGTTAGTATTGGCTTAGCAGTTGTAACAAATGCACCACAGTAGTGCAAGATTTAATGGGAGAAACTATGTGTGTGGGCAGAGGGTATATGGGACTATGTACCTTCTGCTTAATTCTTCTGTAAACCTAAAACTACTCTTGAAAAAATGAAGTCTATTAATTAAAAAAAGAACTCACACTTTAAGTCATTCCTGCTGGTCTCAGAAATTCTTTCCCACATGGTGACCATCACAGCTTATTCTTGCCTAGGGACTTGGCTGGCGCTGGGTGCCAGAAATGCTTTCCCAACATTCCCCACTGATCTGTACCTGCTGCTTCCTACAAGACATCATTCATGCTCACCAAATCTCAGAGCTCTCCCTAGCTAGCCACTCAGAAAAGCACTGACACATCCTGGGATCCTGCCCCAGCCTTGCCACTGACCAGCTCTGTTGCTTTGGGAGAGTTCCTGCATTTCTTTGAGCTTCAACTTCCTCATCTATATCCAGAGGCTAAAAAACTTTTCCCTAATGATCTGGCAGGGCTATTGTGGTAATTAAACAAGATAATACCTATGGGGCGCCTGGGTGGCTCAGTTGGTTAAGCATCTGCCTTCGGCTCAGGTCATGGTCCCAGGGTCCTGGGATCGAGTTCCCCATTGGGCTCCCTGCTCAGCGGGGAGTCTGCTTCTCCCTCTGCCCCTCCCCCCATTCGTGTGTGCTCTCTCTCTCTCAAATAAATAAAATTTAAAAAAAAAGGTAATACCTATGAAGGCTTTGGGCAAACCATAAAGCATTATTATTCACACATGTAAGGCACATACTTTCCTGTTTAACTCCTCACTAGCACTTTCTCCATTTTATAGATTAGGGGACTGAGGCTCAGAAAGATTAAGTAACTTGCCCTAAGCCACACAGGTCATAATCGCAAAGCTGGAATTAAAAAAAAAAAATCAAGTCTGACTCCAAAACTCATACTTTACATTTACACTCTTCAAAACTATACTACGTTGTCTCCAATGAGACAAAGACTCAGAACATCAATAGTTACTAGAGTCTCAGAGTGTAATCCCCACTGTAATACTCATCTTTCCTTCTCTGAAGGAGGAGGAAATTTTAAAGATTTTATTTATTTGACAGAAAGAGAGAGAAAGAGAGAGAGAGCACAAGCAGGGGGAGAAGCAGACTCCCCACTGAGCAGGGAGCCCAATGTGGGACTTGATCCCAGGATCCTGGGATCATGACCCGAGCCGAAGGCAGATACTTAACCTACTGAGTCACCCAGGTGCCCCTCATTTCTTTTCAGAGCTAAAAATCTCCAGGCAAAAAGTTCAGCCCAGGGGTGAATTTCTCAAGACCACTAAGCCCAACTCTGAGGAGCCCAGAATCACTGTGCCTTCTTGCCAGGGTACAGGAAAGATGGGATTCTATTTTACATGCTTGTTTAAACCCCTCATTTTCTGTGGATTTAATACTCACAGGAGTCAAATATCTGTGATGAGTTAAAAAAGCATTTTGTCCACAAATAAAAATATCCCAAATAGTAAATTTCAGTGCTGGACTCAGAATAGTGGTCTCCATTATCCTGAAAAAACATGAGGGATTCTCTGGGTTGGTTCTTGTGGCTTTCCTTTAATTTGTCTTTGTTCCCAGACGTAATCATGCTCTTTCATTCAGGGTTTTAGTGATTCTCTAAGCGCTGGAGTCTTTTTGTTCTGAAAGTCATCCACTTATTAATTTTCGTTGTTTGAACACCTATCATATGTGCCAGGCATAGAACGACTCTTGCAAACAAGCAGAGAGTGAACAAGACAGACTCGACCTCTCCATCTTCACAGCTTCAGGCCCTTGGAGGAGAAAGACAACTGAGCAGATGGCTATAACTTAGAGTGAGCATAAGAAATATCCAAAGCCCAATAGAGGACCCCTAACACAGACTATAAAACTCCGTGATCGGGCCAGGAAGGAATTCTATTTGTCACTTATACAGCTGCAATTCTAGGCACAACGTCTGGGATGGGGCACTTACCACCACCACCTCCTTGCCTTTGGATAACACAGTAACGTATCTTTTCCAGACTAATGGGGTCTAATTCACCGGTGTCTTCTACCATTTTTCTTATTTCAGTGGATTTACTTTAATAAATCAACTGCTGTTTATTGAGCACTTGCATTGTTGGCCATGGGGCAGATAAAGAAGATGCTCTAGGGATATATTTATCATATTATATATGCTCTGTGTGAATCTGTTTGCCTCCCTCTGCAGATGAAATTTCTCAAGAACAGGGACTATGTCTTACTCATCTCTTTCCAGGACTGGCTTGGGTTCTGGTAAGGGTAGGGGCTCAATCATGATGTATGGAAGGAAGAATGGAAAGACAGAGAGCAGAAAGAAGGGAGGAAGGGAGGAGGGAAAGGAAGGCAGGGAGGCGGGTTGACACGATCCCTTTTTCAGGATCGCTTACTTGGCTAGCACTTAGCAGACGGGGGTCCAGTCCGACTTCCTGCAGCATCATTTCTGAACCTGACACAGCCAGAGCCACAAATGCAGAGGGACGAAAGGCTGGAAACCCTGCCGCCCCTTGGGCAGGTGATCGAGTAGCATCTGCTTGCCTCCTGGGAGCAGATTTCCCGAACCCCCTTCCAAGAGGCAGCACGGCTTTCCTCATGAAAGGCAGGCACCACTCTTGGGTCCGAGCTGGCAGAGATGCCTGGTGTTGAAAGCTGCCTCTGCCTCTGGCCTGCGAGGCCCTGGTGACGGGCACTCGGTTCACCCACCCAATCCGCCCCCACAGGTGTCCGCAGTTTGCCACTGCCTCCTTAGGTCCATTGAGCCTGCCCCTTTGGGGCCCTGTCATCTCTCAACAACTGCACAAGTACCCACATCAGCCACCTGGACTTGAGTCTCCCCTCGGCCAGCCGTCCTCCCCACTGTCACTGGCACGGCCTTTCTTAAATGAACATCTGATGACACCACGCCCCTATTAAAGCCCTTCAGTGGATCTCATGGCGACATTCAAAGTCCTCCCTTCCCGCCGGCCCCAACTCCCTGCCTCACTAAGCTCGTCTGTCTTCAGTGCCTCTCTTGCTTGCTGTGTTCCAACCATCAACTCTTCTAAGCATCAACTCTTTCACATACCTCTGTGCCTTTGCATGGGTGGGTGATTTTTCACATGTTATTCCTTCTGCCTGGAAAGCCCTTCCCCCGGACGAACTCCAACTCATCCTTCAAGACCCAACTCATGTCACTTCTTGAGTGAAGCCAGAATCAGGCCTGTCTGGGGTCTTTCCTGCCCCTTGGTCCTTACCTCCAACCGAGTCTTGGTACACGGACTGTACCTGCTCATTTACTAGTCTGTCCCCTCATTAGACTGAAGTCTCTGAGTACAAGGATGGTATCTTGTTATTTCTATAATATTTTTTTCATATTCAACATTTTAATGATCATACATGATTTCCTATATGTAACAGGTCAACTGCAAATACTCAAGGAATGGATGAACAAACATTCATTTGATGCATTTTTAGTCGGCTGTACTCTCTGCCCCGAACCGTCTGGGCACTGGGGACTCCACAGTGACAGAGGCAGGCAGGGGCCTGAGTACCCATGTCCATTCTGTGTGACAGACGGAGACAGGGGGACAAATAAATGAACAAGATAATTTCAGAGGGCAATAAGTGCTCTGAAGAGATATAACTGGGATAGAGAGGAGGGACAGTGGGGGCCGGGGGAGCTGCTTTGGATGGGTCAGGGAAGGCCACCCTGAGGAGGTGAGGTTGGAGCTGAGAATGGATCTGAAGGAGTTGACCACACCAAAGGGCGAGGGCTTAGCATCCCATGCAAAGGGAGTGGCGAGTGCAAAGTCCCACAGGCAGGAAGAAGCTTGGGGTGTTTCAGGGGATGAGATGGAGCATGGCAAGCACGATGTGGGTGAGGGAGGGCCCAGCCATACAGAGTCATGCAGGGCATGACTAGGAGTGTGAACTCTGTTCCAGGCACAATGACAGAATGAATGGCTGCCGAGATTAGCAGACACGGATGCTCCCAACGAATGGGTGCTTCGTGTCCCTCCGCACACCTCCCTCACCCTCACATAAGATTACTGGCTGCTCACGGAGTGGGTGGAGACAGCCCTCATTAATCTCAGGAAGCGGGAGGGCAGACTCGGGCAGTGCTGCAACACAGAGTAACTAGAGAACACAAAGGCCGCCTGCCCAGCTTTGTTTTGAAACCGTCAATTCCAAATTCCGCTAGCTGGCAGAGACAGGGGTTATTGATTTTCCCTTCTGGAATGCATGTCCTACAGAGTCCTCGCAAATAGAAACGGAAAAACAGAGGAAAACACAAGTGCTGAGAAGGGTAGAGCAAGGGGACTTTTAAAAAAAAAAAAACAATCCATACTGGATTTTGTCTTTTTCTTCTTATGCTTTGTTGGATTGTGGCTTGTCATCTCTGTTTTTTCCCAATTCACTGCTTTTTCCCTATCTCTGTGCCTTCCTGATGCCCTCCCTCTCTCCTCCTCCCGAGCCTCTGGTCCGGTACCCGCTGCGCTGTTTGCATTCAGGAGGCAGCTGATGCTGCGGTGCTGAATGTTGCTTTCTCTACCCGTCAGCCTCTCCGCGTGTTCTTTCTCCGGATCAGTTTGTCCAGCTCACTGCTTCTCTAAATACAGCACCTCTCCCCCTTACAGACAGGCAGGCAGCAGAGTGGGACCGGCCCATAAAACCAGCTTTTTGAAATTGCATAGAGTGGTATCCCCAGCTAATTACATTTTCTCTCTTCTCCTGAGAACCAGGAAGCAATTAGGGACTTCCTTCCATTGCCTTGTTGGGGTGGGGGCCTCTAGCACCCATTTCCACTGGATTAAACACCACCTGTGGCCCGCCCTTGGCTTTGATAAAAGCTGCACACGTGCCTCTTTGCCTCTGTGAATCAGGCCTTCGCTTGCTACCGCCTTCTTAGTTACTTCTTCCTTCCTTCCTGTCGCTAGCATGGCTGAGTGGAGAGGCATCTGGGTACACAGAAGTGTCTACAGGTAGAGTCTAAAACGTGGTCGGGTGTGTTACTAAGGATAGGTATGTGGGGAGGCCTAGGCCCAACTGTGTCTGCTGACTTTTACCAAATTAAACACACTGATTGAAACTTAACTTTATCATCTGGAAAATGGGTGTATCACAGTCTCTTCCTTCTTGAAGGGGAATGTCAGGACAAGCAAAGAAAAATCCATGTCAAAACTACAAAATTAAAAAAAAGAAAATAGACAATCCTTGACCTTCTCCTCCTAATGAAATACATGGTATTGTGGAGAGGCCCAACTGTGGTCATTTCATAGCCTGATACTCCAATAATTTATCTTCTAGTCCTATTTTATCTAAGAAATAAAACAGTGTTATATTCTCTGAACTCACACAAGGCGGTAGAGAAGGCTGGGGTGAGGGGGAATGGGAGGTGGTCCTTGAACAAAATGATGAGAGGGATGTACATTCCTGAGATTTAAAATTCGTAACAAGGGAGACAATCTACCCGCAGGTAATTGAGGTCTGGTAGGAGGAGTGTTTCCTTAACAGGTTTTAAACAAACTTAATTTCTACAAAGCATCTTCTATTTTACATGTACTGATGCATATTTAAATGTATAACTTCAATTATCACCTCGACGCAGATGCTTCCCCTCCTTGAACTTGCCCTCAGTCAGCTCCTATATCTCCAGTTACCCACATGATAGTTTCTCTGAAGTCTGTAAGATTATTTCCTCTACCTTCTTCTTATTAAAACCATGGAAGCTGAGGCTCATAGACATAGCTGTGGCCCAGAGACCGAAGTCATTTACCCAGCAGGCACAAGAGGATGGGATGTCAGTCTCAGCAATTTCCAAACACACAGAAGATGCTCCATCCACGATGCCTGTGGAAGACTTGACATCACTTCACACCCAACTTATGATCATCAAGGCTGGCTCCTCTCCTCCTGACCTTTCAGTCTTTGTGGAGTGGAAGCTCCACGAAGGCAAAGCTCACAGATCTACAGATCTTACTTTCTATGGCTTCCCCCAGAGCTGGCATTTAGTAGGTTCAAAACCATTTTGATGGCTGCAGAGATGAAAGACTATGGAAATTTGCCATCATTCCTTGTATCATCTGAGCTTGGAAACTCATCATTTTCTAACCCCCCCCCCCCCGCCTCCGGCCACTAATACCTCATTGATTGCCAATTTCTGTTGACTTGGCCCCTACTGGTATCTTTGGATCCTCCTTCACTTCTGATTGTTCTCTTTCCCAAGTGTGAGCCTTGACCCCTTACACTGGACTCAGCCTCATCTCCTGTCCCCTGCCTTTCCTTTTTCCTCCTCCTCCTGTCCTAGGCTCCTCTTCCACAATAAATGATTTCATCATGATTTTTCCCATGTTGTAAGCCATCTACATTCTCCGTACCTACCTCTAAAGTCTATACACCTTGCAGGCAAGGCTTGCCGCCACCTGGCCTCCACCTCTCTTCCTAACTTTATCACCTGTTGTTCTGCCTCATAATCCCCCACCCCCACCCCCACAGGCTCTGCCTGTGTCCCCTGAAACACACCTTATACAGGTTTGCATCTATATTTGCACACACTAGTTGCCTCATTTACTTTGGGAATTCCAATCATCATTCAGGCCCCAGGTAAAGTCTTTACAATTATAACAACAACAAAGGAATACAGCAGTAACAGTAGCTAGAACTTTCTAAATATCTTCCATGTACCAAGCATAGTACTAACTTATCCATACTCATTATTTTATCAACCTTCACAAAAAGCCTAGGAGGTTAAGTACAATTCTTATCCTCATCTTACAGTGGAGGAAATCTAGGCTCAGAAGTGTCCAGTAAGGTGCCTAAGGTCACAGACTCCGTGTGCACAATAGCTGAAAGTCAGACCTAGATCTATCAGGTGGCCAAAGCTGTGTTTCTAACTTTTAGGCTATGCTCCCTGAAGCCATTTTTCTTCTCTGAACTCTGATAGCCTTTTTTTTTTTTTTAAAGATTTTATTTATTTATTCAACAGAGAGAGAGACAGCGAGAGAGGGAACACAAGCAGGGGGAGTGGGAGAGGGAGAAGCAGGCTTCCCGCCGAGCAGGGAGCCCGATGCGGGGCTCGATCCCAGGACCCTGGGATCATGACCTGAGCCGAAGGCAGATGCTTAACGACTGAGCCACCCAGGTGCCCCTTCATGTGGATTGTTAAATCACTAAACATTCTCCTGTACGCATGTGTTTCTTGTCCCTAGTTTTACCGGAAGCCAGCAGAGAATGCGAATACCTCGGCCTCAGAGGTTCTGCCCAACAAATGCATGCTGAAAGAACTGATTCAAAGTGTGAAGTAATCAACCCCCCTTAAGTTCTGTTGGCTAATTCGTCCTTTCAGCAGAGGATTTACTTCCCTCTCCACTCGCCCCAGGACCACATGCTGACACTGGGTATGAAAAACAAAAGAGAAGATCCTCCCTGAGTTCAGGCCTTTGAGTCACACCTATTTGCAAGACCTGGAGAAGGAAGGCCTGACAGTTATTCCTGAGTGACTCAGGAGTCTGTGTTTGCAGAATCTTGAATCTTTGAGCTCCTGAGGCCTTTGTGAAGTTAGAGGTATTACAGGAAAACAACCCCCACCCCCCCAATTCAGCAACTACTGTGGACCACTGTGAGATTTAATCACTTTCTTGAGAACCAAAACTGCAGTTGGTAATTACACAGCCCTGCTTATACATCACGGAAGTGTTTTGTTGTTGTTGTTGTTAACTGGCCCATTTAAAATTAGAGCCATGAGATAGGACAGATAAACCACTTTATATACGTAAAATGTTAATCTGGGGATCAGCCGGATTAAGAAACTGGTTGACCTTGAGTTAGTCACTGCCCTTCTCTGGTCCTGTCCTCAATTTTCTCACTATTGACCGGTGGGGGTTTTAGAGGATCTCTAAGTCCCCCTCTTGCCTTGCCTTTCTGGGATGCTAATTAACACAGCCTCATAGTTTTGGCTTATATGCACAATCTTGAGTCACATTCTCCATGGCTTTGTCTGCTCCAGCCTGCCCTCTCCTGCTTCTGAGCAAACACACCCAGACGAAGCAGTGGGCAGCTTCCTGTGTGGGATCCCCTTGCAAAGTCCTCTCTGCCCTAGGCTTCCTTCACCTTGAGATGCCTCTGCCCTCTTGTGTGCTTTGCATGTTAAACAGCAAAAGCTTCCTGCTAAGTTCTCAGCACTGGGGGAAGCAGACAGCCTGTAACTGGAAGCCATCATCAGCTTCTCAGGACAGTCCTTATAAAGAAAACCAACAGCTAAAGTAATTTTAAAGAAACCTCCTTCAAGACTTCTCAGGTTGAGTGTGAGCCTGTGGAGGCCAGTGGACAGAAACGCCTGCCCAGGCAAACCAGACTCTCTTCTGTGCCCTTCTCCCAACACACGCTCTGAACACATGGACACGGTGGCAGGGGAGAGAATTCAGAAGGCACAGTCCTTGTGAAAGTAAGGGCCCAGGAGTCACTGCTAAACAGCAAATAGTGGAGGCCAGGTTAACAACGACAAAGATTATTTAGCAAGTTAAGAAACATAGTGATGGACTAGTTCTGCATTGATCATATCAATGGGCACAGGAATCTGCATGGGATAAAATTACACAGAACCTCACGGGCAGGCACACACACACAAATGAGCATGTGTAATGATCCGAAATCTGAAGAATAACGTCCGTGGATTGCACCCATGGCAGTTTTGATACCATACTAGTTATGTAACATGTTACCACTGGGAGGAAACTGGGGTAAAAGGGCACATGGACGTAACTACTATTTTTGAAACTTCCTGTGAATGAATAATTACTTCAAAATAAAATTAAACATACCTCCAAAACCAAGCAGCTAGTGCAGTGGGTGGATGTGGCTACGTCCCCCTGCAATCCTGGAATAACCAGTGGCCAGGCCCTCTCACAAGATCCTATTAATAACAGTGACGCCTTCGCCATCATGATCATCACCCCCATCATCAAGGCTCCCATTTATTGAACACTTACTACGTATGAGGCATGCGTCCTCATCTCTGTCAACACCCCACCAGCCCATCATGCCCATTTTATAGAAAATAACGACCCTGGGAGTAGCTGAGTCAAGCCCCAGGCCACAGAGCTACTGTGGGGCCAGGCTGTGGCCCAGGTCTGGGACTCTAATGCTCACACTTGGGGCCGAAACACCAGACAGCAACAGGACTCCATGGAGCTGTCATGGCTTCCGACATGTGTTCCCTGCAGATCCCTCAGGCACATCCCTCACTCTGTCTCAAAGGCGCCTGCACCGAGGCAGCAAACAGCATGGGGTCACCACCTTCCTGTCCCATCTCTCACCCCTGTTCTGGCCAGAAAGCCACATCTGCAGAGAAGCCAAAAAAACCCAAAAACAAAAAACCCAACACTTACAAGTTCTTCACGTTGGCGATGCCACGGAACGCCTTCCTCGGGATCCCCAGGATCTGGTTTTCGCTCAGATCTCTAAACAGGAAGAGAAGAGGCACACGCATTAAGGACCAAGGCCCCGCTTTATCTGCATCTCATTATGACAACAAAACCCCTCGCAGGCTGCCTCTGCCGTCAGGAGTGTTGGAGGGACTCTTCAGTCTCAGGCCCCAGGCTGCTACAAGCCTTTACATTGTTCCTCCAGTGATGGCCTTTGCTGGAATGGTTACCAGGAGGGAGCAGCTCGCCTCCAGGGCGGGCTCTGTGGGTGGTCTCGCACCTCCAGGCCACGAGCCAAGACGCTGGGTTATTTGTTGTGCACATCGCACCCAATTCTCTGTTTTGCCATCTCCCAGAGAGACCCCTTGCCCCCTCCCCCCTTGCAGTCCCTCCCTCACTGCAGGGTCAACAGCACTCAGTCTCCCACTCTCAGGGATTCTCTGCCTTTGTCATCTGGGATTGGAAGGGATCCTAGCCATCCTGATTTTCTGATGGGGGGGGTGTCCATCTCCATTTATTCCAGAGCACCAGACACCCCCCGGGGGCCTCCTGGATCGAGCTTAGTGACAGGCATGATAACTTCAAATTGCATCTCTACAAACCCGCCCAAAATGGGGGTCCTACTGGCAGCTCATCTAGCATTAAGCAGTGCTAACGTGTTGTTTTGAGGAAGAAAGTTAAGGGACAAAGTGTCAGGTGCTGAAGGCAGCTCAAACCCAGGTCTTGTGCCAGGTCCTCTTTAACAATCCCCAAAGCCTCAGTTTCCTTTCCTAAGACCCATGTGTTTTTTTTTTTTCTGTTTCCTTCCCCCCATCCCCCCACTCAAACCAAACACATGCACTTGTTTACATTCATACCTCAAGCTTGCTTGGAATCTCAGTGAGTAATCAATCACACCTGCGCGTGTCTACACACACACACACACACACACACATCAATCGTATGTATATACATCTATAGATACAGATATAGATCTCAATTATCATGAAAATAACACAAAAACCATTAGATATTAAGGTAAAAAATTACCTACCCAGACCATAACCACTGTTACAAATTAGGAGCAATATGTATAAATTTCACCAACATGATCTCATAGTATATAGTGAGTCATAAACCCTTTTTTTCACTTATTATATTGAGAACATCTGTTCATGTCATTAACGTACATGTATGGCAACATTTTCAATCACTGTATATCATCCAATTGTATACAGGGCTATAGGATCCCGCACTGTGGGGTATTTGTCATTTAAGGAAACACTAGGATGAGGTTTCCTCCCTACACATTTAAATTGTTGAGCTCCCTCCTTGGTATAAAGTCCTATATGGAGAACATGCTGGGTCACAGGGTAAACGTCCTTAATGGCCAAGTTGTCCCAGAGGCAGATTGTACTAATGGATACTCTCCCACACTGATTTTCCACAGGAACCTAATCAAAAGCTAAAGAGGACTCCAAATATATTTGGGAAGAGAGGTCAGACAATCATCCTCCATGAAAACTTAGGCTGTCTAAATTAACCTTGTGTGAAGGACCAGGAGGAAAAACAGAAAGCAGAAGAGAGGCGTTCCTTTCCTGTTCTCACCTGCGGAGACGAGTTAAGCCACACTCCGAGCAGCTGGTTGGAACTTTAGACCCTTGGGGATTGTCTGGGGCCATGGTTAAGCCCCAAGGCAAGGCTCGGAGTTGGGGTCGGGTGTAGATACGACGACCGGTGGCTTCTGGGGCTCAATAACACGGTGTTCCCCATCTCAAATCCAGTTTTCTCTGTCTGCAACTGGTATAAATAAATTTAGATGCACAAGGAGCCCCATAGCAGGCTCCCCCGGCTGGGCCTGATTCAATGAGCAGGGCTCCAGCCTGGAGTCGGGGCACTGAACAAAGCCCACAGTGACAGTAGAGGTCAGGCAGGGTCACCAAGGTCACTCCTCTGCTCTCCATCAGACTGCAGGAGAAGAGGGAGCAGGTCCTGTCATCTGACTAATGCAATTTCCACCAGGCATCTGGGCTGTACCCAAGGCTCCAGCCACCACAATGGGCCTAGTCTTTTCTGCCAAGCAAAGGCTGGTCTCCAGGACAGCAAGCCCCTACCCACTACCCTCCCAGGCTTGGCTGCTATCTTTGGCCACTCTGGGAAACAGGTCAGGCCACACTTCTGGCCAACGGCTGGTGATCAGAATCAGGGGCAGGGGAGCAAACAGGAGAGAGGTTTGGACGAGTCAGCTATAACCATGCCTGGGAGCCAGGAGAAGGGGCACGTCCTCTAGTAGTGCGTTAACCCTTGGAGTTTAAGGTACCCCAAACATACTGAAGAAATAACCATCGCATGACAGTTCAGGCTTGTGATATGGTGGGATGAGAGGAGAGTAGCATTTTAGCAGAAAAATCCAGCCCAGCTGCTGGGAAACGTCCCACAGAAGCAATCACATGGGAAAAACCCTGCAATGGCACCGGGCAGCCACTTGGGTTTCCTGTCACTATTTCGTTGCTGGAAGTAGACCCAGTTTTGCTCCTAGTTGAAGGGACCCAGTTTAAAACACAGCTTTCTTTCCACCTCCCTGCCATGGCTTTGCTTCTGCCGCAACTGAGCAAAACAGTGGATTGTAGGGAATTTATCTGTTCCCCATGACAATCCGCTTGTAAATTTTATTAGTTTTATTTTCCATTGAGCCTCTGTTCTCCAGCTAACAATACCACTGCCATCCATCTGCAGGATTGTATATTGATTTCATAAATACCTCCAGTGGGCTGACAAACTGACAGCTTTAATGGTGTTACTGATGGGGCATGGAGGAGGGTTCAGGGCTGGGTGCTTCATTTTCGGTAACTATCCCTTCACAATTATCTCGAGGCCTTTGTGAAGGCTCCTAATAGCGTGTTTATCTCAGCGTGATGCCAGAGCATGGAGCTAGTGCTAAGCACTACCCTTGAGAGAGACAAGAGCCACCATTTTCAGCTGACATTTAAATAAAAATAACAAAATCTATCCGTAGTGCCCAAGAGCCTAGTTCCGGCCAATTGCTTGCTGGGGGTTTAGTGCCTTGCCCCTCCTGAGGGAAAATGCTCAGAAGGAACCAGGGAAAAGGACAAGGCTGGAGCACGGTGAGAGGATAAGGGGCATGCTGAGATTTTCTGGGGGATGTAAAGGAAGATGGCTGTTGGGAAACGTTTTCTTGGTTGGGAAGTAGGACTACGGATTGGGATGCCTTTTTAAATAATTAGGACTCTGAAAGAAAGGAGAACTGCATTAGCTAAAGTGCATTTTCCTGCTTCCAGAAAATGATTAACCGATGGATTATTCCATCCAAAAACACAAGACCAAAGAGGACTTATTAAGGAGACAGTAAGTCAAATAGGAGTTGGCAAGAACCAATATATCCCCCTTCCAGCCAGCCCCCCCCTTTTTAATTTACTAAAATGCTTTGGACACAGATTAACTTTCTTCACAAATTTATTATTGCTTCATCTACCTTGAAACGGGAACTGCAGACACTTTGATAAATGGATTGAAAGGTTGTCTAGTTCCAGTGGAGCTTTGAAATGCTTCCCGGGGCTCTCCCCGCAACGTCAGCCATGCTTTGTTCTCAGCGCAACAGTGAATGACAGTCCCCACCTTCACCCCCACCCCTGCCCACCCCATGTTTACCAGGGAAGATGGCAAGGCAAGAAGCAGGAAAACAGTCTCCTTTTCGCTCTCGTGGGGACAATGCCCTTGTCTCGGGTCATATTCATGCTCCCAGGAAGTCTGGCCTGTGTTAAGTGGCAATTTGTGGGGGATGGAATTTGCTCCTAGTTGTCAATCTTCACTATTCCAAAGGTACAAGATGGGGCTTGGAAGCTCCCCCAATCTTGGGGTATTCTTGTTTCTGAAGTGGGGCGAGCCAGTTAGCTGTATGATCATGCAAATTACGGAAATGTTCTATGCCTCAGTTTCCCCATCTTTACAACGGGGGCTTGACTGACCTCCTCGGTTAATCACGGGGATGAAAGGAGCTGATACATGAGCGCCTTGCACAGCACCTGGAACCCAGGCATTCATCGCATGGCTGCATTTATTTCTTGGATTTTCTGCCCATTTAGTCCTGCATTTTACATTGCTGAAAATATCCTTTATGACCCTCTTCAGGACATATGTCTACAACTGTGCAAAGAATAGAACACATAAACGTTGCTAATATTCTTTCTGTAAAATCTCAGGGAGGGGTCAACGTTTCCCTCTATCATCTAGATAGGAGTATCCATATTTGATTCTAGGGTCTTTTGAATTCAGGAGAAAAGGTCTGTCTCAAATTGGGCTCTCAAAGAAGCTGACACTTAGCCAAGTGATGTATTCATAAAGTGCTCCTGGGAGAGACCAGTAAGGGATGCAGGAAGCAAGATCAAGAAGAGAAATAAAGGTCAGTTAGGAAAAGTCCTAGCCTTAGCCCCATAGCCTGGGAGCTCCTGTTTCTAACCAAGGGATCTGGGCCTCTAGAGCCCTGCATCAGACAGTCTTTGGTTAGAGACCACCCAAGAAAAACACAAACTGCCCGGCTCTGCCTGTTCTCCAGAAGGCTGAACAAGGTGCTCCAACAACTCAAGGACAGATTGCTGAAGAGGCTCCCAGTCATGATCTTTATCCTCAAAGTCTGAAGCAGGAGATGGGAGCCAGTGTCAGTAAAGAGACCCAAGGAAGCCAACCCAAAGCATTCATAAAAAGGCTTCAAGGAAAATTCTCCTGATTCAGGAAGTTCTCAGAAGATTAAAAAAAAATTACTCATGAAAGATGACATATCCAGTGACCAAAGGAAATTGGAACAACCCAGTCTGATACCCTCTTTGTCTACCTCCCCGGACCACTTGCACTGAGACCAATCAGGTACCTTTTTAGTAACTTAAAAAAAAAACAAAACAAAAAACCACAAAACTATCACCTCTTGATAAGCCAAGAAGGGATGATCTAAAAGCATTTCTAGGGGCGCCTGGTGGCTCAGTTAAGCATCTGCCTTCAGCTCAGGTCATGATCTCAGGGTCCTGGGATCAAGCCCCACATCAGGCTCTCTGCTCAGCGGGGAGTCTGCTTCTCCCTCTCCATCTGTGCTCTCTCTCTCTCTCAAATAAATAAATCTTAAAAAAAAAAAAAAAGCATTTCTGGGGGCCTGAGTGGCTCAGTCGGTGGGTGCCTGCCTTCAGCTCAGGTCATGATACCAGGGTCCTGGGATCGAGTCCTGCATTGGGCTCCCTGTTCTTCAGGGAGCCTGCTTATCCCTCTCCCACTCCCCCTGCTTGTGTTCCCTCTCTTGCTGTCAAATAAATAAAATCTTTAAAAAAAAATTACTTTTCCAGTCACTGCCTAGTAGGAGGAAACCTGCCTATTGGTGCAGTAGGTATCAGTCAAAACTCATTTAGGGATTTAAAAAATTTCTGATGGATAATCCATGAATCTAAAAATTCTTGTACTCTCACTGCTGCCATGTTATACAAAGCTGAACCCTGCTCCCCTTAACCCCAACTCCTAATGTATGGTAACTGTGACATTATCACTCCGCTCTAGGAGCCCAAGAGAAAGATGGTCTTGCTTACCTTATTTTATACAGTGGGAGGGACAGACATGCAGGAAAAATTATTCCCTGGGGATTTTACAATGTGGACTTTGGGGAGGATTTATCTGAGAAGGTAAATCTCTTCTGCAGGCAATTGATCTTAATAAGCAAGATTATATGTTTGCAGTTGGGTCACTGTCAAAACCAAGTGAGCCCCAAGCATATGTCCCAGCTAAGAAGCCCTGGTACCTCTAGCTGGATGCCTTTGGCATCCTTTGTCCAAGGGAGATTATAATGGAATAACTGAATCATTTCCTGAAAGAACTGCCATGTATGTCAGAGACCCAGAGAATCAAAGTATCAATGGGGGACAAAAACAAAACAAAACAAAACAAAACATAACAACAACAAAACCAACCCAATTATTTTCACTGCTCCCGTTGGCTTCTGAATATTTCATTGCACCAGTTTACATGCTTGCTCCCTTGATGCTAAACATTTACTGAACGAAAGAGATCAGGAAAAGCTCCTTTCATTCTGCCTCCCCTGGCAAGCTCATTAGAAAAGTCTTAGGCATAGCATTCAAACGTTTAATATTGGCAGATTAAGTATCAGCTCAGATTCTTCATGCAACAAAAAATAAATTTAGCACCTACTATGTGCTATTCTGTGTCACATGCTGAGACACAGAAGTGAACAGAACCGAGTTCCTGACCTCCTGGAGCTTGCATTCTCTTTGACCCCCGATATAAACAAGCAGAACTCTTCCCACATTCAGTTGGAAAGTAAACATCTACAGTCCCCAGAAGTAAGAGCTGCAGTTTCACTGTTTTTTTTCCTTTTCAACAAGAAGAAACTCTGTATCTAAAGTCACATTGTAGACTGTTCCCAACCAGCAGGGAAAATAATTCACAGCTTTGTTTCACTCGAGGCTCAGTATCTTTTTCGTTTTTTAGGGGCGGGGGGAAGGGAAAGATGCCGATCTGAATCACTGGGACTTGCAGTCTTGTGTCATCAAGTACTTTGGTTTTGTCTTTCAAAGTGGACAGTCTGATAAAAATCAGGCCCTTTTGAAGATGTTATTAAGAGTTGGCGTGGCGCGGGGCAACTGTTCTTGCTGCAGGGGTCATGGTCTACCTCCTCAGAACTTACCCATGATGCTTCAAAAAAATACAGATTCCTGGCTTCTAAAATAATTTAGATAGGATAATGGTATTGTGGGCTATGTTTCCCTTCATTTAGGTCTTTATCTTTGAGAGATACATACTGAAGTAATTAAGGATTAAATGATGATGTCTGGGTTTTGCTTCAAAATAATGTAGAAGAGGAGGGGAGTGGGTGGAAGTGGAAAAGGAGTAGGATTGGCCATGAATGGATACTTATTGGAACTGAGTGCTAGGTACAAAGGAGGTTCATTTATAATTTGTGCTTGACTTTTACGTATGTGTGAAATTTTCCAGGATAAAAAAAAAGTAATGCAGATTTCTGGGACCCATCCCAGACCTGAGGCAGAAACCCTGGGGATGGGCTCTGGAGTATAAACTTTGAACAAATCTGAAAGCATGGGGAGGATGATTTGTGCATGGGATTAGGTGCTGAGTTCACACCCCAGCTGTGCTACTTAATGGGCTGTGTGTCTGTAAGAACATCAATTCAATTCTGAGCCTCAACTGGTGCTTCTGTGAAATCAGGATAAGCATCGAGAGTAATGAAAAATCAAGGGCTTTCTATACTCTAAAGCAAGATATAAATGCAAATCACTATCTTTGTTTTATTAGCATGAAGCTAACAAATACAGCATCCTACTACCTTAAGTGTCTAGGGAAAATTTTGGGTCCAACATGCAAAGGCCTCCCGTGTCTCAGGTGTGAGCCTGCTGGTGTTGGACAAAATGCTTATGGGATAGTGTCACAGAAGGCTGAAGGGGGACAGAGCGACAATATCTAATCCATACCTGACAAAGCCACCCAGGGGCCTAGTTTGGAGGCCGACCTAGAAGGGGTAAGAGTCCATGGATGGTTACACTCTTCCCTGGGACCCCAGCCATTCAGCAGGAGGAAGCCAAGCACTTTGCCCCTGGACCCTCCTAAACCTGTGGGGGAGCCTCTGGTGACTGGGATTAGAGCATTCCGGTGGGGGGGCTCACAGAGAAGTGTTTTCCCAGGTTTCTAGGAGGACTGCATTGAGGGGAAAAAACACTGGAGGAGCCAGGCCCTGAGGCAGATCTTGAGCTGTGACCATTCAAGAGCAGGTGAAGGCCTGGTGTCTGAGCACCACAGAGTTAAGGATCCCTTAGACGGAGAGACAGAGGCCTGCAAGTAAGGTTAGTATTATTGGTTTGCTCTATGATTAGTCACTAACATACACACCTTCTGTCTCCTTATGGGCAGATGTTCTAGAAATCACAAATTCAAATGCATTAGGATCGCACAGGTTAAAGAAAATGAGCAAAGCAGGGTGACTGTGGACATAAAAGTAGGGAGGGGTGAGCTGGGGGACACAGGGCTAATCCCAATGAATTCCCCCCAATTAAAAACACATAACCTCCGTGCTGCTCAACAGGACACTTCAGCCTTGGGCTGAAGGGTACAGAGGCCAGCACCCCTCCAGAGGGGATCTGCTAATTCTAGGACAGCACTGTCCCATAGAAATATAACACGAGACACCCATGCAATTTAATTTGTTCCATTAGCTGCATTAAAAACAATAAAAAGAAATGGCTGAAATGAATCTTAATAAAGTATTTTACTTAACCCAATATATCCAAAATATTTTAACATGTAATCAATATAAAAATATATTAATGAGATACCTTATATTCTTTTTTATACCAAGTCTTCAGAATCTGGTGTGTATTTTACATACATCTTAAGTCAGATCAGCCACATTTCAAGTGCTCAGTAACCACACATGGCTAGCACCTGTCATATTGGACAGTGCACTTCTAGAATAAGGCTAGGAGCTTGATGCCATAGTTCTGTTCCCACTCATTGTCAAGAGAGAGAAAAGAGTATTAGATATTGGAACCAATCTAAAGGAGCCCAAAATGGGACTCCTCAGAGGCTGGGGGTGGGGTGGGGTGGGTGGGTAAATAGTAGGAAATATGAAAGGGAGCCATTCAAGATAGAAACTTTTGGATTCAAGCCAGGGCTTGAAATATCCTAGTCATTCAGCCATTCCTCCTATGAGCAGAGAATCTCCTTCCAGCCAAAGGATTTAATTTGTGTCTTTCTGAACGAACTTTCCAGGGCTGGCAGGGTTAACCAATGCTTCCAGTCCAAACAGAAGCTTTCCTCATTGAATTATCATATGCAACGCCGACTAAGGCTCTTTGTGTTCATGAAACAGCATTATAATTGACTGATCATCTCCAGCAAATGGTACAGAGGCTGAGCTTCTCAACAGCTAATTCCTAGAATTATCACAATTTAGGCACAAGGTAGTTACATTAGACGGAATTGGGGAGCTCTTGTTATCAGTCCAATTGTGCTTTCTGTTCTGGTCCAGACTTCCCTGCTTCACTAAGTGGCCTAAGAAACATCACCAGGATTCTAACTACCAGCATCTGACTCGAGTTTGTGCGTCCACTGTCATGTACCCTTCAGGGGGTGTAACTGAGATTGTGGTGTTCTTACATTGTGGGCAGAAATCTGATGCTGAAAATCATCTGATCCTAAGGATCTAATTACATGCCTGAGATAGTCCTTTGCCAATTTTAGCCCCAATGAAATGTTTTGGTGTGAGTGTGTGTGTGTGGGGGGGTATCCACCTGGTTCAAAAGGATGGGGACCAGGGTTTTCTTTTTTTCCTTTGTTTGAGATTATGTGTCTGCCCAATACAGTTGGGGAAAGGGAGCCCATTTCTGTGCAGTCCATCCTCCTTCCAGGCTGACATACTGTTCCTACCCTCTCCTTTCCCTCCGTCCCTCTCCCTTGGCAGTCCTCTGAGGCTTTCATCCCTAATTTGATTGTCGTAGCTGACACTGTCAATCCGAAATCCAGTAGCACATCTAATGCTGGCTGGACAAGAGGAATGCATGGGGAGTAGAGGGGGAGGCAAATTCATCTTGAGAATAGCTTTATGTAAATCGATCCTCTGGCGAAAGCTGGAGCCAAGCATTTGCTGATTAATTGGAGAAGCGTCCTTGTTCCTGTGTCTTCTTTAGAGAGATGGCCCAAATTGAGTCCTCTCTTCTTCACAAAGACATTCCCATGCCAAAAAGCTTTTGCAATTAGGAGATGAAACCTTGCGAGCAGGGGGGTGGAGGTAGCAGGGGTTGGAGGGAGCGTTTATGGGATTGTTCTGAAATGAAGTATGTGCATTTGGGCTGCTTCATGATTAATTGCTGACCTGGGCACCTTGGTGGCCTGATAGCCTAGGTTCTGAGGCAGAATATCTCATAGGTGAAGATCCGCTTGTACAATTAGCAAAAATTAAGGGGGTGGAAAGTGTACCTTCTAACATGTTTTTCTGGTAGATTCCAAATTTCTATTTTCAGTGACCACTTGGGCCCATTTCTGTTGGCATCAGGAAAGACAGAGTGTCTGTAATTGACTCAATCTCTTTTCTCTTCTTACTGCCTCTGAAAAAGAAAGCTCCAGCAGAATGCCAGATCATCCATCAAAGTGGTCCTTTAACCCAGGGTGCTGTTAAATCTGACCTTACCCAAAAGCTCAAGGCAAATTAAGGACTTAGGCACATGTAGAAGTGAGTTTGGATCTAGAGTGATTGCTTGTTTGCTAATCCTTGTGCTGACTGAAGGTCAAGCTTATATGGAAACATGGTCATTTCCATAGGCTCCTTCATTAAATTATTAGTTTCACGTGGTTAGAAACTTTTGCTGAGCACAAGCCCTGACCCTGCTTAAAAAATATTTGTTGAATGGATTAAAAATAAGCGAAAATGATTTCATGTCATTGCCTGGTTCATGGATGATCGAGGATAAATCTCAATCTATGGAGATTTTTCCCCCAAGTCCAGTTTGTCCCTTTAAAGAGTTCTGCCCCTGTTCCCCCACCCTTCTATCTCTGCCTTGCTGGTGCAGTACGGTGACTGAGAACTAATGTCACTAGAACGGACTTGTGTTCTAAGGAGCTACTGATAAAGTCTCTAACTGAGAAGGGTTTAGTGAGCTACACTGAAGCGTGGAAATGAGCAGGTACCTGGGAAGGGAGCCTAAGCAAATAATTTGGTTTTTTGGAATAGAGTTTAAACCTGGTCTGAGAGGACACAAAAATTTTGGAAAATGAATTCAGTCCAGAAAAGGGCTGTGCGCTGACAAAGACACATCTCCAAGAACATCCCCCCCGCCTCTCCCCATTTCTGAATTCTGGCACCCATTGGGACTAGGATAATAGAGATAATCAAACTCTGGGGACAGAAGGAGACACTTTTAGCATCAAGCTATATAGGAGATGTCAGAAGGGGATGACGGGCAGTGAGAAAGTTTTGATTATCTTTGTGATAATTTGCTCTGTGATCACTCTCCTTTCTGCCAAAGGGTCTAAGAGATGTGGAAACCCGCATGGAGCCTGAGGATTAAGAAGTCCAACTGGGGAAGGTGGGAAGCATAGAGGAAGGCCGATGGGCTGAGGCACTGTCATTTAGGAGTAGGTGAAGCCATTTCCTGATTTCTATCCCTGTAACGTTCAATGTTCAACTTGGTCATGAAGAAAGGATCCTTTCAATACTTCTCTGGGTACCCTGTGTGCACCTGACCCTAGAGTAACGTTTTATGGACTGAGCAACTCCTCCTTCCTCCACTGGAGGATATTCCACTGGGCCTCCTCCTCTGCCGTCTGTTCATTTTCACTGAAGAAATGTGAGCACCTAGGGGCAGGGGGGTGGTGCATGGGGAGGGTTACGCCTCAGGCTTTGGCTGCCCAGAGGCTGGAGTCTGGAACGCAGTGCGCGGCTCAAGGAAATGGGGCTTGTATATGCCTGTTCTTTCTTGTAACTCTTCAGGACCCCATTAAATAAGTGAAACCTCAGGGATGAAGGTGAGATGCTATCCTGGGGCCATCTGCTAATAAAATCAATGAGGCCTCAGAAGGGCTCAAAATTATCTTCTACCCAAGCAGGAAAGCAGTTCAGCAAGAGCTCAGCACCCTGAGCTGCAAGGCCAGCTTCTCGAAGCCCAGTGTTGGATGAAGCATATAGCAGCTAAAGCCATTAAGCTATGTTAATACCATAGTACGACATTTCTCCCCATGACCCCCTGTACTATTTATTGTTCCATTCAAAACAATTACAGCTCCTGCTAATAACTCACACCTGTGGATGTCCTGGTATCGACTCAGGCGGAATAGACACTGTTTTCTTGCTTATTTATGTAAAAATGGATGCACTTCAATGGGCTGGCACTAAGTTTGAAGTTAACACTAAGGTTTAATCGCAGACCGGCTTCTGGCCATTTAGCTTGAAAGGCAGGCAACGAGGGGTGCGCGCTGGGAGAACCCAGTGAACCGCAGAGAGGCAAGTAAGCAGTGATGAATGTGGGGCTGCTTCAGCTGGTCTGATGCCCAATACAACAAACTCCCCTGTCCAGGGCAAAGAGGGTAGGACCTCCACGGCAGGAGGTGGGGGCAGAGAGGAGGGATAGAGGGGCGACTCCTTCTGAAACGCCTCCCTTGCCTCTCTGTCCATTAACTACAGCCTGAGCCATACTCTGCCTGGTAACTCAACTCCCTTCCTTTCATAACTGGCCCCAGAGGTCCTGCCTATGGTCAGGATCCCAGGAGACAGTGAGGCACACCATTGGAAGCATGGCTCAGGAGCCCAGAGAACCTTAGTGTGAATTCAGATTTGGCCTCTTGCTAGCTATGTGGCTTTGTATGAGTAGATCACCCTGTCTGAGCCTTAGTTTCCTCATCTGTAAAACAGGGACAATGAAAATACTCATGTCAGGGAATTATTATCAAATGGCTAATCAATTTAGAGCTGTAGATTACCTGGCTGATAATAAGCACTTAATAAATACCAGTTATTATGAGTGCTGTATCTAAGCAAGTCTGCATTCAAACACTATGAGTAGATGACAAGAAAATCCCCACACATTCCTTGTCCTAGAGAATATTACATCAGAGCTCAAACTGTAAAGCAGCAACTCCCAGTCAAATTTAATACCAAAGACAGCGATACTTGGATTCTACTCAGCTTGCTGTGCCTCAAAGCTTCTCTGGGTCCTGCAGGGAGACCTGACCTCATGGATTCTACCAGGCTCACCCTGGGATGGCTGGTCAAGACGGATGGTCACAGAGTTAAAGCCCCACAGCTCTCTGTACACCCCCTCGGAAGCTGGCTGGAGCCTGCGGATTCAACAGCCACTGCTGTGCGGAGAAGTCAGCAGGGGGTGCTGCAAAGAGGATGGATGAGGAGGAGGGCTAGAGGCAGCTGGTGGGACCACTGGTAGGAGAGAGCTGGAGGATCCAGTTGGGCAGGGTTTAGACGGGGGAGAGGAGGGGAGTGGCCTCAACCCTAATGTGGGCTCTGGGCTGAGGGCAGGATGGTGACCAGCTGCCTCTGCACAGACTCAGGACAAGTCAAAGTAGCTCTCCACCTTCCGAAGGAAGCTGGGGAACGTGAGCTTGCTGGGGGTCCAGAGCCATGCAGGAAACAGCCACAAGAGGAGAGGCTGAGATCACTCAAAATGGGAAGGTGAGTTGAATTTGCTACTAAAGCAAATTCCCTGGCTGTCCTTCCTACCCTGTTAAAACTGTCTTGTGGCTTACATTTCAAAGCAAGGTCATCATTAATAAGGTGACCATAGTGCACCCATGGAGTTAGGTGCTATGGGTCAAAGCTAAGAAAATGAGAAGACAGAGTCTGTGGGAGAGGACAAAAGGGGACAGCAAGTATGACATCACCTCTCAGGAAATGAAAGTCACCTCTGCAGACAGACCCAGCTGTTCAAGGCAAGATATATTGGGCCTCTGTCCTCTCTCCTATCCCCAAACCCACCCTGGAGGCTGCTCCAGGAGGGAGGGGAAGGAATCAGAAAGTCGGCCTCTGAGTATGGAAGGGCTGAGTCTGTGATCTTCTTTAAAGTCAGCCGTGGATGGGTGGGAGGACCCAAGCAGAGAGGGACAGAGATACACAGAGAAATAGATGAGATTGAAAGATAGAGATGGAGATAGAGAGACAGAGAACAATAGAGAAAAAGAAAGGGGAAAAACAGGCAGGGACACAAAAACAAAGAGGAAGGGAGGCTGACAGTGAGACAGAATGAGAAAACAAAAGGAAAAACAAAAGGAAAAACAAAGTCAGAGAGAAACACACATGCACAGAAACAGTGATTTTCCCGAAGAGATTGTGAAAGGCAGAGATGCACAGAGAGAGAGAGAAGCACAGATGTGAGACAAAGGACACGGGGTGGAGACAGGTGCAAACACACAGAAAGAGCCAGGCTGGGAGAACGAGGGGCAGAGGATAGCAAGAGGCAAAGGATCAGGTGGACGCTCTGCAGATTCCTCTCGACAGATCCTCAGCGTCTAGGCTTTCTAAGGATAAGGGGACCAAGAAAGGGAGGGGATCCAAGGTCTCTCTTACATTGGACGTGGGAGGCTGCGCTGGAAACAAGGAAGTTTCGTCCTCACTGCCTGGACCCTGCACTGAACTCAGGCCTCCACCCCCTCCGGAGCCTTGTCCACAGAGAGCAGCACCCTCCCTCCCCCAAGGAGGAGAGCTACCTAGGGGAAGGTGCTAGGACCTAGGGGAAGGTCCCTCGGGCCTTCACCCAAGCTCCCATCTCTAAAGAATGGCTCCAGTCCCTGCCTCCCTCAGCTCCAGAAGGCAGGCACAAGAGGTTTTGGCAGGGGAAACTTGTGGAGGTTTCAAACTTTTTATATTATGAAGCGAGTTTTTAAAAGCTCCATAAAATTTCAAGGCACATACTTAATGTTCAAATGGCAGAATATATTGATCCCTGCCCATCCTCTAGTATCTTAAGTTTACCCAGAGGACCATTTTATTTAATTAACTTGGTGCTTTATTAATATAAATATTCTCCTATTGATCCTAAGAGGGTCTGACAGGCTCTCAGGCTGGGGATACATCACCGTCCCTCTGAGCAGCGCCACTTAGAGGAGTAGCTGGTTCAGAATCAAGAGAGTGGCCGGAAGTGGTCCCCTGGGATGTCAGGCACTGATGAATCTATAGCAGTTTTTATGGAGGGAGACTTATTTTTTTTTTTTAAAGTTCCAGCTCCTCGATTCTTTTAAAGCAGAAAGCATATGGAAATGAGATATGAAAATGGTCTTGGCTTACATGTATCAATTAAGTATGTCAATACTTTAATTAAATCACTCGACCTAATGAGATTTATACCAATGAATATGTTTTATAGTTATAATAGCTTTTCTGGCCACTGTTCAAAACGTCAAATAAATTGTAAAAAGAGGATTAAAAAAAGACATAATTGACGTTCTGAACTGAGGCCAGTTTTCTTTTTCCTTCTTTTCCCTTTATTCATGAGATTTTGGACAATATGTATAAAGTAATGGACCCTATAATGGATTGGTTTTTTTAAGAGTCTTTTTCATTTTTCAATTCTAATCCTTCTTATCAACTTTTCTAAGCCTCAGCTCACTGAACCTGCGAACGCCCTCACTTTCTTCTGGTCCTTTGGAGCTTGCTTTTTCAGACATCTGCAGCTGGAACCCCCCAGTACACCCACAGAGAGGGGCACACGCCCTCTGCCCTGACAAAGAGAACCCCAAAGAGGGCAAAAGTTAAAAGGCATCATGACTGAGAAGGCTATTACCAGAACATCAAAATATCTGGGTAAACCTATTCTAAATCTCTTATGTAAAAGCCAGGCTAAAAGCCTATCTTCTCTAACTAAATAATGTGGCAAAGGAGGCCAAGATTCTCGCTTCTCTCTTCTTAAGCTCTTTTGGTCTCAGCTTTTCTAGTCAATTTATTTCTGTATGTAACTGTAGTCCTGTAGTCTCTGTCCCCAAAGATAGAAAATAAAGAGAAGGCCTTTTAGACAAGTACAAACATACACAAAACGTGAAGGCGAGCCAGTTAAGCGATAGGGAACATCTGTAATGCTGTAGTGGGGTCCTCCCAGTACGTCCCAGGCAGAACGAGCAAAGCTGGGAGTACTACGATGTAGGTTTGGAGTTACTATCTGAAACTGGGATTGCAAGAAAGAAAAGAAAAGAAATAGAAATGATTCTGGAGGCACTGATCTGAAATACACAAGTCCTGAAACCTCAGCCAGGCCATTGGGTTGAACGCTGCCCTAAATAAAGCAGAATGACAAGAAGCAGGAAGTGGGTGTCCCTCAAATATTTGTGCTCTCTGGTTCCCCTGAGGCTCTGGTGTATGGGGGCTGTATCCGTGGCCCCCCCCATTCAGAGCTGACCCCCTGCCAGTTCCTGGGGAAGGGTGGCAGCAAACAGAGGCTCCAGAGAGAAGCAAGAACCAGCTAGTCCTCCCAGTTTGCTTTCCTTTGCTGACATGATCTGGCCAACATTAGGGAAAAGGACCAAACACCCCAACCATCATCGGATATTATTCAGAATGAAGCATCATGGCACAGAATCTGTGATTTGCAACAAATTTTAGAGCTAGAAGATTGAATCTTCTGGGTTTACAGATGGCAAACTGAAGCCCCAAGAGAGAAAGGACCTGTCCAACATCATACAGCCTGGGGCCAGAATGCAGGACCCTGATTTTGTGGAGAAGACTTCTGCCCTCCACAAGTATTGTTTCTGTTTTATATAAAAAGGGTGGGATGTCAGGGAGGTCTGGGTGCAGTAGTTATCATTTCCCTGGTTGCTGGGGAGCACCTGGCTGATCCAGCTAACTGGGCAGGTACACTCTTTCCTCTGTTATTTCTCTGCAACATGTGAACAGCCCTCCTGATGCTCTGCCTGCATTTAAAATGGGTAGTCTTTCTTTCTAGATTCATCTACCCATCAAACGTTTATTGAGCATCTACTACATGTTAGTCACAGGCGATAGGTGATGGCCAGGATCTTTGTTCATGGAGTTTATAGAATTATAGGGAAGATAAACATAAGCAAACAACTGTACAGATGAGCATTTATAATTCAGTTAGATGCCTGCATGATAGGAACATGTATAATAGGAGAGCCCAGCCCGTGCTCGGCAGCCGGTGGAAGCGTGAAGCTCGAATGGATGAGTAGGAATCATGCAAGGGAAATGGTGGGGTTGGTGCATGGTTCTCAAAGTGCAGTCTCTGACCAGCAGCATTAGTATCAGCTGGAAACCTATTAGAAATGCAGATTCTCAGATGCAACCTTAGACAGTCTAAATTGAAAACTCTGGGGGTATGAAAAATCCACTTGGGTGTTTCTTTCCCTGAGGAAATAAATGTTATTTTTTGGTAGAAATTTAAAAACAGACACAAAAGTAGAGAGAATAGTATAATAAACCTCAACTTGAGCAAGTATCAATATTGTGCTAATTTCATTTCATCCATCCCCACTCCTTCCTTCAACATACACACTTTTTTTTTTCTTTCTGGAGTAGTTTAAGAGCAAATCTCAGACGTCATCTCATTTTATACACACACATATATATTTGTGTGTGTATATATATTCCAGGATGCCATTCTAATCAATAAAGACTTTAAATTTAACCACTGGGCATTATTATACCTAATAAAATGAACAGTAAGTCTGTAGTCAAGATTTAAACACTGCCTGTGGGCCGCCTGAGTTTTAAAGAAGACTTCGGGTGATGCTGACATCACCAGAACCACTGGTGTAGAGAGTGCCAGGGTGGGGGGTGGGGGGGCAGTGTGGTTTGAGGAGCAGACCAAGGTTGAGAGTGGCCAGAATGGGGCGAGGGGAGAGTGTGGCTGAGCGGAAGATGGTGGGGAAGAGAGGAGGTGATGGCGGACGGGATCAGGGCTGGACATGATCTCAGGACAAGAAGAGCCACTGGAGGTACTAAGCAGGGGAAGGGAAGTTCTTTACTGAATGTTGATGAGACTCTTGAAACAAAACCAGCAGACCAACAGGAATAGGTCTTCCTTATGATCTTTTATTAAAAATAACTGATATTTTAATGCATTCACATTTACATGTGGATTTTCACATAAAAAGCCACAGACGGTCACTGTGTCACCCTAGACTTCCTCCTCATTCAGCTCCACAGTGAGGAACAAGCCCTAGTCTGCACCCTCTGAAGGAGGGGGCGGCGGACGGTGGCAGATGGATGGAGAAAGAACTCAAAAGCAGCTGGGTTCCCTGGGGGTGTGAACCTGGTGCCCCCAGAAACCCAGAGTTCTGGCTTCAGCAGGTTTACCCTGCTAGGGCTTTAGTTGTTTTTGCATTTTCTGATGGGTCATAAACCTACCTCACTTCAGCACTTCATTGGGGCGGGGGGTGGGGGAGGGCGTCTGGATCCTGTTCTCCAGACCAGAGGGACTGAGCCTTCACCCCATAATTCCAATGTCACAGAAAGCTAGGGTGGCACCCTCAGATCCCTCGCTCTTTGTTCTAGCTGCCCAGGCAAAAAGGTGGCCCTTGTGGGGGGCATGGAATGAATGACTTGGGGGTGCCAGGGCACTTGGGTCATCCCTGCTGTGCTGTGCGGGCTGGAGCACAGTGCCCTCTGGCTGGTCCTCCTCAAGGTCCCCACCCACCCCCTCCCCTTTCCACCTCTTGTCATTGCCCCTGACCCCCACCTCTACTATCTATCCCTCCCTACTCCCTGTAAATATCAGAGTCACCGTGGTGCCTTCCAGCATGTTTTAAACCAGTTCAGTGGGTTTTAGGCCACTATTTACATGCAGAATTATTTTGTCCAGTGGGTGTTTCCAATAGAATCCTGATGTACAAAACAGATCACATTGGAGCTTCTCTCGCCGAGGTGGCGAGGTGACAGGGGAACCAGGCTTTGTCACACCCCCAGTAACCTGCGGTGCTTTGACAGATTTTGAGCATTACCAACTGCTTCCGAGGAAGCTGAGGCACAAAGGTCAATGTTTTGTCTGAGCGCTCAGCAGAGGCGGCTAAAACCCTCTTGCCTGCTGTACCTGCTTCTAGCGCTCTGTCCCTCTCGTACCATTTCCAGAAGCTTACGAATGTTCAGAGTCAGGGAGAGCATACTCCATGAAGACTCACAGTTTGACCTCATCTGAACTTGTTTATAGTTAACAGACTTGGGGACCACACATTCTAGGTAAGAAAAAAACACATTTCACTTCCCCCCAGGCCTGTCCTGCTAGGCTTGCCTGGGGTAGGAGACTAGCTGAGAAGCTGAATGGTGAGGGGAAAAACCCCAAATAGCCCGATTCTCCATTCCTGCTAATCAGTCTCTGTGTATTCACAGCAGTGAATCAGAGCTCCCCTCAGAGAGGAAGCTATGAGACTTTAAATGTTCTGACTCTTATTTCCCCTGTGGGGCTAATCCAGAAAACTTTACTTTAGAAATAATAACAGTGATAAAAATACCTTGCACATGCTTAACTAGCCCTTATCATGTTCCTGGTATTCTTCTAAGCATTTCGGCATAGGTTTCAAATTTCTCTTTCCTATCAGGAGAACACAGGAAAAACTCCCAGACATCACTGCAAAATGCTAATTCCAGCTTTGGGGGCAGGCATAATGGCAGGAGGGTGAATTGCTATGGAGATAATACAAGCTGATGGACACATGTGCATAATTAGAGGCGCCCATAACGAAACGGGTCATATCCCTGGCCTCCGGGGGAGGGCGGTTCCTCTGTGCCATAGTGTTGGCAGTGCAAGGGTGCCCTGGGCTGGCACAGAAGTTCTATATAATCCTGGGATCCCTCAGTGTTATAATCTCACAACCTTCTTCAAAGAGAGAGATTTCCAGATTCTGCCCTCCAACAGGGATGTGGCCATAAAGCACCACGAGATACTAGGAGTCCTAGCTTAAGTCTGCACTTACATGCAGAGAGACCAACACTTCATGAGGACCTACTGTGTGTCCACTTCCACTTTAAAAACAATGCTGAGGTGGGCACCTGGGTGGCTCAGTTGGTTAAGTAACTGCCTTCAGCTCAGGTCATGATCCCGGGGTCCTAGGATCGAGCCCCGCATCGGGCTCCCCTTGCTCTGCAGGGAGCCTGCTTCTCCCTCTCCCTCTGCCTGCCACTCCCCCTGCTTGTGTGTGCGCACTCCCTCTGTGTCAAATAAATAAATAAATAACAATTAAAAAAAAAAGAAAAAAAGAAAGACATGGATCGGAATTTATTAAAAAACAAAACAAAACAATGCTGGGGCAATTACCACTGTTGTAATTTTACACGTAAGGAGACCATAGTACAAATACTACTCCAGAGCTGTGTCCTGCCTTTGCAAAACCCCAGTGGTTACTTGGAGGAGCTCAGTTCACCACATCCATCCTGTACCCCCACTTCTCCTTGATATCACCCACTTAGAGTGGAGGACAGACTTCAGTACCCATGCACACAGAGATGAGGTCTAGACTTTTGACTTGGAAAGAAGATGGTATTTTCCTGGTTTAATATTGTCAAATATTCAGGAGTTAAATACTATTTTATTTCAACATCTTTCATTTATTGGGGTCACACTAAAACTTTAGCATTAATGAGGGGATGGGGCCATGACAGAGTTTGAAGAGGCAGTCTTTTTTTGAGAAGAGTTTAGCGGACAGTCCACATCATGTAGATAAACTCATGCATGGAAGCTGGTTTCTGAGTAAGTTCTGGGTTCTGGGTTGAGGTTTGAGTATTAGGCAGCAAAGCATTAAGAGGGGATGAGAGGTAAAGAAATACAAGGTCCTGTGAGGACTCAGTGGACGTGCTGGAAACAGCAAGCCCGGAACCCTAATTATTTATCAGCAAGTCCTAAATTCTGCCCCATATCGCTCAGAGTCTGCAGAAATGAGGTTAGCAATGTCTTTTCTCATAAGGAAAATATCAATTCCCCTCCCCACCTTCCCTCTATATTTTAATGTTCAAGAAAGAGAAAAGAATGAAAAAAATATCTTAACATACTATACCATGCTATTACACTTAAAAATACAGAAAGGATTAAAACTGCCAGACCACATTAAAACTAACGACTGGTTTGGTGCGACCCCCCTCATTGCCTTGGCGTTGTCCATTGTCTGCAGAAATAAACAGCACAGGCAATTTATTGAGAGTTATTCTCAAATGAATTGCATTTGCTGAGAAGAGCACATTTAGCATTTGGTGATTCATACGTGGGAAACATTATTGCTCTGGAAAAGAGCTTTAGAATAAGTGAGATTTAGAGCCCATGGGGATAAAAAGTCCCTGGAGAGTTTAAGTTTAATTAAAAAAAAGCACGCATTCATTATGTATCTGTGCATGAGTATGGGTTTGGATATAAGTGCATTAGAAAAGTTCTGCCTAGGGCGCCTGGGTGGCTCAGATGGTTAAGCAGCTGCCTTCGGCTCAGGTCATGATCTCAGGGTCCTGGGATCGAGCCCCGCATCGGGCTCCCCGCTCCTTGGGAGCCTGCTTCTCCCCCTGCACCCCCACCCCGTCTCTCATGAATAAATAAATAAAATCTTTAAAAAAAAAAAAAAAGAAAAGTTCTGCCTAGATCCCAAATGGTGCTCTCTCCAGTGAGGAGTGGGATTGGGAGATAAGGGTTAAGGAGAATAATCTATATCTTTTTCAATAATAAAAAAAAAAAAATAGAGGAAAAGAAAAATATATGACCCAAACCGTATACTTTATAACTTTTGATATTTCTGTATTGTAATTTTTACAAGTAAGGCATTCATAGGCTATTTGTGTGTACTTGAAAGTTAAAAGGAAAGTGACTGATTATACTTTCAGAGCCCCCTCTTACTGTCCCTGGGAGCAAGGGAGGGATTTTTTTTTATACTTTCTCACCAAGTATTATTTATTGTGCTCCAAGCGGCTGAAGCCAGGCCCTCTGCTCGACCGCGCCCCGCGTCTCGCAGAACTATGGTGTGAGGACGCAGCCCGGTGCTAGGATCTCACACGGAAAGGGGGAAGTCATTGGAACACAACTGCCCGCTGTCCTCTTCTTCATCTCTGTTGCTGGTTTATCGAAGTGCAAATTTACCTACAGCTTCCCAGTTAGAAGACCTGTTCTTCTTTCTTACAAACCTGTATCCTGGCATGCACAGTATGCCTTTGAATTACTTTGAATTCCTTTGAATTCCTTTGAATTCTTCCTTTGAATTACTCTTCTCTTGGATGGGTAACAGGAAAGAGATCCTGAATATTTTGTTAATCAGAAGGCCAGTTATGCAGCAGTGTTCAAGTATGATCACGTATATGGCAAAGGCTGGGAAGGCAGTGGGCAAAAATATTAAATACCATCGATTGTGAGCTCTGGGTTGCAACAAAATGAGTGACCTTCCTCCCTTCCTTCCTCCCTTCCGATTGGTCATGTCCAATTTTTCTCTACCGCCTTCAATGATGGTATTATATGTAAGATAAAGAAACTTACTGTTTCCTTAGAGTAACACGCAAAGACATTTTTGAAAATATAGGAAGGTAGAAGCAATTACCTATAATACTTCTACTCAACCACGGAAAACATTTTTTTTTTTTTGAAGATTTTGTTTATTTATTTGACAGAGAGACACAGCGAGAGCAGGAACACAAGCAGGGGGAGTGGGAGAGGAGAAGCAGGCTTCCCGTTGAGCAGGGAGCCCAATGAGGGGCCCAATCCCAGGACCCTGGGATCAAGACCTGAGCCGAAGGCAGACGCTTAACGACTGAGCCACCCAGGTGCCCCAAACATTCTTTCTTTCAGGCTCCTATAGATACATTTGTGTGTACACATATGCTTGTAAATAAATACATAAACAAATATACATATTTTTAGAGCGACAGAAGGAGGGAGAAAGGTTTGGCTTTACGCTTTTATTTCTTCACTTAATATCACAATCTGGGTGGCCATATAAAAGGGTGAGAGGAAAACTTTTCATTGTATGCCTTTTGAATCTTTCAAATTTCAAACCATCTGAATTGACTATTTTGAAGTAGATTAAAATATAATTTCTTATTGTAGTAAGCATTTCCTACGCTATTGCATTTATATGTTCATCTTTTTGAGTGGCTGCGTTATATTCCTTGCAAACATGCTGGAAGAGATAGATGGTGACCAGATCAGTCACATCGGTGACAGTCAAGTCACCTCTTCCTCCCAACCTTCTCACCCTTGCCCAAACTCTTCCCCTTATCTGCCCGAGTAGCATGCAGCCCACGGCTGGCCTGCAGAGGACTAAGGGCAGGTTTCCAGCAGAGCTGATGTCACTCTATGGGAATGAATCGCGATGTCAAGCAGCATGAGTGGTGGAGAGGGCAGGAGATTGTGAAGAGTCTAAATTAATAGCATCTCCAATTCCCAGACTTTTCATGGACCACACTGCTAAGCCAAGAAGGGACACAGTGCTATGGATGGATTGTTCGTAAGGTGGCTCCAGAGACTTCTTCCTCTTAGGACAAGTATAATCCTTCCTTTTAGAACACGTATAATCAGGGTAACAAACTGCACAAGGAAACAAAGGATCTGCACTTAAAAAAGTAATCGTGAAGACCAGCAAACATGGCTTATTACAGATTTTCCTTGGCCTGAAATAACATAAAAAAGCAGACCGGATAATAAAGTTCACTGCAATTCTTCCAAACCTGATTACCTTATTTCATAAAGAACGATAAAGGTATTCAAGCTCTATTTCAACTAAAAATGCCTCCCATGTAAGACCTATGGAGGACCTGCAATCATTTCTTACTTACACAGAGGCACACACTTCACGAACCCCGTGCGACGCTCGTAACATCTACCTAACCCCGACGTTGACTTGCAGCTCCCTGGAAATCACATCAGGGTACCCGCCCAGTGCTTGCATTTTCTCCCAACATGCTCAAGGGCTTTTCTATGCAAACTTGTATCAGACACACAGATGTCTGTCCTCCAGCCACAATCCGTCCTGCCCGTGTGTAGATGTGAATAAGCAGCACCTGAAACAGCAAGGGATAATCCCCGAGCTGTTCTCCCACAGAGGACCAATATTTAGGGCACAGTTTTAGTTCTTGTGGAGTCCTCCTTTGTCTACAGATGGTGCAAATTGGTGTTTGATTTGGCTTGTATACTCTTAAAAATCTGAGCCAACATTTTAAAAATGGGAAATTTATATAAACATCTGAATTTGTGGCTACTCTTGAAAACTCCAAGTATCCATTGACTTAGGCTCTCTCTTCCGTGGCATAAAGCTCAGCGGTAGCTGCCGTCTGTGGAAGATGCAGGCAATTTTTATCTTGAGGTCGGTTTTGTCCACAGAAGTCCCTGTTACCTCCTAACATTAGGTCACTGTGTCCACTGCCATTTGTCATTGGGCTTGCATTGTTGTTTTTCTCATCATAGAAAAATAATTTTATTATGCCTGCCCGCTTCACTCAATTATTTTACTTGAAGGCATTTGAGTTGTAATCCCTAGTCTGGAGTTCTGAGAATATAGCCTGAAGATTTATTTAGGCATTACAGAAAGAGACACAAAAAACAAAACAATGCCTTCCTCTGCACTGTGGCGGTCCCCCTAACTCAGCTCCTCCTTGCATCAAAAACGGGTTTTTGGCTTGAGCACGTTCTAAGGCATTGTAATTCACGGTCCACTGAGCCAAGACACTGGACCTGTCTACCTAGACTTGGCCATACTCTCCCGTTGTCTCCCAAAAGAAGTCCTGCCTCCCCCCTTTGCGCTATGTGCTTTAAATCCATTAACTTAATTTGTTACAAATGTGCGGCATTCCCTTTCTTGTTAAACACGGACAGATAGGTACCTGATTTCAAAGTTGAGAGAAGCACATAATCAAATGATTTTGTGCAGAACCAAACCATCTGGGATGAAGACGAGCTTCTTAAAATAATTGTTTTCTCCCCTTGATGGTGGATCACAGAATATTTAGCACTTTGACTGATTTGGTCTAGCTACATAGATGAAGTCTGTTTACTTACATAGTAATGAAACTAAAGGTTCAATGTAACTTACTCTCTCCTGTCATAGAGAAATCAACTTCAAGACTAAAACATTTAAATGAGCAGAATTTTCATTACATTAGCTTGCTCCAATTGTTTCAAGAAATGTTTTTTTATCCACAAAGACACACACACACATTTATATAATCACCTATGCACATCCGTATGTTTGCACACATACATACGTATTTGGCCATGCATCAGTGATGGATTAAACCATCCCATGACACTTGCAAAGTTAGATGGTAATAACAAGTGGGTCTGTACACTTGATCACAAAGACCTCTGCAAATAGGACCTCTTAAAAAACACAGTTTATGCTTTGTCTTCGTTGGAGCTTTTCCTAGGAGACTGTGAGGGAAGTCACATCCCCCATCCCTCTATTGTAAAGAAAACACCAATGAAAATCCGAAACTCTGGGAAACAGAGAGTATAGCCTAATGTTTTGCACCAGGTACAAAAGCAAAAAAAAGCTGGCTTTAAAATCAAACAGCTTCTCCACTGGTTTGATGAAAGCCAGCCTCCTTTCTCTGCCCTAACTCCCATCTCAGGCTGCTTTTCCAAGACAAATAGTGCACGGTAATTAAATACCAAATGATTAAAAACACTTGTGAGGGAATAATTATTATGTATGTAGCAGATCTATGTATTAGACCGCAGCACATACGTTTTGAATAATTTATGGGGTATCTGAGCTGTAGTAGCTGTCCTGTTACGGTCCCCCTTTTCTGTACAATCTCCAAATGCTGTTATAACTAGTGCACGTGGGAGAACAGCTGCCTTGTGGATTTAAACTTATTTTCTCTCACTTACCATTAGCTCCCAATGAGTATGCTTTTAATGAAGAGTCTGATTAAAAATGGGCTTTTGCAAAATGTAAATTAAATGCATGGCTTAGGAAATTCTTGAAGCATTCTCACCTCACATAAGTCCTGCTAGCATAATGAAAACATGTACGTGCACCCTGGCAATAAGAAGTGGCCATCATTTAACGGTCCTCTGATTACCTTTCTAAATAACTCCAGCCTGATTTCAGGATAAGGGAGATTTCCGTTAGGTGGCACATTTGTCATCAGGATTACAGCGGGCAAAGCGGCAGTTTAGAGCGTTAGCAGATTCAGATTCACGTCTGGGCCCCACTGCTTTTTTGGAGAAACCTTTTCTTCATTGCATCTTAGCTCTCTTGCCTCACTTAGACGGTCTTAGGAGTTGCTATAATAACGTTTGGAAACCGCCGCAAACCTAGCCTGCGTAAATGAGCGCTGGCTGTGCCAGATCACCCTCAGCTTTCTGAGCTGACCTCCACTTGTAGGTCACGCCCCTTCATCAAGTGCTTAGCATACCCCAGGTTTTTTCACTTTCTCCCCATTTAACCGACAGGAAGACCAGGGATCTGAGTGGTCAGGGAAGCCGCCCACTGCACAGGGAAGCCGCCCACTGCACAGTAAAGTAGGAATTAGAGCCAGACCCTCTGGCTTCGAGCCATCTTTACCACGTGCTCGCTGTATGTCCCCTCTCGGGAGCCCCTCGCTTCTCCTCCACGTCCGCGTGCCCAGGCAGGAATTGGGGGGTGCGTCCCACATGGACTGACCACCGAATGTGCATCAGACCCTACTATCCCTCTCATGACTCTAGGATAGAGTTTACACACTTTACAGATGAGGGAACTGGGATGTATATACTTGCCGATGGCTCCTCGACGAGTGGCCAAGTTGGGCTGCAAACCCATTTCTCACCAAACCAAAGCCCTTGAACTTTCTGCACGTCTCCCCTAACATGCAGTCATCCTCAGCTCCGTTGCTCTTGTCACATCTACTCTGACCCCAGACTTCCCTCCCCCCTCTCTGTGCCTATCCAGCCTGGATGCATCTATTACTATGCATTTGGCTTTGGGATTTTACCCCAGCCTGCTGGTCTCCTGATAAGAGATTCTCTTCTGTATCCTGAAGCACCCATAGTCCAGAAGCCAGGATGAACATTTAATTCCAGACTGGCTGTTCTTGTTTGAATCATTTTAGGTCTATCGGCCTTTTCTCCCTAATTTGACAGCAAGCTCCTTACCACTTGCCAGTACGTTCCCTGCTGCACCTTGCTCTGTAGATATTCATGGTTGCCGCTGGTTTGAGAAACACGATTGCCCTTCTGACCAGAAGACCAGATTTAGGCAACTGCACCCATTAATTTTCCCCCAACCCAGCTGCTTTATTTGAATGCTCAAACTTGTTTATAAATTTAATATTTAAAAAATTAATTCATGTCCATAAAAAAATCCATAGGAGTATTGAAATAGCAAGTAAAACCAATTATTTTTCCCTCACTGACCTCTAGTCTCTACGTCTAAAGATTTTAATATTTTGTGTATCTTTCTTGAAAATGTTTATATATATACTGCCATTTATACATATTATTTAAAATAAGCACATATAAAATAATATACACACTATTCTACATTTTTCTTTTTTAACTTAATGGTACCTTTTAAACCTCACTGTACATGGTCCATATCTGCACATGCAGCTCTTGCTAACTCTTTTAAATGACCACGTGCTATTCCTTTATATATGGATGTGCCATAAACTATTAACTGGTCCCCCGGTGAAGGCTGCTTCCAGCTTTGTGAGGACAGTGAACTTCAAGGCACATATGTCTTGGAAAATTTTGTGAATGTATCTGTTAGAAAAATTCCTAGCAGTGCAATTGCTGGGTCTTAAAGGGTCTGTGCACTTAAAATTTTGATAAATATTGCCCAAGGGGTCTCCAAAGAGGTTGTACTAATCCTATTTATTTTGAGTAGTTCACATAGGCTCTGTAGGTCATGGTCCCCGAGGAGGGCCCTGAAGTAGGGCTAATGCTGTAGGCAGCATCAGAATCTGCCCAGGGCTTGGGAAAGATTTAATCACAGGCAGAGAGAACCACAGTGGCAGCAGTACTAAGCTGTCATTTGCATGCAGAAAATGCAGAGCACACCCGAATGGGCTCCTGCTGTATTGGTACTTAGACTTTCTGGGAACAGCCTCCTGGTTCAGAGGATGAGCACAGTGGTCCTCCTGGGAGGGAGAAATCCTAGCTTCTAGTCCCAACTCTGCCCCTCACGGGGCTGTTTCACCCTCAGCCAGGCCCTGCTCTCTGTTTTTTAATTTCTTTATTCCTGACATGAGGTGGACTCAGGGTCACGCACTGCAATACAGGGAGGAGGCAGAGAACCTAACTCTGGCTGGATGCAGAGGGCCTCCAACAGGGGAGCAGACATCCCCTATAAGGACCGAGCCAAACTCTCCTCCAGAGGACTCCGGGGTGGTGGGGGCTGAACATGTCAGCCTACTGTTGCTCGAGCCCCCAGGTTCCCATGGGAATCCAGAAATACAGGTTTTTATGCAAAATTTCTAGATTTTTTTCTGGATTTTTAAATGCTGGAAACTTAAAATTCAAAATCCTACTTGATATTTAATATACAAAAATACATAAGTTCACAGTAATACTCAAAGAGAAAGTAAAAAAAAAAAATCCTTTGTCACCGCTCTACAGCTCTTTATTCTGAAAAATGGTTAGTTACAGAGAAGGAATCAAGCATTTATCTGGTCTTTCCTATAGGAACTGTGTTTCAGGGCAACCAACTGGTCTAGGTTTCTGAGCTTTTCTTTACATAGAAATTGTAATTAATAGATCTAAATAGAATGGTAGAAAAAATCATTTTGCCACTTAACCTCCAGTTAAATAATTTGGGCAACAGTCATCAATGAATGTTAAATCATTCAGTTAAAGACTGATTCAGGGTGCTAAATACTTGGTCACAGATTATTGCTGGTTATGAGGGTGGAAAAACACCTTTTAAAAAAGATTTATTTATTTGAGAGAGCGTGAGCAAGGGAGCAGGGAGAGGGGCAGAGGGAGAATCCTCAAACAGATTCCCTGCTGAACGCAGAGTCCAAGCAGGGCTTTATCCCAGAACCTGAGATCATGACCTGAGCCAAAATCAAGGGTCAGACTCTTAACCAACTGAGCCACCCAGGTGCCCCAAAAAACACCTTTAAAGAGAGGGATCAGATAGTAACCACCTGAATTCATTGATTAATCTTAGCATGAGAGCAAGAAGACAAAGGTTAGGTGCATCCTGATGTGGTACTCTGAAATACAGTGTCACTCATGGAGGCTTCTTATGAAAAAAAACTTAAACCTGAATCTGAGCCAGCCTAATTAACCAGCTGTTAGAAATATAGGTATAGAGGAACAAGTTAAACTGTAGCTTAGAGGAACCATCAGAAAAATCCAGAAAGTGGGGCATACGTCAGGACCTGGTTTCTTCAATAAGGGCAAGAGAAAAACAGAGGAAGGAACTCTTCCAGATTAAAAGCAGAGAGTAATGTTTTTCACCAGCGCTATTCAAGAGAAATAGAATTCGAGTCACAAATGCCGGCTCCTACAGAATCTCAAATTTTCTAGTAGTCACATTAAAAAAGTAAAAAGAAACACATTAAATATATTTATTTTATTATATCCATGATATCCAAAATATTATAATCTGAAGATACAATTGATATAAGATTATTAGTGAGCTATTTTACATTTGTTTTTGGTACTGTCCTTGAAGTCTGGGGTGCATTTTACACTTAGAACGCATCTTAATTTCGACTAGCCACATTTCAAGGCCTTGTAGCCACATGTGGCCAGAGGCTATTGCTAAAAGAGCAGTAACAACTAAACAAAACATTTACACGGTGTTTGGTTTGTAATGTGAAAAACCAGTTGTTAAAAAAATACTTTTAGAAAAATAGGGGACTTGTCATATGGACTGGGTATTGCATGATACTAAGGAATTACTCATTTTTTTTAAACTGTGATAGTGGTGTAGTTTTGGAAGAACATATTTTTACTTTTTAATGAGGCATACTGAAATATTTAGGGATAAAGTGTCACAATGTCTATAATTTACTTTAAAATACTTTGGCAAAATGACACCAGCAACACCACCAATAGCAGAATATTCACAACTGTTATCTTTGTTTCAGATGGAAAATTTCAGCTGGCCAGCTGCATATCTGCATTTGAATTCCACTGCTCTGGGAAAGGAGAAGCATGTACAGCAAACAATAAACGCACTCTAACAGGACTTTTCTCCTCTCCCCTCGAAGGCAGGCCCAAGAGAACCTGCAGCCAGGGGAGGCTGTCCCCCGAGAGCCCTGCACGGCAGAGCAGAGCCTGGCTGAGGCAGTGCAGAGCCTGGCCGAGGCAGCAGGACCCAGTGAAGTCAGATCCCAGCTGAATGCAGAGCCAGAGGAGGGGGGCCACTCCAGGCACCAAGCCCGTCACTTACCGGACTCCGGGCAGGACACGTCCAGCACTGTCCTTCATTAGCGCTAATGGAATTTCAAGGTCAATGACCAGTCATAAACATCAGCCCTAAATTAAGTGTATCTGAGGCTCCTTGCCCAGAGGATTTTTTTTTTTTTTCTTAAAAGCCAAGTTGCTTGGGAGATAGGGGAGTGTCAAAAATACAGTTAACCTTTCAAGATGAAAACATTATCAATTCTATTGATTTAGATCATAACTCGCTTCCACTTAACTCATCAAAAAGGATTGCCAATTTTAGAAATAATGTATTTCTCAGTCTTAGGGAGTTTTTTCTTACCTCCCCATCCTCCTCCCCCATCTCCTTCTCCAGGCAACGTTTCTCTCAAGTCCCCCGGGGACACCTCATACAGGAGATTGACTGGGGTCTGGCTAGATTGCTGACAACACCAAGATGCTGTACACCTCGCCTGTGGTGTTTTGTATTATTGATAGTGTCTTCTCTGCCTGTCATTTCTCCCCCTCTCCTTCCAAACAGCTGGGAATAGCCCTGCGATCCTTGTCATACAACATGACTAATATGTTCAGCTTCAGAGGTCCAAAGAAGACCGAAATAAATGAAGGGATCGCTAAATAGGAGTTTTTCTATCCCTCCAGTGGGATGTGAGTAACTAGGAACAGACGGCCCCAAGCATCATTGCATAATCATCATCAGGTTGAGGGCCTGAAAGACTCTAAAAACAATCTGGAATCAACACCTATCTAAGGTCAAGTGGATAGTGAGCTTAGGTTCCAGGGCCAGAGTCAACAGCAACTTCTAGCTAAGTCTTAGTGTTATCACACCTTGAGATTTACAAGCCAGATTTTAGCAGCTCCAAACCCCCTCCTGCTTAGCTCTATCTGGGGCATTGTGCCTTGGCTCTCCACATCAGCTCGCTTCCTCCCCTACTTCCAAATCTGTGTGTGGCACTGCAGGAAGGGAAAGAACTGGTCCCCTGACAAAAATCACAGTCAAGCTCCCTATTTTTTTTTTTTAAGATTTTATTTATTTATTTGACAGAGAGAGACACAGCGAGAGGGGGAACACAAGCAGGGGGAGCGGGAGAGGGAGAAGCAGGCTTCCCACGGAGCAGGGAGCCCGATACAGGGCTCGATTCCAGGACCCTGGGATGATGACCTGAGCCAAAGGCAGACGCTTAACGACTGAGCCACACAGGCGCCCCCCATTTGTTTTTTATTGATACTCCATGCTGAAGAATTCCAACCAGAACTCCAAACAAGGCACCTCTTGCTGCAGACACTAACGACAGGTGTTTTTTTTTTTTTTTTAAACAAAATTCTGTCTGTATTGAAGAAAGATGGACCTAGCCCTTCCACCGTGCCCCTGTGGCTCCTCACCAGCCTTCTCACTAAATCCCAGGGTCTGTTGTAATGTCTCCTGCTTCCCATCAAAAAAAGAAAAATCCAGTACTGCTTTTATGTCCGTATTATCTCTAGAAGCATACATACCCTCCAATATGGAAGGTTTTGGTGTGTGAAAATCTAATTCCTCTTTAGAGAAGCCAAGAAAACCTGTGCGGTGTTATTGTGTAATTCTTTTCTTCCCAGGCTGAAAGGGTTAGTTTTATCAAGCTAATGCAATCTTCTCTCCCAAGACATACTAACTCTGACTTTAAACAATCTGTGAATAAATAGCTCAGCCTTCCCCCAAGTCTCTTTCCATTCATCTCAGCTGAGGAATGAGGGAATATGGATTATCATTTTGATTACAAATATATTTCTATCTAGAGGAAGATCTACAAAGGGCTAAAGTCACCTCTATAAATTTAAACAGTCTCCAGTTAGCCCTGAAGAGTTAACCCCCCCTTTTTTTAAACATCCTGGTCCTTCAAAGATGTTATATTAGATAGATGTCACATTGATATAATAAACAGCAATGCCAAATCTACTGAATTAAAGGAAAAGAGAACCACATGCTGAGATTTTCAGATGAAATCAGGTAATGACAGGGAAGAAAAATGAAGCCGCATTTAAAAACGGCTTGAGAGTCCAAAATTCAAGGTGTGGAGAGACTCATAGCAGGAGAAATCTCAACTGTGCACTGCATTCATCTTACATATATATGCATTTCTGCCTGGTGTTCTGACTTGGGTAAAAGAAAAAGAAAATGAGATTTAGAGGGTCCCTGGAGCTAGTAATACTTGGGTAAAGGAAGTTCGTATATCAGTTGTCATTGAGGCCCCAGCCACGTTGTCAACAGCTGCACTAAGGTGAGGGTTTTTAGAAGATATTTTATAAGAGGTTTGTGAACCCGATTTGTGTTTCCAACAACTTCCTTGCACTTGCCATTAATTATAGTCAGGTGGAAGAATCCAGCTCTCAGCGGTTTGGATCCACGGACAGACGTGTGTGGCTCGGTTACGGTCAGCCCAAGCATCGATGCGATGCAGCCGTGCAGCATCGAGGCCTGGATGGGGGGTTGTTCTTCCTAAAGCGCTTTAGAAAAGATGACGTCACGGCCTCATTGCATTCAAGGTGATACAGGGATGGCAAAGCTCTACTTTTTGTCTAGCTCAAAGAACCCTGGCTTTAATTTGTGCCCATTTCTTCTTAAAAATGTTCCGCCCCAGCCATTCCACTTCTAGAGATTTATCCTATAAATATCCTCAGAGTCACGTACAGAGATAGACACAGAAGGATGTTTACCTCCACGTGGTCTTAGCGATGCTAGAAACAACTTAAATCTCTATCGATGGTTGCCCGGTTAATGTTAAACTACATTCTAGTGCATCTAGACAAGAGAATACCAAGAAGTTTATTCAAAGAGAATTATGTTCAGACATGGAAACATTGCCACGATATGTTGTTAAGTGAAATAGTAAACTTCAAACCAATATGTTGTCCATTTGATTAGGCATAGGAACTTTCTGGAAAGATACCCAAGCTTTTAATAATGGCTATGTCTGTAGAGAGGGACTTTTAGATAGTAATATGTAGTACTTGATTTTTATAAAATAATAATGTTCTTTGTTTTTCAAACATTTTAAAAGTCTCTTATTTAATATAGATAAATTGAATCACACACTAGGCTTTTCTTTTACAGATTAAATACCACCGAGTGCTTTAATTTTTCAACAATACATTATATTTCAGATATATATTATTGTTTAAAGTCACTTCCTCATTGATAAAAAGTGGGAACATAAAAGCCAAGAACTTTTTTCCATGCCCTGTTTTGGGGATCTACCCTCAATTTGATATTACTTAATATGCTTTCTTCTATTCAAGGACTTCACTTTGAGAAGTCAATGTCCATAGTCAGTAGTACACACTCAGCGATTTAGAGCGGATAAAATCAAACAGGGGCTTTGGCTTTTTCTACAAGGAAATGACAGTCATTTCTTTCTAGCAGGAATCTATGGAACCCAGTTTCTGGAACAGCAAACTCTCTGTAACAATGGCCTTGATTCTGGAAGACAAATGACTTTGGGATGTCTGGTTCCATTTGGACAGAATTCTAGAAGACAATGAAAGGCTACAGAGGAAGGAAGTCAGCCCAGCCTTCAGGGAAGATCAGCATGCTGATTGGATGCATGTGGACTGAAGATTTCAGCAAGCTGGAGCCTGTGGCCCTTCACACAGCCCCCACGTATGGAGATCCTGCATCTCCGAACCTCCCCTGTCCAGGACGCTCTGCAGCCTGAGCCAGCACGACAGCTCATACACTCAGCCAATTCTGTGGAGAGCAAGCACAACTTAACTAGAGGCTAGGACGATCATCTCAGAATGAATTATTCACCAGTGAGACAATTGCAGCTGCAGGCGGGAATACAGATGCTCCCCGTGGGGCTACATCTCACCCACTTCCTTATTCAGGTTTAGTGCAATTTCCAGTCCTGGTGAATGGAGTGCGCGGGCAGTCAGCGGCTTTCCACGTTGCTTCCCAAACCGCCGCCGCCTTTTTCTATCTTCCAGGGCAAGCTTACTTCTCTGAGTGTGGGGGGGAAGTCTCTTCTCTTAAAACCTTTTGTTTTAAGTCAGTTTCTCAGTCTCTTTCTTCCCGGCTTATTTAAACTGAGTTTCTCTCCCAATTTTTTTTTTTTAATTGGAATCATAGACACCATCCACTCAGTCTTCCATGCTGCACTCACTGATAAACTAGGCACATGGCATCGCATCAATACCCACGATGAATTGCTCACTCATTCATTTATAGTTTATGGAATCACTGCAATCTCCTCACATGACCCCTTGCGATGCTCCGCCAGTGGGGGAGTAGCTTAGCATGATGACTGAAGGCAGAGGCTCTGGAGCTGGATGGCTGGAGTTTAATCCCAGGTCTTGGATTTAAAATCATCATCTTTTCCCTCCAAATCTGTGTATTTAGACATCATCTGTCACAAAACATGTAGAAGGGAAAATGATGGAGAACCTCAAAGGGGCTATTTCCCTGCACATGATCATGCACAGAAAACAGCTTTCCTTTTTCTTCTCAGTCTTCTTGAAAGCGCTTGCAATTTCACACTCCTCAGGTTCCCAAACACCCTATTTCCTCCACTGCCCCCACCCAGAGGTGCATACTGGGACTCATCTATTCACCTCACATGCAAGATGAAGAGGGCAATTTTATGTAGTAAAGATATATGGGACAAGCCAACCTCAAGTTCACATCCATTAAAGCATTTCTCTGTTGGCAACATTTTTACAAGCCTCTCACAGCTATATGCTTAATTAAAATAAAAGGGTGATATACATCATTGTACCAAGTCCTTGCTGATGTAGAGGAAGGGAGGGGGGAAAATGAGTGCATTCGTTTTCCTTTATTAAAAGAATTATTTCGGCATGACATCTCAAATAAAGACTAACCATTAGCAAAATTAAAAATTAGGTGAAGTTGATTTTGGGAAATGCACACCATTAGTGCCCTCCTCCTGCCTCTGGCTGCATCTTCCCCCATTCCAGCTCCAAGCTGCTGCCCCATCCTGCGTTCTTGATCTGCAAGTTCCCCAAACTGATTATCATAATGATGGAATGACAAGCAGAGGGACAAGAGTTTATACACTCTGCTTGATATTTACACTAAGGAAAAAAAAGATCAACCTTTACTGAGCACATACTATGTGCCAGACACTATTCTGAGTACTTTACCCATAAATGCTTAATTATTTAAACCACTCTTGGGAGGGGGTGCCTGGGTGGCTCAGTTGGTTGAGTGTCTGACTCGGTTTTGGCTCAGGTCATGATCTCAGGGTTGTGAGATCAAACCCTGTGTCGGACCCCGTGCTGGGCATTAAGAGCCTGCTTAAGATTCTCTCCCTCCCTCTCCTCCCTTTCCCCCTACTCTCTCCCTAATAAAAGTTAAAAGTAAAAAAAAATAAATAAATAAAAACAAAAAAATAAACCACTCTTAGGGAATGTGGGAGAAGGAAAGCAATATTAACTGAACACCTGCAACATTCTAAATGCATTCTGTGAGTTAATACTCATACAACTATGTTACTACTCCTATTAATAAAATGAATCCCATTTTACAGATGAGCAAACTGAGGGTTTTTTTTTTTTTTTAAAGATTTTATTGATTTATTTGACAGAGACACAGCAAGAGAGGGAACACAAGCAGGGGGAGTGGGAGAGGGAGAAGGAGAAGCAGGCTTCCCACCGAACAGGGAGCCCGATGCGGGGCTTGATCCCAGGATCCTGGGATCACGACCTGAGCCGAAGGCAGACGCTTAATGATTGAGCCACCCAGGCGCCCCCAAACTGAGGTTTTGAGAAGTAATTGGCCCCATCCTGTCAAGGAGCAAGTTTCAAAGGGAGTTTTTGTCTTTGCAAACAAGATCAATCCTAAAGACATAGTAAGTAGAGAGTAGGAACCAATATGAAGAAAAACCTGCAGAGGTGGGAATGTGCATGGTGCATTTGAGAAGGGATTGACCAAGACCAAGAGGTTCCGAAAGGGGAGAGAGAGATCAAGGTCATAGACAAGGGGTGGCTGTAACTGCAGATGGTGGAGCTGAGTGGACAGATCACGTACTTAATTAGGAAAAAGCAGGACTCGTAGGAAAAAAAGGAGTCAAGGATGATTCCAGCCTGGAGTCTTGATGACTGGGACACCGATAGAGGGCCCATGAACAGAAAAGAAAGGCCTGGATTGAAAACGTTTTGGGGAAAGGGTTTACTTGAACAAATCATTAGATGGAAGAAAAAAGGAAGGGTAAACAAGCTGATGTGCAGAACATTCTACAGGCCAGAGGCCTGGGTATGGGTCTTGATGTTTCCCTCTCCCTAATTCTTGTACCCATCCCATCACCAGGTTCTAACATTGACATTTCCAAGTATGTGTGCAATCCACTCTTCTATGTCCACTGGCAACGTTCTCCCTGAGCCACCACCACCTCTTCCTGGGCTGTTCCAAACCCTCCACTCCCCGTAATCAACTCTCCACCCTGGAATCAGAGGGCTCTTTTACAAACATAAACATGACTGGGTAACTTCCTTATATCTTTTAAAGGCTTCTCAGTGTCCTTAGACTAGGCCAGGCATCAGCAAACTATGGCCTATGGGCCAAATACAGCCTGCTGCCTGAAGTAAAGTTTACTGGAGCTCAGCCTCTTGTTCATTGATGTATTTATGGTCTGGGGCTGCTTCCATGCCACAATAGTAGAGCTGAATATCATGACAGAGACTGCTGGGCCCTTTGCAGAAAATGTTGGGCAACTGCTGGACAAGGAGTCCTTAAAATAGCTCACAAGACCCCACCTGATTGGACCCCCACCTCCTCCAGTCTCTCTTCATGCCTCTGATCCCCATGCTCTTGGCACTTCAGTCATTCTGGCCAACTTCCCGCTGCTCACAGGGGCCACAGAAATGGGATTCAGTGGCCATGGATTGGCATGGTCTGTAGAGCATCCTAACTCCACATGTTTCTGGGAGACAGACCTTTTGGATGGAGGACACTCTTACCTCCAGTTTTTGTCTGGCTTCCCTTCCTGGGTTCTGCTTCTTTCTTTCCTGTAGACAGGGGTCTAGTATCCTCCATATCTCTCTCTCCTTCCTCCTTAAGTCCCCCTTTTAGTACAGGAGCCCAAATCAACCACTGTACCTTATTTCAACTCAAGCCAGTGCAATGAATATAGGAACATTTGAGTTTTGAGTCTTTCTGCTAAATGAAAGTCTTTTCCCTTTAAAAAAAAAAAAATTCCAGATATCTGTAAGCAGGTGGGAGGACTTGATAGAGCAGGAGGGAAAAGGTAGAGAAATCCCTTCTTCATATCCCTGAGATTCCATCATAGAGGAAAGCGGTGGTCTCTTCCACCAAGGAGAACAGTCCCAATTTTAGTCAGAGCCAACTGGTATCCACTGAACATCTTCCAGGAGTCAGAGTGCTAGGAATGTTTATATTTTGTGCTGTCCTCCTACATCACGTAAATGAGCCTGGGATCCATTACAGGTTAACAGGAGCTCCTCCAGAGAATTTAAGCAAAAATACCAACAGTTTTGTAAGCATCTATCAATTTTGTAGCAAATGCGATGAAATGCTTACCAACTTGTTGGATATGCTCCAGGGTATGCCTCTGGGAGTAGCTCCCAGGAACAGTACCGCAGAACTGGCCAGCCAAGGGAGCTGCTACAATGCATGAGCTGGGGAAGAAGGAAGCAATTGCCCCAACTGCTGGTTCCAGAGTCAAACCAGCTAACTGCCACGTGGGAATTTTAAAAGCTATATCTAGAGCAGTTGGTTCCATAGACACACCAAGTCTGCAAGAGTTGCACCAGCAAGAGGGATCTCTGGCAAGCCTTCTCCCTTCCCAACGAACTCAGTTCTGGATTCCAGTCGTGTAGAAGTGTATCAGATGGCAGATATTCAATCACCACCAGAGCTGCAGGGGAGTCTGGGGACTGCCATGTTTAGCTTTCCCATCTCTGCATTATAGGCAAGTACACAAGGAGGATGTTGGCGTGAACATGGAATGAGGCAATATATAGTCTGTATCTTGTAAAAATAAAAGGGGGGGTGCCGTTACCCTGATTTTATAGAAGCAGAAACCAAGTTTCTGAGGATGATGTGCTCAGTTTCAAAGCCAAGTCCAGGTTTGTCAACTCTAAGCCTCATTGCTTGTTCTAATACAAAGAAAGAGAATGTTATTTGTTATATTTAAAGGCAGCAACCAAGTGAGTCTTGGTCTTCTTACTGTCCTAAATGACACATTTCAGAGCTCAGCTAGTTGCTGGAAAACCGATTAGAAGTCAGCTGACAAGGGTCAGCTGTGAACCCAGATGGGTAGAATCTGGGATCTCTATCAGCTTCTCCAGCAACTCAACATTCAGAAAATGATTTGCACAGGCTGTGTTCCATCCACCAGGTCACTCAATGACAATAGTGCTTTTCTCCGGGGGCAGTAACTCAGAAATCAGGAGCATCATAAAATGACAACCTGTGGCTCCCCAAACACGGGAAGGCTAAGTCTATCCACCCTCCCAACTCAGCATATGAGGTCCTGAGCAGAAGCTCATCTCTCTAGGAGAGAACATAGATCTCCGATTTGGGGATGCAGTTTTCAGGAGTAGACATGAGTCGTTATTCAGTTGGTCGTTACCACCTCATCATTTCAACACGGGGTCATCACAGCACCCAACCCTGGGAGCCCTGCTTTGTGCTTCTATCCTCCAATTCATCTTTCCTACTGCCAGACGTGTATTTACAATCCGATCTATGTTAATGCCCTGCTCAAGAACCCTTTAGCCTGTCATTGCTATGTCATAGATAAAGTCCACTTAACAACAAAAAATGCCCAATTAAAAACCAAAGGACTTGAATAGACTTTTGTCCAAAAAAAGACATACTAATGGCTGACAGGCACATGAAAAGATGCTCAGCATCACTAATCATTAGGGAAATGAAAAGCAAAACCACAATGAGATACCACACTTACAGGCTTTAGGATGACTACTGTTTTTAAAAAGGATTAAGTCCTAATAATACATTTTAGAGAGGATGTAGAGAAACTGGAGCACTTGTGCACTGTTGGTGGGAATGTAAAATGATGTAGCTGCTGTGGGAAATGGTATGACAGTTCCTCAAAAAGTTAAAAATGGAATTACCATATGATCTAGCAATTGTACTTCTGGGTATATACCTGAAAGAACTGACATCAGGGTCATGATGACATGTTTGTACACCCAAGGGCACAGCACCATTATTCGCAATAGGCAATGGGTGAAAGGAACCTGAATGTCCATTGACTGATGAATGGATAAACAAAATGTGGTACATACATAAAATGGACTGTTATTTGGCCCTAAAAAGGAATGAACTTCTGACACATGCTACAACATCAATGAACCTTGAGGATATTATGCTAAGTGAAATAAGCCAGTCACACACAAAACCTCCCCAATACTGTATAATTCCACTTACGTGAAGTACCCAGAGTAGTGGAATTCACAGAGGCAGAAATCAGAGTGGTGGTTGCCGGGGTCTAAGGGTGGCGGCGGCATGTTACCTAATGGGTATAGAGTTTCAGTTTTGCAAGATGAAAAGAGTTCGGAGATGGCTTGCACCGCAGTGTAAATGTCCTCACCACTACTGAACTACATATTTAAAAATGGCTAAGATGGCAATTTTGTTATGTGCATTATGCCACAATTTAAAGCCCTTAAAGAGAGATAGAAAGTCCAAGGTGCCCGTTGTGGCATTCCATGCCTTAGACCACAATCTCTTCTAGCTTTACGCCCTTGCTTCTTCCTACAGGTAACTGTACCGGCCATTCCTAAACTCGTCCGCCCTTTCACACCTCTGGCCTTTGCTCCAACTGTCCCCTGGGCCCGGTGTCCATTTCCCCAAATGTGTGCATGGTAGCTCCCCTATCCCCACTCATTCTTGACTTCTCACTGAGTTTAGAATCAAATCCAAACTCTACTCTGGCCCACGAGGCCCTTTGAGACTCTGCCAGTGGACCACTTGCCCTCTTGTTCCCTGATCTGCAGTCACACTGGCCTTCTTTCTGTTCCTAGAACACCCTAAAGTTCTTTCTGGCCTCAAAGCCGGAGTTTGCATCTTCTCTGCTAGGAACACTCTCGTGCCACCCTTCCAATGGCTAGTGGCTTCTCATCATTTGTGTTTCAGCTTTACCTTTGAGAGAGGACTTCCCTGACTGCTCCCGCATAGAAGGGCCCCATCCTTATTCTGTAGCTCATCTCCTTTCTGGCACTTATCAAAACTTGCATTTGCCTCGCGTATTTCCTTGACTGTTAGGATTGAGTCTATCTTGCCTGCAAGCGTGTAAGCTCTGTGGCCATGGGGACACTGTTCAGCGCACCATTAACTGGAGGACTGAGCATGTTCGGCACGCAGTGAGATGTCAGTCTTGTCTGAAAGCCCTTCTCAATTGCGGAGTGGAATGGATCCCTCCTTTATCTGGTTTGCTTTGCTTTGCACTTTCTTCCACTGCTAGCACAGCACCTATCACATCGTGTTCTAGTTAGCGTGGATGTGGCTATTTCTCATACTAGATGGCGAGCTTCAAGCCAGGGATGATACGTTATTAACTGCGACATTACCAGCAGCCTGTAGAGTACTTGGCAAGTAACAGGTACTCAAGAAAGATGTGTTTAATGTAGCATTTCCCAAACTTGTGTCATTTTTTTTTTTCCACCTTCAAGATTTTTGTCAGGTTTACTTACACTTCCTTTTAAATTGGCTCACATTTAAAAAATTATTTAAAGAGGAAAAACTGTAATATCGGTAAAATCAAGAATTTAATGGGTGAGTTGTAGTTTTCTCAATTACACATTAACAATACGTTTTTAAAAGCTTTCCCACGTACCCCTAAATTGTGTTGACTATCATTCTTTGAGAAACACGGGTGTAAAGACTGGGCCCCTTGCTTCCCTGCCACTCTGGTGTCCCTCCAGATCTCTGGATTTTGGGCCATGCCCAGGAAAGATGGGGCAAGAGGCTGCTGTGTATGTCACATCTGCCGCCCACTGATCCTCCCTCTGTTTGGGAACCTGGCTCGGGGGCCGCTTCTTGCCCCTCTGTGGCTGCTCGAGTCTTTTACAAGGAGGAAATGCCAAACAGAATTTTAAGATCTCTAGCGTGTGACACTACATTCTCCTTTAGAGGATTTATTTATTTATTTATTTTTAACATTTAATCAGCCAGGAGTGAGTCTAATTAATATTTTAGGTACTACTTTACTTAAAATAGAACTTTTAGAGCCAAAACACTTTCATACTTGTTTCCCCACTTTCTCGTCATACTATCTTTGGAAGGGAAATGGGCAATATTTTATACACAAAAAGAGTAACCCTGGCTAAGTTCATCAAAATACCTCTGCCCAAAGTCCCTGGGCTGGTGACACATGCCTTCGACTCTTAGCATGACTCTTTCCATCAGGTTATAGGTTGTTGACCTGGACCCAATAATAAATAATAAATTATTCATTAAAAATACTGAGTAATAATAACGATAATACAATAGCTACTATTTGGTGAGTGCTTATTATTGCCAGGCATTGTTCTAAGAACTTATTCAATCTTCACAACAACCCAGTGAGTTCGGGACTCTTATTGCGTCCATTTTGTAGTTATGGAAACCAAAGCTAACAGAGGTGAGGTTATCTGCTCAAGATTATACCAGCAAGTGATTCCCAACCCCACCCAATGTCCCACAATCATAGTAAGCTTTGTTACTGTTGCTGTTATAATGGCCATAGTAACATTCATGGAGGGCTTACTATGTGCCCAACACTGTGTTAAACATTTTATGAGATTTAAGTCATTTAATCATCACAGCAATCCTAGGAGTAGGTGCTATCAGGGCCTTCACTTTAGAAATGGGGAAACTGAGGCACGGAGCGGTTAACCCACCTACCCGAAGCTGTGTGGGCAAGCAGGGAGTGGCAGAGGCAGGACCAAAGGCAGGCCTGCTCTGAAGCCAGGGTGGGTGTGGCTGAGAGGAGCTGAGAGAGGGGTCTCACCGACGGGAAGTAAGACTTCCTGGGGTTCCAGCTCCCTCAGCTATCTGGAGGGATAGCAGTCTCTCCTGACTGGCAGATTATTTATCTGAAGCCTACCTGAGGAGTTTTGTGCATGGGCGGACAAATAAAGCCTGACTCCATGGGGGAGGGAAACGCCCGGAGAGCGTTTGTGGCTCACAGGGGCGCCTGGGCGGGAGAATAGCGACCACTGGGAAGTGGCTGAAGGGGGTGGGGGAGGTGGAGGCCTCCTCACAGTCAGGCTCTGGCCTGCTTTATTCCATAGGGTTCCCTGAATGAGGACTCTCACCACCTTTGGGCCTGGAGCCTACACATAAGGCAGGCAGGCTAGGAGGAGACGCGGTGAGTCCAGGCACCTGCAGCACGAGTCACCCTCAGGAGACAGAAACGAGGTCCCAGTCAGTGTGAGGCAGGGGGAAGCTGCCCAGCCCCATCTCTGGGCAGAAGTGAAAGCACGGATTCCTGGGCACACCCCCGGATGAAATAGAACCTGCGGGGGTGAGGACTGGGGATTTCAGTGTCCACTCTCAGCTTCGAGAACCATAAAGATGGCTCCCAAGTGGGGAGGACCAGCCATTGTATGCAGGGCCACCAGTGTGGAGGAGATGACACCCCTTCAGTCTTCCCCACACAGGCCTGCTGGGGAGAGAGGCCTATATTTAAGCAAACAATAAAACAGGCAGGCATGCCTGGAGGCCACAGGGTTTATCCTTTGGAGCTCTGAGGGGGGGCAGTGTGGTCTCCAATATGCGCCCTGCCACTCTTCCGCCAGGTGACTTTTGGACCTCCCACAGCCTCGGCTTCCAGGCTCCTCCCCGGCTCAGCTCCAGTCTAGAAACAGAACCCTGGGGAGGGATCCGCAGGTGACACCTGCAGCTTAGGTCGTATAAATAGCAGAGCAACGGTTCTGGAAATTCTCACACCAGGAGTTTCCCCCGGAGGCCTGATCTACCCAGCACAGAGCTTCTTGTCCTGTTTCACGCTGCCAGGGGCCATGGTCAGTAACTTGTGTGCTTTTGGGCCCATGGAAAACCTAACGGCCTATTTCTGAGATAAGTGCCGCAGAGCTGCTGCCTCCCTCTGCAAATATGGTGTCCTGCCTCGACCGCTGACAGCCAGCCCAGGCCCATGGCCCTCCATGCCCCTGTCCCAGAAAGCCCGGGAGTCCCTCGCAGATAGTCTTCCTAGTATCGTCCACGATTTGGCAGGAAGGAAACCTGGGCCCAGAACAAACTCCCCAGGCAAGTCAGAGCAGCAGTCCCCAAAAAGGCACCCCCGAAAGAGAAAGACCACATTTCATTTCACCTCATAGGTTACATGTATAGAGTTTAGACTGCCCGTTACCTGGCAATTGCCGTTCAGGAGAAAAAAGAAAATCGGATGGCATCGAAATAGCAAACGATTGACTGATGGACGGACTCATTCATCCACCCCACAGATATTACTGTACATCTGTTATGTGCCGAACATTGTGTTAGGAGCTGAGGATACAGGGATGAGCAAAATAAAGACACGGTCCCCGGCATCACTGAGCCTAAGGCTGAAGTGAGAGAGAGACCTTGACCCCATCTGCCCCTCCACAAGAACCCAAGTCCTACGCTGAGAGTTTTGGTAGCAGTTCCCTGGGAAGGAAAGGCGTCGTGTGTCTGAGCACATGTTATGAGGGACGGGAGCTGGGCTGGGTGGGACGGGGTGGCACTGGGTGGCCAGGGCTTCAGCGGCTCTGCCTCTACATTGCACTGAGTGTCAGTGAACAAAGCAGTGATTTGTGGCCAGAAGGTTCCGTGGCATGGGTGTCTGTCCGCACACGCTTCTGCACAGGGAGAATAGCCAGGACGTGCTGGCCTGAGAGGACTGCTGGAGGTTCCCCTCTCAAAGCCTGCCTTAACAGCTTCCTGGGGACGTTTTCACCACGTACCCAGGCCCTGGAGCCAGACTTGAAAACGGTCCTTGACACTTCTACTCTGAGTCACAGACCTGCGGGGGGGGGGGGGGGGGGGGGGGCAGAATCTGACCTTTTTAGGGAACCTGCCTGTTGGCTGGCCTGTGGCCATCACAGTGTTCCCAGTGGGACGGTGGGGATTTCAAATATGGTGGAATTGGGACTCCACTTTCCCACAGAGAACCACAGCTGACGGAGAGGGGATGCTGCCTGCTTCAGGGGAGCCTGGCTGCCATATGCCTGCAGCTCCCTGGTAGGTGGCAGGACCTGTCGGGACCATTTCTCCCAATTCAGCCCCACATCCCAACTCCCTACTCTACTCCTGACACTTTTCTTTTTCGTAGAAAGTGCCCTAAGTTTTCAAGTTATTCTTCTGGACTAGATATGAAGGGCAGGAAGAGCATGAGGAAAAAAATATATATACATCTGGGTTTCTTCTCTGTAAGTCCTCTCTCTTCCTGGGCCCCTATCTTACAAGGAGGCAGAAAGAACAGTAGTTCCTGCCCCCCCCCCCTTTTTTGGGCAAAATTTTCCTCCTGTTTGCAGACAAAGCCCTGGCACATTCATCTCAATTAATCAAAATGTGGCCCAGGGACACGCCGTGGGACATCACAAGTCATTCACCAATGAAACTGGAGGGAAACAGAGCTGGGGTCAGATCCCAGCCCCTCCACATCCCAGCTGTGTGACGGGCCAGTTCGTACCCTCAGTCTTTTTCCATATCTGTAAAACGGGGAAGCATGCCTCCAGTTCGTAAGTGAGGTCATGCACTTCTAAACCAGCCCCGCATACATAAAAACTTAGGCAGCATGGACCATGACTTGAGTAGCGCCCCCTAGAGTTGAACTCTGTGCAACATGCATAACCTCCTGAGGTAGCTGCGCCACCCCACCCCCGGAGCAAGAACTCAGTCAATAGCATCTATTGTCAAAAGATCCTAGCCTTTGGAAGCTGACACTATAACTGAGTCTTCCGCATGAGTATTACCACCAAGCATACCAGCAAAGTGGGAAGATTGCCAGCTTATAGAGACGACAACACTCACTATCAATGGATACAGAGAATCTCACAGGATAGGAGAGAAAAGAGCATAAGCAAGGACTCCAAGATACACAAGGGGTGTTAACACAACAGCTGGGTTGAAGTGGAAGATATTTAATAATCACTAGCACATTAGAAAGGACTTTGCAGTCTGCCAAGTGTTTCTGACCAGCATCTCTGCTAAGTCTTAAAATTGGTGGAGGAGGCAAAAATTGGGGTTCCCTTTTTCGGGATGAGGACATTGAAGCTCTAAGGAACGGTGTCCCTTTCCCTAGCGAGCACCATTAGTAAGTGATGGAGTCCGGACTTGGGTTCAGGACCTCTGGCTCCAAAACAGAGATGTGGGTAAAGGCTCAGAGAGAAAAAGGATGAGGATCATCTGGGGCCAGACCCAGGCCAACAAAGGCCCAACAGGAGAGTTTGGATTTTATGGAGTAAGCAATGGAGAGGGAAGGAAGGTCTTTCAGCAGAAGAGGGACATGAGAACAGAAATGTTTTAAGAAGATGAACCTGGCTGGGATGAGCTAAGTGGCACATGAAATACTGAAAGACAAGGAGGAAGTCATCATCTATTCAACCCATATTTACTGAGCGTGGTGCTGAGAAGGTGCCGCCCACTCCATCTTCTCCCTTTCTAACCGGGAGCTTGCATTCTACTCTACCAGGCAGCAGGGGCTCTGGATCTGACAAACATGAGACCTCCAAGTACTCTGAGGGCACCATGGGCTCGATTTGCCTCCCAGAAGCCCACCAGGACTTCAGCTCAGTTATCCTCTAAAGAGATCCATTTGCCAAGGTGGGCAAGCCCCCCTGGCAGATGACACAGTGATCATCACTCACCAGGAGCTCCCAAGGGAGTAATTAACCTATCGGAAGCTCCTGCTTAAGGAAAGAGCCTCGAGAGCTGACAGACTATTGATTTCAAGCCACCCAAGCCTGCTCTCCCTTCCTGCTTGTTGGGATTCAACTTAAATAGCCAGTCTCTAGATGATCCACTTCCAGATTCACATTTTCTTTGAACAGAGCAAAATCACAGGAGAGAAGGAGCTCATTTGCTCATTAATTCATTCAACTAGTAATTATTGAACATATCGTGGGAAGAAACAGAGGTCAGTGTGACAGTGTCTGCCTTTGGCAGAGGTCAGGCTGATGGGAGGAGTCAGGCTGATACTACGGTGTGATAACAAGGAAGGCATAAGGCTCTGGAAGCCACAAAGGATGAGGGGGAGGCTTCCTGCTGGAGCTGACATTCAAGTTCAGTCCTGAAAGAGGGCAGCCTTTGAGACAGGGCAAGAGTGGTTTGGGGGGAATGGGCAGAGAGCCAGTGCGAAGGCAGAGGCAAGAAAGCCTGTTTTGGGAACTAAAACAACCATAATAATAAATGACTATTCTTGAGCACTTATTGTGGGCCAGACACTATGCTAAATGCTTTATGTACATTCTCTCATAGATCTTTAAATACAAAACAACAAGAATAACCCTATAAAGTAGGCCTTGCCTTCATTTTGCAGATGAAAAGTTAACTTAGGGTAGCTAATTTGTCCAACATCACCTGTTAAAATATAATAAAGTCAGAATTCAGTTGCAGGTCATCTTCGTCCTGAAATCAGAGCCACCTTGCTGTGCATCCAGGGCCTCTCTGGCCACACCTCCTCCAGGAAGCCTTTCCTGACTTCAGCAGTCTACAAAGACAATTGTTCCTTCTCCAGTTATCACTGGATCCCCTCATCTCCACAACCAGAGAGTACCTTCCCCACGGCGGCCTCCACTCTGTTGTTTGGTGTGTTTGTTTATTCCTTTGTTCTAATTCTCCCACAGCACCTTCAGAAGTATTTGGATGATTGGCCATTCTTTTGCCCCTGTGCCATACTGATAAAATGATCTTCTTAAATGGAAAAGCCTGTTAGGTCTACATATGTCTCTAACTTCTGGCCAGAAGGGAAGTCTGAGTGCATTTCAGCTTTCACGGTGTTTTCATAAATACAGATGTATAGGGTTACGATGAATATCAAGGAAAGAGCTTCAGCACAAATCACAGTGTTCTGTTCTGAGCTCCCAGGGCCCTCCAGAAAGTCCGAGAAATCCTGTCACAGCACTCACAGACCCTGTGGTATGGTTTCTTTGAGAAGCAGCCTTTGTATTTGTGTCTGATTTTTGTTTAAAGAATATTATTTCCAAGATGGCAAACATTAAGGAAGCAAGTCTGTTTATATTTGGCAACTAAAAAAACGTATCAGACTGAACACAAATTTCAAACAATGAAATGAACCTGGCCTAGCAAATAAAGGCTCTGGAATCCCCTAGTTATAATTAGTTTTCCCTACACAATTAGGGATGCTTAGCCTAGGGAGGACCACATGTGGGAGGATTTTTCATTTCTACCCTAAGAGAATGGGAAAAACCATTAAAGTGTTGTAAGCAGGTCAGTGAGGGGATCTGATGTGCATTTTGGAAGGGACATCCATTTCATGGAGAATGAGTTGGATGGGGAGAAACGTGCATAAGGAGAGACCACTTAGGAGACAGGAGTCACCACAGTGGCTGTCTGGCCTTGGGTGTTAGCAGTGGGAAAAGGTGAAGTGGATCTATTACGTGTTTCAGAGGTAAAATCAACTAAACTGATGAGGTGGAGCCTGGATAGCTGGATGGGAGGTTCTGGTGTTCTCTGAGCCTGGGACACTGGAAGCCACTGGAGCTGGGGAAGAAGATCACGACATGGGTGAGGACCCTGGACTGGCCACTCCCTAGCTGTGGGACCCCTAGGTGAGTCATGTGGCCTCCATGCACCTTAGTTCTCTTTTCTGATTAATAGAGGTCAACAGCAACCTTGTCTTTTTTTCAAGAAGTTGAATAAAGTGTGGTGTCTAACACAGTGCCCAGTATATAAAAGACTAATAAATGATAGTAGTTATAATCATCATTAGTATTTTTTCCCAGTGCAAGCCATCAGATCCACACTAAAGCTCCTGGAACACCTTAGCTGGAACTTCTGACTTCCAGAAGGCAAGAACATAATATGGTCATCATCCTAGGGGGTCCATCCACACGGTAGACACTGTACATCTGTATAGTTAGTACATTTTCCTCCCCAGGATATTGCTGTAAAATCCTGTTCTAACAAACCAATACATCATAACAATTTTCTGACACATAGGAGTAAACTACTTGGAGGAAGGGTGAACCTCTTCTAATTCTTACAGTTTGCAGCAATCCAGTCCATGTTAGAGAACATGAAGTATATTGTGGCTAAACACTAGACAAAAAAGCATCCAAAAAATCCTGTTGGCATTTAACTATTAGTATGGATGGATTTTAGCACCTGACTTTTATAGAGAATGATTAGTTCTAATCCAAGACATTAGCGTGTGGGAGAAAGGGACATTTAAACAGCAAATAGGTGAGAGATGCATATAAGTGCTTAGCATATTGCCTAGTACCTAGTGACAAATACATGGTGGCATGATTGTGCCACTGCTGCTAAAGATATTGTCATTCTAGAACAAACCTCAACATCGGAACATTAAACTTTATAAGAACCCTTTTAGGTCACTCACTGAGTATCTTAAATGCCAGGGCTTTAAATCTGATGACTTAATAAATTTAACTTTTAGTCCCCTCTATCCTGGTTTATCCTCTTTTTTATATAATAATTGTGGCAGAGACCAAGCTGCCCCCATTGGGAAGACAGAATACTTGTTCAAAATGGAACATGATACACCTTCAGATCTCTTGCAGGCCAGTGACATGAAAAAAGGTCCTTGCTGGGTATAGGAAACCCTGCAGACAACATAGGGACAAATAGCCAGGGGGAGGCATGCAAAGAACCAGAAATACAGAATAAAGGAGAAGCCAAGACAGACAGGCAGCAGCAAGCCAGACTGAGGCACCTGGGCATAAAAGAGTCCCGAGCGGTGGCAGGTGAAGGCTGGGGCTGATGAGTGGGGGCCTTCAGGTGCTACCGCTGTGTGTGGGCACATTTTGCCATGGGAGCCCAGTGTCGCCTGGCCCCTGATTTACTATGTTAAAATAGGTAACAGGCAAGAGCACGGACGTGTACCTGGCTCGGAATTCCAGCTAGAACTGCCATCTGATGAATACAGTATATCCTAGGAATGTAATAAAACTTATGGATTTGCCTACTTCCAAAATTTGGAGTTTTTGCTAATTTAAAAAGGTTTGAGATGATCGGCTTGGCTAAACAATTTACAGATGCAGACAAGACAGAGGGAGACTTATGTTGGCAGAAAGACCCAACATTCAAAGCACACCGGACAGTTTTAAGTGTTCTCTTTTAAAGTAAGCTGCCTTAAGCAGCTCTATCTACTCTATTTCGTGTTAGGATATATATAACCTATTTTTGAAAAATTTAGTGAAATGGATCTCTTCTCGTAAGTGTTCTATAATCAAGAGTTTTTATGGAGGCACATTATCTACTTTTATGTAAGGCACTCTGGTATAGAAAACGGAAAGTAACACTTAAGACCATGTTTTAATGCTATTAGTATTACTGCGCCTATATTAATCATCATAATAACAGCTACCATTTATTAAGCACTTTCCATTTGCTTGGCACCCCGTTAGAGAGGTTTTGTACATTACTTAATTTAATCCTGTTATCCTATTTTTTGCAAATGAGCAAACTGAGATTAGGGGCTAAGTTAAACAGTCACGGTTACGCAGGTAGTAAGTAGCGGAGATGGGGTATACACTGGATTGGACTAACTCTGGGGCCCATGTTCTCACAGCAGATGGTAATACAGTGGGGGAGGATAAAAGCTAAATAAAACTGTCAGGCAATAAATGATAAGTGTCAAGTGAGATGCGGGTGATAAATGCTAACAGAAGGTAATGGCTCTTGGTAAGTGCCATTGGCTGGTTTGGTAATAACAGGTTTGTTCTGTTCTAGTCTTCATCTTGAAAAAGTATGCTGTTGTCCAGGGCTTAAGAACAAGAAGACTTAAATGATGGAATGTTTCTGGATGGTGCTTCTACAGGTTTGTCATCTTGAATGCCAGATGTCACCAGTCCTTCATGTAGAGTGGTGATTCCAGAGAAAGTAAGTGATTTCCCACTGCTATAAATCAACAGTTAAGAAGGACCACATCCTTGAATATATTTACCACTCTTTATATTCAAACAACATCACTGATAGCAAAGAAGGAAAAAAAAAAAAAACCCAGAATCTCCCAGACACATAAAGTTATAAAGTATTTTTATCATCTCTGTTTAAAAAAAAAAGGAAGCAACTGGAGTCTTCAGATTTTTACAGCCTGGCCTATTTTGCAAACACCAACCATCATATTAAGGGTATCAACAAGACGAGGGTGATTTAGTTCCAACCTGGAGATGTGAAATAAACTAGGAGGCAGGTTGCATTAAATCAATCCTGAAATGAATCTTCCAGGTATCAAATCTGGGCTTTTTAGGACAGTTTTATTTGCTAATAAGCCTAATAAATTGAAAGCTGCCAGCGTTGTCATGAGACATGTACCTTGAAAAGTATAAATGATGTGAAAATGCAGGTTTCGCAGCAAACAGACAAGGCAAAGGATGGGGTTGTGAAGAGGAGCATATATGCTGTTTCGGTGGAGCTCCGGCTGTCCCTTCCTTATCTCCAGATGGAACCACTCAGGATCCCCCAGGGACTGTTGTCATTCCTGAGTGAGTTATAGGAGCAAGGCAAACACAAGACTCTCCTTTAGAAGGCAAACAAGCCTTGGGGCTTGGACAATTAAAACCTAGTCAATTTTAACTTTTGGAAATCTTTGAAAGATGATAATCTTGTTTTAGCCTGTAGCTGGCCTGCTTATTTCTCATTATTTTGGTTTCAGGCCTTTTGAATCACCAGGAATTCATCTACAATCTAATTTCTTCCATTTTTTCCTGTCCACCACCCCCCCGTTTAGGATTGATGCCTTTCTCATCTCTCATCTCTACCCAGTTTTCTAATGAATTCTAATCAGTCAGTGACTGAAATCAAAGACATTGGGCGCATTCATTTCTTGATAGGAGAACAGAGTCAGAGCAGAGTTCAAAATGTGGCTCCACACACTACCCAGGTTAGGTCATTTCAGCCTTCCCAGACTTGCTTTTCTTAGCTGTCTAATAGGAATAAGAAGTGCTAGTCCACTGGGTTGCTCTTATCATTACACTGAATAATCTTTACAAAGTGCTTACATGGTGTCTGGCACATAATAAGTGCTCAATAAACCATAGCTGATATTATTTCTACAATGTATCTAAGTGCTGATGAACAGTGGAGGATGCAGTTCTCCTTAGTGTAAATTTGGGGTTTGAGGCTTGTTCCTAAGTGGAGAAATTGAAATCCAGTCTCTGATTTGCCTCTTTCAGGTAAAGGAGGGTAAAGGAGTGAGGATTTTCAAATTTTAACCTTCTCACCTGTCCAGAAACAGGGATTATAGAAATGCAATAGAATTTGGCATCGGATAAATCAAAATTAAAGTGCCAGGTCTACTAGAGTGGGTTACAGAAACCTTCTGAATATAACTTTCTTCATCTGTACAAAGGTAATAATAAAAATATCTACCTTGTGTTTGTCAGGGTCAAATAAGATTATTTATATGAAAAGAGCCTACAAACGGCTAAGCTTTGGACCTATTGGTCAAGACTTCTTTTAGCATCCAGCACTGAGCCTGGTACACAGCAAGCAGTCAACGGAGTTTTTCCTCCAGTCACCATATCTCTATCATTTTCAGTGTAAGTAGTTGGTGTGTGTGTGTGTGTTTTAGGGGTGGAGAAGGGAGCAGGGCTAGTCTCCAGAGGCTCCACATGACTCAGGCTTGGCCCAATGCGAATAGTATGTGCCCTGGCAGCAGTGATTGGCTCAGTGATGCAACCATAACCAAGCCAGACCCAATCAGAATAAGTTCCAGAGGGCGCCTGGGTGGCTCAGATGGTTAAGCGTCTGCCTTCGGCTCAGGTCATGATCCCAGGGTCCTGGGATCGAGTTCCGCATCGGGCTCCCTGCTCCTTGGGAGCCTGCTTCTCTCTCTCTCTGTCTCTCATGAATAAATAAATAAAAATCTAAAAAAAAAAAAAAAGATTAAAAAAAAAAAAAAGAATAAGTTCCAGAACTTTTACAGGAACTATTGGGGGAAGAAAACAAAACAAAAATGCTTCTTTTCCTGCCAAACTCCACGCCGAAGAGATAAGTGTGGAAATGCTGGGAGCCATCACATGGAAAAAAGTCCCAATGACATTAGTGAACTACTAGGTCCAGCCTTGTCTGAAGCCCTTAAATCTTGAGTTTTATGAGCCAATAAGTTTCTTTTTTTTTTAAGAGTCATTTTTAATTTGGGTTCTATTATTTGCAAATGAGAATCCTGGCCATACAACAGTCTATATTGGTTTTGCTTATTTGCTTGTTTTTTAACCTTGGTCTCTAGGCTAGATGTGCTTGGAGAGTAAACATTTATACAACATACCATATCTATGTGTATTTCCTTTTGGGGAGGAGGGAGTATATAGAACTATTGGTCTGGAGCAATCTAGATTTCTGCTTATGCACAAACTTTCTTTTCTGGCACACTAACTTCTGCCCTAATTTTTACTATAGTTGTATTCTGCATATATTTACTACCTAAATGTAAAGGCTTTTGATCCTTTCACATTCTCCTTGACCTTCCCTGGGTGTCTCCAATTGCTGATCATGGAATGAGGCCCTAAAGATTGTATCAGACATAAAGGGACTGACTGGCCAGTCGGCTGGTGTCTCTCCAGGCTTCTGGAGTTTTGTGGGGTCATTAAAGTCCTGGATTGGGATGTTAAATAGATACCACCCTGCTAGCCAGCTCTTGACTTTGGAGATGTGTTGGAAGCACAAGCCCCGGCTAAGTAAAGTGTGAAAATCCACTGGCGGTGTCCACAGTGGGCTCAGGAGGAGGACGGGCAGCAACTGCTCATTCTGAACAAAGGCTGAGGTCTCCTATTTACCTCATTAGAGTTTTCAATCTCAGCAGTTCACCCAGAGGGCTTTGGGGCCCTCAAAAACTGAGTGAATTATAAGGGATTGGCTGGTAATTTACATCTTTCCACTAACCCTAATATTCATGTGTCAAATCTCAGGGCTTGGGCATTTATTCTAGGAAGATGAAGTGATGACCAATTTCCCTAAAGGAGGACAGACTCTAGGGAATATACCAGAAGAAGCGTTCGGGGTGACCCCCCAAAAACAGTGCCATGCTGATCCCAACCAACTTGGCTAATCCAAATATCCAACTGCCATGAGCTGAACACATACTTCGTGTTTAAAATACATATATAAACCGAGTTCACATGTGTTTGTAGAATGCTAAGTTAGCAACAGCAGATTGGAGTAGTAACCTCTGTTCTGGACTATCTTGCTGGGTGGCCACAGGTTAACCTCTCAGAGCCTCAGTTTCATTATCTGTAAAATAATTATAATAATGCCTATTTATCCCAAAGCATTGCTGTGTGGGTCAAATGAGAAATGCGCAAGTGCTCTGTACCACTCTGAAGCATTATGCAAATGCAAGGTATCATCCGTGCATGCACTCTCCATGTGCATATATACACATAGCTTATGAATAATATATAAGCTCCGTGGGGCTCAGACCCATTTTGATCAATCATCTCACCTCCATGTGCACATAGAACATTAGGGACAAACATCTTGGGTTAGCGCTTTGACAATAACTATAATGGCATTGAAGAACAGTGTTGAAAAAAGGAAAACAAACAGGAAACTGCTGACCGTCTTCGCTTTAAGCCACAAACTCTATCTGAACAAAACTCCTTGGCAAATCCCTAAACAGTAATTCAATAAACAAAGCCATTCACTCAGTTTTACCCCCAAAGTCCTTGGTGGCCCAGCAGCATGCATTCTGAAGGTTCACTTTGTTATGCACAGTCCCCATCCCAGGACTAATCTTTTTATAATGAACTTAATCCAGTTAGAACTCCCTAGAATGGCCACATGTCAAAGTAATTGGATAAGGGCCTGAGATTTTATAATTATTCCTACACTGCAAGCAGAGCTGGTTTGAGTCTGCCCACCCCTCCTATCACCGAAAACTCTTCCCAGTGATAAAGTGGATGCCAAGGGGAAAAGAGTTGTCTGAGCTCTGACTTGGGGGGCAATGGTGTTAGCAGGAGAGAAGTGGGAGAGAGAGGGAAAGCCAAGAGGGCAGGGAGTCGGCTTCGGGTGGTAGACTGTCTCTCTTTAATAGGCTGCTCCTTGCATTAAAGAAACGCAGACCTCGCAAGGCCTAGGTGTCTCTGCACCATGGGGAAGAACAATTAACCCAGTTGAGAAAATGGTTTTGAACAATTCTGCAGCTGCTCAGGCATGGCTTCCCTCCTCATTTTCCAATTTACCTTCCCCCCACTGAAGCATGCCATACTTGTCTCTGTTCTCCCCATTACCCTTCAGACACAAAGACACAAATCTCCTTTTGGGACACGAGGCCCAAAACGCTCTGAAAGAGGAAGTACGGGTTGAGTCAGTGATTGTGAAATGAGGATGTTGAAAGTGTTCCCTAAAAACAGAAAATTCAAACGCACAAAAGGGTGCCCTCTATCTCCCAGTTTGTTCTTCATCTATGGATAGAAGTCGTTAGCAAGTCTGGACTCGCCATTCTCCGAGAGCTTTTGTATGTGCAAATGATGGTCCTTTCATATCAAATGGGTCTCTCACTTGTATCCCTAATTTACTTGGAGTTTCGAGTGGTGGTCTCACTTAATCAGCCCATTTCAATACTTAGAGAGGTCTGTGCCTCCAATGATCGAATTGATGCTGAGGGAACAGGAGGGTCAGAACCCCAACTGGGAAGACCTGTGCTACTAGAGGGAAGGAGGGGGAAGGGGGAAAGAAATGGCCCTCTCCAGCTCAGGTCAACACTGAAGCTTAACTTGTGCAAAGGGAATGGGACCCTGGTGAAACTGGCAACTTACATAAATGGATCCCACAGCAGTAAAACTAGCCCGTGCTGCCCAAAGCCACACCACGCTGATTCGTGTTAGGGCATTGTTTCAGTACTTTACAGTGTGAAAACTCATTCCCGGGAAGAAAATCAGCATTTCTGGGCCTAAAGGAGAGAGTGGGAAGGGGCTCGGTTTCTCGATTGGATTGCATTATTAGGACTGGCGAGAGGCAGACACATTCTGGCCTGGCCTCACCTCAGAGGGTCAATGCCTCTTCTTGTCATTAGTACGGGAGACCCTGCCCGGAGCTTTCCGTACAGCCTTTATTGTTAATATGTCCTAAGTCTGTTTCCAGTTTTTCCAAATACATCAACACTGAGATAGAAAAGAAGTCCTTTGACCGCTTTAGGGGTAAACTTGGGTGCTTTCTCTCAACACATTGATCAAAACACATGCATATGTGGCTCTGTGAAGTGGCTGCCAGGGTTTTAGGGCAACTCAAAACCAAGTAAAGAAAAAAGAGGGCACTTGCTCTCTGAAGCATGGGCCACATCTCTTGATTTGTTCTACTCTCTGAGCTAGCGCTAACGTTCATGATTGGATCAGGCACAAGACTGTCCTCCCACGCCAGCTAAGGCCTTGAAGGTTCTTTGTGAACTCTTTCTCCCTCCCCTGCTGAGCAGCTACACTGTCTGCCGAGGTGCTGTGCGCGGTATTCCCAGCTGCTTCTCACAATGATGCTGCGATGGAGTCCAGGCCCATTTAATGCCCGTGATGAAACAGAGGCTCTGAGATAGGAAACCATTTTCCCCCACTCACTGGCCTGTTGATAGTGAGGATGGGACCTGGACTCACGTCCCTGCCCTCAAGAACCACCCACGCTGGCCCGGAACCCGCTCTCACAGCTTCTGACTTGGTGACCGAGGGCCTGGGAGCCTCGGTGGGGCTGGGGCGCAGCTGACCCCACTTCTCGCAGCCATCGGGGCCTCTCTCTACTGAAGAATCTGTCCTTCCCCCCAGGATCCGTGGAGCAAGAGAGCCTTGGAGTCGCCCACCGTTGCTATCACGGGCAGCACCATTCAGCTGGGGGCATGGGGGACACTGAACCCCAATCTCCCAAAAGCCTGCAAACAGGCCTGGCCCTGCCTTTTCCGATTGGGCCTTCCCAGCCCCAAGGGGCAGCCACTGCCAGGGAGGGTTTTCCATGGTCCCAGAAGTGCTCCCCAGCATTGCTTACACAGCACAACAGTGACATCCAGGGGAGAGGCTGGGTGATGGCAGGGACTGCCCGGCTCCAGCATCTTCCACAGGTTTCAGGCTGACTTCCAGGCACACAGACTCTGAATCGTCAGGGGCTGGTCATCTCCTCAGTCAGTGAACCCCCTGAAGCTTGCTGGGGTCCTATACCGACTGTATGGGCTCCCCTTAGCCTGCCTCACCCCCACACTCCCCCAGCCTTTGGCTCAGTTACCCCAGCATTTAGGGAAGGTGGCTCTCGCTTGACCTAATTGAATACAGAGCAGCTTTCCTCACTCCCTAAACACATCTCCATTCATGAAGTCTTGTTAGCACCACCTGATGATAGAGCAGCTGTTTCTAGAACCAAAAATGAACTCAGTCCTTCCCTCAAAGAGAAAGGTTTCACAAGCAAACAGAAAATGTGATGGGTGTCATATTATTACTATTATGTCTCTCACTACCATCCTATTCATATTCATTGGGCTGTTCCCCTTGTTTTGATCTGCATTATGAGGAGGAAAGGTTGTCTATGGATGCAAAGAACATATACTGCACACAGAATTAGACCCTAGACACACACACACACACACAGAAATATGCAAGCATCTCAACATGTAAACAGACACCAGGGGCAAGAGAAGCTAAAAGGCTTAAAGAAATGCAACAAGAAAGAAAACAGATCCTTGCCTCTGCCGGGACCCTTTTCTGGGGAAGCCTTTGGGCTGGTGTCTGCCCATCACCTGTCCATGGCCTGTGTGGGTGCTGTCTCGGCAGCCTGCACTCCGGGATGCTCCTTGGATCCCTCAGGAGCCGCGGGAGAGCTGTTGCCTGCAGCCTGGGCAGCAGGACTTCGCTCCCACAGGCCCCTGCTCGCTACTTATATTGGCCAGGAGGTGGCAGGGCAGAGATGATGTGCAGGACTGAAGCCCAAAGGGATGGCAAAAAGGGAAAACGGGATAGGGATGCCCTGATCATCCGTGCCCTGCATCCCTGCCCAGGGAAGGAGAAGGACCACTGTCTGTCCAGGCTGAGCAAAACTCCAGGGCTGCCAGCATAGCCATGGGGGGACCAGTTCCTCTGCCCAGTTTGTGGGGTTTGGTGAAATCCTTCTTGAAGCATGTGCCCCATATCCAGGGCTTGAGGGATGGTGAGGACCCAAGGCCTGAGCAATAGATAAGGAGCCTGAAAGGTAGTTTGCATCGTCTTGGAAGTAAAGTAGGAGAGGTAGTGCCCTGGGAGCTGCTGCCCATGGAAGGGTGGTGAGGGCCACATTCCTGCCTTTGTCTTCTCCCTAGACGGTGTGCCCAAGCATCATGCCTGCCTTGTCCAGAGCCTTACACAGTGCCTGGCACACACAAGGTGCTCCACCACTATTTGACTTGCAGTCACGAGCACAGGAGGCACTGCAGTTGCTTGGGCGAGCTGTTTTCTGGGCCTAGAGGGGAGAGTGGGAAGGGGCTCAGTTTGGAGTAGGCAGGATTTAGGTACAAATCACATTCCGATCTGTATCTGTGGGAACTGCAGATGGACACCCGGTCCATCTTCCTCTCCGCTTCTGAGAGAAGTGATCATGAGGGCTAGGGATACTTTGCAGGTTTAGGTGATAAAGTCTCCCTTGAGATTTTTCAGAAAAGGAGATTCTAGTAGAAAAGGTAGATGGATTTGCTGCAAGATGCAGAGCTGAGACTTCCCTTTTTTGCCCCCATTAGCAGATGCTTTCTTCCTGCCTGTTCTTGCTCTAGAAACAAAATCTAAGGAGAGCCTAATATATAAAACATGCACGTGAAGGGAGTCCGGTTGAACACGGACAAGGCCAGAGCTCTGCTCTTTGGACCACCCCCTGGTTGTCATTCTGTTCCCAGGGCACCCTCGAAGGCATCTTTGTGAAAACCCCAGGGCTCTGCTAAAGTGGGTTGGGAGACCACTGGTAGGGACAGATTATCAGGCCCCCAGAATTTGGTCCTGGCTGGGCATCTGGTGGGCCATGTTTGGGTTCATCTTCCTGAGCTCTCAAAGGAGCCATGTGGACTAGATTAGCAGCTCCCACACCTGGCTGTTCTTCAGACTCCTTGGTGGGGTTTGCTAACACAGAGGCCTACCCCTCATGCCACATCCCTCAGATCAGCACTTCCTGGGGCAAGAGCTGAGCATCTGTATTTTTCATAAGCATTTCTGGAGAGTCTGATGATTGGGACTGGAAGCCCCTGGATAGCAAGCTGACCTGTGAGAGTCTTTTCACCTGCAGGAATTCCAAGGCTCTGCAGCCTTGCTTTGAACCCGCAACAAACCGGACTGGGCTTGGAAAATCCAAGCTTCCTTCCCAATAATGTGTCCCCAGAGCACAGGCCACAGCAAATCCAGGCAGTCATGGGGATCATTCAGCATCTGCAAACATTGTAAGAGAGATGTCACCATGAGAAAGCATCGGGCCATCAGTGGAGGCTCCTATCTGTAGTACGTCCCCCACATGTGGCTCCATGAAACCCCAGTCCTTGCAACACATCACAGGGATGTCCTTGCTCTTGTTACAGCCAGCCCATCCTCCAGGGAAGGCTTCCTTTGAGAACCCTCCAAAAGTAAGTGCCGTGACTATGCACACACGAGTCCAAAAATAGCTGGCTGGATTGGGTTAAAAAATAAAACCAAAAACCAACAACAAAGTGCCCACAGTAGAGGGGAATCTTTGCTGGAGGGACAACCAGAAGTCAGTGTGTAAGGCAAAGGCATAGCTAGTTAAAATGGTCCTTGAAAAGCCCTTAAATCACCCATAAAATACCACATAGGACAGCTTTGAGTACACAGCTCTGCACAGTAATATGTAATTGTTGAAAACTTCTTAAAGGGCCAGATGGTCAGTATCTTAGGCTTTGTTGGTCATACAGTTTCTGTCACAACTATACAACAGTTCTGCTGTTGTAGCAAAAAAAAGCAGCCAAAGACATAAATAAGTGAGCATGGCTGTGTTCCAATAAAACTTTATTTACAAAAATAGGCAGTGGGCCAGACTTGGCCCTCTATCCCATTTGCCAGGCCATACTTTGTCACCTTTAGTTATAGAAAACGATAGAGGGAAGAACCTATTTTACAAAAACTAGGTCTTAGAATAAAATAACACATGGAAACCCAGATCTCCACAAAGGAATGAAGAACACTGAAAAAGTTCCTTCCTGTTATCACGAAGAGCCTCCCATTCACACATACATATACTCTAGGCTGTTCATCCAAGCTCAGTCTACAGTGTAGTCTCTACAACCAACAATTCCCTTTTAAATAACCCTCTGGAATTAGGGGTAGGCCTACATGGGTGGTCGGACCTAAGGAAGACTGACTGGCTCTCGAGAGTTTAACTAAACTATTGTATTATATTGCTGCCTCAGCATCCAGTTTGTAAGCTAAGTGGCTTGCAGGGCCCTTGAACCGATACTAGCCCCTTTGTCAAGTGCAGGCCATTTATGACAGCCTACATAGTAACAGATGTAAGTTTCTGATAGGACTTCCCTAATGCTGCTGATAATGGACAGACCCCTCTGCCTCCCAACTGCTTCCCTTGTGCACCCCTGAGATAAGACCACCATAGAGCTTACCAAGACCTCCCATTTTTGGTTTGAATTGACCAATCCAGCCTTAGCCTGGGAACCCCAAAAGCACTCTACCCACAGATCCTAACAAAGGCATGTGCCTTGTGCCCCAAGTCCCGCTGCTTGCTCTCTGCCCACACCCTGCCCTGACCTCCCCATGTGGCCACTCAAGGCATGCTGTGTACTTCCTCCAGGACTATGAGTAATAAACTCTGTTTCACTTTCAAAAAAAAAAAAGTTAGGTCTCAAAACACTACCACACGAGGATGTGGGGTGGGCAGTGAGTAACAGATTCATGTTTTCTATCTCAGCGTCTCCCTGGGCATGCATTGACCAGGATGGCAGGTGAAACTGCCCAAAATTTAAATGATTTATCTGCCTCTTACTGCTCAGCAAAGTTGAATTCCGTACGTTGACTATTACCCTTTACAGCTCAATATGTAAATATAAAAAACACTAAGCCTGTTTATCTTTTTCCTAATTTCATTGATTTATGCTGCATTCTATAGGTTGAGACTGTGGCATATCTAAACCATGGTGGGGCAGGAAGGCAAAAATATTAGAAAAGTTTGGTTTTATCCCTTTATCTCAGGAGATGGCCATCACCAGGAGAAAAAAAAATCAGCACTAGAATAGAGGATTAGGTAGGGACAGCTGTTGGTGTGGAAGGGGAGAGCCCTGTGTTTTCCAAAAGCCAAGATTCAGCAAGAGAACATCACCGCTTTTTTTTTTTTTAAATAATGGTCAAAGTATAAAAGTATACAACACCTGGCCTAGTGTCCAAGGTAGAGTGACTGAATGCCCACATTGGTCAAAATATAAAACAATGGCCAAAGTATAAAAGTATACAACACCTGGCCTAGTGTCCAAGGTAGAGTGACTTAATGCCCACACTGGTCAAAGGAATGGATTACTAGCTATAAACAATGCTTACTGTTAAGAAAAAGATCACCCCAGGCAATTGGAAGGAGTTGTACCATTTGATAGCAAAGTCCAAGAAATGCGGTCCTGGTTTACTCCTTATAGAAGGAAGCCTTCTTTATAATAAGGGTTCCTGCTGACCAACAGGCTGACCCCTGACCTGGCCTGATGGGTCACTCATTCTGTCGACCCCTACAGAACCATCTCCTGGAGAGACACCTCTGCTAAGGAAAGATGCAGAGGCAGGGGTAAACAGACCTGTGATGAAGCGCTGAGGTGCACACGGCTTTTATGGATGTGGGAAATCTACCCCAGCGCCCTGAGAAACCCAGCTGGAAGATCACAGTATCTCTCCCTCATCCCAGCCTTCCCCCTTCAACACGGGGAGATCCAGCTTGCCCCACTGCTCAAACTGGTCTTGAATTTCCTGGTGTTTCTTGGAGGTGGAGGCAGCTCCAAAGAGTTGAGAAATAGATTTAATGAGAAATATTCCCCCAAATTTCCCAAGTGCTATGGGTTATAAACGAGGCCATGAATCACGGGGCTGCCCGCAATATTTTATAAGCCGTGTTGGAAAACCGCCTCTAATAAACTTGGGGGAAGATGGATCACCTTTCTGCAAAAGCAAAAAGGGATGGTGGAGGCATAAATATATGCAGAGACCAGATTTGGATCCATGTCTGGTTAAGGAGCAAGGCCCCCTTTCCCCCTCCTTCTGGCATTGCCAGCCCTCCAGCTGTAAGGGCTTTTTTCCTGGAGCTCGGCACACGTTTACATTTCAGGCTGATTGTTGGCACCAAGAGCACATCTGGGATTACTTCCCTCAAGTGGCTGCATGCTCCCCCGGCTCCCCCAGCCCCCGAAGTTCTTGCGAACATTTCCCCTGCAGTCTCTGGGGTCTGAGGGCTAACTTTGTGGGGAGCAGGAGGAAGAGGAGGACAAAGGGAGGGAAGGAGGGAGGAGGAGGAAGGGGGAGAGAAAGGAGAGGAGAAAGAAGGGAGGGGAGAAAGAAGGGGAGGAAGGAGAGGGAGAGAAGAAAGGGGAGATGGGGGGGGCGGAAATGCCAAAAACAGGACAGAATGGAAGAGTAGAACAAAAAAGGAGACCAAAAGGAAAATGGAAAGATTATGAAGAAGAAAGAAAAGACAGGGGAAAGGATAGTAAGAAAGGAAAAAGGAGAGAGGGTCAAAAGAACAGGGAGGCAAATCCACCGGAGAACGCTAGTTCTTCCCATAACAAGCTGATCCAATTGGAGGATTCTTTGCTCTGAAAGCTCCTCCACAGAGATTTAGGAATAATCCACATGGAGGTTTCTCCTCCCACTACCTTGGCTGTGAGCAGATCAGGAGAACTTCATTCATTGATTCATCTAGCATGCCGCTCGGAGGATTCACAGCAATTACAAGTGCTTAGAGGGGCTGCCCCTGGGAAGGGCCCAAGAGTGTCTGAGCAACTGTTACCATCCCCGCTACTCTCCAATGAGTCCACAGTTTAGTGTGAAAGGGAAGGAAAAAAGGAGACGATCTTTTCTTCCTGGGCCCATGTTGACACACAATAGGCCAGAAACAACCTCAGCTGGTTCTCATCTATAAAATGAAGGGTTGCGGCAATTAAATAAGAGAATTAGTGCAAAGCACTAGGCAAGTCTCCAGGCACATGCAAGCACTTCACAGCCTCTTTCCACGGACTCAGGGCACAGTGCCTGCACAGAGATGTTTGCTCTAGCCTTGTGGAAGAGATATAGGTGCTGAATGCATATGTACTTCCACGCTCTCTTCTGGGCTCCATAATGGACTCTCAGCCCAGGGAACTGGGGCAACAAAATCAAACATTTACTGTGCACAAAGAGCCCTCATACATAAATATTTATTTGCCCTTCAAAATGTTTTCCCTGCCACCAGAGCCTGAGAACTGAAGAACTGCTATATTTAAGTATCCGAGTTGACGGCTTCTAGAATGCAGCCATAATGGGCCCCCAGATAGGTTTTTCTTGTGGAGCTGGGAGCTGAGAAAATTTGACTTCAAAGGTGTCATTTTTGCTCTGGGGAAGCAGGTGTCACTCCAGAGCCTATCAATTCACTGAAAATGGTTTTATTCTAGGTGATCAAGGGCAGGAAGAAGGCAGTGGCGATGGTAGGAGGCGTTGGGGGCGGCCCCTCTGAAGGCGGTAGCTTTGGGCAGGTGATTCAGCCTCTCGGGCCCTACCTGCTCCTTGAGCAGCCAGGAAGCCTTGTCTCAGCTTTGCCAGGGGTAATAATGGACGCAAAGTGAGAGAAGTGTGTCTCGCACAGACAAGGCTCTCTGTAAATGTTGTAATTGGTTAGTAGAAATGCTGGCTGTTTGGGTTGGGGGCCGGGGAGGGAAAATGCCCCCAAAGAGTAGAAGAAGCTCTGTGAGAGTAAAGGCATTAGCTTCAAAGATCCCGGTCTTATAGTTTTTTTTTTTTTTTAAAGATTTTATTTATTTATTTGAGACAGAGAGAATGAGAGAGACAGCACATGAGAGGGGGGAAGGGTCAGAGGGAGAAGCAGACTCCCCGCCGAGCAGGGAGCCCGATGCAGGACTCGATCCAGGGACTCCAGGATCATGACCTGAGCCGAAGGCAGTCGCTTAACCAACTGAGCCACCCAGGCGCCCCCGGTCTTATAGTTTTAAGCTGCTTGACACTTGGAGAAAGAAGTAGGTTCCCACAGATAATTATTCTATTGGTTAATTGTCATAGTACTACTAGGTGGGCTTCTTTCCCTCCATTTTACAGATGAGAAAAAGAAATCAAGGTTTGCAGGTAGGATGGGACCTTTCCAAGGTCATTTGAAGCCAAGGCCCTCTATCTCCAAAGCTTAGGAACTCCAAGAGTTCAAACACATAGCAGGGAGGATCAGGAGGGTAAGGCCGAAGAGCAAAGAGGCGGGAAGGAAAGCAGTTGTTTGGTAAGATGGAGGGTAAACTGTTGCGGTGAAGGAATGTGGCCCAGGGTGGCCAGGTCTTCTGATTTTCAAGCAAAACAAAAACTGTGGATTTTTAATGGTGACAAAAAGAAGACAAAAGCACCTGTGATGAGGGAGCAGAAGGCTCACTGAGGACAAAGCACAAACGGACAGCCGGCAACACCCCCCCACCCCCCGCCCTGCCCCCAGGTGGGATCTGTGTGACATTCCTCCAGGAAACTTCCAACTATCTTAATGTTAATGATTTGCTAGAGGGAAAAACAACCTCAGCTTGACAATAGCAAGGCCTCCAGTATCCTGAGAGTCTTCTTTAGCATATGAAAGTCCTTTTGGACACCTCCCTTTTTCCTTACCTCCCCCAACTCCCAAGTATATAATCAGCCACTCCTCACAACCCTGGGGCAGCAGCTCTTTCTGCCCTCGGGTCCTGTCCCCGTGCTTTAATAAAACCACCATTTTGCGCCAAAGACATCTCAAGAATTCTTTCTTGGTTGTGGGCTCCGGATCTCACCCCACCAAACCTCACCTATATTCCAAAACTGTATCACCCACACCTCTGTGTCAGATCTGACTCAAAGTCCAAAGTCCTCCATGTTCCAGGCCTCCATCCACCGCCCCAAAGATGTCAGAATATCTCCGGGTGTTCTAGAGGGGGGCCTGTTCCTTGGCCAAGCTCCTCTGGCCACCTAGTGGCACTCCTGGCCTTCCCTGGGGTGGGGGCTGGGGAGCAGCTCGCCAGGTGTTTCCTATTTAATTTTGATGTTCAGGTTTTAACAAGAGCAATTTCTACGTTTGACATTGTCAGTGGTGGTCTGAATGGCTTCTCAGGCTAATACAAAGGCTGCCAGAACCCATCAGCAAATCACTTGGGTAGTGTGGCGTTTTGAAAAGAAAATCATTTTTCTATTTTTGCGGGTTAGACAGCAGTGCTCCCTGGAGGCTCCCCCAAGAGGGACTCTGTGTGGCTGCTTTCTCAGAGTTGCGAATACTGATGGTCAGGACTAAACTCCTTCTTGCTCTTCCTCCCGCACCTCCCCCTTCTAGCCAACGGATTCCAGCCTGTTCACTAGTTCAGGCTGCAGGTTTAGTAAGCTCCTGCTCTGGGTCAGGCTGTTTGAAGACCAAGAGATGGGAAGCTCAAACTCCATGGTTCTGACCACACCCGCGGAGACACGCTCCAGTATCGGCCACGTGGCCAGGTGACCTGGTGCGTGCAAAGAAAGGGCAGGCTTGGGAGACATGTCACCTTTGGGCCACTGCTGAAAGGTTCAGGGTAAGAGCGGGGATTTTAAGGACTGCGTGGTGCGGTGAGGGAGGGAGATGAGACCCAAACCAGTACGAGCAGGGAAGAGAGCCCTAATGATGAGTGTAAGTTTTGTTTTGTGACATGTGATGGAACCTTCCGTCCAACCCCCTCTACCCCATCACCTCACCCCAACAGATTCCGCAGGACCATCTCCATTAGTGGCTAAGATTTCAGGTGTGGGGACGTGATCCCCACTGAGTTTGGCCTTACCTTGCTCAAGAAACAAGAAGAGCAGCAAACAAAACATTTGGGTTTATTTATATCCACGCCAGCAAAATAGCAGGGGCAATGATCTGCTGCTCTACTTCAACACAAACTCTGGACACAGCCACACCAGGCACGAGGGAAACTCATTTTGTGATTTGAAGTGGCGGGAGGGAACCCACACAAATGGTGTAACGCTAGAAATCAAACAGTAAGCTTTCCTAGAGATTCCTCGCCACCTCATTTCAGATGTAAAGGTTGGTTATCACGCACTCCACAATGCCCACTATTCGAAGTCACATCTGAACAAGACTCTTCTTCAGAAACAAGCCACGATACTCCAAAGGACATAAAAAGACCCTAATGGCCTTGCGAGAAATCAGAGTATAAGAAAGTGACGATGTTCTCTGTGAGATAAGGACAACTTGGAGAAACTGGTCTATGTTTATGTAGGCAACAGTAAGACGGATGCCAAGACATTTGAAGACATATTAGGGTTCACTAAAAAACACGTCAAATTACCTTTCACCTGAGTGAGAAGTTTCGGTCAGCTGAACCACGAAGCAACAGAGGAGGCGCGTCTTTGAGGTAGCTGGGTGTTGAAAATACTGCTGATACCTACACGGTCAAAGGCTTACTTTGACTTCATCCCAGGTCTGTATATTCTCTTCAGTGCAAGGCAGGTATCTGTGGTAACGTCGCCGCCTTTTATTTTTATTTTTTAAAGATTTTTTTTTTTTTTTTTATTCATGAGAGACAGCGAGAGAGAAAGGCAGAGGGAGAAGCAGGCTCCCCGCGGAGCAGGGAGCCCGATGCGGGACTCGATCCCAGCACCCTGAGATCATGACCTGAGCCGAAGGCAGATGCTTAACCATCTGAGCCACCCAGGCGCCCTGTCGCCGCCTTTTAAAGCACACTGCTGCTGGCACTGCCGCCGGCCCTGCGGCTGAGCGCCTTGCTGACCTGGCAGCTCCGAGCCGCCCCAAGGCACACACGCCTGGGATACTCGGGAGCAAGCAGGTTCTGATTCAGGAAGTCCGCACTGGAGGCTGGGCTCCTCCGCACTTCTTAAAAGCTCCCAGGTGATGCCAGTGCTACCAGTACAGTCCCACTTTGAGCGGCCGGGGCCGAGCAGCGGTTGACCGACCTGACTCAGTCTCAGAATCCCTGGGCAGCTGGTGTAGTCGTACCCGTTTCTGGGCCTCACCCCACGGGCTCTGAGGACCTGGTACTGAGGTGCGTATTTTTTTATTTGATAAGTGGTAATTTATTTCCTTCCTTCCTTCCTCCCTCCCTCCCTTCCTTCCTTCCTTCCATTTGTTGGAGAGAAAGAGAGCACAAGCAGGGGGAGCGGGAGAGGGAGAAGCAGGCTCTCCGCGGAGCAGGGAGCCTGATGCAGGACTGGATCCCAGGACCCCGGGATCATGACCTGAGCCGAAGGCAGACGCTTAACGACTGAGCCACTCAGGCGCCCCCTGAGGTGTGTATTTTTAACAAGCTTCTCAGGTGATTCTCTTGCACCCTCTACTGTGTACCCGTGGAAGTGGGGAGGGACCAAGGTGCCACGGATTCTGGTTCTGCTACTTATTCACTGTGTGACCTCATACAAGTCCCTTAACCACTCTGAATCTCAAGCTCTTCAAAGCAAACACTGGGGTGGGGGTTTGATAGAAATTGCCCAGTTTGGTTACCTAAACATTGTTAATTCCTTTCTATTTTCAGTAAAAATACTAAACCGTCTTTTTCTCTCCCTCCCCCTGCCCCTACTCTCCCAACTGCCTTTCTAAAACTTTTGAGGGGCTGTTGAGAATTGGTGCCTTCAGTCCTGTCACCCAGACAACTCCGGTACATTGTGTGGATGGAGTATTCTGATCACTGAAGCATCCTAATTAACCACATACAATCACTCTAAGTCATTGATTCATATTTCAAGATATGAGGATATAATTTACTGAGCACAATGAGTTTTCTAAAACTCTCACTGTTGATTCAGAAAACCCAGTAGTGATAGGGCTCTGAGGGGCCTCGCTATGCATGGGTATCTTTTTTTTTTTTTTAAAGATTTTATTTATTTATTTGACAGAGAGAGACACAGCGAGAGAGGGAACACAAGCAGGGGGAGTGGGAGAGGGAGAAGCAGGCTTCCTGCTGAGCAGGGAGTCCGATGCGGGGCTCAATCCCAGGACCCTGGGATCATGACCCGAGCCAAAGGCAGACGCTTAACGACTGAGCCACCCAGGCACCCCGCATGGGTATCTTATTCAACCGGAAGAATGAGTAGTTCACAGCTCAAGGGAACTCTGCATGGCATTTTATATTTTCTTTTTTTTTAATTAAGTTTTTATCTTAATTCAAGCATAGTTAACACAGTGTAATATTAGTTTCAGGTGTACGATATAGTGATTCAACACTTCCACACATTACCCAGTGCTCATCATGACAAGTACACTCCTTAGTCCCCATCACCTATTTCCCCCAACCCTCTACCAACCTCCCCTCTGGTAACCATCAGTTTGTTCTCTCGAGTTAAGAATCTCTTTCCTTCTCTCCCTCTTTCTTCCTTTCTTTCGTTTTTAAGATTTATTTATTTATTTGAGAAAGAGAGAGAGTGTGCAAGTGAGGGAGGGACAGAGGGAGAGGAGAGAATCCCAAGCAGACTCCCCGTTGAGTGCAGAGTGCTATGCAGGGCTTGATCTTATGATCATGATCTGAGCTGAAATCAAGAGTCAGATGATGCTTAACTGACTAAGCCACCCAGGCACCCTGAGAGTCTTTTCTTGATTTGTCTCTCTCTCTTAATTTTTTCCCTTTGCTTGTTTCTTAAATTGCACATGAGTGAAATCATATGATATCTATCTTTCTCTGACTCTTTTTGCTTAGCATTACACTCTCTAGCTCCATCTATGTCATTGCAAATGGCGAGATTTCATTCTTTTTTATGGCTGAGTAATATTCCATTATAGATATATATGTGTGTGTATATGTATATATATCACTTCTTTATCCTTTCATCAATCAATAGACACTTGGGCTGCTTCCATATCTTGGCTACTGTAAATAATGCTACTATAAAAATTGGGGTGCATGTGTCCCTTCGAATTAGTATTCTTGTATTCTTTGGGTAAATACCCAGTAGTGCGATTGCTGGATCATAGGGTAGTTCTATTTTTAGCTTTTTGAGGACCCTCCATACTGTTTTCCACAGTGGCTGTACCAGTTTGCATTCCCACCAACAGTGCAAGAAGGTTCCCCTTTCTCTGCATCCTCGCTAACATCTGTTGTTTCTTGTGTTGTTGATTGTAGCCATTCTGACAGGTGTGAGGTGATATCTCATTGTAGTTTTGATTTGCATTTCCCTGATGATAATTGATGATGAGCATCTTTTCACATGTCTGTTGGCCATCTGTATGTCTTCTTTGGAGAAATATCTGTTTATATCTTCTGCCCATTTTTGAATTGGATTATTTGTGTTTTGGGTATTGAGCCTCATGTATTTTGGATATTAACCCATTATTGGACATGTCATTTGCAAATAACTTCTTTCATTCCATAGTTGTCTTTTAGTTTTGTTGATTGTTTCCTTTGCTGGGCAGAAGCTTTTTATTTTGATGAAGTCCCAGGAGTCTATTTTTGCTTTTGTTTCCCTGGTCTTGGGAGAAATATCTGGAAAGAAGTTGCTACAGCCCTGGAATTTTATATTTTCAAGATACATTCATGTTCAGCTGCCATTTTATTGTAGGAGAGTTTATTATATGCCAGGAACTGTCCTTAGGATTTTACATGCTTTCTCTCTTTTAGTCCTTACAATCCCCCTGTGGGACCAGCAGGCATTATCATCCCCATGTTACAGAGAAGGAAACTGAGGCCCCCAGGTGCTCAGTGTAAACCACCGATCGAGTGGAAAGCTGGGATTTAATACCAGAATTCTCTGTCCACACAGCTGGTGACTATAACCACCATGTACGCTCCCACCTTTCTCATCTAACCCATGACAATTCCTGGACATAGACTTGGAGGATTTTTACCTTGAGAAAGAGAGAAGGAGGGTCTGGAGTGGAGGGGGGTTAAACGGTTGCCTGCAGGGGGCATCTGGATTGTGTGTGTGTGTGTGTGTGTTTGTGTGTATGTGTGTGTTGCCCGGAGAGTCTGCAGTGGTGTGCTGACATTCTCTCTTCCATATTCTCCAAGCCCATCCCAAGTTAACCCCTCAAATTCTCCTTCCTGCCTGTGGCCTCTGATTGAAGTTCCACCCAGTGGTGCCTGTTTTGGCTTACACCAGGCCAAGAATAATGAATGTGTGCAATACATGGCCCCACGAGCCTGACCATGGCAGACATTGCTCATCGATCACAACTCTTCTCTTCAGGAGACTGAGCGTGGCTTCACCACCTTCCCTTGCAGAGGGCTCCAGGGAGGCACAGCCAATTGATTCAGGTTGAGATTTGAAAAGAAAGTGGTTGCCTTTCAGCATTAAGCCTTACTGGCGCTACCGAAAAGCAGAAATAACCCTTGTCAGGGAATTTGGAAGCCTGAGTTCTAACCCTGGCTCTTGCACTGACCTGCTGGTGACCTCCTGCAGGTTATGTTTCACCCTAGGCCTTGGTTTACCCTCCATAAAAGAAGGAGTTGGCCTATGCCCTAGAGAATCTGAAATCTCTCCCAAAAATAACATCCTAGGTTCTGACAGGTACTGAAAGCCAGGTGGAGCTCATCAGGGGAAAGAAAGCCTCTGTGTTAATATGACTGCATGATCAGACATGTACGAGAACATCCCCTCTGCACATGTGAAAACCACCCTGGAGAGGCCACTATACCATGTTGTCTGTGACTTTGTGGGATCAAGTGTCCGTAAGTAGAAGAAAAAGCAAACAATATCGTTTGTTCAAATGAGGAGTGACAACCTGGAAGAGGCCTCACCTCCTAGGCTGTCTGGAGCAAGTGACCTCTCTGCGAAGGAACACAAGATGGGGGCCAAGAATCCATCCTAGTGATGTGGGCAGAGGGATCTGGAGCCTTGAGGATGTGGCTGCTTGGTTCTGCACCCCCAGGCCCCCAGATCTGTCTTCCCTGTGCCTGGGAGTCAGCTTGGAGATGCTTCTTCTCTGTTCAGCTCAGACATGCAGGACCACGGTTGTGGCTTTCCAGTGAAAATCAACCTTTGCAGCATTAGCGAGAACCATGCCACCCCAGCTAATAACAAGGGATGTTACTGAGTGTCCTCTTTGCGCCAGGCACTGTTATATACGCTTGCACCCTCGCACCAGTCTTACGAGGCAGTAACTACTATCATCCTCATGTTAGAGATAGGGAACGAAGGCCTGGGGAGGTTCAGCGACTTGCCCGCGGTGACACACTAGTAGGAGGCCAACCCGGGACTCAATTCTGAGCGATGGGACCCAGAGCCCTTCATTTTAGCCACATATTGTATCAATTCCCTAACATGGCTTCTGGCTCTAGAGAGTATCAGGGACTCTGTTGCATATTTTCTACACGCTTGTTTAAGTGACTTTCTTCCTTGCTGGATAACAAATGCTAGGAGGTCAGGAGCCTTGCCTTATTTATTCATTATTGTACCTATGGTGTCTAGCAAATCCGTGCACATTGTAGGTGCTCGTTGATCTCTGATCAGTGCTTGCATAAATAAATGAGTACAATCCAGCAGAGAAGAGTTAAGCAGCAATGCCTCTTCCCTAGAATTATATGCTTTCTGAAAAGAAATTAAACATATTTGTTAAATTCCCACTATATGGCAGATACTGTGCTAAACGTTTTACATGAATGGTTTAATTACCATAAAAACCAAATGAGGTACAATTTCATACTTTCTTTACATATGGGGGAAACTGAGGCTCTGGATGCTTAAGTTAATTGTCCATTTAAATGGCAGATCTGGGATTTAAGCTCAGGGCCAACTGGCCCCAAAGTACCATAATCTTTCCATGATAGTGTGTCCTGGTCAAAGACAGCTTCTTGGCCTGGATGGTTTAGTCTGGGATAAAAAAAAAAAAGAGACACACCATGGTAAAATGTAGATAAAACTGAGTGTCAGAAATTGTGGATTTTAGATTTGGCACCTTTATTCATTTAGTTATGTAGTCATAGGCAAGGTTCTCCCACGTCTGGGACCTCTTTCCACCATCTGCAAAATGAGGAGGCTCAAGCAAATGATTGTTCCCAATTCTTTTTTTTTTTTTTTTTAAGATTTTATTTATTTGACAGAGACAGCGAGAGAAGGAGCACAAGCAGGGGGAGTGGGAGAGGGAGAAGCAGGCTTCCCGCGGAGCAGGGAGCCCAGTGCAGGGCTTGATCCCAGGACCCTGGGATCACGACCTGAGCCAAAGGCAGACGCCTAACGACTGAGCCACCCAGGCGCCCCGATTGTTCCCAATTCTGATGGTCTGTGACTCAATGGAAGAGACAGAGCCCAGAAGGGGGCTAGGAGATATAGCGGTGGTCTTGCTGCAGCTGGGAGAAGGTGCTCTCCCTTGGCCAGCTGGAGGTGGTGGTAAAGAGGACTGCAATGAATAGATAGATATGATACCCTTAGATGTTTTTTTTCTAATTTTTCCCATCCTACCTGAACCTTGTGAAACTTCAGAGCTCTTAAGTCATCCAGACATTCATTAGCTTAGTGAGAGGAACTCAAGGCTACTTCTTCAGTGTTCCAGAGAATGTTAAGATTCAAAGAGCTGGCAACACAAAGCCAGGTTACGACTATTGGAAAGAAAATACAGGGGGTCTAGCAAGGATCTGTAGTCACAGAAACAAAGAATATTAAAGTTAGGCCCCTACAGGGGCGCCTGGGTGGCTCAGTTGGTTAAGCATCTGCCTTCAGCTCAGGTCATGATCCCAGGGTCTTGGGATCGAGTCCTGCATGGGGCTCCCTGCTTGGTGGGGAGTCTCCCTCTCCCTCTGCCCCTGCCATAGCTCCTGCTCTCTCTTTCTCTCTCTGTCTCATGTGCATGAGCTCTCTCTCTAATAATAAATAAATCTTTTTTTTTTAAAGAGTTTTATTTATTTGTTTAACACAGATAGAGAGCACAAGTAGGGAGAGGGAGAAGCAGGCTCCCCGCTGAGCAGGGAGCCCAATGCAGGGCTCGATCCCAGGACCCCGGGATCATGACCTGAGCCGAAGGCAGCCGCTTAACTGACTAAACCAGCCAGGCACCCCAATAAATAAATAAAATCTTTAAAAAAATAAAGTTAGACCCCTATAGAAGTAGGAAGTGTGGACTGGGAGTTCATAGAGATGTTTATTTGGCCCACATGGTACTTTAATAATGTCATTTAAGCTAAAAATCCAAATTTACACATTTTCTTGGGGAAAAAAAAGATCTGAAAAAACTGTGGTTTTGTATTCTCACATGGTAAATATTGGATGGTGCTAAATTGAGTAAGAATCTTCTTACAAGTAAAAAAACAAAACAAAAAAAACCTCAAACCAAATGCCTGAAAAACCTGGAAATAGATTAGAAATAGAGCTCAATAAGGTCATGGAGGACCCAATTTCTTTCTGCTTCCTCCATTCTTCCCTGACTGACTTCATCATAAGACTGGCTTCCCTCATGGGGACAAAATGGTGGTTGTGGTCCTAGACATTACAACTTCATTCTATACCACTGAGAGGCAACCAGCCTTTATGTGCCTCGGAATGTCCAGCAAAGATCTGAGCTTTGGGCTAATAGAATCACCTTGAACTAATACTTATGGCTTTAGGAGTACCATGCTGTGGGTTGGGGTGGGTCCCAGCCTAAGCACATGGCTTCTACCCAGTGGGAGAGGGGCAGGATGGAGGTTGGAGAGACAGTCTCATTATCTACCAGATCCTGCCATCCTGTCCCCCTAGATGGGTACATGCCCAGTGCACCACGCTCTCTACCATTCCCCATTGTCTGACACCTGGCTTATTTTAGCCATGCCTCCCAGGTATGAGATAATGAACCCAAGTCATGCCTCCCTCTCCCCAGTTAAGTGAAAGAACATGCATGCATCTAGAAACATACAGAGGCAGTTGTTGAGTCAGAATCATTTTACAGATGGGGAAGTTAAGGCCTGGGACATGACATATTCCACACTTGCAAATCAGGCAGGGAGACTTAGCTCCAGCTAACATGGCTGAGCCAGTGATAGAGCCCAGGGTATTTTACACTGTCTGCATGGGCCTGAATGATCTATAGTCCACTTCGATGGGACCCATCGCACTCAAGATTTCACTTTCAGTCCATGGAGAGATGGAAAGGGATAGAAAAACCTAGTCAATTCAGTTTTGATGAGCAGTGGTGGTCTTTAACATACACTTGGCTGGGGTAATTCCTGGGAGAATCTACTGCGTTTTCTGCTGAGACAGGGCTGACCGCACCCAAGTGGGATATAAACTCCCATGCTGGTTTATAACAGTGTCCCAAGCTCCTGCTGCTTCACAGCTCCGGGAGGTCCTGGTTTGAAAGTGGGTGCTATTGGGCGCCTGGGTGGCTCAGATGGTTGAGCGTCTGCCTTCGGCTCAGGTCATGATCCCAGGGTCCTGGGATCGAGTCCCGCGTCGGGCTCCCTGCTCCTTGGGAGCCTGCTTCTCCCTCTGCTTCTCTCTCTCTCTCTCTCATGAATAAATAAATAAAATCTTTAAAAAAAAAAAAAAAAAAAAAAAGAAAGTGGGTGTTATTAACTGAGCCGTGCTGCATATAAACCCATGAACACAGCTAGGTGGTTTGTTTGACAGTTGAGTCAACAAAGTTACAAATCAACGTATCAAGCATATAGAACAGGTACGTTTTAAGGATGATGTTAGATCGGGAAAGGTGGGCCTAGGAGGCACCCTCTGGAAGATGCTAGGCACCCTTGCAGTGGAAAGGGTCATTGGGCCTATTGGGGATGGACACTGAGATTGGAGAGGGAGAATCCAGGAGGAAAGGAGAAGAGATGTTGGAGCTTTATTAGTTTGGTTAATCTTGCTTTAAGAAAAAAAAAAAGGGCAATGAACTCAGGAAAGATCATGCACTATGACTGAGGGCAGGCAGCAAGGTTTTATGGAAGAATTGGTGTCTGAAGTACTGACAATTTAGGCTGTAAATATGGCTGGTGATGTAATGAGCCCTGACCTTGAAAAACTATCTCCTCACCTGTATAATGAAGAGTCAGTAGATAATCTCTACAATCACCTTTTGCTCAGAAAATCTTCTTTCCAGAAAGCATTGTCATTATTCACCAGCCCCCCACCCTTCCCCTTTCACTGCTGAAATACCCAGTCAGGGACCAGCACATCTTTGATTAGATAAAAGCCCCAGCAGAGGGGAACCCCCAAGATATAAGTACTAGAGATTATTCAGGTGCCCACTGTAGGAAGAAATAGCCAGGAAATTCACTCATTCATTAAAAAAATGTCTTTAGTTTCAGCCATGTACCAGACACTGTTTTATGTACCAGACATGGTGCAATGATAATACAAACAGAACAAAACAAAAAATAGAATCGACACAACCAAAACCTATATACAGACCCTGCCCTGTTTCTTGTCCCAGGATTGACGAGGAGGGTGAGGGTGGGAGGTAAGAACTGAGATTAATCAAAGATTAATCAACATTAGTCAAATAATACAAGTAAATGTAAATCTATAGTAGTAATGAGGGCTTTGAAAGAGAAATACAGGGTGTTTTTAGTTAGGAGTTTAGAGAAGGGAAAATGGACCTGAGTAGGAGGCCAGGTGTTGGAGTTGAGAACCAAATGAAGAGATAACAGGGGATAAAGCTTTCCATGCATGTGCAAAGGCTCTGTGGCAGGAGAAAGTAGGATGGATTGGTGGAATTGATAAAAAGTTTAACGTGGTCGGAGAATAGCACAAGATGAGTTCAGAAAAGAAAAAACCCAAGGACCTAACTTTGGGATATTTTATATCTAAATGTTAGAAACTTTTTTCTTTATCTTAAGAGCAATAGGACACTATTTAAGGTATGTATACCTATATGTATGTGCATGTATATATATGTGTGTGAGAGAGAGAAAGAGAAGGAAAGAGAGGCACATAGAGGGAGACAAGACGGAGGGAGAGAAATAGTTGTTCAGTGCTGTGCTTTGAAAAGATCACTCTGGGTATTGTGTGGAGCATGGATGGGGAAGGCCAGGGATGGGTGATGAGGGCACAGAGCCCCGTGATTCTGCTGACACCTCCACCGCACAGGATTGTATTGTTCCCACACCCTCTGCGGGTAGAACTATGGATTCTGATGCTCTAGAATCCTTGGCTGCCCACCTGCTTGACCCTGCCCCCAGCAGGGATCTCTGGCCAGTTGCAGCACCCAGAAGGAGTTTCACTATTTCCCAGGGTTCAGGGCTTCTCTCTAGTGGCTGGCCACACTTGAGACCCAGCTTCCAGATGTAGAAAGCACAAGCAAGCTGCTCTCCAGACAGGACCAGACAACGAAATCTGCCTTGGAAATCAAACAACCTCCCTCCCGCCCCCCACCCATTACACAGACACACACAGACACACACACACACGTACCCTGCATATCTGTCAGAAACCTTCTCCCTGGACAAATGATGATTTATGTGAGGCTGCTCTATTTCCCGCCTCTCTCTTGCTCTATTTTAGGAGAATATATCCAGACCATGTGTTTTTGCTTAGCCTGACACATTCCAAGCAAGCTTTCTGTATTCTGTGTGCTGGTGAAATGTCCTCCCTTAAGAAGTAGAAGGGCAAGAAGAAAAAGCAAAAGTGAGCCCAACCCCCATCTTCCCTGGGTGGCTAGAGGAGCGGTCATTACCCACACTGAAAGTGCGGGGGAGTCCCCCGGGGCAACTGGCCATCCCTTTCATGGCCAGATTCTGGGGCATGCCAACAGACTCCCCATGTTTCACAGGAGTGCCCCATGTCAAGCACAGAGGAAGTGGGGAGGGGGGAAAGGTGGCCTTCAGGTTCTTCAGCTCCTCAGATTCACCATGCGCTTTCCCTCCTAGCAGCCTTTGGACAGGCAGTTCTCACGGCCTGAAACCCCCTCCTTCACAATGCAGGTCATTCACCTCCTCCAGGATGCTGCTTACAGGACACCTTGGCGAAGCCACGTCTCCTTCTCAGACGACCCCATCCGACGCGAGTCCCCCCGTCACTGCGTATCTCAGCACCCTGCTTCTATCTTTTATGGAAGTCACTGCACATGGCAGTCATATTCAGTTCCTTGCTAACTTTCACTTCTTTCTTTCATTTGGCTAGGGGTCGGCCAACTATGGTTCATGAGCCAAACCCCATCCACTGTCTGTTTTTGTAAGTGAAGTTGTGTTGGGACACAGTCCCTCCTGCTCATTTCTTCACAGACTGCCTGAGGCTCCTTTGCCACACACAGCAGAGTAGAGTCGTGACAGAGACCATATGGGCCTCTAAGCCTGAGACCGTTACTCTCTGGCCCATTACAGAAAAGGTTAGTAACCTCTGACCGAGACTAGGCCCATCTTGGTTATCACGTTATTACTGGTTTCTTGCCCAGAGTCTCATAATAGGCACTTGATAAGCATTTGCAAAAAGACCCTCAGAAATGCTAGGTTGGGATTGCTGAGTCAATGGCCAAGAGGATAAACTTCATTTTTAAGCCTCAGACTTTGTTGTTGTTTGCTCTGTTTAAGGCTTGCCTTATATTCAGTTTGGGGTTAAAAACCAGGAGAAGATACTTTAGTTCCACAACACAGTACCTTTAAAAAAGAACAAAAGGTAAAGTTTTAAGAGAGAGGGGAAAAAGAAACCCCAAATCCTCAAACTGGATTTTAAAAGACCAACAAAGCTATAAATATTAACAATTCTGATTTATGAGGCCACAGAGGATTGTCCCTAGTTACAATAGAAGCTCAAAGAAGGCAGCCTGAATGGAGAGAAAGGCAAGAGGCTGGGAAAAAAGAAAAAAAAAAAAAGAAGAAAAAAATTTATTAGCTTGATTTTTCCCCAAGTGGGCAAAGACTTCCTGCTGGTAAAAGGTGAGCATTTGTGCAAATCCTAATTTAATAAAGCATTTGGGAAAACACTTTTGTAGCACAATCAAGATTTTTAAAGTCACCCAGTCTTGGGAAAACACTAGGAACAATTTAACTGGACTCTCATGGAATACTTTGAAAATTATAATTTGATCAGAGACATCAATGTGGGTTTATGTAAGGGAGACTTTAGTACCTAACCTGTTATAAAAAAGTTTCTTGGATAAATTACTACCCTGGGAGATAAGAAAGAGGCAGATATTGACATGCATTTACAGAAAGCCTGGGGCACAGTTTCACATATTATTGGCCAACAAGACATACGAAGGGAGATTAGGAGACTGCAGGATACATACTGCCAAAAAACCCTCATTTCATTTTTCAAGCTGAACAAAAGGTAAGAAGCCAGGTGAACTGAGCGAACTTTACTATTTATAAACAAAGCAAAAGCTGAAAAATATATAATCTAGTTGAAGACACTCAACCTTTGAGACTTCTGGTCACCTAGTGGTATTTATTTCAAACTTTTGGCCCAAGTGTGGTAATGGGGGCAAAGACAGCACAAACTGGGCTGGGCACTGAAGAAACTGCGGTCAGTCTGTGTTAGCAGCTGAGCCACCTGCAGATCAGCAAAGAGGGACCCCTTTATCATAAGGTGTGCCTGCTCTTTATTATTTGCACACACCACAAAGTACATTTTCTGACATCTAGTAGAGTCCTTAATACATTTCTAGTGAAGAAGGCTTTAAAAGCTAGATACCACTGATGTGTCCAAAAAAACGTCTGGAGATCATAAACAGGCCCAGAGCCAGGTCCCAGTGAGGTTAGTGGAGGCACCCAGGACACCGTTTGAGGAGGTGTCCAGACAAAGGGGTGACTCCGCACATACACATTTCTGAGAGTGAGTGCCTCCTTAAATGGTGCCCCCTAAGCATCCTGCTTGTCTCATCCTAGTGTAGGCTCTAACAAGGACTTTTTATTCTTCTCAGAACAATCGAGCCTGAAAGGATCACTCTCAAAGAGGAGAAATGATGGTTTCCTCCATTTGGAGTTTGGTCAGAGAGAAAACATTTTAAGATGACGAAGTATCTATTGAAGCCAAAATGGGAAGAACAAAATTAGGGCATGAGCGTATTCTCAAACATTTAGGAGATAAGTAACACCTTAATTAGGTGTGAGAATTTGCTTACTTCAACGAGGAAAGAAACTAAAGCTTCAAGTAAAGCTGGACCAGGAAGATGAAGTTTGTGACGATCATAGCTCAGAAGCAAACTTTACTAGAGCCTTTTCTCTTGTTACTTTCTAATATGATTTTGAGATAGCTATAAGATACTAGGTTATTTGGTCCATTCTCGTCAGTCCCAAAATATATAATTGTGACTTTCAGGGCATTTTGACCCATATTAAATAAGTTCAGGGAAATATGACAAGTTCTACCTATTCAAGCGTGGGCCCCTTATGGCACATCTCTTGTTGGTCATCCAAAATGAGCTTCATGCCAAGAGCACTTTGACACACCAGTGTTACAAACTGATATTATACAGCTACTCTAAGTACAGACAGAATTCTTCTCTTATCACTTATCAGCAATTACACCTAAAAGTTCACTGTCTTTCTGAAGGCGAACCTTTCACTTGATTCTGAGGTGGTGCTTACAGGTTCTAGGCAAAGAACTTAATAACCCCAAATGAAATGTGTGGTGATGTGTCTACCTTACCAACTGTGAACTCGTCCACTCACTCACTCTCCCTCACCGTACCCTGTTTAGTTGAGGAAACACGATCTGCCTTCAAAGTCCCCCAATGACAACATCTTTGAATGGAGCATCTCCACAAAGAAAAATCAGCAATAGCATCTGGTTCTCCTATCTGAGGCAGGCCAGGGCTGAGGTGCTCATAACGTGCAGAAGTGCCTGAAGAGATGCTATACTGATTGTGAGATACAATTGTGAATTTTATTACCTTCTGGGAAAAAATAGGAAACATAAAAGCAAGAGTTTTGTGCCAGATGTAAGAACTAAACGCTACGGTTATCTGATTAGCATTAGAGACATGTGCTTTGAATGTGAAACACTTGTAAGTTTCCCCAGGTGAGCTCTCGATCTTATCTGTGCCGTTTATGTCCAACTTTTATATGCCTACTCTTCTCAAATGGGACCCAGATGAAGTCCAATCTTTTGCCTAGAAGAGTCTGAGGAGTGCACTGGATTTCTTTATTTTAAAACCAGAGTGCTTTTTTATAACAGAGAGTCCAAACGTTGGGCCGTTGCTTGGAATCACCAGGAGGAGGAGTAAGGGAAGGCAGCGTGGTGCGACCATGTTTTCCCTGCTACCAGCGTCAACTCCTCTTTAAAGTGTCAGTTTGGATGGCAGAAGCTGTCTCTTGAGTCTACATATTAAAACGGACAGAGAACTTCCCGGTCACCGCCATTATCCATACGTTAAGTGCATTCTCCTACATGTGGTTTGCTTTCCCCAGTTTCATCTCTGAGGGCTATAAATACCCACACTGCTTGAACCTTTTCTGCCTGAGGAGTGCTGTGGGGGGTTCAAGGCGGACTTAGGTCATGGTGCTCCCTCCAGCCTCACAAACTTTAACAGCATTAACCAATTTTTTCTAAATGATACCTTGTGACAATGAGGAGGGGGAGATACAGATGCTCTCACTTCTGGAAGGAATGTAAACTGGTAATGCCTTTCGGTTGGGCAACTTGGCAATACATCCCGGTTACTCTTACTGTGTGTATAACCTGTTGTTTAGCAACTCTCCTTGCAAGGAAATAGTCTGACAAAGGCACAGAAAATGATTGGACAAGACTGGAGCACGTCTGATGATGGAAAAAACTGGAAAACACCTAAACTTCCCAGCCGTAGGAGCTGAATATCATGGCCCTAACATTACAGTGTAAGACCAATAACCATTTAAAAGGAAGAAGGGTGTTGATAAACTTAGACAAATGCTCTATGTATTTTAAGTGAAAAGGGAGGTTTCCAAAGAGCATGTGTGGTGTAATCCAATGCTATAAATAGAAATGTGTGCGTGTGTGCACGTGTGTGTGTGCATATGTAAGGGGGAAGAAGATCTGGGGAGAAATTGCACCAAAATATGAATAGTGATTTTTTTCTAGGTGAGGGATTATGAGTAAATAATTTTTATTTTTTTGGCTTCTCTGCATCATGTAATTTTCCCACAGTGACTATAGAACACTTGTGTGACAATTTCTTTTTAAAACCAGCGCATTCCTCTGGCATCCCTGTCTCTGTCTTTGAGGGGTTTTCATTACCTTCATTGCACTTGTCCCTCGCACAGCTCTCCACCCACGATACTGGAGGTGGTCAGCCTACCTCTGCAGAAAGGACAGCACGTGTTTCCCACTTTCCTCCCTGCCTTGGCAAAGCTGGCAGAAAAGATGAGGTCTGCACTCTCAGACACTCTTGCCCCTCCTGCCCGCCTCACCGGCTTGCGCCGGATTCTCTTCCCAAGCCCTGCTCACCTGCTCTGGCAGGCGCTTAAATTCCTTCCTCACTGCACTCCCTGAGCCTTGGAAAAGAGAGTGGGTTTTTAAGATTCCTCACCACACTCCTCCCTGAACATAAAGATAAAGAATTATTTATTTCTGCCCTCCTGTTAAACACGGCATTCTTGTCTCAGAGCTGATCTCCTCCTCTGCTTGCTCAGGTCAGCGGAGCCGGGGATATTGTTCATCACCACCGTTATCCGCAAGCCTACCCACTCTCGGCTCCCCTCCGTGCCCTGCTCAACTGTTACTCTTTCTGTGTCTCCAAGCACAACATGTAAATCTTGGCCTCTCCCTGCTCTCCTGGAACTTCAAATTCTTCTCTTCCCAAATATGGCTGGGATGGGAGCTCCGGTCTCCACATGTCTCCATGGCAGAACCCCACCCCTGTCGTCACCCTGGCAGATGCCATCCTCCACTGCCATCATTATCAATGGCATCACTGTAACCTCGTCTCTGTAGTTGGCTGTGTTGGGGGCATTACGAAAGGAATCCTTCTGCAGACCTAATTGTATGCCCTTTTGAAAGTGTTTGTCTTCAAGGAGCAAAAACTCTCACTGGGGAGATATGACATAAACCTTAACTTGCTCATCCATAGAAATCGGGTTCCTACCTCACCTGTCAACCAAAAGTACTCTTCTAAAGTTAGAGTCAGTTCTCTTCTTTACCAAATCTATCTCCTACTTCATAATGTCTTGGCTACCTACCTCTTTAGGTCTTTGCCCTACTGATTGTAATCCCCTACATGAAGCTCAGGGAAATTTCAAGACTCTGACTTAGAGTCTGTCATAGCTCTCTTTCTAGCTCTGTGACCTCAGGCAAGGCACTTTACATCTCTGATCTTCATCTATAAAATGATGGCAACAATGTCTACTGTGCACTGATGTTTTCAGAAGCAAGAGACAAGATCGGCAGGAGAAAACCCAGTCGGAGTCGGATTGAAGCATTGCATTCTTGGTCTACAGAAACTTCTGCTCAAGATTTCTATGCCCAGTGCATTTTTTTTTATGAGACACCAAACTTATAATAATCATAATAATTCATCATTTCGAGGTAGGGTCATTTTCATCTTAAGCAGCAGAGAGGAACAAAGCCATTTGAGAAGTAAAATAAAAGAACTGTTGTTGCTGTTTTGTGTTTTGGTTTATCTTACCCCCTGAGCTGATTCTTCTGTTTTCTCTTTAAACAGACACAGTGGAAGCAGTTAAATGGGCTCAATCTGAATGCAGACAGGCAGGGAGTCAATTTGAGGTTGTGAAGAATAAATGACAGAGGGTTTTGGCTTTGATTTTTCTCCTCAGTTGGCATGTACCTGGAGTTGCCGAGTGCCCCAGCCCCAGCACCGGCGTGCAACTGGACAAACAGACCCGGCCGGCCTGTGCGGGCTCCAGCCATGGGCCCTTCTGCAGCTGGCGTCTCTATTACCCCAAATTGTGGGGCTCCCATTGTTTGTTTTTGATTTTCTCCTGTTCAGGGAAATGGCAGCAGGAAAGAGGCTCCCTCCCTCTCTCAGGTCGTTCTGAACACAGCCATCAAGCTATCAGCAAGAAAAGCAGCTGGATGGGACCACTCTGCTCAATCTGGCTGATAAACTCGAGCACATCTAGATTGTTTGCTGACAGGTGAGGGGTTGACAGCTTGATAAATGGGAACGAGACGCCCTAAATTTGTCTGTGACAGGTGTAGTTTCGTGCACTTGCTTCCCTTCCCTGCAGCTGCCCTGGCTCCCAGGGACGGGCAAGGGATGCTCGTCTCAGGTTCTCCTTGGGGTCCTTGAAACAACATTTCTCATAGTGATGTGACATTAGTTTACATCCTAATTCCTCCTCGCCATCCTTTCCTTTAGAACCAAGACCAAACAAAAACAAAAAAACACTCTTCTAAAATGAACGGTGTAAGAAGACCCAGAACCAGAATCTCTGCGGGAGCTCAGCACTTGAGCTGCTGTCTGCCCACAGATTACATCACGTGAAGCTGTCGTGGCAAGTTATAGCATTTGTGTGTGTGTGGGGGGGTGGGGGTGGGGGCTGTCTCAACTCACTCTGATACCCTCACCTGTTCTTTTCTCTATGCAGTTGCCTATTCCCATCCCTAAGTCAGAAATACCCCCCCTTTTTTCCCCTAATACTTAAGAATCTGGATTCTTACCACTTCACCACTTCCTTGCTAGGTACCCACCAGATTTCTAGGCCTCAGTCTCCTTATCTGTGAAATGGGGAGTTGCTTATTTAGCAACTATTTATTAAGTGTTTATTGTGTGCCAGGCATTTTCCAGGCATCACATCTGTGGAGGAGAACCATAGCCAAACAAGCCCTTTGCCTGCTGGTGGATAATTATAGGACTCACATGCTTTATTCGTTCACCCAACAAATAATTACTCAACATTTTCTACAGGCCAGACACTACTCTAGAGGCTGGTGATCAATGGATAAAAAGGCAATGTTCCTGGCCTGATGGAACTTAAGTTTGTATCGAAATCGCATGGGGACTACAGGAGATAAAGCAAGGGAGGTGTGCTCTATATGGTGGCCTCTGCTATCATCATCATCATCATCATCATCTTCATTATTATCACGTGTGAATCACCCGAGGCAACAGCTCAGTTGTCCCAAGTGTGGTCTAGACACAGGGCTCTCCTGCTCCGAGCCTGCATTAGCCTCCCGTGCGGCAGGGTGAGTCTCGTGTGGGAGGAGTCCGAGCTGGCCAGGCCGGCCGGTGGAGGTTCTGCTGCGGTGTTGCAGAGACCACAGAGTCATTTCCTCTGTCCTCGTTTTCTCAATGCGGTTGTACCTCCTGTGTGCTAAAACAGATTGGAGCTTTTCTTTTCCTTGCCAGTCCTGCCCTTTCCCACACCTAACCCGGGAACACAGACTTCATAACTGCACCTCATGGTTAAATTCAAACTTTAGCAACCATATTTCCTGCCTCCTGGGGTATCTGCTTTCAATCACTGAGAAGCAGATTTTATTTTTTATTACAAGTATTCAATAAGTATCTGTAGAAACAAACGCACGGGAAAGGTGTGCAGATGTTCATGGCAATTAAGCAGTAAACCAGGGTATCCCAGGCCCTCTGCTGCATAGAAAAGTCCACTCTGGGACTCTTGTCTCTGTGGGGTACCTCCAGAGGGCACCCTTTCATTTCCCATTCACACTCTGTATCTCTGGAGCACCTTCCAAGCACAAGGCACTGTTCTAGGTGCCAGGACTATGTTGGGGAATGAGAGAGTTGCATCCCCCCTCTCCTGGACTTACATTGTAGCTAGGGACATAGGAAACAAATAAGACCACTTGTAAATCAAGCTGCAAAAACAACTGCAGATTTAGGTAAGGGTTACATGGGAAATAATCATAGGGACGGGACAGAAAGTATTTAGAAGAGGCCACATTAGATGGGTCACCAGTAGTTCTCTTGGAAGAGGTGGCAAGTTCTGAGCTGAGATCTGGAGAATGAGAAGGAGCCAGCGGTGAAGAAGACCTGGATGGGCATTCCAGGTAGAGGGAGGCACAGCTGCCTTGCAGTGGATTGGGGGAAGAGTGAGCAAGAGGCCGAGAATGGTGCAGGATGAGGTTGGACAGGGAAGGCGGAGCCAGGCTGGGCATCACCTGGAGGGACCAGGGGAGGAGTGTGATCCAACCTGGCTTGCTGATGGACTGGCTGGGAAGCAAAGTGGGAGAAGAAATCGGAGAGTAAAGAATGACTCCTAGGTTTCTGGCTGAAGTAACGGTGTGGATTATGGCGGACCCATTTCCCAGGCCCGCTTTGGGGCAATATTGGTAAAGACGCCCAATCTGATGCTTGAATCTCAGTTTCCCTACTTGTTCATTGAGTACCTTCTGACAAGGTCGTCTCTGAGCCCCTCTCTGAGCCTCTCCTTAGCTGTAGAAGTGGTGTACTGACACCTACTTTTAGCGATGTTGTGGGGGGTAAGTGAGAGGACCTGGTGTGGCTACTCGTCATGAGGGTTCCACGACTGTTGGCTCCCTTCTCTTGACTTTGCTGCCTTCTATGTGCTCCTACCTGTCTCTGCCTGTTTTAACTCAGCGTTTGCTTCTGCCTCTCATTGGGTGTGAGCAGCATGCAACATCTCACCCACACTTCGGGACAGCCGTTGTCACTCCGCTCTCTCCTTCCATCCACGGGATCAAATGCATTCTTTCCCAAGTCCTTCCCCCGCACCCCCCTGCCCCCGGGGGCAAGCTGTGCCACAAATACCCACACATGGATTTTTAGGTTCCCTTCTCCTCTCTAGGTGTAATTTCCTGGTACAAGCAGAGATAAAAAGTGTTTGGCTGAGCCAAAATGCTGGCAGTGACTGGGGCAGGTTTTCCTCAGATGACCTTTGAAATTCTTTCCAATTGAAGGATGCTAAGCTTCAGCTTAACACGGACTCCGGGTATTGCCTTTGCAGATCCCAGAGGAATAAGGGGACACAGACAGGTTCCTTCTGTCGTGTTTCCATGTCTGTCATGAATATAATGACAGAGTTCTCACTGTTGGCTTCTGACTCATGGTCAGAAGAGAAATCATCTGGAAGTAACTTTTTTTCTTCCTGTTGTTCATTAAAAATGTCTAAACAGCTTTAGTGAGACATAATTCAGATGCTTTGTAATTTATCCATTTAAAGCAAACACTTTATGGTTTTTAATATATTCACAGATATGCTCAACTGTCACCGTAGTCAATGTATACAATTTTCATCAGCTCAAAACAAAATTCCATATCCTTTAGCTATCACCCCATCCCCCATCCCCCATCTCTGCCCTACCCCCAGCCCTAGGCACCCACTAATCTACTTTTTGTCTCTACAGAGATCCCCATTCTGGGTTTCCATATGAATTGGATCATATAATATGTGGTATTTTCCGCATGTTTGAAGATGCGTCAGCGGGAGCATACACTCATACTTCATCACATTTTATGGCTGACTAGTAGTTGGTTGAATGGATATACCCTATTTTGTTTATCCATTTGTCTATGATGGACACTTGGATTGTTTCCACTTTTTGGCTATTATGAATGCTCCTATGAACATTTGTGTATAACAAGTGTGGACCTGTCTTCATTTCTCTTTAGAAATAATTTTTTAAAACTTTTCTTTGAATAAATTTTCCCTCGAATAGTATGGTAATAACCATGATTATAGCAAATAACATATAGTGTGTTGTTAGTCAGTATCAGGAACTATGCTGAGTTTATCTCATTGACTCCTCACACAACTGGCCCGAGATAGGTACTATTATTACCCCTAGTTTACAGATGAGGAATCAGAGGCTTACAGAATCTGAATAACATAAAAGGAAAGAGAAACTCCTAGAAGGAGTAAGAAGGGAGAACATGAAAGATACTATTACACTGAGCCTGAAAATTTTTTCTTCCAAAGGGTCGTATTTCTGGTGATACTAGGCACCCCCCTCCAATTTTATATTCATTCTTACAGAAAGAAGTGAAATTCACCTTCATGGTTTTGTACCCCAAACCACCTCCCTGTCCTCTAATGACTTCAGTATAGAAAAATAATGCTGCAATGTCCACAATAGCCAAACTGTGGAAAGAGCCAAGATGTCCATTGACAGATGAATGGATAAAGAAGAGGTGGTATGTATATACAATGGAATATTATGCAGCCATCAAAAGGAATGAGATCTTGCCATTTGCAACGACGTGGATGGAACTGGAGGGTATTATGCTGAGCGAAATAAGTCAAACAGAAAGACATGTATCATATGACCTCACTGATATGAGGAATTCTTAATCTCAGGAAACAAACTGAGGGTTGCTAGAGTGGTAGGGGCTGGGAGGGATGGGGTGGCTGGGTGATAGACACTGGGGAGGGTATGTGCTATGGTGAGCGCTGTGAATTGTATAAGACTGTTGAATCACGTATCTGTACCTCTGAAACAAATAATGCAATATATGTTAAGAAAAAAAAAAAAAGAAGATAGTAGGAGGGGAAGAATGAAGGGGGGGAAATCAGAGGGGGAGACGAACCATGAGAGACGATGGACTCTGGAAAACAAACTGAGGGTTCTAGAGGGGAGGGGGGTGAGAGGATGGGTTAGCCTGGTGATGGGTATTAAAGAGGGCACGTTCTGCATGGAGCACTGGGTGTTATGCACAAACAATGAATCATGGAACACTACATCAAAAACTAATGATGTAATGTATGGTGATTAACATAACAATAAAAAAGTAAAAAAAAATAATGCTGCAAAGATTACATAAACATACCCATTAAGAGACACGGGTTTTAGGTTTGTCCCATAATCCTGATAAAATGAAGGTCCCTGTGGTCCAATTTCTACATAGAGTTATATGTAAAGAAGCAGTTAGGCCACCACAGATGGTTAAAAAGGAATTTCAATATTTCTTTGAATCTCTTAAATGACACTCATCTGGAGGCAGACTTTTCAGACACCCCTTCTTCCTGATCTCCATGTGTCATGTGCATACCTCATGGATGCTCTGTAAACTCCTTGCTAGCATGACCCCAGCCCTCAATCAATCCTGCCATTTTACCACCTCTCAGGTCTTGTCTCTTTTTCTGTTTTCCAGATTTTACATCACAAAATAGCCAGGAACTAGACTGGTAAAGACAAGACTCTCTTTTGGAGGGGTGGGAGTCAGGGGAGGCAGCAGGGAAGGGTGGGGCAGAGAAAAATAGGGGTGAGAATGAGAAGGAGGGAATTGTTACATATAATTACATCTTCTTTTTATAATGCATGCAGTTTTTCACTTTGTTTTTTCATCAGTAGGAGAAGATTTTGACTTGTTCAAGGAGTCCCACTTTGATCATTTGACGAACAGTTTACCAAAGTAAACAGATACATAAAATGTACTGGGCATATGAACAGCAGAATAGTAGAATGAATAACTTCTCTAGCTTTGACTAGAAATGCAAACGGCCGGCATTACATAAATAGCAGATCCTCATTATTTGCAGATTCCGTCTTTGCAAATTAGCTTACTTGCTAAAATTTATTTATAACCCCAAAATCAATACTTACAGTGCTTTTGCAGTCATTTGTGGACATGCGCAGAGAGTTAAAAATTTGAGTTGCCTGATAAACAGGTTCCCAGCTGAGGTCAGACAAGGTGATGCTCTGCCTTCTTGTGTCAGGTGTCACACAGAGATGGCCCGGGGTGGACACTGCCTGGGAGCTAGGCAGTGGGGTGCAAGAAGATGCAGCTCTCAGGCCAGTTGGATGGGGTTTAATTCCAACTCTGCCACAAGTTAGTGGGGTGGCCTCAGGCAAGCTTTTAACAATTCTGAACCTTGTTTTTTATTTCATAAAATGGAGAAAATAGAATCTATCAGAATGAGTTGTTTTTATGATTTAAAATGATAATCATGTGAGGTGTGTGTGTGTGTACATATTTCTCCTAGGAGCAATGATTCAGTATTCACTAATTCAGTGTTCGAGGTGACTTTATAGACTATAACTACTATGAATAATGAGAATCCACTGCATATTGGTTTTCATGGCCGTTGGGTGACTGGGATGATGGGAAGGAATCGACACCCATTCTTGGAAACTAGAAGAGGGCTGGGTATTCTGCTCAGGACTCCTCTCCCCAGGACTCATCAACTCAGATTTTTGTCTGTTTATCAAAACCTCACAAAAACGTAGACACAAGAGACCTAAGACTTCAGATCATCTACCTCTTTTCTCCTCCCCCTCACCATGATGAACCCTCTCTTTGAATGAAATCTGACAGGAAAACTGTAATATATAAATCAGATCAAAGTAAAGCCATATCCTTGAAAGAAGGGGCCCTAGGAAACCTGGTGTCTTGACAGCGAGAATGTTCCTCGTGTCCTTTCTCTCTACCTTACTCCTAAAAGGGCCGTTGAGGCATATCTAGAGAATCAAGGAATGTGAAGGCCATTGATTTTGCCCAACATCTCTACAGTTTGTGTGAGTAAATTCAGACTCTGAGACGTAAATTTCCCAACAGTGCAGATCAACAAAGTCCTAAATAGGAAGGCCCTCCAAATTCTGTAAAATATTATAATTCCTTCAAAGTTGTCTACCTGAGATACTGAACAGTCAACCAAGACTTTCCTCTAATTTATCTTCTTTATCCCCAACATACATAGTATCTAGAACACAGTGAGGAAGGATTTTCTTAATTAACAAGGAGGACATCACAAATATTAGCTGATTTCAATTCTAAAATGGGATATATTCAATAACTATACAGATTCTGGCTACTTGTAATCCAATTAGACAATATCAAGGGGGAAGTTTGGATTTAGAACTCATAGGGCTTTATGAAAAATACAGATAACCATAAAACCATGATTATAAAAACACCCCCTGCTCCTCTTGTTTAGAACACTTTAAATTATATACGTATTTTTAAAGCTGGGATCTATCTACCTACCTACCAACCTATCTAATTTTTTTCACTGAGTTTGTTTTAAAATTTGGAAAATCAATATCCAGAGAGGTCAAGTGTCTTGTTCAAAGTCCCACAACTAGTTTGCAGTGGAGCTAGACCTCAAACTGAAGTCTTTTGTCTGTTGGTTCATTGCCTTCTCCACTTTTAACACTATTTGCTTAAGTCATACGGGGAAGGGCACCTGACTTCTGACTCATGAAACAGAGCTGCATTGCTCAGCAAAAAGAAAAATCCTTTGTTGACCCCATTCTCTTTCCAGTTTGAACTAGATCTCGGCCTCTACTACTCGGTGGGAGGTCAGATCCCAAAAGAAAACAGAATTTAAAAACGAAGTTCCTTTTTGGCCTTTGAGTTTTGAAGGGACCAGCTTCTGGAGACTGAAGGGTAATTTAAAGGATTTTCAAGGGTACCTTTGATTGTATAGATTTTTATATCACCGCTCACTTTAGAACCAAATGCTTACATTAATTGTACTATATTGCACTTCCCTCTAAAAATAGTTCCACTTAGAAGAGACGATAGGCTCTGAAATCATCTTGAGAGAAGAGGGGAGGTGTCTGGTTAAAAAAAAAAAAAAACCCCCCAAAACAACAACCAGTTCAGAATGCACTTGCCTCTGTCTTTAGGCAGGGGCTCTCACCTACCTACTCTCTACCCTGGGCCCTGTCTTCTCCCTGCAAACACAACTCTGGCCTCTCCTCTGAGGATGGGGAAAGGACTGAGAGTATCCCTTCTAGAAACACTGCTCATTTACTGAGTCTTCCTCCTTGGCCTCAGGAGGCTGGCCTTCCACCATTCTCTTTCTCAGCGTTGGCCACACATCCCCATGGCCTTTTCAGACCTGTGTTCCAGTTAGGTAGAAAAGTCACCACAAGGGACAAGCAGACCCTACTTTCAGCAGAAATGCAGGTAAACACAGGAAGGGACTTTTTGGAAAAAGGACTTCTGCATTACCTGGCAGGTAACGTCCAGCCAGACGCGCAAATACAAAGACACACGCAGCATTGGTATAGTATGCACACTAATATGAAGGTTGCGGGGATGGAGGGAGGTTTAAAATTGAATTTGAAGCATCTCTGTTCTTAAAAATTTTAGCCACCTTTCTCTGCAAAGCTCCACCTCCTGCATTCTTCCCTGGATTCTCTCCTTTGCTTCCCTCTCTTGAAAGAGTCCTCTGGAAACCTGATCTTCACCCCACATCCTCCCATTTTATCAGGCAGGACAAATTTAACTCTGCCAAGTCCCCACTTCAGGTAGAAGTCCTACTTTTGCAATGCATCCAGACCAGTCAGCGGGCCCCTACCTGGGCTCTCACTCATCTTCACTCTCAGAGGCAGAAGGCAACAGGGCACAGATAAACTTCTACAATGGTGCTACTTCTTTAAGTGCCAAAGTGGCTAGGGTTGATTTTTATTTCAAGCAACAATAAATCTCTCTCCATAAACCACAAGCTTCACCTTACCCTGGCCTAGTGACCCCATGACCAACCACCAAGAGCGATGTCAAACATTGTGGATATCGGGTGCCAGCCATAATTCTAAGTACTTTTCAGTCAAACTCATTCACTCCTCATGTGCCTTATGAGGTAGGTGCTAGCTGCCTTAACAGGGAGGGAAACTGAGGCTCAGAGCGATTATGCAACTTGCCCAAGATTATAGGCCTGAGGCTTTCTCTCAGAGCTTGTCTTCCTGACTCTTCTGTTATGCTCTTTTTGCTAACGGATTCCATTGTCCTCAACATGGCTGCAGAACCAAACTCCCTGGGACACTGAGGACCCAGAATTTCCAGGCAAGTGAAGAGGAGGTAATGGGGCCACATACGCTATGCACACCACTGCCTAGTTATTGCTAGAGAGCTTTTTCAACCTCCGAGAATGTGGCATTCCATGCTAACCAATCATTTTAAATTCCTGCAATAAATGAAAAAATAAACACACAGCTGAGGATATAATTCAGCTAACCTCGCTCCCAAATGAGGCTGATTCCAGATAGAAAGCAGATTTTCATATTTACTGTATGTGACAGCTGTAGGAATTAAATGAATCATCTGTCTATCTCTATCGCCTTGTTCCTCCTGTGCTGTATGTATCTATCCCTAGGGCTGTCTGTCTTCCCATTGCAGGAAGACAGATCAGTATAGTTTCAATTATTAATTCCATGTTTGGATCACAGTAACACCAGTTCCAGTTCAGTGACCTGCAGTTCCTATTGATTTAAGTGATGAATTATCTACACTGCAATGTATTATTAACTTTATTTTGTTTCTTATTCCTTCCGCATTCATGCATCAAAATAATAAAGCACCATTCACGGGCTAAAAGGACCTATTTCCCTTCTCACATTTCCCATAAGGCAAAGCCAAGGCACACCAGGGAGGTAATTACACAGAGCTGGGGATGGGGGCTGGATATTTATTTTGCCTACGAATTATTTATCTCAGCTGTGAATTTGGGGAAGGGAGGTGGGATGGGGATCTTGAGTAGTGGCAGGGATCTGAATGGGGAACAAAGGGGCCCAGGAGGAAAGTTAATGAAGACAAGTGAAGATTGGAATCCTGGAGATGCAAACGAAATAAAATAACCTCAACTCAAAAGGTCAAGGTCTAGGAGTCTTTCTACCCTTTGTGATGCTGGCATGAGGGTGGGTGTGGATGTGGGTGTGTGATGGTGGTCCAGTGATGGGAAGGGGGCAAGGGAAAGGGGCAAGAGACGAGAGCATCACCAAGGTTTCTTATGAGGCCTTTCATACTGCTCTGCTCTGTGTACTTCCATGGCAAGACCTACCGAGTGAGGTCATATCCTAGTGAGACATGGAATTGCAGATGTATGGCTGAAATTGGTTAGTTTTGGCTGCCCATCATCACCTTCATCTTCTTTGGATAAAGAAGAGACACACTGTCTCATAATTACCTGTTGAGGCATTGCCTTTCCCTGCATACAATCTGGTAGGGCTGTTAATCAAGATGCCCTACCTTTCCCGGGCCAAATGCATGACCCATGCGGGGCCAATGAGATTCTCTCCCCATCAAATGGTATTTGAATTACAGGCAAAGGAACCAAAAAAACCTGAATGTAATTGGCATGTGTTCATCTGCACTGATGCCTGGGTATGACTATCAGGCAATCACTGCTCTCATTGACCCTCTGAAGATGATCAGTGCCTGTCTTTGCAAGCTCTGTTTTTCAACTTTTCTTTGATTTGAGATGCCCCACCCCGTATGGTTTCAGAAATCCCTTTTTATTTGGATTTAGTTGTGTTTTGTTACTTTCAACCAGAGAACTTGGGCTGAGCTGTCCAGGGACTTGGCTGCATCTGGAATGTCACTGAGCCCTGAGCGATGGGAAAGGTGTAGAGGGAAGTAACAGATATCTTGTCCACATCTCTAGCCCCAACCAAGCAGCAGTCACACAAATGGGGAGAGCAGGGCAGCAGGGAAAGTGAAAGCATTCCTCTGTTCACTTTCTCCCATTTCTTGTTCCAACTGAACCCAACCTCCCAGCCTCCAGGATTCCTGTTGGAGGGACTCCCAAAGTCAGAGAGCCTGAAGAGACACCCCATCTGGCTACCCCACCTGAAGGGAAGACCTCAGCATGGGGTGCCTGGGGTCAAGCCCCCACCTATGAGCCAAACCCAGAGAGAAAGGAGAGGCACACACAGACCTCCCAACTTGAAAGGGAAGAGGAGCATGCTAAATGTGTAAAAGCTTCCATGTGTAGACAATTGGAGGATTACCTGGGTCTCATTTGTAATTCTAGTCAACCCAAAGGCTTTGTGGGAGGACACCTGCCTCACCTAAGGCCGCTCCTGGTTTGTGACTCACAGCGCGAGAGGCAGTCTTGGTCTGAAGGAGATGTCAGGACTGTTGTACTGCAGGTTCTACCTGCCACCGTCACTCATCTGACTCAGACACGAGCCTTGGCCTTCTTTTCTTCCCTTCTCCCCACCTGCCCCCATTTGAAGAGCACGGAGCCAAGTATCTCACAGGTAGAGTCTGATTCTACCAGTCAGCCCAGCCCCCGACAAGAAGTAGAGACTGGCCACTGATACCAGAGAAGAGAGTTCTTTCTCTTTCCCGTACTTGACCAAATAAGGCGAAGAGGAGCCGAAAACCACTGTGATTAGATTATATGGAAGAGGGTCAAAGATTAAAAATCCACTGCCTCTCATTATTAGAGGAGGGATGACAGATTCAGACCAGAGCACAAAAGAAAATACATTATTTCAAAACAGGATATGAAACCCAGTCCCAGGCGATTAGTCTCTGTTAAGTAAATTTACTATCTAATCTTTTAACTGTCTCCCGAAATTGCCCGTCCAAAGTTCCCTCCCTCCTCAGTTGGAAGCTCAACCTTGGGCAGCGCTGTCATCTGCTCGGACTCCATCAGCATGCTAATGGAACCGGGACTCATCTGGGGGGGGGGTGTGGGGGGGTGTGTGGGGGGACATGGCGGAAGTGGAGGGGGCTGGAAGCAAAATGCACCTCATAATAAAAACAGGATGTGAGCACCACAGACCAGCCCAAATGGAGGAAGGACAGGGATGTCGGGCAGGGGAAATTGTTCCGGCTTTAGTTTCAGAGCCAGACCCATCATCCTGGAGGCTGTTCTTGAACATCACTTTGGGCTCATCCCGGGGAAACTAGACTTTGCTTTTTCCACTTAGCCCCAAGAGGCCCACATGCCAAGGAATCCCATGCTCCCAGATTGTTCTCAAACCAGACCAACCTTCAAAGCTTTGGTTTTAAATGAATGCTGCATTGCAGGCCAAATACCACAGGCCTGTTTTGGGGCCCGGAGAGGACAAGATGTGCACTTGGAGGCCAGACAGGCTCACAGCACCATCCAAGCAATGAGAAAACAAAGAGAAAACAGGACACAGTGAAAGAGAGGGCCTGTTTCTCAATATCTTTCCTGGCTTGGGGGCCACTGTCAACGTGGAGCATATGAATCAGAGAGGTAGAGAACATCAAACCAAAAGCAACTCCTTCCTTTTTCTATTTACCAAAAGGAACTCTCTCTTTTTCTATGCTTCACTATTTTCTCATCATCTGTTTAGTCTAAAAGGCTGAACTGCTGCACAAAGAAAGTTCTCTCCAAGAATGAGCTTTCCAGAAAAAAGCTTTTCAGACAAGGGTGGTGTGTGTAGGGCTCTGCACAGCCTGGAGAATGGGGCATGTGTTTAGCAGGAGGGGGCTGGAGCAGAGCTGGGCTCCCCGAAGGATTCTCAAGGTGCTCTGTTTGTGTGATTTATCCCTTCTCGAAAATCCAAACATACAAATGTGCCTGCTGTAAAAGCAAGGGCAGACATGGGACTCAAGCCCCAAACAAAGCGAACTGCATACCACTCACCTTCCCTGGAGGCTTTCTCAGTTTTAACCTTTGTAGGTTTCAACCAAAACACATCAAAAGGAAGTGCATGCATTTCTGCTGGGGATCAGTGGGTGTCATTTCTCTCTCTTTCTCTCTCTCTCCTTAGTCCTTAGCAAGCTTCACAAAGAACTCTGGGAGAGTAGGACCTGGGCAAAAACGGCCTGCTCTCAGCCCCTGGGATTTCAGAACCTGACATCACTGTTGCTCATCAAGTGAGCAAAACCACACAACTCTGAGGCCCCCCACTTCTAGAGAATGGGACACAACCCTTGGAAGATGCAAACCCAAAACTCTTTTTATCTAGTAACCATTTGTTCACCGGAGGTTTGATTCACATTCTAGAAGAGGTAGACCAGTTCTGCATGCCTGTCAAATTCCAGCCCGCACACCCCTTCTCTCTGCCTAAAATGTACTATGGAGCCATGCCCAAGTTTGCGCCTTGTGTAAAAACTGATGGAGATGGCAGACAGAGATAAAAATGTGTCCTCCCTTGAACATCATCTGTCCAAGGGGAAGGCCATTTCCTAGGCCGGGAACTGTGCTCAGGGCTTGAAATGCATGAGTTTGTCTAAGCTTCAAAACAGTCCTGTGAAGTCAATGCTTTTACTTCCATCCCTGTGTCATACTAAGGCAACTGAAGCTCAGAGAATGTCAGTCCCTAACAAAGGTCACCCAGCTTGTTAAGTGGCAGAGTGAGAATTAGGACCAAAGCCTTTCTCCACAGTTGAAGATCCTGTCTTTCCATATTGACTTGCGTAATATGGCAAGGCTTCAGGAAGGTCCCATGCCCTTTGATCCAGTGCTTATGAGGCTATGGATTTCATCTATGGAAATAATGGTGAAGGCAGACAAAGATATAGGTTCAGTGACACTATTGATAGCAGAAATTTGGGAGAAAAAATATGGCATTGGCTAAATAAAATACCATATCCATATAAGAGAATACTATGTAGTCATTAAATGACAGGGATAGGATAGTCTTCTAGTGACATGGGAATGTTTACAATGTAATGTTAAGTGAAAAAAAAGAATGTGTAACCAAATGTCCATGGATAAACGAATGGATACATCCATTCTGGTATAGGCTTGCAATGGGATACTGTCATTCTATGGAAAAGAATGAGTTCTGTACAAGTACTGACTGAGAAGGGTTTCTTCTTTTTGCTCTAATTCGTATTTTTCCCTCAAAACATTATTTTTTTTAAATAAGGAAAAAAGTATTAAAAACAATTTTCAACACTCACGTATACGCATTGGTTTTAGAAACTGTCTCAATAATATGGTTTTGTCATTATATGTGTGATGATGATACTCTGCATGAACAAGTTGCTTTTGTTTATCAACGTATACGCAGTTTGAATCACACATTGGTTTATTCATCAGTGTGTGCTTGGCAAGCTGTGGGGGGCAGGCTAACAGGGATTTGACTGTATGACAGGTCAGATTTTGGTAATGGGGAGATCCGAGGGAGGTTGGAGTCAGATCTGAATAGAGACAGGGGAGAAGACAAAAAACGGATGAGGCTTGGAAGCATTGAGGAAAGAGGTGGGAGGATTATTCCCTTCTCATAAACAACTGTGCCAATGCCTATGGTGGGTGTTCCAGACATAGCCCCTCCTCCATGACCATCCAAATAAAATAAAACCTCAGGTGACTGGGCCAGCAGAGCCAAGAGCAGACCGAATCAGCCGGCACTGTGGCCAGCCAACACTTCCTGATTTTAATTATTGCAGATGGAGTTGAAAGGTTACCTATTGCCCCAGGGCACTGCTGCCCCTGCCCCACCCAGCCATTGCTGTAATAACCATATGTCTTCATTTCTTCCCTGATCAATAACTCTATGCCTGAATTCGAAAGATACATCAGCTGCTCCCATAGTCCTCTGACAAACGTTTTGAATCAGTATCAGAAGCATTATTCCTAGAGCCCTGGATTATTGTATCAAAGGCATCGGGTTTCCCAAGAAGCTTCTAGGACCCTGGATACTCAGGGGCATGGAAGGCTGGAGCTGAGACTGGAGTGTCTTTAACTCTCAAATGATCACTGCTAGGCTATGAACTGTTGACGACTGGTCCCTGAAGACATAAATACAGAAGTTGAAAGTAATCTCGAAACTTCTATAACAATTTGACATTGCCATAACCTAGTATGTGATATCAATCACCTATATTCACCTTTTCCATGACCACTGTGCAGTGTTGTAATTATTTCCCAGTTTTCTGATTATATTTTTTGAAGTGTCATTCTATGCCTGTTTCATCTAAAAATTAAATATTTGGACCTCTATTTTCTACATCTTTTCATGTCATTTTTCTAATAGGTAATTTTTATTATGTTTTACAAATATATTCATATATACCTTGGAGATTTTTTTTTTCTAAAGGGGAAAAAATCCACCTCACAAATAATTTTAGAAGTAACTAAGTAGGTTTGAGCTCAGTCTTCTCAGGTTTTGTTTTTGTTTTTATTTTTAAATTAATGGAGATAATCAAGAATTGAATAGAGAGGCACCTGGGTGGCTCAGTCAGTTAAGTGTCTGCTTTCGGCTCAGGTCATGATCTCATGGGATTGAACCCCACATTGGGCTCCCTGCTCAGAAGGGAGCCTGCTTCTCCTTCTCCCCCTGCTTGTGTGCTCTCTCTCCCCCCCACCCCGTCAAATAAAGAATTGAATAGAGTCGGCATTTGCGGTATAACTTTGTCTTTGATTAGAACCCCAGCTGGGTGGCACTTGGAAGGATCATCAGGGCCTTCTAAGACTCTTTTTGGTCGAAGCTGATGAGCAGGTCAACGGGATGAGAAAATTCTGGAGCCTAATATCCTTATTTTGTTCTGAGGGACTCCCATTGTTAATCTCCTTATTTCATACATAGTCATTATCCCCACTACACCCTGCTTTCTTGAAATTTCACTCAAACTTTTTGGTCTGTATAGCTGTGCCCAACAACATTAAATTTTTATTTAAAATAGCCTTGGCTACAAGAAAATGTATATAAAAACCTCGTGGAGGATAAGATATTGCCCTCAGCTTTAACTTGCTTGCTTGGTTTCCTTTGAGGAAGAATAATCATGCATTTTAAACCATGCTGGGTAAGCCATAGAACAATCCAAACTGGAAGGTGAGAAGTGGTCATACTGCTGTCCTAAAGGTCTGAGTCAACTGATGCCTCAGTCTCAAGTGACATTTCCATTCTCACTCGAGATGGATTTTTTTTTTTTTAAGATTTTATTTATTTGACAGAGAGAGACATAGCGAGAGCAGGAACACAAGCAGGGGGAGTGGGAGAGGGAGCCTGATGCGGGGCTTGATCCCAGGATCCTGGGATCATGACCTGAGCCGAAGGCAGACGCTTAACGACTGAGCCACCCAGGTGCCCCTTGAGATGGATTTGAACGTCAAAAGGCTAAGTCAGACTTCCTGATAGCTACTGGCTCCAAAAAACTCAGCGATCAAAACATCACTCTCTGTACAATAAAATGCTCCTCTCTTTGTAGAGATCTCTCCAGCCTCATCCCCCAGGTAAACTCCCCAAGATTACCTAAAGCCAGGGATTTCCCTGTCTGGTGCCAATTTATCTTTTCACATAAATCAATAGTAGGTTAGTGCTAAGATTTTCTCCACCTAAGCCCTGCAATCCCTTTCCCAGGATAGGAGCAAATATCTTCTTCATCAGAAATATTTTAAATCCCAAGTGGGGTTTTGATGTTGCCTCATTTCTCTGAGGCCAGAATTCTTTTTGGAAGGCGGCACAGGGTGGTGGAGAAGGGCCAAGACCTGAGGTCTGTTCCCTGCTCTACCACCTTTCAGCTGTGGGCCTTGAGGGAAATTACATCATTTCCCTTGAGGGAAATTCTCTGTGCCTCAGTTTCTTCATCTACAAAATGGGGGGACCTGAGTCCTAGACTTATTACGAAAATTAAGTTATAAAGTACTTAGAACAGTGCTTGGCACATAGTAAATATTAGCTGGTATCATTATTTACTTTTTAAGAGGGTGTAAGCTATTTCCAAAAGATTTTTTGAGGTATATGATATAGACAGAGAAATCACAGAAAATTTTTCCTTTCCCAAAAGAACGAGACCACTCAAATTTGTCTTGGATGGAAACTATGTTAGGATATCATTACCATATTAAAAAGAGGTCAAGGAAGAAAGGAAAAGGAAAATAAGGAAAGAGACATGGAGAGTCTGATATGAAAAAAATGGATAAAAGGAGGGCAAGCATTGTCAAATACGCTGGTGACAAACCAGAGCATCATTTGACTTTGAAACTCACTACCATAAAATTAAAAAGCCTAACGATAGAACTTGGAAAATTCCCTGGGGAAGAGGAAAACAGACAAATACCAAGTGAATTTAAAATGTCAGTGAACATGAGCAGGAGCAAGGACTCAGCGTCGGGACTGGGCGGCTGGGTTGTCTGTGCCTGATGCAGAACTCCTCAAATTGCGTCTCCCCCTTTAACAAGAGAACTGGTTATTCAATCTGAATTTCCTAAATGAGAACCAGCTACCCCATCCGAATTGCTCAAATTCAATTAAGTCACCTGGCATGCTTCCTGTCAATACTCTCTGTCTCTCAGCTGGCTTCGCCGGTAACTGTTCTGGCTTCTGATCATCATGAAGCTAGGGCAGACACACTGTCTATATAAGGCCACCAGCAGAAGAACGCTCTGTCCGGTCCCCGTGGAATACCAAGGTGAGACTACATGGGGCCCACTGACCTCTTGAGAAAATGTCAGGGTAACTCAAAATCTCTTGCATGCCCTACTTTTTCCAAGAGGAGGGGCCCCATTTACAAAGTTTTCTACTCCTTAATGGACTCCTTCTGGAATTCAGAAGAAAATACCTGGAATATGAGGCTCTTTTCAGTGAAGAGCAGATAAAATGTGAGTTACAGGTGAAATTTACACAGGATAGAAGAACATCTCAAACCTCAGTGGACTTAGCAACCGAGGGTGCTTATTAAACAGGCAGATTCCTGTTCTCCCCACCTGACCGACCCCCCTATTCTGAATCATGAGGTCTCTAACAGGACCAGTTCTGTACTTTCAAGCACCCAGATGATTCTAATGATAAATTTTAAGAAATGATCTAGAAACATCACACAGGGGAGAAACGATAGGAGGAATGCTACAGGAAGCTGTAAAGGAGTCAGCTAAAATTTTCAGGTCATTTCATAGAATTATGGTGACTTGACCCTCAAGTGCCTTCCCTACCAGATGAGATTTCTTCTTACGGCTAGGGAGTTTCAGTGCTGGACCTGCAGTCACCTGGGCTCTGCACCCTGCAGGACTTCAATTCCTGGATGTGGAACCAAACTGTAGCCTAAGTACACCCGAGTTCTTTCAATAGAGGTCGGGACCTAATTCCCTCTATGGCTGCTATAGGAGCTGAGCCAGGAATATGCCATTCTGGCTCCAAGGTCACTCTGCCCATTTTTCTGGATTTTGCAAAGTCTTAGGAAGTAGAGATTAAGCTTCAGCAATCTCTGCTTTGCTGTTCATCAGCAAGTCATCAGAACAAAGTAGCAGCTTTTGTGCTGCAGAGGGAGTCTGTATCCCAAACTGAAGGGCAAGGCAATGATGGGGGACATGTGTTGATTGATGCCGTATTTCCCCAGCATTTCTCTCCCTGCTTGTTATTGCAACAGCCCCCATCTTTGTTTGCAGAGCCAGCACACCCCCCTGCCCCATTTCAGTTCCTGTGCTTGGGTGGACAGAGCATGTGGCCCTGGGCTGAGCCAGAGCATCTCATTCCTCTGTCCCCAGCTGAAACCAATGGGAGGGGGAGTGTTTGCAGAAATGCTGGAACAGAGACAAAGGCAGGTATTATTCTCCACTCAACTTGAGCCTGGAAGATGTGAGGTCTGGAGCTGTGGTGGCCCCCTTGCCACAGTGAGGGGGGCACCTGTCTGCAAATGAAGGCAATGTAGAGAAAACTAGCCCAGAGAGAAAGAGAGAGAGAGGAATTGGGTGTGGTGGTTATATTCAGACCCCTGATTAAATCATCCTAGGGGTGCTTTTCAGACCCATGCAGCAATCACTTTTTTTTTTTTTTAAGGTAAACTTGGGTTGGCTTTTCCTAAAACTTTGTAACTGAAAGACACCTAACCAATGTAGTAAGGCTTTTTAAATGAACTGTCCAGACTCACAAAGAAAATCCTACTTTCACATTCTTCGTACAGCGTGCTGACACTGAGTCTTCCATAGGCACATACATTCAGTCTCAGAAATCAGAATACATCCTGGGGCTCACACTTCCCCAAGGTCCTTTCGCATCCCTTCTTACAGTTAATTCTCACAGTTTCCCCTCCCGTGGTGCTAGATGCTAGCTAGGTAAATACCATGTTGGAGGGCAAAAACAGTGATCCCCATATCATGGGTGAGAAGACTGAGGCTCAGAGGGGTGAATTCACTTGCTCGAGGTCGAAATGCGGGGGTCATCCCCCCCACCCGCCGCGCACTTCCCGGTGGTGTGAATAAGGCAAAGTCAACCTGGGACTATGGGGTCCTCCTCTCCCCTAGGCTGTGCAGAGGCAGCTCTCCGCCCGCATGGGCAGCTGGAGGGAGAGGGCTCTCAACACATTCATCAGCCAGAACATTGCCGGCCAGGCCCCTGCTCCAGTTCCTAGACCCTCGCCCGTCTGCCCTGGGCAAACCCTTCTTTATGCTGCCTGACTCCAACTGGGAGTGTTGCCCTCCACATCTGCACCAGTTTTGTTTTCCTCCACCAGTAACACGGGGAGGTTTTAGCACAGGCTTCGAGTCAGAGGACCTGGGTTCAAACTGTGACTCACACACCATCCATATGACTATGGGCAAGTGACAACCTCTCTGAGGCTCAATTTTCTCACCTAGGAGATGGGGGTCCTAATGCTACAGATCTCACAGAGTTGTTGCAAATTAACGAAATATGTTTGAAACCGTTAGCATGGGGTTAACTCATGCTAGTAAATATTGGTCATAGACACTAACATTCATTGTGCCCAGACTCTGTCAGCACATCATTTAATGGTCGCTAAGTGGAGGCTCGCTGTGTTTATCTGATTCCCATCTGTCTTTCCATGGCTGCTCCATCCTGCCTTCTGTCTAACCCGTAATGCCCACAGCTCTAGTTCTCTCCCTCTACTCTGGATTCCACGGCATTTGACAGCAGAGCCACCCCCTGCCTTGCATCCATCCTTCACGTCCACCAGGCGAGTGTCTGTATATTCAGGATGGCCCATCTCTCCCATCTAGACTCTGCACTGTCCTGTTTCTGTTCAAGCTAGTCTCACCTCCAGTCCAGCCAAGTGGTCGAGGCCATGAGCTTTAGGGCCAAACTCTCTTGCTTTCAAACTCTAGCTCTTTGTTTTGTCACCTTAAGAAAGTGACAACCTCCTAGGCTCAGGTCCCTCACCTGGGAAATGGTTATGGTAACACCGACCTCTCGGGTTGTTGGGAGCTCGCGAAGCGTGTTTGTTTATCATAGGTACAGCAAGCTCTACCCTTGTTAATCTCATTACAGCCTTAGCTGCACAGCACTTAGCTTGCTGCCCCATAGCAGGTGGGAGCTGAATTGGTTTTGACCCAGGGGCATTTCTTGCTCTGTGGTTCCCTGCACTCGCCCACATTCTCCTATGGCCACAAGGTGGCAGCCTATCCATTGCAGAGGAAGCTTCCATTCCCAGAGCAGGGAGAAGGTGAAATGATTTCTTATGGAATATAGAGATGACTTTTCTTTTTCCTTTTTGGTGGTGGAGGGGGCGCAGGGGTGACCTGAGAATCCTCATAAGCTCCTGCTTCCACTGTCTGTGAGTTTGTTTTGGTACACAGCAGCCCAAAGTGGCACAGCTGAAGCAGATGAAACAAGCTGCCGGTACTTGAAGGTGTCTCTCTTTTGGCATCCTTTTGGATTAGCACCCATCCCCCTCATTCCATCAGCCAGGCTCCATCAGAAAGCCCTTTGGGTTTAGAAATCCCCTCTAGGCTGGGCTTCCCCAACCCGTATTTACCTTACGGTGTCAGGGAGGCTGATGTGGGGCACCTAAGTGCACCCTGGGTGACCATTTTGTCCAGAACTTCCCTGGTTTTAAAGCTGAAAGTCCTGTATCCTGGGAAGTCCCTTGGTTCCAGGAAAACTGGGATGGCTGGCCACTCCAGGGCAACTCTCTGCCACATTGCTCCTCTTACTCAACTACGTGGTTTTCCTTCCTTTCTCAATGACATGGGCACACAATTTGCCAAAGCCCTAGGATTCTATAACTGCATACTTGGAAGGGATCACAGACAACATCCAGTTTCCCCAGGATGGGAACCACAGCTCTTTCCGTGGGCTTCTGCCCACTTGGAGCCACAGGAACAGAAGGAGGGGTGTCTGGCTTCCTGGCCGCTCTCTCAGAATAGCTTCTGGAAAATAGCAACCCAGGGCAGGATGCATCCAGGGAGACTACAAGATCTAACTTAAAGCAAACTTCATACCAGATGCTTAGGGATGTAATTCATGTGCTCTTCAACTGGCACCACTCTCCAAGGGTAAGGGCTGGGATTTAACTTTAACCTGGACGGCACGGCTTCCTAGACCTCATTTCGGTACGGTGGGGTAGGTTGGAGGAGCATCAACGAGGAGATTCCCCCAGGGGCTGGTAGGGCATGAACTGAGCCGGAGTAGCCTGCCTGGATTTCTCCTCCAGAGAAAAGAATGCACCAGCATTCTCCCGGAATCTCTTTGGCACTCCCCATCTCAGCGGTGCCAGCCACCTGCCCTCCTTGTTCACTTCAGAAAGCAACATTTTCTGGATTCATTTTCATTAACAAATCCTGCTGAAGCAAACTCCTGCCCTCAGTGTTATCAGACATTTACATCTCCACAGTCTCAGCCCTGGCACTAAATTGATTTGCTCAGAGACACACCACTGAATTCAAGAGTTTTATTAGAAAGCTGAACCGAATACAGGGAAGCTTTGCAAAAACAGGATAGAAAGAATCCTTCTTTTTCAAAGCCATGCAAACCAAGCAAGCCCATTAATGATTGACTAGGGTAAGTATACCTCTTTAAGAAGGGACTTTTTTGTTGGTGGTGATTAACATAATAAAAAAAATTCTCGCAACACAGAATTCTTATTAGTAATGAAAACTTCCAGAAATTGGTTTTCCAAAACAAACTTCGCAGGGAATGGAAGTATCTACATGCAGAAGGAACACACCCAAGTGATTCTCCCACAAAAGAGGACTCAAACTCGGGTTTGGCTACTTGAAAGGAATCTGCTAAGAACACAGTAGACGCTGCTGATAAATCTCCTGTGGGATTTGCCACATTTGTCTCCTCCTCAGGGTTTGCAAGAAGGAAAGTCCAACTAGGGGAAGGCTGGGGGACAGGTCACAGCTAACTACTCTGCACCTAATGTAATTCCAAAAATTCTCTGAGCGAGTAAGCTGAATCATAAAAGCTAAGCAAATCAGAGTTGTAACTGACACCCACAAGAATGGGAAAGGCAGACACACACTAATGCGGAACAGTGTGGGCAAAAGCCCTGGAAAAGGAAGCCGTAGTCGCTGCCCCCACAGCTCTGCTGAAATGGGAGCACAGGAGAGAGTGAGCTGAAAAACAGACCATCATCTGAGAGATCTGGAGTTTACTCCCAGGGCAGCCAGAACCCAGTGGTGGGGCCCAGAACAAGTTATTCACCTGTCCGAGGTTCAATTTCCTTCTCCTGTAAAGCGATGGGGTCAGGTCGAATGTCCTCTGAGGTGCCTTTATTTCTAACAGTTCTGTGGCTAGATATGTAGCTGGCACGTAACAGTGAAGAGGTTAAGCTGAGGAGACAAGAAAGTGCAGACTCACTCCATAAAAATTTCACAGCAGCCTCTCCTGCTCTTTATTTGGGTTCAGAACAGGGTTTTGAGCTCCCGTTCTCAGACCAAGCTGGCAGATCCTAAGCAACTTTCCCCAAAAGATGTGAAGGGGATGAGCTGTGAGGACAGCCTGACTAAGACAAGATCTCTTCTATGTGGGGCCTTCGGGATTTCAGTGGGATGCCCATCTTCTGCCCTTGGTAACTGCACCCCTCAGAGGGGTGGAGGGTGGGGGGTGGGACAGGCAGAGAAAGTCCTACCCCAGCTTCCAAACGCTCAGGGGAAACCTTTGTTTTCATGCCACATGTTTTTAGTTTTGTTTTCTTTTTTTTTTTAAGTGATTCAGATCCTGTAAAGTCCTGTTAATTCTACTTCACTTTCATAGCTAGGACTTTTATCTTTCACCATCCCCTCACCGTCTTAAAGACCATTATCTTTATTAAATTTGATAAGAATCAAAGCATTGAAAACAATTATGTCCCTGTGCCAGCCAAGAGCCAGGAACAGCCTGGCTCCCAGAAGAGACTCAAGGGGACCACGATGCAGGGCCCATAGGGAGGCTGACTCTCTTGGGTGGATCAGTACTTATGTCCCTCACCTGATGGCTGGTTCGGCTTGGGGTACACACTCTAAGGAGGTTTTAGGGGAAAAAAAAAAAGCAAACACTTAAGTTCTCCTTGGAGAGAATACCATATGTGAAAACTGGCAGTAATATTTGAAGTCTATCATTATTCACTGTTTGGTAAGCGCCAGGCCCCGTGCTGAGCACTTATTTGCATCACCTTTTATTGTCCCTGCTGCCTTGTGAGATGGGCATTATCATCTTCATCTTGCAAAAGGGGAAGGCGAAGCTCAGAGAGGTCAAGGAATTTACCCAAAATCACGCAGGAAGCAACTGACACAGCTGAGACTGGCATTGAGATCTTTTTTTATTGTAAAACATACACTTATTAGATACTATATTAGAGTGCTTGCTTCCCAACAAGCAGGACTAAATTAATAACAGCTAACACGTGAGTGGTTTCTATGTGCCAAGGACTGAGCTGGGGGTTCCATAAAGACTGTCTTCTCTCCTCCTTCCACAAGCCTTACAAAGCAGGTCTATTCTTGTGCCCATATTAGAGATGAAGAAACTGAGGCTCAGAGGGCTCACAGGGAGGAAGGGGCCAGCTGGGATGTGAATTACTCTGTGGTTCCTGCTCCCACCAGCAAGTGCACGGCCTTGCCCTGCCACCTGCCTGGCAGTGAAGAGATCAGGGGGCCCGAAGCCCCCGTCTCAGGAAGGACACTGCTGCCCCAGGTGCAGAGGTGGATTACAGGCATCCAAACCTCACTGTCCACCCTGGCTTTTTTTCTCCAGCAGCAACCCTGTAGCCAGGCCTGTGGGAATGCTGGCCTGGGAAAACAGAGTGCTACCGTGGTCTGTCAGGAGAGCCTTCTCTCCCTTCTTTGCCTTGTGAAGATCCCTTTTAGTCTTTCTAGCAGGCAAATTGTTTTCAAGGGCCGGCCCCTGAAACCTGAGAGGAGAAAGCCCCTTTCTCAGAGTGGCCACCCCTGATTTTCCTTTACAGTATATACAAAGCCAGCCCAGACTCCCCAGCCTGCCTCTTCCCCCACATCTCCCTCATGCTGGTTTGCAATTCCCATCTGCCTCTGACCCAGGAGCCTGGGGATGGGGGTGGGGGCAAGGCTGTGCAGACCCTTTCAGGGCCTGAGGGGCCCCTGGCTGGCAGGCACTCATTTTTTATTTAAAAGCAAAGCAAACAGCAATATAAAAGGGCCCATATAAGAACTCAGTGTGCTAGGAGGACTTGCCTCAGGCAAATTTTTCTAATTTTCCTGAAAACGTGCGTTTTACTTTTTGGCCCAAAGCCATTGCATTTGCCTCTGGACTCGTCCCTCCCCCACCCCCCTCTCGGGGCCACCATTCAGTGGTTGAAAAGTTGCCCCTTGCAGAAAAGAGCGTGACCCCCTGAGTTTTCGTCAGACGCCTTATGGGGGCTGGCGAAGATTTTTCCAGTTTGCTCACTCTCCGGCTAGAGTCCATGGAAGTTGCACACAGACAGTGCAAGGCAGCCTCATGAGTGAGGAGCAGGGGGGCTTGCTGACACATGCGAGGACCCTCAGCTACATCCAGAAGATTATGTCGGCTCCGAATCCTGTAGAACTCTGCTGAAGTTTACTTTCACTTTATGTAAGGGCTAATTAAGCTGGGTTTGTCAATGGTTTTTATTTATCTTTTTCCTATGGATATAATTATAGCTTGAATCCTGTGAACAGAACCTCTAAATCAGCCAGTGGTCTTCAAACTCTCTTTAAAAGCAGAGGAACCTTCTGTCTGTGGAGCAGTCCCCAGAACCATGACACAAAGGACAGATGAAAGCAGAAGTTCTGGAGGAGGAAGGCCTGAAGCTTTGCCCACTGGGCTTCCCAGTTCCCTCCCCTTTCCTCCTGAGCCCTGACGTCTGCCTCACTCTGAGACAGATGTCATGGAACCTCAGGGTTCCGAAGGATGCCGTTTGAGAAACAAGGCTCCCTATGGCTGACTACTCCTTAGAACATCTTTTCTAGTTGTGGCCTCCCAGGATTACTGAACATAGATGGGAATTGCAGTCTCATATGCCAGTGTCAGCAGCATTTCTGTTTCGTGAGGGTTGATACAGTGCCCTCCTTGTACTGGAAAGTGCCAGTGGGTATTAGTAAAGGCTCTTTACATGCAGAATAATGACCACCAGAGCTCGGCATGAGCTTCAAAGAGTTCTCTTTGTTGGAAAGGGTGACAAGGGTACAGGATTTACCCTCGATCCTCTCAAGGAGGGTCAGCCTCTGGGACTTCAGTAGGTGGGTGTTTGGAGGCCGGGAAACCCACGCAGCTCTGTCAGGCCCCAAATGAAAACGGCCCTTATGTACTCGCTCTAAGCCTCGGGTCTGACATTTAAAGATTTATCTTCCTTCTCAAACTGAAAAATACACATTTCCTCTCCATCTCCGAAGGGACTAAGGAAACCCAAGATGTCAGCCAAGTGCAGAATGGCTGGGTCCTCGGAAAGCCACTGATAAGTTGTTCTGATGGAGGACTCAGGGCTCTGTGCTCTGCTCCTGGCTCCCGGGGTTGGGGAAAGAGCTCTGATATGTTAGTCTTCACTTACACAGGCCCTGTGTCCCACCTGCAAGATCCTGCCCTTGCTTTCTCAGAGACCCCTCCTGTACGCTGTCTGAAGCAGGCAGGACAGACAGTAGCCCATTGTACAGATATGGAGAGTGAGGCAGTGTCACGTGAAGGTCAAAGAATCCCCCAGGTGGGTGCTCTCTCCATTAGCTCAGCACACCCTCAGGCTCTGCTCTGAAGGTGCTTTAGTCTGGCAAGTGTTTTCTGTTTTAAGTGACAACATGCTTTCTCTCATCTCACCAAGATTCATAGAAAGGGTTTTTATTTTCTCATACACTTTTTCAGCAATGAGGAAAAAAAAATCCTGACTACATGATGAAAGGCAGAAAATAAAAACAAGAAGAAATGGTGACTGGCATGGGAAGCCACCACCTTGCTCCACCCTCTCTGCTGTATCCTGCCTTTTCCCCGTTCTAGCAAAGCCCTTGGATTCCTCTTGATGTTCTATGACAATACAAATAAAACAGAAGCAAAATATAACATTTACAAAATGTAGGCTTCTAGCGGCTGCTGACTGAGGGCTTCTAGAATCAGCTGGGATTATAGGGCATCTGGGGATGTCGATGCGAAATCAGAGGCTGGGGTTCTTGTTCTGACTTTGCCCCAACAGGCTAGCTGTGTAGCTTTGAGAAGAGATGAAAGAGAAGAAAATGACTTTACCAGGCTGTCTGAAGACACCCTTGTGCCAGAGGCACTGGAGTGGGAAGGCTTTGTGGGATCTTTGGAAGGCTCCAGAACTCCATGGAATGAAGAACAGATAGGAAATGGGACCCTTGGTTCTGGAAAGGGTGTGAAGCTGGGCTGCTGTGGCTGGTGAAGACTCTCTCTCAGGGCTTTCTGGGACACACAATCAAGAGATATCTTCTGGATTCATATAGAAAAGCAGCCCTAACTTTTACATGGTCCTCGACTTTTATTTTCCATACTTTCTCACCTGGGACTTGCTTATAATCCAAGAATTGTGACAGGCACATCCCAGGATTCAGTTATCCATCCCTTTGGGTGTCCTTCCATGCCCAACCAAATTATTTATCTATATGCCCACATAAATCCCACCTCTCCTTCCAGATTAACAGCCCTTCCATCCCCTGGTCAAAATGGAGATGCACAGAATAATAATATTTAGGGCTATAAAGATCCACCATACCTCAGGCTTTCTACTTTGCATGAATCATCTTATTTAATGCTTGTAACAAGCCTACAAAGTTAGGAGCTATCATTACCCCCATTTTTACATGAAGGAACTCAGGTACAGTAGAATCTGGCATCCTGCCTAAAATTACATAGTTGGCAGGGGATAGAGGCAAGATTCAAACCAATCTCACTTAAGAGCCCATCTTTTAAGTATGCCCCTCAACTGCAGCATGGACACTACACCTCAGGATATCCAACTGAGTGTGTGAATATGCAACCAAGCAGACTGATACAGCGTGAGAGTGCACAGGGCTTTCCTGCACACACAGCAGAAAGACGGTCATGAATGAGCTGTTTAGGGCTGGGCTACAAATGGGGGCATGTGGACAGAGCAAGGGCCAATTAGCTACTTGGATCATCCAACAGGATGGATGCTCAAAGTCACTTATTCTGCTATCAAATTAATTACACAATTTTCAAATATGCTTCCCCCACTCTTAATTGTGATACCTTAGTCATGGTTTGCCCAAGCTAATACTACCCTTAGTTTGGGTCCTCAATGACAAAGTGATGAAAGAAAATTACTGGAATTGTGTTAGGGGATAAAGAAGAAAAAAAACCCTTAGCTAATCTATTGTCAGAAAATTGAGAATCATCAGTGTCAAGAAGGTGCTTCCCCTGAGAGGACCCACTTGACACATTTGCAAAATAGATGATTCTCATTAGTCAGATGGAAATGGTTCCAATGGATTGGGAACTTGTGGTCTCCAATGGTGGCTTTCCTTGCTACCCCCACTTCCTGCCCTTTTGCATAATTATTTGCATGGCAAACCGGCATCAAGCCGGCACCTGCCAACTCTGCCCACAGCCCAACTCCCAGATAGCAAAGCCAAAACACACTGGAAATGTGAGCCTGCATTCTTGTACACAGCTAGAGAACTACGGTTGATTTCCCAGAGCAAGATCTCTATTGAATCCAATCCCCCCAGTACTGTCCTTTCTGGCTCCTCCTGACCAACCACAAGCACGCATCCAACCCTCACACCCCCAAACGTTCAACTGGTGACTGCCAAGATCATTAGTGTACAAGAAAGCACTTAGCACAGTGCCAGGCACACAGCAGGTGTGCCACAAGGCTCAGGATGGCTGGGGGCTGCTGGGAGAAGAGGGGCTGACTAGACTTCTGCTGTGGGGAAGCTCTTCCCTTCAAGAGAGGCCTTTGCCCTTTCAGATGGAGGAACAGATACAGAGGCGCTCGGTCTGCAAACAGAGCCCTTCCAGAGCCGGGCCTGCTGTCCTCTTCCCTAGGCTGAAGTCAACATGGGGACATTTGAGCTACAAATATCTCTTCCCATTTCACACCAGAGTGACATAAAATGGTTCCATTCTAAGTGGATGGGAGGTGGGAAGAGGGAGGACTGAGGCTAAAGCTTCATTTTAATTTTTTTAATTTTTTAATTTTTTAAAAGATTTTAATTTATTTATTTGACAGAGAGACACAGCTAGAGAGGGAACACAAGCAGGGGGAGAGGGAGAGGAAGAAGCAGGCTTCCCGCTGAGCAGGGAGCCCGACGTGGGACTTGATCCCAGGACCCCGGTATCATGACCTGAGCCGAAGGCAGACGCTTAATGACTGAGCCACCCAGGCGCCCCTAAAGCTTCATTTTTAATGAACGCCAATAAAATATTCTCTCTTAGGTAATTATCCCCCCAAAACTTATGCAAGAGAAATCATCTATAACTTCTAATGACCCCAGGCTTGCTTAGCTATACTTGGGGGCTTCAGCTATAACACCAAACCCCTTCACGATGCCACTGTGTGGTTTCTTAAAAACAGTGAATTCAGAAACTCGTAAGGAACTCTGTCGACTCTGACCCTCAACAACTCTTGGCTTGTGGCAATTTACCTGATGAAAGTTAATGGCAGCAGATTTTTCAACGGCCCTTCCTCTATGGGCTGCTCAGTGATTTGGCATCAGGCCAGTCCATCCAGTCCCCAGGCTGGGGGACAGGAAGCAGTGCTCCTGACAGTGAGGGGTCCCAGCTACAGATGTTTTTCTGGCCTCCACCGGCAAGCAGAATGAGACTTAGGCTGGCCTCATGAGGGGGTGGCCCCAGCTGGGAAGGAGCTGATGAAGAGTTGAATCCGGCTCCCGGTCTGAGCAGGTTTAAGAGCCTTTCACTGTTGCAGGACAATCAGGTGACTTCTGTAGGTTTGCTGTGTCAATAGGTCACTCTTATAGCTGTGAGGCAAGGTAAGAGCACCAACCCCCCCCCCCCCCCCCCCCCCCCGGCATCCCAGGAAATCATGGCAGGAGGGAGGGACTCACTGCCTCATGCAAAGATTCCTCAATTTCTTTGTGTTCTCTCTTTCTATCCTAGTGAAACTCCGCTTTCTGCGCCATACGTGAGGGGATTTGACAACGCCAGCCCCTTCCCTAAGAGTGACATCTGCAAGGACCAGGACACAGGCCTGGAAGCTACTCCCCTGAGAGTTCACATCTGTGTTTAGCAAAACCTGAGCTCGGTGACTCTGGGGTTCTACTCCTCGAGAGTGTGGAGGGCTGGGGAGCATACACCCTCCCGAGAACCCTGGCTTGAATCTAAGGTGGGTCACATTGTTTTAGGATCATATCTGAGCTCTGCTGGTTTTCTGACCCCTTCTCCCATTCTAGAAGGATAGAATGAAATTACTTTTCTGCACCTCCTGGAAAGAGTTGAGTGTTACGGGCTCTGGGTTTAGTGGGCATCCAGTCCTACTGGGGAAGAATGCGACTGAAGGGAGAGTGGCCTCAAAAAGAGGTAGGGAGCGGCTTCTTTCCCCCAAACTGGAAGGGGATTAGAGACAGAAAGATATGCAGGGGGCCCAAAATTTTGGGGGAGGCTCTACTCCTTGCTGTGCCCCAAGGAGGAGGAAAGACCCCAGGAATCACACCTGTTGGAATGCCTGGAAGCCAAAATTACCCCAAATTCCCTTTCCTAGCAGAAATTTTTCTAAGTAGGGCTGCTGTGTTCCAAGGGTCCTTGGTGGGCCTGAGCAACAGTGGTGGAGCAGTGCTAGCCATCTTTGGTTTCTGAGCACTTGCCAGCTCCTAACTGTGCTGGAGGGATGTGTGAGGAGAGAAGGGGGGGTACCTAAATAGTGACTGACATGGCATTTCCAACCAGCTTGGTAAGATGGGGACTTTTAAGGTCAAAATCAGGTTCATGGGAATGGTATTTCTGGTACATCCGAGTTTCTCCTGGGCACTTGAAAACCCACTTAGAACCCTTATTTGGCCTTCTCTTTGATGTCTATTAAAGAACCAGGGGACCTGTTCCTCATGTAATCACTTTTCCCTGAATTTGGGACCAATTTCCAATCTCTCTGACTCTCTCTCTTGACTGTTCATGTTCAAAACCAGGTGGAAGCTCTCAGTAATAAATTCTAGGAACCTCCCAGGACATAGGGATGGTTCCTGGTTTCACAGTTACAAGAAGGAAAGTCATCCCGATTATCTCTAGAATAAAATGTCACCAGAAAATGTATTTTAACAATAAAATACTCTGTCGCGGCTTAAAGTGACACATCCCTTCATCCTTTCCTTGATTCATTTTACCTTGAGAAAGTACAACAAATTGTAAAATGTTTTCAGACAGATCCGTCTTCTATGCAAGATCTTAGATATCTCAGTTAATAATTCAAATAAGCTAAGTTTCCCGGTTCTAATGTTTTGCACCAAGATTTTATACCATCTCATGTACCAGCAGACTCTGAAACTTGGAACTAAGAAACAGCCACTGGACAGTATGCGGTTGGGGATACAGCAGTGCTCCCACAGTGGGGTCCCTGGACCAGCGCCAGCTGGGAACTTGCTAGAAATGCAGATCCTTGGGCTCCACCCCAGACCCATGGAATCAGAAACTCTGCGAAGGGGCCTAGCTTAATGAGCCCTCTGGGGGATCCTGGGTAGACCTCCGAGTATGAGAACTTCTGGTGAGGGGCTAAGACTCTGAGCTCTGCAGTCAAACAGATATGGGTTTGAATCCAGATCTTTAGGTACCAGGCTGTTCACCTTGTGCTGCTTCTCTCAGTCTGGTTCTCTGATCTGATCAACATACTGATAATCCCCATTTCTAAGGATTGTCAGATCAAGTGAAACACTACCCAGAGCCTGGTGTGGGTATTTGGGGGTACTTGTGAAAACTAATCACAATCCCATTCCTTACAAGTTCAAGACCAATGTGAATCAAACAGAGAACGTTGGCTTTATTGCTCTTAAAGGTCGTCTGATCAAAGATGTGACACCACTGACCACTAGATCTCCTAGCGTTGCCTCCCAGAACTTTGGACAATGTGCCTGGCAGGGGGTTGGGGGGTGGAGAATGCAGAAGAGGCATGTTTAATCTGAATCCCTGGCTCACGCTGACAAACCCCAGGAGTATGGACAGAGGGTGTGTCCAGAGGCCTCACAAAGGCAATCCTGGCTCCACCCCAAGGGCAGGCTCTGTGGTGGCAGGCACAGAGCTGATGCCACCTGTGAGCTGGCAGATCTATATAACGAGGAGCCTGCTGGGCTCTAATGGCTGTCTTAACCTCAAAGGTTTTGTGGCTTAGGGTTTGGAGTAGGGAGAAGCGAGGGAAGGAGAGGGAAGACAGCCTGAAGGCCCTTCATAATTTTTCCTCTTGGGGCCTGGATGTTCCTGCCCCTCTAAGGAAATAGAATAAGTGGGGGTCAAGCATTTCCCACCATTTATAAAAAACAGTGCTCAAATGCTGTGATCATTACTAAGAAGTTATACAGTATTTCTAGATTGCTACATGGAAAAAAAAAGATAACACTGAATGCTTTCTGTCAGGTAGGTATAGCAATAGTCAACACAGAGAGAAATGAGTATGGGCCAGGCATGTATTAATCAATATATTAACTCATTCATTCTTATCCTCTGTGGGGTAGGTGGACTATTATTCACTTCCGTTCTACACATGAGGACACTGAGGCACAAGATGATCTGCCAGTAGCCAAGGGTGACACAGGTGAGTAGGGGTCCAAGTTCAAGTCCAGTCTGCCAGCAGGGCCTGTGCCCCTAGCCACTGTGCTGGGCCAGCCAGGGCAAGGCCGGGAATTCTGAAACACATGTGTGCCTTGCCTTAAAAAAATTAGTTAGGAACACACAGAATTGTAAACGTTATTAACCAGACCCTTCCCATAACTGGAAAGTTCTTTCAGCTACATTAAAGCTGAAATCTACAATTCAGAATTATACAAAGAGAAACACAATGAAGAAAACACAGAAAATGCTCAACAGCCTAAAAATAATAGAGGCAACCAAAAAACCTTTAGGTAAGAATAAATAACAGAAACTTTATGGTATTAGAAGTCAGAGCATGAGATGAATCATAGAATACAGAGTCGAACATTATAGGCCTGGTTCGACCTCACTAAAGAATCACCAGAAATTACCTTTATACAAACATGGCACAAAAAGAAAGACACACACCTGCCAGTTATAAAAACCCTGAGCATTCAGTAAACATCTATCTGATAAATACGAATGAATCCACTGTTCAATAATAACAGTCCTGAGAAACGATTTTTTAAGTCAGTCTTTATTTTATCCTAGATGCTCACAATTGGAGGTTTTAGTTCTAAACTTCTCTTGAACTATTTCTGCTAATCTGTCATTTGAGTCATTTCAGAAACCATTTTTAGTGAATTCTGCAGGGAGCAAGTTGCCCGTAAGAAGTCTATTACTTTGTCAACTTATGTATTAGTAAAGTTGTGATGTGTCAGAGGGGTATAAAGAATCCCATTCAAATGAAAAAAGGCTTTTCTGCAAATACATCCTACTCTTCACATCTCAAACCACTTTCACGTTTATCCAAATGCTTTGTTATTTTTTAATGAATGTCTGATGGGGATGCAATGAAAACATGTCAGCCAACACTTCTAGAAGTTTCTCACATCTAGTGCCTCTCCATCCCTCATTTTGTGAACCTGTATCTTCTCTGTCTAACCCTGAGAAAAAAAAAAGTTCTCAAACTACCCCCATAGAGCAATTTGCAGTCACTCTCCCTGACTAGATCACTTCAAATTCACCTTCTGCTTGGAATGATGGAGGAGGCCTTCCACCTTTGGAGTTTGGCCTTCATGATAAAAAAAATGTAGATAAAAAATGCAAAATAACTCTAAGAAGTAACATGCACATTCACTGCTCACACCTCTATTTTTTTTTTTTTCCTCCTCAAGTGTTTATAATGGAGCATTTCAATTTGTTATAAGAGCGGGAATCAGAGAGTGAAATAGACTGGAAACAGACCAATTTCATCTTTCTGTCAGCGTCTCATGACAGGCCGAAGATAAACCTCATAAACTGTGAAAAATGAACAATTCTTGGTTTTGATAACCTACGCTGGGACGAGGACCAAGGAGTTAGTATCTCTGGAATCCAGTTTATCTCACTTGTTTTTCAAAGATTAATCCCAAACTTATCCCATTTCGTCAACAAGTTCAACAAGCCAAAAGGGAAGTTTTAGACTCCTGGCCATAGCTCCTCTCCATGTCTAGGCTTACTGGTGCCAAACGAAGTGGTAATTAACCAAAAGTCTCCCTTTTTTTCTGACATGCAGAATGGCAAGGCAGCGATATTCCAGAGAAGGAAAACACTGGTGGGAACCGCAGATTTTTTGGGGGGGGGGTGGCTCAAGAGAAAAACAAGAGGCACAGGATATGGAGGTAATTACATGGCAAAAGCAACAGGGTGGAAATAAATATGGAGTTGGAGAGGACAGTGAAAAGAATGGTCTGGCAGGAGAAGAGTTTCCAAAGCAGGAGATAGTGGGGCTAACATCAGGTAGGAGGCTGGACTTGAAAACCCAGTTAGAAGATTTGGGACATAATTTGATGGCCACAGGGAGCTATTATGTGTTCTGGAGCAGGAGAGCCTTATGATCTGAGTGCATGATAGAATGCACAGTGGTGTGCAGGCAGCTGGTGGGAGAGACTAAAATCGGGAGTCTAATTGAGAAACGTCTCCATAATTGGGACAAGAGATTGTGAGGGCTGGAATCGTCCATGTTTTTTTCTTCCTTAATCAAAGTATTTCCCAATTCACCATAAGCGAATTTTACCACAGATATATAGAATTGTACTGCTATTTACTTATTTTATCCTTACCCACTAATAACTTGACTGTTATGTTTACTTAGCATAATCTATTATATCTGCAAAATCATAAATGTGATATATTAGTTATATATGTATCTTTAACCCACCTGAAAACAAGTACACAGATGGTAAAATAAATTTGTGTGACTTGTACTTAAAATCATCTCAGACCTTCAGTGAAAGTTTCCTTAGTTCATAGGTTCTTAAGCTTGCTGGGGTCACAGACCCCTCTGTTTACCCACTAAAATCTATAGAGTCTTTTCCCAGAAAACCGAGTGTATGTCTGTGTACACACACACCTTCATATGTTCAAGTCACTGTCCCTTGGGTTAAACCCTTTGGGTTAAAACCCTTTGACTTATATGAAGCTTGCAAAATGTGAAGCTTAGCTTCTCAGCAGGCCATGTCACTTGACAAATCTTCCTGGAACTCAGTGTGGCTTTGGAGAAGTCTTTTCAAGAGCCTGCAACTCCTCTGGGGAAGTCTGACCCCATTCAGTTTCTAGAATGTTCTGTGGTGAAAGCCATTCCTAATGGCTCCCCAGATACCCTTGCTCTTTTCAGAAGCTCCCACTGAACAAGGGCCATGAGGACACTCTTTCTATGGTACCGGTCTGCATGGTCCAGTATAGGTGAGAACATGCACATACCCCCTCAGGGTGGCACGTGGATGTGGCTGGACTAGCCCCATGGAGGTAAGTTGTGCAGTCTCGTCCGTTCTTCCAGACTGTTGCTGAGAGAGGCGTTTAGTCTCACCCATGGCCTATGATTGCTCTGTCAAATCAATTCAAGAGACTATAAAGATATAAGAGCTGAACAGCACCAGCAGGGGACTCTTTTTTTTTCTTTTAAGGCTCCCTGCCAGATAAAACAAGAATAAATATGAAATGGCTTCATATTCCAAGCATGAACTAATGTTGGGGTTGCGGCTGATACGTAGAGAACAGCTAAACAAGCTTTGACACCGTGACTCTGGAGGGGGCAACATTCTCACTGGAAGTGGGGGTGTGAGGATTTATCGGGGCTGTTGGGGAGTGAGCTGTCTGGAAGAGGTTCCTCCCTCATAAAAAACTCAGGCCCCTGCTGACTGATTCTCACATTAGGAAAACATTGGTAAATCATCAGCATAATCCAAGAATTATTCCCTTCCTCTGCTCTGAGCACGGAGGCCCTTCTCTTCTTATCTGTTTCTAATTTTCTTCGTGGGTGCTATTCCTAGTCCATTAATTGAAAGGATTTTTGGCTAGAAGCCCATGACCTGCCTGGGAAAAAAAAAAGCTCCACGAAATCGGAGGGGCTGATACTCTGTGCGTCGAAGGGAAATACAAGTGGATGGGAATGGTTCCTTTGGAGTCCCTGTTGGGTTAGGTTCAGAGCCCTGAGGCGCAGTAGGGAGAGCTGGTGGCCTGGACATCTTCCCCTAGCCAGGGAGCATGGTAAATCATTGGCTTTCACAATGTCCTCCAGAGAAAATAAGATCATTACAAGACTTTTAAGATCAAGCATAATAGACTCCCTACAATTTGTTTTTCTTCTGCTGCTCTTACTAACCCCTCTAGGCCTTCTTCCAGCGCTGAGTCTGATATTGCTCAGCAAGACAGGGAGGTAAGAGGAGGGGCTCTGGGGTTGGTCAAGAGCCCTGAGATAAAACACTGCCTCCACACCTTCCTAACTCAGTGGCTTTGGACATGTGGGTTAACCTACTCTGAGCTACGGTTACTGGGAAAGAGAACTCGAGTAAGTGCACTACAGAACAGCTCTGAAAATGCAATGAGACGACGCATGTAAAATGTGTAAGAGAGTTCCTGGCACACAGCAGGCTCTCAGTTAATGGTCGGATCACCACCACCACCATCACAGTCTACCCTGATGACCTGTTAAACAAGAACAGAGGCATTAAGTTCAGCTCAACTCAATGCCATTTGGAATGGATTTGCAAATGCTGCCAGTGCCAGTGCCAGTATGTACATCCCCAGTTACGTTTTTCAGCTGGACAACCAGGATATAGGACAAAATGCTGCTGTAACATCCATTCATTCACCCATTCATTCATTCGTTCATTCATTCAATAAACATTTATTGTACCCATGACATTCCAGACATTTTTCTAGAGTGGCAGCTATAATTTAGCAGGGAAGACAGGGTCCCTATCTTTCTGGAGGGCATAGTCACCTCAGCTGTGGGGGGTGGGGATGAAACACAACCTCAGCAAACACAGTGCAAGATGCCTCCCGGGCCATCTGCACTATTACCTAAGGCTCATGCTGCAAGCCAATGGCAGCATACAGAACTCATCAGGACCACAGGAACTTAGGGGCTGTACTTTCCCCAAATGTCTGCAGAAAATCCACCAGGTAGTTGCTGATATCTCCTCAGTACCAGGCACTGTGCTGGGCTGAGGGATGCCATGGGATTAGGGTTCATAATCTGAGTGAAGGAGAAGACAGATAAGTAAACAATCATCTTAGCCGACGGCAATGCCTGAGCCCCAAGGCACCACGACATCACTGTACTTAGGGGCTTTACAGCTTAACCATCCACCAGCCAGGGCATCTTCTGAAGCAGGGCATATGCTAAACCTTAAACCAACTTACATGCCCTAATCATCTATTTCACTTATGGGATAATCTTAAAAATAAGGAAAGCAAAGATTCCCTTCCTCACCTAAGAGATGGTAGAGAGTTAGTAGATCGGGATTGTATTCCACTGTCCATATTGTTGGTTCCCCTATCCCTTAACAGCACAACTCCCCATGGGATCCATTAGGAATCTGCCCCTCCTCTCCTCCTTTCTTCACTAGCCCCTAACCTCCCACATTAGCACATAAGTTGTGGTCTGGGACTAAGAGGGTTTTGTTTTTTAAACAGTTAAATCTTTCATTGCAGACCAATTAAAATTTAAAGACTCTCTCCCCCACCCTTCTCCCCCTGCTCTCTCTCTCTCTCTCTCTCTCTCTCACACACACACACACACACACACACACACACACACTCACTCCCACTTCTCTGAGCACAAAGAGCCGATGACAGCCTGGTGTTTACTATTAGAAACAGGATCTGAAAACCCAATGAGAGAAAGCCAGCCCTACACCTCCACTTGTTTTTTCCTGCCCAAAGTTTTCCTAAATAAGATGGTTTCTACCAGAAACCATGAGTGCCTCCTACCCAAGCCAACCAGAGAGTAAGACCAAGCCCCTTGGCCTTCTCAGCTGTCATTCCCTGGCAAAGGATGAGGAGACACACGTGGTGCCCAGGAAGTGGCCTGGGTATTGGGTGAGCCCTGGCCCTCCTGTCACACAGCTCTGCCCACCTCATTCCGCAGCTGCCACCTGCAGGCCTGCATGTCTCTCATGTTCTATCATCGCGGCTCCTTGGCAAACTCAGGGGACCTGCCCTGACCATCAAGGATGAAGGGCCAGGACATGAGGTTACTCTTCTAGCTCCAGCCTCATTCTATATTCTTTGATTCAGAAATAATAGACTTTAAAATGAGATTAGGTAGAGAGGGCCTGGGAGTCTCTAGGTAGGTGCGTAAATGTGTTTACATCATACCTGTGCATGTGTGTGTGCACTTGAAAGTGTGTATTTGGGGTGCACAGCCCATGTATGTTTGCCTATATATGCTGCAGTCTGCCTGCTTGACTGAATACGTATCTACTTGCTTTGCTACCATTCTGACTATCCTGGCTTACTCAGAGGAAAAAGCTCCTCTCAACAGCTTTCCTTCCTCAGATTTATCAGAGCTGAAGACGGCCTCTTCCCAATTCGGTTATGTTGTACATACAGAGGTACACGCCCACACTTTGCCTTTAGAGACCTTGGGTTTTCTGGGACTTCTCCAGCTGGAAAACTCAGAGACAATGCAATCATCTCTGGGTGTTAATTTGGACGTGAATCCTCCGTGCTAACCTCCCTTTTCCCTGTCGCCTTAATGGGGTATCAAACAGTGACCCTTGCAAAGCAGCCAGCCAGACAGGGGGTTCTGGTGCTGGGTTTCATGGAGCCAAGTCTGAGGAGAAGTGCCACTTTCCTGAGGTATTACCGGCTGAAAGAGGTCATCCTGCTGCCATGTTGGGCATATGCCCCCCGCTCTATATAGTTCTTGGTGAAGTGATGATAACTTTATCCTCCTGAGTGAAGTCCATACAGGAAAAGATAGAGATTAAGAAGCAAAAAAGATTGGGTGCCTGGATGACTCAGTGGGTTAAGTGTCTGCCTTCGGCTCAGGTCATGATCCCAGGGTCCTGGGATCGAGCCTGCTCAGTGGGGAGCCTGCTTCTCCCTCTGCCTCTGCCTGTCACCCACCCTGCTTGTGCTCTCTCTCGCTCTCTGTCAGATAAATAAATAAAATCTTAAAAAAAAAAAGAAGCAAAAAAAAAAAAATCAATTCACTGTGATGGAAAGAAACCATCTCTGGCAGGATGTGAGGTAGAAAAAACTCTGGGTCCCATGGAGAGAAGGTCTCCAAACTCCTACAAAACAAGGCAAATGATTTCTGTGATGACTAGTCTTTGGGCCAGCATGTAGTCTGTGGCAATGGAGCTGGGAGGCTGGGAGAGGCAGCACGTAGAGGATGGGGCCCGCTTTCCCGGGCCATGCAGAGGAGTACGGGGCCTTGGAGGAGAGGCCACGGTCAGAACTTCAGCTGGCATCTGGAAGGAGCCAGAGAAACGCAGAGGATTTGTGCTCCTAGCCAGGTCCATCTCTTCACTGAGGAAAAGGGGCTCCCAGCCCTTGCAGTGTGGACAAGCCACTTGAACTCACCATCCTCTTTTTAAAGGGAGATCTTCTAGCTCTCTCTTCACCTCAGAGATAAATTATTCCAAAAGCAGTAAGAACTTGACCCTCGCACCACCTCAGGGTGAATGTCTATATGTGCTATTATTCTCATTTCACCAACAAGGAAACTGAAGTTCAGAGATGATCTAACTTGTTTGAGGTCACACCACTAGTAAGTTAGTGAGCTGGGATTTGAGCGAAGGCAGCTTGAGCTTTCTGCACCCAAGGTCACATTTCAATATGAGCAAAAATTACTGCTCTTTTTAGAAGAACCAGGAATTGTCAATCAGGAGAGAGAGATTGCCTTGGAACACAAAGCCGAAGGACCCCAAAAGGTATCAAACCAAAAAATCATCTTCCTCCTCTTGAAACTTCCATTCTGCCTCATGGACTCCCCTGCAACTTTGAAAACCCGCAGCCTACTAATTCACTTTCCAGATCCCATGTAGCTGTGTCTCTGGATGATCATAACTTGACTGAGTCAGCTGACAAGGTCTGTAAGACTCTCCTCCGAAAGACATCATTAATTTGAAATGACGCCAAGTGTCACATGGGTAGTCCATTTGCAAACATTCTCCTCCTTCTTTTGCCAAAGAGCAAGCATTCTACGCAGTTACCAGCTCCCTTCCACATCACCTCTCTGTGCCAGGCTCCTCCAGCCCACTCAGCTATCTATCTATGCTGATGAAGAACAAACCAACAGTGATCCACGGAGGTAATATTTGGTCCACTGCTGTCATCCCGAGCAGCCAGCTTTCCTGGAAGGTGCTTAGCATCCTGATGGCACGGCCCAACATCACACAAAGTAGCTATAAGCCACCAAACCAGTTCAACAGACATTCACTGAGCTCTCACTTCAGATGAGGTAGCAGACATGCTAAAGTAGAGTGCCTGTCGTAGTGCAGGAAAAGACCAGTGGAGAAATGCTCCAACACAGGGTATAATTAAGTACATGCTAAATGAGCACCATTTTAATTATGGTTGGGACATATTTTGAACTATTAATTTGTATCTATTTTTCACTATTTTCTCCTCTCCTATCTTCTCTTCTCAAGCACATAGCCAATCAGCCTTAACTTCATTGCCTCAGAGATCGTACAAAGCAGAGAGAAAGGAGAAAGTCCCTCGCAAGACTCTCTGGCTTTGATAGTCTGAAAGCTCATGCCCAGAGTTGAACCAACAGGATTTGTGGAGAACGAAGGGGGCAAAAGAGGAACTGGATGGAGGAAGAAGCAAAGGGAACTGGAGAAAACCAAGGTAGAAGGAGGCTTTCTTCCAGAATGGAAAGTAACATCACTGGGCTGGGGGCAGAGGCAGGAGGAGAATGAGAGCATGAGACACAGAGAGAGACAGAGACAGAGAGACGGAGAAAGACTGAGGCTGGGAGTGCTGGGTGCTCAGGCAAAGAGGACTCAACCTCATGATTTTTGCCTCAACAAGACCCTCCACCCCCCAAAGGCAGCGGCTGTGTTGTATGTCCAGGCAAACATAGGACCAGAGATAATTGTGCAAAACAATTCTCAGCTCCCCAGTGTGACCACAGAGAGCAGCTAGCCCTAGCTGCCAGATGGAGGGGGTCAGGGGCACCACAGAGGTAACTTGCTTGGTTTCTGCCTTAGACACTGCCTAGAACAGTGGCCCAGACTGAGAGTGGAACCCAAGCCGTGCCAACCATGGTTTCTTGGCAGCCTGGAGGGATAGGGCCACGGGTGCCAGAGATAATCTAGATGTCCTATACTGGGTGGGTGTCCTGTACTTTTATTTGCTGAGTCTGGCAGTCCTGGATTGGACTTGAAGGAGAAATTAAGTTGACAAAAATGATGTGGACAAAAATTCATATCTGAGATTCATACAAAAATTCATTTGTAGAACTGAAATGGTACACTCTGATTTATACTCATTCACATATAACACCTTTTATTTTTAGAGAGCTTTACAGTATATGAAGTTCCTTCACGTATACTGTATCATTCGACCCTCCCAATAACCTGGTGAGATGAGAAATGTGGGTCTAATTTTTTCCAGAAGAAGATCCAGGGCTCAGGGAAGCTAAGCCTGCTGAAGATGTTAAGTCCAGGTGGGCCAAAGCTATAACCCAAACTGGCTTCAGCTCCCAGACTGCTCTGCTCTGGGACCCTGCACTGCCTCCGAGTCCCAGCCTGGCTCAGGCTTGAGCATTCTGGACGCGACACCACTGACTTCAGTTGCACGTGCCTCTCACGAGCTTTTGGGAAGCATGAAGTTTTAGAGGTGTCTGGTTCCAGATAACCTCTCTTGGGTTTGCAGAAGAGCCAGAGCTAGAAAATGCCTGTGCTTGATGAGGGTCTCCATCACCCGTGGGCTCCGGGATGACAAGACTTTGGATGATAATCCTTTGAGTTCATCATAGTCCGGGTCAGGTGACAGCCACCTACAAATAAGATGGCTTGATTCCCCTGCTACGCAGTGAGGATGGTGTGCATCTCGATTTCTGGAGAAGGAGACCAGACTTGGGGATGCTTTGCAGAGCCCTGAGGAGGGCAGCCGGAGGAACGTTCTGTCCAGCACACTTAAGACAGCCACTGCCTGGGGGGGAGGGGCCCGCTCTGTCAGAGCTCAGGGTTTTACACATCCTAAAATCTTTACTTATTGACGTCAGGTCAAAGGGAAGGGAAAAAAAGCTTAACCAGACTTGAAAAGTTACCTGGTTCTGCTGTCAGCAAATGGGCTGCAGCTGTTTTTGCCATTACAAAAGCTGGTGCTTTTTTTTTTTTTTTTTTTTTAAGTATGTTGTAGGAAATAAAGAATATGATCCTGGGGAAGCCCTATGTATACCACTGCCCGCTTTGATAAAAATTTCATTTTTCACTCTATACAGAGGATTTCAACGGCAGGAAAATGTTCTTTTTCTTTTTCTTTTTTGTTTTTTTTTGGTTTGTTTTTTTGAAGTGCTAGAAGACAGGAACCATTTTTATTGTCATGTTTTAGTCTTTATACTTTGATACATTAGAAATATTATTTATTTCCCACTAAATAGTTAACACTAACAACGATAACTCCTCATTGTTGGTTGAAGTCGGTTTTTGGGTGTGAGAAAGGGCATCTTATAGATTGGGAAATGAGACAAAGATTTCGATGATCGCCAAAACATTCATTACCAACATCTATTTTGTAATGTGTCCAAAGCACCATAACACGAAGCTCGGTAGATGCGTGAAAAATATCTCTGAGTATTTCTTTCAAACATCTCATCGACTGGCAGCCACTGACCTGGGGCAAGTCCTCCAAGGAGCCGGGGCCATTCCAGTGCCAGCGTCAGGACTCTTGGTAAATGTATCTGGGCAGGAGTGATGCCCTCAGAGCACGGTGCTCCTTCTGACCAGTCTGGCTCACCTGAATGGACCACAGGTCAGCAGGACTAAGCTCTACGCCAGAATTCCAAGTTCCCTTCCTCCACCCCAGGCCAGTGACTTGTAAACGCAGAGGCTCTGCTAAGCGCTGGGATTTCATTAAGGGCCTTGTTAAAATTTACTAGAGTCAAATAAAGAAAAGATCCAGCCTTGGAAATCATTCTCCACTCATGTCTCTCCTTCTCCCTGCTTCCCACCCCCACCTCTGATCCCACTTATTCATCTATTAAACAACTAACTACTGAGCGAGTTCTGGAAAGTTGCCCATACATCTCTTTAGAAATCATCTCAGAAAACGCCTTTAAGAAGGTAGGTCACCTCTTTCCATTTGTCTTACTCTGGCACGTCTGGTGCCTAAGCAAACAGGCAGTGAAGCACAACTGTGAAGAATACAGAGAATCCCGATTCTTAAGTCAGGCCCAAGATAAGTCCTGGCCACTGCATATGACCTGGAGGACCTTGGGCAAGTTCCTTCACTTCTCTGAGTCTCACTTTCTGCATCCATAAAATGGGACTAGTACTGTGACCTACTGTGTCACATATTGTGAGGGTTAAGGAAAATAATCCATATCTACTGTCTACCCCAGTGTCTAGCACATAGCAGGTGCCAAAAAGTGAGCTATCAACAGGGGGTCTTTTGCAGACACTGCCTATCTTTCTGCTGCATTGCTCCATCTTGTGTTTAGCAGAATTTTTGCTGGCTACGTGGAAACTGAGGAGAGGAAAAGCCATATTCGTGCTCCTGGACTCATAAGTTGTCCCATCCTTCTGTGATGTCATAATTCGAGCTGTAGCCCACAAATCTAAACGCTAACAATCTGCAACCAGTCCCCACCTCCCACATGCTTTTCATCACCCACTCGTACCCAACGTCTGGGGCGTCTGCTTCCACCCTACCATCTCGTGAGCCTGCCACCGAGGTTGCATGTCCAACATTACTCAGAGAACCAGGATCTACAGGAGGTAAGCATATCAGGGCCTTCAAGATCCAAGGCAGGAAACCCCTCTTCCAGGGGAAGGTGAAATTTTGCAAAATGGGATATAGGCAGGGGCATCTCTTTGGTTTCATGATTAAAATTAAAACTCGACTCCTCTGCTCGGGGGGACCTGACCACAGGTTTCATTTTTCGAAGGACCCAGATGCTTATTAAGGGCCAGCTCATCCCCAAGATTGGGTTACTCTGCTTTCAGCAGCTGCTTGACCTCTCCTCAAGTCCATTCTGAGGCGAAGTCCCACATGGGAGTAAACCTGCGCTACACAGGGCCAGAGGCAGCTCCTTGGGTGACAAATATTTTTTGAGCAAGCCTGGCTCCTCCTACTCATTCGGGTCTCTGACCAGGTGTCCACCCCTCAGAGAGTCCTTCCCGGACCTCTGCATAGAAAGTACCACGTCTGCACATCCGCCTTTCCTATGGTCTCCTGTCATTTAGCCCAAAGCCTCTCATGTCTCTGTTTGCTCACTTGCGCTTGCCTGCTGCCCCCTAGACTGTCAGATCCCTGAGAAGAGAAGTTCTACCTGTCTTGTTCAGGCTATGGTCCGGGACTTGCTAGTTTTTGCACTGAGGAGAAGAGAGAAAGGAGTAAAAGACTTTGCTCCTCAGTTTTTGCACTGAGGAGAAGAGAAAGGAGTAAAGTGACACACAAAAATCTAGAGTCCTGTCTGCCATTGGGGCTTGGAGTATAGAGAATGCTATATTCAGGAAGGAAAAAAGGAAGGAAGGAAGGAAGGAAGGAAGGAAAGAAGGAAGGGAAGGAAGGAGGGAAGGAGGGAGGAAGGAAGAAAGGAAGGAAGAAAGGGAGGGAGGGAGGATAGTTATGCTGTTTTACTGCTGATGTCCTAAAGCTTTATGACACACACATGGACTGACCATACTCTCTAACATCATACACAGGGCCTAAGCAACTCAAAGTCATTTTATCTGGAAGTGTCACGGCCATTATACATTATGCATATTCTCTCTCCTGCGTACTCTCACTGTATCTAGTGAATGTGCTGAACCCCAATTGCTGAGGGCCTGGCTATCTAAGTACACAGAGTGGTAAGTCAGTATAAATTTGATGAGAGTCAAGAAATCTCAAGCATTGGTGGGTGAGAGAGCCTAGTGAGATGGAGGGGGGCGGAGAGAACAGAAGTCAGGGCTTTCCTTTGACTTAAGTCTAAAACAGATTAACAAAAAAATACAGGTCAAGACTCATGTCAAGCTAGTTTCCCTCACCTGGCCGTGAATGCTTTCCTTTGTTGCTCTGAGCTGGGCAACAGTGTTCTCTGTACACAGGGCTGCAGGGAAGGAAGGGAAGCAGAGCAGAAAAGGGTCGCTGTGTTTGCAGGAGAATTAAGAAGCAACCGTAGAAGGCTGTAATGACTTTGTAGGCTACAGGATAAAACTTCCAAAAGGGCAAAAAGCAAAACCTGGTCATTGAGGAGGGCTAGACATCCATGCAAAAACAAACTGCAAACCAACCAACCAAATGAAGACAAAGCAACACCCTCAACAAGTAGATACATTTGGCCCAGTGTGGAGTTTCTGTCTATTATGAAAGAACAAAACAGGAGTAGCTCTGGCCACCCTCCTTGTCATGGCAACTACCATTACCTACCCCTTCCTGGGCAGTTGTCATGGCAACTACCACTACCTGCCCCTATGCTCAGGATGGAATGCTCCTGCTAGGGCAGGTTTAGGGCATGAAGCCAGTGGTGGGAGAGCTCCTGCAGGTGTGCATTTAATGGCTGTGGGCACATCTGCAAGGGGATGCTGGAATTCTGAGTGTCAGGAGCCAGTGAGCAGTGGGGTTCCAGAAGCCAGAGTTTGGCAATATGCATGCATGCACACACATGTGGACAGGCAAAAACAGTTTCTGCTGGGATTGTCCAAAAGTGATACCTAACCAGTAGCTGTGGAACTTTGTATAATAACCTGTCTAGACTGTTCTAACCTCATTGATAAAATTAAGACATGGGAATAGGTACTCCCTAAGGGTCTTCCAGTTTAAAAATTCTATACTTTTATGTAAACATTACTTTCTCTCTATGCTCTTTTGATTTTCTCTCCCTTGCTCTTTCTGTCTCATCTTCTGCCTTTCTTCTTTCCTTCCTCTTGGCCAAGTCCTCTTCATCTGCCTCAAAGGGGCCAGGGACCCCTCAGTAGCTGACCAGGAAAGCCAGCAAATCAGCAGTTGTTTTCACAAGGTTTGGAGTAGCTGATGTCCCACAATTATGATTCAACCGTCTAGTTCCTAGGTTCTAAGACGAATCCCCAAGTCTCTTGTTGAGCATTAAGTAAGACATACCAGCCAGTCAGCAAAAGAGAGTCTCCAGATTGAGTTGTGGTAGGACAGAAACAGGTGCGCCCCAAATTGCAACATTTCTGCTGCAGAAATCAAGACAGAGCTAAAGGGGGAAATCTAGCAACTAAGGTATCAGCTGATTATGGGAGGAGTGAACTTTAGGGATCTGGAAAGCCTCCCTAGGAGAGGGCATGATAACGGATAATGTTCAAGTTTAGCAAAACATAGTATCATCATTCTTCATTAAGTGCATCTATTCCTATAAATTGCAAAATCACTTCAGTTGGGACGGACCCATCCATTAAACATATATAACACATGTAGTTATCATTTGCTGAGCACTGTCCGCTATGAACTGTGCTAAGCTCCTCATACACACCTCATTCAGGCCTCATAATAAAAGAGGAGGTTGATGTCAGCACAGTGTTAAGAGCATGTTATTAGTCGCACAGAGTCTGCCCTTCTCTGTGCCTCAGCTTTTTCATCTGTAAATGGGACAAATCACAGTATTTGTCCTTATAGGATTGGTGTGTTTCTTTTTCAATTAAGAATTACATAAAGCACTTAACACAATGTTAAGAATGTAGTAAATGCTCCATAAACATTATTTATTATTGGTGGCATCATTTTTCCACATATGGCTCCTAATGCCTGGAGAGTAAGTAGCTTCTCTGAGGTTACATGGCTAGTATGTGGTTTGAACGCAACTTGGTCTGTGCCCACACTCTCTCGTCCTTTGTGATGTAAACTTTCACTGCTTGATGGCAACTTCTTTACATTTTTCTGGTAAACTTGGCACCGACTGTGGACTTGTCCTGCAATCTACATTTAAAAGTCATTGTGGATCTGCAGTTCTATTAATCTTACCTTGGCAAAATCATGCAAATGTGTGGCATATACAGGAGGACCTTCCTTAGAGTTAGAGATGCCTGCGGTCTTTACTTGGAGGGAGGTAGATCAGACTGCTTCAATCATCATTTGTGATTCCTCTTTGCCCATCCCTATTTCTGGACTCTTCTGGGACATTCCCTTCTGCTCTTTCCTAATGACCCAGCTCACACCAGGGCCTGGGGGTGCCCAACCCAGAAAAGTCAAGCAGCAAGCCAAGAAGAACCTTGGCATGAAATGGGGCTGGAAAGGCACAGACCCGGCAATGCGCTGGAGGCTCTCACCAAAAGAAGCTTTTAAGGAAAGGAAAGCAGCCACCTTGGGGGACATTCATAATGCTTATGCCAACCCTTGCTTGCAGCAGGGCTAGAAAGAGCAGGCCAAACTGCACACCATCTGCAGCCAGCTCCTCAAAGTCAGCCGAATGTTTCCCATGAGCCTCTGTAGAGCAACAGGGCCAAATTTCCCGTAGAAATGGCTGACCTCAAAGGCGTGTGCTACAGCAGTAACCAGGAAGGGGGCAAAATGGCATGGATAACTGGTCCTAAGACGGAGTTCTAGAGGGATTTTGTCTCTAAGGAAAAGAAGAAAGAGACTAAGAGAAAGAAAAGCCTGAGGGATGCCTAGGTGTCTTGAAGTGGCTCTGAAGTTTTATTTGGTTTATTCGCTTATATGGGGAGAAGTCAGAGAAGTAATCTGGAACCAGTGAGGATCAAAGAAAGGAAAAGGGGCTTAAGCTGGAGAAACATTCCAGTTGGACGAAACAAAGCCCTTTTTGAATGCAAAGCTGATAAGACTGCTAGGTTTTACTGCCAAGTGAGGTTGTGGTTCTACCTGTAAAGCTTCAAAAAACAATTCTAAACGCCCCCCCCCCCCAATCCTGTATGTTTCCCACTTATCTCAGAATAACCACTTGTCTCAGAATTACCAGCATCATTTATACCATTGGTACTGGAATTACCTAGAAAGCTTATCTAAATGCACGTTCTCAGACTCCACCTCTGACACGACTGAGTCAGAATCCCCGGGAGGTGGGCGCTCCATAACCCGCCATCTTACAAGCTCCCAAGGGGATCCCCATCTACACGGAAATAGCTGAGCGGTCCCCCGTCTGCATGAGGGGAGTGAACAAAGACAACGTGCCTTCCACCTTGAATTTTCTGAATGTATGCATTTTATCAAACTCATCAGAGGGCTGCTGCAAAGGGCACCGGATAAAATGAAATGAAAACTGCCTTTTCTAGGGAGATGGGCTGCTCAGTGCTGGAGTAGCACCCTGGCCCCAGGGCACAGCCAAGCTGTTGAACCGAAGAAAAGGGTTGGCTTTGGCAACCCTTGTTTATAGACAGACAGCTGAGAGGAGGCTGTTGGGCCTCACGCTAGAGGACCAGACTGGGGAGAAACTTCAGTTCAGGGCAAATTCCTGTGCCCAGAATCAGATCTGAGTGCAGCACCGCCATCCTCTACTAGAGAAAGAAATCTTAAGAGTAATTTATCTTTCGGGGCGCCTGGGTGGCTCAGTCGGTTAAGCGTCTGCCTTTGACTCGGGTCATGGTCCCAGGGTCCTGGGATCGGGCCCCGCATCGGGCTCCCTGCTCGGCGGGAAGCCTGCATCTCCCTCTCCCACTCCCCCTGCTTGTGTTCCCTCTCTCGCTGTGTCTCTCTCTGTCAAATAAATAAATAAAATCTTTAAAAAAAAAAAAAAGAGTAATTTATCTTTCTCCCTCCTCTTATCTCTGAGTCGGGTGCTTGACTGTGGAAACACACTTATTGATTTGCACTTCACTCCTCAGTGCTTTGCGGTCTCCTTACCAAGGGACTGAAAACGTCTGCACCCATTCAGAGGTGGGTGACTGCTGGTCCTAGAGGAAAGGAGAGGGCTCCTAGGCAGTTTTCTTTCTTTAGGGTTTTTTGGGCCTGCACAGTTTTTTGGTTTGTTTGTTTTTAACTTGTCTGGTTTTTTTTTTTTTTAAGGATAATTAACATGCAGTGTTACAGAGGCAGTTGTCTTTTTCCTTCTACTGCAACTACATTTTTGGAACATGAACACATGGGCTGGCACAAGGGACTCCCTTCCTTGGGCACTCCTGCCCTGACTTTCTCAAGGTCATGTAGAATGCGCATTTTTGCCTCTCTCTGCAGGGGTGCCCATTAGCACCCAGCATTGACACCAGGCCGGCCGCTGCACTGTGGATTCTCCCAGGCTGATTTGCCTCCTCCCGCTCGGGGTTGCACTGCGGTGGCCAGGATTGTTTCACACAACTTTGAGCTGCAGTGGTGGAGAGCAGAAGGGAAGTGACACAGTGTTAGGAATCGGAATCATCCAACTGTGTCAACACATTCCCTACGACTGAGACTCTCTCGCCAGTGCAAACACTGTCCCTTCTCAGATCTGGGAGTTGCCATTTTTCAGAGAGGAAGCGAGTGGTGGAATGCCTAGAAGAAACAAAATTGCCTGCCAGTCACAGCCTCACTGGAAGTCTTGATTCTATTCCTCGCTTCACAACCAGTTGTGGGTTGTGCCATATGCAATTTGTTACTAATTAGGAGTCCTAAGCTAATTCAGTTAGAAAAAATAAATTGGAAAGACCTATAGGATCACACCTGCTCCCATACATTCTGATAGCTTGCTTGAAGGAAAAAGAAAATTAGGTTTACCTAGATTAGTGAATTTGTACCTTGCATCGTATTTCCTATGAACTCAGAAGGCCCATAATTGTATAACTGTTACATCCATGAGTGTCACAAAAACTAACGGCTTTGCAGTATTTAGCAAATTGTGATCACCGCGCCTCTACCATTTGTTTAAAACCAGCTGGGAAGCATGCCAAAAATGCAGATTCCTGGGCCCTGTCCCAAAATACTGAGGGTAGAATTCTGAAATCTACATTTTTATTTATTTATATATTTATTTATTAAAAGATTTTATTTATTTATTTGAGAGAGAGCACAAGAGGGGGGAGGGTCAGAGGGAGAAGCAGACTCCCTGCTGAGCAGGGAGCCCGATGCGGGACTCGATCCCGGGACTCCAGGATCATGACCTGAGCCGAAGGCAGTCGCTTAACCAACTGAGCCACCCAGGCGCCCCTGAAATCTACATTTTTAATAAACGTTCTCTTCATAGCTATCATGGCTTTCCTTCGAAGCACAGCTGAAAACATTTCTCTTTTATAAAGAACTAATTAAATAAGTCCTTTGACTCCTTCTATATTCTCTGAAACCCTTTTCTTTTGCTGCCTCCAGCAGCCAGAGAAAATGCATGTACTTTTTTTCAGTTCTATGCAAATAGTCTAAAATGTTCCTGTTCTGTGTGTTCCCAGGTCTAGAAAAGAGATTGGCAAACTACAGTCCTCAGGCTAAATCTGGACTGCTGCCTGTTTGTGTAATAAAGTTTTATTGGAATGTAGTCATGTCATTTTGTTCACATATTGTCTACGGCTACTTTTATATTGCAAGGCACAAGTGAGTATTTGCGACAGAGCCCATATGGCCTGCGAAGCTGAAAATATTTCCTATTTGGCTTTTTGCATAGAAAGTTTGCCGAAGGGCTCCTGGGTGGCTCAGTTGGCTCAGCCCATGTCGGGCTCCCTGCTCAGTGGGGGGGAGCCTGCTTCTCCCTCTCCCTCTGCCACTCTCCCTGCTCCTGCTCTCTCTCTCTTCCTCTCTCAAATAAATAAATAAAATCTTTAAAAAAAAATCTTTAAAAGTTAGAGTTACACACGGAGTGAGGTCCTTAGCATCTTCAAAAGCAGGACGGGAAATGAGGGGTTGCTACTTGTTTACCGGGGAAGAGAAGGGTGGAGGAGAATCAGGGCAGTGGTTACAGGAACTGTTTTTCTGAGGGCTCTCCTCACATCCTGCAATGCCAGCATGATGAGTTTATTCCCCCCACTGATGACTGCTAGATGCTCTGCCACACACAGTGCTAGAGGAGGAGACTCGCTCTTTTCCCCAGGAAATAATTATTTCCAGGGGATATGGAACAGTCTAGCAGTAAGGCTAGAATCTTAGAGAACACCATGAAGTACAGGGGAAAGAAAGAATTCTGATAAGGTGTGGCAGACTTGGCTCTCAGATCTTTGCTGCAAAAATTAGCTATGTACCTTAAGGCAAGTCACCACCCCTTCGAAGGTATGACTTCCTCATCAAAACAAGTCTACATCTTGAAAATGTCAGAACCAGACTGGATTTTAGATATAACTAGCTCAGTGGTTTCCAAAGCAAGTTCCAAGAATCCCTGTGATTCTTCAGAGGTGCCTCAGTATCTTCTGTAATGTTTAAGGGATGGGCAATGGGCAGATTCTGGGTTTCCCACTGATTGAACCAGTACAGCATGACTTTTTATTTATTTATGGTGGGAGAGTATTTTGAAGTGATAACTGATATCTTCCATGTCGCACCCACCAATACTCATACACTTTCTCGTATCCAAGAACACAGGATATAGTCCACCTTTGCCTTAGGGTGGATTGTCCTATACAATATAGAGAACAAAGACATTAACTCTTGGCTTTTAAGTTTGAAAAATCTAGACCTGTGCTGTCCAATATGTGGCTATCTGAATTTATGTCAATTAAAATTAAACAATCAGTTCATTGGTCATACCAGTCACATGTAGCTGTGGCTACCATAATGAACGTGTCCATCATAGAAAATTCTGTTGGACCGTGCTGATCTAAGCCCTAAGTGTACTTGGGGTATACTGGATTAGTCAGAATTAGTAACCTCCCTCCTCCAAAGATTTCTCCTCCTGGGGAAAATATTTAAAAGGATCATGAAGGGAGTTGAGACACAGATAGGCATGGGGTAGAGACCCCTTTCTTAACCTCTCTCTCCCAAGTACCAGGACTGGACATGGATGGGATGAAGAGGAATGAGAGAAGCTGAGGTCTGAGGAAACATAACTCTGCCAGGTAGAGCCAAGTGAGGTGGCCAGGTCTCTCAGAATTCCCTTTACTCTATCCTGGTGCAGGAGCATCAGAGAATAACAGATTCATGGTAGCAATTAGCAGCCTTGCAGGAAAGATAGTCTTTGAGAGTTTCCCAGAGCCTCTGAGGAGCAAGGAAGTAGAAGCATAATTTCCTGTGCTGGGCAGAAATGTAGAGAAGAAGGGAGTTGGATGAAGAGAGGTGGTTGTCTTATTGGACGCCAAGGTAGAACAACTTAAGTGCCATGAACTAGATGCTCATCACCCTCTTCTGTATGTGGGCACCATTTAAATACTCTGGAGCTTGACACAGCCCTGGGAAAGGGGGCAGGGGGATGCAGAAGTGCCCAAGATTTAGTTTTTGTGGAAAGTGGGCATGTGTGAGAAATTGTTATATATACTGATGTTTGCAGACTGAGTTTATATCCACTATGTATTTCTTATGTTTGCCTTGTACAAAAATAATCCTGCTGTTGAAAATAATGAAAGGTTGTATGTGAGCCAGAGACCAATGTTTCTTGCATCTAAGGGTATCCTGTTGGACAAAATGTGTCTGGGGTAAGAGGTTGATGGAAGTGATTTCAGGCTCCTCACTGTTTTAGATGAAACATAGGGTGTGTAAAGGTGACAGAATTCTCTGGCACTTGCCCTAACTCCCCTCCTGAGGAGAACAAGAGGCATGACAAGTAAACAACAGAGTAAGTGCTCTATGCTTAAACACAGAAGCACACCAAGACGGAACTCACCCCACTCAAGCTTAAAGCCCTGCTTTGCTCCACAAGAAAATGAGCAAAAGGTGAACGGGTACTAAGCAAAAATGCATCACCTTCTTTGTCAAAGCACCATAGCCTTTGTACTTCCAGTGATGCTCACTCGAAAATGATGTTCTCTGCCTATATGAAGGTGCCTAAGGAAACGGAAGCTCTAACTTCCATTATCTGAACACAGTTTCTTTCTGTGTGTTCCTGAAAATTTCTTAAGTTAATTATGGTCACACCAGCCACATTTTGATCACTCTGGATGCCCATTTTTGGTGCGGAGCTGCACAAATGTCCAGATGCACACAGGCATGGATAATGTCAGCACGCCTCTAAGAAGGTCCTGAGAACCAAGGGCTTTGGGGTGAGTTCTTCCATGAGGCCCACATGCTGGTACCTGGGCAGGGAGTACCTCGGCAAAGATGGCCTTGGGGTTTCACTTACTCCATTACAATAAAAAATGGTTTGTTCTTTATAAAAAAAAAAAAAAGGTTGTGTTATGTTAGGGCTTCATTTAAAGAAGAATGATTATAAGACTAAAGATTTTCACAGGCCCTTATGTTCTTTATTGATAGCTCTGAACCTTTGGGTTGGAGTCTGGTGGCATTGAGAAGAAATTATGGTAAACTTTCCCCAAAGGCTTCTAGGAACCTAGGGGACTTCTAAGTACATTGGGAAGTCTTCTCTCTCTCTCCCCCCTCCTCATTCCCACCCTCTGTTTTCTTTCCTTCCCACTCCTAGCTACCTTCTCTCATGGTTGTCTACTATAATCTTCATCTTCCTGTGCCACAAACTCTTAGGCTCTCCCACCATACTAAAGGCCATGTCTGCAAGGCACTAGCAGAGATAGAAAAGCTTGGGTGGGTGTGTCAGTGTGTGAGTAAGGGAGCCAGAGGCTGGGTTTCCCACCCATGCTTCACCCATCTCTTCAGACAGAGGGGAGCAGGTATCCTAAGGGCAGGTGCATTTTCAGAAAGAGATGAAGGACTGAATGCAGGGAAAGGGAAAGAACTGTTTTCTCTCCCCAGTGGAAACATTTATATCCTGAAGGTGGAGAATTGGATTCTCCCAGAGGGTCACGTTGGGTGTGTCTTGAGCTACGGGCCTCATACATGCTCTCTTATTTATCCTCAAAACCAGCTTTGAGGTAGGCATAATTATACTCCGTTTATGAATAACCCATGGGAGGATCAGAAAGGTGAAGAACCCGACCAATCACCCAGCTGGTAAGCCTCTGAGCCGGGAGCTTCATCCTGAGAGCTGAGTACTGAATGTGAATGCAGCACTGAGGTCTAGCCACTGGGAGACTCCAGAATGGCCCGTCCACCCTGGGAGGAACAGAGGTATTCTAAGGGGCTGTGATAATAGCTCGTGCTTATTATGCCTTATCTTGTGAGCAGCAGGGCTGGGATTCGGTTGAGGTTCTCGAGTTTGAGACCTCTTTTAATAAACTACACTCCCCCAAAGTGAGCTATGGGCAGACACACCTTCTCTAACTTTAGGAGGCAAACTTTCCCAGTGGGGAGAGAAAGCTGTCGGTCACAAACCTCTCACTGGGCAGTGGGAGTGGATACGCTTTTCCTGCCAGAAGTTGCCAGAAGGGCTGTGAGACTTTAAGGTTGACTAAGCCATAATTCTACTCTAGATCGTGCTGATGCTTCCGTTTCCAGAGCAACAGCACGGAATTGGGAGAACATACGTGTTATCAGATTTGGACAGGGAGGCGAGCAGCAGTGTTTGTCACTGGGAACGGAGTGGGACACAAACAGCCTGGGCTCTGTGCCTTGCCCAAGCTGTCACACGCACCTCATCCTCCAGAAGGAAACTGATAGCAACCCAGAATAAACCACCCCCTGCTTGTCTTTAAAGAAGAGTAGCAGAGGAATGGGGTTGCAGGGGGTGGGGGGGAGAGGGGGAGGAGACAAAATGAAGAGAAGACACGAACCCAAAACACAGGTGCAATTTCAAGCAGTTCCTACCTAGGTGTATAGAATTCTCATAGGGCCAAGGGACTGGAGGCCAACTGTGACTCCTGAAGTCTCCAGACACATCTGAATCTCACCGAAGTAGAAGACAATCAGTACAATGAAATTACTTCTCATTAGGACATAGCTCTTCATTAATGGGGCTGGTCCTTTTTTAGGGAAGAGGCCTGAATGGAAGTGTGAGTCAGGGCAAAAAATATTGGAGGTTTTAGAATGCAATCTGTCCTCCTTTGCTGGCCCCAAATCAGAGAAGGATGTTAAGAAGGGACTTCTCTGGATACAGTTCTGAAATCAGTCAGAGAGTTAAGAGGATTTAAAAAATTATCTTGGATCCATCTGGAATCTGAATTACTCTGATTACTCAAAGAAGAACAGGAGTGAATTCAGATAGTTCCAGCTCAGTAATGGAAGCAGCAACTTGGGTTCCTAAGTACCTGGATCATTCTGGAAGGTTATATGTCCTCCATGTCTCTTCCAGCACCTCTGCCCTGTGGTGGGTTCTGTAGACGTGATGTGCAAGAGACCAAACCAAGTGGGTCCAGAGACAAGTAGAGAGACTCAAATTTCCCTGGAACAGATGGTAAATTCTTCACTCGTTTCTTGTCTTTGATTTTGTTTTCTCACAAGTTCCTTCTGCAGGATGCACTGTGGGGAATCCAGAAATGTTATTCCTACCTGGTAGAGCCCAGACATGTAGGAACCTGGACCTTTCTGTGGCAAAGATCCCAAGGGATAGCTTTCCTCTTGATAGGGAACACACAGCTCTGGGGGTCTCTTAGAGTCACCATATGCAAATAATTCAACAAATGGTCTAACAGCAATGTTGTCAGAAAAAGAACGCTATCAGTTTGCTTCTGGAGGATAAGGTGCGTGTGACAGCTTGGGCAAGGCACGGAGCCCAGGCTGTTTGTGTCCCACTCCATTTCCAATTCTATCACCATGGTGACAGCTCATCAAAAAAAAAAAATCTAAATCTAAAAATTGCCTTCTTTTGGCTGATGAAAAATAATAAATAAGGTTTCTGGGGCTTGTATTTGTATTAGCTCTCACTGCCACCCCCCAATGCTCCTCCAGCTCCACCTTCATATCTGGCTGGGTCCTCACACAGATTCAGCCACCTGTGATTCCCCAGGATGCACTCGAGCCCGGGAAATTAAAACAGGAGTAGTTCATTCCCCAAACTCCCAGATCCCCAGTCTGGCCCCTCTCCCCATATTCTTACTAACATTCATTAACCCTTGACCCCGGGTTGATCAGTTGTCCATAGCAATTTCACAGACAGGGCATTTCTGGAAATAGCTACGAGCCCCAGGTTGTGGCGACTCCAGGGATGGAGTGCTCACAGGAGAAGAGACAAGAATGTCCTGAGGAACTGAGGCAGAAATGGGCACTTGTGACTTCCTTCTGTTTTAAGGGCAATGCCACAGCCCAATTTTCATATTAAAAACTGGATTGTCTAAGTCTCCAAGGCCTCCTGCAACAGACAACGTATATATTTTGCCATTTCTAGAACTGTAATCCAAGCAACTGCTGAGGGAGTGTAGTTTCCAAGAAGCAAGGCCAAGAGCAGGGACTGAAATACAGGAGCAGCAAGTTGTCGGCGTAGATGTGCTCGTGGCATCTTGTAGGGATGGGCACATACCAGGGAGCGCCCAGCTCATCAAGTGCAGATGAATGGATGCTGACATGGCCACACAGGGGAACGCTGCAAGATTGGGACATACAAATGACTGATGATCTATGGTTACTGATGGGGAGAGACGCCCACGATATGTCATTAGCAAAAACTCAGGCTACGAAATGACATACATAGTGTAATCCTCTTTAAGCTATATATTTATGTGCATACACACATAAAGAAAAGAGTAGAAAGCTATATTCCAGAGTGTTAATGACTGTTACCTCTGGGGGTTTCTTCTTTTTATCTTTATAAAATTTTGGTGCCTAAAGCAATAGTTTATGTGCTGAATTTGTATTAATATTATAATCAGGGGAAAAAAAATCCACAAAACCCTAAAGTGACTTTAAGAGGGACTTTTCAAGAATAAGAGATGGGGATCAGGTGTCTACTCTACCAGGCACTGTGATAGGAGGCAAAATGAAAGGACCACATGGTCTATGCCCTCAATGGGCTTGGTGTCTAAATGAGGGGATACAAGAAATAATCACTAGGTCCCAGATCTTTAGGAGTAAATGAGCTAAACATTCGATGATGGTGGATCATGTTCACACAGGTGGACAGACATAGTTTGGTGGTGAAGAGGAAGAGATCATCTAGATTCCCATCTGAGATGGATGTGACACTGATCAAGTTGCTTATCTGCCTGGAGGCCTAGTTTTCCCGTCTGAAAGTGGGGTTAATAACAGCAGAGGGTCCACCTTAAAGGATTGCTGTGAGGTTTCAATGGGGTAAAGACAGAACACAGTACCGGCAGGGGACATTCAGGAAATGCCAGCTATTACGATGACTTTGCCAAGGGCTGTGGGAAAGCAGGTGTGGGCGCAGCACAGACAGAGGAAACCCCTTTGGTGTCATGTCTCCTGATGCCAACGATCATCTACTTTCTGAACAAGACCCTTCCTTTAGCTTAAGTGCTGAGAGAAGTTGTAAATGAAGTGGCACCATTTTCCTGGGAACACGGGAAGCCTGGCTCACACCTCCCTGGCACAGTGTGGTATCTATCGTAGGGCTTCATCTGTGGGTGACCTAGTCTGTTGATGAAGCCAATCACTGGCTCCCCCGACCTCAAGCAAATGCCTTGCTCCCCTCCAATCAAAAGGCACCTTTCGTCTGATTCCTTTTCACTCAACTCCACCATGATCCACATGTCATTTCATTCCTTCTTTTCCCTCCTGCAAGTAATCAGCCTGGTCCAATTTGCTTGTATAAACAGGAGGCCTAAGCGGGGGGATGTCACTTGGCCATGGCAGTTCTGCTTTTTATACATCCCCCCGCCTTGTTTCCTGAGACCTTTCAATAGAGCCAGACTTGGAGGAGAGTTATATTAAACAGTTTGACTCCAAACCTAAACAGCCCCTGAAGCATTAGTGGTTCAAAGATCTCCTGGTGCATTTATGAAAAGCCATTGATCTGGGAAGAGGTGTTAGCGAACTTGAAATGCACTAAGAAAACTCCTTTGCTGGCAGGAGGCAGAGTGGTTTTCATTAAGGATCTGCCCTTTATCTTGTCACATCACTGACCTGCCCAAGCCAAGACGGGTATTTCCCCTTGCCTTGGGAGGAGGCTGCTGCCTCTGGTGAGAAGCTGTGATAAGAAAGCGTTCATTTTTAAGACAGACACAAAAAACAGAAGTGACTTGCTTTTCTGAGTCTGAACCCCAAATCGCCTTTAAATTATAACTTTTGTGATCACCTCTGATGCACAAAAGCCTTGAGAACACCATGGATCATTTCCCCAATGTTTGCTTCTCAGGACTTAGGGGAAAAAAAAAATGCAAATCCTGGGACATCAGAGCTTCAGGAACTTGAAATATCACCTAGAACAGGGTCCCTTCCTTAACCCAGAGGACTGTTCACCAGCTTCAGAACAGTGTACTGCCTTAAATCCCCCTTCGGCTGCTTACTACTGGGTGACTTGAGATGCATTCCTTCCGGTCTCTGCCATGATCTTCTCAAGTAGAAACTGGGTCTGATGACCTCAGAGGGTTGTTGCAAGGATTAAATATGGTAATAGATGTAAAGTGCTTTGCACAGAGCCTGGCATAAAGTTGACACTTGATAAATGTCAGCTATTATTATTGCTTGCTATTACTATACTATTATTTACACAGTCTAAAAATTGTAAGCAACATTTTGCATGTCATGAACATGCGCATTTTCCTGGGAAGAGGTCTATATACTTAATTTTCATTTTCCCCTAAAGGGGAAGAACCGCTCATCTAGCTAGACTTTTTCTTCAATTGATGAGTAAAATCATGCCCGGAGGTTTAGAGTGTTCTTTCCGTAGTCACATGGTAAGATAGATGCAAGGCCAGAACTAAAACCCCAAATCTGTGGATTCACTGTCCACAGTTACGTTGCTTTGCAATGTTCTGGAAGCATTAGCAAAAGTATCCCAAGCCTTACCCAGTGTTGCAGAGAAGTGATCTATAAGTACATGTGGAACAGGAATGGAAATGTATTGGTGGGGCTAAGGCGGAGGGAAATTTCAGGGGTCTGGAGGTGTGATGTCTGTGCAGTTGCCAAAAAGCTGCTTGACAATAATAATCGACAGAGAGGAGGTGCGCGAACCAGAGTGAAGGAGGAATGAGTGGGGGCCACCAGCAAGAACCTACCCCACTTCCAGACTCCTTTGCATTTCCCATGCATAGCAAGGCACATTTACCCCATAAGCTTTATAAAATCCAAGAGAATATGCACATTTGACCTGGGAAATCAATAATTTTGAAGTTCTGAGAGATTGTACCTCCGTTTCCCCAAAGATGCAGCCCCAGGATTTTGAGGTTTGCATTCTTTTTTCTTTGACCAGGTTCTTTAAAATACTTTGACTTTCCCAGGGTCAGTGGTTCTTGAAGTGTATCTTGGGATGGCCACCATCAGTGTTACTGGGAAACTTGCTGCAAATGCAAGTTTGGGGGACCTCCTTAGGCCCACTGAATCAGAGAGTCCGGGGCAGGGCCTAGGAATGTGCTTTTGGAGGGTCTCCAGGTGACTCTGAAGCACCTCAACTCTGAGAACCATTTATTTTTAGGCCACTAGTGTGGCAGAGAGGAAAAGAGGGCTCGGAAACATCTTCCAGAAATTTGAATTCCTGGAATACATTTTTTTTTGGTATGAAACAAACTGAAACTAGACTAGTAATCTAGTTCCTCTTGTATTTTGCAAACAAGAGATCTTGGAGGGAAGTGGAAAATAAATTTCAAGGCCTTTCATCTCAGTTACAATGACATGTTCATTTAGCATTGTGTGGGGAGGAAGGGAGGGAGGGAAGGAGGGGCAGCGGTTAGGTTTGTAGAGGAGAATACACAATTCCAATGGAATCCACTGTAATTTTGGGGCAATTAGTGTCTGTACATTCTCCATCCATGAGGCTCCATTAATCCAGTTAATCCTTATCTTCCAATTGAAAACAAACACCCTTGAGTGTTCTTGGGATCCTTTTAACACGTTCTGCCCACCTGGATGCAGTCCTCTGCCTTGTAATCCAGAGCTTTTAGGAGCCACTTCAGCTTCTGGGAAGGGGGGATGACCCACCGTCTTGTCTGGGTCCCGCCAGCCCCTTGGAAATAAGCCCTGTCTCAGGCTGCACCCTCGCCCGAAGCACGCGTTCTCTGGCGAGACCTGCTCTCTCCCTGTCATTACTCAAGTCATTCTTGGTACTCCCTTGCTATTCTGGGCAGCCTTCCCTGACAACTTCTTGACTTCCCCTTGCCTAAGTAATGCAAGCACTTGGATAATACTAAGGCCTTGCATTGCTAACGCAATTTGCTCTTTCCAGAGACCTTTCTTATTTGTGTCACGTGATCCTCCAAACTACCGCAGTATCAATGCCTTTCTCTACTTCCCCACCCACTCTCACACCCTCTGCAATTTATAGATGGGGGCCATTGAAACTTCCCAGGTTTATACGACCGACCAGATTCCCAGGGTTACACGACTGACCAGATTCCCAGAGTTAGTAACTTGATGGACAAGGTAGGTTCAAACTCAAATCTCCTGATTCGCAGGCGAAAATCTTCCTGCCACAGAACACTGTCTCTTTCTGATGACCCACCTAAATCCATAACACTAATGAATAATGCATTTGTTCTTTCACTGTGTTTATGTCTTTGGGACGCCTTTGTATCTATGAAAATCAGTCTGTCTTCCTTCATTTAAAAGCCCTTAAGGAGAAGAAATCGTATCAGGCTCAAATAATAATGTAAAGTGCTTCTACCTATTCAAAATATTTTCATTTTATCTTATTTTGTCTACAAAACAGTTCAATGAGTTAAGTAGGATAAGCAGTATTGTACTTATTTTAATAGTAAGGAAACTAAAATTTGGCCAATAAAAGCAACTTACTGGCTCAGAAAGTAGAAAGTGGTATAAATTGGGAATAAAATACAGATTTCTAACTTCCAGTGCTGTATTTATCTACCAGATGTTTGGTTTTAACACTGTGTTCTGAGAGCTGCAGGGTTCTTATATGCTGCCTCAGAACTTCTGGGAGAGCCATGGAAAGGTGGGGCTGGCAGGGCTCCGGGTATCCTACCCTGGGTTTAACTAGAATGTTCCTGCCCTTAAAAAGCAGCTTGGAAGCCACTGGTAGGTTGGCAGACCTGTTCTGCTGCATAAAAATAATGGGGGCGGGGGAAGGGCAAGGGCAGGGTCCCATCCACTTAGGAGGTGAGGGAATTCCACTCCTTGGAGGAAACACTGAAATGAGGTCTTCTTGGCAGGGTTGAGAGGGAGAGGAAGAGCATTCCCATTGCATGGAACAGCACTGTCTAGATATGGAGCAACAAGAGTGTGGCCTGTTTGAGGGATGTCCAGGAGATGAGCTGGACCAGAGTGCCAGGAGGGGCAGGGCTCAGAATTTCTGCAAAGCAAAATGGACAGCTATTGCAGAGATTTAAGTAAGGAGTGTCATGATGGATTGACATGTTTTCAAAGATGATTCTGGCTACTGTCCAGATTTAAAAAAATGGGGTTGGTCAGGAGTATAAAGTGAAGAGACGTTTGAGGAGTCTTACCAAGTTGGTTTTGTACATATGTGACCTAACTGGCCCAATTAATTTCTAATACTGGAAGTAACCCTGAATGCTCTTGAGTGTGGAGCAAGTTATCAGAAAGGAAATCCAGTCACACAGTGAGAGGAGCCCTTGAGAGATTTTATAACTTCATGTGGAAGAGCTTAGAAGAACAAGAGTGGTAAAACAGAAAGTTCTACTTCAGATTTAGATGACAAGGTCTCAGTCCTGCCCTACCACATGTATCTGTGTAACGTGAGACAGGCCATCTAACTAACCCCTAAGGCCTCATTTTCCCCAGTTGGAGAAGGGGCTCCTAACCCAACCACAGCAAGTTATCAGGCAACCTGATTACACAATGTAAGTGCAAGTGCTTTGTAAATGGTTAGGCATTCTTAAAATACAGGATGCCATTATCATTAACCATGTCGGTATATACAAAGTAATTATAATTAGAGTTTGGAGTAAATAAGGAGTAACATTTTTATCCCCAATTGCATCCCAAAACTAAGTTAAGAGACACCAAGGAGTTTGTGTTCTTAGATGGGTTAGAAGTTTCACCATATTCCACCATAAATCTACCTTTATTTTTTTCAAAGGATACAAATTATAGAATTACTCAATAATTTTATTCTTTAATATACTCAGAATTATGATTACAATCATATTTGCTTCATACTATACCCCAAACCTTAGTCATTTATGTTCCAAAGTCATACTTTTAAACCCATAAATGTATAAATATTAACTTATATTTTATTTAAATTGAAGTTATACATACTCCCTTCCACTTTTAGTTTTAATGAATTTAAACCTAAAGAATATCACTTCGAAATATTTTTTTCCTAATTCACATTACAGTAGTTGGAAGACTGTTAACATACAATCTGAACTATCTACCAGGATCTCACATAACAACAGCAGTAACCTCCATACTTTGGAAGTAATAGCTTATTATCCCATTCATATTTCAGGAACTTTTTTCAATATCCAAATTAATAGGGCCCTTCCCTAGCCCAGGGGTTCTTAACATTAGAATCATCTGGAGAGCTTTTAAAACTCTTGATGCCCAGCTGGACTGCAGATCAATTAAATAAAAATTTCCAGGCATGGGACCCTCAGTATTGTTCCAAGTTCCCTGGGATGATTCTCATGTGAACCCAGGTTGAGAACCACTGACCTAGATTCTTGGGTGCCTTCCCGGACTGCCTGGGCCTGCTAGGATTGGCCAGATATCAAGGACAGACTACATGGGGGCACTATATGGCAGTAGGGGACTCAATCGCTGTTTTTGTCTCATTCAGAAGGCAATGGCCATCTGGATAAAAGCAATAGTGGTGCTACTAGTAATAGGCGATATGAATTGAGGGCTAACTTTAGGTCAATTACTCCTCCAAGTAGTTTAATAGACTTATTTCATTAGTATTCATAGCAACACTGCAAAGGGAGCACTTTAAGAATCTGTTTCTGAGATGAGGTATCCGAAGCCCAGAGAGGTGGAATGTCTTGGCCAAGGTCACACAGTAAGTAGTAAGTGATAGAGCTGGAATGGAGGCTCCTTGAAAGCAACTCCAAGTTTCTATCCTTTCATATGGCTTTCTACTTAAAACAGATACCTCAGGGCCTAGAATCCTATTATACAGACCAGAATCTCCTTTCCCTGTGCCTTTTTATTAGACTTCTCTCCCGATCACTCATTTTGCAGACGAGTACATTTTATTGATATGAATGAAGACCTGCAGAAGTTGCACTACTTCCCAGGTCATATAACCAACTCCATGTGTGGTCTTGTGAGAGTCCCCTAACTTCTCCTGGACATGCTTTTTCTCATTTGAGTTGCAACAATAAATGCTTTTGCCTCATAACCATTAATGTTAGAAGAAGAAGAGGCATCCACAGTGCTGGGTCCCCACTGCTCCTTGCCCTGGAGGAAACTCCATGGGGAGAGAAGGATGGTCTCCAGCAGCCCAGAAGTCACTTTTCTCCTTTGTAGGATCCAGTTACACCCAACAGACTTCAGTCTGAATAAACAAAACTTGATTAACACACTTAGGGGACCTCTGAGTCTAGTCTCAGGTTTTAGCATCCAGCTACAGGGAGGTGAGAAGAGCCTGTTGTTTTCTAGAAGCAAGATGAAGAAACCGCCCTCCAATTATGCAGCAGATTCGGCTTCACAGTTGAATAAAGGGCATGAAATCAGATGTTTTTTAAGCTCAGAATAAAGCAGTGGAAAATCCACCTCCTTTTGCCCTCCATAAAGAACATCTAACACATTGCGTTTAATTTCCGAATAGGGCAATGTTCTTTTTAAGGGAAATGTTAAGCAGGGATTAAAGACACGATGGGCTGTGTAACTCTATCTTCAGCCCTTTCATTGTTAATAGTATTTTTTTTGGCGGCGTCTGTGCAGAGATGTGGGGAAAACCGAAGTCTTATGTAAATGAGAATTGACACACTGATAAACCAAGCGCCAGACCTGAGGTCTTAATTACACAGGAGTCTAGATGTCAAAGTGAATGCAGCTTATCGACGCTCAGAGATTTCACTCAGTATTAAGTTGGACGACCTTCTTCCGGGAGCAGAGAGCAAAGCCCAGGTTTCTCATTACTCAGGGCCACGTTCACAAATGGCAAAGGGTATGTTCATGCCTGGGCGCTTTTCTGGATGAGATACGTCCCTGAGCTCTGACACCCTTGCCTGCTTGCAGGGGCACAAGCAAAGCAAGGTGTTTGCAGGTGTTTCCCGTTGTGGAGTAAAGGGCTGCTAATTGACAACAGTTCTTAAAAGCAAAGGTCTCTACTGGCATCTTCCCCCCTCCCCTCTCCTCTACATGGCCTTCCCTGCCCATTTGTCATCATTTGTGGCCTCTGCAGCTCTATCAAGGCATTATCTCATTTCAAAACCTAATACTCTGATGAGATATACGAAAGCATTAGTAGCTACTTTTTAAGGCTGGGAAGTCTGCAAGGTCAGTAATTAACAAGCACTTACGTTGCTGAAGATGACACTTGGGGGGCGTCTCTAGCTCACACAAGGCGTTGCCGCTGGACTGGAGTCTAGTGAGGTTTGTACCTCCTGGCCCACGGCTCTTTTCATTAGCTTGACACTATGGCCATTATCCTAGGGGTACAGGATGTGTTTTTAAAAGGGGCTTGGGCAGAACCTAACAGTTCTCAGTGGGTGTCAGGGTCTTTTTGCCTTGAAACAGAAAAATAATACATCCTTTCCTTCCACCAGTACTAATTAAAGTGTTCAACACTGATTTGACACATGATATGACGTCCCGTGTAATCTGACGTGTCTTGCGCTGACATCAAAGCCCCGTCAAGGAAAATGGAGCAAGATATTTAGTGCGTGCCCGTTGCAGTCTGACATATAACTCCACCCAGCTTCATTCACAGGCCCTCGCTCACCATGAGAAGGGACAGAGCAGACCCCAACAGGAGGCCCGGGATGCCGGGGAAATCCAGACAGATACACCTGCTCAGGGAAGACCCTCCCGACACCTCGTCCTCCTGCGGACATCTGTGGCAAGTGCTATGGCAGCCACTGATGTGGCACTGGGTCATTTATGACTGCCTTATGACATTATTTCTCACTGTTGTCTTTGCATTGTTGTTCAACAACTTTGTGTAATTGTCTCTCCTCACCCCAAATAAACCTCAGCACCTGGGAGGCAAGGAGTAGCTTCGATACGTGTCTGTCCTAGCAAACGTCTCCAGTGATTCCGTGAAGGGCTAGCTAGCTCTTTCTGTTTTTCTGTTAATTTTCAATCTTTCATGCACCCAGTACTTTTGCAGAATACAATAAAAATGAAGTACTGCAAGGATGAACATGGGTCTGGATGTTTTAGCAGTGTCAGACAATGATGTGTCTAAATGGTCACTCTCAATTTCTGCACTTATCTGCCCCAGTCCAGGAACATACAGTTTGCCAACTGACACGAAGTTGTGGACCACAATTTGAGTAGTACTAAACCAGAACCCTGAGATGCCTGCAACAGTGTGGAACATAAGGGAGCTCCTTGATATGTAACTGTTGATTGAATAGATATGTAATGTATAGATAACATATATATACACACATTATCTCTATGATACATTCATGTCAAATATAGCTATATGCACATACATCCAATTATACTTTACACCGTACATGTAATTAGAAGATAGGACCACAAAACGGACACCTATAACTAGGAGGCCCAGGCGCATGTTAGCTAGCAAGTTGGCACTAAGACCCACTCAGTGAAAAGACACACGTGGAAAGGGAGTTATGACGGAGCTGTGCCTACCCAGTACTCTGTGTGCCATCTTGGTGGGTCATACTCCTATTTTACCCAAGGGGCGGTGAAGCTCACTGAGGGTAAGTGATTCACAGCTATTTAGTGATGAGAATGAGATTCAGATGCAGCTCTGACTCCACACAGCCCATATTCCTTCTGCTGTACCACGTGAATTTGGTGACGTCATAGGTAGCTAGGTCTTACTCACAGGATGAGTGTGTTCCTCCCACCACTTTTTTTTTTTTTTAAGATTTTATTTATTTATTTGAGAGAGAGAGAATGAGAGAGAGCACATGAGAGGGGGGAGGGTCAGAGGGAGAAGCAGACTCCCTGCCGAGCAGGGAGCCCGATGCGGGACTCGATCCAGGGACTCCAGGATCATGACCTGAGCCGAAGGCAGTCGCTTAACCAACTGAGCCACCCAGGCGCCCCCTCCCACCACTTCTAAGCAAAGGTGGCTGTAAAGTAATCATTAGCAGGCTGGCCAAGGTAGGTTTCAAGTGAGAGCAATTCTACTAATGAGCTTCTAGGAAGTTTACTCCTTAAGAGAAAAGCCTAGAGATGAGATGACCCCATCTTTTGCTGGAAACTGAAGTATCAGGATGTGATAGCTGGGATGACCTACAGCCATCTAAGACTCAATTAGAGAATGGTGTCAATGCACTGGGGAAGGGAGAGCACCAAGAGAGCCCCAGAGTAGCAGGGCAGGAGCCTTAATATTCTGCATCTACAGTATCCCCCACCTGAAGACTTCTATTGGGTAAAATACAGATTTTCCCTGCTATACAAAAGTAGAGCATTCCTATGAAGCCTTTTGTAAGCTGAAGTGGCATAAAGCAAAGAAGCAGTTACCATTTTGTAAAAGCAAAAATCCTCTTTGGATTTCCTGCAGTTAGCAAAAACAGGTACTAAGGTAGGTCTTTCCTAAAAGTGATGTGCATTAAGCGAACTTTCAGAGAGCAGGGAAACCTGTACACATTCCCTTATGAAAACTGATTTGAGCAGAGATTGTTCTGTTATTTGCAGCCAGCGACACCCTGCCTAACACAACCTCCTCACTTAACAGGACACTGAACTCCACTGTCCCTTTTCATTAAAGCCAATGTTTGATTCATCATGTCGGGCCAAAATGTGAAGGAGACGATCATCTAATGTATGGCAGCAACATGCATTTTTCAAATCACCCTTTGAAATGAAATTTAGATGCCCTGAAAGGGCCATAAGATTTGAACTTGGAAATAAAAAAAGAAAAAAACGAATGAAAGAAAACCCACCCATATATTATATGCAATATAATTCCTACTGACTACATGCGGGGTTTAGTTCAACTTTCGGGACACAGTACCTCGAGGCATGTGCAATCACAGCCCGTCAGCTCTGTTTAGGAATTCCCCTGCTCCTTCTTGCGTGTTTACACAACTTTAATACTTTCCTATATTGGCTCAGTAAAGCATTTTTCTATTGAGATGGCATTGTTCATCTGTATTTATCCCACAGCGAGGAGGCTGAGCTTCTTAACAGTCCATTTTGGTAACTGTAAAGCTGATAAATTGTGTATAAACAGCTCAAATATTTCTCAGAAAATAAAACTGGAAAGAGGAGGATTTTGCTTCAACCATCGAAGACAGTCTTGCATATTTAGAGATTAAGGCTGAGGTGTGGGTTTCTTCTTTCAGCTAAACCCTCATCCCCCCTGCCCTTGACAACTTAATTTCCTGTCCTCTTTGGGAGACAGACGGATGAATATTTAGTGTAGAACATGATTGTGATTAAGCTTCCAAATGTATCTTCATCTGGATTCCAGCTGGTATGGCATTTCAATTACTCCTCTATCCCCCTACGGAACCGTATTATTGATGTAGTAAGCTTTGCATGGTGGCACTGGATTAAAAATCTCCCAGGACTCTCCAAAACTTCTGACCTCAATCAATTATCCTTTAATAAAGGGGAGGGGGGAAAGGTCTTTTGTGTACATTATGACCTGAAAAACCCCACCAATAGGCATCCTACCATTGCTGCTTAGCTACTACCCTCAGAGAACAGAAATCTTTCTTACAGCTGGCTCCTTTCTCCTACTCCCCACCTCTGCAAATGATGATGCATTAAGTGAGGCTCATAAACTAATACAGGTGGTGATTAATAGATGTACTGTCGATACAACATGAAGAAGGCTGCAAAACGTTCAGGTGCCCACAATTTTGTTACTGGCCCCAACATTCCATATCTGTCACTCTTCCCGTGATTCCTGGTACCATTATGCCCAAACTAAATTACAGAAGTACAGTACCGTTCTCTGAATCAATTCTAAATATCTTGGATATGCACACATCATTTTTCGGTATCATTTCTTTGGAGAAGAAGCCCCAACTAATTTACATGGCTCTTTCATTCATGAACTCCTTTATTCATTCATTCAACATGTATTGAACTGTGTGTAGGCTGTGTGCTAAGCACTGGGCACGGATCTGCAAATAAGACAGACACAGAACAAGTTCCTTGTTCTCAGGGAACATAGTATAGTGGTGGTGACAGACATGCACACGGCTAATAACAACTGAGCATGAACAATGCTGGAAGGAACCAAGTCCCAGATACTGTGGGGATGCCCAGGAGTGGCATCTACCTCAGACTCAGGAGGATGAGCAGTGAAGGCTTTTGAGAGCTTTTTTTTTCTTTTTTTCATTTCCCTAATCCATTACATTGGCAGTGGCCTCAGCACTTAGATTAAGTTTTCTAAACTATCTAACAACCATAGGCCTGCCCTCCCTCCCTTTCTTCCTTTGTTCCTTCCTTCCTATAAAAGTAAATGTCAGGCATGCTTCAATTCTTGCACTTACAAGCTAGTGAAATATGACATATTTATAAAATGTTGGGAAAGGCAGACGAAAAGATAGTTTCTACTTTTTTCCTGCCATGAATATATATTACTTGATAAATGGCTATGGATGATTAAATACTACACCCAATGTTGCAGACAGTATAGTTCCTATAGGACTTCAGAGAGTGGGGGCAATCTGTGTGGAGTAGAGTATTTGGAAAATACTTCCGAAAATAAGGAGGTTGAGTTTGTTCTCTAAGATAGGCTAACAGTAAAGTAGGTACTTTCTATTTCCATTAGACAAGACCCTCATTTCCAGCAACCAGACTTATGAGGATAGAATCTCTTAGGAACCCAAGTAGGCTGGTAGAAAGCCTTAAGAATCCTTCTTGGGATAAAAAGGAAAAAATAAGCAATGGATTTCATCCCTCATTCAAATCTTATAGTTCTAAAGAAGGCACTTCTCTCCAAGAGGGAAGCTTGCCTCCCCCACTTGCCTTCTTGATTCAATGGCTGTGTGTACATTGCTGGTAGATGGCATATGCAAGGAAAATGGAAGATGGAGGAAGAATATTTGGTAGCAAAGTGAGATAGGCCAGTTTATAGGGCTGATTGGAGAATTTTCAAACTCTCTAGAATCATTCTTTCAGTGAGTGACCAAAGAGAAAATAGAGCTCCTCAAATACCTTCAAATGGAGATTTGAAACAAATCATCCTAAAAAAAAATCATCCTACATATTAAAAAAAAAAAAAAAAAAATCCCCAGAAACAAGGAGAAGCTGGAATGGTAGCCTGAAGCACTATGAACTCCTGAAAAATTAATTCAATCCTCAAAGTCAGCACCAGTAAGGACTGTTCTACATAACAAAAAGTTCTCAGTTGCATCATTAAAAACACTGCTTTGGAGTGACCAATTAATTTCAAAGGCGCCAGGCTCTGCGTTAGAAGTTATCAAAGACATATGTGCTAAAAGGGTCCTCCCTATCAAATCCGGTGCCCATCTGCTCTCCCAGGGTTATAACTGAGATCCTTATTATGGTTTGAGCACTTCGCTTTCATTTTAACCAAAACATCTTTGTGAGATTTCCCTTAAAAGCCCAGTGGAGAACAAGATTAGTGAAACTGCTCTTTTTCTCCCAGAAGCTGGTACCTGGACTGGCTCTCACACACAGTCCGCTCATATCAAGGTTGGTGGTGGTGGTGGGGGGGGGTGTTTGCCACACCAGCATTTGCCAACATGAGAATCAGACCGTGATATTTTTCAGAAACAGGAGATGGGGCCTTAGGATTTTGGATAGATGTGTCCCGTTTTAAGAAATCCTGGTATTAAAAAATGAAATGTATATAAACCTAATAAAACTCTGATTCATCCATTTACAAAAGAGGACTCACCACGGGCTTCCTTAAAAATCAGTTTCCTAATCTAGTTAATATGTTTCATTATCCACAAGACAAACAAAAAAAGTATTTACTTGTACCCTTTCTGGAGCACACCTATTATTTAAATGTACTACTACTGGGCGCCTGGGTGGCTCAGTTGGTTGGGCGACTGCCTTCGGCTCGGGTCATGTTCCTGGAGTCCCGGGATCGAGTCCCGCATCGGGCTCCCTGCTCGGCAGGGAGTCTGCTTCTGCCTATGACCCTCCCCCCTCTCATGTGCTCTCTCATTCTCTCTCTCAAATAAATAAATAAAATCTTTAAAAAAAAATAAATGTACTACTACTAATGGTTTCCCTTTATTGAATGCCTGCTATTTTTGTGACTGTCCCTGTGCTGATACTTTATAGAAGTAATCTCATGTACTTCTCAAAACAGCCCTGAAACCTACATATCAGAATCTCATACTAGGGAAAAGTGACTTGCCCGGGGTCATATAGCCAGAGCAGAGCTGGAATTCAAACCAAAGTCTGTTTTGCTTTGCAATTCACTATTCTGGTCTTGTCAGAAATCAGACTGAATTAAAACCTCATTAATATGGGCTGGTTGAGACACATGACCATTTAAATTTACTAGAAAAGTTTGAGTTACAAAACATGCAGAGATTACCCACAAGTATACACAATGAGTTGATGATTTCACTGGCTGCTGGAGATCCTTCAGGACTTATTTTAATGATAAGAACAATATAACCCCAATGCATAGAAGTAATAGGAACACACAACTAATATACATGAAAATACTCCGTTCCCTGAAGTTGGTTTAATATAACTTAATAATGTGCTTATTAAATTCTCTGTTGAAGACACTTTACACTAGCTATATTCAAGCTGGTGCTATGTTCAAGCACAAATTCTTGAATAGTAAGTCCTGATGTGATTATGCTTTGCTTTTAATTTCTTCCAAAGAAAGTTGTATATTTCATTAACCCCTTGGTTTGGAAATAAAGAGAAGCATGTGAAAATAATGAGCTCCTTCTCTCCTCTCTCCAGTTGCCCAGGGAAGGAAGGGTGGCAGATTTAGGAGGGAGTAGCTATCTCTGGTTTCTCAAATTCAGGTCTTAAAATTAGCAAAGAACAGGAATAAGAGGGAGCTTGGTCTTTGGAAGGCATGTGAATTGGGAGCTCAATATTGGAATTATGCAGATACTGGCTGGATTAACATTAAGAAGGATGTAACTATTAGAGATACAAAATAGGAAAAATTGTCTATCGTTTTTCTTTTTGTTCTAGGAAAAATTCTGGACCTTGATAGGATAGCTATGGGTAGAGAGAAGTAGAAAAAGCCTATAACAGCCAAATTAATATGCATAAGAAAGGGCACCACTTCACATCCAGTAGGCACTAGGATGGCTACACTTAAGAAAAAAAAGGACAATAACAAGTTTTGGCAAGGATGTGGAGACATTGGAAACCTCATATATTGTTGGAACTATTATACATTGTATGTACACGGATGGTAAAGCCACTTAGTGGAAAACACTTCCGAAATTCTTCAAAAAGTTAAACATAGAATTAACATATGACCTAGTAATCCCACTCCAAAGTATATACCCATGACAAGTGAAAACATGTATCCACACAAAAATTTACACATCCATTTCCTTTAGCAGCATTATTATAATAGCCAAAAGGTAGAAACAAGGCAAATGCCCATCAGCTGATGGCTAGATAAACAAAATGTGCTCTATTCATACAATGGAATATTACTCAGCTGTAAAAAGGAAAGACAGTACTCATATACTTACAGCATGAGTGAATCTTGGAGAAATTATACTAAGTGAAAGAAGTTAGATATAAAAGGCTACACATCAGTGATTCCATTTATATGAAATGCCCAGAAAAGGCAAATCTATAGAGCCAAAAAGTAGATTCGTGGTTGTCAGGGCTGTAGGGAGGGAGGGAGAGAGAGAGAGAGAGAGACTGCTAATGGGTAGCAGGTTGCTTTTTGGGGTGATGGAAATGCTATGGGATTTGACAGTGGTCATGGTTGTACAATATAGTGAATACACTAAAAATTGAACTACATACTTTAAGATGGTGAATACTGTGTTATTTGAATTATATCTCAAGAATAAAAGGGGCTAAGGTTTGCTGGAAAGGGAATGACCCCAAACAATGGTACTTTTATCATCTTTCAATTCGGTGTGGCTGAAGAGCCCAGCTCTGTGTTCTGCACCCAGAAAAGGAGACTAGTTCCTGCTGCATTTCTGGAACATCACAGTAGCAGTAAGCATCGGCTTCCCTAGCTCTGTACTGTGCCAGTTTATCTTTGCAGCCCCTGCCCATCACAGCATGGGGAGGACTCTCCCACGGTTCAGAGCTGCTCTAGGACCATGCAGCCCCAGAGATGCTGGGTCATGCTCAGGTCTTGGTGGCAGCACTGGCTTGTAGTCTCCTCCTCCTCTGTGTGAGGGGGTCTGAAGCAGCTGCAGCTGAACACGTCAATAAGATGGCCAGGAAGAGCCCCTGGGAGCAGTGCATTTTATTTCCAAGAATTTCAAGTATTCCAACGCAGTGGGTGTCAGTAAAACTTTAAGGCACCCAACAGACCTACATTTGAGATGGGGGTTGGGAGCAAGGTGGTCTCAGGAGAGGGTGATTGCTGTAGGATGGAGTCAGTGGGAGCCAACTGGAGCTGTAGAAGAGTTGAAATGTGCAAGCTGGACAGAGCCATACCTGCTATTTTCTCCCTGCCCAGGCTCTCCCTCACCCCTAGCAAAGGCCTCTTGATTGCAGCTTCGACAGGCGGCAAAAGAAAGTTCTATTAATATCACTTCTAAGACTTTCTCCAAATATAGTCCATGCAGAATAAAATGGGCTGAGAGGAAGTAATTTACTTTCTAGAAAAACTGATTTTCCAAGACCTGGGCACACCTCTTCACACCTTCAAGAACACTGCCTAGCACATGGTCAGTACTCAATGGGCACTGACTGAATGAAGGAGTCAATGAATGAATGAATGAAGTGTACTTATTAAGCATTTACTATGTGCTAGATACTTTACTAAGTTTTAAATTCATTATCACATTGTAAAGGCACAGAGGTGTTAAGTGATTTGCCCAAAGTAATACAACTTGTAAATAGTAGACCCAGGATCCAGGATCCAGACCATAGCAAGCCAGCTCTTACTTCCTATAGGAGGCCTTCTCTGCCTCACCCTGGTGAGGGGCCCACTTTCTGTGTTCCTGTAGCACCCTGCAATTATCCCCACCTTAGCATCTACATACCAGACTTACATTTTTTTTTTTTTTAAGATTTTATTTATTTATTTGAGACAGAGAGAATGAGAGAGAGAGAGAGCACATGAGAGTGGGGAGGGTCAGAGGGAGAAGCAGGCTCCCTGCCGAGCAGGGAGCCCGATGCGGGACTCGATCCAGGGACTCCAGGATCATGACCTGAGCCGAAGGCAGTCGCTTAACCAACTGAGCCACCCAGGCGCCCCATACCAGACTTACATTTATGCTGACTTTTCTGTCATCTCCCCCACTATACTATGAGCTCCTGGATGCAGGGATTGACTCTTTGTTCGTGGCTGTATCCCTAGGGACACAATAGGCACAATACTTAGGATGCCACTCAATAGAGACATATCGAATTAACAAATGAACACAACTTGTTGAGAGGGAGCTGTACAGCCCGAACAGAGAAGGCAGAGTATGGGAAGAGTTTGATGGGCAAAAGCAAAGAAGTAGAAGGCAGTGTGTGGAGGACACCCCTTCCCCCCAAGGTGTTCTGTTTGTGTGCCCTGCAGGTAAACGTATTGCCTAGAGGGACTGTAACTAGTGGGGGATCGCAGAGCAAATTAGGGGGCACCGGGGTCTGGCAGTGGAGCATCTGTACAGCACATTGTGAGCACAGGATGAAAGGCATGCATAGAAAAGCAAAGATCACAGCACCATTTTTGCACAAATGAAACATTCCTAAATTAATACAAGAAGGGAGGTGAGGCTCCTAGAATCCGATACACTGCAGAAGATACCGGTTCCCTTTGACATTGCTTTAAAGTAAGTAGGTATGCAAGTAAAAGTAAGGCACGAGAGAGAGTAATAATCTCTTGTGTATATCTGAAACTTCTCCAGACCCACAATCTCCTGGATACACTCTGGGCAGAGCAGGGCTGAGAGGTGGACTGTACATTTAGGAAGGCATGAAGAAAGCCATAAAAGCTAGGAGAGGGTTGGGAATCACTCTCTTCTTGACCGTCACCAAAAATCCATTCTTGTGAGCACCAAAATCTGTCCAGTGGAAAGCAACAGTGCCCTCCAGCCTCTCAGTCAGGGAGGCTCACTCTTATCTCTCCATCTCCCACCATCACTAAGCCCTGTTCTTGCAAGGATTATGAGCCCCATGTGTGTAAAATTAAAAACCTAAACGTGATTTCTTCTTAGAGGTAATTCGTCTGCCCACCCCCATCCTTCCTCAACCCTCTGGCCCCCTCTCCAGGCCTAAACCTCTACTTAGCAGCTGGGTGCCTGTCTCCGACTGCTAAAAAACACCATTTGCTTTCTATATTCTGGGCTTTGCCAGAGGGGGCCTACTCCAGCCACAGCAAGACACACTAATGCTGACATTATTTTTACTGGCAACTTCACTTCTTGAAGGAGGATTCAAGTTCTATTTGTAGACTGTGAAAAAATAAAAACAAAAACACAAAACACAATGCATAGCTGAAAAAATATACTTTTGCACCTAGATGTCCTGCAGACATCTCAAAGTCAACAGGTCTCAACCTGCACTTGGGATGACTCTCCGGCCACCCCCTCAAGCCACGTCTTCATGCTCAGCTCGGTTGACAACGCCCCACATCCACCTTATTGCTTTAGCTGAAACCCTCAGACTCATTTGCCCCCATTTGCCCCTCCCTCCCTCCCCCTTTTCCAATCTGTCTATAAGCCCTGTGGATTTTACACTTGAAATGTCTTCTGAATCCAAGCCTTTCCCTCATCTCTGATACCTTCTGTCCTAGCACAGGCGCTGGCACCCATCTTTGTTGGGGTCTCTGCCTCCAGCATCCTCTAAAGGTCTCCACAGCAAGGCTCGAAATGACCTTTCCATTTAGTCTTATGACCAGCATCTTCCATGACAGCTCCTTCAGTCCATTTGGTCTGACCAAACTCCCCTGGATGTGCTGTCTCTCCCTGACTATGTTGTGTGCCTTCCTGCCTCCAGGCCTTCCCATACACCGTTGTCTCTTTCTTTGCTGGGACAGCTCCCACGCCTCCTTCCCTGGCTGCTCTCTCCCCTGTTGCTGCCGGACACAGGGTGTGGTTCCACAAAGTCCCTCAGCCCGCTGTGCCGCAAGGATGCACTGTGTTGTCACCCACTTTTCTAGATGACCAGCGACTTGAGAGCAGGACCAGGCTATAGTCAGCTTAGCACAACGTCCAGTAAGTGGTGGTGTAAGGAAGAAAGGAAAGAAGGAAACAAAATGGAGCCAAATGTCAATTTCACTGCTCTCAAGATCCACATATTGCCCCAAACCCCACTTTGTTTCTTTCAATGTCCCTTGAATGAAATCCAAGCCAGAAAGGAGAAACTGAGGGGACGCAGAGCAGACTTTGCAGCAGACAAGGTTCGAATATCCACATTCTGTCCATGGTGGTCCCTCGGACAGCTCACTTAACCTCTCAAAGCCTCAGTTTCCTTATTCTTTTTTTTTTTTTTTAAGATTTATTTATTTATTGAGAGGAAGGGGGAGAGAACACAAGCTAGGGGAGGGGCAGAGGGAGAGGGAAAGGGAGAATCTCAGGTAGACTCCATGCTGAGCACAGAGCCTGATATGGGGCTCGATTTCACAACTCTGAGATCATGACCTGAGCCTAAAGCAAGAGTCAGACACTTAACCAACTGAGCCATCCAGGTGCCCTCTCAGTGTCCTTATTCTTAAACACAGCATCATCAGCTTGTTTACAGAGTTGCCTTTACCTCTGATCAATGTAATAAGGTGTAAGCATTCTGATAACAGAACCAGGCATTTGGTAAGCATTCAATGAATAACATTTTTTATTATTATTCCTTATTACTGTCCTTAGTGATCTTTTACTGAATACAACTCCTCAAACTGTAAGACACTCCCTGCCCTGGTGAAGCTGGTAGTTGAGTTGGGGTAACAGATGAGCTGGGACAATAATGAGAGTAATTTTCTTAACCAGACTTATCAGAACTCAAGCATCACACTGACATGGTTGTTTGAAGCAAGAGTTATTTAGTTTGCCTACAGATTTCCTCCAGTGTTGCTGCCAAGGACTCAGAATTGTTTGTACTTGTGAGCTTTGAGTATAAAAAGCAAAGTCAGATCCAAGTTCCGAGTTCCAGAACTGAGTAACAGTAATGCACGTTAAATACCATAGTATTTTTGCTTCAGATAATAATAGCCACATTAAGTTGTTATAGTGACTGCCTCTGTCTCATCTCTGCAGGTGGCATGGGATTCGTCTGGAAGGAATCACAATCTGGAAAGGGGAACCCAGCTTCCTTGCCCCATTGGTTCAGCAGCTCAGAAAAATCCCCCACTTAGTTAAGATACTGTTCTTGAAATGTAGAGCTTTAGATTACACTGAGCAAAGAACAGGCCAGAGCCTGGGGTCCTTGGGAGTCGAGCAACATCGTGCCCAGCATTGTGCTGGACCTTCTTCAGTGGACGACTGAAGACCCAGCTTGAACAGAGAGGACAATCAGGCAGGTGTCTTATGAAGCCAACAGCCTCTCAGGGGCCACTGGGACTGCTATAGTGGATGAGGCCATGTCACAAGTTTGTCAACACCCAAGGCACAGGAGCCTTCTCAGGGCACAGGCAAATATCTGTAGCTGGAAAAAAAAATATTGGCTCCAATATACAAAAAAGTATGAAATCAAAATTATAAGAAGCAAAATGATAAAAACTGCTTTAAAGGGAAGCATCAGAAGTACTCAGTTCCCTCCAGGAAGTCAGGTTGAGAGCTCTGGACTCCTTGCAGGAAGCTAGGAAGTTTCTAATTGTGTGGAGATTTATTGTAGTGGTAAGAGGAAGTGATATTAAGACACAGAAACTGGCAGTTGGGGTTGACAAATGATAGCCAATGCATTTTAATCTGTTAGACACAAACCTACATTCAGAAACGGGTGAAAGAGAAACAAAATAAAAGTGTTCTGTAGTTCCCAGGGTGGGTTTGTGGTATTGTTTTTATTTGTTGTTGTTGGTTCCATTTTGGTCGAGAAATGCTGCCACAATTGTTTGATCTGCCCCAGGGAGATGGCAGCCTTGCAAAGCCAGACTGGGACACTGGTTTCCCAGCATAGTTGAGCCATTTATTCTTTCTTGGCTGTCTCCCTTCCTCCCCATTTCTCCTTCGAGTAAATGGCATGGCTCCAGAATGAGAGAGAAAAGAAGAGGTGTGTCAGGAGAGCACTTTCTCCAGTCAGGAGAGTGAAATTAACATACCGGCTGACGCTGGATTTGCTGGACCATACTGCTTGCTGTCAAGGGCCTTTCCACCATTCTTCTCACTTATTTCCCAACCCAACTAAAGGAGGGTCACTCAACAGTTAGGGATGCAGTGCTAGATCTCCTTATGTACAAATACTCAGTCTGCAAACTCTTGAGTATAAACACTGAGCTTTATCAGTTATCCTATGTTGTTTGTCCAAAATCAAAACCTCATCTCATTTCTTCTAATCTCACCTTATCCAGTCCACCCATCCATCTGTCCATCCTTCATCCAATAATCATTCTCTCTACCCAGCTTTCTGAGCACAAAGTTGGCCCACATTTCTTTGAAATTATTGGGTCTGTGCCCAGAGAATTCATTCATTCAACAAATCTCCATTCAGTATTTGTGACATGCCAAGCACTGTGCTAGGTTATTGGAATGTGGTGATCAGCCAGACCAACACTGTGTCTGCTCTAATGAAATTTATAGTCAAATAAAATGCCAATCAGTGTGAGGATTTGCCTAACCACTGCCCCCTTTGAACTGGATACTCTGAAGCCTATAATAGTATTTTTTTTTTTTTCACAACCACATAACACTGTTCATATTGAGCTTGCTGCCAACTGTAACACTTAGATTTCCTTTCTGACAAAAAGGAGTACACATGGAGGAAGGGGGATGCCATTGGTATTACTGCCAGATACATCCAACCTTCTAGAAGTTTCCATGTACCTGGAACATAATAGGCAGAAATATATGTTGGATGAATTTGTTGGCTCTATTTGTTTTATGTTTCATATTTAGGTTCAGCATCATTCCAGCCCTCTGCTATCTTTATAGAGCCTGATTTGTTATCTGATATAACCTCCTTCTTATTTGCTTTTTGTTTTTAATCTGAAAAGATCAAGAAAACCATCAAGATCTGCATCCAAAAGATGGAAAACTGAAATTTGGCTGTACCAGAAAGTTCATGTCAACTTCTGAACTTGTCAGAAGTAATCAAGAGTAGATTTTGTGGGTCCTTCAGAACTGGAAAGGAAAAGGAAATCAAACACTCAAGGGATCAATTTAGATTCATAAAAAATAGAAAAGAAGGAAAAGGAAAGCCAACAGAATTAACACTAGTTTGATTCAAAAATAAATTGCCATTTAAAAAAAAAAAATTTCTAGCCTTTTTTTTTTTTTTTTTTCCTGCACAAGACACTGTGGGACTGTATATAAAAGAGTAAATCAGAGCTGTGGGTGCCGAATCTCAATTCTCTATTTAAGTTTCCTCCTGCCCAGGAGTGACTCCAAGAAGGAAATGAATTCTCAGTGGGGGACCCTGTAGTTGATTAGCTTTTACCTTCCAGAGGAGATGTCAATCATGTTAATTGGAATCAATAGACAGCTGTTCAGGGGCCCAGGATAATTAAGCAAGTCATAAAGGGTAGAATTAGAGTTCCCTTTAAAATTAAAAGGGATCCCACTGTTTGCTAACATTTTAAGCCACTTTGGCTACCTAAGACCTATTCTGATTTAAACTCACTGATCAAAGAGAGGCCAACTTTTGTGTGGGGGAAGGAGAGCATATGCTTATCCTGTGGGAAAGAGGCAAATTCAGGCTTCAGCAGTGAACTTCCACTGCATTCCAAGGGGAATCTAAATTTGTTGGTTTTGAGCTGATGAGCCAAAATCTACAGAAATAGAGAGAGAGAGAATGAGTGAGCGTGCACACTAGCCCTCTGGACTCTTGACCATGTCATGCTTGCACACTCTGGTGTCCCCTGAACAACCTATAGAATCCATCATCTGTGAGCCAGGTCTTCTCAGAGGGCAGCATAGAGAAAACTTCACAGGAGCAGAAGGAAAGAAGACATACTGACAGCAAGTTACAATAACCGGACATCCCCATCCCCCCTTCAAAAAGATGCTCCCCCTGCCAGAGAACTTCTTCACAGAAATGCATGTGCATTTTTATGCCCCCTTTAAAACTTGAAAGGGAGCTCACATACCACCACCAACCTCCCCCCTCTCTCCCCACATACACATTTGCTTAAAGACGGAGAGGACTCCTTCACCCACATGGCAACATGAAAAGAAAATGAAATTCTGTCCCAGGGCTTGTGATTTTTTTTTCTTCCTTTTCCTGAGTCAATGAATGCCAGATGTTCTCACAAAACGTCTTCATATCTTCAGGACAGCCTGAAGAATACTACTTATTATTGCTCAGAAGTCAAGAGGCCATAATAGATTTATAAGAAGGCTGTGGTCACTCTTTGTGTCTCTTATACTTAGGTGATATATGTGGCAAGAGTCACAGACAGCTCCTCTTTCTACATAATTTACTTCTTCAGGGCCAATTAACTGGGTCAGATTAAGAGCAGAGGTGGTTTCCCGGCCTTAGGCAACAGAAAGCTTGTCAAGGCCAGCTAAGCCATACAAGACTTTCCAACTGTCAGAAGAACAAGAGGGAGGGAAAATGTCCAGAAGAATATAGAGTGTGAAGGCCAGTAAGCCCGTCTGTCAACAATCTGTAAAATGTGGTAGGTTATAGCCTCTTTGGCCTTGACCCGGCAACGCCTCAGTCCCAATAAGCCATCACGCTGTTGAGGTCTTCCGAGGTGGAACTGGGCTCTAAGTAGAAGGAAGGTAGATTTCATTCCACACCATCCAAGCTTCCTCTCAGACCACTGCTGAAACACTGCATCATCGCCTCTGCCTTGTGCCTACAAATTCAATCAGCCTTTTCACAGGGATCACCCACCTTCCTCCGCCCCACTCTGTTTTCAAAGCACGGGCGGATGTTGCAGAGAACCACCACCTCCAGGTACGCATGCGAAAAAGCACCGATGCCCATGGGAAAGCGGGTCGTGTTTGGTCTGGACATCAAAGAGGCTCGGCAATAGGCACCGGATGAACCATGTCAGAACCAGACCCTGGGCGGCTGGGGCCTCAGCAGAGGGTGCTTTACCTGTGCAGTCTGCTGTTTCCTGTGCTTGTGAATACTCTTCTCAAGTAAGCTCTGGCCTACGCGGTGGCCTCCCTTTCCTAAGGTTTTCCAACCAAACAAGACACTATTGATTTCAGCTTGGCTCCCGAATGAATGAAGGGTCAATAGATTAGGTTGGGAAAACAGGCTTCTTCCTTTTCCTCCACAAGGAAAACTCAGGTTGTGTCTGTGGCTCTAGTTTTTAAGAAATCAACTGAATTCAGTAATTTGATTTCCATTTTGGCTTCTGGTCTGAATTTTGAGGAAGGTAACATTCCCTATTTACTCATATGGTTACCTTTTTTTTTTCCCCATTTCTTCCTCTCTAAGGAAGTTCTTTAGGATACTAAGATTTCTTTGGATGATGGGCTAAGCATTTGAAGAAGAGAAACAGGGATCTTGTGTTCTACATCCTGTATGATATACTCTATATTTTAGTGAATGGCTCCACCCTCCACCTGATCACATAAACAAAAAACGTGGGAATCTTTCTAGGTCACCACCTCTCCTTCAGACTTTCACATCTGCTTAGCTTCTAAGACTTATTGAATCCATTTTTATTTGACTCTGGAATTTCCCCTTTCTTTCCCTTTAATCTCTGTTATGGGTTAAATTATGTCCCCCCAAAAGATGTATTGAAATCTAAACCCCTGTGCTATGGATCAAATATTTGTGCTCCCCCGCAAAAATCATATGTTGAAACCTAATGCCCAATGTGATGGTATCAGGAAGCGGGGGGGCCTTTGGGAGGTGCTTAGGCCATAAGGGTGGAGCCCACATGAATGGGATTAGTGCTCTCATAAAAGAGGCCCCATGGACCTCCCTAGCCCTCTTTCTACCATGTGAGGATACAATGAAAAGTCAGCAGTCTAAATTCTGGAGGAGGGTTCTCATCAGACACTGAATCTGCCAGTGCTTTGATCTTGGATTTCCCAGCCTTTAGAACTGTTAGAAATAAATTTCCGTTGTTCATAAGCCACCCAGTTTGTGGTATTTTGTTATAGCAGCCTGAAAGGACTAAGACACCCCAGTGCCTGTGAATGTGCCCTTGTTTCAAAATGGGGTCTTTGTAGATATCATCAAGATGAGGTCATTAGCACGGACATTAGTCCAACATGAGCAGTGTTGGTGTAAGAGGAGGGAAACACCATATGTAGACAAGGACACAGAAGGAGAAGACAGCCATGTGAGGACAGAGGCACAGACTGGAGTGATGCAGCCACCAGCCAAAGCACACTTGGGGCCATGAAAAGTTGGGAGAGGCAAGGAAGGATCCTCTCCTAGAGACTTCAGAGGGAACATGACCTACCCATACCTTGACTTCAGACCTTTGTCCTCCAGAACTGTGAGACAATAAATTTCTGTTTTAAGCCCCCCAGTTTGGGGTAATCTGTTACAGCAGCCTTAGGAAACTATTACACTCCCCTAATCCAGGCCCACAGGGTCTCTTAAGACTAATATTTTCTTCCTCTGACAGACACATCCTCTCCACTGGGACCAGTGATTTTCTTAAAAGTTTATAGTTATTTCAAGATGAAGTCCAAACTCTTTAATGTTAAAAAGGTCCTTCTTAATCTGGCCCTATCTGCCTCTCTAGTTCCTGCTTCTCCTTCATGAAAATCATTTACTCCAGCCATATGGAGGGGCATCTGATATTTGCTTGTGCTGTTTAAAATACTTCAACCCCTTGCTTGCCTAACTCCCATACATCCTCCAAGTTACAGCTCCTTTGAAATCCCTTCCTTGAAAGCCCTGACCTAGGGGTCCATTTTCTGAGTAGATCATGCACACCTTTGTTATGTTTGTTACCATGTTGAACAAGTATCATGGAGTTTTCTAGATCTTGATTTCTTCAAGGTCACGGATTACTCTGTGGCCCCAATGCCTGGGGTACTGGCTGGCAAATAGGGAGTTGGTGAATGTTTGTTGAGCAAATAAATTTGAAAAAATGAGTGATTGATTCTCTGGTAAATTTTAGTATGTTGTTTCTTCAGGTAGAGGGAGAAAGGCATCAGTCTAGTCAGTCCAGATTCCCAGGGATGCCAACCATAAGCCAAATAGCACTCTAGGTACTGGAAAGAAAAACACCTTGCTTTCTGGAATCTTCCATTGTAGGGAGATGAATAATTGACTCAAATAAGTAAATTTCAGATAAAAATACATGCTAAAAGAAATAAAACAGTATAACCTGTTTCCGCCTCAAAAAGGAAGTAACATTTTGAATTAGACTTGAATAATGTGCTAAGTCGAAAGCCGGTCATTTGGGCAGAGGTTGAACAAAGGCCCAAAGGACATCCTGACTTGTTCAAGTAAGATCAAGAAGGCCAGAAGAGGCTGCAGCTTAGGAAGAGTGCTGGGCATAAGTATGAGAACAAGTCAGAGAAGTAGGTAGTGGTCAAAACATGTAGGGCTTTATCAGCCATGGTAAAAAAAAAAAAAAAAAAGGGATTTTATTCTAGATACAATGGGCCATCAGTGGAAGTGGGCTCAGGCAAGACAGGATCTGACCTTAGTTCTCAAAAGACTGTTCTGGCTTCTCCATAGATATTGATTGTAGAGGGCAGAGTAGAGTCAAGGAAGCTGGTTAGATAGCTTCCATACAATTCCAGGTGGGAGCTGAAGGGGGCTTGGAGAGGGCAAGGGAGTGCGGATGTTCCATTTTTTCTTCTTGGCATAAGACTATTGCGCAGAATGGGGCCTGAGTAGGCTCTGAAACCTTTGTTGTGGGCAGTGGGAGCCTCCCTTCCTCCGAAGCCCATTGGATAAGGAGAGGGCTCCTACTTGATTCAGGGGCCTTGTGGATTCTTGGCTGGGCAGGTTTCCCAGCCAGGAGAAGGGGAGTCCAAAAGATTCCTCAATTATTATGCCAGTTTTTATTCCTTTTGCACTCCATTAAATATAGATGTTTATACATACTTACATATCCATGTGCTGCCTTCCCAAGCCACCTTTGGAGAGACTCAGGGATAATTGATTTGTCTTTTCAATGTGCGTTGTTGAGTGATTTCGACATCACATTGCTATCAATAGAGGGGTTTGACTTACAAATTATTAAGTGCTTACAGCAGATCGTTGGCCACCTCCCAGACATTCATAGCTGGCAACCTCTTAAAAAAAAAAAAAAGATTAAATGAAGCTCACAGTGACTTCAGCATTAACTGCTGGCTTCCAGGATTCGTGCCTATTTGAGGCAGAATTCCTGCTGTTCTTGCAGCTGCTGATTTCATGGTTTCCACTTTATAATCACTTTAAGGGACAGGGGAGCAGATTGGTGGAGCTGATGGTGCCCCGTGGCTGACTTCAGAGCCTCGTGGAGGAGAAGGGCGCCCGAGCAGGGGAAGCTGTACAGTGTCACAGAAGGTGCGCTCAACCCAGAGTCAAAACAGCCACGTGCTTCTCCCAGCTGTGCCACCAACAAGCTGTGTGACCCTGGAAGGTCTCTTAACCTCTCTGAGCCTCAGTTTTCTCAACTGGAAAATAGGAAAATGTTATTTACCATACCTGTCTTATGACAAAAGCAAGCATGCTATAAGTGAAATGGTGTTAATATTTAAAAAAATATTTCCCGATATATTTCCCCTTTTCTGGTAAACAAGATCCTTTCTCTCTATCCCATCTGTCATTAAGGCCACATAGAGGTTTAATGTTCCAGGAAAGAAAAGAGCAGCTTTGACCTATAACCCGGGGAAGGTGAGAGGAGGATATGGCAGAGTGGTGAGTTTCCTTCTATCAGGAAAAGAAAAGAATGCTCTTTGGACAATATAGGAGAAATTTAGAGGGGCCAAGCCTTGGGGGTACTTGGCAAAGATAACCCTGAGCTGACGCCTGGAGAACAGGTCAAGGACAGTTACCTGAGCTAGACTGGGGAGAAGCTGAGTACATTGGGGCCCTACCCTGTCTTCCCTATGTTGCCAAGTGCCTGGCACCAACATGGGCAGCTAGGGAAGCCTGGAAGTGGTGATATGGTGGGCTTAGCCAGAGAATCCCGAAGTAGAGTTTTGAGAATGGAAAAGTGAAGAGTGCCCATGAACTCCCTGGGGGTTGGGGATGTGGAAGGTGGCTAAGGGAGCCAGGGGCCCATCATGAGGTTAACATGTGGGGGATAAAAGGATTCTTTAGTGGAAGCAGAGGAAAGAATACACCAGGGGGCTGGAAGGAAAACATGTTTGAGCCACAGAGAAACTGCAGAAGGTAGGTGGGGCCCAGGCTCAGAGGGTGGGTGGGGTGGGTCATCAGGACTCCCCACTGGGTGCAGAGAAGAGACCACAAGTTTCATCAGTCATGGACTCCAGCAATGGATGCCAGATGACCAGGATGGAGCAGCACATGGATCTAAGGATCTTATGTCTACCCCTGCCATTAGAAGTATGAAAGTTTCCCCTCTATGCCCACAAGAAACTATATTTTTTTAAGATTTATTTATTTATTTGAGAGAGAGAGAGCCCGAGCCAGCGGGGGGGGGGGGGGGGGGATGGGCCAGAGGGAGAGGGAGAGAGAGAAGCAGACTCCCCACTGAGTCTGACCCTGAGATCATGACCTGAGCCGATACCAAGAGTCGAAGCTCAACCAACTGAACCACCCAGGTGCCCCCCCAACAAAAAACTATTTAAGCAAAAAGAGATAGCTTCTCTTTTCATTGGAAAGGTTGGGGATTTCCCCCTCCCCTTGAGATCAAGACGAGATTGGCTATAGAACATGAGTTACCTGGTTGCTTGCCCCTCTGTGTAGTGAATCAAAAGATCAGCCCTATTCCATGAGGTATAAAGAGTGGAATTTCCTTCAATGTCAAATGAGATGAGTATTATTGCAGATGTAGGGACTGCCCTGCTCGTACATGAAAAGTCTCCTCCTCACACTGCTTCTCAAACATTCTGCCTGTCAAGAGAGCGGTCTCTGGAATGGCTTCTCCCTGAGCCTGTGACATCCACTCTATGAATGTGATGGGGCAGAATGTGAGTGCATATGCACTCATAGCCTTCCTCCCCAGCAGCATTCCCGTGCAGACTTTTTGTTGCCTGCTTGCTTCTACTGCACTGCTTGGAGTTCTGGTGAGGGGTGTAGACCAGGGGAGGGGTGCCTGCTCCCCTGAGTCACATGGGAAGGCAGAGTTAGGAAGAAACTAGATCTGAAAGGTAAGAGCAGGTCAAGGAGAACACAACAGCTCAGGCTACATTTGGAAGAACATTTGGGGGAAACTGGGGAGCAGGCAGCAGCTACCTGATCAGTGAGATATAGAGAGAATTCACAGAAATTTTGTTGTGTGATATGAATGTAATTCTGTGCTGTACCATTTGAAAAACTGTTTTAAGATTGAGATCCTGGGGCATTCTTTTTGAATGTTGGTCTGTGGTTCCATCTGAATGCTTCGCTGTGCTGGGACAGGCTGTGGAGCAACTTGGCTTTCTATGGATTGCAACAATTTATGATTCTGTTTCTTACTCTGGCGACACCCTACCTCTGACGTGGGTGAGCGAGCCTTCCCCTGTCTCTCACTCCTTTTATGAGATTCAGACAGGAGGCTGAGCCGAGGAAAGAGTAGGATGGCCTCAGATTTAGAAAGAGCACCCCATCCGCATCGGGGAAAGGACTCTCTACTGCTCCAGAGGGTGGCAAGGAAGAGCATCCAGAATATTCCATGCCAGGAAGCTGCCATCTCAGGTCCCTCTGCACTGACCAAACATAGTGAGGATGCTGCAATGTGCAGTGAGGAGCACAGGTGCTGGGGAATTTGCCACAAGAACTGGTGAGAAATCCTGAATAAGAGGGTTCCCTTTAAAGCACAAGCTCCAAGAGCACTCGCTTTTGTCCTGACTGATCACAAGCTTATGGCATCCTTTACTTCTTAGTAGAGAAGAACTCGCTATCAAATCTTCCTGGCAAACAGAAAGCTGCCATTTCTTCAGCTCTAGAGGACCAGAGATCCTTCAAAGGACATGATATAATACAAGCACCTCTCCTACTTCCTAGGAGCAAAGTCAGGCAGCTCCCCCTTCACACCTACTTGACAACAGGGATAACAATAGCAATATTCCTTAAGCAATTACTACCTGACAGGCACTGGACCTGGCATTTCAAAAGCCAGGCATTTCATTATCCATTTAATCTTACAGCAAGCCTGCAAGGGAGCATTAGGATACCCACTGAGATGTCAAGTCATTTATCTAAGTTGCACTGTTAGGAAGTGGCAGGGTAGGGATTTGAACCAGTGCAGTCTGTCCCAAAGCCCTATACTCTTATCCCCTACTATACTGCAGAAATCTCAAAGGGGCTGTCCCTTGGCTTCCTTCGGCCCAGAGACATACTTAGTATGCACAGCACAACATTAAAAACAATTTTTAAAATCGGCTGCTAATATTTTAAAGATGGGAGATTAGATCTTTAAAAATCCAAATTTCTAGCTTGACTTAAAACACAATTAAAGACCTGAGTACAACAGCTCTACATTATTCTGGGGCCCAACAGGTGAAAGCTGGCAGGATTTGGCTGGCTTCTGTCCCAGCCCCGCAGGTATGTGAGTTCTCTAGTTTTGTGTATGGCCTCATGTCACCACCACCTTGGGTATAATTGCAGCATGAGCATCTTGGATCAGGACTGTGTGTCTCCTGCTCTCTATTATACCAAAGGATGCAGCTCTGTCACCTGCTCCTTGGTGAGATTCTAGTCTGAGGTTGACCAGAAGCCCAGCTGCAAGCAGAGAAGAACCTACAAAGACAGGATAAAAGCAATGCTCACCAGGCTGTGTGAGGCACTGATCCCAGTCAGGTCTGATCCACGGGGCCTGGGTTAGAAATCTGGACAGCTCTCGAGTGCTGCTGGGACCCCCCCTCCACCTGCCTCCTTATGATGAACTACTCATCTGTCTTAAATGGGAACTGCAGTGGTGCCCACATAGACTGTGGGGTCCTAGACACCTGGGCTGAAGTCCTGCATAGTCACTTCCTAAGCTATGTCCTTGAGCAACTTTGTAACCTCTCTACACCCCAGTTTTCTTCATTTGCAAATGGGGTAGTAACAGAATCTACCTCATTGGGATGCTGTTGAGTATTCAATGAGGTAGTTCACTAGCACAGTGTCTAGAATATTCAATAAACAGAAGCAACTCTTATTTTCCTATTACTGTTTCCTTCCTGGGCGATTTAGAGGGATTTTCAATTTAGTCCAGGGAGGAGAATGCTCCTTTACAATGGGGTGGATGCTGTGTGTGGCTTCAGTGGTGTCTTTGTAGGGCTCTTTCAGCAGTTTGGTCCATGCGCCAAAGAGAGAAAGGCTCTGAATTGATGCTTCCCATATGCTGTACATGTGATTGGATGTTGACTGGTGACACATGTTGGACTGGAACCCTGGGCTTCCTGGTTTAGGTCTCTATCTCTTCTGTGTGATTCTCCCCTTACCCATAACTTAGAGGCCCACTTACCTACCACTCGGTTCCCTACCGTCCACCCTATAGTCCTGACTGCACAGAACGTCCTGTTAACCACACATATGAGAGTGGATGGAGAGACATTCTTACGCAGGACAGGAATCCCCTGTCCTGTGGTCTCCACCTGACCTTACTACAGAGCTCTAATAGAGTCCCAGACAGGAGCTCGGAAGGCCAAGAATGGCTTCATTTCTGTCATATCAGTCATTGACAATGTAGCACAAAGAACCTTGAGTGCTTGGACTAGGAAGACTTGAAAACAAGCATCAGTGAGATGATGCCAGACCTTCCTGGGAAAATCCTGGAACATCATTCATCTAAGGTCATGACTTATGCCCCAAGAAACATCCTCCCTTCCCTGCAGCTGCAGACCAGTGTCATGATGATAGAATCATTCCCCACCCCCACCCTCCGCCCTCTAGGGTCAGGAAGGTACCCAGGGAGGCTGAGTCTATCCCTCTCCTTTGGGGATAGTTAGAGTCTAGATCACTGCAGAAAACACTCCAGAGTTCTTTTGACAGACATTTGCCAGTCATCCTTCTTCGCAGAATCCTTACTGCTGGAAGATAAGCCCACCCAATTTGTTCAGTGCTCACTAAAGCTTTAAGAACTACCGAGTCTACACAGATGTTTAGGAAAGACTTTGGTAACTGCCTCATCCTTTTCCTTACCTTCATGGTGTAGACAAGGAGTCACATCTTTGAGTCCTGACCTTGACCCTATACAACTGGCCTCTTCTCTCTCTCTGATTTTATTCTCTTCCACTCCCCCTCCCCTACTCACTGTGTTCTCACCACACTCACCACCTTTCTGCCCTTTGAACATTTCAAGTCCAGGCCCTTCTTCTTGCCCTTGTCACCAGTCCCAATTACACCATTCTTTTGTGTTTTCTTATAATTTTATACTTTTGGAAATTATTTCATTTATTCATGTGTTTGGTTCTTACAATCTGTCTCTCCCCAAATTCCATGACAGCAGAGGCCCTGTCTATGAGTTTTTGTCACCTGTGAGTCCTCCTGACAGAGAGTTGGGCCCAGTAAGGTGCTGTTGCAGTCATTTCCCCATTAATGTGCCCTCCCTGCCTTACCCACCTGGAGAAGTTCTCAACATAGCCAGGGGTGGGGAGAGAAAGACCTTTACCTGTGAATGAGAGGAAGGACCAGGAAGAGTAACAAGACCAACATAGAGAGACTCTGTGTGTGTGTGCGCACATACAAACCTCTTTAAAATCAAGTCTTTGCTAAGCTGTTCCCTTACATTTCAGAATGGAAACATTACTTATATGAACATTACTTGTATGCCCTGTTTTTAAAAAATGCGTGTATTGGTTATCTGCCAAGCTTAAATATGATGCTTGGGACCAGTTAGCACCCTAGCTGCTGCAGATGCCCAGAGGAGGGAGGTCTGGAATCCTAAGTGTCAGCGGAGCCCCAGAATCCGCTGTGCACAGAGGGCCACAACCTGCCATGGCATGCCAGACCTTGACATTCAGTTTCGTATTCTCCAAGGTCACTTAGTTAAATCTCCTTTGTCTGGCTTGCTCCCCAGCGTCCCATGAGAGCCACGTCTGGACGGAGGGGCTGTGGATTTCTTTCCTACCAGGGGCAGGTGATACCCTTCAGAATTTCTTCTCCTCTAGGTCTCTGCTCCTTCATTCCTCCCACGTTCTCTTAATTCTTTGGTGGCTGTTGGAAGGAGTTGAGACAGACTGTTCAGAGCCAGGCGCCCAAACACTGCCACATTCCAGCTGGCCTCTGGATGCTCTCGCCTGGTCTTTACACCCTGCTGGTGACAACTAGCTCCACAATCCATCCCACCTGCAGCCACAACTGACATCCTCCCGTGTGTGCGAAAGAGGGAGATCTCAGTGAAAGTTTTATGTGTGTGATGCGGACACCATAAATCAGGACCCTGGCAGTATTTAAATCTGTGAAATGCAAAGGGAATTTAAATAACAAGCCAGCTACACAGGCAGGTGGCCCCTGAAGCTCCGGAATGTTCATCTCACGCTAACGGCTTGCACATTTATATTGCGCCACCAAAAGCAGGGAGCAGGAGTGGAAGGTGTTAACAGCTACTGCAAAATATTTCTTTAAGGATACATTTCCTCCATTTCCTCTCAACATAAATTCTGACAAACACAAATGCTGCATTTATCCATGAAATCATGTATCTGGGAGGACTGCTTTTAATTTATGGAATGATTTGAAAAAGCAGTCCTTTAATCTATACCGGGAGTAGTTGGTTAGTGTGATGTAATTAGCAGGGTAAATTATTTTCATTAGGAAAGGGTTTAAGGCATGAAACCAGCCCATTACACAGGAACACCTTCCCATTCTGCTCGGTGTCAAAAAAGTGGATTCTGTTGCTCCCCTCTAAAAAGATAAGCAGATGCACTTTCTTGGATTATTAAAGGTCAGACTTAACTCTTACCACTCACCTGTGACTTCCTGGAAGGACCCTAATTGAAGTGGGACGGGAAGGGAAGGGGACAGAACACACAATCTTTGCCTGCTGGAACATTTCTTGGCTCTGGGCCACTGCCTTTGGATTCTTTGGGTGGTTGAAATAGAAACTTGTCTTCTCTGTTTTAGTCCAATAATACCAACGGTGGTCACATTAGTGAATGCCCACTATGTGTGAGGCCCTATAATATGCAAGTATTTTTAGACACATGACCTTTTTTGCCACTCATAAAAACCCAGCAGATGTATTATGCTTTTTTTTTTTTTTTTACAGAGATGGAAACTGAGGCCAGAGAACATCTCTAGTTACATAGCTAGAAAGTGACAGAGTCAAGATTTGAACCCAGGTGCTCTGCTACCAAATTTAATGTACTTTTTATGCAATGCTGCCTGTATGCTGAGCATTAACGCTGCTCATGCCTGAATGCAGCTATAAGGAGGGGCAGTCTCTTCCCTCTGTGAACATCTGTCCTGTGAAGCTGGATTTCCTTCCATATTGACTCAGTTCTAGGAGCACTGTCTATGTTTTAGGGACTGGCTGTGGATGAATCCTTTTGGACATTTCATATAGACTCCCAGTATGGTATAGCTATTAGGGACCAAGTTCAAAATTCTCATTTTACAGATGGTGACATAAAAGCCTCGGAGGGCTTTTCCTGGTAGTTTTGAAACTAGAGCCCAGACTAATTGCTCATCTTGACACTTTGAGTTTTGACCTTTCACTCCTACTATTTAATTTTATCCTCAGAACTTCTTCTTTGAAGAAGGTGTGGAAATTATTACTACTGTCCTTGAAGAAATGGAAGCCCAGAGGGGCAAAGTTCGTATGGTTACAAGTTGTGTATGATACTGGTGGAGAGGTTCAAAGCGGGAATTATTGATACTACCTACAATTCTCAAAGAGCATCCCTTAGAGAGTCTTAGATGTTCATAAGAAGTAAGATTAATGCCTCTCTCAAACCAGTTTCAAATGCAGTCAAATCTCCCTTCCAACTACCAGATAAATATTCAGCATCCACCTTTACAACTGCTACTGTTTATAGGGTATCATAAAGGGTGCTAGAATCAAAAACGACAGAACAAATTCTCCCTACTCCACCCCAAGTGAGTAATATGGAAGCTATCATGCAGAGCAGGGCCCAAGGTTCATGTCAGAGTCCTCATAAATCCATTTCCCTCCACTTGGGTGGCTCCTCCTAAGTGTTTGTAAAGTTAAGCCAATGTCCTGGTATCCCCAGAAGTTCCGAGCCTATGTCCCTTGGGAACAAATTGGAGGAGCCTGACCACCAAAGCCATCCTCTTTTTGACTTGACCTTTGACTTGACCATATCAGGCAACCCACTCATTGCTGGGGCATTTGGAGGTCAAGTCACCCCCCAACACTCAAGATGTCCTTGGGTCCTAAGAGTGCTTCTATTCCCATGGTATTGTGGGTCAGGATGAAGGTGGGATATCTGCAAATCCCCCAAGAGGGCCCATTCCATGGGAACTATAAGACTTCTTTCTAACAGAGCGTGCACCTCTCCCTGCTTGTCCTATCAACAAAGAGGGAGGGTGAGAGGGTGAGGGCAGTCTCAACAGTTACATCAAAACTACTTATTAAAAAATAAAAAAAAAACTATTCAAAAGAGACATGTTTCAACAGAAAACTGGACACCATTCTGCACAGTCACTTAAATGATAATAATAGTGTCTTTCGTGAATGCCATCTTTGTGCCAGGCACTGTGTTTTATAAGCGTTAGCACATTTGCTACTAAAGAAAACTGTGAGATAAATGTCATCATCTCATTTGACAGATGAGAAAACCAAGGCTCAGAGGAGTGAAGTGACTTGGCCCAAGTTCACAAAGCAAGTAAATGGCAGAGCCATTACTAAGACAGGGTCTAACTATAATAACACAAATATCACCTGGCAAAGACATTTAAAAATAGCTTTGGGTAGTTAGTCTGTAATTTGTTGTGTATACTTTGCTGGATTTGACTGCAGTGGTATCATATTTTCCCAATCCCAAACCCAGAGTTGATCCTATCCTCTCCTTAAGCAGGAAGCTACATGGCCAGGAAGTTATGTTTTTTTGGTAAAGTAGGATACCCTGAGCCCCTCAACGGGTAGTTATACCAAAATTAACATCATAACACGGAATGGGCAAAGGACAGGAGAGGCAATCCCCCAAATCAGAAATTCAAATAGCCAACACATGCATGAAAAAAAGTTCAATCTGACTTGTATGGAAAGAAAAAAGCTTAAATAAAATCAACTACCATCCTCTGTGCCTTGAAACCTAGAAAAGAATATTAACCATAAAAATGATAATTCTCAAGAGCTGGAGAACATAAGCAAAAACATTAATATTCTCTACTCCCTTTGACCTGCGTCTAAAATATTTATCCAAGGAAATAATCATGGTAGTGTTCAACTATATTTCTAAAAGGATATTAATTGCAATGTTGCTTATAATAATATAAGTCTTAAAAATAGTTCAAATGTCCAACCATAGGCATAGATTAATAAATTATGATACATCTATGTAATGACATACTTTACAGATCTTAAACAATGATTTTGTATAAGATGATTTAATGACATGGGAAAATGGTCATGAAATATTGCTAAGGCAACAATATGATGTCATTTCTGAAAAAAAAATGTGGAGATAAATATACGCCTAGAAAAAGACAAGAACAAACATGGAATATTAATAGTAAAACAAATTGTGATCATTATTCTGTTCCTTCTAGGAATTTTAAAAAATTTCCACAATGACCACATCTTTGTGGTCAAATGACCACATATGTATATGAAGAATGAAGACTAATTACTCCACATAGATCATGGGGCTCCCTACGTCACATATAGGGACAATTCAGTCACATGACACCTGTCAGGTGAAAGAGTTGACAGGCAGGGGGAGGAGGCTGAGAGTTTCAGTTCTCAGCCCGATGCTGGGATATGGTGGCTGAGCCTTTGCATCAGCCATTTGCAAGCTCACACACACACCTCTAGTTGGCTGGGCCTCCCAACTTACTTCCTAACTAGAGACCTAGATACACCTGCGGACGTATTCCAGGTGGGTTCAGCTTGTGAGGGGCCTCTGGTGTCAGAGGAGTGCGGCGGAGGGTGTTTTGTACAGCACTCCATAAAACACAAGGACGTGGCTCTGAGAGACAGCACTCTATGTCCCCGGCACGTTCCTGTGTTTGCAGGCTTCCTGCCTCCAACACAAAACAGCGGCTCTGTTGTGCATGCAAAGAAGAAGAGATAGGCTGAGGCCAGCTATACTGTGAACACACAGGGCAGTAAACCGGGCTGGAACACTTGAGGAAAATTATTTAGTTATGATCATTATTAGCCACTTTTCATCACAATAATGAACTAATACAGCAGTACTTATGCTTGGGAAAGTCAAAGAGGATCCATTAAAAATCTAATTAAAAGCCAGTCCTTAAGAAGAATCATGGCTTATTTATCTCTCTATTAGGTAATATAAACTGGTGAACTGTGAAGCTTGGAAATTTTCCACCAGTCAAGCTGGTAAGGACTATTCCCTGTTCGGCTGTAAAAGTACAATAAATCCTACTTTAAGGGAACTCTTGCTATGTTTTAAGAAGAGAGACAATGAGGGAGGAAAAAAGTGAGGGAGAGAGGAAAAAAAAGTCAATAACAAGGTTTCTTCATTTATATCTTGCCATTTTCCAAAAAAGTCCCATATTTATACTTCCATAGAAAAAAGTATGAAAAGTAGTCTTTTGGTAATAGACTTTAGGATCTAGACTGGTTAATAATTCTTTACTATGGGCGAACCACTGAGCTAGGTGCCAAAATAAAGAGCTTAAAGTAAAAGGCAACTAAGGTAGGACACTAAGATGAAGCCTGGGGTAAAGTCAGAAGACAACATCGATCATCAGAGCGACCTGTTTAAGGAGGGCTGTAAACTATACTCTGAGCTTCCCAGTGGCCAAATCAAAGAGAGATGTAAAAGTTCAAAATGTAGCAATCCCTCTATAGAAAAAAAGTCCTTTCTGGCAACCAAAAGCTGGAAGGAATTTCTTCTGTGAGTTCCAAACAAACAAACAAACAAACAAACCAAACCAAATGTCCCCAACAATACCCTTTGAGAGGCCATGTCCTGGCAAGTTTCCATACTGTTTCTTAGGATGCTCCTTGTCCAGCAAGTCTCCAAAGGCCTAAAGCAATGAGGTCCAGGTAGCTAGGTGTCTAATCAGACAGAGAGTCGAGGAGACTGCCTGTGGCCGAGCACACCTGGGCGTGTGCACGCATACACAACACATTCACAGCCCACCCAGCAGGAGAAGCTTTGCCATAGTGCTTCAACTCTTATTATTGGGAACCTCCTATTAAACATGTAAATTTTAAAAGCCTCAAAAAGAGTGCAGAATCTTTTTCTTATGATCCCATAGGAAAAGGTTACCTTCTAACATCCAGCAGCTCAGGGGCAATTCAATTTCAATTAATAAGTTCGTTGGGCTTGTTTTCAGCCTCTACGACATACAGAAGAAATAAGCAGACAGCATAAAGTCTGCTACAATGGAGAAGGCACAGCTGGGAAATAATATGGACAGCTGTGACTCCTTTACTGACTAGCCGGACACAGGCAACATGCTCTATGGAATCCTCGTAATAACCCGTAGAGAGAGTTACAACCACTAGCCCTGATTGACAGAAGAGGCACATATCAAGAGGCACAGAAATCCTCAGAGTCATACACTGGAATTGAATGCAGGACCACCTGTCACGGAAGGGACTGACTTCTAGATGCTCTCATATAACGAGCAGAAGAGACACATGCGGCTGGCAGGTGAGGCATGCGAAGAGGAACCGCCGTGGAGGGCCCCAGAAAGCTCGAGGCAGGAGATCTGCAATCAGAGTCACTTTAGGATCAGAGTCAGCAGACTGAGCATTGGCACTGAGGGCGCATTCGGTCCTCATCTGTTTCCCTGGTGGCTTTCTGGGTTGACTACGTCCTGGGTCCTGTGCAATTCACTGCAGAGTGAGGGCACCTGCCCTGGGTCCCTGAGGAACTCAGACTTGTAGAAGTGGTCCCAGAGGGCTTGGGAGCCTGGGAGAAAGGTGTCTAACTTCCACTGGGGGCTTTGCATACTCTGCGAGTAGTAAGACGATTAGAGGTAGAGGCAATGTGACATGCAAATGTGGAAGAGAGCATACACTATTCGGGGTTTGGTGAGAGTCAAGGGAGGTGACAGAATGAAAGGAAAACGAGAGAGTGTGAAGAGTGTGGGACACATGAGGACAGGCAAGCAAGCAGGGGCTTTATTCTGAGAGCAGTGGGGAACTGTGAAGGATTTTAAGCAGGATTAAGTCAAGGTCAGAGGGAAGTGTTAGAAAGGTCACCCTGCCTGTATGGAGGGGGCACAGGAAGGTGGGATGAAGACAGGGTAGCCACGACAGGCTGGGCAGAAGGTTATGGGATGTGGAAGAGGGCAGCAGCAGTGGGAATGGGAAAGGAAGGGGAAAGAGATGTGGGTAAGATGAAAGTTGAAGCAGATTACACCCTGAAGGTGGCAGGTGATGCAGAAGGGACCTGGGGCTTTCGGGGGCTCAACACAGTGATATTGTGGGGCTGGCAGGATTCAGGTGCTAGGTGCAGGAGGGCACTGGATGTTTCTGGCGTTTAGGGAGTATCCCAGGGATGAGATTCCCCTCACAGAAGCTGCTTCCTGTCGCCATGCCGCTGTCTGAATGTTTAACTCTGCTTCTTGCCCAGATGAAGAGAAAACTTTGATCACCGCACATCCTGTATGAGGTACAATCTCAGGCTGTCTCCTGTCACTGACCATATGTTGCAAAGAGGACTAAAATTTGAGGTTTCGGCTAAAAGTCTCGCCAGGGAAAAGCAAAGGCAAACTTGAACTAATTGCTCCGCTGGTTGAGATGACCTTTCGAAACAAGTCTGAACTTTTGTCAGCGTGTTACCGGTATTTCCATCAGGAAGTATTTCAACCAGCTAATGTTTTGCCAACTGGGAGGACCGAGTGTTCGGTTCAGCATCAGGGTTTCTGTGCTAATCTGACCTTCTGAGGTATTTAAAGATGCAAAGGCCAGATTCATCACTTGAGTTCCCAATCCCATCGCCTGAATGCCATTGTGCTGTGTTCACCAACACGTGCCTAGACTTTCTCCATACCTTTTCCTCCAAACACAGAGCCTGATGCCCCAACTTTCAAACTGATCTTACAGATGTTTTAGACTCCCATGCTGCTGAGCCCCCTTAATCATCGTCAACCCTCTTCCTTAGATTGTGGCGCAGTTAGGCACTTGGGCTTTGGAGCCAGCAGACCGGGTTGGCTGCGCGTGGCTTCCACAGCCAGCAAGTGAGTGGCTTCCTCACGTGCTGGTTGTGTGTCGGTGGGCAAGCCATTTAACCTCCATAAGCCTCACTTCCCCATCTGTGAGGTGCTACTTCTAAGAGAACTCTCCTTCCAGGCAAGGTAGTTCCGAGGCTGATACGAGATGGGTCTTGAGATGGTGCTCATTACCGGCGGTGGCACCTGGGTTGTTCTCGATCTATGTGGCCATGATGGTCAAAAAGTCTTTGGTACTCTTAATCTCGCAGAGGGTGCTAGCTTCAGCACCTGGGGTGGGAGCCTAGTAGCTGACACAAAACCAGGGACTGTGCTTGTTTTTCTTCTTCTTTATAAGCAGAAGCAACAGATAAAATAATTCATGCACAGTCCAATACCTCCAGCTGTATTTCACTGCTCTGTGAAGTAGCAGCAGGAGGAACCCAGAGCTAAATTCAACTCTTGTCTTGTGTAACATAAGGGAAGAGAAGGAGCTTTTCGGGAAAGGTAGTTCATAAGACACTGATTCCTGGGGGGAGGGCATGCAGAGTGACAAATAAAAGGGCACCAGAGGAGGGCTTTATCTCACTCCAGACATTTTCTGTAGGTTGCTGTCCCTCTGATGAGGCCTCATCCCTTTAGAACACTCTGTGCTCTCCATTTCCCCCTAACAACATGAGCCTCCGTGTTAGGGGGCGTTTCTGCAGTACCCCTTTGACTGGGGATCATTGCTGGGGGTCAGCCTAGAATCCAGGGGTGTGACCAGAATGGAAACTCTGCCTGCCTGTCTCTTTCCACCACACAAGCCTTGTGTTCTTGAGTTACCGCTATGACTGACTTGGCCTCTTGTTCAGGAAATAGCCGTTCTTGACTTCTCCATTCCTTGTGTGAACTGTTGGGACAGTGGGCGGGGCAGGCAGAGGAGGGGTACTGGGGCATTACGGTTAGAGGAGAAAGGGGGAAATGACAGGTGCAGGGCTCTCAGAATGTCACAGGGAAACGCTAGAAGGTAACAAAGGCTCCCTTTGATGTTTCTTGGATCTAAGTTGGCTTGAGTTGGGACTAGAACAATAGCTCACTTTTGATCCCCAAAGAGCCAAAGAGTCGATTATTAACAGATATGAGAATTACTACCTTCAGATTCCAGAAACTAGTGAGAGGGAGAGGAAGATGGCCCCCACAGGGAAGTACTGGATCAAGAGAGAAGGGACTTTTTGGCAGTATGGAGGTATGTAGGGGGGTTGCAGACAGTTGGGAGTGTCCCAGAGAACAGCAGAGAATAATTATGAACATGAAGAATAAGAACATTATAACATTATTGAGTGCTGTCATTTGGCTGCTCCATGTTAAATCTTCTATGTGTAGTATCTTCTTTAACCCTTACAGTAACCTGGGGGGGTCTGAGTCCAGTCCCAAGAACTGGTGTTCTCCTACCTCCGGCACTGATGTGTCTCCACACAAGGAGGGCAACAGGTGCACTGGACTGGGAAACCGAAGACCCAAGATGAGCACTCTACTTATTGCTGTGTGACCTTGGAGAAGTCACATAAGCTTCCTGAACTCCAGGTGTGTCCCTCCTCTATCACACGAGGTTTGTAAATATCTGCTGACCCTTCCTCAAGGGACTGAGAGGAGCAAGTGATTTAAGGTATGTATGCCTCTGTATAAAATCAACTCTTCCATTATTCACATCAGGTCTCTCTGGCTCTAAGGGGACTATGATGAAAGGAGAGTACAAATGAAGAGGTGACTTATTATTCAAAGCTGAAGACTCAGGTGGATCAATCAAGCCACCATGCTAGGTCTAGCCTGTCTGTAGAGGTTTTATCATCCTGACATAGTCCCCCAGGGAGAGGGTTAGGGATATTTCTAGACTCCAGCTGGACAGGGGTCAGCACAGGGCAGTGGGAGCCTCGCCAGGAAAGATAAAACTCACACCAGATCACCTATGAGGCTGGGTCACAGGCCAGTGTAATCTCTTGAGCAGCATTACCCCCAAGCCTGGTCTGAGTGTCTGGATGCTCTTCCTGTTGCCTCTGGCCATTCTCAGCCTCCAACGGTCTCCCTCTTGCTTATCAGCGCTGCACCCTGCAGCAGCTCAGACTGCCAGTGAAGGGCGCCTGCCTCTTGCTGAAACACTGCCGGCCTCCACAGCAGCCCCTAGCCTACTTCCAACACAGCGGTAGCTTCAGGTGGCCAGAGGCCTCATCCAGTAATTACAGCACATTCATTTAATATTTATCGGTAAATGCTCACGCAGTGCAGGTTGCATGTAAGGACTGGAAACTTATCGATCCGTCCCATCTTATCAGGCTTTTATTTTAAAGCTCCTTTTCTTACACCACAGTCTCCCCTCCCCCATCCCTCAGGTTCCTTGCTTTCTCCTTGGGGGTGAGAGGGGCTGAATCTCCTAGTTTTCCTACACTTGCAGAGGCACCGGCACATTAAAGGGGGGGGGGGGGAGGATGAGGCTTGTATACATGATGGTCACCACCATGCCCAAGCCCATCCTTCTTCCAACACTTGAGGAATTTTCCATATTTTGAGTCTGGCTGGGAGGCAAAGCCCCCTTCTACAACAGAACCAGACAATGCCAGATATTTGTTTCTTAGACTCCCTTGCAGTACGCTAGGGATATGCTATTGAGGCTTCTCCAATCAGAGCAGATCCACAGGTGAATGAGGAGCGTGTTCCTTGAAGAAGTGGGGATTTGGAAGAATCTTTTTTTAGAGGCCGGGCAAGATAGAGTTCTGGGGCAGTGGTGGCTGGCGTGGACAGTGGGGTGTACCACACCATCTCCGTGGCTGGGTGCGGATAGCAGTGTTGCCCTCCAGGGCAAGTCTCCAGGGTGATTTGGGGTGTTGTTCCTGGCTGGCTGGTTTCCAGGTCTCACTTCCCAACTCTGAGAAATTCTGTAGGCCACCCAATATCATTTTTAGTGCATTCTTTTTCTGCTCAGATCAGCAAAGTCTGATTTTGTACCTTGAAACTAGGAATTCCGAGTAATACAGCAAATGACACAAACAATAATAGTAATAGTAATACTGATAGTAATAGCTAGCATCTATTGAGTATTTCCACATTCCAGGCATTGTCTCAAAGTTTTTGATATAATAACTAATTTACTCCTAAAACACACACTCAGAAGTAATTACAATCAGTAATCTGATTTTACAGCTGCGGAAGCAGAGTGCTGGAGAGGTAGGTAACTTTGCTGAGGTCTTAAGGGTTACCCTTTCCTTCTACCACCTCCTAAGGAGTTAGGCTGAAGTATGGGATTCCGAATTAAAGTCATCATGCTTGGGGCTACTAACTCTGGCTCCTCTGGGTTCAGAACTGAGGTGAGCCTTCCATTTAAGGGGGAACATCCATCCTGTGATTGGCTTCATTAGGCCGTGAGCTCAGCAGATTGAGCTGTTCTCACACATGGAGCCATTTCACAATGCAGGAAACCCATCCCAGAAGGCCAACCATCAAGAAGGACAGTCGGATAGAAACGTAACGCATGACCCAGAGGCCCCGCTTATGGCCGGGTCATAATTCGTCACCTGAGAGTGATTGATCGTCTTGTTTTTGTTCTAATTTTGGACTAGACACTTTGGGATGACGGTTGGGTTTAACATTTTAGTTGTCTTTTCTCATTCCATGAGGAAGTCTAAAGTAACTGTGACTCTGGTAGGAGAGGGAGGGAGGAGGGGATTGGCTGATGCCAGGATTTTTATGTTATTTTTCTTGAACCAACTGCCATAAGCGCATATTTGAGGAATAAAGTCTCTGCATCAGGGGTGAGTGAGGACCTGGAATTTTCTCTCTTGGTGTGTTTTTGGTGCTGCTTGTGTACATTTGTCTAAATCCTGGGAAATAATAAAAGCTGTGTCCTAAAATTTTGTGAGGTTGAAAGCATTTTGTTAAGAAATTCTCCGTCCCCAAACTCCAGGGTGAGGAAAGTTGTTTGCCTGATTTTTAGCTATGTGGAGTGGGCTATATGAATGATTTCTTTGCAGCCCCTTCCACCCCGAATTTGTGAGGGGCTGCTTGAGTTTAGGTCCTGCCCAGAATAGTCTAGGCAGAAGCATAGGACAGACTTGGCTTCTTATATACGGACAGAACAATTGAGGGAAAAATTATTAATGACAGCACTCTATTCAGAGTTCCTATTGCCCTTCACGCAAAGCCCTACAGGATCTTGCTCTTTCTTGCCTCTTAGATCTCATCTAGCACTTTCCCCAGCCATGCTAGTCTGCTTTTGGTGCTTCTAACAAGCCAGGCTAGTCCTTGTCTGTCTTTCTAATGATTTGTTCCCTGCCTGCAGCACTCATTCCACAAGCAGGTCTACAGCAACGCCTTGGGTGAGGCAGGCTCTTCCCTCACTGGCATTTAGAACCTTGCTACTCCCAGTCTGGTCCAGGGACCAGCAGCATCGGTATCACTTGGGAGGCTGTCAGAAACGCCACCTCTCAGGCCCCACACAGGCCTTCTGAATCAGAATCTGCATTTTTAACAAGATCCCCACTGGATTCTATCCATGTGAAGGGATGAGAAGCCCTGAGTTAGAACTCGGCTTGAATGTCACCACCTCCCTGTCCTCTGGGAGGCCTTCCCTGAGCACTGCAGCTTCCTGGCCAGAGATCCCCCCAGGGCTAAGCACCACTACTCTCTTGCCTCATCCCAGCTGGCTCTCTGCATAGTGCTGATTACAACATGACATTTCCATTTTACTTTCAGTTTGTCTGGGTGTTTGTACGGAACTTGTCTTGTTGATTTACCTGACTGCCCTCAGGGCCTAGACCAATGTCTGATGCATAACTGGAGTAGACACTCCACAAATATCTTTTTCTTCCAAATTATTTTATTTTTCTCAGCTTTGTTGAGGTAAAATGGACAAATAAAACTGTCAGATATTTACAGTGTACAATGTGATGATTTGATAAACATACACATGGAGAAAGGATTCCCCATTCAGTTAATCAACACACCCATTCCCTCACATATTTATCTCCCCCCCCCAATAAACATGTCTTGAGTGAGTGAAAGAATCAACTGGTCAATTACTACAAGATGCAACCTTCCCTCCCTCCCTCTCGTTGATGGATCCATTGCTCTATTTGTCTAGTCTGTCTCTGTGGGCTTTCCTACAACACATCCCCACCGAGGGGCAAAGGGAAAGGCACTGGCATCCTGGGGTGGGGAGATGACTCACCCTGCTCTTTGAGAATCTGCAGTGTGGAGAGAGGCGTCCCGGGAAGCTTCCTGTGCAAAGCGGAGTCCCCTTGTGCTCTGGCTGAGAGCTTCCTGCACAAGGCCCACCAACAAGGGCAGGACCCTTAGCGGAGGTTTCATTCAGGAGAGAATGGGCCTGGCCCTAGGTTTGTCTGACCTTGGCCATAGGGAGTTGCAAAGGGATTATAGGAGAGAAGATAAATTGAGTTTCTCCAATAGTTTATGAAGAATGTTATTCAATGGTCAAGGGGATTGGGGGTCTTTTTCAGACTTCAGAGAGATCAAAGAGAGCATATATTAGGGCCAGGGTTTGTTCAGGAGGCTGTGATTATCACACAGGGCTGGCAAATGATGGACATGTGGTACGTATCAGCTGGACGAAGGGCTACGGCAGGTCCCACAGCAGAGGACTCCCTCTCATCCCTCCGCCTGTCTTCTTCCACTGTCATTTGCCTTTTCTCTCCCCTTCCTTCCCTATGTTCGCCTTTTGTTCCTACCTCTCTCTCCAGCTTGCTGAAACATTTTTTTTTGTGGAATACATCCTGAAAAACAACAGTCAAAACTGGGTTTTTTCCTGCTCTCATACTTACTCTAAGAGAAGAGAGAGGGCAGACGAAATGTGTTTTGAGAGCCTAAGAGAAATAGGGGACATGTTATAACTCAATCTCTGGAAATTCTAGTCTCTGGAAATTCTAGAACAAATTGTAGAATATTGCAATTAACATCTCCCAAGAATATTCTTTTTAATTTCAGACTTGAGAAAAGCTAATCAGAATCTAGTTCAGGACTTCATATAGAGTCAAAGAAATATTATTTAACTGATGGGTCTTGGGAAAACTAAGTACTTAGAGGATAATAAAAATATACCCCAATTTTACACACCGTCACCCAAAAGAAAGGTACGCATGTACACACACAGGAAGGAATATATAGCAAAAAAATCAGTGGTGGATTATCTCTTGGTGAGCTTAGGTATTCTTTTCTACATTTTCCAAAATTTTCAGAATGAGTGTCTACAACTTCCTTAATTATTAAAAATGAAAATGCTCTTGTTAAAATATTAAAAGTTATTAAAAAAAAATAACAGTATTTCGCAGGTGCCCTTTCCTCAGGCTGTGTCTCTTTGCACACACAGCCAGTTTGTTGCCTGGCTTCCTGGGCCAACAGACAGTCATGGTGTCCAGCCCACACAGGATCAAGACCGCTGTCTGTTGCAGAATCCCAGGAAACCTCATTTAACTTTCTAGGAGCATGTCTGGGGTCCTCCCTTCATTTTGCTTCCCCCATAGGGACTGTATCCTATGCATATATTACCCACTCCTGACCCCAGCCACCCACTGCTTTGATCGAATCACATCAGGTTACAAAATACAGGGTTCAGCAATGAAGTGGTGTCCAAGTGCAAGGACTTCTCAGGCCCAAGCCCAGTCCATCCGGGCCAGAAGCAGTAGGAAATGGCTGTATTTTGAAGCAGAAACTCCAAACCTCTCCCTTTGCTTCCCTTGCTTTAAATCTTCCTTCTTTCTATTGTCTTTGCTTCTCTTTTCCTCTCCACCTTCAGATTTCGTACCGTTTCGTATCTAATGCACACCAGGAACTCCGGGGGCTGTCTCCACAAATATATTTCTCCTTAGATACACACCACCAGTAAAATGAATGTTTTTGCTCCCATCTTATAGATGAGGAGCCTAAGACTCAGATCAGTCTCAAATGGCCAAGCGGAAATCAGAGACCTAGTGTATGATAAAAGGCCGGCCTCCTCCCAACCCGGAGCCCTTCCTGCTTCAGCCTGCCATCCTACTTTTCCTTGCTTCCTTGTTCCCCAGTGTCCCCTTCCTACCACTTTCCTTTCTTTACCCTTCATCCTTCTCCTAAGAGCACGTCTAAGATGAGAAAAGGAAAAGTAAACATACAGTGAAGATAAGTGGGCCGAGGGCTTTCACACACAGTCTTTCAGCAGATAACCCAACAGCTCAGCAAGGTTAAGGGGCACACGGTCCCTCAGGCACGTACTGCATGCTAATGGTCTGGCAGCTACTGCCCTAGATGCTGGAGTGAAAGCAATTAACAACAACAACAACCCCACTTCTTGTCCTCAAGTTGCTTATGGTCTAGTGGATGCTCCCATTACCATTTGTTTTCATTTTTTTTTAAAGCTATTTATTTATTTATTTATTTATTTGACAGAGAGAGGCACAGCGAGAGAGGGAACACAAGCAGGGGAGGTGGGGGAGGGGGAAGCAGGCCTCCCGCCGAGCAGGGAGCCCTACGCGGGGCTCGATCCCAGGACCCTGTGATCATGACCTGAGCCAAAGGCAGACGCTCAATGACTGAGCCACCCAGGCGCCCCTGTTTTCAAAAGATAAAGATACTGAGGCTTGGAAGAATTAATTAGCCTCCTCAATGTCATGGTCCAAACCCAGAATCCTCCTTCTTAATACGCTCCAGATTTCAGACTTCTTAATGGCACAGAATTCTGGGGAACATCAGAAAAAGCACAGCTTTCCTGAATCAGCCTTCACCTTTGGCTTTCTAAATAGGACAGAAAAGAGAAGGAGAGAGGAATTGGGGGAAGGGTGGGGCGAGAAAAGTAGATCCTTGTCCCTCATCCTGCTGATACTGGCAATGACTCATCGATGCATTCCCTCCTTTTCCACGTGGGAGAGCACATGCTTCCAGGGGCCCAAGGCTGTCAGGGCAGGGTTTGCCCAGGTGGACGTGTAAACCAGAGAATCGAAGGCTGAGGCCTGTAGCATGCACCTGACTCCTTTCAGCTTCTTGGTGTTCAGCGTTCACAGCCTCTAGCTAAACAAGGAAGCTTTGCTTCTCATCCCTGGTCTCTGACAGAGAGAATTTCAATTCCTGCAACTGAAAAAAAGACTCCAGCTGGCCAGAGAGAGGAGGGTGGGAGATAGGATCCCAAGCTTTGAGGGTCTTAGGTGAAGGTGGTGATTATGGTGTTGGTGATGATGGGGACAGCACAGAATGTCTACTGCACGTTTATGTGCCAAGCACCATACGAAGTGCTTTAACATAATATCTCATTTAACCTACAATAAAATAATTCTGTGACATAAGCACTATCACCATGATCATTATAAAGACAAAGAGTCTCAGTCTGGGAGACCTAACTTCCCCAAGATCCCCTTTAAGTAGGGGACAGAGCTAGGAGTTGATCCCAGGAAGTTGTGTTATTCTGCCTCCCCGGCGAAAACTATAAAGCGCATACATGGTTCGTGCTCAGTAAATATTAGTTTCCTCTTCTTTTTTTAAAACTCTCCTGGGGAAGTTGTTTTTAACAAACCTCCCAGTTCTCTGACCCACCGGCGACTTTCCTGTGTGCCATACAGCCAACTCTGTGGTCGGGTGGGAAGACCTTGCTGGTGTCTAACTCCCACCCCTCATGCTGCCCATGAGCCCTCAGAGTCCTCGGCTGGCTGCCGCCAAATGTCACCTTCCTGCTGGAGGCTTTCCCTGGAAAGCCCAGATTCCCTGGTGATTTGCAAGCACATTAACATTTAAGAATGCTAGAGAGCATTTGTGCTTGGCTTCTCTGTGCAACCATTTATCATATTTCACAGTTTTAAAGAAAAAAAGCAAAAACAGAAAAAGCCAGGCATACTGGAGAAGCTGACAGGATAACCTCTGACCTGTGGCTTAGGATGGGAGTGAAGGCAGAACCAGCTCCCTGGTTGTGGCTGCTCCCCACAACCCCCATGGCTCCCCTCCCTCCTGGCTTTGTGGCCTTGTAAATGGCCTGGGGGCTGGGGGGAGAGAGGGAAGAAGGGAGAGGGCTCAGCACATGTCACAAAACCCGCTCCCCCCCCCCCCCCCCCCCGCCCCCAGCCCCCAGGCCAGGCCAGGTGCCTGCCACTTACAAAAAGAAATTTTCTCAGGTCTGAACTCTCCCTCTTGCTCTGGAGACCTCCAGGAGGGGTTGGTGCCTTTCTTTTTCATTAAGCAAGGGTAGGGGGTGCACAGCAGGGTGGGAAGGAGCCTGGGAGGGGAGAGAGGAAGAGAGTTTCAGGAGGTGCTGGCAGGGGGGTAGCTGGGCTTCCGTCTCCTAGCCTGGGCCAAATAAATCCAGAGAGACCCACAGGTTCATAATTCATCTTAATGAAGGGCCTCTGTAAACCTGCCATGCCTTCGGGTTTCGGCAGGAAGCTCCTGGCCATTCTGCTGACGCGGGCCTCCAATTGTGCAGGTGCTAACGGGCTCTTTCCTCCTGGGGTTTCTGTGGCTTGTTTTGGAGTGACTGGATACTTCAGAACCTTCTTCCTTCAGGGCCTCCAAGGAGAGGGGATGCTGTACTGAGAGATCTGCTCTGGGATGGTCCCAGAAAGTCACTGAGAGCTCCTCCACTCAGCACCACCCATCCTATCTTCAGCAGATAACTAGTGGGAGGTGTGAGTAGTGGGCAGTGGTGGTTGTAAGGGGCTGACTAGAATGAATTATATTTAAAGCAGCTAGTAACATCCCAGACTTATAAAAAACTCATTCTCAGCAGACCCTGCACTGTGCTCTTTTGCACACACTGTCTCACTCCTCCCAATGACATGTGTTATCAGCCCAGGTGTTCAGTTGAGAGAATGGACAGCTGGAGAGTTGCAGAGCCAGCATCTGAACCCAGGTCAGTCTGTCTCCAGACCCCACACTGGAAGGTTCAGTGAGGACCGTACAAGGTAAGGCATATCCGTTTTCCCTTTTAACATGAACAACTCTCTGTAAGGTCCTTATTATAAACACTTTTTGCAGATGACAAAGACAGAACTCAGAGAGGTGTAGGGATTTGCACAGAGTAACACATTAAATGTCCTTAGCTAGAACTCTACAGCCTGTGGCCATTCCAGCAAACGGGTCCATGAGTGGGAAACCATGCTAAACAAACCACTGCTTTTCCTGGATGGTTGAAAACCCTCCATCTTTTCTAGCTTTTTCCTGATTTCCCCCTTACACTCCCAAGGAAGCTCACAGACACCAAAGATATAAGGCTCATATTTTATACTCTGAATTTTTTTTAATCTACAGAATTTCCGGTTTGAGTTTTTGGCAAAGATATAGTTAAGATAATGTTGGAGTAATTATTTTTTTCATACGGTCTGCCTTGACTATTTCCAAAAGGGTAATGAGACTTTTTAATTAAAAAAAGTAACAGAGAAGCCTCCTCCACCACAAGGAAGATTCTTTAAGGTTGGACGTTTGTCTACTGCTTGTCTACACTCTGCTCTTCCCACCCCAGTGCCCAGAGTTTTGGAAAGTATCTGCGTGCTTATGTGTGTGTAAAATCATGTGGCAGAATGGGAGAAATGACTGAACCAGGACTAAGGGTTACCACGACTGGCCATTTAATCAGTCCAGAGGTTCCTGGAAAAAAGTGGAGAAATGACAGAAATGACAGAAATGTTCAGAGTTTAATTAGATGTGATGTTATTTAACCCTTTTTTTCCCGTGAGACCCACTGTTTACCTTTGCCGCTGGTACCTTTATCAGGAACCGTATGCAACTTCACGCTCTGTTCAGCTATGTTTATCCCTGCCCCCTCCCTTGCCTCAACAACATGACTTACATGACTTACACATTCATTGCTAAGTGTGTTCCCAGCAGTCCAGTACAGGGTAAATCCACAATTTGAACGTATCCATTCTTCTTACAGCTCTGAAGCAAATGAAGTAATCTCAGAATCAGATAATCTGATCTTTATTGAATGACTACCATACATGACATAACTTATCCAAGATAAGAATTTGGTTCTCTCGGCTGCCTGTGAGATGGAACTAGTCACCCCACAGGGAGAACAGGACGGGCAAAGGCTCCAAACCAAACTAACCTAATCATTGACTCGATTTCCATATATATTATGCGTATCTGCATTTACCTATCAAATGCATATGGTAATCTGGATACATGTGTGAAGGGACATATATGGACAGAAGGACATATATCTGTTCCTTTAATAGAACAGAGTTCTATGAAAAGACTCGGGGTTAACTGGGCCATTAAAGCTTGACTGACCTACCTCCCTACCCCCTCCAAAGCACAAATACCTGAAAATGAAATGGGAGAAGAAAAGAGATCATCACCTATCCACGATGAGAACTTTCACAAATGGGACATGGTGTTGAGTGCTGTCACATGCCTTAGTTAAATTTAACACAATCCCAAACTGATGAGGTCTGGGGTTGCAAACTGGCAAACAGGAAATTGTCCTTGCGATTTCCTGCTCTTCAAAGGTGGGGGGGGGCTCCCCAGTGTGTTTGGCAGTTCAGAGTTTAATTAGCCATCTCTATGCGCTCAATCTGGGCTCAGCAGGGAAGACCAAATACTGTCAGGGCCGGAGTCGGCCATCACAGGCCTCTGAAAAGCACACAGTATTGCCCAGAGCTCTAGACAGAGCCACTCTCCAGAAATTCCTCCTTCTCCTTCCCAACTTTTAATGCCCCGGGGGGGGGGCGGGGAACCCCTGGAATTCTTCTAGTCTGCCCCACAATTAAAGATGCAAAGCTCATTATGGGCTACTGAAAATATCCACCTGGCACAGAACTGTCCCTCCTGGTTCACTCTACATGCCTCACTTCACACACCCCTGCTCTTAAGCGTCCTGCATCTCAATCCCTTGGGATTTTACTCTCTTTAAGAGCCATCCCACCTTACCCGTCTGAACATGCTCAAGCTTGGCGTTTGTTCTTTTCCAGACGTGTGCTCATTTGGGTCTAAGAATCGAAGAAAAGAATCCCAGGATCTTCAAGTCTTTTGTTTCAGGTGTGTGTGTGTAGGAGTAGAGAGTGTATATTAGTACCTCCTTTACAGTACACTTCCAGAGCCTGCAAGCTGCAGCCCAATCCACCCCTCACACATGCCTTGTTGGTACACTCTAACACTCCTCAGAGGAAACAAAAAATTGAAGCGGTGGCTTACATTTTAAACATTTCACACACAAGAGATTTCCAGTTTATTCTGAAACAAGCAAGTGATAAAACAAAGCAGACACAGTTGCCAAGCTGGGTTCCTCAACCCTGCCTGATACACATTGTCTTGAGCTGAGCGGGGCACCCCTCTCAGGTGGGAGAGCCACTGCATTTGGTTGTGTCTGCTGAGGGGGCCCAGACAGGCTGAAATCAAAGCTGGCCTCGCTGGCTTCCATGGGGAGGAAGGGGCCCCTTTCCCTAGTTCACACAAAGCCTCGCTGTGGGCCAGAGGCGCATAGTTCCTTCCACTGGCTACCTGACCAACGTCACCCATTCATGTTACCTACTTCTCCCAGTAGGAGTGGCTAATCCCTGCAACAGACAACAAGAATTTACAGCTATAAAGTTTTGACAAGTTCAACAGCACCAACACATAGATTAGATTTCTACCCAGCTTTCAGAGAAAATTCTTACCGGGTTGCTATCCAAGTCCAGTCTTTCTAGCCCTCAGCTTTCTTGCTTTCTTAAATTCAGCCCTCCCCACCCCCCTCTGCTCAGGCTTACTTGCTTCCCTGGGCCCTGGAAAAACAGAAAACCTGACTCTCCAAGCCAGAGCAGGTCGGCTGGAAACACAGGTGGCTTATTACACCACTGAGTCATAAAGAATGAGAACGGCCAGTCCACTTTTCTTGTGGAGCGGCCTGCTGTCTCGGAGGTTGTCAGCAGCCTTGGGCTTCTGCTCTTAAGACGTCTTCTGACCCAATGAGCAGACCTGGGCAGTAAAATGCAAATCATTCCCGGCAGTCAATTAATCCCACTGAAATTGCTTCAACTAACCGAGCAGTAAAAGGGGGGAAAAAGAGAGTTTTCCTCTCCAGTCTTTCTCTACTCAGAGATAACCTACAAAACTTAAAGAACAGTTAATTGTCCAGATCCACCCCAATTTCCCAAATCCAGGCCACATGCATGGCTGTTTAAGCCTTAATGAAAATTAATGAAACGGAAACAAGAAGGAGGTTACTGCTGTGAATCAGAATGGCCTGGTGTCAATACTCAAACCAAACACAGCCTGCCCCAGTGCAGCAAGATAGACCAGTCTTAAAGGGACCAGCAAGTGGTAGGCAATGCTCACCCCAGTCCTAATACCGATCCATCCTCTCCCTAGTTTCTGGAATAATGACAGGTCTGATGAAAATTCCTTCTGTGATTTTCACGGCTGGACAGAGAGCGAAGCCAAGCCCTGGGCAGAAATGACTTGGGTGTTGCCAGGCAGCACCATCTAGCCCTCTTTCAAAGCTGGTCCAACGTTGGCACCTTGAATTGCAGCTCACTCGGCCACAGTACCCGAGCCTGAAGCCCAGGGAGTCAGCACCAACCTTTATTCCACACGGGTGCTCCCGAAATCATTTTTCAGAGGCCTTGATTTGAGGTAGTCAGCTTCCTGAGCAAAAATGTCAACACTCCTCTAAAGCCAATGGCGTTTCCACTCACAGCCACGGGGTGTCCTTCAGAAGCTCTAGCAGCCTGCATAATCGATTTTTATTTTCCTGTGAGAATGGTCAAGGCCAAGGAGCACAAACATCTTTTTTTTTTTTTTTAAGAGCTTAGAGGTTACAGGTCAATCACCCCATTTTACACATGAACAAAACATAAATGACTTGCAGGAGGGTAAAGGGCTAGGATTAGGACCTGGGAATCCGGAGTCACTATTTTGAGTTCTAAAAGTATATTGGTGTTGCCCCAGTCCCTGCCCTGTCATCTTTATTCTCCTGCCACTGTTTTCCCCAAACCACCCACAAAAGGGGACTTTCCTGGCTTCTAAGAAGGTGGGGCAATGGAGGCAAGAGGGCAGGGAACACCCCCAGATACCAATATTTTTTTTTTTTTTTGAGACAGAGAGAATGAGAGAGAGAGAGCACATGAGAGGGGGGAGGGTCAGAGGCAGAAGCAGGCTCCCTGCCGAGCAGGGAGCCCGATGCGGGACTCGATCCAGGGACTCCAGGATCATGACCTGAGCCGAAGGCAGTCGCTTAACCAACTGAGCCACCCAGGCGCCCCCCACCAGATACCAATATTGATGCTCCTCTACATTTGCAGATGGTCCCTACTGCTGTTTTCTAGGCTGATTGCTCTCCAGGTTCTCTACAGTAGGAAATAAAGGACAACAGCTTTAGATAAGGTAGGAACTAAGCAACTCCACCTCCTACAGTTGGGGGCAGGCCCGGGGAGGTATCTGTCTGGCATTGGTGAGTGAGAAAAACCTGTCCTCCTTAAGTTGCTCTCATTTTAGCTAGGTCGTATGGGGTACTTCAGAAGTTTCAGAAGACACAACATGTGTTACAGAAGGTCTAATAGGGTGTTTGCAAAATGCTGAGGTCCACAGGACCCCTAATCCCCTGCCGAAGTTTTTCTTTTAAGAAGCTGTTGCCACCATCACAATAGCAACATTAATAACAACAGAAGCAATGGGCATTGGTACAGCCAACCCAGAAAGAATCCCAGCATAAAACCAGCATTACAACCAGCCCGGGAGTGAGCAAGACCAGAGAGAGGGTTGTAGCATGGAGGAAGCAAGAATTACACCACCAACAAGACATGGGCAGGGGTCCATTGAAGAATCAGACTGAGCACTAGTTGATGAACCTGGCTATGCCTAAAAATCTTGGTGGGGGGGCACCCGGGTGGCTCAGTTGGTTAAGCGGCAGTCAACTCTTGATTTTGGCTCAGGTCATAATCTCAGGGTAGTGAGATGGAGCCTGGTGTCAGGCTCTGTGCTGGGCGTGAAGCCTACTTAAGATATTCTCTCTCCCTCTCCCTCTGCCACTCCTCCACTGTTTGCATGGGCGCATACACATGCATTTTCTCCCCTCTCTCTCAAAACAAACAAACAAACAAACAAACAAACAAACAAACAAACAAACCTCCAGGGGGCTTCAACAAATACAGATTCAGGCCCTTCTTCGGAAATATTGCATGTGAGTCTTCGTAGGTGGGGCCAGGGAAACTGTGTTTTGAGAAAATGTGCCCAGGACCCTGATACGACCGGCTCTGGACTCCCAACCAGCACATAAATGCTCAGGAGCCTTAAGGACCCTTTTCCAGTCACAGCTGCAGTCTTCTCCATCCTTCATTCTGGCTATCCATCATTGAGTTCAAGGATTTGAGGATGGCAGGCCCCTCTGTGGTTGTAAACTTCTAGAAACTTCTTCCTGCTGTCTGGATCCTGCAGTTCTCTCACATGGCTCTGTGCATTATATGCTACCTCATTTCTTGAGCAGTAAACTGGTTGCTCAAATCCCACGGCAGGGTTGGGAGGGGGGGTAGCATCTGTCCCCGATCTCCTGTGGCCCAGCTGAGGCCTTCCTTAGGTGGCTGCTAGCCCTAGACTATGTTCCCTTCTGTTCCAAGAAAACCATACCACTTGACTGCCTTTCCCAAACCAAAACCTCAAAAGGCCCTGCACCAGCTGCCTCCTGCCCATCTCTTTTGCCCCTTATGATGAAGCTCTTTACTGTTGGTGCTCTAGTCGCACTGACCTTCTTTCAGAACCTTGAGAGCTCCCTCCTACATCAGCATATGACTCATCCCGTCTTTGAGCTGCATCGGCTGGGTTATCTCCTAGCTCAGGTCTCAATGCTCAGCTCAAACATCACTCCTCAGGGAGCCCTAATGACCCTTTATGCCGGATTAGATGTCCCATCACTGTGTTTTCCTTTCCTTTCCTTTTTTTTTTTTAAAGATTTTATTTAATTATTTGAGACACAGAGAGAAAGCATGAGTGGGGGGTGAGGGGATGGCAGAGAGAGAGGGAGAAGCAGGCTCCCCACTGAGCAGGGAGCCCGATGAGGACTCGATCCCAGGACCTCGAGATCATGACCTGAGCCGAAGGTGGATGGTTACCGACTGAGCCACCCAGGCGCCCCAGCCATCACTGTGCTTTTCTAAAGCTATCCTACTTCCCCTTCATACACTGACCATTGTTTATAATCACATAGTTATTTGGGTGATGAACTGATTGATGTCTGTCTTTTCCATCTAACTGAGGGTCTGCCTGCCTGGCTCACCATTAGTCCTTGGCACAATAGTCCTTCTCCACCCTCTCCCAAACTATTTGTCCTTCAAATCTGAGCTTGGACCTGGCATTGGTCGAGGGCCTACCAGGAGAACTGAAACCACTGTATGTCCTACAGAGGCAGTTTAATGCAGGGGAGCTGGTTGTGCAGGTGAGAGCAGAGCCGAGAGCCCAACAGAGGACGCTGAGCTCTCCCGCAGACAGGCAACAATAAGAAGCTGTTCCCACTCCAGTGCTAGAGGAACAGAGCTGAGCAGGTGGTGTTACCTGGGTGCAGGGACCTGAATGGCAGGAGATGCAAGCACAGAGGAGACACAGCCACTCCCAGAGGAGCCGGGGAAAGAAGAAGGAAAGGAATCCCGTGGCGTCTCCCTCTATCTGTCCCCATGTCTCCTGTGAACGACCCTGCTTGGTAGGACTAGACGGGAGCCAGCTGACATGGGAGCTCAGGGACCACAGCCTGCAGGGGTTGGCCCCCCTGACACGGGGAGCAGGGCAGGGGGAGAGCGGGGCCCAAGACCTCTAGGAACCTTTCCTTGTCCCCATCTCAAGCTGAAAAATGGTCCCCTGAAGATATATTCACTTCCTAATCCCCAGAACCTCTGAATCTTATCTCAGTCTTACTTTATGTCCCAGAAGATATGATTAAGTTAAGGATCTTGACAGAGGGAGCATATCTTGGATTTTTCTGGGCAGGCCCAGAAAGCCTTCACAAGTATCCTTATAAGGGAGAGGCAGTGGGAGCCGGGCACACAGAGGAAAGGCCATGTGAAGACAAGGTGCAGGCAGAGACCGGAGCAGCGCGGCCGCAAGCCGAGGACTGCCCACAGCCAGTAGGAGCCCGGAGAGGCAGGGAGTCAATTCTCTCCCGGAGCCTCCAGAGGGAGGGCAGCCCAGCTGATACCCTGATTTCCGACCTCTGGACTCCAGGACTGTGAGAGAATACATTTCTGTTGTTTCAGGCTACCAATTCAGGACAGTTTGTTACAGTAGCTATAGGAAACAATACCATGCCTCTATTAGTTCCCATGGGCATCCATGCTCACCTCCGTGGTCCACTGTTCCTCTGCATCCACGTAGCCTCGTCCACTGTCTGATAGGTCCAGATAGACTGACCTCCTTGAGTGCAGGACTGTGTCTTGGGTACTTATGTCCCCAGTGCTCAGCAGAGTTACTGGCATGTCATGGAAGACAACTAAGTGTTGGTCAACTGAATTTAGGTTTTAAGCTGTACCTGATCTTTGACCTCTTCCTTGGGAACAATATTGCCCAAATGAAGAGGTTAATATTCTGATATTTCTAGCCATCTAGCCAGAGGCCAGAGGCTGTAATCCAGCCTCCCCAGCCCGAGGCCCTGCAAGGGACCCTCTGCTTCAGGTGGCAGAAAACCAAGTCTCCCAATGGCAGTTGCGGTCCCAGCCATCCTACCTATCTCCAACATGGTGCCTGAAAGTGACAGTGAGCCTTGGAGGAAACAAGCACCTCCTCTGTCCAGCTTTTCTCTTGAGTCATCCACCTCCCAGCCATGGGCCAGGTCAAAGTTTCTCTGGAGTCCCCTGTGCTAACAAGCTGGAAGCCAAACAGCCCAGTGTTGTACAGCATTTTTCTGAGTAGTTAATTAACGAGGCAATAAGCTACCTTGACGATCACTGAAGCAAGCATCCTCACTGTGCAGTCGTCAAGAGGGATGGGATTAGTTTCCAGGGAGACAATAGGGAAATGACAAGGAGGGCAGGCTTGCTGGGACCTGCGACTTTCCTCAGTGCTGCTCCTTGCCCCACTCCCCTTCTGCCCACAATGCAGAGCAGACGCGTGTAAAGCCTCATGGCGGGGCTGGCCTGGCCTGATAATTAGTTATCACTCAGTGCTGTGGGCGGATTTAGAGGCGGCTCACAGATGGCATGAGCTGGGCTGAGGGCCTTCTGGAAATCACACTGTCCAAGGCTGACAGCCTGGGGAGGTAACACGTCCTGGTGAAATCACTGAGTGGCCCAGAAAAATGCCTCAGAGGTAGGCAGCATTGATCAGGTTATGGGTTCTGGTTGACCCACAGGGGGAAGGGGAGGAGCTGTGGCAGTTGCTAGAGGCCAAGGATGGTGAGCAGATCCCCATGCAGAGTGGCAGCATTTCTAGGAAAGGGAAGATGAATGATAGTGGATATATGCCATTTTATTTTATTTACTCCTATTCACTCCACTCTATTCTATTTCTGTTTTTTGCTACCCAGCGTCTCAGGGGGAGGTGTAGTGTGCCTTCCACTCTAGAAGTCAGAAGAGCTAGATGACTTTGCCAGCTTCCTCTGTGGCTAGGGTGCAGGAAGGTGACCTAGGCTCGGACAGTCGGATGCACCTGCTGGCCATTCTTGAATCCTGAGCTTTTGGTGTCAGTCAGCATGTAGAATTCTTGCAGGGGGCTAGCACAGGCCATTTCTGGGGTGGAAACACCAGAGAGGACTGTCTCTAGCCAGGATCAGCGTCCAGTCTTGGTGGTAGCAGTGGCCTCTTCATCCTGGCCCTTTGTGGTGCTGATGCCCCCTTGTTCACACCCCCATCCTGAGCACAGTTCTTCAGATCTCCAGCAATTTCTATAAATTTAGTTGCTGTTTATCTCAGCCAGTGTGGACTTCTATTCCTTTGGACTATTAAACTGGCCCAATCCAGAGTGTTGACTGGCTTATTTCTAAGTAGTTGGAGGAAGTAAGGAAAGTTTGCCCTGTTTTATCTGGAGGAGAGTTCTGGAAAATGATTTTCAATTTTTTTTGTTCTGTCATAGCATAATAGCTTGGATATATTTGTCAGGCCTCTAGGAGGTACAAGTGACAGAAACTGATTTAAGAACAATGGGAATTTATTTATAACTGTAAAGTATGGGGGTTAACAGGATCCAGGTACAGCTGGATCTGGTGAGGTGAGTCATGTCAAGAATTTAACTCTCTTGCTTTCTTCTTTTCCAGCTTCATTCTTAGGCAGGTTCTGTTCATGTAATGGTCTTTGGCTCCTCTAGGCCTGTATCCCATCAGCTTAGCAATGCCAGCAGGAAAAAGAAAAAGGCTTATTTTCCCCCAAAGTCCAGCAAAATCCTGGTTCTGAATATAATTGGGCAAATTTGGGTGACCTGTACACTCTAACCTGTGGTCAAGGTTCAGTGGGGTCAGGGCCAGAAGTGGACTAGCCCAGGTCTGGATTATGATGTGGGGTCACTCCTTCAGTTAAATGTTCTGAGATCCTGCTGTAGACCCTGGCCCTGCCACCCTTCCTACTTCCCCAATTTATGGAAAGTAAAGTTTTGTAATAGAGTAACTCATGTTTCTACATTTTTTAATTCTTTTACAACAGTTAACATATGATTAGTAGAATTTAGTTGCTTCCTCCACTGTTTATGCTGGATACGAGACAGACTGTTAATTATAAGCTGATGGTCTATTTGTTTTTTGCCCTCTCAAAAAAAGATTATTTTGCAATTCAAGTAAGAGTGACCTTATTATAAAGGTAGCCTTAAATCACCATTTAATTTATTAATTTTCAAGGCAGGTAAAGATCTGTTTTTATGTAAAACAAAATACTTATAACAGAAATAATTACAACCACTTAGTACCATATCTGATGTTTATTAAGAGTGCACTATGTTTCCAGCACTGTTCTAAACTCCTCCTATCTGTGAACTCAAATCATAGTCCTAACATACTATGAAGTAGGCATCATTACTAATCCCATTTTTCAAATGATGAAACTGAGGAATGGAAATAAAAAGAACCTGGCCCCAAATCACAGGGCTAATAAATGCTGGGGCCAGGGTTTGAGTCCAGTAAATCTGCATTCCATATTCTTAACTACTATGTTATCCTGTCTCCATTCAGTAATCGAACTTATTATTCAAAAGAGCCCAGTGATGTAGGCATTATTTCTGTTTTACAGATGAAGATACTAAGGCTCATGAGGTTACACCATTTGTCCAAGGTCACAGAGGTAATAAGGGCTTTGGGCCAGAATTCAAAGCCCCTGCTCTTAACCGCCCCTGCTCTTAACCACCCCGCAACATACTGCAAATCCCCTGGGGACAGAATATATAGTATTGATGCCCCAAGGTGTGAAATCACTGCTTTAGAACAGAGGCTGGCAAACTACGGCTCATGGGCCAAATCCAGTCTGATGCTAGGTTTATAAATAAAGTTTTATTAGGACACAGCCATCTGTATTCATCTATGTACTACTGTCTATAGCTACTTTCGTGTCACAACAGCAGAACTGAGTAGTTGTGACAGAAACCACCTGTCCTGTAAATCCTAAAATATTTACTATTTGACTCTTTACAGAAACAGCTTGCCAACCAACCCCTGCCGGGAAAGGACCCAGGATGGCTCATGTCTCACTAGTTCCACCTTATGTCACAGGGACCACTGAGGAATGAAGAGGGACAGCAAAGGATGACTGGTTCCCTAATACCTACCTAATCGCAGAGCTGAAGTTTGACAATCATCTCTCTAGCTTTGAAATTTTCTTTCCCTGCCCTACTTCCTGTTTCTGCCAAGTGCTTACAGCCAGGGCCCACCTTTGTTTCAAACAAGAGCCCTGAATCTGGCCGCTTACTCCGTTTCTTCTCATTTATTGTATAACTGCTGCTCATCCCAGGAAGCACATTTAAGTTCTCCTCCAACAGGGTGGATTTCCTAATGTTAAAAATATCAATACAGAGTCATCTTGCCCCAAGCCACATCTGACTGGCACTTTTACATGTTATAGCAGGTGTGTTAGAAACAGGCATTTTTTTTTCTCCTAATGCTAAAAACCCAATCTAATTGTCCAGTTGTTTTATGAAGCCCTGAGAAGCAGAGCGAATTCTGTTGTCCTTCCCCCAGAACATAATCTGAGGAAATTTAAAAAAATTAGAAGGGGTAAGACTTGAGAAGAGTAAGCCCCCACCCCCTTGTCTGGCAGGCTGACGGACCCCAGGGCTCTGTCCAGCCTCACTGTAAGTATCCATGACCTGCCCACCTGCTGCCTCTAGGGAGTGGCCCACTGTGGCATTAGATGTAATGCCTTAATTCCCCTTTCTGACCTTTACTGTGATAAATGACTTCCCTAACGCTAATTGTCGGCTTCCCCTCACCTTCTCCTGCCATTCAGCAACCTGCCACACTGGTCACTGTCCTCACTGCCCAGTGACATCAGAGCCTCCCCACCCCCCATCATTTTGTTCTTGTGGTCCTTCTGCTTGGTGTCATGTTCTTCCCTCATCATTCCACCTATCAGAATCACACCCACATCTCAATGTTCTGCCCAAGTGTCTTTCATTTTATATACAATGCCTTTTCAACCCATTTTAATTAAACAAGAAATACATGAATGCATTCTCCTGGTCATAATGTAAAAGCATTACGGAGAGGCTTAAAGTCTCTGTTGACAAAAACCCCCAAGCTCCATTCCTCCTCAAAGGCAAGCATTATTATCTATTTGTTGCATATTTTTCCAGAGTTCTTTCTAAGCACTTGCATATTTACATACGAACTAGTATAAAATACATAATATGTTTGGCATGTTTTACACAAATGGTAACATCCTTGCCTTTTTTACTCAACAATCCCTACTGGAGACTTTTCCACATTACTCAATATAGATAGAATGCATTCTTCTTATCTGCCACAGTATGAGTATAGTATTCTTCTTCTGATTGACATTTAGATTGTTTTTAGCTATTTGAGAGTAAAATAATGATGTTATAAAGACATCCTTGTCTATGCCTCCTTGTGTACTTGTTTCTCCAGAGTAGATTATTGCTTTCTGACTGTTTAGAGCAGGGCTTGGCAAATGTTTTTCTGTAAAGGACCATGTAGTAAGTATTTTAGGCTCTGCAGGCCTTACAGTTCCTATTATAACTGCTCAAGTCTGTGCTTGTGGTTTGAAAGCAGCCATAGACTATATGTAAATGAACAGGTATGGCTGTGTACTAATAAAACTTTATTTACAAGAATAGCCAGTGGGCAGGATTTGGCCCACAGGCCATAGTTTGCTATCCCTTGGTATAGAGCACACCTTCAAACTAGAACACTTGTGCTTTCTGGGTATTTCTAGGCTACCATACCATAGCACCAATGATTACTAATTTATTGAGCCTCTTAGAGGCACCATGCCCATTGCTACAAGCTTTGCCAGCATTATCTCATTTAATCCACTCAACAGTCCTATGAAGTAGTAGAACCAACGGAAGCTCAGTGATGATATTAAATAATTCTTCAAGGTCGCATAGCACGTAAGTGGTAGAGCTAGCATTATACAGGTAGCATGTGCTTACTTTTTTTTAATTTTAATTTTTTTTATTATTATGTTCAGTAAGCCAACATATAGTACATGCCCTTTTAGTTTTTGATGTAGTGCTCAACAATTCATTAGTTGCGTATAACACTACTACGCCACAATGTTTTCCTACAATTAAGCAGAGAAGAGGTAGAGTGCAGATGGGTCAACACATTGCTAGTCAGTAATTTAAGTCCCAGATGGCTCTCACAACTGAGAATCTGGTGGTTTGGTGGACTGTCTCCCCAGGAATATCAATACATATTTTGCCTATAATTTTACGTCATTCAGAGAGCCCCTGTATGCCACCCATGAGCCTCAGGTTAAGATTCATTGTATTAGGACTCAATGTGGCTGGGCATCTACCCAGTGCTGAAATTCCACCACCTGCCTGCTCTATCAGCAGTGTGCACCATACCCTGCCTATGGGGCTGAGACACCTCTTTGGATAGGGATCCTTGCTTTTCTTCCCCCTTTGGTCCAGAAGTTTGAGAAGTGACATTAAAACTGGCTTCCCACCAAAGGATGAAAAAGAGGATGGATGGATGAACAAGTGAATGGGAGGGAGGGAAGAAAAGAGGGAAAAGGAGGGAGAGTGGGAGGGAGGGAAGTAGGGAGGAAGGAAGGGAGGTTGAGCGAAGGGAAAAAAAGAATACTACTGTTACATGTATATGCTCTTTTAAAATTATATTTACCCGTGTGATTTCACCTCTTAGGGGCAGTCTGGCGACTATCAAGGGCAAACTACCAGGGAGATGTGTATTCTGCAAGAAGAGCAATTATGGATATTGTGAGCTTAGCAGCCATGGGCAGTTCTAGCCATGGTAGTTCTAGTTCTTCTAGTTCTTCCCACAGGTTCTGGGGAAGTAGTTAGGTAAAGTGGCAGTACCAAGAATGTTGTCAACTTGACATTGGTGTTCTGTAGCTTGCTCTGGAGCCCCCAAAGCTCCCCAAATGCTGCCTCTTATCTGCCCTCTGTTAGGTTCAAACCCAGCTCTAGAGGCACAACTTGGAGGATCAAGTGCATTTTCCACTCCGTCTCATGCCAACTGGAAAGCCAAGACCTGCCAAGGCCTGAGTTTTAAAAATATAAGTGGGGAACCCCCAAGGGGCCTGAACCAGGGACCATTCCAAATGTTCTCCTCCTTTTAAATGTTTTAATATACTTGACAAGTGCTTATTCCCAGTTTGGGGGAAAACCTGTCAGAAGGGATGCCCAGAGGGGCGCCTGGGTGGCTCAGTCGGTTAAGCGTCTGCCTTCGGCTCAGGTCATGATCTCAGGGTCCTGGGATTGAGTCCCGCATCAGGCTCTCTGCTCTGCGGAAAGCCTGTTTCTCCCTCTCCCCCTGCTCTTCTCTCTCTCTCTCTCTCTGTCAAATAAATAAAATCTTTAAAAAAAAAAAAAAAAAAAAAAAGAAGGGATGCCCAGAACAAAGGAAAACTCTGACTCCGGGCAAGCTGCCCATGCCTTCCTGATGGTTATCACTGGGCCCAGCTTGGTTTTATTTCTTTTGGAGAGCTGGCTTTTTCTCACACATGGGGTTTCATGGCTTGGGGACCATTATTTAGTCACAGAGTATGCCAATAAGAAGTCCCCTTTCCAAGGAGCCAAGTGACCAAAGTGTCTTTCCTTCTATAAAAAGAAGCTCATCCTTTTGAATGTGGGCACCCCTGCCCACACCATGCCCACACAAACACGTACCCTACACACGCAACCAATAACTAAGCACAAACTCAGGCACATTTTTGGCCTGGGTGTGAATCCATTCCGAGCAGATGCAGCCGGTTTTCTTTACTGAGCCCAGAGATTCAGGGGAGACTATTTTGATGACATTAAGCCAGAACCCGAACAAATGCTGGTAGGCACAGAGGATCCCCTCTATCAGTAGATTCACCATCTGTGATTCCACACATCACATGAGTCCAGTCCTAGATACTTACAGCTCTGATCATTCCAGAAAGAGAGACGTTGCATATAACCTGGTAGACATGAAATAGCGCAGCAAACAATCACAACAGCAAGGGTGGATGAAGTTGATGTGTCCGCCTACAAATGCATCCAACAATGTAAGTTACATGTGGATGGCTTCTGACAAAGATGTCATCTGAAATCTTAGACTTCTACCTCGTGGCACACGGTCATTACAATGGAGCGATTGTTGAGCCACAGAAACAGGATTCGCATTTTCCCAGCCTGTTTGTACTTTTCCCTCCCAAAGGGGCATTTCTTGAGAAGTCAGAGGAATTCTGCTGATTACATCTCCAGCACAGCCACATTCCAGGGAGTAGGAGGGTCACACACCTGGGCAGGCAGGAGGAGGTCCGAGCGCTGAGCTCCGAGGTCAGATCTCGGGTGTCTGCCCACCCCGCTCCCCGGCAGCACAACAGCTCAGGAGCTCAGGCCTGCTCCCCGTGGCCTGGGGAAGGTTTCATAAATCCACTGCCTCTGCTTGACCTTCTCCAAGATGGCTTGAAAGCTAAGCAAGCATCCTCCCTGGCCCACCCCTTCTCCCTAGATTTTTGCCATCTTTTTGGACTGCCCTTCCTGATTTTCGGGATTCTCTGATCGGTGCGGAATAGGCCTCTCAGATTACAGTTTGTGTTTGCACAAAATAGGTGATTCATGGGCCCAGCAGCCCCCAAAGACAGTGGCCTTGACATATCAGGCTTGTAGGAAGGACACAGGTACTACTAGAGGCCTTGTTTGTATCTTCGTGCTTGTATGTGACAGTTAATTTTGTGTCAGCTTGACTGGCTGTGGGTACCCAGATTAAACATTATTTCTAGGGGTGTCTGTGAGGGTGTTTCCAGGTGAGATTAGCATTTGGATCTATGGACTCAGGGAAGTAAGATGACCCTCCCCTGGGTGGGTGGGCTTCATCCAATCTGTTAAGGGCCTGAACAGAACAAATGGCAGAGGAGGAAGGAATACACCCCTTTCTTCCTGCCTCACAGATTGAACTGGAACATCTCAGCCCATCTTACCCCGCTCTTGAACCAGGATTTACACCATTGGTTCCCTGGTTCTTAGACTTTTGGCATCAGACTGAATTACCTCTGGCTTTCTTGGGTCTCCAGTTTACAAATGACAGATCATAGGGCTTCTCAGCCTCCATAGTTACAAAAGCTAATTCCTTATAATAAATCTCTATCCATCTATCTGTCATCTCCTTTTGGTTGTTTCTCTAATACACACATACAGCTTGTTCATCAGCCATTCAATCATTCATCATTTCTTAATTCAATCAATTCTTCCTTCCTTCCAGGATTCCTCCCAGGATTCCTCCCTCTTCCTCCTCTCTCCTGTTCATGTGTACTTACTAGACACTGGCGATACAACATAATAATAAAAACAGCTGACGTGCTGAGCACCTACTGTGTGCCCTTCATAGTGCTCAGTGCTTTCTATACATCATGCCATCTCATCCTCATAATAACGTTTTGATCAGGTATGATTACTGGCTCTATTTCACAGATGTGAAAACATATCCTCTTCGTGGGTCACACAGCTATTGAGTGCTAGAGCTGGAGACTGAATCCAGGCAGTCTGATTTCATAGTCCACCCTAGTCCTAACTGTAACAGTCGCCGGCCACAGAACCCTGGTCTTGGCCTTGGCGGCTCACGGTGCACTGGGCAAGGTGGTGAGGCAATGCAGACATCACAATACCGTGTGCCAGTGCTGCTGGAGGCCTAAGTGCCCTGGAGGGGCAACAAGTCCAGCCTGAGGGGAAGGAAGACATCTGAGGTGAGTCCTGAAGGCAAGTGGGACTTTTGCCAGCTGGGAGGGGAAGGTCCAGGCCCACTTGCTGGGTTTATTTAAACTAAGGCCAACTGACCATGAGCCAGAGAGCAGCTTCTTCCCTGGGGAGCAGATGTCAGAGAGACAACTGGCTGTGAGCTTGGAGAGCCTTGCTGTGCCTCACTTCCACTTAGCTAATCACCATGTCAAGCCCTCTTCTGGTACCACGGGTGCTTGGGATTCAGTGATAACAGAGAAGAAGTGGGGAGGAGCAAGTCTGGAGCAGAGCCAGGCAGAGTGTGGAATCCAGTTCAAAGCAAGGAAGAATGGCACAGCGGGGCTCCCCCGGGGCCCAGGAGACAATGTTGAACACCACCAGCTGGTGGGGGAAGACAGCACAGCCAAACGTTCTGGATTTAACAGCTGGGTTCAGTCCTGGTGCAATCACATGCAAGCATGGCGGACTTGGGCTGAGTCCTCCAAAGTAGATGAGCTTTAGTTTACCTATTCATCAAAAAGGGACGAGGATATGCACTTTCACAGGGTTGTTTCAGGCATGAAAAAAAGAGTGCCAAGAAAGTGCTCTGTACAATGAAAGCAGGTAAGATGCTGTAAAATGCAAGGGAGTCAGGAAGATGGGTCCATGCTCTCACCGGGCAGAGGATGGTAATTGGCCACTCAATACGTGATGTGTGCGGTCCCTTTCAATGCTGGGTCATTGCTGGAGACACTGAGGGCAGGGAATACAGGGATACAAAGACACCAAGAACATGACCCACAGCCTTCACGTGACCACTTTCGCCAGAGCTTCCTTCGTAAGCCTGGGGGGGGGGGCGGGGCCAGAGTAGACACTGACTCATCCCATCTTCCAATGTGCCTGTGGCTAATGCCAGGTGCTGCCATTTTTACCCAAGGGCCAGGGGTGCTTCAAGGCTTAGGATCAGGCTGACTCACCAGGGTTCTCTCTATGGTTACTGATGACAAGCTGACACAGGGAAACCCCATTTATCAATGAAACCTGCTGGCAAGAAAATGCTAGTTGCTGCCTCTCCAAACGTCCTCCTGATTTTTAAACAAGCATCCCAGTGTGAGAGCCTGAGTGAAAGTTGACAATCAGCGTCCTCCTCCCAGGGACTCATCCTGGCTAACTGGTTTTGAGTTCTGTTTGTTTTTCCTTTGTAAAAACAGAGGAAAAGTTAGTGTCGAGCATTCAGTCTCATCCTGAGTCCCATGGGCATCTGAAATTAGTGTTTTCATTTTGAGGGTCTTGGAATAAAGGAAAACTGGCTGTCATCCTCCCAAAAGAAAGCCATAAACATGAGCATCAGGGGGCAAAGAGACCTCTGGTTTGCTGCACAATGTTTAGTCCCAAAGAGCAGCCCATAAACATCCCACCGAAGGTCATTACTGAGCTCCTGAATGGTTCCTCTTCACAGGATAGGACCTGGGCAAAATCATGAGGAGGTGAGGTTTGTTTTTAATGTCCTAGTACCCTCTATACCTCCACCATGGAAACTTGCTCTTGGGGAAAGTTCCTGTACTCATTCACAATGAAGTGTGACAGAGATTAAGTTCTTATCCCATATAGAACATAACAGGGATCCAAGCTTTAACGACTAGAATGGACATCTTAGACTTCCAGACATCATCTATGGAGACTCCATGGTCACTTGTCCTATATCTTTCCCTCTCAATTCATTCTCCACAGTGCAGCTAGAGAGATCTTCCTAAAATGGAAATATATCAGTTATTTCTCTGCTAAAAATCCTTAATAGTCTTGAATCATTTTCAAGAAAAATGATCTGATGATTGTGCAGCTCCCCACCTCCTGGCCTCAATACCTGAGTGCCACCATATGCTCCAGCTATGGCAAACTGCTCTTGAAATCCATTCTGCTTCCCTTACCACAGGGTCTTTGCACAGGCTAGTCCCTCTTCTTAGAGTTAATCTTTCATCTTCCCTACTTATCTAAACTTCTATGCAAACTTTAAGACTCAGCCCCAGGGTTCCTCACTTTCCAGTGGTCCTCCACAATATCTCCTATATCCCAGACTGCATAACTCCGGAGAACCTGGCCTTCTGCCTGATCTAGTATTTACCATTCAGCACTGCAGTTTTCTGCTTAAATGTCTGTCTTCTCCTTTAGACTATGAGCTCCTTAAGTGATGTCTTATTCACCCTGCCACCTACCAGTGAAGATGGACTATAGGAATGAATCCTGTATTCTAGAGGGCAACCAACTTCCCCAGGATCCCTCAAAATTTTTTCTCTATTCCCTATGTGGAAGTGGCTATAAAAAGGAGTATGTATGTCTGGGTCAAGGTGAGAACTAGGGATCACATGCCCTGTCTCATGGGGACAGCTGAATTCCCTTCCAGCCAATTTGAGACTACTTCTGCCACACCTTACAATTTTTCAAAGAACCTGGGTATTTGGATTATTTTTAACATGAAAACATGTAGCTAATCTTGCAGACATATGTGCGCGTGCACACACACACACACATACACACACGCATTCCTGAGGGCCAAATGTAGCCCTTAGATCATATATTAGTCAGGGTTCTCCAAATATATATATATATATCCTGTTTTTACATGTTACATATATAATATAATATACATTTTATATATAATATGTGTGTGCATATATACACACACACATATAAAGAAAGATTTATTATATTGAGATTGACAAGTCCAAATCTGTAGAGCTGATGTCCCAGTTTGAGTTCAAAGGCCAGTAGGCTGCTATAGACCAGGAAGAGCTGATGTCCTGGTTCAGAGGCTGTCAGGCAGGAGAATGCTTTCTTATTCAGGAGAGGGTCAGCCTTTTTGTTCTATTCAGGCCTTCAACTGATTGGATGAGGCCCACCCACATCATAGAGGGCATTTGCTTTATTCAGTCTAGTGACTCAAATGTTAATCTCATCAAGAAGCACCCTTACCAAAGCACCCAGGGTAATGTTTGACCAGATATCTGGTCATCCCATGGCCCTGTTAAGTTGACACATAAAATTTACTATTACAGGTCAATGAATTTCAAACTTGTTTTATCCTTCAGGAAACCCCCCTTCTTCAAACAAAATCTTCCCTACTATTCTAACAGGATAATGACCATGGTGATACAAATAAGCAGTAGTACTTGTAACATTTTTGAGTGATTATTATAGTCAGAGTGTTTTACATACACAGACTCATTGAATCTCCATAGCAATCCTATTAAATAGCTACTATTATTCTACTCCCATTTCTCAGAGGTGGAAACTGAGGACCAAGAGGAGGTAAGATAACATGGTCAGTCACACAGCTTGCAAATAGTGAGGACTGTGTTTGACCCCGAGAGGTAGGGTTTCTCGCCAGTATGTTAGGTAAAACAGACAAATCAAGCCTGTTTTATTGGAAGTGGACCTGTGGCCCCTTCCTCCTAGCAAAGTCCCTGGAATTATAGTGTCTGAGGAAGGGCTTGAGAAGCCCTGGCTCAGGTGATCCTCAGAGCCTGTGAGGGAAACCAAGCCAAGGATATGTGATCCTGTGGTCCCCAGCACAAGAAAGGTCAGATCTGCCTGGCGAGTTTTGAAAGCAAGTGGCTGCCAGGATCCTGAGTTGTCCTGTGGGCCAAAGCCAGTAGTGTATGTGGGGAGTGAGACCCCTTTCCCACTCTGGGCCATTGGTTTTCCATTTGTGAAAAGCAGGGATTAAATTACGCACCTCAGAGCCCCTTCCTCAAGGCCCCCATGCTGTGCCTGGGAGATGGGAGGGTCTGCCCCTTTTTTTAGGCCCAGATGGAATACTTGCAGCCTTTAGTCCAGGAGCTTTCTGAAAGCATGCCCTAGCCTCGCACTCCCACGCAGGCCCGCACCTCTGGCTAGGGCAGGCCTGCACAGCCTGGGGCCAGCCTCACTGCCCAGAAGCACGGGCTCCCAGCCCATGTCTCTCATTAGCAGGAAGGGTAGGGAGACCAAGGGAGGGTGAGCTGTAGCTGGCCCTGTGTCCCACCCCTGCCACCAGAGTGGACTTGCCACTTTCCGCTCTGGGTTGGGGTTTCCTCAAGACCGGTCTGTGAACTCCAGAGTCACTTGTTAGCAGGGCTGGCTACAATTTGTCAGGGATCCTGTTACTCCTGAATCTAGTTCCAAAAACAATAGAGAGCCTGATATATTAGCCCTAATTAAATTGGCCCACAACATGCTTTTCACTTAATTCACCTATTTTTCTTCTTGCCTCTCCTTCTCGGGGCTCCTCCTCTCAAAGCTCAATTTGGAAATACCCCCACATTTGATCCAAAGATGGGTTCCCTGACCAAGAAGTGAGCCCGTGAAGCCATGCCAGCAAGAAGCTAAAAGCCGTGGAATCACCTGCCTTTTGTGCATTTTTACATCTAAGCCTCAATTAGGGGACATGCCAAAGAGCAAGTGCATGAAAAATAAATGAGCCCCTGAAGAAACACCAGGACAGAGGAAGCACACGCTCGACTCAATCACATTTCCCAATTTCTCTTTGTGTATTTTTCCTGACATCTTTGCATAGGGTAATTCTAATGAAGTTTTCACCTGACAAAATGAAAAGGCTTTTAAAGCCAACAGCTGATTTCACACAGGGGCCCTATTTAATCTTAAATCAAAGACCCACTGAACACGACGAGCAACTCCGCATCCACAAATGGATCCAGGGGTCAGCTTTCTCTGCAGTGACAGAGCGCGTGCATTCATGCCACCTTGGGCCACGTGTTGAGCCTCATCACCTTCTTCTGGCCATGAGCCTCGGTGAATTTTCTCAAATTTTGGAGGCGGGGGTGGGGAGCTTTAAAGGGAGCCATCCACCTCCTGGTCCGGTCTCCTGGCAACAAGGAAGCCATCTGGGAGCGGGCAAGGATATCACACCCTGGGGGGCAAAAATTAGCAACTCCAAGGAAACCTCCCAGGCGAGAAAAGGAAGAAAACCACAGTTTTCCCCAGTTTTCAGGAGCTGGGCTAACCTGCCCTGCATGCTGGGTCTGCCCTTCTGATGTGTGCCCTTCTTGACTGCATACGACACTTTGAAAGCAGCATGTACAACATTTTAACGTCAAGAGAAGAATTAGTGTCTCAGAAAAACCTCAAGTATGATCACATGTAATTGTTTTATAGATGCTGGCACAGGTTCAGGGAAGAATGGGTTTTTAATACCAAATCTTTCCATTTCTCTTTGTTTCCCTGTGATTTGTGGGCTCTATGAATGGCAGGTTTCTGGCAGATCCACAATTTTGATTTCCCCTTTGTTTTCTCACGCTCATAGAGTTCAAGGTTTCTTTTCTTTTCTTTTTTTTTCCCCATGCATCACAAATAGTGTTTAATGGGGCCAGGGGCGGTTTTCTCCCCCACTGGAGACACATCGTTTGGTTAAACCACACATAAATTTTACCTCTCTTCAAAGAAACATTAACAATTCTAATGCACATATATGTAAATGCTCACAGACTGAGAAGGCTTTTCTTTTTCCTTTTAAGCCAGGGAAATACCCAAGGTACAACTTCTTGCTCCATCTTCATCCTCATGGAGAAGGAGTTTATAGGCAGTGGGATGCATGAGGGCCATACTTCACTCAGTTGAGAACACTCTCCCCTGCCCATCCTCCCCAAAGGCATGCTGAGTGTTAGGTCTGAGGACGCCTTCTAGGTAAAGGGCAGCCTCAGGAGGCATCAGGCCTGTGAAGATAAGACTCATCTACCAGCTGATGCCCTTCAAGGTCATCCTTGGATAAACCAACGTGTTCCAAAGCAGAAGGAAGTAGAAGGAACAGGATTCAGAGACCAGGGTCCTCGGCGTTGGGTTTGTATTAGGATGCAGAGGCCAAGGATCCTTTTTTAATCAGATGTGTTTTAGGAAAAAATCTCTCTGGCTGCTGCATGGAGTGTAGACCACAGAGGGACCAGTGCTGGGACTACTGCAATAGCATGAGTGAGTGGTGATGAAAATCTAGGCCAAGGGGGTGAAAGAAAAGGAGAGATGGAAGAACTCCTGGAGAGTCTGTCAAAAAGATACTTCCTCTGCACAGCCGAGGCAAAGTGGGTCATTTTGATATGATCATTTTGGCACAACCATTCCAATGTTACAAATGTTGCTTCAACATGCAAAATGCTGTTTTTAAAAATTACCAGTATTGAGTGCAACCATCATATCCTTGACCCTTTACTATTTCTGACCTTTCTTCATTCTGGGTCTCAGTCCTGAGCTTCCCCCATCCCTGATGCTGCTGCACACGTCCCGTCACCCCCTCCCTGTCTCCCTGCAGCTTGCTAAGGCATCACAATCCACACTGACAATCTAATGGCTTGATTTCTAGGTCATGTCAAAACAACCCTGTGTCAAGACAGCCAGGTCAAACTACCACCCATGCCTGTGCTGAACTTCCAAAGAGGCGAAGGTCCTTCAGTTTTTGCAGACAGAGCCTCAAAAGAGAGAGCTGGAGAGACAGTAATTCCCTGCAGAAAGCAGTCTCCAGAACCGTTAGCCGAAGCCAGGTTCCCTGGGCATTCCAAGGTCACATGTATCTTGGGATGAGCTGCAGGAGCAGGAGAGATGCTGCCAGAAGTGTCAGAGGAGGCAGCACCTGTCGGCCTCCTCATCCAGGGCTGCCCTCCCTGTGCAGGAAATGGTCCCTGCGGGGTGTCCTTGTAGCCACTTCAGCCAGGCCTTAGTTTGCTTCTAATTAGCGCTGAGCAGGGCACACAGTCCCTGCCTCCTCACCACTGTCCATATGGCTGGACTCCGCTCCTTGCTGCTCATAGACAAGACGAGTGAGTTTGTCTGTCTCCCTTTCTCTTTTTCATAAATCAGTCTTTGCAGCTCATGCTCCTCCCAGCTTAAGCTTGCACTCCCAAACCCAAAGGTAGAGAAACTCGAGCTTCTCTCTCCCATTTCATAGACCCAAATGCACTTACTAGCTGTATTCAGTTTACTAAGAGCTGTGGCCTGCGTACTTCCCTGGTGCTAAGAGTTCTAACATTGGTCTTTCATTCCAAGTAGATGTGGGTTTGAGATTACTCATTTGTGAAAAAAATGGTTATTATTCTAAGCTGTGTGTCTTGAACATGGTAAGAGGATTGGTTGGATGTCTGTGTGGTGATAACCTCTCCCAAGGGGTGACAGCCCCAGGGAGGAGACATGGCAGGGCTCTTCAGAATGATAAATGGGAGGCCCTGGCATGTCGGGATCACAGGGAGCCTGGGAATGAGACGGGCTTAGGGCCTTTGCACTCTCTCTGTTTGGGTCTGGCTGTCTGACTTCAGATTGAGCAAGAACAACCACCTGGCCCTCTTCTCTCCAGCCCAACTAAACTTGGTTCATTTCTCCAAACTTTCTCCCACTTCAGGGCCTTCGCCCACATTATATCCTCTGCCGGGATTACTGTTCTAACTGCCTCCCCTTGTGCCCTTAGCTTAATTGACTTTTCTTCTTCCTCCTAATTTCCAGTCAAAAACCCCTCAGGCAGGGGTGCCTTTCCTGCTCTTGCTGACCAGCTCATATGCTGCCTCGTGGGCTCTCTCATCACCTCCTTCCAGTCACTCTTAACATTTACTACAAATGGAATCACATGCCATTTTCACCTCCATGCATGATACTTCAATCCATACCTGTCTCCCCCACTAGGCCGTAAGCTTGCTAAGGGTGGGCACTCGGCCTGTTTCCAGCCTAGGGGACTGAGTAGGCACTCAGGGAACACCCGTGGAATAAGTGAGAGATCAAAAATTCTCCAGATGGAGGGCAAGGATCAGGTACTCTCAGTCTTAGAGAGCAAGGTGCAGTGGAAGAGAAGGGTCTTCAAGGTCAGGTGACCTGGGTTCAAGTCCCGGCCCTGATACTTGGATGCCGGTATTTCTACACTGAAGAACAGATTTTTGATAGACTCAGAGACAGCTAGCACAGCACAACAGTGGAGGCATCCCACCACTGGTCTGAAGTCCAGAGGGATTTTTCAGAGAGATGTTCTCTAAGGCTAGGGAAGAAGCCAGGCTGGAGAAGTGGTAGAGGCAGAAGAAGGGCACAAGGCCATGGAGGGTTTGGTTTAATCATTGTGAGAGTGAGCAACAGTGGCCTCAACTGCTAGGAATGATTGGTGTTCAGACTCCTGACCACACGAGCTGTGAGACAGTAAATGTATGTTGTTTTTGAACCTCTGAGTTTACAGTAATTTGTTAGACAACAATTGAAAAGCCTCTAGGTCTTTAATCATGCCGTCCCTCCATCTGGAAAGGTGGGACTAAGGGACACTCATGAGACTAAGTTTGAGCATCACCTCCTCCAGGAAACCTTCCCTCTTCTCACGCTGTTCCCACTCTAGAAGTCCTTCATCTGTGCTCCCCCAGTGCTCCCTATGTTTGCTCTATCATAACTTTTGACACTATATTGTCATTTTCTGTTTGAACACTGATTGTGCTCACTAAGCCCTGAGCTCCTCAGCGGCAAGGGCCCTGACTCTCTTCCCATTTTCTTTCCTCCGTTCTCTTTACCTTTGCCAGATAGTTTTGGAGAGCTCACAGTGCGTGGGGCAGTGTGCTAGTTGCCAGGATATAAAGGCAAACGAGAGCAGTAGCATAAAGATCCTGCTCTATCTCTTGGATCTAATGACAAAGAGACTCATCAATTCCAAAATCACACACACTATTCCCGGAGCATTATGGCTGTGGATAAATGTCAGAGAAGTGCGATGAGCCACTAATGGGTGATGTGACCTGGTGGGTGAGACAGGGACTTTTGGGATGATCTATGAAGGATGAGTGAGAGTTGAACCGGCAGAGGCGAGGTGAACAATGGCGCAGGCAGAGGGACAGTTTATAGACAAACCCTGTTAAGGAAGGATGTGTGGCAAGTTTGAACACCAGAAAGAAAGCCAGCGAGGCGGTGACAGAGAGTGCAGGCGTGTGGGGTATGAGGAAGCGGCAAGGTCCCCCAGGACAGATGATGCAGCACACCACAGATGACAGTAAAGTTCAGCCTTCATGCACAGGGTGTGCCTTGGAGGGCGACATATTCCAATGTTACTGTGAAATGACTAAGCTGAGACACGGACAGTGGCTTGTGGAATAAAGGTTCGAGAATGGGGTGAGGCGGGGTGCGACTATGGGAGACCAGTTAGGAAACTCTTGCCATAGTCTGGGTAGAAATAATGTAGCTTAGAGTTATGGGCTGCATTGTGTCCCCCAAAAGTTGAAATCCTAACCAGTGCCCATGAAGGTGACCTTATTTGGAAACAGCCTTATTTGGAAATGACCTTATTTGATCATCCACAGATGATCAAGTTAGGATGAAGTCATTAGGATGGGCCCAAATCCAACACCTATCCAAAAGAGAAAGTTTGGACATGGAGATAGACATGAATAGAGGGAAGACGATGTGAAGACACCGAAGAATGCCATCTGCAAGCCAAGATGCCTGAGGCTACCAGAAGCTAGGAGAGGCATGAGCAGATTCTCCTTCACAGTCCTCAGAAGAAACCAACACTGCTGACACAGTGGTCTTGGACATCTAGTCTCCAGCTGTGAAACAATAAATGTCTGTTAGTTTCAGCCACCCAGTGTGTGGAAATTTGTTAGGGCAGCCTTAGCAAACTAATATACTTGGTTTAGGTCAGGAGTCAGCAAACTTCTTTAAAGGGCCATATATATATATGGCTTTGGGGACCATAATGTCCCTGTCACACTTACTCAACTGAGCTGTCATAATGTGAAAGTAGCCACAGACAACAGATAAACAAAGGGTGTTTGTTTTATCTATTGTGGCACACATGGTATGCCAATGACCCTTGATACCCTAAGACGGCCAGCAGGTGGATTTGGTCCATGGGCCATGGTTTTTGGACTCTGGGTCTGAGTGATGGTGTTGCAGATGAAAAGAAGCAGATGGTATGTTGAGAGACCCAGGTCTGTGTCTTGGGTCACCCCCACATCTAGCTCACGCTGGGCACTGGCCAGGTGCTCAGTAAATGTTGAACTTGTGACCTGAACTCACACGGGACAAACAGGTCATTTCAGCCCAGGCAAAATGAGGGGGTTTGATAGATGGTTTGAAGCGTATCTTTTAGCTCAACATTCTGGGGTCTGCTGACAGGGGAGGGACTGTGTTCTGAGTTCGTGTTTAGTGTGGCTTGTTACAAAGTAGATGCCCTGGCCTGAAGGCTTAATGGGGGTGGGAGAGGCCTCGGGTCTGTGCATAGTAGCTTCCTTTGTCCAGACACAAGGCACAATGCCGCTCTTGCTCAGCATCACAAAGCCTGATGCTGGTGATAATAGTGGTGACAGTGAGTGACTGCCTGCCTGAAGGTTCTTGTAGTTGGTGGGAAGAGCTCAGCTATGGAGTCTGAAATTCTGGATCTGCAGCTTATTAGCTGCCTGAGCTGGGAAAAGGACTGAATTAAGCTGAGTCTCTCTTTTCTCACTCACTTGAAGAGGAGAAAGCACAGTGTTAGGCACTTCACAGACCTTCATGACATTTTAGGCCTGCCCTTTCCTTCAGGAGGCTCTGCGGCCAGCAGGGTTGGGAGGGGGCCAGCAGGCTGGAAGCCTGCTCTGCATTCACTAAGTGTGTGACCTTGGATGAGTTACTTTACTTCAGTATCCTCATCTAGGGAATGGGAGTACGGTAGCTGCACTGAATCCTTTCTGGTTGCCCCTGAGGCCTATCCTCCACCCTCCACCCATCTCTGAGCCCTGGGAAGGCTGAGTCACAGGATGCCATAACCAGCTTCCCTTGCCCTCTGATTCCGGCTGGGTGCAGCCAGGGGAGTCATGGGCAGGAGGACAGGGTATTTATCCACTGGTTCCTCTCTGCTCAGCTGTGGTTTACAAGGGCTGAGTTCTTATACTTAAAGCCTCACCTCCTGTTCGGTGTCCCTTCTCCCACGGCTACTGTTCCCACCTTGTCCTGGTAACCGTTCCCTCCCTGTTTCCCCCTCAGGTCTCTGGGTGGATGGAGCTTCCCATGGTGCTACTCCCTCTGTGCTTACCCATCACTCACTGGCACCTATAACTCATTTAAATCTTTGTAAATACCTCTTACTTCAGCCCACCTTTAAAATTATTCTTAATTGTGGTAAAATACACGTAACATAAAATTTACCATTTAAACCATTTAAGCATACAGACTTGTAGCATGAACTAGCTTCACATTGTTCTGCTCCTGTTACTACTACCCTTCTCCAGAACACTTTTCCTCTTGCAAAACTGAAACCCTGAGCCCATCAAACCATAAGTCCTCTTTCCCCCTCTCCTCCAGCCCCTGGCAACAACGATTCTACTCTCTGTATGAATTTTTTACTCAAGATATCTCATGTAAGTGGAATCATACAGGGTTTGTCTTTTGTGACTGGCTTATTTTACTTAGCATAATTATTCTCAAGGTTCATCCATGTTGTATTATAGTATGTATTAGAATTTACTTCCTTAAAAAAGGCTGGATAGTATTCTGTTTATGTATACAGTACATTCTGCTTATCCATGTGTCTGTCAGTGAACACTTGGGTTGCTTCTACCTTTTGGCTAATGAGAATAATGCTGCTATGGACATGGGTGTACAGATATGTTTAAACGCTAACTGGTCCTTTGGGGGTTCCACTGGGCTTCTATCAAGATCTTGGGTGATGCATAGTATCTGCATATAGTCTCATCATGTCATGTTGAGTGACTGAGTTAATATAGGTAAAGCACTTACACACGTGCTCACTTCATGCTTGCTGTTACTTGGAAGGTGTCTCTGTGTGGCAGAGACAAGGTGGAAGTGCCTCTTTGTTTTGAGCACCAGCTAACGATCTTCTCTAGCTGAGTTAGGCTGTGAGCACGTGACTACATTCTTTCTAGAGGGTGGAATGTGACCAGGGTGAGGCACCCCCCTTCTAAGCCTGGCCCATCAAAACTTCTGACGTTCAATCCTTTATGCCTTCTCTCTGGGTGGGCTAGACATCCACCTTGCAGGAAGATCCTGGATGCCATGTGTTAAAGGAGGCAGTGCCACCATCAGTCCGGGTCCCTTGATGTGTGGTGTGGAGATAGGTGCTAGGGTTTATCACCCACATTTCACAGATGATAAAATCAGGAGATTTGGTAACTAGGCTCAGCAAGTAGCAGAGCCTAGATTGGAACTGAAGCAAGCAGTCAGGCCCCAGGCTCCAGAGGACTAAACACTGCCGGACACTCTTTCTCTCTCAAACTCAGGAACAAGTTTTCTCGATTAGATTTTCTTCTTCTGGGACAACCCTCGGACCGAGTGTGAACTCAGGGTTGCTGCAGTGGGAGTCCATGGAGCTGACCACTGCACCACGGTGTGGCGCCAAGGTGCACGGGCTGCCAGCTGATGGCTTTCCATCCCCCGCTGGTACAGGCTATGGGGGGGACGCGGATCAGCACTTGCAGCAGCTTCCTGGGCTACCTCTGTGCTCTTTCTTCCATGTCCTTTCTTTCTCGTAGAGCCCGTGGCATGCTCTAACCACTAGGGAAGTAGACTGAAGAGCAGTACTCCTGGCTCCCTGGCAGCCACGCCGGGATTACCCACTGATATTACAGCTGACAGCCCCCGGCTGCTGGCACCCTTGTAAAGAAAGCATGATGGCAATTTTCCAGCTAAATTCTCCCAATTAGGCAGTTAGAGAAACATTATCCACCTCAGGATAAAGCTGATGAAATGGAGGGGCAGGGTCGAGGAGGAGGGGTGCTAATCTGTCTGCGCTGGTCCCCACAGCCCAGAGCACAACATCCGGGGGGTGCTCAGTGTTCATGAAGAAGCATCTGCAGGGTCTGATGAGCTGCCTGGGAGCACACAGGTGACCTGTCTGCCTCAGCCACTTTCTAAAATCTCCAAACTCTACCAGTTCTGGTCAGACAGGGTGGGTAAAGAGTGGCAGAAGAGAAGAAGGACAGAAAGAGCCTGGGGAGGCTTCCCTTACCAACCCTAACTAGATTCAACATAGGCACTAGGGAAACTAAGGCCCCCACAAGGAAAGTCTGAGAGGTGACGCAGGTCACGGTTCCTGGTGGCTTTACCCCAGCAATTCTCAGAATTCCATAGCTTCCTCCTTAACCAAGCCTTTCCTGAGCATCGGCATTTTATACCCATCATCACATTCAGTTCTTATAACAACCTGGGACGGGGGTGCTCCTCGTGTTCCCTATTGACACACAAGGAAACTGAGATTTAGTCAAACTTCTAGAAGCAGACCAGGTGTTCCCCAAGCAGACCAAGCCTAGTGTCTCAGCTCCTCAGAAAGGCCCTGGGTCCTATGTCCAGAAGTCTATTCACCAACACACCTCTACTTAATGAGAATGAGAATGACAGTAATAGTGCATGGAGCACCCTGCTAAGTGCCTAACCCAGAATATCTAATTGAGTCCTTACAACTATTTCTGTCAAATGAGTCATCACTCCTCACTTTGCCAATGCAGAGACTCTGGACCAGAGAGATGAAGGGACTTGCCCAGAGTCATGAACTATGGTGGGATCCAAGGCTCCGTGCTCCTGACTCAGGCCAGCGCTCCGGAACTCCATGTCAGTCCATCTCTGCTTTGGACAAGGCCCACCTAGCAGAGCAGGCTCAGTGGGCTCTGCAGAGAAGCAGAGGGTGTTCCCTTCACTTGGGACAGGTATTCTGTAAAGTGGTGAAAAATAAGTTCCCAGTTTACAAGTGTTAAAGGAGTTCTGGGAGAGGGGGAGGGAGAGAGAGGGGAGAGAGAGACTCTGGGGTTGGGGCTGTCATGATTGCTCTATGAGGAATGAGGATTTGAATGGAGCATTATTATAGGAAGTCTAGGCAAGGGAGGCCATTCTGAGCAGAGGTGTGGTAAGGCAGGTGTCTGAGGGACCATGAGCTCTGTGGTCTGGTATTCACAGAAGCAACACAGGGCATGATGCCATAAACATGGCTTGAGACCACACTGTGCAGGGATTTGGATGTCATATACAAAGTTAGGATTTTACCCTCGGGAAATAGGGAGCTATTGAATGTTTGGGGCAAGGTGCCAAGATATCTCTCCAGGCTGAATGGCCTGGTTATGGTATTTGGGTTGGATTTGAGGAGGGTAAGACTAGAAGCCCAAAGACATCGATAATGGAATGAAGGGGGAATTATGAAGGTCATGCTGGCAGAACATGGTGGCTAACTGGAAAAATATCAGCAACCAAGCCTATTATCATCATCGATAAGATGACTGTGTACATTATCTTTCTGTTAATTACATTTCCTCTGGCTACAAATACTTCTTCCCCTCAACAAAACATTGAAGTCAGAGGGAGAACTGGGCTAATCAAGGCTGCATTATGAGAACAGACTCCAGCTGCTTGGCACCAGCACTGCAGGAAAGTCCTTAAGCATCAAACAGCCTACCGTCCTCTGATTCCCACACATTTGTGGCTTAGTTGTTTATAGGGAATCTAATAAAAAGCAAGGGATGGCTGATTTGTTGAGGTTTCCCTTGGCCGGGCTCAAAGGCCACAGAACCTTTCGGATTCAAACCCTTCAGGAAGGGCTGCATCCTCATGTTTCCCTCGTTCCCGCAACATTAGGATGAGCTGGGGGATCCTCAACCAGGGACATATAGCAAATCAGAAGCTGCCCTGGGCCCAGAAGAAACACAGTTTCCTACCAACAGCTTGGGCGGACAGTCCTTCTCGATTATTCAAGGGTAGTGTGAAAGGGGAAGGCACCAACCAATGCGTGTGTGCGCCTATGCTGAAATACTATACATGAAAAGTAAAGAAAACACTGCTTTACAAACTGCTAGGACACACAATTGCACAATGGACTTACAGTCTACAAAAAGCACTGCTCTGTGCCTGGCCTGAGGGAGCTGGGAGAGCCAAACCAGAAGTGAGCAAGCAGAGATCCCATGAAATTACTTCCTGGATGTAGATCCTCATCACTGGGCCATTCACAGCAATCATCCTGGATGCTCTCCCCTCGCCCGCCCTCCTCTGCCCCCACACCTCTTGCCAGCCCAATTTTGCCAGTAATTTTGAAAGCCATGGATATGTTTCACTGGGACTTGGCTCAAGTCTGCCAGAAAAAGCAAATTCAGGCCAGAAATAGTGGCATTTGAACATGATGGCAGAGCCAAGCTGCTGCCAACCTGAACTTCACCTCAAGCTTGATGTAGGGAAGAGGAAGGCAGGGTTTCTAGGCACTCATGGGCAGTGTTAGCCAAAATTCTGTTTGTTTAAAACATCTCACCCAACCCATAGCCAAGGGTTCAAAGTCCCCGGAAATATCTGACAAATACTATTCCATGCCACCCGAAGGTCTCTATTCTCAAGAGAAGAACTCTCTTGTCTGCCTATGCAAGGTGAGCTCTGAATATTGCCAGTGAAGTCAGAAATAGATTTAATAGATTTGAAAACTCTGACTTTTCTCTCTTGGCCATTTAAATAGCATTTGAGAACCCTCCGTAGTGTTTCTTTCTTTCTTTCTTTTTTTTTCTTTAAAGATTTTATTTATTTATTCATGAGAGATAGAGAGAGAGAGAGGCAGAGGGAGAAGCAGGCTCCTCGCGGAGCAGGGAGCCCGATGCGGGACTCGATCCCAGGACCTTGGGATCATGACCTGAGCTGAAGACAGACGCTTAACCAACTGAGCCACCCAGGTGTCCCCCTCCGTAGTGTTTCTTAAGCATGAGTTGGCATAATAAGGAAAAGGTGCTCTGACATGGGCCCAGAACAATGTTGTAATTCTGTGACTCTATAAGTAATTCTGTGACTCTGTAATACATGCCTTCCACTTTAATATTTTGGAAACGTGTGCCTTTCTGATGTGTATGTATAACAGCATCTTTATTTCCCAGGGATTTGTGTCAGATAGGTCATGTGCTGCATTAAGTGAGGTCTTAAATGAAGACATTCATGTGTTGGTGGGGAAGCCTTTGGCAGATGGCGCTAAGACCATGCACTAGTCTGAGTCTGCCTCCCTAGTGACAGTGCCTAGAGCAGTTTCTGGCCTGAAGGCTTCTTCCAGTCTCTGAGTGCCCCATGACCTTTGGAAAGGCAGATATGACCAAGAAGTGGGAAGAAGATTTGGAGTTAGTGGTTTCATCCTACTCTTCTTCAAACCCTAGATAGAGCCAGGCCAAGGCCAGGCTGTTAACCCAGGAGAATGGGGTCAAGAAGCAGACCTCAGTCCATACTATAAGCTAAAGGTGCAAGATTAGTCTCCCAAGTGGTCAGCTCTGGGTCTCTAGAGAAGAGATGACCCAGGAATATGGATGGTATAGAGTTCTGAGGGATTTAGGACCTTGGCCATCACTAGGAGATGAAACTTAACAGTTGTTAAAAGGGCTAAGTGTGTCATTTGGCACCTGCAGGAACCTGTTTATATGCAAGCCTGCCACTCTGATGGTGACTCACTTTTAGAGTAGGGAACACTCCAGCCATCTCTTCACCTGAATGGCACTTATGACATTCTTTGGTTTGTTTCTGCCCGTCAGGATATACTCCATGATTTGAAAGTCCCAGAAAACAGACTGGAGTCTCATGAAATTTTTAAAACAATTTCAGGGGTCTTAGCTTTTAAACTACCATTTATGACCACTTACTATGTAGCAGGCACCACGTGAAAGGAATCCACATGGATGATGATATTTATTCTTTTGTGAAAGTTTTAGCAAGGTCCCATGACCAGTTAGTGCTGAAGCTCGTATTTGAACCTAAAGATCTAAAACCCATCTACTGACCCATGAAATTTGGACTGCCTCTGCAGCTATTAAAAGCACCAGAGTCAATACATATGGAAGTCAAAGACACTGGCTGACTCAGAGCAAAGGTCTTGGAGTTCCACCAGAACAAACTTCTTCAGCCTTGTCTTGCAGATGACCCCTGAAAACTATCCAAAACTAAATTTCCCACAGGCACATTCCCTTGCCACGGGCACATGTGGCTCTCCCAGAGAGAGTACCCACTGTAGAATGAATTTCTGATCTTCATGCTGGTTTGATAAAGGGACCTGCCATAGGCACAAAACCTGGTTCTGCTGTTAATGACTAAAAATTGTTCTCATTCTGATTAATGCTGCCATTGTTTAGAACAATGATTAACTCAGAAAGAAGGACCCAAAGGAATGAAATAGTAACTAATCAATCTCAAAGGAATTGCCAGGTGATGTTTATTTCATGAGAACTGGAGGGAATCAAAGATGCAATCATTTCTCCTTGACATTGACAGGTGGGCAGTAGCGAAGTCAGAACTTGTCTCTATCCCATTTCAGGTGCACGGTCAGCAAGTCCTCATGCAGGGGCAGCAGGAAAGGGATAGGGGAGTCTGTCTCTGGCTGACTACCCAACCATGGTAGCTGCCTCTGTGGGTCTCCTGTCTTCCCTCCAATCTTAACATCTACTTTCTCAAGAGTCAGTGCTCACCTGAGTTGCTAATCAAGTAATTTCTTTGTTCATCTGCCTTGGATGGTTTTCTAGCAGCACTGCCAAGTGGAAATGGCTCTTGATTACGTCAACTCATGAAACCATACCAAAGACAACCTTATCAGAAGGCTCATTTGTCATATTATTTAAAGGAAAAGATCAGCTAACTGAGGGGAGGCTAATAAAAGCCCTTTTATCAAAAGCTCTTCATCTCTGGGCGCCTGGGTGGCTCAGTTGGTTAAGCGACTGCCTTCGGCTCAGGTCATGATCCTGGAGTCCCAGGATCGAGTCCCGCATCGGGCTCCCTGCTCGGCAGGGAGTCTGCTTCTCTCTCTGACCCTACCCCCTCTCATGCTCTCTCTCTCTCTCAAAAAAAAAAAAAAAAAAAAAAAAGCTCTTCATCTCTGTACTACTCATCAGCTTCCAAATCCTGTCTTGGATCTGGCTATTAAAACTCTACTCCATGCGCAGAACAGAACCAAGAAGGATATCTTCTTAAGTAGGAATGTAAAGAGAGTCCTATCTTTCTTTCCACTTAAAATTAGACTTAACTTGATCTTTCAAGAAATACAGTTGATCATGGATATAATGTCAGAGTGCCTGGTTTGGGGGTGATGGTATAAGACATAAGATGGAGAAGAAACAGGGACCTAATTTTCTAGCCTTCCCCATGTTCCTCATAGAGTTGCTCTGGGAACAGATGTTTTGGAGAAATCCTTTGAATGGGAAGTGATTTCTGGGGCACCTGGGTGGCTCAGTTGGTTAAGCGTCTGACTCTTGATTTTGGCTCAGGTCATGACCTCAGGGTCCTGGGATCGAGTCCCACATCAGGCTCCATGCTCAGTGGGGAGTCTGCTTGAGGATTCTCTCTCTCTCCCTCTCCCTTTCCCTCTGCTCCTCCCCCTGCTCCCATTCTCTCTCTCTCAAATAAATAAAGCAGTAAATCTTAAGGAAAAAAAAGGTGGGGGGGAAGTGATTTCTGTCTAGTGCCATCCATCAGAGTTCCACCCCGGGGCCCAGTAGAAGAGAGAAGGTGATGTGCTGATAGAAACGGAGAGTGAGATTTAAATGCTGTGTTGCTGCTTTGAAGATGGAGGAGGGGACCACGAGCCAAGGAATGCAGGTAGCCTCTAGAACCTGTAAAAGGTAAGGAAATGGATTCTCCCCTAGAGCCTGCAGAGGGAGTGTGGCCCTGCCACAGTCTTGATTTCAGCCCAGTGAAATCCATTTTGGATTTATGACCTCCAGAACTGTAGGATAATAAATCTGTGTTGCTTTATGCCACTAAATGTGTAGTACTTGTTACAGCAGCAGTAAGAAACTAATATAGCACGTGATCCAAGACTTCTGCTACCTTGCACACTTACCTGCTCTGAGTCCACCCTCATTGTTGCATCTAGCTGTACTTAGCTTCTCACTGTTTTTTTTATTTACCACAGTCTTCTGCCTCTGACCCAACACCCACATGCCAACAGCCAGCTAGCTGCCTTCTCCCTGTTTTAGTGCTGCTCGGTTTGCTCACAGTGAGTGGGGTTTTTTGTTTTTTGTTTTTAATTGAAGTATAATTGGCATACAATATCCTATTAGTTTCAGGTGGACATCATAGTAATTTGATATTTTTATACATTACAAAATGATCCCCATAATGAGTGTAGTTACCATACAAAGTTATTACAATATTATTGACTATATTCCCAATGCTGTATATTACATCCTCAAGACCTGTTTTAGAAATAGTTGAGAGGAATGAAGGGGTACAAACTTCACAGTTTTAAAATAAGTTAGCCATGATCCTAGTGTTTTTGTCTCAGGATTGATATAGGATCCTCTCTTGTAATCCTAGCTTCCATTGCTTGGAAGTTTACCATGAGATCTCTTACTTCTCGTATTTACTATATAGAAATACTATATTTCCCCCCATTTAGCAACAAGGAGGCTAAAGTTAGACAACTATTAACATAGCTACTAATTGCTAAGGTCAGGATTGCAATCCAGATGCCAAACTCCAAATCTGTGTTCTCAAGGACAATTCAGCGTGGCCATTCTTAAACCCTGCTATGGGAAACCCCAGGGGCTGTGGCCCAGGGCCATATCTCTGAAGTCAGTGGCTCAGCATTAACTTTGGGAATTTCAATGCCTGTATCTTTCTGGTGAGCATTGCAACTGATTTAATCCCTACCTAATTTCACTCAAGAGAGGGCAAAATCAAATCTAAGTTCTATTTTTTTTTAAAGATTTTATTTATTTATTTGACAGGGAGAGACACAGCGAGAGAGGGAACACAAGCAGGGGGAGTGGGAGAGGGAGAAGCAGGCTTCCCGATGAGCAGGGAGCCCGATGCGGGGCTCGATCCCAGGACCCTGAGATCATGACCTGAGCCCAAGGCAGACACTTAACGACTGAGCCACCCAGGTGCCCCAAATCTAAGTTCTAAAGTGGCATACTTTGTATAGCTTTAGGTTCATCAATCACAGTAATGCAAAAAAAATACCCCCACCATGCCATGCCATGCACCTGTGTCTATTGTGTCTGGGCCTCAAACACCTGATTCTTCCACAGAGAGACTATTCCACGACCTCTGATGTCCTGTCTACCCCAACCACTGACTGACACCAAAGTTGTCCTATCCTGTCGATGTTCAGTGTTCAGAACTGAAAGGGCTTGGTTTTCATAGTCAACCACTGATCAAGGGATAACTCCTCTTGATATTCCTTGCAGCCTTGTATTTACTTTTGGATGCCATTCTATGAGGTGAACACAATCTCATAATTAATATTTTTGAAGACCCTACTGTCAGTAAAAATTGGAAGCATTTTTTCTGCAAAGAAAGGGAAAAACAATCAACACTCCTTTCTAGTTTGAAAGCTTTTTCTCTAATGATGGACTGGAGATAGTAACATCAAGGACAATGATGTACCTGAGGTTACCCAGGACCTGCTGTAATTCCAGTTCTGTGCATTTTCCTCTACCTCATGTTACCCAATGCCCCAATTCTAGCAATTTCTCAGAGAATTCTAGAGCTGCTCATAAGCCACCCTGGAGCAACCCCTCTGCTACCAAATGGTAGCTCCTTTTATCATCCCCAAAATGTCGGGGGTGACTTTTTGTTTCTTTTCACTGAGCTGAGAGTGGGGAGTTGACCAGCTTGGCCCCAGAATGCCCTGAGATAATGCTGCTTCTAAATTCCACCCCACTAGGGCCTATGTTTAGGTGCTTCCAGTTAGGAGGCAGTTCCAAAATAGAAATCAAAGTGAAGGCTGTCACAGGATCATTGGGAGCACAATCAGACGTTATTACACACTTAGACTACACAGGCCAAGGTCTCAGACCACACTCTCAAGAGAAGAACCCAGAATAACTATTTGGTTGTTCATAAAACTATCATTATTCCAACCCTGAAATTAAAACAAAGCCTCCCCAGTCTCTGGGGTCAGAGATACTATTTCTGGAGTGAGCCTGCCTTTTGCATGTGCATCAGAGCCCTGGGTTCTGGTACCCAGAGTCCTCGCAGCTCATCACACTTTTCTCTGACTAGAGGAAAGGACTCTGGGAGCCATTATTTCGTAATTGCTGGATATCTCATGCTAACTGTATGTTCTCTTTGTTAAGCTAGTTCAGGTTCCTCAACATCACAAAGTTGAGACTCCACAAAGAGATATAGATTGGAAAGATGATGAAAGAATTTGATCATCTCAACTCCCTGGCATAGCCACATGGTCATGATGAACCTTGATTTTACGCTGCTGGTGACACCATCACTATCTCCTGGAACAATGAAGGCTGCCTGCAACCTACTGGCACCAGGGGGTTACTTGGGCCTTTTATTGGTCCGTGTCTGTTACTGATATTTCAAAGTTACATATTCTTGCTCCTCCCCCAACCCATTCTGATTCCTAGGAAATATGGATTTAAGCACATAAAAGAGTAGTAGTAGGGTGCAAAGAAAACTGGTACTTTTGAAAAACTCTTAAACTTTACTTACCTTTCCAGAAGCCATTTCCAAACACTCAACCTGAGTATTAAGGCTCCTGCCACACTTAGTGTGGGGAATAATTAGCCTTTGTAATACAATATGTTTGTTAAATGGAATGGCCAAAATGATTAACATGAACACAGACACACACACATACACACACACACACGCAGGGCTGCAGCAAGAAATCCAGTGTTACTACATGAATTAGAAAAAGGCATCCCTTCCGCAGCGATAAATTAGAAAAATTTCTCTGGGAAGACATAGTCCAGGGATAGTTTGGCAACTAAATCAAGAGATGGATTTCAGACCACACTCACTCCTTCTGGCCCAGTGCCTGTCTACCCCACTCCCCTGTACAGCAACCCTGGAGAAAAGTATAGATGGATATGGACTATGGATATAGGTAAAGGTTGCTAGAATCAGAGTGATCATAAATCATTAAGGGAAAGAAAAAAGTCTGGAAAACAGAAAAACCTCAAAGGAAAAATAACCATGAGAAGAAAATATCACCTTGAGAAATAACGACTATTTAAATCTTTGGTGTACTGCTTTCCATTCTTTTTTTTCTTTTTTCTTTTTTCCAAAGACATATTGAAAAAAAAATAGAGAATAGAGAATACCAATATGGTAATGTAAATGTACTATACCTACTGTCTTATGGTCTTTGCCTTTTGCCTATTTTATCCTGCACATCCTAGCACAGGCTCTAAGATATATCTCCAGCATCACTTGTAACAGCAATGCAGCATCCTCTTGAACTGTAATGCATTTGGCCAAGCCTATGGTTGGTACTTCAGGTTAACTAGGTCTCTAAATTCCTGTCTTGGCCATCTGCTTGCCATGAAAAGCCATCTGTCTGGAAATAGAAGCAAAGGGAACACCAAGCCTCACAGTTGGGATGGAGCCATGACTGATTAATAGCACAGGGTGGGGAAAAACCCTTCTTTGGGAGAATGTATCCAGGGCAAGCTAAGTCCCTGCAACTTGCTCCTGACTTGCAGTGAAGGTTTACCTTGCCTTCTACTGGTCACTCTGCCTCCATCATTAGGCACATATGTGGCTTCCATGTTCACTGAGCCAGATGCTATTGTTGGAATCTGTTGACAAGTGACAGCTGGCTGAAACTGAGAGAGCTTGTTCTGCACCCCTCTCCCTGCACAGCAACCCCCTCCACCACGGTTTTTTCCCCAAAGCTGAGAGAGGACGGATAAGAACATGATTTCCATTTGTGCCTGGGCACCAACTAATTCCTGCCGACAAATGCATTCCTTCCATACCTGTCCATCAGCTTGAGAGGCACGAAGCCTGTGAACAGGGCTTACATTTCCTGAGCAAAGTTCTTTATCTTTCCTCAGGTAGAAATGAAACCAGCTTGCCAAGAGATGAAGTATGCTTCTAGCTTTGTTGTTGGAAGAACATCAACTTGTGTCCCAGAATTCACACTCAGGGACTTTGTTTTAGTTAACTTGCTTCTTAGCTCATCTCATGACAACACGTTCGCATTGGAACCCACAGAGAAAAGGAGCCGCATGGCCTCACTGCCCCATAGACCTAGGAGGACTGATCTAGCTGGATTCCAGCTCTCTGATGACATACCATTTGACCTCAAAAGACCCTGTAGGAATATCTTCCCATGCAAGATCTTGTGAGAAATTTTCATTTAAATTTTTTTTAAAATTTTAAAAATCATCCACTTTGGACATCCTATTTATGTTCTGAAGTGAGAGGTACTCTGACCAATTAAAAAGCAAATGTATATAGAAAAAGAAGAGAGAGATAAGAGAATGGAGAGAGAGAGAGAGGAAGAGAAACAGGAGAGAGAGAAAGAGAGATGCGAGACCTCATCCAGGGAACACCAGGATGTTGCTAAAGGTAAAATATTTAGAAGTATTTCAAGGTAAAGGTAAAATATCCTCAGAGCCTCTTTCCTCTTTTACTAACAATTAATGAAAAAAGCTAGCATAAGAGAAATTATGATTCAGTGCCAAGGGACTTTAGCAGTGACATCATGAAGAGCACAGCCTGGGCTGGGCTGACTCTCAAATGACACCATGGTTGACACTGGGCACTGGCTTTCACAAGCACTCCATGGCAGCTTTGCTCATAGACACAAGCTCTGCTCTCTTGACACAATGATATCAACCACTCGAGGTATCAGGGGGCATGGGGCAAACCTGGAGAGGCGCAAACCTGCCTGTGTGTCTGGAGCTTTCTTGTAATGAGGCTGGGGAGGCAGGCCCTGATGAGTCAGAGTTCCCAAGTGACAGAGGGAGACAGCATTTGCCAGAGGTTGGCCACAGATGGGGACCGCCTCAAGCACTGTCTTTGGTTGCCCAGATTTTTCTCCCTAACTTAACCAAATGACCCTATGATCCATTAGTCACTCTTTACTGACATCCACTGTGAGTCATCAGGACTTCATGATCCACATAATTACAATGAAAAGTCTGCACTGACTTCAACGATTTAAGTGATTTAGGCAAAATGTTCCCCAGACAACTGACCATGGCTTCATCATCAGAGAGCAGGTCTGAGATTTACTCCTATAGACTTGGGTCATAGGCTGCCAAGAGGCAGGTATTGTTCCTCCAATCATTTTGGATAGTCATTTTAAGATGGCACCTCTCACACCTGGGCAAATTAAAAAAAGGAAAAAGTCAAATGAAAACTCCTTGTAGGAGGTTAAGATGACCAATGAGGAAGATCTGCAGAGTAGAGCCATAATATCAGGGACTTTACTCACCAGTACAGAGAACAGTAAAATAGGTACTGCCCGCAAAACCACTGGAGAAACTCAAACTGCGCTTTCCATTGTTATGAGAAATCTGAGTGTATTTCAATTGTTAAAAGGAGGCAGCAGCAGCAAGGCCCCAGCATCAGCCTTTCAACCAAAACAGTTTGCCCACCATAGGCAAATACTTTAGTTTTGTCTCCTGGGCTCAAATCAAATTCCCCTCAAATTGGAAATGGAAAAGCCATCTTTCTCTGAAGTCAGAACACCTCAATTAGGAAAACAGAACTGGAGGTAGATAGTGGGCATCAAGCCTCTGATGAAAAGAGATGCTTACAAAAGGGTTTATCTAACTCCCTTCTCAACCAAATCAGGGTCTTCCTCGGCCAGATGCTATTTTGGACATGAGAGCAGGAGTTCTGCTTTGCCTAGCATCTTACCCTCAGCAGCTGCTAGGCAGCCCGACGCCAAAACTGACTGATGACTGAACGACTGACCGAATCAATCAGAACCTTAGTTGTTGTGGTCAAATCAAAGTTTGTGTAAGTCTAGAGAGCAAGCAGTGATGCAGGACAAAGTTAGAAAATGTAGCACCATACCTGGGTTCAGCAGAGCTCTAATAAGATGGGTTTGCCCTCTACTCCCAAATGTATCAAAAGCCTTAAAAATGTTTATAATCTTTGACCCAGTAGTCCCACTTCTGGGACTCTATTTTATGGAAATAACCAAAGGTATAAGGAAAGGAGAGCTCTACTTTCAAAAGTACTTCTCTCAGCATCAAAAATTAACCAACTATACCATAGAATGATTAAATGAATTAAAGGCTATTTAAATAAGAAACTGTTATGTATTTATTTGATAGTTACTTAAGAGAAACAAGTAAATTGCTTATGATGGTATCATAAGAAAACAAATTTTCAAGTATGTTACATAATATGTTCTGAGAACAAAAGCATAAATGTATGGACAGAAACAAGTAAAATATCAACAGTAATTGTCTTTTGGGAAGTGGATCACAGATAACCATTTTTAGATTCTATTTTCTGAGAAATTTCTAAAAATTTTTCAGTGAATATTCACTTTATAATGGGGTGAAAGTAAACAATTATATATATATGTATATATATACACACTCATATACATATATACCTATATAAATATAAAATAAGCTTAAGATAAAATAAACTTAAAATAAATATACATATTTACATATATAAATTTAAAACGGAAAGTGTCCCAAACGCTGCCCTTCTAAGAAAGCAGTTGGCTTTTTAGTAGGCTCTAAAAATTGACCCTTTCTGGGCTCTTCCATCTTGAGCCTAATAATACTTTTAACCAACAATCTGGATATCGTTTCTAAGAGTTCTCTGATCCCTCCATGTTGCTGCCAACATGGACAGTGGGTTTGTAAAATTTAATTGTTAAATTCCTTCTGGTGACAGCATCACAGAACCCAGGCAGTGGAAGCTCACTCTCGTCCCTTTGTGACTGAAGAAGACCTTTCATCTGGAGTAAGGATTGACTTTTGAGAGGTACAGATATTAAAAAAAAAAAAGGCAGAGCTGGGGGAGTTGGAATAGTGTTACATTGTAGTTACGTGACACTTGGAACAGAGCATTGAGGGGCAGGAGGTTAAAATCCCTTGGTAAGCCACTGAGACCTACCATTTGCCACAGTCGGCAAGCATCTGGGCCCTGTAGCCTCCAGACACCGTGTCACTCCAGCTGTGTCCCTGCATCCTTGCACCAAGACAGCGTCAGGCAGCAGTGTCGAAAAGATGAGATGTGCAACTTCCTGAGGTGCTTATTAAAACAGCAACTTCCTTTTCCTTCCAGGACTCACCTAACTCACTCTCAGGTGAGGTACTTATAGCGCTCTCAACTCTCAATACTGCCTTATATGGACATCATAATAAACTCAACTAAGTCAATGCCTCACCTGAGTACACTGATTGTCAAGGTCACAAAAAACAAGGAAAGACCGAGAAGCTCTAAGAGACCAGAGGTTACTGGGGAGACAATGAGGACTAAATGCAGTGTGGTGCCCTGGACAGGATCCCGGGACAGTGAGGACATTAATGGAAAAACTGGTGACATCCAAAGTCTGGAGTTTAATAGTAATATGCAAATGTCAATTTGGCATAGTTTTGGCAGATGTACCACAGTAATATAAGATGTTAATAATGAGAGAAACCAGGGGCGCCTGAGTGGCTCAGTTGGTTAAGTGTCCGACTCTTGATCTCAGGTCTTGATCTCAGGGTCATGAGTTCAAGCCCGTTGTAAAAAAAAAATAATAATGAGGAAAAATGGGCATTCTCTGTACCGTCTTTGAGACTTTTTGGTAAATCTAATAATATTTCCAAATTAACAGTTTATTAAAAAAGGAATCAAAGCCCTCAAAGAGAATTAAGATGAGGAATGGTAATTGATTTTAGGTTCACCAGAAATCTTGGTGAAATGTTAGAAAGAGTGTTGGAATTAGAGAGAAAAGATTTAATTCAAAACTCCCTGCTTTTTTCAATGAGAACTTGAGTGAGTTACTTAAAGTCATGAAACTTTAGTTTTCTCATCTGTAAAATGTGAAGAGGAGTACCTGTGGGACAGACTTGCAGGCATCCTGTGAAGTAAGCATCATGAGGGAGGGAGGGAGTTCATTACCTGTGATAGTCCTTGTGCCTAGAACAGTGCCTGGCACAAATTAGCTACCTGACAAATGTTGGTTATGTGAGTGAATATATGAAAAAAATTCAAAATGGCATCCCACTTCAATTTATTGTTGCTATTAATAGCAACATTAAAACCCTACCAACCCTACTGAAAATAATTTGAAACATGGTATATGAAAATGGAACACTGCCAAGCAGTTAAAATAAATAAACTAGATTGAGGGGCGCCTGGGTGGCTCAGTTGGTTGGGCAGCTGCCTTCGGCTCAGGTCATGATCCCAGGACCCTGGGATCAAGCCCCGCATCTAGTTCTTTGCTCAGTGGGGGGCCTGCTTCTCCCTCTCCCTCCACCTGCTACTCCTCCTGCTTGTGCTCTCTCCCTCTCTCTGTCAAATAAATAAATATGAATTCTTTAAAATAAATAAATAAATAAATAAATAAATAAATAAATAAACAAACAAACAAACTAGATTGAGATGTACCACTATGACCAGAGGTCAACATAACATTGAATAAAATATGTAAGTTATGGAACAGTACGTGGGATACGATTTATGCAAAATGTCTGAAAACACATAAAAGGTTGTCTATATACGGTTTCTAGATACTTATTTATATGGTGAAAAATATCAAGAAACGTGGACCAGAAAGGTTCAATAGATGTGTGGGAGTGGTTGTTTTGGGGCAAGAGTGGAGTGACTGAGGATGGACCACTCTTCATCCCTTTTGAGGCATGGCCAGCACATGCAAGCAGAAAGACTCTGGCTTCCAAACAATGCGACCACTGACAATTCCAATATAGAGGTCAGTTGGCCCGTTAACCATACTGATTATCTGCTAATATATTATTTAGTTGCTAAAGAACACATACAAAAGCACAAATTAAAATAGCATAATTTAGGAAAACCTGCTGTGGGAGCACTGGTTGCAATTGCATGCTTGCAACTGGTTGGCACAGTGGTTCTCAAAGTGGGGTTCCTGGACCAGCAGCATCAACACAACCTGGGAACTTTATAAAAATGCAAATTCTCAGGTTCCACCTCAGACCTCCTGAATTCTGAACTCTGGGGGTAGGGCCCAGCAATAGGTATTTTAACATGCCCTGTTGGTGGATTCTGAGGCTCGCTCCAGATGAGAACCACTGGATTAGCAGGGTCTGCCAAGAAGGGTTTTTGACCTGCTTAGCCAAAACTAAGTCCGTTTATCTCTGACTTCATCTCTTAAAATATGGATCAGGTCCAAATGCTCTCTAAATTCCTTTTCAATTCTACAAATTTCTGACCACACACTGACTTAAAGGATTATAAGGCTAACTTTTCATCAGACTTTTTCAACTTAGAGAATATAAGGCCAGAGACCAGTCCTATTCTCTCTATTGGCTGACTGTGGCTCAGCTCCCCCTAAGGGATCCATAACCTCGCTCTCCCTTGCCTTCCTCTACCACTGAGACTGCAAAGCTAAAACACACTCTTTGCCCACTTCCTTTGCAGTAGGGACACCCATGTGAAATAGTGCCTCCTATGAGATGTGAGCGAGAGTTGAGCTTTTTAAATATAAAACCCCAGTCTAGAGGGAAGGGGGCGCTACACAGGCATCACTGGTGTGTGGCAGCCTTCTTGCACACATGCAGGTCACATGGGAAGGCTGGAGGCCCAGGAAGACTTTGATGGCATTCTGGAACAACTGCAGCAGCTCTGCTCTGCCTTCTGCAGGATGCAAAGCCACTATTTCTTTAAGCCATGGCGTGACTTGTCTGTTCCTGCAGCTGAACACATACCTGTTTGATTTGCCCCTTACATGCCCCTCACACATTAGGCTCTTCCGGATGCCTGCAGATGATAACAGAGGGGAGGAAGAGGACAGAGGAAGAGAAAGCCAAGTAAGGGGGAGAAGTGGAGAGAGAACTTAGGGCTAGCGTGAGACAGGTGGATTTACTGAGGACAGGATACCTGAAAGGAGTAAATTTTGAGCAAGTTTGTAAAGTGAGAAAAGACCTGGCAGAGAGGAAAAAGAAGGCATGCCAAATCTCTATTTATACAAGAAACTTTATTATATACATTAAAATGTGGGTTTGATGTACTGGTTACACATATTTTAATGCACATTAAAATGAATACATAACTATTAAAAAATATATATGTATTGGTCCATGTGCCACCAAAAATCATCTTGTGAGCCAACAGAAGTTTGCCTGGCACTTACAAGGAGTGCTGAATTATGCAAATTCCTGGCCAGAGGGTTTGCAGCTTTAGATCTGAAATAGCAAAATGTAAACTGGAAAGATCCAAATCTAAGATTGCTTGAACTTAGCAGGAACCAGTACTTCTCGAAGAGCACATTCTGTACCAAGTGGAAGTCTTTATGTCTATTCTCTTTATTTCCCTAAGGTACACCATATTTCTTAGCTAACCCCAAGTATACGAGGAAATATAATGAACACAAAGAGGAAAGAATGGCTCCTACTCTAGCCTTGGGAAGGCTCTGTGATCTCTCAACCCTTAGGACACTTATTTTTACCCATAACAAAATTGTGTGTATATTTTAATGTACATTTGCTAAATGCTGAGATTTGGAATCTGGTAGCAAGGCTCATTTTTTATAAAATGCCTTATGGTGTTCTGGTAGCTTTCATTTTCAAGCCATTTCTTCTTTCTTGTTCTGTTCTCACAACTTTTTCCTCCCTTTTTCTTTTTTTTTTTTTTTATTTATTTGACAGCGAGATACAGCGAGAGAGGAAACACAAGCAGGCAGAGTGGGAGAGGGAGAAGCAGGCCTCCCGCGGAGCAGGGAGCCCGATGCGGGGCTCGATCCCAGGACGCTGGGATCATGACCTGAGCCGAAGGCAGATGCTTAACGACTGAGCCACCCAGGTGCCCCCCTCCCTTTTTCAACTACCTCCCACCAGCAAAGAGGCACAGACAGGGATTCCTCTTTGTGAAGAGGGCCGTTACAGACACACCGGCCGAGAGGACAGGCCAGCAGGAGGTGCTGGTGTGCCTCTCTCCCCCCTTCTCCTGACCTTATCCCACCAGAGGCTTGCATTTCTGCTGATAGGTGGGAGATTCCTGTCCTTCCTCATGCCATTCCCCAGCCCCCCAGCCCCTAGGCCCATCTCTGCAGGCAGGGCCAGCACCAAGCTTGACACGGCTTTATGGTGTTTGTCAGTGGCACCCTCTGATGGGCACGCCGCAGCCTTGGTCCTATGTCTTGAGTGATGAGCCCACCTTTGTCGCCTCCCTGTGAATGCAAAGCCTGGTGCCTGTCTGTCTACCACCCATGGCTGCTGAGCTGCGTCGTCTATGCACAGGGCCATGGGAGTCAGCCTGCCAACAGTCTCCATGGAGAAGGGCAGAGGTCACAAGAGAAGCCACTGACAGACATGCCAGCGTATCCGAGGATGCTCAAGGTTGACAGGGATCACTCTCCTTTTTCAAAGTGGGAGAAAACAAAATTAAGATCTTTATAGTAGGAGCTAGATCAAGGGGGGAGGGAGAGGCAGAATGGGAGGATGAGAATGATCTGTGTCAACTGTTTATTTTGGTGATTGTCTGCAAGTTGCAGGCAACATGGCTGAGCAAAGCTGTCATGGAAACACGATTTCGTGGCAGATGACAAGTTGGCATAAAGACAACGTAGGTGGAAAAGAGGTACGGGAAACAAAACTACCTGTCAGGCAGGTGGAGGGAGGAAGGAAATCTTCTCTCACACACATGCCCGTAATTAAATGTCAGATGTACACAATGCAGTAAAATAATTAGCATGGCATAATTACTGTTCAGATGGAGTCCGTGTATATGCCAAACAAATTGCTGTACTAGAGCACAAGCTGTTAAAACAAATTGAGTTACTTAATTTTTACATGTAGCAGCCTGTTTTATCATTTCCTAAGATGCCAATGTTTCATTAATGGTGCGGTCTTTCTAAGTGTGCATAGCTCTGGGCTGCTACAAAGGCAGATCCATCGGCCTCCCTCCGGAGACGATGCAGACAAAAATCAACTGATCTCCTTCTTTCCACACTTTTCCCATCTGAGCTTTTCTCCACAGAGCAGCCAAGGGAATATTTTAAAGCCATAAGTCAGATCATGTCACATACCCAATTTAAGATCTTTCAGTGCTCCTGCTGACCTTAGAATAAAGTCCAAAGGCCAAAAGCGTTCCTATGCCTCCTCCTGACCATCTGGGGTCTCTGTTCCGTCACTGTGCTCAGGCCACACTGGCTTTCCTTCAGTTTGGGTTCAATTCTTCTTGGACCCAAGGTCTTCATACTTGCCACTCCCCTTGCGTAAAACCCTCCACCACTCCTCCAGCTCCTACCGTCTCCCATCCCTCCGTAACTGCCCGGCTCTCTTCCACGGGACTTAACTTTTGTAGCCCGAGAGAGAGCTTTCTGACCACCCTAGGAAAAGTAGTCCCTGTCCCTCCCTGACCCCAGCCAGTCTCTACTAAAGTTCCCGGCTTGCTTCCCCTGTAGTAATGATCACATTTTGTACTATAATTTTATATGTCAGCTTGTTCTTTTATTTGTTCAATGTCTGCCACCCCCAAAGACTCTAAACATCTGGAGGGTAGAGATCACCCTGTTGTGCTCACCACTATATATCCACCATGGCTGTTCCTGGCATATAGTAGCTGCTCAGGAAACCTATGTGGATTCTATGCAACGCTGGGTGTCCCTTCCCTCACATGCACCTGTTTTGTCCTCCACAAAGTGAGAGTATAGACTAGATCATGACTCTCTCCACCTATCTACTGGATTCATGAGACCAATTCAGTGGTTGTCAAAGGTTAATGCTCTCGAAACATGACATAGCACAGAGACTACCAGAAACATGGAAACAGTGCTTACCCTCACCACCAGTGAAACCAGAAGGGTAAGTATTATTTCAGGAGACCCTTCTTTTGGCATCTATTTGCATGCATTTGTTCACTGGGTTGTGATGTAAAGGATACATGTCTCTTCCTGTGGGCCAGCGACAAAAAACGTCAACAAGTTTTACAACCGTGGGACACTGAGAAAGGCCTAGACTACACAAGCTCCAAGACCTCTAAGCCGGCTCCCAGTCTTGGACTTTGTGGATCTTTTTTTTTTTTTTTAAAGATTTTATTTATTTATTTGACAGAGAGAGACACAGTGAGAGAGGGAACACAAGCAGGGGGAGTGGGAGAGGGAGAAGCAGGCTTCCCGTGGAGCAGGGAGCCCAATGCAGGGCTCGATCCCAGGACCCTGGGATCATGACCTGAGCCGAAGGCAGACGCTCAATGACTGAGCCACCCAGGCACCCCTGCCTTTGTGGATCTTTATCCTCACTCCCCCTTTGCTACTAGGGCAGGCTGCGAAGGTCTGTCTAAACAGGAAGGAAGTACTCTTTGTTCAGCCCCCAACCCCCCTGAAACTGAGAAGAGACTTCAGACTTGGTCCCTGGGAAGGCATGTCCCAGTCAGTTCTGCCTTTACCACCTCTATTTAACAAAGCAGTCTTCTGTGCCCCATGCAGGGGGCTCAGACTCTTCCCCAGGAAACTTCACCAAAGGACATGATTATTCATGAGTTTCATGGCTTCTGGCTTTGACAGCTTATCTTGTCAGGTTTGTAGATTACTCGGATGCAGGTGATGAGGCCTTTCAAAAGTACACGAGCCTGTTTCACTTTGCCCAGCCCTATGGATGGAGTAGGAACTTAACGGGACATTTACTCATTAGACTAATTCAAATGTACATCACCCCTTCTCTCTGTCTCTCCCCCCTGCCTCTCTCTCTCTCTCTCTCTCTCTCTCACACACACACACACACACACACGAAGCAAACAGCCTGCTTCAAAGCGGGAGGCAGGAGAAGGGTTATCTATTTCTGGCAAGCTCCCCGAGGAGGCCTCAGGGGGCTGGTAACTCACTCCCCTCCTCTTCTCGGAGCCATCCAAGTTTCTCCTCTCGTTAGCCCACCCTGGATCTCAGACCACCCTCTCTGCTCAGCTCTTGGCCAGGATACCCTCCTGCCAGGGGCTTTTCCTGGCTTGCTACCCCTCACCCATGTCCCCTGGACAGCCTCTAGCTGAGGTGGCTGTGACTTTAGCAGCCCTGGGGAATGATAGCTCTAATTATTTTTAACCTGCCTCACCTGACACCACCCAGCACCATAAACACAGATCCTCACATCCTTACCGTGCTCCCATCCAGAAGGCTAGGCTGACTGCCAGGCCCGATTTGCCCAGGACTGAGGGGGTTTCCCAGGATGCAGGGTTTTCAGTGTCAAAATGGGGAAGTCCTGGGCAAAGCAGGATGAGTTGGTCACACTACAGAAGCCTAAAGTCTGGTCTTGCCCCTTGGGCTTCCCTCATGACCTTAACCTTATCTCTAGGCCTCCTGAGCACATGCCTTACTTATCTCTTATTTACTAATTCCTACCTGGCCCTCAGCTGGAGTTAACAGGAGGGGGAATATAAGTCAGCAAGGCCAAGGGCTTGGAGATAGATGCCTGGGTTTGACTCTTGGCTCCACACAGCTATGGACTGATGACATAAACACTCTAGATCTCAGTTTACTGATATGGAAAAGGAGCCTATTAACTGTACCTACAGTAGTAGATGCTGTTGGTGCCCCACCCAATTCCCTTTTTCCAGGTTGGTACACTCATCCCCCAGCTGGGGTTTGCAGCTAATAGCTCAAAGCTGCCCTTGGAATATGGGAGTCACTTCAGAAATGCATAGGAAGTTATGCCACACACTCTCCTGGGAGGTGTGACCTATAGCCAGTGACTGATTGACAGGATAGAACAGAAGCCCAGCGCCTTGCCTCAAGTGAGAACAGATCTGTGGTGCCACCAGCACTCTCTGCGGGGTCAGGCAGAGACTGGATTTTTCCTGCAGCCACATCTTTGCTCAGCTTCCTCCCCCATCCTATCCTGCTTCCCTCATTTTCTCAGCAAATCACCTGGCCAAGAATCCCTGGCTCAGACTCTGCTCCTAGAGAGCATGAGCTGAGCCACATGCCTTAGAGAACTGCTGAAAAAGACTAAATGAGATCGTGCACATAAAATGCTTATCATATCAGAGCCTGGCACATAGTAAGTTCCCCGACTGGAGCTACTCTGTCCTGACCCGTGGGACTTAGGCTTGTCCCATGGCACTGCAGGTCTTGTCCTCCCCTGCCCCCCTGTGGCACCACAGTTGTTAATGTCCTTACGCATGATGCAGGTGCATGGGCATACCCGGGGTGTGCCAAATGCTGGGTACCCCAGCTGTGATGCAATCCCTGACTTGCAACTTCTATTTCAGAATGGAAATGGCCCTCTACCATTGTTATAGGGGAAACTGTTCCTGATTTTTGAAGTAACCATCTGCAAGCACCAGCAGGATAAGTAGCAGGTTTCTTATGCTGATCACCACTGAGAACGGCTGCCTATATCTAGACCTGCTGTCCTAGCTCTTCCAGGAGGCCTGGGTCCTCTTTTAACCTGTTCCCTAAAGAGATCATGGGCAGAAGGTTCCTCCTCTCATCTTTCATTGGCAAGCCCTGTCCCAAGTCCAGGGACAAGTTTTCTCCTTGGTGCTCCTGGTTTCTCCGTGGGTGTCACTTCCCAGGGTGATGAGGGCACCAACCTATGATAGAGGACATTCAGATTAAAGCCCCCAAATTGTAGGGAGCCTCTCCTGCAATGAGAGACAGAAGAACTAGAGAAGAAATCAAGGTTTCAGTCCTTGTCCTCCAGAAACTTAGGGCAGGCAAAAGGATCCAAGAATCGCCAGACATTTATTGAAAGAGAAAAACAATGATTAAAAAGATCCAACCTTTATTGAGCACTTACTATGCACAGGGTGTTTTGCTAACTGTTTTGCATATATGACATTATTTAATCCTTACTGCTCTTCTGTCCTCCTCCTTGTCACTTCCCAGAGGGAGATCTGAGACCATGAGAGAACAGGGAGCTTGCCCAGGGTGTATGTCTAGACAGCGAGAATAGGATTCATCCCAGCCAGAGTGATTCTGGCCCATGCTCACCTCTACTAAGCTCCACCCCTCCTAGCACTAGCCTGACCCGCGGGGGCTTTCAGTTAGTGGTTGAAACAACTCTGAGCTTGAGGACAGAATTCTAGCAGAGGTGGAGTGAGTACAATACACGGGGAAACAGTGAATAATGGGGACAACTTAAAGCACTGACAACATCATACAGTGCCAAGTTGTGAGATCCAAGTGTTCATGAGAAAAGTAGGGGCTCCTTTTCCATGCCTCTTGTCAGCAGCTAGGAACCCCTCCATCCCTGCCAAAAAACAAAGAATGCGCAAGAGAAGGCAATCTATCTGCTGGCGTCCCAGGGACCTGCTCTGTGCCAAATACCCTCCCGAGCAAATATTGATATATTAACTGCAGCTCAAATACTGTGAGTGCAGCAAGCATGCCTCAGCAGGGAGGGGGATGCTGGCCCCCTGCCACCTCCCCCATGGCCCTTGTCAGAGCCAGAAACGGGCACTTCTTCCTGGTGGAGGAATCTGCAAGGCTCTTGAACCAGGGCTGGCTCAGAGGCCAGAGTCCAGGGGATGCTAAGACCTCCCACCCCCATGATGGGATGGAGCCATGTCTGTTCATATAGAGCTCCAGGAACTCCCATCATTTCCTTTTGCAGCCGTCAGGGATGTGTAAATTAGGTCCGGAACAGGGACCTGGGGAACAGGGAGCTCCAGAGATGTGATAATGATGCCAACAGTCTAAGTGGAGACCCAGGACTGAGTTCTGCTCAGTCATGGATGACAGAGATCTTACTTATATTTATATATAGGGCGGATATACATTAATAAAAACCAGAAACCTGTTGTGCTTTTTTTCCCTTGTTATTTTTCTCTATCACTAAAGAAAACACTAGAACTTAGTTTCTTCGATTTAAAAGGGAAATATTTTCATTAATTAGATCAGAAAATGCCAGAGCTGGACGGGACACAAGATGCTACTTCGCCCAAGCTCTCCTTTTAATGGTGAGGAAACCAAGACCCAGGGAGGTGACCTAATTTGCTCAAGGTCCCAAGTAAGTGGCAAGCCCAGAATAGGGCCTGGGCTTATGTCTTCTGCAGCATTAACCCCTACATGCAACACTTGCCTCCCGACCTGCAAATATTAATGGCCAGTTTCTAGGAGAGGCCACTGTGTCTACAGAAAGGGTTGGGTGGGTAGAAAGATGGGGAGAAGGCGGGGACAAGTGGAATGGGGTGTACATAGGCTTCTAGGCATGCCAATCAGTCTTGTATAAAGGAAGTCGGGCATGCCCCAGTGGTGTTCAGTGAGGACGACAGACATGCAGGAGCAATCTTAGAAGCCCACTCTTACTAACCTCAAATTGCTGTCTGGAGCACTATGTTAAGAATGGTTCTGAAGCATCTTCCAGGCCCTATGAGATGGTGTTTTGTGATCTATTTGTGATGTCCGTCATGGGTATCAAGGGAGAGTCTCAACAAATATGCCCATTATTTGCCATGCCTTCCTAAATGTATAAGGATAATGATGATGCTTGAGGCTGTTTTCTTTCTTTCTCAAGAAACCCTTCTAGGTCCCTCCAAGGAGAAAATGGAGCATTCTATGCAGAATGGCAAGTATATAATTGGCGCGTAATAATAGTATATTTTTTGGAAGAAAAAAAAGAGTGAGGGAGGAAGGCTGTAGGCAGGATATCCTTCACATCCCCTGGAGCTTTACTACCTTTACAAACTCCATCTTCGGGGAGCCTGGGTGGCTCAGTTGGTTAAGCGACTGTCTTTGGCTCAGGTCATGATCCCAGGGTCCTGGGATGGAGCCCCGCATCTGGCTCCCTGCTTGGCAGGAAGCCTGCTTCTCCCTCCCTGACTCCCCCTGCTGGTGTTCTCTCTCTCTCTCTCTCTCTGTCAATTAAATAAAATCTTTAAAACAAACGAACAAACAAACAAACAAACAAACAAACAAACAAACTCCATCTTCACTTCTGGGCTTCTTTTCCAACCCTGGCAAGGCTGCCATGGGAAGACCTGCAAGAACTGTTCTATCCATGGGGCCAAAGTTTACTTAGAAACTCTTGAAGTGCTAGTAGGTCTTGGGTCAGAAATTCAGAAACATTCACTTCGCAGAGACCCTCAAGTTCCCCCTTCCTTCCTTCCAAGAGCAAACCCTCACGCAGAGGCCCACCTCTGGAGTTGTAGCAACCACAAAGAACAGGGGGAAGGGAAGGAAGGTGAGGGGGAGGAGCACTCAGGAGAGCATTGCAGGGCTGTTCTTTCCAAATTCAGGGAAGAGACTGGTTAAAAGAGGGAAGAACCAGGGGTGCCTGGGTGGCTCAGTCATTAAGTGTCTGCCTTTAGCTCAGGTCATATCCCAGGGTCCTGGGATCGAGCACCACGTCAGGCTCCCTGCTCAGTGGGAAGCCTGCTTCTCCCTCTCCCACTCCCCCTGCTTGTGTTCCCTCTCTCGCTGTGTCTCTCTCTGTCAAATAAATAAAAAAAAAAAAAAAGAGGGAAGAATCATTTCTGAGGGATGGTACCAGTTGGAAGAATCACACAAGCCAAAGGTTAACTCCAACCATGCCCCTCCCAGAAAATCAGTGCTTCCCACTGCCCTCTTAGTCAAGGATAAAACCCTTTGGGTCTGGCCACCACCCTCCAGCAGGAGACACTATCCTAGAATTCAGTCTCCCTTGTATCATCTTCATGCCCCTGACATATTGATTCTCATGAAATATCATAAACAACCTCAAATATTTCCCTTTTCCATGAATTTGACTCATTTTTTTTTCCCCCTTTCTTTCTGCTTTTTGGTCAGAATTTGATCCATTCTTCAAGATTCAGCTCAATGCCATCTGTTCCAAGAAGCCTTCACTAGGGGCACCTGGGTGGCTCAGTCGTTAAGCGTCTGCCTTCGGCTCAGGTCATGATCCCAGGGTCCTGGGATCGAGCCCTGCATTTGGCTCCCTGCTCCGCGGGGAGCCTGCTTCTCTCTCTCCCGCTCCCCCTGCTTGTGTTCCCTCTCTCGCTGTGTCTCTCTCTGCCAAATAAATAAATAAAATCTTAAAAAAAAAAAAAAGGCTTCACTATTCCCTGAGTTGTGCTCCCTCTCTATCTCTCCCTCTCCCGCTCTCACTCCCTCTCTCTCTCACACACAAACTCAAATAGAAATAGATCTAGGGGCACCTGGGTGGCTCAGTTGGTTAAGTGACTGCCTTCAGCTCAGGTCATGATCCCGGAGTCCTGGGATCGAGTCCCGCATCGGGCTGCCTGCTCGGCAGGGAGTCTGCTTCTCCCTCTCCCGCTCCCCGCTCTTGTGCTCTCTCTCTCTCTCTCTCTCACTCTCTCAAATAAATAAATAAAATCTTTAAAAAAAAATTAAAAAAAAAAAAAGAAATAGATCTAACTCTACCTCAATTCCATCTCCCAAATCACAGAACTGGATATGAAGACACACTGCCTGCTATACTGTCAAATACACAAACAAAAAACAAAAAGATACTAAAAAAATAATCCACTGCCACAAAGCTGATTTTAGGATCTTAAATTCCTCCACCCTAACTCTCCCCACTTTGGAAAAGGTTTTGTTCAGGCCACAGAGACCTCTAAAAAAATTAATAAAGTTAGGTCATGAGTGTGTATAATTTTGTGGTGAATGCCCATCTACTGTATATTCACTGTGGATATAAACTAAAACTTAACCAGTTAACTTTATTTATACTCTGGATGGAGCCTCCTCTTTTAATAAAACAGAATCCGTTAAGGATTATAAACAAACAGTGTTTTATGAACTAAAACTGCAGTGCACTAGTCACTCAAGGGCAAAAATTGGGCTCTGGGAGGCTCAGCCAGCTATAAATAAAGATAAGGCCCTGCCAGGCATGGGCTTGGGCAGAGTAATTGCTGACTCCATAATCAGCTTCTCCCCTCCTCCTTCATGCCCACAAATCACTTGGGTGTTGGGTCACTGCCCACTGGATTCAGCCCAGAGCCAGAGAGAAATGGCAAAGCAGTTCATGAGCTGTGAGACTGAGTATAAACTGGGACTCACGGAATGTCTAGGTCCCAAGTCAAACTGCAGCACCCTCATCCTCTCAGCCCACATGACTGGACTGGTCGGGGCAGGAGCATCAGCAGGTTGAACCTGTGGCTACACTCTGGACATGGGCCCTCATCACGGTCCGTCTTGGCTCAACTGCCCCACCTTCTCTGGGACACCTTGCTCCCACCCCCCAGTACCCACCCCCAATCTAACCATGTGGCTGGGGGCTGCCAATAACCCAGCTCGGATCCCAGGGGCTGCGGTAACGGGTCCAAGTGTGAGGCACATATACTAAGCAGAGCCAGTGAGAGCCCACAGGAGGGGCTGTTCACATTGGAGCTGAAAGAGGACATCCCTTTCCAGGTGGGTTACCTGATGGAAGAACCTGTCTTTGGAGCTACCAGAGACCACCTTTCGTGCTACACGAAGAAAGCCAATCCACAGTGAAAATACTCTATGATACCACAGAGACCCTGAAGCTCCCCCTTCCTTCCAAGAGCAAACTTCCACACAGAGGTCCACCTCCATCTGGGGCTGGGCGACCACAAAAGCCAGGAGGGAGGGAAGGGATGCATATCGCTGTGTATTTGTCCAAACCCACAAAATGTACACCACCAGGAGTGAACTCTAACATAAACCACGGGTTTCGGGTGATCAGGATGTGTCAGTACAGGTGCATCGGTTGTAACAAACATCCCCTCTGTTGAGGGAGGTTGATCACGGGGGAGGCTGTGCATGTGTGGGGCCAGGGGCTAATGGGACACTTCTCTACTTGCCTCTTAATTTTGCTATAAAACTCAAACTGCTCTAAAAAAATAAAGTCTTAAAAAAAGAAAGTCTACTTGCCCCAGGGAGAATGAAACTGAGATGCAAAAAGAAGCAGAGAGGAAAAGAGATGAGTCCTAATAACCAGTAGGCCCTTGTTTTTGTGTAAGTCCTGTCCCTGCTCTTTATCCTAAAGAATCCCGATTAACCCTACTTTTGGTAACTGTATCACTTATTGAGCAGCCACTAGTTGTCAGACATTGTAATAAGCCACTCAGTGCTAATAATGTTATCACTATGATTACTATTTATTGAGGGCTTAGAGTTTGCTAAGGGCTTTCCATGATTGCTGCAACTAATTCAAACACCACCAGTGAACAGATGCTCTTACCTTCATTTTCTGGATGTAGAAACTGAGGCTGAAAGTTAAGTACCTTTTCAAGGTTATAAGGCTAGTGATTAGTAGAGCCAGGATACAAACCCAATGACACCAGAGCCCATGCCCCCATACTAACCCTCATACTACCTTGCTGCAGTGTGATTTCAATTTTATTTGCATAAGCAATATATATGCCTGTGTGTGTGTGTGTGTGTGTGTGAGAGAGAGAGAGAGAGAGAGAGAGAAAGAGAGAGAGACGGGTGGAGAGGGGGAAGGCTCACAACACGCAGGATCACATGGGTCCATGGTAAAAAATGGGGTGATAATACAGAAATACCAAAGCAGAAGGCCCTATTATCTCACATGGCTCACATTAAGTAGTGTCATTAAGCCTCGGCCTGTGATTCCAGTCTTGACTCTCCATCTGCTTCAAAGGAATAGACTAGTGCCTGGTCGGAGTTCGCTAAATACTGTTGCACTGATAACACCTCCCATGGCTATTCTTTCCCTTTTTCCTCACAAGTGCTCTATGGTGTAGACAGAGAAGGCAATACCATTTTTATTTCATGGATGGGAAAACAGATCCACTAAGCTACGTAGCTTCTTCCCTTTATCTTGTGACACTCCTTCCCCCACCTCTGTGCTGCAGTCCACTGACCTGTATTTTCTCTTCTTCGAAAGTGTCACACTCACTCTTGTCTCAGGGCCCTTGTACCTAGAATGTTCTCTCCCTCCCTCATGACCTGGCTAACTGAGTTCCACTCCTGATCTCAGCTCAGAAGTCCCTTTCTTGAGGTCATCTTCTGTGACCACTTTGATGCGTCCAGTTTCTGCTCCCATAGGCCCCCTTTTCTTGATGGCACGTTTCACTGCTTCTAATGATGTATCTGGTTATTATCTCATTAACATCCAGCTGGCCCATCTGACTATAAACTCCTGAAGGAACATGCTTGTTGTGCTCACCATTTCATCACAAGAGTCTAGCATGACATTTAGAATGCTCTCAACAAATGTTTGACAAATGATGAATGAAGAAATGGATGTATGTCTTGGTTGACACTGAGATACAAAGTACTCCTAACATGTAAAAATCCTAGAAAGGGCTCTGGTCTCTTCGGGAAGTCAAGCCCACCACTCAAGGCCTCAGGCCACTGACTTGGGCTCAGGCCTTCTCGTCAACTTTTATAGCAGGAGAAGTTCCACTGGCCAATATGCCCAAATCAAAGACCTAGAAGAGAATACAGTTAATACCCTCAAAAAGATGGGCTTGTCGTGAACTGAGAAAAGAAAAGCCAAAAAGAACAGTGTCACCTGCCTAGGACATAAGCTCCTTCTCTCCCTCCTTCTTTAATCTGCCAGGGAACACCTTTTACATCCAGTTGATTATGTTTAACCATGGGCTTTTTGTCCTCGCCTTATAATTACAACCTTTTAAAACCCAGCTGCAAAATTAATTGCCCTTTAATGAAGCAGGGTAGCAATTAAGGGCAGTGAACCTTGAGAGGAAGGAGAAACACACATTTGTTTGAGGTGTATCATCAGGAGCCCGACGTTGGAGGCATCATCATTATGGTTGTAAATATTTTCCAAGGCTGCCTGACACCTCCTTAGACCCAATCGGAACTGCCAGGCTCTGGAGAAATCCGTGTTCCTTCGGAGTTAGTTGGAGTCCCCTTTGGAGCTTCCTGTCTCCTGGACTAGAAAGAAAATACAATTTATGATTGCTCGATGCCCACTAGGTCCACTGAGGACAAGAGGCCTTCCTAGGAAAGCCGCTGTGCTGCCTGTCGGCTTCTCCCACAACAGCACTGCTCATAAGGGACAAATGTGCAGGTGCCAGAGAAGCCCAGAGCTGCAGGCAGAGCCCACAGACCGCCACTTGGTGAGGCTCTCTGTGTAAAAAGAAGCACACCTAGGTTCCTAGCCTTGTAGTAAGGCAGTCACAAAGAAGTGTGTCACAGCCAAGTGGCCAAGCCACACTGGTTGGGCTCCCTGTCACCCTCTAGCAGAGCTAATGACCTCACAGGGCTGAGAAGCAGGGAGATGGGTAAACCTACATACTCTTAGTCTGCCCCTGCCATTCTCTGGGCTCTGGAATGATGTTCGTGTCTCAAAGCTGAAGGTGTCAATGATGACCACACCAGTACCACCACCAATGGAAATAGTCATAGCTAACACATATGGAGGACCTCCTAGGTATCAGGCACTTTAATTCCATGACAACAATCCCACCAGGAACGTGTCACTCCATTTTATAGTGCAGAGAAAACTGGAGCATAGAGAAACTGAGTCACTCTTTCACGGACACATAGCGAAGTGGCAGAACCAGAACACAAACCTGGGCACTTGCTCCTAACCGTAGAATGGATTCCCTTTCAAGCACAGGCCGGTGCTCTTGTCAAACAGCAACGATGCAGGGGTTGGTCCAGGATCCCGCTAACTGACGGCTGTTTCTGTCTTTCAGGCAAGGGGACTGACTGCCCTGATGGAGCCCAGGGCCACCCCCCTTCCCCCACCAGCACTCTGCCAGCTGCAGGGCTTTAATCACCTCATTTTCCCTGGTTCTGGTTTGATGACAATGGCTTCAAGTTCAAGGCCCTCTGTGAGCCAGCTGTCCCCAGCCATCCTCCTGCCCTTCACAGATCCTCCTCTGCCACCTGCTCGGACCACCCCAGTGCCTCCTGCCTCCATGGCCACCTACAAAACTTTCTCCAACTGGGATGTTCTCCCTGCTTCTCTGCACAGTTGTAAGTTCTTCCAAACCCAACTGGTGCACCCCCCATGTCTTATGACACCTTTGCCAAACCCAGCTCATAGAGACCCCTTCCTCCTTGAAACCTCTATGACTGTGAGCTTTTTCAGGCCTTACTTGGCACATAAATTCACCAAGCTGTTATACACATATATTTTAACTCATGACCCCATTATATTATCTTTTCATGCAACTGAATCCTTGAGCTGCCACTTACAAGCTGTGTGACCTTGGGCAAGTTGCTTAGCTTCTTTGTGCTTTAGTTTCCTAGACTGTTAAATGAAGATAATGATTATACCTACCACAGAGGTGTTTGAAATTAATGCAGGGGACGACTTGACTTCACCTAGTGCCTGGCTCATAAATGTCAGTTGTTACTCTCTATCACACGGGAGGGACTATAGCTCCTTGAGCTTGGAACCGTGTCTGATGCTCATGCCCAAGTATGACTGGCAAGTATGTAGCTGCCTGTGGACTAGTTTGAGTGTCTAGCTCTCTACACCTTTCTTTGGAACTGTTTTGGAGGTGTCAGACTGGGAGTGTGGACAGACCTGGAGCCTCCTTCTTCTTAGTGGTGGGTGTCTGGTCTAGCCTGCCCCAAGTCCAGTGTCCCTCGGCCTTGGTTGTCTAAGACCTGGAGTCTTCTTGTTGCTGACTCACCATATACACCAGCCCAGGCAAGCAGAGCTGTTTGCCTTTCTTTCTGCCTCCATGTCCCCCCTGCCCCACACAGGGCTGGTGCCCTGTAGTCCTGAAGGCAAAGGAAGCCCCTCCACCTTCTTAGAGAAAAATCCTAAGCTGATACATTCTGTTTTTGCAAGTCAGAGAGAAACAGAGACGTGGGTTAGCAGTTTTGGAAGCCAACCACCACACCTTCTTGCACCCAGATTCCTGTCTAAGCTCCTGCTTCCACACAGCTTCAAGCTCTGGGGACTTCCAGAGACTTGCAAGCCTTAGTCACCATTGCTGCTTATGTTCAGGGTCAGAATCGTTCAGGTATGTTTTGATGTTGCTAGAAAAGCCCAGTGAGTTCTGAACACTGAAGACAGCCCCGACGGCTAGCGCAGGGCCTGTATTTAACGAGTTTCCCTTTGCAAAGTGCTCCAGCTACATACATGCTTGTGTTGCCACTGCCGCTCGACTTCTCGTTTTAAAAGGCCAGAGAGGAAATAAAAATGAATGATGATGCAATGTCCACATGGGTAGAAAAACAGAATAGCCTGAAAGCTCCAGGGCAGGAACGGACACAATTTAATTAACCATTTGGAATAAACATGTTTGGTGCCGCTAGCAGAGCTGTTGGTTTGCCTTCACAAAATAATGCTCTTAATAAGTCTGAGATTAAACCTTCTGGAGATTAATTAAATGCAACACCTTGACTTGAAATGTTAGGAATGGCCAGGAAAGCACAATATTTTCTTTGCACATTGTTCAGTGGCTGTTGTCATCTTGCATAAAGAGTTCCTGGCCTCTGTTAGGTGTTGTATAAAAATCGTCACAATCGTGATTTGGCATTGGTGTGCTATATAAAATGCTTATTTTTTAAATAGTCTAACAAATGCTTAACAAGGAAACAGGATGGATCAAATTTAAACTGTGATGGCAGGAGAATTGACATACTTCATTATATCCTAAAAGTCATTAAGGTGCTCTCCAAGGCAGATCAGGGATGTTTGTGACTACCAGTGTCATTGAAAAAAATCAAAATAAGCATAATATCTGCCATTTATTAAAAAGCCACTATATCCCAGACCTTATACTCACTATACATCGATTATCCACAGAAGTCCTTTAAAGGAATATCCTCAGTCCCATTTTATTTTTTAAAAGTAATTTCTGTACCCAGTGCGGGGCTCGAACTTAGGACCCGGAGATCAAGAGTCATATGCTCTACCAACTGAGCCCGCCAGGTGCCTCTCACCAGTCCCATTTTATAGAGGAGAAAACTGAGACTCAGAAAGGTTACGTGACCTCAAAATCTACATAGCTGGTTATGGAGGAAGCTGGGATTTGAAGCTAGATCTCTCTAACTCTGAAATCTATGGCCTTCAGCCACCTCGCCTCCTAAAACAGAAGAAAGAAACACAACCTGGGAAATTCTAATCACACACTAATTACATGACTAATTAAGAGGAAATGATACTAACAGATTTTATTTGATTGCTTATAGAAAGGCATTTTGTGCTCAATGATTGTTTGGGGTTAAAATCATTGTAAATGGTTTTGTTAGAAAAAAATATAGCCTACACTCACAAAGGAATACAACATGGGTGTTTTTTGGTCATATGTTAAGAATCCTTTATTAATTCCAGCTCCAACATTTTGTTCCTGTCATCTGCACTGCAGTCTGGCTCTTCCCTATGAGGGTTCTTTTTTTTTTTTTCTTCAATTATTATTACTATTATTTTTACTTTTATTTTATTATGTTATGTTAGTCACCATACAATACATCATTAGTTTTTGATGCAGTGATCCACGATTCATTGTTTTCGAGTAACACCCAGTGCTCCATGCAGTACGTGCCCTCCTTAATACCCATCACCGGGCTAACCCATCCCCCCACCCCCATGAGGCTTCTGTAATTACTGACTTGACTCTTCAGACTATCAGTAGGAGACCCAGACCCCAGAGACCCCGGGGCACCCTCTAGTGGCTTTCAGTACAAATCTGCAGAATCAAGACACTGGGAGCTTCCGCAAACCAAGGGGCCCCCAATCAATATCTTTCTCTTGTGCCTGTGAAAGCAAAGAGGGGCAAATTATCAGATACCACACAACCTGAAGGATCAAGCACGTGAATAATGTAGAATGATTTTTTAAATCTGGTTTTGCGATGATGTCGCCAACTAGGAAGGTCTAGGAGTACTCCCTTGATGGTTAAATTCCAAAAGATTCTTCCTTCCCTGGTCAGGAAAAATCACTGTTAGGGGGCCCTACATCAACAGGAATCTGAGCTGTAGGCATGATGTGTACAGCTGGGCACCGGGTGGCTACAGCAAGCTGGACAGGAGTTCCTACATTTGTCGACCACCCTGCATGCCAGGGATAGTGTTGAGAGTTTTCATAGTCCTCCTCTTATCATGCCTGCTTCACACATGAAGAAACTGGGGCTCTGGAGGATAAAGTAGCTCACCCAGTGCAGCCAGTGGGGAGGATTCCAGCCCCGGATGCTGCATGCTAAAACCAGCTTCCTCCTCATCATATTTTGATGTGCAATTGGATACTGTAAATATTCCTTATCAAGCAACAAACAAATAATTGGTTTCTGGTTTATAAAGCCTTCTGCAAATTAGTAAGGGCTTTTCTGATTTTTCCTTCCATATCCTGTTGTATTCAAGACCTCAAAGTTAATTACTATACCAGACACTCCATAGCAGAGATAAACATCAGGGCCCCTTGTTCTGTGTGTCTGCCATTATGATCTGGCCCAGGCGAGGCCCACAAATGGCTAATGAGGTTAAATATAAAGTAAGATAAAGATAAAGCCGTGAAGCTGTGCAGGTTCTCAGGGACAAGCAGATGACACTTGGGTCTAAACAAAGGTCTAAATAAGGAAGGGAAAATGGTCTCTGTCCCAGGCTGGGAACAAGGGACAATTTCCCATCCTACTTCACACACACACACACACACACACACACACACACACACACACACACACACACGGGACAATTTCCCATCCTACTTCACACACACATACACACACACACACACACCACCTCTCTCACTTGAATGTGTAAGCGTATATACACACCAGATGCATGTACAACTTCTCTCAATCACACACCCCCCCACACACACCGCTGTCTCACATATGGATGTAAGAATTTGGGGTGGAGTAGCCACTCTGGTATCTCTTTGCCTTACGGAGGCACGAGGATGGAGAGGGTGAAAGGGCTGGCCTGGGAATTAGGTGAACGTGGCTTTGGGAACAGACAGTTTGAACTCATGACAGAGGTGCTGGAAACGTCTACTAAAATTAAGTCCCCAGCAATTTGGGCAAAGGAAAACTCAAACTTCCCTTTCCCTAGGAGAGAGGGCCACTAAGCATCTTGCAACTGGACTTCCAGACAGGAGAGGTCCGAGCAGGGGAAGAAAGGTCAGGAACACAACTGGGGACTTGGAAGCCGGGTGGCAGACCAGGAACGGGGGCTGGGAGTGAGGGAAAGGGGCTCAGTGTAAGGGACACTGGGATCAACGTTTTGCATGAAAGCAGCAATCACACCTGCCTCCTATTGAGCCCAGGCTCCTGGCCTGGCTGGGGCCCTCCCGCTCAGCACAGTGGGTGGCCATTTGTTAAGTGCACCATCAGTGGACTGAGAGCCCACTTCCCTCTGCCCTGCATGACCCTGCTCTCCTCTTCGTTGGGATCCAGCCTCCTGCCCTTCCTTCGGAGACTTCCCTGAACTCCAGCTGGTGTCACTGGATGGAGGGGATTCTAATGCACGGTGTGGCATTCCAAAGAGCTCACTAACTTTATTTATTTATTTATTTTATTATTTTTTAAAAAGATTTTTTATTTATTTGAAAGAGAGAGAGAGCAGGAACACAAGCAGGGGGAGTGGGAGAGGGAGAAGCAGGCTTCCCGCAGAGCAGGGAGCCCGATGTGGGGCTCGATCCCAGGACTCTGGGATCATGACATGAGCCGAAGGCAGACGCTTGATTGAGCCACCCAGGCGCCCCAAGAGCTCACTAACTTTAGAAGTTAGTCTGGAATAACAGCTTTGGCAGGAGGAAAACCAATGTGGGGATCACCCTCCTGTCAGGGACCCAAATGAGCCCCCTCTAGAGAGTACAGTGGGCAGTCAGTGTCTGAGGGACTTTGTCAGCAGGGGCAGAGGAGGGGCTGCCTGCGATTCCACTGGCCACCAGCGTCATCCTTCTTGGGGACTTTATTTAGTCAGACGACAGGGTCATTTACTACTAACTTCCAGGTCCATGATCGAGAGCAAGCCGGAGAGCCCAGGATAAGTGCTCAGGCCTGCTCCTTCTGGCCTCTAAAGGGTTCGCCTTCCTAACAGGGTACGTGGGCTCATGTCTCAGTGGTCAGGAAAAGGGTGAGACAGAGGCAGAAGAGCAAAGTGATTAAGAGCAGGGACTTGGGAGACGCCTAAGCCTGGGTTCAAATCCTGCCCCTTACAAGCTGAGTGACTTGGTTCAATCGTTCTGTGCCTTAGTTTCCCTACTGATAAAATGGGGATAACTGGAGCACCTATCTCAAGGTGTTGTCTGAAGAGCAAAGAAGATAAAGCTCGGACAACACTTATTGCAAGCTGAGATCTCAATACTTGTTGCCATTATTATTATTATTATTATTAATATTACTGAAAGGTTAACGGACACAGTTCCCATAGCCAGGCAACACTGGACCAAGGGAGGCCAGATGACAGTGGCACTAAGAGCCCCAGCTTTGAGAGCTCAGGGGCCTCTGGCTGGAATGCATGCTCCAAAACTTCCAGTACAATCCCAGCACACACACATCTCAATCGGGCCAACTCAACTACATGCATTTGTGACGGAGAAGAGAGAGGAAGTCAGTGACTGGCATTGTTAGCTACCATGCTGCTCAGAAGCTAAGTGTCTCCAGCGAGTGGGGACCAAGGACTCACATCTGCCCTCGTGCACAGCCTCAGCTTCCAGGTGCCTCTCCTGTGTGGGTATCCCAGCAGGCTGAGCGTTAAGAAACTCCCCCTTCATGAAACCTGACTCCTAAATGCAAGTCCAGAAGAGCTGTGGCAGTCTACTGAAGAAACTGATCTCTGCCAACCGGAGGGCAAAGTGGCCAGGCACCGCCTTCGCAGGGCAGTCTGCATTATTTTTCGGTAATTTTGACCCTACAGCATTTTTTGCTTTATGTGCCGAGTGTAGGGACTGAGAATCTCAAGGCAGGGTCTCCTGTAGAGCTGGGTGGACATGTGTGATCCTCAAGATCCTCATCAAAAGAGTGGGGGCAAGAGGCCTGTGTATCGAGTGGCGTCACAGGTAGAAAATCTGCCCCTGTGCTCTGTAGACCACATTCACAAATACAGGGAATAATTATTTCCTTCCCTGACACTGCTGGTGTCCCAGTCTCAGGCTAAAGAGAGGGCGTGGGGCGGCTATGATGACAGCCAACCCCTGCATGTCACATTCCCAGAGCATAACAACGGTCCCTCTGCCCCAACCCAGGGGAGCAGCCCAGCGTTGCCCCCAAATTAAGTATTAGCCTGGTTTAGCTATGAGCCATTCTCAGCTTCATGGTCTCCAGAAGGGTAGCACTTTCCCTTTTTCAGGTTAAAAGCATTCTAAAAATACCTTCAGAAGGCACTGAGGTCCCCACAGCCTTCCCTGCTCTGATTTCAATCCAGTTCACATCTCCTATGGCATGTGTCTGGCTAAGACATCACTTGTGCTGATGTGGGCCAGGTTTCAGAACTCACAGCTGCATACTGACAAGCTGCCACAAACCAAGTTCCAGGGCCCACCGCTCACACCGTTTGGGCCCAGGAGGAGGGCAGGAGGACCTGCAACCCCTCTTTGACTCAGAGCAGGTTTCCAGTATTTGGCACACTGACAAATGATTTTTCTCCCCCTGAACAACCACTCAAGTCTAAAAACTTCATTTCCAACTTCCAGACTTTACAATGCAATGGAAATTATATTGGGCAATTTACAGGTCCCTTTGTAGAATTCCCATTCTCTCAACAAATATTATATCCTGTAAACTGTGGCAGCAGACAGGGTTTTATTTGCGTGAGCGGCTAGGTGGTATTGCAACACCCAAGTCTGCTGTTTTCCTATCTCCACTAACAGACTGTCAGACAATATTCAGATACTTGGCATTTTTTTTTGGAAACGCCCAGGCCTGGGTTTTCTCTTTGGCTCCAGGACAGGCTGTGTGTCAGGCAGAGCTTGCTTGCCTTCTGCCTAGGGGGTTTGTCTTGAATTAAAACTAGGAGTAATGATCACTTGGGCGGAGAGGATCTGGGGATCTCTGCCTCCCATGTTGGGACTCTCCATCATCAACATGGCTTTAGCTCTCGTTCTAACCCTGACCTTTCAAATCAAATTTTGCCTTCAGTCTCCACTTTGGACTCTGGTTCTGGTTATTGGTTCCAGATATTTTCCTCTGGCCTGACCCCATCGAAAGGAACTATGTGGCACCTGAGTCCCTTCACCTGTGGGTCCTGAACCCTACATACCCAGCAGAGACCTTGAAAAACTACCCTGATGCTTGCTGCCAGCCCTTCTAGATCTCTGGGTAACACAGACTCCTGACTTCATCGTTTGCTCTGGTCCCATTACTCCTAATTGTACCTCCCCATGCTGACAGCTCCTTGGCATTACCTGAAGCCACACTCTCCCCTTCCTGGGTTCTTCCTGTTGTCATCACCTACACTATGCCCCTTCTGCTTATTCCTTGAGTTCTAGGTCCAGCCTCTGCCTGTCTGTCTCATCTCACTGCCAGGAATGGGGCTGTGCCCAGGTCTGTCCTGAAAGAAGATGCTTAGTCTATGGGGTTAGACTATTGGCTTCAAATTCCAGCCCTAGAGCTTTGCAACCATGAACAGGTTCCTCAATTACTCTGTGCCTCAGTTTCCTCACTGTAAAGTCAAAATAGCCTCATGGAGTTGCTGAGGGAATTAAATCTGATAATGAATAGAAAGGAAAGCATGGCACTTGGTACCTTTTAAGTGCACAATAAATATTAGTTATTATACTAATTATGTGGTGTTGAAATTTGGGAATTCTAAAATTTATTATGAAATCTGTAGCAAACTGAGAATGAGAATGAGAGAAAATGAACATGTCTAGTTAGAATGTTTCTTTTGAATGTATAAGCTCACCAAGGCTTTTCCAAATTAACCTTCAAAACCATCTCAGACGAAGCCATTTTGGGGGCCTATCTCAAGGCAAAAAGAAGGCTTTACTTAGGAACATTAAAAGAGGAGCCATCTAAAAATCTCTAAGGATCAAGTAGGATGAGAAAGTTAAAGACATTTTAGCCTACTAGCTTCAACTAAGAACTGGTTAAAGTAACTACAATATATACATGCGGTTGCAGTTTTTGGTAACCTAGTGTTGGTGGCTGGTGCTTGAGCCTTTGAACCCTGTGTCTGTGAGTCAGATAAGAACTAATTTACAAAGCACATCCACATATTTGCCTCGACAAAAGGACAATTCACTCAAGTCTTCCCTATCAGTGCAGTCAGCTTTCGGAGGTTGCATTCCTACTCAGACAAAGCAGGACTGTTCCAACCGCTGTCAACACCTCGGTGTCTGCAACTGATAGCAATCAGAGCCTTTCTCCTGGCCCGACTCACGTTTACATAATGCAACATCATGAACAATTTGGATCTGAAATTAACTTATTGAAAACCCCATTGCCCCACAAGCTGCTAAGGTAGAAACCTTTTGTCTTAGGTTAAAATCAAATCATTGAAGCAAATCATCCCTCGATGAGCAGAATTTTCAATTCTAACGTGGATATAGGGCTGCAACTAAGAAGGAAGGAGGAAGATATGAAGCCCCATCAGTGGGCTGAGCCTGTACCCCTGTGTAACTCGGGAGACTTGATTCTTTGTGGGAAACCCATGGCAGAGTCTTGGGACTTTTCCTTTCCTTTAAAATAAGCATTTGCAGGGGCGCCTGGGTGGCTCAGTTGGTTGGGCGACTGCCTTCGGCTCGGGTCATGTTCCTGGAGTCCCGGGATCGAGTCCCGCATCGGGCTCCCTGCTCGGCAGGGAGTCTGCTTCTCCCTCTGACCCTCCTCCCTCTCATGCTCTCTGTCTCTCATTGTCTCTGTCTCAAATAAATAAATAAAATCTTAAAAATAAAATAAAATAAAATAAGCATTTGCAGAAGACATGGATCTAAGACATCAGTAGCTAGTTCCCCAAGTGACAGATGCAAATCAGTGTTGCCCCTTCTGGAGCAACAGAGGTGGGCATGGGTGGGGAGAGAGTTTGGCTGTGCACCTTGGTTATTAGAGGGGCCATCATGACTCCTTCTTTTCAAAATTGTGAAAACCTTGTCTATGGCAGCATATTTCCTATAAGATTTCTCCCTAGGACACCAGCATCCATCAACACCCTATAACAAAATGGATCCATGACTGAGTAAATTGGGAAACACTGCAGATTTTATAATGTGTATCAGCACATTTAAGGTTCTCAGAAGTTTCACAATAAAGAAATGTATTTAACTTATTTTAACCTTGGATTTCTCCAACGTTTTTGACCACAGACCTTTGTAATTTACTAGCCCATAGAAGCTTCAGGAAACATTTCAGGAAATGTCAAGCTTATTATAAGCCACCTAGTTCATTCTTCTGACTGCTAAAGGGAACACCAACAATTCTCATCCCAGCTCATTCCATCCTGATGAAGTAAGAAATCACTATAATGGTAAAGGGAACACTCTGAAACCATGGTTTCCTTTAAGACAGATACCTTGCAGAAAGCCACAACACATGTGTGTGCGTGCGCACACACACACACGGCCAAGCAATATCCCATTTAATGGCCCTTATGACCTGAACTGAGGACACCCTGATTGATTCCCACCCTCAGTGCCTACTATAACAAATGTCCTGCTTAGCCTGTCAAGTCTTCCTGCTCCAGTAGCCTGGTCCTGGTGTCGGCAGGAGGAGAATCTCTAGGCTGTGGAGGTGGGAAGGCCCATCTCTACCCCTTCTTTGTCCTTCTTTGCCCTGTCTTGGCCTTTTTTCTCCCATTGAGAGCAGCTTTTCATTAAGAGTTAAGTAGAAAGCATCTTCCATCTCATTTCTGATGGGCACAAAGCAGAATCTTAAAAAAAAACAACAACACAGGGGATTTAAAGGTAGATTTATATATGAATAAACCATGGTACAAATCATCAAAGGTCTGCTCTAACAGAACCACTGAGATACTTGATAAAATGCTTAAAAAGCCCATTTTACAGGACTTCCCCTTCTGGGAAACTGGAGTAGATGGAGATACTTTTCCTTTTTCTTCCCACTGAGTTTAAGTTAAAGATATGATATAAAACAAATATCAGAAGACTCTAAAAGATGGATAGAAGAAGGCAGTCTGGCTAGGGACTTGGAAGCCAAGAAATGGGATGGTGGTGTATCCTCTGGATTTTTTTTCTGCCTCATGTATCCCAGACCTGGTGCTGGTGAAGCCAGCAACCTGAATATGCCAATGGGCACAGACAAATAAAGCCTCCTCTCCTAGTCTAAGGAGCAGAGCAGAGGCAGCCTAGCAAACAGAAAACTTCCAGCCACTCACAACTTTACTCTAGCCAAACACTACAGAAAAAGCTGTAGCCCCACCTCCTCCAGCAATGGCTGAGTGGGGAAGTTAGATTTCTACTCTCATGAGCCTCACTACAACCCCAAGCCCTTGTTGGGTGGCATCAGATAAAGGCATATTATTGCTGAGTGGCAATGAAATTCTTCCCCATGGTATCAGTGGAGACCATGTGGGGAGCCTGGTCTTCTAGATTTACCTGGTGGTAGAGAACAAGGTGGCTCTTCCCAGTGACCTAACCACTGGAGTGGCATCAGAGGAGTCCCAAGGAAGGTCAGTACTTTTACCACCACCCAGTGGTAATGAGACCACCTCCACACCCCCTACCCTTGTGCTGTTGGTGAGGTCATGTGGGAAGTAGTAATATGGTATTCTTGCCCTCCTGGCTAGATAGCATCAGCAGAAGTTAGCAGGGAGCTGAAATTCCCATTCCCACTCAGCTGTAATAGGGAGTCCTCTCTTCCAGGTATCAGTGGAGTCCAAGCGGGGAATCAGGATTCCTACCCCTACCTGGCAGTAATAAGGCAGCGCCAGCCCCCCCCCCCCCAACCAGAGCAATGTCAGGAACCAGTGGAAGCAAAAGATTTAAATAAGATCCAGAGTCTCATTACATAATACCCAAAGTATTCAATTTTAATTGAAAATCATCTGTCATACCACAATCAAGGGAAATCACAACTTGAATGAGAAAAGACAATCAAAAAATGCCAACATGGGCATGGATTTTAAAGTAGCTATCATGGAGTGCCGGGGTGGCTCAGTCGTTAGGCCTCTGCCTTCGGCTCAGGTCATGATCCCAGGGTCCTGGGATCGAGCCCTGCATCGGGCTCCCTGCTCCACGGGAAGCCTGCTTCTCCCTCTCCCACTCCCCCTGCTTGTGTTTCCTCTCTTGATGTGTCTCTCTCTGTCAAATAAATAAATAAAATCTTTTAAAAAATAAAGTAGCTATCATAAAAATGCTTTCACGAGCAAGAAAGAACATACTTGGTATGAATGAAAAGCTAGAAATCCTCAGCAAAGAAATTGAAGATAAAAGAAGACCCAAATGGAAATTTCAGAACTGAAAAATAAATTGATCAAAATGAAAAACTCAGTGGATGGGTTCCACAGCAGGATGGAGGGGACAGAGGAAAGAATTGATAAGCTTGAAGATAAAACAATAGAAATGACTCAATCTCAACAACAGAGAGAAAACAGACTGAAAAGAAATGGACAGAGGCTTAAAGATCTAACATGTCACTGGAGACCCAGAAGGAAAGGAAGGTGGCGTGGCTGAAAGAGTACTTGAAGAAATAATGGCTGAAAATTTCCCAAATTAGGAAATAGACATAAATCAAAAAGGTGAGCAGACTCAGAGTATACAAAAAGAAATCCATGCCAAGAGACATATATCAAACTTCTGAAAACTAAAGACAAAAGAAAAAATCTTGAAAGTTGTGAAAGAGAAATACCACCATACCTACAGGTGAAAAACAATTCAAAGAACAGCAAATTTCTCATCAGAAACCATGAAGTCCAGAAAGAAGTGACACAAGTTTTTTCAAGAGCTAAAACAAAACAAAACAAAACAAAACAAAAACTGTCAACCAGAATTCTATACAGCAAAAACATCCTTCAGAATGAATTCTCCAATGAAATAAAACTAAGAGAATTTCTCACTAGCAGATATAGCTTACAAAGAAAGAAGGGTTAAAGGAAATTCTCTAAACAAAAAGGAAGAATATCAGAAAAAAAGAGAACAATGAGAAGAGTAAAAATATGGGTAACTTTATTTCCTTTTCCTTTAAGTTTTCTAACTTATGTTTGGTGGTTGAAGCAAAAATTATATTGCTAGTGTCCTCAGTGTATTTAGAGGAAATATTTAAGATGATTATTATAAACTGGGGATGGTAAAGGGACATAAATGGGGATTACGAAGATTTCTACACTTCACTCAAACTGGTAAATTGTCAACACCAGTAGAATGTGATTAGTTAAGTATGTATAATGTAATATCTAGAGGAACCACTATGCTATACAAAAAAGAGACATTCAAGACCACTACAGATGATCAAAATGGAATTAAAAAAAAAAAAGTTCATGTAACCCACTATAAGATGGGAAAAAGAAGACAGAGGAAAAAGAAAAAAGAACAAACAGAAAAGAGAAAATAAAATGGCAGACTTAACAGGCCAATAATTGCAATAAATTTCATTAAATGTAAATGGCCTAAATATACCAATTTAAAGGCAGAGATTTATGGGTTTAAAAAAAAAAAAAGCATGATCCAAATATATGCTAATATGATGTAAGCAAAACTATTACTTGGCTAGTTCCCTTAAAAGGCAACCGGCACATGTTCTTCTTGAGTCTTCCTCCATTCTGTCTCTTAGAAGATGTAGGTGATGGCTGCCATCCAACTTAGATTATTAGGGTATGGCCACAACATAGAGATAATGGAACTAAAAGCTAGAGCAATCTGGCTCTTGGAGTACTTGTTAGAGCAAAGCTGCTATACCAACTCTGGACTTCTCCATGATTCTTAGTTCAGAGATAAATAAATCTCTATGTTGTTTAAAACCTGTTACTGTGGGATTTTTCTAGTCCTTGCAGTTAAACCCAATCCTCACTAATACCAAAGAATTATACTTACTGAAAGCTACTATGGGTCTATCACTGTCTACCAAGGTCTACCAAGCCCTTCAGAGAGATTATTTTAATGAACTGAAAAGGAAGAAACACTATTTTTCTCATTTTATAATGGTGAGGAAACTACTGTTCAGAGAAGTTAAGTGACTTGCCCAGGGTCACACATCTCATCTGCCTGGTGAAAACGTGAGAAGTCTAACTGTAGGGCCTAAACAATGTACTGTGAAACCCAGTGAAATCCCTTTAAAAAAGATTCTGGTCTCATTTCCTCTAGGCTGACTGAAAGGTTTCCTTCCACAGTCACACAGGACCATCATGAGCCCAGAGAAAGCTTTTATCTATCAGACCTTTCTATTGGACACAATCAATTAATCAATCAGTCCCCTCATTAATTCAACAAGCATTTATAAAGGCTTCATGGTACTGGGCCTTGAGATAAGCTAGAAGAATGAATCAGGTGACCCGGTCCTGTTCCCACAGGGGTCCCCATTTATAGGCTGGGCACTGAGCTTATTTACTCTGAAAGTGGATTTTTCCACATCTCATTGTTCAGCTCCATGCCCAACATGTCAACTGAGCAAACTGTGGGGGTTCACTGGTGTTGTCTGTTCTCCCAGAAGCCCTGCTATCCCAACCCCTCTATGCTTTGAGGCATCTAGGTCAAGTATCCCCTTTTATGTCTCCAACATGGCAACGGGAGTCTTCGATGACTCACCTTGCTGAGAGAAGAAGAAAGGGTGGAAACGCTTCAGAGAGGGTGGCCAAAAAGCTTTGAGATTACGCCAAGCCCCAGCAGCGTGGCTTGGTCTTTCCTCTATGTTCCCTGGAAGGAAAAGTGGATTTTTCTAGCTTCCCTTTTACTCCCACATCCCCACCCAGCTCTCAGCTCCTGGCAGTGCCAGCACTCACATCCAGGGATAACAGTCAAAATCACCTCCTTCTCTGACAATAACATCCAGCAACCATTTGGCATCTCAGTGTGCCCCAGTCTCCTGACCCCTGGCTGGGTCCCAGAGGATTTGTGGTTGGCTGTTAATCAGAGCCCTGGCTATAGCCATTTCCCATGACATAGCTGGAATTCTCCCACTGCCTGCCCTCTCAGTGTCAGCTACCCGGCCAGGCTGAAACTATGTGCTCCCCTCCCACCCTGTCCATCACTGCCCCTTCCTTAGGCCGTGCCTCTGCACCCGCCTGTTGGCCAGAATCCTGAGGCCCTCAGCGGGGGAGCTGCAAACTTCTCTCTGCTTTTATTACTGACCCGCAACCCACCTCCTACACTCCTTTAGTCCACAAGGCTTCTTTTAAGCACCCTCCTCCTGAGCAATGATAAACCTTGGTGCCAGAGAAGTTTAAAGAGAAAACAGCCACTCCCTACCAACCATATTGGTATCCAGAAGGGAGGTCAAGCATGTGATTTTCAAGCTGTGGTCATAAAACATTTTCTTTTCTTTGTCATTTCTGGTTAATATGCCTATGAACTAGAAAACCAGTCTCTCTCCCCTTTTGGAGGGCCTGTTTTTAGCCTACCTGGGGACAGGAAAGAATGTGTGCCAATGATGGCCCAGGTATTGCACTGTGTAGCACTGAGCATGTGGGCTCTGAAGCCAGGCTGCCTGGGTTGTGACCCAGCTCCACAGACTTAGCTAGGTGACGTTGGGCAAGTCACAGAACCTCTCTGGGCCTCAGTCATCTCTCTGAACAATGAAGAAAATAAGAGGACCACCTCCTAAGCTCATTATAGGTATTACCTGAGTTCATATTTATAAAGGATAGCAAGAGCTGTGCCCACATTTGGTAAAGAAATACTACATACATATATATGAATGATATTCAGTTCATTTTCACAACAGCTTGATAAGGTTATTAGAGAAACCCTTTAGAGAAAACTCTACTGTATCTCAGAGTTGTAGAAACTTGCCTGTGGTCAGACAGTAAGTGGCAGAACTGGGATTGGAACTAGGGTTATACTTCCCATTATGACAGTGATTCTCAAAGCGAGGTCCCAGACCACCTAGGGACTTGGTAGAAATGCGAATTACCCAGCCCCATCCAGACTTACTGACTCAGGAACTCTGGGGGTGGGTCCAGTGATATTTTAATCAGTTCTTCGTGAGGGCGTGATGCCCAAAGGTTGAGATGCACTATCACCACCTTCCCCTCATAGCAAGAGGAGAAGCTCCCTTTCTTCCTGTCTCCTGGTAATTGATACAAAGTGGGCATAATACCTACCTTTCAAACAACACACAGAAACACAGGTCTTCTGGGTGCAAAGTGCTGTGCTAGATGCCATGGGGACACAAAGAAATATGAGCTTCCTGCCTGCAGAGTATTCCCTGATTATCAAGCCCAGATAAGCATGTGCACAAAGTCATCCAACAGCACAGACCACACTAGGAGTCAAAAGCATCAGCGTTCAGAGGTTGGGGGTCCCATTCTCAGGAGCTGCGACTTTAATGAAGTCATGTGACCTCAATGTGGTCTGGCTTCTCTCCCCAACTCTTTGGGCTGCTCTAAGGATGAAATGACATCAGGGCAACCACCTTATATAGAGGCTGGCCCATGGCACATGGCTTAATTACTAAATGGCTGGGACCATCAAGATATTTCACCAGATGCTACCACAGGTTTCATGCCCAATCATGATAGAAAGGTAAGTTGGGGGTGGAGGGATGGCCCTGAGGGAGGAAGGCTTACAGAGAACAGGGACTTGAACTTGATTTCAATGCAGGGTGCAAATCTCAGCAGATGAACACGAGGGAAGAGAAGAAAATGGTACAATTGATTAGGAAAGAGTGAGTTAAAAGGCATGCCAGGCTAACAGTTAGCTGGCCAAAAGCAGTCTGACCTATGTGACTTTCACCTTGAGAATGTTGACTCAAGATCTCAGAGTATCTTAGACCTAGACACAGGCTCTCCAAGCCACCCCATGTTTATTCATCAGGTGTTTAGGAAGAGGGCTATGGATATTCCTATAGCTATTCCTTTTTTTCTGGATACTCTTTGGAGGAACACCCAAAATAAACTCATGGGCTGGGGAAAAAAAAAAAATTGAAAAAAGTTTAAGTTGTGATTGTCTCACATTTATTTCCTCTCGATTCTGGAGGCCTAAAACTTCATCGAAGTGATTAGATAGCTAACATGAGCTATTAGCCCAGAGCAAGGGCAAAAGATCTGAAAAATTTGGCTTACCTTTGCCTGGGGCAAATCAGGAAGTAAAGATGTCCAGGAACAGTCTCCAGGACAATGGAAGGAAGTGACACGATCACTCCTGTCCCTTTCCAATCTTATGACTTTCAGGCTAGTTTTCCTGTAAAACTTACCAAGACAAATTTCTCAGACTTTTCCCTGTTAGTTGCTTCTGGGCCTGGGCAAAAGTGGTGCTTGCTGGCCCAGCAGAGAGCCGTTCTGGGGCAGAGGAGAATGTGCAACTGGAAGATCACGGGAGACAGATCATTGGCCCATCTCACAATGAGCTCTGACAGCACCCAGTGATTTATGTTCTGGAAGGATTTTAGCAAGTCAAGATGTTTTGGCTGCTCCTTCTCCAAGCCAGGGTAAAGTAACCCAAGACATCTCAACATGACCACATATTTGAAAGTCTAGCCTATTGTTTTAGAATTTCCCTTGAAGGCCCTCTAAATACCACCCTCAGACTCCCCACCAAGACCAGTAAATATAAGTCAATGGGAGGGAAAATGTGATGTGAAATATTTCTGGCTAATTCAATTCCCTTGGAGGAAAGTTCACTTCCAAAGGTCCCACTCTAGAAAGCAGGGGTGGGGGTGGGGGGCTCAGGACTGCAGCATCTTTTCCTGAAGAAGCAGCGGAGTCTGTGGTTCCATTTTGCTTTATTGTTTTAGTAAAAATTATCTCTGTGGCATCAGGGTGTGCTTCCATTCTGGGTGGGATGGTAAAGGGAGTGATTTGTCTGCCACATTACTCAGCCCCAAATTATATGCCACTGGGGGCAAACTTGGCTTCTGCATTTTCCCATTCTCTCTGGGCTGTGCTCTCCTCCCTGTGAGTCAGCCTTTTCCTGGGCTGGACCCAGCCAAACCCTCCAGGCCCTGGCTCTGTTGGATAAAGAGCAGTTGTTTGGGTTGGGGGGCAGTGACCGTGCCCCTTCCTGCTGGTATGTGGAGCTATTGTTCTCTGGGCCCACGGTTGTTTTTAACTCTGACATTCCTACAATCAGGATTAGCAGATCTGTGCCTGTCTTGCTGGGTTGCTTTCCACTTTACTTCAATTGCAAGCCTCCCACAGGCCCTGCCCCTGGATTCCCATGCATGGCTGGCCATCCCGAGGTGGCACCCCAAGGCTACACACAGGGACAAAGATGGGGGCAGGCTCATTATGCGAGCCGTATAAGACATTGTACCACAGGATGCCAGGGGATCCCCAGCTGGCCACTACTGCTGTGTCTTTCTGAGCCAGCCACAGACCTCGCCACACTTGGTTTTCTCACCTCTCAAACAGCAGTGATAACTCATGTCCTACCGGACTCAGGGGAGGGTTAAGACTGCGGACACATAAGCATGAAGCAACTGCAGAGACCAGGCTCTGAGAGTAGCTGCTCAGGAAAGGCTAGATCCCTTTGCCCTTTCTAACGGAGGTGGGCAGCTGGGGGGCACCTGCCTTACCTACCCCATGGGGCTGTTGGAAGGAATGAGTGATGCAGGCTATGCAAAAGTATGAACAAGCTCCAAAGGGCTGCATGCACAAGGAAACATTATCATGATCCTTGAATGTGTGATGAGTCTTAACTTGTGCCCAGGCCAACCTGAAAGAGAAGTGGTGTTGTACACTGCCAAGAGAAGCAGAAAACGTTTCTTCAGCCTTCCATTCTGCCTCGCTTGAAAATGACTTTTCAGAAAGCTGGAAGCAGAGGGTGCAACAGCAACTTCACTGATTAATCTGAGTACAAGCTCACATTTACTGAGCACATACTCTACATCAGGTACTGTTTTAAGCGCTTTACATTTCTGACGATCATATTTCATCCAAACAACCCCATGCAGGCATACATGCATTCATTAATAGTGCTCTTTCCCCAGACATTCACATAGCTCTTTGTCTCACCTTCTGCAAGTCACTGCTCAAATGTCACCTCCGGACTGTGGGCTTCTCTGGCTATCTTACCTAAAGTTCTCCTAGCTACCTGCTATCATCTCTGTGTAACTGTTCTTAGCATGTACCACTATCCAACATACCAGTTGTTTTATGTATTAACCTTGTTTATGATGTGCATTTCCTACGGAACACGAGCCCCCTGGGGACAGGCATTTTGCGATATTTCATTCCCAGCTGTGTCCCTAGCACCTGGAACAGAAGGGTATCTGAGTGTTCAGCTCAGTGTGGCTGCTCAACAGACATTAGTTGACTGAATGAAACTGATGGGGTCAGTAATATTAGCATCATTATGCTTGTCTTGCAGATGAAGAAACTGAGGCACAGGAAGGTTAAGTAACTCGCCCATGGTCCCATAGTAAAGATCAAAGCCAGGATTCAAATTCAGAAACCACACACTATATTCTTTCCCCTTTCTGTCTAAGGTCAGCTTCTGTACTAATACTACCAGCTTTTGTTTTGTTTTGTTTTGTTTTCCTTTTCCTTCTTCTCTTCTTCTGGGATCACTGCTTTTGTTTCTGGCCTTCTTTTCCATGGAGACCAATGACCCCCAAAGGACTCATTCATGCTGAGATACAGACTCATTTGCTAACACGTGTTCTTAATGAGAAAACTGCTGCCTGGTAAATGATTCACTCAGCGTGTTCATGCTCAGATGCTTCATTTAGCAGCGGACACATCAAGGTACACAATAACGGTATTATTGTTGGCAGGGCTATGGGGATCTTCTTGAGCAACAGGGAAGTAGCAGAGGTGGTGGAAACAGTCTGGGTCCCAGAGCCACCACATCAGTCTGATTCCTGCTGAGACCTTATTATAAGAGAACTGTGAGATCTTGGTCAAGTCAGTTCACCTCTCCTGGCACCCATCTCCTTACTGATAGAGAAATGCCCTCCTGGGTTGTGGTTAGGCTAATCCAGGAAGCACTGGTAGAGGGCTGGGGAATTGGTAGGTGCCCCCTCTCCCTCCCACCTCCTGCCAATATCACCTTCCCTAATGCTACAGGTCTCATCTTTTCCAGTTTCTGGTTTACTTCAGTAATAGCACTGAAAGTACAGGTGAGAGAAACTCAGGAAAGGTAGAAATGAGAATGATCCTTCCTATCTAGAAAAGTCCATGTATGTTCCCATATCACTTGGAGAATCTGGGATATTTCCCAAAAAGACCTTCCCACCTCCCTTCCCCCACCCTTGTGTTAGTAACAATAATGTTGGCCAACATGAACTGAATGCTTACTGGGTTCCAAGTCCTGTTCGATGTGCTTACGTGCACTAACTCGTTTCAGCACCACAGCAATTCTGTGAGCTAGTTACTGTTATCATACCCATTTCACTGATGACAAAACTGAGACCCTGAGAGATTAAATAATCTGCCTGAGGTAAGGAGAGGAGGATTCACGCCCAGGTAGGCTGACTTCAGGCACTGGTCCTTCTGCTCACCCCACCTGCCTCCTCACACCCGCCTTCGCTGATCCTCTGGTAGCACCAACCACAGATGAGTGCTGAGGAGGAGGGTCAGGGAGTGAGTGAACTCTGGAAAGTGCTTTGACCTGGGGGAAGGGGAGCATACAGCTCCTCTGGAGCATTACTGGAGAACTTCCTAACCTCTCCACAGTGAGGATCTGGATTTTAATATTCTGTTGAGGTTTCTGGCAATGAAGATGGGCATGAATGAGGGAATTTCCTGTGGGAGCACCTCTTCATCTCTGCAAGCGTTTCTCCTGTACCATAGGTCAACAGAACCCAAACCCTCACATCCTCCTGGGTCATTCATTCTGAGCATGGGTCAGCCCCTTTCTACAACCTCATGGTAATGAAAATAGTTTCCAGAGAGTAGGCTATATGTCTTGCAAAACTGTAAGTAAGTACTTATTTCCAAAATTGTTCATTCAAGTCATTTTTAATTAGGTGAAAAATAACTTTAGAAAATAATAAATATTCTGCCATCTTGTTTTCTATTGTTCCAAGACTGCGGAGTCCCAGAGCCCTGGGACTGCTCAATGATCTGGTAAATTCTTCACCTTGGAGCCTTTTGATTGGGAAAATGTGCTCCATGGCGTCAGATGGTAAAAATAGCATACATTCACTGAAACAGTGTTAATTAAATGCTGTACACTGTGCTAGAAGCTTTACATGCATCATCTCATTTAATTTTTACAACTGCTCAATGAGGTAGGTGTTAGTATCACTACTTCAAAACAAAATAAAACAAAATTCAATCTCTGGGAAATGAAGTAACTTGGCAAGGACCCCAAAGTGGCGAAGCCAGGATTCAAACCCAGCTCTGTCTGGATTTCATAGTCTTAAATCACTCAGTTATACAGAATCCCCTTCAAGCTCTCAACTCTCACCCATGTTCCTAATGGCTGATGGCTGATGGCTGATCTGCCTGCATCTTTCAGGAGGGACAACAGGAAATGGTGACAGGAGGCAAACGGCATAGAAGCTCCTTGACCCCTGGGATGTGGCCACTGGCCAGAAACCCTGCCGGGATAGCTCTATGCCTCTCCTCCCTCCACCTTCGTATTGGGAATTTTTCTCAGAAGTCATTCATTTAAGACACACCCCAAATCCATGACCCTGGAGCATTGTCAGCCCAGGAAGGGTCTCCTTTTCCAATTCACGTTGGGGTGTTGTAAAGGCTAGCAGCACCCCAGTTGGCTCCAGTTTGCGGGCACGAGCTCCTCACTTGTAGAATGCGGAGCCTGAACCTTCTCAGGGGGACCTGTACCCAGGGAATGGGCTGCCACTCCGGGTGCTGGCTCCATGGCATCCAGGTGTAATGTATCCCATGCTGCCTTCCTGAGTTTGGATGGGCCTCAGAATCCTTTTCAACATATTACCCTGGGCACCATTTATCTAATCACAGTTGGCATTTAAGATGTAATCTATTTGCCATGCCTAAACGAGATGATCTCAAAGGACCCTTCCAGATTAATATATCATTTTATGGTATCTCTACACACGAAGTGTATGAAAACACACATTTTTCTGGAATAAATAATGGAACCAGCTTTCGATGACATAACTTGGGAAAATAAATTACCTGGCTTCTCCCAAACCTTTCCATGTAAAAGGGTCTTGAGCCCAGGAACTTTGAGAAGTCAAATGAGAGAGAATGGAAGTTTTCACGGTGCAGAAAATTAGAGAGGGGATCCATGGCAAGGGAAGTCTCTCTTACCACAGAGAACTGCTGCTGGGTTCAGGCAGTAATTAGCGCACCCCAAATCACTTGCCAGCAACAACACAAGTAAGACCTGGAGACAGAGAGGCCTGAACTTTACAGAGAAGCTGCGTTACCACAAAATCAGGGCCCTGACCCACGGACTCTGAGATGAAGTGAAGTAACCGTCTCAATTAGAAACAGACCTACCCGTTCCTCTAAACTCCCTATTTGCAAAGCCTTACCAGGCAGAGGAGCTACAAGGCCTGATCTTGACCATGTGATACTGCTAGGACCGAGTCCAGCGAGCCACAGAGACCAAGTCCAGCCCTCCTCCCGGGCGGAAGGCCTGTACCATGAGGCAGGCAGCTCAGGGGTGCCTTTCCTGGGACAGAGAATGGTGTGTCCAGGTGCAGGACTTCCTGGGGGATGCCGAGGTGGGATTCTCTCCATGCCTCCCTGACTGCACCCAAAGGAGGGGATTTGGTCTTGTTGGACTGGAGGTGGCAGATTACTCAGATACCCACACTTGAAAGGCTTGTGTTGCCTCCCCCCACTGGCCTTCAGAATCCCCAGAAGAGCATTGAAGACCTCGACTTTGCTGGGTACCCTACTGTACGGGCTAGAGATCATGAGGTTGGCCCTGCCTCCTTCTCAGAAGTGAAAGGACTGTGGAAACCATCAGAGAAAGGTCCAGCAGGGTCTTCAACAATTTCCAAATCCAGCAAAGGAAAAGGGAACCCTGTTAGGGGCCTGCTCTTTGTTTAGGGGAATGAAGAAGCAGCCTGATGGTCATCTTCCCCTCAATGATCTCCACCATCACTGCCCGATCAGTGGCCCTGGCTTTGTGGGCCTCAGTTACCTCTTCTGTGCCATGCTGCTAGGGAATGAAGGTCTTATCCCCAAATGTGAAAGGCTACAAGGGTCATGAAAATAAATGAACAAGGCCCACGTGGGGCAGTGACAGTGACAGGAATTTTAGCAAAATGGAGAAAGCCTACTCCTCAAAAGGGGCTCCCAAGACTTGGCTCTGAGGACTGCTGCCAAATGGGAATCAGGGCCTCTATGCCCGCTGGAGCTCCTGATTTGGGGGGAGGAACAAACAGTCTGGATTTTTATATGGACACTCTCAATTTTTAAATATAGTCAACTCTTTTTTTTTAAATTATGCAGGCCAAACACAGTATATCTGTGGGCAGGCTTCCATCTGTGGGATCACCATTTTGCAAGCTCTTTAAATGAAAGGGCGGCTGCAAGAAGAACAAGGGTGGTTTTTCCAAATCTTTGATTTTAGCCAATCAGGCAGCTGAATTAAACAGACCAGTAAGTCAACCGGCCTGTGTGTGTAGTGGACCCCGGCAGACAACATGACTGTCAACCATGTAGGCTGGAGAAAAAGAAACAGACGGAGTACGCTGTTTAATAACACTGAAGATGACCAGCAGTCCGTTAAAACAATGCAAACAGTATCATCAGAAGTGTGATCAAGGTGGTTCTGGAGATCGCAGTGAGGAATTTGGGGGACCCATGTGGGATGAGATTGTCACAGGTCTTCATTGAATGGGGAGGGTTTAGGCTTGAGGATGAGATAAAAGCAAATGACATTTACTGAACACCAGGCAGTGTGCTAAATGCTTTATAAGGAATACCTCATTTAATGTTTGCAATAATCTCCTAACTTAGAACCCTCACTCTTTTTTTTTTTTTTTTTTAAGATTTTATTTATTTGTCAGAGAGAGAGAGAGACAGAGAGAGAGAGGCAGGCAGAGGACCCTGGGATCGTGACCTGAGCTGACGGCCGATGCTTAACCGACTGGGCCACCCAGGCATCCCGAACCTTCACTCTTAAGAACCACATGACATCTTCTCTAGACTTGGATAGGCCTTGGAAGAGAAGGCAGGGCATCCCAGGCAGTAGAAATCGGCACGAGCAAAAGCATGGGGGTAGTAATGGGTCAAACAAATGAGTAGGCAGATGGGGGGGTGGTTAGAATGTGTGTTGCAGGTTTCCTTTGTGCTTATGTGCTCTGTGCAAGTGTCTGACACCAAGATTCCAGAGGTGACAGCAGCCCTGAGATGGTGTAGCACTCCCTTGATCTGAAGCCTCAGGAAAGAGAAAAAGTATCTGACAGCAATTCAGTACTTCCTGTGGGAGCACCATGGTAATCAATCCAGGTTGGAGATTCTGAGGCCCCATTTAGTTGCTATTCTCCCCACAGGAGGTACATGGATCAGACCAGAGTCCTGAGGGACAGGGTGGCAGAGCAGGAAAGGTCCCTAGGCTGGAATGCAGCCCACCCTGTGAATGCATAAATATTCTTTGCTTTGGGGGAGGTGCTGACTATTTGCAGGCATCCATCTCTTAGGATTCAGCTGGGAAGAATTCACTCCACCTCTGGAGGGAAACTGGGTGGGGCTGGGATGAGAATACTGGATTCAAGCAGGGATCTGAGTTCCTACAACCTGCTCAGAATGCCTCTGTAGTCGACAGCTACTCTCTGCCCTTGAGGCCAGAGGAATTCCCCAAAGATAGAGTCAAAGAGGAAATGTTAAGGGGGGTGGGCCTGGGGAGGGAGAGAGGACCAGCATCTTCAGACAACTGGTGTGGAGGGAAAACGACACCTTTCTTCTAGCAAATCAGGGGAAGCTTTGAGAAAGAGGTGGGGTGTTACGAAAGCCTCTGAAATGCTTCTGGACCTTAGTGGAGGGAAGTGCCTGGAGGGGGACCGTGGCCCTGTATCAGAACCAAGAATGAGAAGGCTCTTGAAGGCCAAACTGAGATGGCAATTAAATGGCACCTCAGAATCACCAACCTGGATTGATCACTATGGCATTCCCAGAGGAAATACTGAATTGCCCTCAGTATTTTTTTCAGGCTCTTTTTATGGATCTTTCACCTATGGATTAACCTAATTTTACAAAGTTCTAACTTCATGGGGCGCCTGGGTGGCTCGGTCAGTTAAGCGTCTGCCTTTGGCTCAGGTCCTGATCCCAGGGTCCTAGGATCGAGCCCCACATCGGGCTCCCTGCTCAGTGGAGAGTCTGCTTCTCCCTCTCCCCCTGCTTGTGAGTGCTCTCTCTCTCTCTCTCTCACTCTCTCTCTGTCAAATAAATAAAAATCTTTTAAAAAAGGTTCTAACCTCATATTTTCTTAATACAAGTATGCTATAAATCTCAAGTCCCACCCAGTGCACCATGAACACAGATTCCACAGTCAAAAAATGTTTGGGAACTAGTTGCATGCTTCTTTGCACCTCCTGGAAATTCACAATGCATCTTAACAAAGTAAAGGCGTGAAGAAGTCCTGCAATCAGGAAGTCTTCCATATTTCCTTTATAACAAACTTATCTGACCAGGATACTTTTTTTTTCTTTTTCTTTTTGCTGAACATCCATTAAGACAGAACACATTTGGGAAATGAGTATCTAGACATTTAAGGCTGATGTTTATATCCTCCACCTTGAAGTCCTCTGAGGTAATGAGTTCTACAAAATCAACATTGGTTCTGTGGCACTGCTCCCATTTGTTATGAACTGAATGTTTGTATCCCACCAAGACTCAGATGGTGAAGTCCTAATCTCTAATGTGATGGTATTTGGAGGTGAGGCCTTTGGAAGGTAACTAGATTTAAATGAGGTCAAGAAGGTAGAGTCTTCATGTTGGGATTAGTGCCTTTATAAGGAGAGACCAGAGAGTTCTCTCTCCCTCCCTCCCCCAACCCCTTCCATGTAAGGATACCACAAAAAGATGGCCATCTGCAAGCCAGGAAAAGAGTTCTCACCCAAACCCAACCATACTGGCACCGTGATCTCAGACTTCCAGTCTCCAGAACTGTGAGAAATAAGTGTCTGTTGTTTAAGCCACCCGTGTAAGGTATTTTGTTATAGCAGCCTGAGCTAAGATATCACTTACTCAGTTTTTCCATCAAAAATATTTTAGCACTGTTCTAAACTCTGCTAATAAAAAAATACAAACACAATTTTCCACTCACAAGTAGTTTACAGTCTGGTAGAAAGGCAGGCAAAGCATCAGTCTTAAGAGTGGGTATGGTTGATGCTCAGATAAATAGTTCACACAGGAAGCTAGGGCCAGAAGAAGTCTTTCTAATACATAAAACCAGTGTCATCAGGGAGGACTTCCCGGAGGAGAGATGAGGGCTGAGTTTTAAAAAGTGACATTTAATTAGACAATAGGATGTGAGAAGAGCCTTCTAGGTATGAATAAGAAGGCATAAAGATGCAGAAAAAAAATAAAACCTGGTGAATTTCTGAACTGCAAAAGACAGTTTTGAAATGATAGGAGTAAAAGAAGTGAGCATGGACATGGCAGGAATGAAAGCTGGAGAGGGAGGCAGAGGAGAGATCTAGACTTCCATCAAGTCTCCTCTGTTCTCCTGAAGACCTGCCAACCTTCAAGGATGCTGCCTCTTAGCTCTGGAAACAAGAGGCATTGGCTTCCCGAGTTTGCATCCCTCCTTCCTATTATTTCCCAGCTTTACAAATTCAATGTTACTGCTCTTCTAGCAGCCTTGATGACTCCCCAGTCCTATTTTTTTTTTTTTTTTTTTAGCTCCCATGGTTGAATCCTGGGAAGAGCTGCAGATGTGTTTTCCCTATTTTATGAAGGACCAGGAAGGAAAATGGCAAGACATGGCTGTTGGCTTGAAGAGGTGTAGTGTTCTGGACATAAGGTGACTGTGACCTTTGGCATCATAGTCAGAGCTCCACCTGGTTGAGGCATGTTTGCTCTCAGCTCTGTATGCCTAGAATCCATCTGGTTTCCTTTCAGCAATAGCAGGTGGGCATGTGATCCAGACTGGGTTGATCATAGGCCCAGGCTCTGGCCTCAGGGACTGTTCCAGGGACCAAAGCTCTAAGGATATGGTGTCAGCCTGCCAGGGTTTCATCACGGGGTGACACCTGACGGAATGGTGTAGAGAGATGCTCCTCTAATGCTCCTAGGTAGAGAGATGCAGAGATGAGATTCGGAGAGTCACAAAGACCCAGTGGGCTCCAGGCCTAGGACCTTGTGAGCTGTAACATCAATCCTCTCTTGTGGCTTCTTATTGTCATTGTTGACACTTGTTTTTCCTTATTCTACTTTGCTTCAGGTTTCTGTCAGTGGTAATCTTGAGAGTACTAAAAAGCCCAGGCCCTCTTAGCTGGAAGTGGTCAGACCTCAAGAAGCTATACACAGACCCTAGAATAATTCCTAGAAATTCTTTGGAGACAATTGGGATGTCATGAGAAACGTGGAGGGCATGAAGGGAGTATCTATCCTCACAGTGAAGACATCACCTGATGTGTAGCGGATAATGAGCTCCAGAGTTGGGAAGGCATGGGTTCTGGTCTTCTTTTCATCTCTCCCTAACTCTGAGACCATATGTTCTTTAAACTTCTTTCCTCGATGTCAAATGGACATAAGACTAATACCCACCTCACAGGGTTGGAAAGAAAAATGCCAGAGAAAGAACTTGTGCAGCATCTAGTACAACACAAAACAATGTTAATTCTCTTGTGTATCAAGTTCTCCTACTGAAGCCCAACTCATCAGTACATCACAAACCTTGCCAGTTCCAGGGGAGGAGATGACTGAACCAACAGCCTTTGCAGCTTGATCAAAAGACAAGTGACAGCCAGCCCTGACCTGTCCCATCTGCACACTTGCAAAATTCTCTTTGCTTTCTATCTCCCAGAGCAGGAGCTCAGCAAAGATGAATGAATTATAAAAACGTCTTCCTCTAAAATGCAACTTCCCTTGACATGCATGTGATACAAATACCTCTTGCTCCATTCACCTCTAGTGGGATGTTCTCTCCCCCTGCCATGGTCCATAAATGCGTATCCATTTATACATGGATAAATATATGTCCATCTCAGGTGGAAAACGCCTTAAAGGGAGAGGCTGGGTCTGTGTATCTCACTCCCTGCAGAGCTCAGCAGAGTATCATGGACAATGATGGTAGTGATGGAAAAGCTTGGATTTGTGTTTTATCAAATACAGGATGAGGGAAAAATGGAGAGGGGCCTGCTGAGCTCTTACTTTGAATCAGACAATAGGTTTAGGCTGAAAATATACATCACCTTTGATTGTCTCCACAACCCTGGCTGTTATATCCCTTCAAACATTGGACACTGAGGATCAGAAAAGCAAAATTATGTATCCGCATGGCAAAGCTATTTCGTGACAGTTTGCTCTATGTCTGTGGCTTTCCCACCTCCCACTCGTGGTATGTGGAATGGTTAGGGTCTCAGGCAGATTCAGTTCTCAGCTCCACCGTTTACACATTAGCTTGAGCAAATTTTTTACCATCTCTGAGCTTCCTTTCCTCTTCGATAAAATGGAATAGTTATACCCACCTCACAGGATGGTCATGAAGGTTAAATGAGATCATGAAGATTATGGGGTTTAGAACAATGGCTGGTGCTTTGTAAGCACTGAACAAATTGTAGCTGCTGTTACATGGTTGTGTTATTTACCATCATTTCCCCTGTGCCCTCTTGTCTTCCTAGGTTCAGAGCCCAAAGGCTATTTTGCAAGAGGTGCTTTTGGTCCTGTTTTCAACCAGAGATGTCTACAGCTGCAGCAGGCACACTGGTGATGCCTTCAGGCCTGTGGACACACCACCTTTCTCACACCCACTGCACAAGTTCAGGGCATCTGAGATTGGCTCCAGCCTGCCCCAAAGCCTAGCAAACTGCTTTCAGTGGGTGCAAGAGCCAAGACTAGCTTTCAGCCCTGGTTGCAGCCCAGCCGGTGGCATCCGTCTCCCCCATAAAGAAGCCATATGGACCAGGCTCTCTCTCCAGCAATCGGCATTGCACGGGCAACATGGGCCATGAAATGCGCTTTTATCACCCAGGCCTTCTTCTTGTTGGTTTTCTGTTGCTGCCTGACAAACAACTGTTATGCTTCCCAGGATGACAAGGTATCTAGGGTTTGCTCCACCATCTATCCCACAATGAGGGTGGACTGAAGAAAGCAAGACCCACCTCCCTTCTTCTCTGGCTTTTGTGTTCCTTGTGACTTGGCTGCTCACATGACCCCTTTCCACAGCCCTTCTGCAGAAAAAGGGAAAGCCTAGATACATCCTCTCCCCCTGCCGAGGACTCTCTCCTTTACCCTGGGAAGCAATGAGGTTGAGCTGAAAGGAGACAAAATTTGGAGTCAGGCAGGCAAGGTATGAATCCTGGTTCTGCAATCTCCTCAACTGAAGGACATTGGGCAAAACACTTGCCCTTTTGGAGTCTCAGTCTTCTCTTCTGTCAAATGGGCTCATGATCCCTACTAAACCACACAACTGTTAAGAGAGGCCAATGAATGGTTTCAGAAGCCCTACATAGTAAGATAACCATTCAAGTTCCCTTCAAATTTCCTTGCCATGGGGTTGAATTTGTCTGGAGGAAAGTTAAGGGGAGTCATCCAAATTAATCTATCTCCATATAAAATATTTGAAGGTTCTTATGGTAGAACAAGGAGCAGCAAACTTTTTCTGTAAAGAGCCATATTATAAATATTTTTGGCTTTGAGGGCCTTAAGATCTCTGCCACAACTATGCAACTCTGCCACTGTAGCCCAGATAGGGTCACAGGTAGTATGTAAATGAGTGGGTGTGGCTATGTTCCAATACAACTTTATTTACTACAGCAGGTGGCAGTGGGCTGGACAGGCTGGAAGGCTGTAGTCTGCCCACTCCAGCCTTAGATGTTTAGAGTTTGGAGCTGAGGAAGAGCATCCCCTTGTCAAGCAAATCAGAGGGCCAGTATCTTCTTTCTGCCAACATCCCTTCAGAAACCCACCCATCAGAAAGGTGGAACCCCGTGCCAGCTGCCGAAATTCTCCCTCTGCCTTTGAGAAACTGGAGTTTAGATTTATGCACATGGCAATTTGTTTCACATAATTCTGTCAGTAATTACACCGACTTCCACTAGCAGCCATTAGGTAAATGATTTGGCCCTTTCCCCTGAGTAAAATTTTCCCCCACTGAAATAAATGGAGGGTGCGCTTCTTTCCCATAAGTTAAGCATATTATTTGCCTCATCACACAAGGCAAATGCAGTAGCTCCGAGCTATTAGTCTATCACTGCAGCGATCAGACGGCCAGGAGCCAGAAGTAATTTACAACAGGGAAGTAAACAGGGCCCCAGATAAATAAATAAGAGGCCTGGGCTGGTCTGGGGCCTGAAAAGATTAAGTAATGAGACTATCTAGCGAGAGATTTAGTGCTAAGTGAGCTAGGACCAGAGCAGCCTCCCATGGAGGAATCAAATTATATCATTGGAAAGAGATATTATTGAAGTCCCTCATGCTGAGCTGGGAAATCAGTGCTTCTTGGGAGGGGAGGGCTGACATCATTAGCATAGCAATCTGGGACTCCACACTGAAGTCTGGCTAATTAGCTACAGGTAAATGGGTTATTTATGACAGGTAAGCAGGGTACAGGGCCCCTGCCCACTAGGAAAACCTGGTGAGTTCCTCAGTGTCTGCCGGGTTATAAGTAACAGGCTAGGGTCTTTTTTCTTAAATGCACAGGCTCCTTATAAAGAACATGTCCTTAGAGAAGTATCTCACTAGGCTGGGAAAGAAAATCCTGTTCAGGCTGATCCCAAAGCTGGCTTTAGCTTTTTAATTTCTGAAATTCCTAGGGGGTGGAAATACAAATATCCCAGGGCTTGTCGTCCCTGGGAGCAGTCTCCATCACCCTACTTCAAGAGACTTCCTCCTCTCTTCCTTTTGTTAGTACCGCCATTCTTCCAACACCAGGCTGAAAAGCCTCAGGGAGTCAGCCTCCACTCATTCCTTTTGATTACCTATTTTGTTGATTCTTTCCTTGGAATGGCTCTCATGTGGGGTTTGACCTTTCAATTCCCTTCTTCAGATATGTCATGACATAACTACCAGGAGGCAGTCATAATGCTTCCATAGAACCTCCAACAACCCTATCATAGATAAGAATCACTCATCCTTACTTCCCCAGCAAATCTATTACCAGTATTACATCTTTCAAAGGAATATCCTTTAAGATAACTGCTACCCCAGCCAGCCTGACCCCTCAAACATCGATACTTGATCCCTTATAAGCCAATGATCCTTCTTCCATGGCTTCTCTTCCCTGTCACTTAATGAAAAATCATGGCCAAGGTAAGAATGAATCTTTGGGCTGTGCCCACAGTACCAGACCAAGAATCTGAGGGCTGGGATTTGTGAGTTCCCTACTGCTCTGTGCCTCAGGTTCTCCAGCTGTAAAATGAAGGCACTGGTCTAGAAGTTCCAGAAGGTGCCATTTGGCTCTGGTAATCTATGAAGATGATGCTTCTTTCCTCCTGAGGGGTTACTGTACAGATAAGAGCTCACACAGAGCGTGGCACAGACTGAAGAGGCACATGTGTAATCAAAAATTGTTCCATTTGCCTTGGAAGGAACCAGAAAAAGACAAAAACAAACTGAAATACATTTACCTCCCCGAATATTCAAGTATTCTTATTCTCTTGCTTTCTGTTCCTTTGTCCTCCACTGAGTCTTTATCTTTACCACCTCTGTCTCCTATTTACTTTTTGTTGGTGGTGGTCTTCCTTCTTCCCTCTCTTCCTTATTCCAGGTTTCCTTCCTTTCGTTCCATCCTATCTTCCCTTTTTTCCCCATTCACCTAATAAGTATGCCGGCACTGAAAAGACACTCCTCTTTTCCCCATGATGTGGAATTAAAAGTGGTGAGTAGGTCAAGCTGTTCAGAAGAGCAGCATCCCTCACATCATGGAAGCAGAACAGAGAGTCTGGAAGGCCTGCATTCCACAGCATGGCACAGATGGTGGGCCCATCACTGAAGGCTGGTATGTGTGCAGAAGGGAGAAGTGGTGGATAAGGGCAGGAGGCACGACAGGAGCAAAGAAGAATAAACAGTCGGTTGGTGTTGCAGCTTTATACAACACCAGCCAGAGACTTGGACAGAGTTAGTTTGGAAAACATTAATAATTTGATGTTCCAGGGACGCCTGGGTGGCTCAGATGGTTAAGTATCTGCCTTCGGCTCGGGTCATGATCCCGGGGTCCTGGGATGGAGCCCCACATCTGGCTCCTGGCTCAGCGGGGAGCCTGCTTCTCCCTCTGTCTCTCCGCCTGCTCGTGCTCTCTCTCTCTCTGTATCTCTATGTCTCGAATGAATAAATAAAATCTTAAAAAAAAATAATTTGATATTCCAGTATGGCTCTGGTTCAACTGATTTAGAAGATAGGGTTCACTTCAGGTTTAGACTAATTTACCAGATGTCTTTTGAACAATCTCTAGTTTAGATCTCAGATCAAGAGAAGAATAATTTGGAGGTTTAGGTCAGTGTTCAGTAAATTAGTGTAATCTATTCTTTTTTTTTCCAGACTGAGGTTTGGTTTTTGTTTGATTCCCCACTAGTCTTCTTTTTCCTTCTTTATAAAGCCTTCACTGAGCTGAGGCTCCCAATAGCTACACAATCCCTTTCAGTGCCCATTAGAAGTAAAAAGAAATCAACGAGGCTGGGAGATGAAGCAAACGCAGTTTATCTTTTCATTTCATTGTAACAGCGAATATTATTCTCAGGTCTTTGAAATAAACATCAGAAAGTAACACTCCCTCCCCAGCTTTCGGTCTCAGGCACTGGCTCACATCTGCCGAAGAGGATCTTGGATGGGCTGTTTTTCTCTTTGGTGGAAGTATGAGATCCTACGCTACTGGCTCTTAAAGTCAGTTCACCTCCATACTGCACGGCCCACCTGTGTGTGGATGGGCTCATCCCACGGAGGTATTCTCAAAACTCCAGGGCAGGATCCTTCTACTTTTTCAACCCAAGTAATTTTTCTTGCAAAAAGTGAAATAGACCAGAAACAGAGGAAGGGGATGTGGTGTGTTAGTTTCATCCTCACTTTTGTGTGCATCCTTGATGAGTGTGTGTATGCATGTGTCTGTATGCATATATGTGCACATATGCTATTAAAGAGTCACTTGGGGCTTTTTCAGGGTAATGATTCGGAACAGAAGGTGACTTTGACTATATATTGAGAAAAAAAGCAGATTTTAGAGAGACCAAATTCCTTCTCTCGGTCACTCATTCACAGAATATTTATTGAACGCCCACGACGTGCTAGATAAAATATTAGGCAATTATAGAGTCAACAGGACAGACAAAATCCCTTTTCTCAAGAAGCTTGCATCCTAATGGGGGAATAGGAGAGCAGAAAATAAACAACCAAACAAACAAATGAGCAGAAGAATTTCAGGGAGTGGTAAGTGCCATGAAGAAAAAAAAAGAGGGTCATGTTACAGACAATGGCCGGCAAGGAAAAAACAGCACTGTAGGTAGGGTTATTAGAAAAGGGCTCTCTGAGCAAGTCATGTTTGAACCAGGATCTACATTTCAAGAAGGGCCTACCCAGGCCAAATTCTGGAGTCAGAATGTCCCAGGCAGAAGTAATAGCAAGGCCAAGGTCCTGAGCTGAGAAAGATGTGGGAGTGTTGGAGCAATAGGAGGAAGGCCTGTTAAGGCTGCTGTGGTGGAAGTGGAGAGAGTGGCCTTGGATGGCACCAGGAAGAGTGACAGAGGATAGACTGTGTAAGGTAGGAGCTGGGGTTATTTCTTAGAACAACAGGAAGTCACTGGAAGATTTAATTGTGGAATGAGGAGATCTGATTTGTCTCAGGATGATCCTGGCATCTGTTGGATGGACCTTGGATGATGAAGGAACAGAAGTAGGAGTAGGAAGATTTAGTGCGGAGGTCCTTAAAGTCATCTAATCAAGAAAGGATGGTGGGTTGTATAAAGGTGAACAGAGCAGAGACCGAAGGTGGTGGACAAACTGGTAAAGACAGAGCTGACAAATTCTACCCAATCTTCTCACCCTCCTGTCAATGATTCTACACTTGGGGAGAAGCTTGTGAGTAGGGTACTCTCTGGGCAACCCGTCTTCCCTTGTTACTGCTTTTCTGGCCTCATTAGGCCTAATGATCTCCCATCTTTCACTCTCATTTAAAATAAAGGAAGTGCCATGCACAGGGGAACAGGATCTGCAGAGAACACCATTAGTGATGGAAGCCATAATAATTATTCCCTAAGATAATTTTGTTCGATGGCTGAGCGCTTGGGAACTGGTGGTTGACAATGCTCTGCTCTGTGTTGTAAAATGGAATCAGAGTCCCAGAAGGTCTCGGGTAGAAGCCTGACCATGCACATCTCTTCCAGGGAAGACAGAAGCTCTCTCTGGAGACTAGAAAACATTTACACTAATAATTTACTGTCTCTGACACAGATCTGCCACTAACCATCTTTATGCACCTAAAACACCAATTATGAGTCAAGGAGATAAAGCATCTTCACCCTCCACCACTGCTGCTGCCTTCCTGACCCCTGCTATCTTCTCACAGTGTTGCTCAATAATTTGAGCTAATTTAAAAGTCAGTATCTTGCGCTAAAGTGAAATTATATCTGTGCTTAGATTCAGCAGCCTGGAAGGGATCTTCATTTATCTGTCTGGGATTCTTCTATAGAGAGAAGGTTTTATGTGCATGTGTGGGTGAAATGTTATGTGTATGTGGCATGTGCTTTTGGGAAGAGGAAGGGCAGAGCAGGAAATGTGGAGACACAGGAAGGAGATGATTAAGACCATGATATTAATAAAATTGATGATCCAGCATTTCTTTCTATACCACTATCAGCAAATTTCATTAAAAAATACTTTTTTAAATTATTGAAGTCAGGTCTCTCTGAGCATCTTGATACACAGCTTAGGATCACATAAATCTCAAATTAAATGAAATTGAGATGGAGGGGAGTATTCCTCAGTTACCCTTTAACCCTCTTAGAAATGCAGTTTTTTCCCTTAGAGCATTTTGACCTCCAAAGGTCAGGATGCTTTCTTCATTAGGAGAAATGTTGGCATGACTCTAAGTATATTTTGATCAAAAGCTGACTCATTGATGAGAAAATCTAGTCCAGAGCCCTAGACACACCAATGAGAGGCCAAACCATCAGTTTAATAGCTAAATACTCCATTTAGCCAACCATGGAAAGTTCTTGGCTATACAACAGGCAACACCAATCAAGATGAGGCCAGACTTCCAAACAGGCTTCATCACCATAAGCAGAGTGGGGAGAATTAGAGAAGGAATCATGGGAAGAAAGAAACATCATGAATAAAACATTAAAATATTTTTCTAAACCATGAACCAAAAACTCTGGTCCAGCATACCACATTCAGGCAAGGAGTGTAAAATTTACATAAACTTCTCCACTTCTTTTATTTTTTTTTAACTTAAAACATTATATTTATTTACTATTTAAAAAAAAATTTTTTTATTATGTTTTGTTAGTCACCATACAGTACATCATTAGTTTTTGATGTAGTGTTCCATGATTCATTGTTTGTGTATAACACCTCGTGCTCCATGCAATACATGCTCTCCTTAATACCCACCACCAGGTCCACCCATCCCCCTTAGCCCCCCTCAAAACCCTCAGTTTGATTCCCGGAGTCCATAGTCTCTCATGGTTTGTCTCCCCCTCTGATTCCCCCACCCCTTCATTTTTCCCTTCCATAGAGGACATTAGGAGAAGGAAGGGAAAAATATTTACTATTTTTTTAATTGAGGTATAATTGACACATAATATTATACTAGTTTCAGGTGTACAACATAATGATTTGATATTTGTATACAACACAAAATGATCACCACAGTGAGTCTAGCTTCTTCCCATATAAAGTTATATAATATGCAATACAATATTGTTGACTATGGTCACCACGTTATACATTACATCCCCACGACTTATTTATTTTATGACTGGAACTCTGTACTCCCAGATCCCCTTTTCCCTTTTCCCCAAATCTCAATCCCTCCACCCCTCTGACAACCACCAATCTGTTTTCTGCTTCTACATGTTGGTTTTGTTTGTTCATTTATTTTGCTTTTTACATTCTGCATATAAGTGAGATCATATGGTATTTGTTTTTCTTTGTCTGACTTATTTCACTAAGCATAATACCCTCAAGGTCCATCCATGTTGTCATAAATGGCAAGATTTCATTCTCTTTTTTAATGGTTGAGTAGTATTCCAGTGTATACAAACACCGCATCTTCTTTATCCATTCATCCATCAATGGATACTTTGATTGTTTCCATATCAAAGCTACTGTGACTAATGCTGCAATGAACATAGGGTGCATATGTTTTCAAACTAGTGTTTTGTTTTTTCAATAAATACCCAGAAGTGGAATTGCTAGATCATATGGTAGTTCTGTTTTTCCATAGTGGCTGCATCAATTTACATTCCCACCAGCAGTGCATGAGGCTTCCCTTTTCTCCACATCCTTGCCAACACTTGTTTTTTCTTATCTTTATGATAATGGCCATTCTCACATTATGAGATGATATCTCATTGTGTTTTTTTTATTTTTATTTTTTATTTAAATTCAATTTAGTTAATATATAGTGTATTATTAGTTTTAGGAGTAAAATTTAGTGATTCATCAGTTGCATATAACACCCAGTGCTCATTACATTAAGTGCCTTCCTTAATGCCTATCACCCAATTATCCCTTCCCCCCACCCACCTCCCCTCCAGCAACACTCAGTTTGTTCTTTAGAGTTAAGAGTCTCTTATGGTTTGCCTCCCTGTTTTTTATCTTATTTTTTTTCCTTTCCTTCTCCTATGTTCATCTGTTTTGTTTCTTAAATTCACGTATGAGTGAAATTATATGGTATTTGTCTTTCTCTGACTGATTAATTAGCTTAATTTAATACTCTCTAGTTCCATCCATGTCATTGCAAATGGCAAGATTTCATTCTTTCTGATGGCTGAGTAATATTCCATTATATATACCACATCTTCTTTATCCATTCATCTTTTGGTGGACATCTGAGCTCTTTCCATATTTTGGCTATTGTGGACATTGCTGCTATAAACATTGGGGTACACAGCTTTGCTCTGCGTTTCCCTGATTAGTGATATTGAGCATCTTTCTATGTGCCTGCTGGCCATCTGTAATGTCTTCTTTGAAAAAAAAAGTCTATTCAGATTCTCTGCCCATTTTTTTTTTTAAAGATTTTATTTATTTATTTGAGACAGAGAGAATGAGAGAGACAGAGAGCACATGAGAGGGGGGAGGGTCAGAGGGAGAAGCAGGCTCCCCGCCGAGCAGGGAGCCTGATGCGGGACTCGATCCCGGGACTCCAGGATCATGACCTGAGCCGAAGGCAGTTGCTTAACCAACTGAGCCACCCAGGCGCCCCTCTCTGCCCATTTTTTAACAGACTGTTTTTTGTTATTGAGTTGTATGACTTTTTAAAATATATTTTAGATATTAACCCCTTATCAGATATATGATTTGCAAATATTTTCTCCCATTTAGTAGATCGGTTTTTAAAAAAATTTTGTTGATAGTTTCCTTCACTGTGAAGGTTTTTAGTTTGATGTAGCCCCATTTCTTTATTTTTGTTTTCATTGCCATTACCCTTGGAGTCAAATCTAAAAACATATCTCTAAGAGTGAGGTCAAGAAGCTTACCACCTATGTTTTCTTCTAGGAGTTTTATGGTATCTGGTCTTATATTTAAGTCTTTAATCCATTGTGAATTAATTTTTGTATATGGTGTAAGATAGTGGTCCAGTTTCATTCTTTTGCATATGGCTCTTCAATTTTCCCAGTACCATTTATTGAAGACACTGTCCTTCTGTCCTTTCTCCATTGTATATTCTTGCCTCTTTTGTCATGAATTAATTGACCATATATGAAAAGCTTTCTCGGTTCTCTATTCTGTTTCATTGATCTATGTGTCTGTTTTTGTGCCAATACCATACAGTTTTCATTATTATAATTTTGTAATATAGTTTGAAATCAGGGCACACAGGAATGCCTCCAGCTTTGTTATTCTTTCTCAAGATTGCTCTGGCTATTCATAATATTTTGTGGTTCCATACAAATTTTAAGATTGTTTGTTCTTTTTGTGAGAAAAATGCCACTGGGATTTTGATAGGGATTGCATTGAATCTGGAAATTGCTGTGGGTGATACAGACATTTTTTTTTTTAAGACTTTTTTTCTTTTTTTTTTTTTAAGATTTTATTTATTTACTTGACAGAGAGAGACACAGCGAGAGAGGGAGCACAAGCAGGGGGAGTGGGAGAGGGAGAAGCAGGCTTCCTGCGGAGCAGGGAGCCTGATGTGGGGCTCGATCCCAGGACCCCGGGATCATGACCTGAGCCGAAGGCAGACGCTTAATGACTGAGCCACCCAGGCGCCCCTGATACGGACATTTTAACAGTATTAATTCTTCCACTCCATAAGCATGGAATATCTTTCCATTTATGTGTGTTCGCCTCAATTTCTTTCATCAATATCTTATAGTTTTCAGCGTAGAGGCCTTTTTTACCTCCTTGATTAAATTTATTCCTGGGTATTTTATTCTTTTTTTTTTTTTTTAAGATTTTATTTATTTATTTGTCAGAGAGAGAGAGCACAAGCAGGGAGAGTGGCAGGCAGAGCAGGCAGAGGGAGAAGCGAGCTCCCTGCTGAGCAAGGAGTCCGATACGGGACTCATCCCAGGACCCTGGCATCATAACCTGAGCCAAAGGCAGGAACTTAACCGAGTGAGCCACCCAGGTGTCCCTATTTTATTCTTTTTAATGCAATTGTAAATGGGACTGTTTTCTTAATTTCTCTTTCTGATGGTTTGTTAGTGTATAAAAAAGCAGCAAATTTTTGTATATTGACTTTGTATCTTGCAACTTTACTGAATTTATTAGTTCTAACAATTTTTGGTGAGTTTTTAGGGTTTTCTATATATAATATCATGTTATCCACAAATAATGTCATTTTTACTTCTTCCTTTCTGTTTTGATGACTCTTATTTCATTTTCTTCCTAATTGCTCTGGCTAGGACTTCCAAAACTACATTGAATAAAAGTGGCAAGAACAGGTATCCATGTCTTATTCTTGATCTTTCAGCTTTTCACCACTGAGTATGATGTTAGCTGGGCTTATCATAAATGGCTTTTATTATGTTGAGGTACATTCCCTATATACCTGCTTTGTTGCGAGTTTTTATTATAAACAGGTGTTACATTTTGTCAAGTGTTTTTTCTACATCTATTGAGATGATATGATTTTTATCCTTCATTTTGTTGATGTGGTGTATCACGTTAATTAACTTGTGGATGTTAACCATCCTTGCATCCTTGGAATAAATCTCACTTGATCATGGTATATGATCCTGTCAATATATTGCTGAATTTGGTTTGCTAATATTTTGCTGAGGATTTTTGCATCTATGTCCATCAGGGATATTGTCCTATAATTTTCCTCTTTTGTGGTTTCCTTGTCTGGTCTTGGTATCAGGGTAATGCTGGCTTTGTATAATAAGTCTGAAAGCATTCCTGCCTCTTCAGTTTTTTGGAGGAATTTGAGAAGGATAGGTATAAAATCTTTGTATGGTAGAGTTTACCAGTAAGGCCCCCTGGTCCTAGACTTTTGTTTGTTGGGAGGTTTTTGATTAATGATTCAATCTCCTTGCTAATTATCAGTCTACTCAGATCTTCTTTCTTCATGATTTGAAGTACTGCATGTGTCTAGGAATTTATCCATTTCCTCTAGGTTGTTTAATTTGTTAGCATATAATTATTTATAGTTTCTTACGATATTTTATATTTCTGTGGTATCAGTAATATATCTTCTTTCATTCTGAGTTTATTTATTGGAGTCCTATCATTTTTTTTCTTAGTGAGTCTAGCTAAGGTTTATCAATTTATTTCTTTTCAAAATAACCAGCTCTTTGTTTCATTGATTCTATTGTCTTTTCAGTCTCTATTTCATTTATTTCTGCTCTGATCTTTATTACTCCCTTCCCTCTATTAGTTTTGGCCTTCACTTGTTCCTTTTTTTCTAGTTCCTTTAGGTGTAAAGTTAGATTGCTTATTTGAAATTTTTCTTTTTTCTTGAGGTTGGCCTATATCACTCACTATGAACCTCCCTCACAGAACTGCTCTTGCTGCGTCTCATAGATTTTGGTATGTTGCAATCTCATTTTCATTTGGGACCCACTATTATGTGAATGTTGATCTACTTGATGTTGTGCCATAGGTGCCTTAAGTTATCTTCACTTTTTAAAATTCCTTTTTCTTTTTTTCTTTTCTTTCTTTATTTTTTTATTATGTTATGTTAATCACCATACATTACATCACTAGTTTTTTTTTTTTTAAAGATTTTATTATTTATTTGAGAGAGAGAGAATGAGAGACAGAGAGCATGAGAGGGAGGAGGGTCAGAGGGAGAAGCAGACTCCCTGCCGAGCAGGGAGCCCGATGCGGGACTCGATCCAGGGACTCCAGGATCATGCCCTGAACCGAAGGCAGTCGCCTAACCAACTGAGCCACCCAGGCGCCCTACATCATTAGTTTTTGATGTAGTGTTCCATGATTCATTGTTTGTGTATAACACTCAGTGCTCCATTCAGTACATGCCCTCTTTAATACCCATCACCAGGCTAACTCATCCCCCCAACGCCCTCCCCCTTAACACCCTCAGTTTGTTTCTCAGAGTCAATAGTCTCTCATGTTTCATCTCCCCCTCCGATTTCCCCACTTCATTTTTCCCTTCCTGCTATCTTCTTCTCCTCTCTTTTTTTTTTTTTTTTTTAACATATAATGTATTATTTGTTTCAGAGGTACAGGTCTGTGATTCATCAGTCTTACACAATTCACAGTGTTCACCATAGCACATACCCTCGCCAATGTCTATCACCCAGCCACCCCATCCCTCCCACACCCCATCACTCCAGCAACCCTCAGTTTATTTCCTGAGATTAAGAATTCCTCATATCGGGGCGCCTGGGTGGCTCAGTCGGTTAAGTGACTGCCTTCGGCTCAGGTCATGATCCTGAAGTCCCGGGATCGAGTCCCGCATCGGGCTCCCTGTTCAGCAAGGGGTCTGCTTCTCCCTCTGCCCTCTTCCCTCTTCCCTCTTCCCTCTCGTGCTCTCTGTCTCTCATTCTCTCTCTCTCAAATAAATAAATCTTAAAAAAAAAAAAAACTTATAAAAAAAAAAGAATTCCTCATATCAGTGAGGTCATTTGATACATGTCTTTCTCTAATTGACTTATTTCGCTCAGCATAATACCCTCCAGTTCCATCCACGTCGTTGCAAATGGCAAGATTTCATTCCTTTTGATGGCTGCATAATATTCCATTATATATATATGCCACATCTTCTTTATGTATTCATCTGTCGATGGACATCTGGGCTCTTTCCATAGTTTGGCTATTGTGGACATCGCTGCTATAAACATCGGGGTGCATGTACTCCTTTGGATCCCTACTTTCTATCTTTGGGGTAAACACCCAGTAGTGCAATTGCTGCATTGTATGGTAGCTCTATTTTCAACTCTTTGAGGAACCTCCATACTGTTTTCCAGAGTGGCTGCACCAGCTTGCATTCCCACCAACAGTGTAGGAGGGTTCCCCTTTCTCTGCATCCCTGCCAACATCTGTCATTTCCTCGCCAACATCTGTCATTTCCTGATGTGTTAATTTTAGCCCTTCTGACTGGCACGAGGTGGTATCTCATTGAGGTTTTGATTTGGATTTCCCTGATGCTGAACGATGTTGAGCACTTTTTCATGTGTCTGTTGTCCATTTGGATGTCTTCTTTGGAAAAATGTCTGTTCATGTCTTCTGCCCATTTCTTGATTGGATCATTTGTTCTTTGGGTGTTGAGTTTAAGAAGTTCTTTATAGATTTTGGATACTAGCCCTTTATCTGATATGTCATTTGCAAATATCTTCTCCCATTCTGTCGGTTGTCTTTTGGTTTTGTTGACTGTTTCTTTTACTGTGCAAAAGCTTTTGATCTTGATGAGGTCCCAATAGTTCATTTTTGCCCTTGCTTCCCCTGCCTTTGGCGATGTTTCCAGGAAGAAGTTGCTGTGGTTGAGGTCACAGAGGTTGCTGCCTGTGTTCTCCTTTAGGATTTTGATGGACTCCTGTCTCACATTTAGGTTTTTCAACCATTTTGAGTCTATTTTTGTGTGTGGTGTAAGGAAATGGTCCAGTTTCATTCTTCTGCATGTGGCTGTCCAATTTTTCCAACACCATTTGTTGAAGAGACTATCTTTTTTCCATTGGACATTCTTTCCTGCTTTGTCGAAGACTAGTTGACCACAGAGTTGAGGGTCCATTTCTGGGCTCTCTATTCTGTTTCATTAATCTATGTGTCTGTTTTTGTGCCAGTACCATACCGTCTTGATGATAGCTTTGTAATAGAGCTTGAAGTCCGGAATTGTGATGCCACCAGCTTTGCTTTTCTTTTCCAAAATTCCTCTGGCTATTCAGGGTCTTTTCTGGTTCCATACAAATTTTAGGATTATTTGTTCCATCTCTTTGAAAAAAGTGGATGGTATTTTGATAGGGATTGCATTGAATGTGTAGATAGCTCTCGGTAGCACTGACATCATCACAATATTTTTTCTTCCAGTCCACGAGCATGGAACGTTTTTCCATTTCTTTGTGTTTTCTCAATTTCTTTCATGAGTATTTTATAGTTTTCTGAGTACAGATTCTTTGCCTCTTTGGTTAGATTTATTCCTAGGTATCTTATGGTTTTGGGTGCAATTGTAAATGGGATCGACTCCTTAATTTCTCTTTCTTCTGTCTTGTTGTTGGTGTATAGGAATGCCACTGATTTCTGTGCATTGATTTTATATCCTGCCATTTTACTGAATTGCTGTATAAGTCCTAGCAGTTTTGCGGTGGAGTCTTTTGGGTTTTCCACATAAAGTATCATATCATCTGCAAAGAGTGAGAGTTTGACTTCTTCTTTGCCGATTTGGATGCCTTTTATTTCTTTTTGTTGTCTGATTGCTTTGGCTAGGACTTCTAATACTATGTTGAATAGCAGTGGTGATAGTGGACATCCCTGCTGCATTCCTGACCTTAGGGGGAAAACTCAGTTTTTCCCCATTGAGAATGATATTCGTTGTGGGTTTTTCATAGATGGCTTTTAGGATATCAAGGTATGTACCCTCTATCCCTATACTCTGAAGAGTTTTGATCAAGAAAGGATGCTGTACTTTGTCAAATGCTTTTTCTGCATCTATTGAGAGGATCATATGGTTCTTGTTCTTTCCTTTATTAATGTATTGTATCACATTGATTGATTTGCAGATGTTGTATCAACCTTGCAGCCCAGGGTTAAATCCCACTTGGTCATGGTGAATAATCCTTTTAATGTACTGTTGGATCCTATTGGCTAGTATTTTGGTGAGAATTTCTGCGTCCATGTTCATCAAGGATATTGGTCTGTAATTCTCCTTTTTGATGGGGTCTTTGTCTGGTTTGGGGATCAAGGTAATGGTGGCCTCATAAAACGAGTTTGGAAGTTTTCCTTCCATTTCTATTTTCTGGAACAGTTTCAGAAGAATAGGTATTAATTCTTCTTGAAATGTTTGGCTGAATTCCCCTGGGAAGCCATCTGGCCCTGGGCTTTTGTTTTTTGTTTTTTTTTTAAAGATTTTATTTATGTATTTGACAGAGAGATAGACAGAAGAGCACAAGCAGAGGGAGTGGCAGAGGGAGACGGAGAAGCAGGCTCTGCACTGAGCAGGGAACCCGATGCGGGACTCGATCCCAGGACCCTGAGATCATGACCTGAGCCGAAGGCAGACGCTTAACCATCTGAGCCACCCAGGCACCCTGGGCTTTTGTTTTTTGGGAGATTTTTGATGACTGCTTCAATTTCCTGAGTGGTTATAGGTCTGTTCAGGTTTTCTATTTCTTCCTGGTTCAATTTTGGTAGTTTATACATCTCTAGGAATGCATCCATTTCTTACAGATTATCTAATTTGCTGGCATATAGTTGCTCATGATGTTCTTATAATTGTTTGTATTTCTTTGGTATTGGTTATGATTGCTCCTCTTTCATTCATGATTTTATTTATATGGGTCATTTCTCTTTTCTTTTTGATAAGTCTGGCCAGGGGTTTATCAATCTTGTTAATTCTTTCAAAGAACCAGCTCCTAGTTTCTCTGTTCTACTGTTCTTTTGGTTTCTATTTCATTGATTTCTGCTCTGATCTTTATTATTTGTCTTCTCTTGCTGCGTTTAGGCTTTATTTGCTGTTCTTTCTCCAGCTCCTTTAGGTGTAGGCTTAGGTTGTGTATTAGAGACCTTTCTTGTTTCTTGAGAAAGGCTTGTATTGCTATATATTTTCCTCTTAGGACCGCCTTTGCTGCATCTCAAAGATTTTGAACAGTTGTGTTTTCATTTTCATTTGTTTCCATGAATCTTTTTAATTCTTCTTTAATTTCCTGGTTGACCCATTCATTGTTTAGTAGGATGCTCTTTAGCCTCCATGTATTTGAGTTCTTTCCAACTTTCCTCTTGTGATTGAGTTCTAGTTTCAAAGCATTGTGGTGAAAATATTGAGGGAATGAGCCCAATCTTTTGGTACCAGTTGAGACCTGATTTGTGACCTGGGATGTGATCTATTCTGGAGACTGTTCCATAGGCACTAGAGAAGAATGTGTATTCTGTTGCTTGGGGATGGAATGTTCTCAATATATCTGTGAAGTCCATTTGGTCCAGTGTGTCATTTAAAGTCTTTATTTCCTTGTTGATCTTTTGCTTAGATGATCTGTCCATTTCAGTGAGGAGGGTGTTAAAGTCCCCCACTATTATTGTATTGTTGTCAATGTGTTTCTTTGCTTTTGTTATTAATTAGCTTATATAATTGGCTGCTCCCATGTTAGGGGCATAGATATTTACAAGTGTTAGATCTTCTTGTTGGACAGACCCTTTAAGTATGATATAGTGTGCTTCCTCTTCTCTTATTCTAGTCTTTGGTTTAAAATCTAATTTGTCTGATATAAGGATTGCCACCCCAGCTTTCTTTTGGTGTCCATTAGCATGGTAAATGGTTTTCCACCCCCTCACTTTCAATTGGGGGGTGTCTTCGGGTCTAAAATGAGTCTCTTGCAGACAGCACATCGATGGGTCTTGCTTTTTTATCCAATTTCATAGCCTGTTTCTTTTGATTGGTGCATTTTGCCCATTTACATTCAGGGTAACTATTGAAAGATATGAATTTAGTGCCATTGTACTGCCTGTAAGGTGACTGTTACTATGTATTGTCTGTGTTCCTTTCTGGCCTATGTTACTTTTAGGCTCTCTCTTTGCTTAGAGGACCCCTTTCAATATTTCTTGTAGGGCTGGTTTCGTGTTTGCAAATTCCTTTTGTTTTTGTTTGTCCTGGAAGCTTTTTATTTCTCCTATTTTCAGTGACAGCCTAGCTGGATATAGTATTCCTGGCTGCATATTTTTCTCATTTAGTGCTCTGAATATATCATGCCAGTCCTTTCTGGCCTGCCAGGTCTCTGTGGATAGGTCTGTTGCCAATCTAATGTTTCTACCATTGTAGATTACAGATCTCTTCTCCTGAGCTGCTTTTAGGATTTTCTTTTTGTCTCTGAGACTCGTAAGTTTTACTATTAGATGTCGGGGTGTTGACCTATTTTTATTGATTTTGAGGGGGATTCTCTGTGTCTCCTCAATTTTGATGCCTGTTTCCATCCCCAAATTAGGGAAGTTCTGTGCTATAATTTGCTCCAATATACCTTCTACCCCTCTCTCTCTTTCTTCTTCTTCTGGGATCCCAATTATTCTAATATTTTTCATCTTATGGTATCACTTATCTCTTGAATTCTGCCCTCGTGATCCAGTAGTTGTTTATTTCTCTTTTTCTCAGCTTCTTTATTTTCCATCATTTGGTCTTCTATATCACCAATTCTCTCTTCTGCCTCATTTATCCTAGCAGTTAGAGCCTCCATTTTTGATTGCACCTCATTAATAGCCTTTTTGATTTTGACTTGGTTAGATTTTAGTTCTTTTATTTCTGCAGAAAGAGTTTCTCTAATAACTTCCATGCTTTTTTCAAGCCCAGCTAGTATCTTTAAAATCGTCATTCTGAACTCTAGTTCTGACATCTTACTAATGTCCATATTGATTAGGTCCCTGGCAGTCGGTACTGCCTCTTGTTCTTATTTTTGAGGTGATTTTTTCCATATTGTCATTTTGTCCAGAGGAGAACAGATGAATGAGAGAACAAAATGCTAACAGGGTAACAACAGCTCCAGAAAAATATACACTAAACAAATGAGAAGAGACCTGAAACCAGGGGAAAAGAAAGGGAAAGAAAGAAAAAAGAAAGAAAAAGAAAAAGATTAAAAAAAAAGAATATGATCAAATATGATCAGGCTGGTGCATAGGTTAGTGCCACACACTAGATTTTGGGCATATTTTGGTCTGTTAGAAGAAAGTGCCTCCCAAAATTTTAAAGAAACAAAAACTTATATATGTACAAAAATAAGGGTAAATATGATAAAGGGATGGAATATGACTGTACCGATGAAATATAAAAGATTTTATAAAAGGAATTGATAAGATAAGAAGTTGGTTGAAAAAAGAAAGAAGAGGAATTAAAAAAAAAATGGGGGGAGAATGTGATCAGGCAGGAGACTAGAACAAAGCCATACACTAGGGATTTAGGGTATATTTTGGTCTGTTAGAAGAAACTGTATCCCAAAATTTTAAAGAGAACAACATATATATATATATATATATATATATATATATATATATATATATATATACCCAAAATAATATTAACTACTATGAAGGTATAGACTATGACTTTAAAAATGAAAAATAAAAAAGATTTTTTAAAAAAGGGATTGATAAGATGTTGTTTGAGAAAGGGAAAAAGAAAAATTCAAAAAAAAGAAAAAGAAAAAAAGAAAATTAAAAAAAATTAACTTTGAAAGACTAAAGAATCATGGGAAAAAAAGCCATGAATTCTATGTGCTGTATTCCCCTAGCGCTGGAGTTCTGCCATTCTCATTGATCAGTAAACTTGGTCTTGGCTGGCTGTTCTTGCTAATCTTCTGGGGGAGGGGCCTGTTGCTGTTCTTCTCAAATGTCTTTGCCAGAGGCAGAATTGCCCCACCCTTCCCGGGTCTGGACTAAGTAATCTGCTCGGGTTTGCTCTTGGGAGCTTTTGTTCCCTGCAAGCCTTCCATACAGCTTTGGAGGACGAGAGTGAAAATGGCGGCCTCCCAATCTCTGCCCTGGAGGAGCTGAGAACTCGGGGCCCCACTCCTCAGTGCGCCCCCAGAGAAAAACAGTCACTCAGTCCCGTCTCCCTGGTCTCTGGCCGCACTCCGTGCTCACCCAGCCTGTGACTGAGCATTTCTATCTCTGGCTCACGACCCTGTGTAGAGTCTCCAAACCAGCAGATCCCTGCAGTGTGCTCCTGCGCTGCTCCTCCCGGGGGAGCAAGGGGAGTCTCCCCAGATCTGCCGCTTGTTGGGTCCCTGCTGGAAGATCAGTGGCCCAACTGTGCTGTGGATCACGGTTTATGGCAACCCCGAGCTGAGAGCCCGCTCCTCCACTCTGTCTCTGCAGCTGCTTCCCTGCTCCGATACCTGGGAGCTCTGCTGCACTCAGGCACCTCCGGTCTTTCCTCTCCTCTCCTCTGTTCTCTCTCATCTCTCATCTTTATGACCATACTTTGAACTCTTTATCAGGTAAATTACTTATCTCCATTTCATTAAGAATTTTTCCTAGGGTTTTATCTTATTCTTTCACATGGAACATATTCCTCTGTTTCCTTGTTTTGCTTGACTCTCTGTTTGATTCTGTGTATTAGGCAAAGCAGCTACCTTTCCTAGTTTTGAAGGAGTGGTCACAGAAAGCCTGAGGGGGGTGCGTTTCAGTCTGATGTCTGTGCAGTGCCCTGGGTGTGGTAGCCTTCTAAGAACTGACTCTTTGATTATCTCAGTTATGTGGAGCCCAGAATTGCAAGTACACCTGCCATCAGAGCCAGCATTCAAGGGCGCATTCCCTGGGTGGAATGTGCACACCTGCCAGCTTTGAGGTCATAGGAGAGTGCCAGGCTGGAATGAGCCTGCCAAGTGAGTTTTGCTGGGTGGAGGCATGGGGGAGCATTGGGCCAGGGCAAGTGGGCCCACCAGGTTTCACAGGGCAGGGCTGTGGGGACATGCAGGGCTGGGATAAGCACACTTACTGGGTTTGGCAGGGCTGCAGGGGAATACAGGGATGGGACAAGCAACACTAGCAAGGTAGAGGGAAAATGCAAAATGGTGCCTGCCCGTGCCTCTGTCCCTAGAGAGAGTTCCAACAGACCCCTACTCCTCTGGCAGTCCCTTTAAGCTTAGCCAATGAATCTCCTTCACATATAGTCTAGGCTCCTTTCAGCTTGCTGCTTTTGAGCTGGATCCTGGGGTGAGTGAATCTGTGTGTGAGCCCTTTAAGAGTGGAGCCTCAGTCTCCTAGAGCCCTTTAGGTCTCCTGGATATAAGCCCCATTGGTTTTTAAGGCAGATATTTTGTAGGCTCATTTCTTCAGTGCAGGTCCCAATGATTGGGATACCTAATATGGGGTTTGAACCCCTTGCTCCTTAGAGATACACTCTATATTTATGGGATCCCTCCCACTACTGGGTTGTCCCCCACTAGGGGTGGGGGTTTTGGCAAGACCACATCTCTGCCTCTACTAATCATTCTGGTGTGCCCTTTTTATCCTCTGTTGTGGAGGAGCTGTTCAGATAGTTTTCAGGTCTTTTTCATAGAGAATTGTTCTGTATGTAGCTATAGATTTGGCATGCCCATGGGAAGAGGTAAGTTCAGCGTCTTCCTATGCTGCCATCTTGAACTACCCCCTCAAACTTCTCCATTTCTATTTGGTTTAGACAGTACTGTTAGTATAGTTTTGCTGTTGTTAATAATGTATGAACACTTTCATTACAATCTTCAATCTCCAGGACTTTGTAAATGGACTACAAACCTGAAAAATGAAAATGTTCAACATACAGGTACTGAGCCCACAGGAAAGACAGAAGAAAGCCAACGTTAAAGACTTTTTTTTGATAATTTGAAATTATGCTAGAATACAGGACATCAAATTAAAACACTATTTGTCCCCTGGAAAGATTCCCAAATGTTGGTTGAAAATGAGAGATGATTAGGCTCTTTAGAAATGTTTCTGTTGATGCTGAATGTGGTTCAAGAACAAATAATTCAAGATTATTAGATGTGGGTACATTTGAATCATTCAGGCAATTGTAGAATGTGTGTTTGGAGTCTGCCCACCTCAAAAGGCTTATGTTTTTCTATATATAATGTGATAATTCCCTGACATTCTCAATTCCCTTGAGAGTTTCTAACTCCAGATAAGGAGTGTGCACATAGGCTGGCCTTGGGTTCTCATGCTCAGTAATGGCCTAAGGTTGCCACTGAGAACACATTCTTTATGTGAGCATCATTGGTGATGGCCATATAGCCATGCTGAGGCTAGCTGACTTTACCACATGCCACAAGGTGCTGAGAGCAGCACATGGTGTTGTGTAGAGAGGTCCCAACTCTGCAGGTGGGTCCCAGCCAAGGAAGTCTGAGAAGGAGCCAGGTGGCAAGAAGCCCATGCTCACACCCTCTGGGCTCAGATTAGACATGTCTGCATTCTATATACTCAGCATCCCAACAACCAGCACGTTTCTCTCTCTCTCTCTCTCCTTCCTTTCTCCCTCACACACACACACACACACACACACACACACACACACACACACACACACAATGAATATTTTAGTTGTCCCTGGTCACACAGTTCTCTTCCTAGGAATTGGATAGGAATGTCCCCAACAGGGAATTGACTATGTGCCAGGTATCAGCTGGGTGTTTGTTTTATTTTTCCACTTCCCCAATTCACTGTTTTCACATACAGCACAGAGAACACACCGACATATGAAGGCTTCCGGCTGTGTGTGCAAGGAGCTGAGCTCTTCTTGCTGCGAGCTGTTTAATGCACCACCAGAACTAAAATTCAGGAGCATTTCTGAAGCCCTTACACGTATAACCTTTTCTCTTTATATTTTTCCTTTTTCTGTAGCAATTCAGTTGGCTCCAGGGTTTCACCATTATCACCAGTATCCAGTTTAGTCTGACTTTCTTCAAGGGTGGCTTTTCTCACCCTGATCCATGGCATGACTCTAGAATGGTTAACCCTTTGCACACATCTTCAGAAAGCCATCTTGGATCTCCCACCAAGTAGACCAGCAAAAACCCTTACCTTCAAACCAAAGAAAATACTAAATCCATGAAATCACTTAAGAGAGGGAGAATCAAAATGTTTTATGCAGCAACCTATAAGAAACTCATTTTGTGGGATGTTTCACATTCCAGCCCATGGTTTATTCCCCCATATATCCCTGCCAGTAATATCAACCAGATGTGGCAAAGAAGTCTGTGCAGAATTGTAAAAATTACAAGCATATTCTGTAATTCCAAAGCATTGTAAAGTCACAGCTTGGTTTTCTTTCTTTAAAAAAAAAAAAAAAAAAAAAACACCAAAAAAACTTTTCAAGCTGGCAAAATGTTCTCAGTACAAGTATTACCTGATCACTTTAGAAAGTTCTTCTGTTGGCCCAAAGGGCCAAAAAGTTTTCAAATATAAAACCCAACTCTACCTTTGATATGTTGTAGGGAATTTAGGAAGGTCTACTTGCACACATACATTTAAGTCTATAAATTTTCTTTTTTCTTTTTATTTTTTAAAAAATATTTTATTTATTTATTTGACAGAGAGAGAGAGCGCCCGCACAAGCAGGGGAAGTGGCAGGCAGAGGGAGAAGCAGGCTCCCCGCTGAGCAGGGAGTTCAATGCAGGGCTTGATCCCAGGACCCTGGGATCATGACCTGAGCCGAAGGCAGCCGCTTAACTGACTGAGCCACCCAGGTGCCCCTAAGTCTATAAATTTTCTGTTTTAATGTTTCAAGTCTTAATACTTTAGATCTCAGGTATGAGCATGTGCTCATATATACTCATATAAGCATAAAAGTACAAAATACTGAAACTTGAAAGCTTCAGAGATCCATGATTGTTTTTTCTCTCTTTTGTAAGGTGTGTTTCAGCACAGGAGGCACATGATAAGGTAGAAAACAATCCGTAGAATTGGGGGTCAGAAAGCCCTGGGTGTATTCCTAGTGAGTTAGTCTAACTCTTAGGCTTCAGTTTTATCATCTGTGCAGTAGGCACAAAAATATCTACCCTGCAGGAGAACTAAAGAAGATTGCATATGCAAAGGGTATCTAGTATACAATAGGTGCTCAAGAGATGTCTGGTTTTTTGCCTGCTCCCATATCTATAAAGTAATAGGGTTTGTACTAGATCAGTGTTTCTCAAAGTATGCTCATGGATGACATACACCAAAATCATGTAGGGTGCCTATTTACAAGGTCAGAACCCTAAGTCCATTCCAGATCTAATGAACTAGATGTCTTGGTTACATGGCCTGGGAATCATTATTTTAACCAGCACCTCAAGGGATTTTTTTTCCCCCAAATGCTAAGTTTGAGAAGCAGTGGAACCTAGATCCTTGCTCACCAAATGTGGTCCTGGGCCAGGGGCATCACCTGGAAGTTTGTTACAAATATAGACTCTTAGGTCCCACCCCAGACCTACAGAACCAGAATCCACATTTTAATAAGACTCCCAGGTGTTCAGATGCACAGTCAAGTTTGAAAAATTCTGGTCTATATAACTTATTCCTAACTAAAATTTTACCATTTAAGGGTCTACAAGACAATTCAAAGTATTAGCCTATAATCAACTCTGTGTATAGACAACAGGCTCCTGTGCTTAGCCAGATAAAGCCTCAGTGGAAAAGAAAAGAAACCTTCCATGCCTTCTTTCCTGGCTCTTGCTTAAAGCACTATAGACAGAGTGCAACTCATGCAAAATAGAAATCCCAAGACTGACATAGCACCCACTGTAATCCATTATCTGTCCACATGCAGATTAAAGCTAACCTGTCCTCAAGCACATGATGAAACTTGCAGTTGATGAAGCATGCTGTAAAGCAAACAGAAGGCCAGAGCCTCACTGCAGTGTTCAGGGAGTGGGGGAATGAAGAAGGAGGAGGGACGGGAGCTCCAGTTTGCAGGAATATTTTCCATGAGCTTTTAGTGGCTGTGCCCCTGGAAAAAGTGACCCCACGTCTGCAATGGTGAGGCTGGTCTGTCCCTGGACTCTGAAGGCTAGGCTCGCATGGGGGAGCAGGTCTCCGGGATCCAGCTCCAGGCAGGAGGGCTGTTTCTGAAACCCCCACCATCCTGATGGACTGGTTTCCCCATCGTCCTATTACCATTTCACCACATCAGATAACAACTCTGCTGGAAATTGAGTAGTATGGTTTTTGTTTTCTCCACTGGTTTTTCACTTTTATAGCACTGTTTCACATCGATATAGAGTTTTATGGAGACACATATTGCATGTAGTTATGTTTTCAAGTTTAGTGCAGAACTGAAAGATTAAGGTGGCTGCAGAGGGATCTACGAACAGCAAAAGGTGTTACCTAGAGATATGGGGCCCCAATCATTCAACAAGCCTGGGCCCATTTAAGGCTTCAAAGGCATAAGGGCACAAACATTAATTGAGCTTCTACTAGGTGGCACTTTAAGTAGTTACTAACTTCTCATAAATACAGTAAGGAGACTGTGGTTAGGAATGTGGGCTCTGGAGTCAGGCAAGCTTGGGTTTGAATTTTGGCTCTGCCAGTTGCTGGCTCTGACCTTGGGCAAGCTGTCCAAATCTCTAGGACTCTGTTTTTTTATCTCTAAAATGGAAATGTTATAGTATCTGACCCCCTAAACCTGAGACTGAGTAAGGGGATATACATAGAAGCAGGTCATAGAGCACCTGATCCATGCAAATATGTAATACGCACTTGGGAACTCTTATAGGCTGGTGTGTCATCCCCATCCCCCCAATTCATATTTGAAACCCTTGGACTCGTTACTTCAGAATGTGACTGTATTTGGAGATCAGGTCCTTACAGAGGTAATTAAGTTAAAACATACCCATTAGGCTGGGGCCTAAGCCAGGGTCACTGATGTTCTTATGAGAAGAGGAAGAGACACCAGGCCTGAACATGAACAGAGGGACAACCGTGTGAAGAGGCACGAGAAGACCGCCATCTCTAAGACAAGGAGAGAGGCCTCAGGAAACCAACCCTGCCAGCACCTTGATCTTAAACTTCTAGGATCCAAAGTGTGAGAAAATAAATCTCTGCTGTTTAAGCCATCTAACCTGAGATCCTTTTCTATGGCAGCCCAAGCAAACGAAGACAGGAGCTATGACTGTTATCCCTATTGCACAGCCAATCAACCTGAGACCAAGAAAGTTGAAGCTCCTTGCCCAGGGTCACCAGAGAGTAGGATCCAAACCCAGGTTTATGCGGTTCCAAAGGCCACATTCTTTACTCTCCCCCTGGGCTGATTCAAAGAGATACTAGATCACCTTGCTGAATGCAGCTTCCTGTTTGGGAGTATGGGGCACAAAAGGTGGTGACAAGAGCAGACAATGGTGAAGAGGAAGGAGAGGTACAAGCGAGCAGGAATGAGAGTTGGGAGGAGGACTCCCTCATTGGAAGTAAGTTCCCTGGAAACTGAGGTTTCCCAGCCTTTAACTCTGGACAGATGCTGATCTACTGTAACAACAGCCCAGTGACTTGGGGCTAGTTGGTTGGCCACACTTCATAGTGTTTTCAGCTGCCTCAGGGATTAACCTTCTAAGTTTCTTGCGACTCCACAGACCCAAGTGAGGGCCAGGGGGTTTAACCCCAGTGGCATTTTTTTAAAGCTTTCACATACCTCATAGAACTGAGTGGGGAAGAATGGTGGGGGGGGCTGTCCTGCTATCACACTGCTTGTTCAGCTATGGGCTTTAAACTACTACCAAATATGGAATGGGCTCTTTGGACATGAATCCAGGACAGACAGGCCAAAAGGACCCCCGTGGTCTCCTCATCCTCATATGGGGAAGTCAAACTCTTAAAAACTGCGGTTGTGAACCACTGTGTCCCTTGTCTCCTTAAAGCTCTCTAATCGGTAAAATGCAGAGGACTTTTTATTTTTTAAAAAGATGTATTTATTTATTTGAGAGAGAGAGGGAAAGAGAGAGAGTCGGGGGGGGAGGGCCATAGGGAGAGAGAGAATCTCAAGCAGACTCTGCACTGAGCACAGAGCCTGATGCAGGGCTCAATCTCACAACCATGAGATCACAACCTGACCAAGAGTCAGACCAACTGTGCCACCCAGGTGCCCTGGTAAAATGCAGAGGACTTTTAATCATGGTTTTTACCTTGTCTTCTGCTCCTAATGCTTTCTGCCAACATTAATACTTTAACCTCCCAATAACCAGAAATCCTTTGCTCCCTCTCCCATGTGTGGGTGAGAGAGAATGCTGGAAACAGATACAAAAAAAGGGCGGAATTAATAACCTATAGACCATGTAGCGGACTGCATTCCATCCCATCCTGTCTAGATGAAACAACTGAGGCCTGGAGAGGGGAAGTAACATGTCTCAGGCCACAGAGCCTGTGGGTGGTGGAGCCGGTCTGAGGACCGGGATCTTCCCACTCCAAGTGCAGTGTTCCCTCACTCTCATCTCCTTTGGAGCCCGAACTCTATGCCAGGTGCTGAAGTGTTAGCCACAGATGCCAAAGCCCTGGCATAAGCACTGCTCGCATCAGTCAGCTAGCAAAGTCAACCAGAGCCATCTTTCCCTGAGCACTTGCTATGTGCTAGAGTCAAAGCTGAAGGCTGTGCATGGGTTACTTTCATTTATCCTCACAACAATGTAGAGAAGTAGGTTCTCTTGTTTATTTTATTGGTGAAGAACCTGAGACCCAGGGAGGTTAAGTGACTCATCCACAGTCTCACAGCCCCTTAACCCCTTCACTCAACTGCCACCTCCTATGCTCAGCTCTGGGTCAGGAGTGGTAGGGAACTTAAGACCAGAAACATGGTCCCGACACTTGAGAACCTTATGATCTATGTCAAGATGGGGGTCGGGGGCAAGCTAATACTTACTGAGTGCCCAGGGCATGACATAGACCTTACTGGCCCTTTATCAACCGCAGCAGTATTACCTAAACCTCAGGGCACTTCCAAGCTCTAGGATGCTCTGGCTTGTACTCTATGTGCTTGAAAACAGGGCAAGAGGACAGATACACCACTAATATAGATATGGATCAATCAATCGATGGTGCTGGATCTGAGGGTGGATGGGGATGGAGTGACCAGCAGAGGCCTGACAGAAACACTTGGATATATGACAGGTCCATTAACAATCTTTTTTATCAACACTTCAGGTCTCCACAATAGCTAGCTTGGCATGGTAGAAAACTGAAGGACGCTAACCCTTCTAAGCTTCAGAAGTAGATTTGAGAATGATTCTCTCTGCAAGATTGGTGTAAAGGTTAAATCTGAACATTGAGGCAAAGTCCCAGGGTAGTGCTACTTCTTAGAAATGTGGGCCATATGGGCAAGTAATTCAAACTCTTGAGTTGTAGTTTCCTCTACTATAAAATGGGAGTATTGAGGCAGGGAGCTGACTGTAGTAGAGAAAAGCACAGACTCCAGAGTCAGATTACTCAAATTTGAATTCTGGTTCTGTCACAAAGTAGTTGTACGATGTTGGGCGAGTTCTTAACCTCTGAGATGAAGTTTCACATTGATCAAACAGTAATAGTCATAGCACCTATCCCACAGGGCTGGTAGGAGTATCAAATGAGTTCTACATAAAGCGCTCAGAACAGCATCTGCCAGTCAATGGGTTTGCTACTGTTATTACCTTGAAGTGTTATTGAGGATCCAAAGCACTCAATTAAAGTGCAGCAGTCTGCACAAAGTAGATGCTCAATAACCTTGCAGACATCTGTTGTTTTCAAGTTTGGCATCACTTCCCCCATCTTCCAATAACAGAGTTATTCTTTCTTTGGGAAAATCCATACTCTCATCCCCAAACAAGTGGGATGAACCCACGACCCAAACTTGATCAGTCAGAGGACACCACCTCATTGGCAACAGCGATGTGCTCCGACATTGATGTGTGACCAAGCTAAGCAATCTACCATTGGTTCTTTCTTGCAGGACTGTTGACTCTACCCGGAGTGCCAGTTTAGTGCCCCCGAGTCTTCTGCTTTTGCCCACCATCATGGGCACTGTTACACACAATGGAGGGAGGGAGATGAAGTCCCAATGACATCACCAAGCCCCTGGATCCAGTTGTTCCTAAAGCCATCCATAACTATTTCTAGTCTTCCCAGGCATATAAACTAATATATTTCCTCTTTGGATTAAACTAACGTTAGTCACATTTCTGTCACTCACTGGTTAGTAATGTTATTATAATAGCAGGTTTTCAATAAATATTATTTCCCTTTCCCATCACTCCTGAAAACATCTTATTACATGTCCATAGCCTTTCCAAAAGGTATTCTTTGGATAAACACTGAGTATTAGGCAGTTTTTGTCTACAGATCTAGTAAGAAAGGAAAAGGCGTGTCCAGAATTGCTACTTATCCCACATGGCATACTACGGAGTAGACAGCCACAGAGTACCCACATTTAGCATTCCCTGGAAAATAGCTCACTGTGTCTATTGAGATGCAATGCTCTTTTAAAACAGAGCTAGTGGCATATGTATACACACTCATGATTGCACATTTATTGATTTCTAATTTGTACCCTGCTTACTTCCAAAAAGGCCCTGGAGTGGCCAACAAAATAAGACAAAGACGCAATAGGGCCATTAAGAAAAATCAAAGATCAAGCCCAGAGAGAAAAAAGGGATTGCTGATTATAGCTGAAACCTGGGTTAATATAGTTGCTTCAATAAAAAAAAAAAATTATATTTAGCTCTCAGCGTTTTGGCAGCCATTCAGAATGTGTCATGATAAGGCACACAGAGAAGTGGGCATCCTTCATGTCTGCAGCTGAAAACCCAGCAGAAGCCAGGCACAGTGGAAGAGCTTACTGAATGAATGAATGAGTGAATGAATGAATGAATGAATGGGGGTAAAAGAACCAGAGCCTAAGGGTACTGTTGATATACCTAGGCCTATATCCTTCACTTCTTCATCGGCCCGTTCACTGAGAGCTGATGTGGTGCCGGCCTCTGTGCCTGGCTAGGGCCTGGAAGGGGACGGCCACCAAAGGGAGTCGAATGTCTTCCCTGCCTTCCCAGCTGCAGCTCTTCTGGCTTGAAGTAAAAGCTCAGGGTCGTCCACCTCAGTGCTCACAGCAACTCCCAGTGCCTTCATGCATCCCGGAGGAAGAGATCAGAGAGTGAGGCTGAGCGGATGGGAAGTGTAGGAGTAGTCATAGTTACCTTGGTGAGGACGCTCACACCACACTGTAAACCCTAGAAAACACACGCACACTGTGATCTCGTCCGATACTCACAACTCCTCAGTGAGGAAGATGAAAGGGAGGAGGGGTGTCTGCCTTTTACTGATGAGGATATTCAGGCACAGAAGGGAAAGTGAGTCCCCCAACCTCTCTCAGTTACAAAGTGACAGGATAGCACCCTGAGGTTTCCCATGTCCCGGGCTGTTTGCCCAGGCCTGGCCCCCAGCATCTCGCTGCCTGAAATTCCTCCTCTGCTTGGGTTAAGAGCAGCCTTGATCAAAATGGGCATCACTCTGATAGCTGTGGGGAATGGCTGGGAGGCCACGTTCCGTGAGCAAGAACCGGCCCGCCCGATGTCCTGCAACAAGTAGAACAGTCAGACCCCACCTGCTCGAAGCCTTCCAGCAGCCCCAGCCCCACAGATACCTTCTGTGTGCCTAGAAAGTGATGCTGAGATTCCCAATGAAGAGCAGATAGCCAGCATTATTTAGGAGCAGCTTGAAAAGGCACAATGTAGTGCTGGGTGGAGAGACAGCTAGTAAGTAAACACAGAGGGAAAGAATTACACAGGAAGAGGAAATTAAAAACCAGGTTGTTTCCCCTCATGCCCATTTCGTCTTGCTTATCCAGCTCAGCTAGACACCCAGGCTGCCGAATGTCACTTTATCCACCCTCACGCTCATCAAAGTGGATTCAGAGAGGAAGGGTGGAAAGGGGGGCATATTCTTGTCCACGTTTAACAAAGTCAGCCAGGTGGACTGAGCCAGAGAAATGCAGTACACAGCACGAGCAGACCTTGACAAGGTTCGGGTGTGTCCTAGAGAAGGCGAGCCACGCCACTGTACCACTTAAACAGCAGCCAACCCTTGCTGTTCTTGTTCCAATAAAGTACCCCTTAAAATACACTTATGTATATGGTCTCTTTGTGTGTACCCACACATATAGATATAGATACAGATTTCCAATTCAGAACTCGTTCTTACGTGCACTCACTGACATGTGTTTCGTATTTCCCAGTGTTTCTTGGAGCCTACACGCATTGTTCGAGTGCATACATAGGTATTAAACACAGCCACCGAGAATGCGAATGGTGGCCACAAGTTTGGAACCTCCCCAGTAATGTTAGAGTCTTCCCAGCCAGGCTGTAAATCTCACCGCTTGACTAATAAGCAGCCAGACACTGTCACTCCATTCAGAAAACCAAGGCTCGGGCCAACCCAGTTCACCCCATGAACTACAAGAGTCATTGCCAGTATGACTTGTAGGTTCAGAATCATGGAGCCACTCACCACCAGTTAATTAGCACTTGGCTAACACCCACAATATGCAAACCACAATCTCCATTCTGACATGCATCTCTAGCTCCTAAACCTCCACACTCTCCCACTGAATAAATGCACAGAAGCATCTCCAAGCTTCCCCCTGCATTATAACCTGGACCATTAAATAAATTCAAGGTGTTTCTTCCTTTTCCCACAAAACCATAGCTCTCCAGACCCAGGATTCCAAGACTGGCAGCGGTAGGAAGCAGGCGAAGGGCAGGACGTGTACTAGTCTGCAGGGTGGTGAGGTTGAAATGATCAGTCCAACCCAGTGCCTTCTGACACCACTGATGTCTCCTGTAAATAAATGCATCTCAAATCCCATCCTCAGGGCATTTCCCTGAGGTAAGGTCAGACCCATGTTAAATGGCAGCATGTCCTTCCTTGCAAAGAAAAGATCTACTACCACAAGTCACTAGCTCTCAGTGGCCACTTAAGTCACTGATCTCTGAAGAAAGGGAGCAAAAAGTTGGGTGTGGAGGGGCGTGTAAGGGCACGCCATGTTGAAGACCAACTCCAAGGCCCCGCGCATATGGGCTAACTGCCAAGCTCTGCATGGCACCAGGCTCCACTCACGAAGGCAATCACAATATCCATATCACCAAAGCCAGGCAGGACGCCCGGTAGAAAACACAATTCAATTCTACTCACAGTCTGGTGAGCTTCGGTGTACTCTGGAAAAGCAGTTCTGGGAGGACCTGGAGCTTATTCTTGTTCAGGCGCCTACAGATGAAGAGAAGAATGAAAGGATGTCAAGGGACATTAAATTGGATCAAGTGTATTCACAGACACCAATCAATTAATCAATCAATCAAGAGGTATAAAGAGAACTTCTAGATCTTTCAACGTGGGATGCACATCATGTTAAGGCATATTCTGTCTTGAAAAGCTTGCAGTCAAGTTGATGATAAAAGGCAAAGGTCAGTCACAGGCAAGAACATAGCATGCGTGCTGCCATTCCCCCATCATGAGCCTAGGACAGACATCACTCATAGATCACACGTTCTTTCCCACAGATCCCACACAAGGCTTTCGAAACTTTCTGGCCAAGTGCTCCAGGTAGCTATTGCCAAGTGATGAAACTGATAAGCAAAATGGGTCCCTAAAAAGAAACAAAATACCAGAGAGAATATTCTATCCTAGATAATGGTGGCGGTGTGGTGGGGAAATAGCAGTTACTATGGAAGTAGAAGAGGCCACAGGTTGAGGGGCCAAATGGAATCCCTACCAGCCTGGCTCTTTGGCCCAGAGCAGGGCTGCATTATAATTTTCATGGGCCCGTGGCACTTCTGCCTTTGCGTGTCCCTATCTCTATAAAAAATTAATATCATATTTTATAACTATGTTGGTATAAAATATATTAATATTATATATAATAACATTTACTTTGACCTGAAAGGGTTTTTTTTTTTCCTTATAATTTTAAAAGAAATGAAAGCATTTTCATGGGACTCTAAAAGTATTGTTGGTCTTGGACACTGTCCCCACCGTGCCTAATGGAGCAGTCGGCTCTGGGTCAAAGATCACAGTCTGGCCATGCCGTGTGGCTGGAGGTAAACTCGGCCAGGAGGGAGGCCCCATGTTGGATGGCAGCAATAGAGCCAGTTAGACAGTCTCCTGAGAACGGTGAACACTAATGCCAATAGTAAAGAAGGCCATGTGTGTTTCCAAAGGACACAGGACCCTTGTTGTGGCTTCCAAGAAGGCTGCTCTCCTGGGAGTGGGAGCCCAAGAGGGAGACCCTGTTCCCTGCCTGCATGTCTCCCTCTCCTAGTATTTTCATGTAGCCTCATCGGTGAGTGTCCAAGCCAGTGTCTCCAAATCTGTCCCCAGAATGTCTTGGAGCCAAAGAACAGTTTATAGCCTGGCTGAATTTCTTCCTTAGAGTGAACTGCCTGTTTGGTTACCTGGGACAACCATTATTATCTTATCTGAGAGTTAAGCAAACTGAAGAAAAAAGGTGAGCTTCTTCTTTGCATCTCCTCCCAAAGCCCACGCTTTCCCCATCACATCAAGCAGACATGGTTCCCTGGGTGGGATTTTGGTATTTTCCCCCTTTCATCCCAGGTTGATGGCCAAACACTTGAGAGGGACAGGGATCTAGAAGGAGGTTAAAAAGGGCAAAGCATGTAAGAGAAGAGCTTTTAAGACCACAGAATAAGCCTCCTGTCACAGTGCGCTGCTCAGCTCTGAGGGGCTCACGGTGTGTGTGGGCAGGTATGGACCAGTGATGCTGTTCAGGAGCCCCCTGACTCAAGGAGGCCAGACGAGAGGTTGGGAAGTTGGACGGGATAAGCTCAAATTCCCTGCCTCACCCCAACGGCAGCCTGACTCCCACACCAGTGCTCTTTTTGAAATTTTTTGTTTATTGTGGTAAAAAAAGGTTTTTTTTTCCACCTTAACCATTTTCATGTGTACAGTTCAGTAGTGTTAAGTATACTCACATTGTTGTGCAGATCTCTGGATCTTTTTCATCTTGCAGAACTGAAACACTATCCCCATCAAACAACACCCCCCCACCTGCCCTGCCCTGTCCCTGATAGCCACCACCATACTTTGTTTCCCTGAGTTTGACCAGTGTTCTTTTGATCACACCCAGTATCTATTCTTTGTGTTCCTGTCACTAAAATGGAGAGATGGAGGGAGCCAGGGGGAGGGTGAGGAGTAATCTAGTTGCTTGTTTAGTTCGGTTCCCATACAGTCAGCAATAGGTCCCTTTATGTCATGTGGGAGCACTGATCCCGGGGGAGGTGTGGTATGGTTTTGGGGCTGGTCAAGGCTGGGTTCAGGTCTAACTATATCTTGATCTCTTTGTGGGGCCCTAGGGCCATTACCTAGCCTGCTGAGCCTCAGTGTTCCATGTGGAAAATAACCCTACTTGTTGGGTTATAGTAATTCCTAATGACACAGTATATGCCAAAGTGTCTAGCACTGCAGTAAGAGCGTGGTGATAATACTACAGACGATGCTTGTCGAGTCCTAACTGCATGTCGGACGCAGGCTGCATGCTGGACGGGCGGGATTGTAGGCAGAAGAGCCCAGAGGCAGGCGCCATTATGACCCACATCTCACAGCCGAGGACGCTGGTGTCTGGAGGGGTTGGGCACATTCCACAAGGCCACAGCATGAGGAAGGGGCAGGGACAGCATCTGGACCCAGGCAGTCTGCCTCCAGAGCCCTGGTTCTGAACCACAAACCACTCGAAGCCTTGCAGTAACTGACGGCTCCCTTCCTCTTTCCCTTTCTTCTCCCTTTTTTCCCCTTTGCTTCCTTTCTTCCACAGTTGCCGCCCCCTCTGCACTAACCCAGACAACCGTCCACCCTGAATCCGCCTCCCTGCCTGAACAGGACTCTCTTGGAGGTCCCTAAGGCCAGAACTGGTCTCTCAGTGGGTCTGTCTGGAACCACCCTCTATTGTCACAGCTGCGCAAAGCCCAGTGAGAGTGCCATTCAGATGCCCAATGCTCCAGTCTAGGCAAAAATCCGAAAATCTGGCCTGCTGCGGCCTGCAGCGGGTAGGGTGTTCAGTGCGCTAAAAGCCCCAAAGCAGAATTGAAGCTAAAAATAAAACCAGCTTGGCTCCAAGGCTCCAGGAAGGGAAGGAATCATTTTTCAGTATTTGTGGCTGGACAAAAATAAAAACACAACCAAACTGAGCCAATTGTGCTCTGCCTGCCTGATGAGCCTTCCAGGGCAGCTGGGCCGGGCTCTTCTCCCAGAGCCTCCGGGTTTTTCCGCTTTAGCGTGGGTGGGCCTCGTGCTGGTTCTCCCTATCACAAGGAGTTCGATGCTCTGTTTCATTCCCAGCTCATCCCAGGATTTATTCACATTTACTTAGGTAACCAAGCCGGCTGAAAGGTCTTCCTTGAAGAGCTGATGAAGGCTCCAAGCTGCATAAGGTGCATTGCCCATGCGGATGCTGTAGAGCAGCTCCTGAACAGGAAAATGAACAGTATGACATGTGTCACTGTCCTGGTAGAGGGGCAGGGAAGCACTGGGCTGCAGACGGGAGTACTGGCCATGAGGCCCTCGATCACTCATGCTGTCCTCTGCTCTGTCACCCTGGGCCCAGCGGTGGAAATCTCCTGTTGTGGTTCAGGCTGAAAATAGATCCATGATGCCTGGATGGAAAAAAGGACTGAATGGGACCCATATGAGGGCAGACCCAAGGAGGTTGACAAACAGGCCATAGGCCAGGTCAGTGATAAGATAAAGTCCACCTGGCTGTCCCCCTCCCTTTGAGATCAGTACTCTTTTTTAGCTTTCCTGTTGGAACACTGGGCAGCATCAAGGTCAAAAACCCACTGGCTGTGAGTTGCAAGGTCATACTGCTTTTCAGCCTGAACTATGAAGCTTTACAGTACTGCTGATCACCCTCCTGGAGGCAGCTGTGTGTAAAATCTGATTAGAGGTTTTGCCACTTTTTTTTTTGTTGAATTTGTCCATTTATCTATCTTTTCAATCATCCATCCATCCATCCATCCAGCTTTCCACCCAACCACCATCCATCCGCCTCTCTAGTCCTTTTTCAATATGAACATACAAAAATGAATAAGAATATTCCTTTCCAAATATCAGATGGTAGTGGAGAAGATAGACATGAAAACAAAGGTATCATAGGAGAACAGAGTGAGGCCAGTGAACCCAGACTTGGTAAAGGAAGGCTTCCCAAAGGAAGTGGTTGGAATTTAGTTTTGAAGCATGAGTACAACTTTTCAGGGGACAGGAACAGAGGGCTCTAGACTTGTGTATGGCCATGGAGGGCCATGAGACCCAGGAGCACTTGGGGAGCAGGCTGCATTGCTGAATTGTGGGGATGACATGAGAAAAAAGGGATGAAGCAACAGAACTAGGCAGGGGTCCTATAGCAAGGACCCTCGTGGGTCATGATAAAGGATCTGGGCTCGGGTGTTTCCTGAGAGTAATGGGAAGCCACAGGAGGGGTGTGAGCAAGGGAATGATCATCTGGTTTAGATTTTAGAAAGTCCTCTTGAGTAGCAATAAACCTGGTTTGGCAGAGAGTGAAAAAGGAAGCAAGGAAACTAGTTAAGAGGGCTCTTATGTGATCCACCTGGCTGTGTGAGGACCTGGTTTAAGGATGAGAATGGTATTGGGGTGTAGGAGATACATGGGAGGCATCATCGACAGAGTCAGAGGGAGTTACAGGAGTGGGGGTGTTAAAACTGTCCCCCGGGGCTCCTGTTAACTGAGTAACTGATCAGTTGAGATTACCAATCACTGCTGAAAGGAACAGAGAAGGGAGACCAGCACACAGAATGTGGCATGTTTAGATTCCAGATTTCTATACTACTGGGGTCTCTCAAATATGTTCTGACAACTAATATCAGTAGCTAGTAATAACAGTGAGGCCATGACTCAGGCGCTGTACCAAGCACTTTACCTGCACTGTCCCATTTAATTTCCACAGAAACACGTTGAGGCTAGTACTCTCAGTAGCTGTAATAAGGGAACAGAAGACTAAAGAGGTTAAAGCACTTGCCCAAAGTCAAACTTGATCAAAATGATGGTGATGGGATTTGAACCCAGACACTTGATGCTAAATCTGTGCTCTTAGCTACCATGGATAACGACAATATTTAATTAGCTCTTCATTACACGCTGTCTCAACTTATCACCTAATGTGTGAGTCTCATCTTCCCATTAAGTTCTGTAGGTCCTCAAGAGTAGAAAACGCGTCTAATATCTTCCTGCTGTCCAACCTCAGCCCACACAGCCCCGGGCACGCAGTGGGTGGTGATTCAGAAAGGGCCGGTTGAATTTCATGAATAAATCATAAGGGAAGAATGGCAAATTTGGGGAGCCTGAAGAGTCAACAGCCTTCCTGGGCTAGGTGACAGAAGCCATCCTGTTTGGAGGCGAACACAACTCCCAGAGGGCCCACATGTCTATCTGCATTCTCCAGAAACTTCTTGCAGATTCACCTGCCTCACTGACAGGCAAGGCAAGAACTGTGGGGCTCATTCAGTACCTCCCCTGCTGGGTGAAGGACGGAGTGAGAGGCCTCGGGCCAGAAGCATGTATGTCAGCAGCAGGCCAGGGCAAGGCCACAGCACAGCCAAGCCTTACTTTCCTCAGGGAGCGGTAGCATGTCCAGCTGCCCAGCTACAGCCTGAAGGAGGGGAAAAGTCAAAGTGTGCTAACTCCCAAAGGTCACTGGGATTGTTTATTTTAGTAATGAAATTAATTGGTTCCCCAGCCCCAGGCACTTTCCTAGACAGCCTAGATGTTCTCTAGGTCAACTGGTACTTTCAGAAATGTCAACATGTCTAAGCAACAAGGGCCAAAGAGTCTCTGTCGTTTAGAGCAGAAGCTCTAAGCCTCCCCCAGCGGAGAGATGGAGAGGGCCATGGAGCTGAGGCTCCAGGTAAGCCCAGAAGGAGGAAAGCCCCAAACCCCAGAGGTCTCAAATCCCAGCTCAGAGGTGGCACCATCATCCATGAGGATATACAGGTGTCACTATACATCAGGGGAACTCTGTGAGCATAAGGGAAAAAACTTGAACTTCGGCAAGTGAAAAAAGCAGACAGCCCTGATGTGGGGCTATTTCCACAGTTGCTCCCTGTAAACACTGATATCCTCTTATTTTCTTGGTTTCCTCACTGGTCAAATCACATTCAGGCTTTGTTCCTGCAATGCAAATTTCATAATGCAAACTGGATGTAACCTGATCAGTTCAATAAGAAAACTGATTTGTGATGTTGTTGGTTTACGTCACTGTCATGATCAGAAATGCATCCCATGTGTGTAGAAAGAAAGCTTATTTGCTTCAGCACCCATGGCCACTTCCGTTGGGTGACCGATTCTTTTTTGCCATTGGGATTTCCATTTTTAAAATTTATTTTTATTTATTTATTTATTTTTGCTAGCAATTTTCTTGAGATCTAGCGGGGGCTTCCTTTTAATAGCACTTCTGGTCCAAACCACTATTTATTTTGATGGTTCAGGAGCAGGTTGACCTGAGTCTTATCTTCCACAGAATTCAGCATTTGCTCACTGACATTTAGGCTGGCTTATGCCAATTTTGAAAATCTGTTATTTTTAGTTTACGACTTCAAAATGTCCTTAATAGCAATTAAAACCTTTATTTTTGACATTTCTGTGAGAGAAATAACTTTGTTTCCATCATCTAAAATTCTTGCCCCTAAGAAGTTTTTTCCTTATTAAAGTTGTTTGAAAGAACCCATTTTATTTTTATGTTTTAAAAAGATTTATTTATTTGAGAGAGAGAGAGAGAACAGGGAAAGGGGCAGGGGGAGAGAGAGAGAGACTCTCAAGCAGACTCCCCCCTGAGCACAGAGCCCAATGCAGGGTTCAATCCCAGGAACCCTTAGATCATAACCTGAGCTGAAATCAAGACTCGAATGCTTAACTGACTGAGCCACCCAGGTGCCCCAGAGAACCCATTTTAAAAATAACTTAAAGTTTATTTTAGGAACACCATTCTATGTAATAGCAAAATATATACCTCATGAGGTCCCTGAGAGGGATGAATGGTTTAACATCTGCAAAGGTCTCTATAGGACTCCTCAAAGGCTCAATAAACAGTGACTATTGCAGCTAATGTTCTTGTCACCACCATCATCTCTAGATGCCCCATGAGGCCAGAAATAGAGTTACTTCTCCCGTATAGACTACTGTGCTGGTCAGCAAGGCTATTAGCATAACAAATGAGTTCCAAGATCTCACTGGGTTAACACAGTAAACACAGATTCTACACTCCCATAAACGACTTGCTCCATCTTTTAAGATGACATAGGGAAGGCATGGCCTCCAAGGCCGCTGGGCTGGCAAAGAGAGGAAACAAGGAGCCATACCAGCTCTTAGCTTTCTTGACCAAGTAGGGATTCATGACACCTCTGCTCTCAGTCTGTTGGCCGGAAATACCGGCATAGGAGCACACCTCACTGTAAAGGAGGCTGGGAAATCTACAGGGATCTTGGGTATTTGGTGAGAACTATCATAATAGCCAGCTTGTTTTAGCATCAGAGCAACAGTCATGACCTCTTTGTTCTTGTTGTTTCTTCCTTCCTCCTTTGTTCTGTCAAGATAGGGCACTTCTGCTGTACTAAGCACTGTGTGAGATGTTTTATATGCATTCTCTCATTTTACCCTTAAAGTGACTCTCAAAATAAACACGGTTACTGTCATTATTTTACATAAGGAAACTGAGGCATAGAGAGATTATGTAACTTGTCCAAAGTCACCCAGCTGATAAACAAGGTTTGGAAAGAGGTCTCTCTGACACCAAAGCCTGTGCTTTGAATCCCTTCACCATTCTGCTTCCTTAACACTTTGGCGCTTGGTTGACCAGCAGGCCTCATAACAGTCCTGGGAAGGAGGTCAGAGAGAGCATCTGTCTGTTTTATAGCTAGAGAAACTGAGTCAAAGTGGACTAGGAAACTGACCCTGTGCTCTCTTGGCTTTACTTTTCAAGGCCTATTTAACGATCCTGCCCCTCTGGAAGGCTCTGAGGTTCCCAGAATCACTGTTCCCAGGGCAGGAGGGAAACCCAGAGCCATCTCTACAAAGCATTTATTCCTATTCACCTTTCAGACCTAAAGGATCTGTCCATTGAGAACTTCCCTGCCTGCCTTTGTAGGTGACTTTGTACTGAGAATTATGTAGTTTTAGAGAGCTCTGGGGCTTGCCCAGGATCTCACCTTGCTGGGATTCAACTCAGGATGCTAGCATGAAAAGAAAACAAGCACAAAGACTCCCAAACAACCCCTTTTGAACTTTCCTGCACCTCACATTGGACCAATTTTCCTCCAATTACATGGTCGTTAGAAAGAAAACAGAGCACATCAGTGGCCTGAGCCTGCTTTGCCTCTGATCCATAAGCCCAAATATCCCTCCCTCCAGAACACCTTGATTTCAGGAGGAGAAAAGGGGTGGGGAGAAAGAAGGGCAAGGGTCCTGTATATGCAGCTACAGCGGAACACTACTGACTCTGCAAAGAATAAGCCACAGGGCACTGAGAACCCTCTTGTTCCAGGGTGGGTGACCTGTAAGACCTAAGTCACTTTTGCCTAGAACAATTCAGGGAACCCCAGGGGCTATGACCAATAGACTGCTTTATCTAGGATTAAATTCAAGAGCAGGGGTCTCTGGGAATTTCCTAGTGGATTGCACATGAAACCACATTAGCACACTGAGGGCTCAGACTCCAGGAAAACGTATCTAGAGTAGGAGAAAACACGCATTTAGGCATGCATGTGAATGCACAGACACAGACACACGCACCCAACATACACTGCAGACATACTGAGTGTGCAACTTAACAGAGTCATGTATATCCATCAGAGCTGACCAGATCCATTTCAGACAGTCAGACCACTTGACACTGGCCAAAACTTGCATCCCCATAGTGATGTCCTTACCCTGACAAGGCAGGCAGCCCCCCAGACTCAAGAATCATGCCTCGATCTCTTCTGAGACATTCCGGTCTTGCATCCTCTCTTGCCTCAGGGTGTTTACACATGCTCCTCCCTTCTGTGGGAATTCTCTTTACTTGGTGCCCAGGGTGGCAGCTGTGGAGGTGTTAAGATAGAAATGTTTTGAAGGTGGAGCAGACAGGATTTGCCGATGGATTAGAGGTGAGGCTTGAGAGACAGGGGAATGAACGTGGACACTGATGTTGGGCCTGTGCATCTAAAACTGTGGAGCTGTTGTTACCAGAGATGGGGGAGGAGTGTGGGTAGAGCAGGTCTGAAGACCAGAGTTGGACATGTTAAATCTGATATGCTTATAAACATCCAAGTGGAAACACCTGCTAGAAAACTGGATATGCAAAGCTGGGCTTTAGGAATAAGACCAAGATAAGAGACAGATGATATTTAAAGGCATGAATGATGGTCTCACTATGGGAGATGAAGAAAGGGGAAGAGGAGTGAGGATGAGTGGTGGGCTGCACCATCCACCGGAGAGCAGAGAGAGCAAGAAACAGCCACCAGTATGGTAGAAGGAGAAGCAAGAGAGGGTAGAATCATGGAAGCCAAGTGATGGGGGAGAGTTCCCAGGTGGGGTGGGATTGCTGCTGAGAGGTAGAGAAAGATGAGGATGACATTGCATCTAGCAATGCAGAGCTCACTGGTAACCTGGAGAGAGCAGCTTGGTATAGAGGTAGGCATGAACTAATCACTGGAGTGGCTCCAGAAAGAGTGGGAGGAGGATTTCAAGGGGAAACAAGGATTATGAGGGGGTTTGCTATACCGGAGGACAGAAAACAGGCTGGTAGCTAGCAGGGGCTATGGAGTCAAGAAAGGCTTTGTTGTTTTTAGTTTGTAAGATTGCGGGGGGTGGGGGAGGATTGCAACATGCTTCTTTGCTGATGAGGGTGATCTAGTAAACAGAGAAAATCGATGATGCAGGGGATGAGGGGAAAATTGTTAGAGAGAGGCTCCTGAACAGGTGACAAGGAAAATTCCAATGCACAAGTGATGGCAATGGCCTTCGACAGGGTCAAAGGTCGTCTGTGGCAACAGCAGGGGTGGCAGAAGTTAGGGGACAGGTTATGGCAGACGGTGATGGGAGTCTATGGAAGGTCTTCTCTGAGTACTTCTATTTTCTCACTGAAAAAGAAAGCTAGATTGTCAGCAGGGATTGAGGAGAGGAAGGGTGTGGTGCGTGACTGAGGAGAAAAGGTAAGAAATAGTTTTCCAGAAAAGAGCAGGAGCGTGAACTGACCAGGAAAGGCTAGAAGTTGGTGGGGCAGCAGCCGGTGAGGTTAGTGATCCCGAGGTGTAAGTGAGATCTGCCTACATGAGCATGTGTTTGTTCTCCAGACACACCCAAGCTGCCTGGGTGACGGGGTGCAAACAACAGAAATTGAATTCAGCCTAGGTTAGGGTTGTTGCAGGAACTATGACAGAGGGGGAGATGGACAAGGGAGTTGAGGTAGTTATATTTCTTATGAAAATGGGCCATGATATCTATGTTGACTAAGGCAGTAAGGGTGGTTGTTACGGTCTGAATATTTGTGTTCTCCCTCACCACCACATTCATATGCTGAGATCCTAACCCCCAAGGTGAAGACTTAGGAGATGGGCTTTGGGGAGCTGATTAGGATATGAGAGCAGAGCCCTCATGAATGGGATTAATACCTTTCTAAAACAGGCTCCAGAGAGATCTATTGCCCTCTCCACCAGATGAGGAACGGCATGAAGTTAGCAGTCTGCAGCCCAGAAGAGTGCCCTCCATAGAACACAATTGCGTTGGTACGCTGATCTTGGATTTCCAGCCTCCAGATTATGAGAAATAAATCTCTGTTGCTTTATGCTACCCAGTCTGTGGTATTTTTTATAGCAGCCCAAATGGACAGAGGTCATTAGGTGGGTATGAAACAGTGACAAGATGACAGAACCAGTGAATTATAGGCCCCTGCAGGGTCTAAGAACTCATGGATAGGGCACAGGCCTGGGGCTTAGGGAAGCTGGGCGATGGTTCTATCTCTGCCCCCCCAAACCACAGCACCTTGGTTTTCTTCATCAACAGAATCAGTGGGTTATTGAGATGATTCCTAAGATCCCTCTATTACTCTCCTTATTATGAGAGATAGATAGGATACCTGGATTCTACATCCTACTCTAAATGAGCTATAAGTCCTTAGGGTTTAATTTCTCTTTCTCTTGGATTCTTCATATAAAAAATGGGAATAATGATACCTCTTAGATTATCCATCCAAATCTGAGGTGCCATGGGAAGAGGGGTTTTTTTGGTCAATTTTGTTCACTGCAACTCAGAACTTAGAATAGTTCCTAGCAACTAGTAGGTGCTCAATTAATATTTACTGTTTGGTTATTCTGTTGGTTGGTTGAATGAATAAATGAATGAATCCATCAATCAATCCATCAATCAATGAGTGAGTGAATACCTAATTCACCTATCCCACGAATTTACTGAGGAACAAATGAGAAAAAAATGGTAAACTCTGCGAAAAGCTTGCAGTGCTGTCAGTTGTTATGCAATGCTGCCCTAGCAGCCCTGTGCTGGCCATTTCACTCTGGCTACTAAAACCAGAGTGTCTTGTTAGGGACATGCTGGAGTACCACAACCAGGTTACTGGAGAGCTGCACAGATTTATACCCTTGTCGTAGTGCTGGAAAGAGAGTCCTGAGAGTATGGGGCACGAGGCACATACCATTGATTTGCACAGGGGAGTGAGGGGGAAGCAAGGACAGCTCCAGAACCGAGTGAAACCAGAGGGAGGCAGAGGGGCCCTACACCACGTGGAGCATTAGAGTGAGGTCTCTGTATCAGCAGAATGAGAGGTGCTAACGAGAAAAGGCAGACGGCCCCCAAAGGCAAACTCTCTCTTGCCTGTGCTGCCTCAGAATGAATATGGGAGAGCTATGTTGGGGAGGGCAGGGGAGGAGGACTGAGAATTCCTCAGACATTAGCACTGCTCTGTAAAAGCACACTCCATCAAGACATTAAGCATGCCTCGAGCAGCCTATGGTTAATGTTGAGTCATTTCCACTAGGATTTAAGAGAAAAATACTTTAGGCAGCTATGAGGATCTTCCCCCCTTAAAATCCCCCAAACAATGCAGCAAAGCTGGTTCTAAATAGGATGGCATGAGCAGAGCCTATAACAGACTTCCCATGTTCTCTCTGGCTTGTTCTCAGCCCGTCATCTGGGTCTCCAACCCCTCTGACCCACAGGTAGGAAAATGACAGATGCAAATTGAAGGAGAAATACTCTAGCTGGTGGATGTCACAGGGGGCAGGTGCAACTCAGCACAAATTTTCTGGAAGTATACTGTTTAAAATGGTCCTGTTTGAACCCTTTGGCCTTTGCTTTTGTTTTAAGAAAGTTCAAAGTAAAAAAGAGAGAGAAAGAGAGAGAAAGAAAAAAAGGAAAAGAGACCTGACAGCAAAGGATTCAAACATTCCTAGCTTGTGAATGACAAATTTCCCTTTCATTTCTTTTCTAAACACTTGCACTCTGCAAGATCTGTTAATGATGGTGTGCTTCTCTGTGTGTTTATCTAGGTATCTAGATATATGTCTACAAATAGAGCAACAACAACAAAAAAAGATCTCTGAAGGCTTCTCAGGCATGAGCCAAGGAATGTAGAGTAATTATCTGTGACCAATTCTCATCTATAACTAATTAGAATTTTACTTTCTCATAGCATTTCCTTCCTGGTCTAGTTCCAAGGTTTTTCCTTCTTCTTTTTCTTTCTTTTTTCTTAGAAAAGGAAGATACCTGGATACATTTAGAACGGTGGGGTGGGAAGGGAACAGGGGGAAAGAGAATAGGGGGAAGGGGACACTTTTCAGATTGCATTATTTCTTTAATCTGATTGAACCTTCTTTGGTTATTCCTGGTTGTGAATGCTTTTCCAGCCTGGGAAGGGTTTCTCCACTCTCTGGCTGTTGCATTTGAACCAAAGTCTGCAGAACAGTTTAAGAGCCCCTGCTCACCTCTCTCACTCCCACCTCAGGCGAGCAGCTCCCCATCCCAACCACGGCTTTGAGATCCCTTCCAAACTTGTTGGCGTCTCAAACTGAATCCCAGATGTTCACTTAGCAAGAAATAAATGAATGGCCCAAGCTGCGGACTGAACCAGTGATCCTCGCAAATAGATTCCACGTGTGTTGGCATCTGAATTGCTATCCCTCTTTTTCTCCATTTTACACACACACTCGTGCACGCGCGCACACACACACGATACCAGTTCCATCCTGAAAAAGAATTTGACAACATCTCCAGATGTAGAGCTGATGCAGAATGGACAGGACTAGTTACCTAACATGAATTACATCTTTTCAATCATGGACAAAGACAAAAGGGCTCCAAACACATTCCCCTTTGCCTTCGATAATCAAAAGCATGATACATTTGATGTTCAAAATCAGGTTAGGCCTGAAAGCACTAAGAATTGCTAAACTATCTTAATTGGCATCAATTTTCATTGTCAATCTTAGCCACCTCCTGCATTTCCTATGAAACTCACCTTATTGCAAATTTAACAAGCACCCACTATTTGCCTACCTGGGACAAGCAATATAGGGAAGGAAAAAGAGAGAAGGCAAGACTTAAAGAACAAGAGTCCTGTAGAAACAGCAAAGTTCAAGTCACTTAATTCATAAATTGATTGAGAAATTTAATGTTTACTCAGTGCCTATTTCTTTTTTTTTTAATTTTTACTCATTTGTGATGCTTCCCTCTTTTTTTTTTTTTTTAAAGATTTTATTTATTTATTTGAGACAGAGAGAATGAGATACAGAGAGCATGAGAGGGAAGAGGGTCAGAGGGAGAAGCAGACTCCCTGCCGAGCAGGGAGCCCGATGCGGGACTCGATCCAGGGACTCCAGGATCATGACCTGAGCCGAAGGCAGTCGCTCAACCAACTGAGCCACCCAGGCGCCCGATGCTTCCCTCTTTTTATTCAAGTATACTTAACATACAGTAGTATATTAGCTATAGGTGCACAATATAGCAATCAACAATTCCATACATTTCTCAGCGCTCTCAAAATAAGTGTACTCAATCCCCTTTATCTATTTCACCCATTCCCCTCCCCCACCACCTTCCCTCTGGCAACAGTTTATTCTCTATACTTAAGAGTCTGATTTTTTTTTTTTTGTCTTTTTCTTTCTTCCTTTGTTTCTTAAATCCCACGTGAGTGGAATTATATGGTATTTGTCTTTGTCTGACTTACTGCACATAGCATCATACCCTCTAGGTCCATCCCTATTGTTGCAACTGGCAAGATTTCATTCCTTTCTGTGGCTGAGTCCATTGTGTATGTATACCACATCTTCTTCATGCCTGTTCTGTGTAATGCTCTGGGACACAAAATCCAGCAAGATCCTCTCCTTAAAGAGCTCATAGTTAGTCCAGTAGGGAAGGAAGAGAAGCACATTGATGACCACAGGCAAATGGGATGTGTGCTGATGGAGAAGGGAATAGAGGAAGCTATGGAAGAAGTCTTTATGGCTTCATGGAGGAGGCAATATTGGATTAGCATCTGCCGACAGAAAGAGGAAAGAGCTAGGGAATGAAAAACAGAGAAAGGGCAGAGAGAATACATGGTTAAAGGAACTTTGATGGGACACTTCAGGCACAGCATCTATGTTAATGTGCTGAGTGAAGGATGAGGATGCCCTGTGTGTGGATGGAGTAAGACTTGGCAGGCACCAGCCATGTGAGTCTAGGCACACTTGTGCATCAAGTTGCTAAGATCAACAAACGTGAAGAAATGAGAGAAGCATGAGCTGGACCACTGGATGATGGGCATCAGCTGTAAGTGAAGCAGGAAGGGATAGCCAATCAGGGGCTAGGGGACTTGTCTAGGAGGCAAGTCTTCAAGGACAGGTAGAGAGAAAGAGGTAGGGTCTTCCAGGTTCAGAGGGTAATATGAGCACAGCTAGAGTCAAATGTTTTTCCATGACAGGTGCACAGACAGTGAGGCAACCACCACGCTCCCAGCAGTGGAAATATGTAGAGACAAAAATAAAGGCTAGATGGATGGGATGAAGCTATAGGGCTTGTGGGAGGCCAAATGCAGTCATCAAACCTCTAAAGTGATTTCAGAGGGTAAATGTACAAACATGTTTATCTTAATCAGCATATGTTTTTATGTTTTTCGAAAAATGTGTAACTCTCTTGTGGTAATTATTACTTAAGATAAAGCTAAGGGGAAAAGTAAGTAGACTTAAAGTCAAGTTAAAGAAAATATTAAATAATAACAGTACAGGTGTGACACAGGTTGACCAGAACCATGAAGGGGGTATAGAAATTGTTTGCATTTGGGGGAAATCTGTGTTGCTAAATGGCTGGTCATTGAAGTTTCTTGACCAGGCTTGACATGAAGAAAGGAACACAGTAGGAAAAAGATTTAGGCAGGGCATGAAGGAAGTTGTATCAGGGGGAAGAAAGAGCTGATGGGGGAGAACATGGAGGTGCCCATTATGTGAGGAAGTATGAGTCAAAGGGGACCAGAGTTACAATCAGCAGACAAATACGAAGACGACGAGGATAGTTAGAATAGAGAGAAAACATGGTAGATGGGTTTATTGTTCTAATTCTTCCCTCCTTCTCTGTGATAGAATCGTATATCTAAGACTTTGGCCATGTGTCCTTGTGGTATTTCCCACGAAAGAGGGCAGTGCCTATCTCCTCGCCCTGCTGGTGTCAGGCTTGGACATGTACCTTGATTTGGCCAATAGAAGGTTGGCGGGTGTGATGTGAGCAGGGGCTTTAAATGTGCTTCTGTGATTTGGCTTGATCTCATCTCTTCTTCCACCTGCCTTGAGAAAAATATGCCTCTGGTAGTCGCAAACCCAAGGAGCGTAAGAAATCACATGACAGATCCTAAACCCAGTCTACAGCCGGAATCCAAGGCCTACTGAATCTAGCTGATATCAGCCAAACCCAGCCAACTTATGACCCATAAGCACTGTCCATAAGACACTGAGGTTTTGAGGTTGTTTAGATAAAAGGGAAATTGACTAATATGGAGGAGGAAGAGTTGCATTCAGATTTGCAGTAGTCTCCTGTCTGGTCCCCCTGCTTCCACCATTGCCCACCTACAACCTCTTCCCTAGTAGCTAGAATAATCCTTTCAAAATCCACATCAAGTCATTCCTTTGCTGAAGATCCTCCAATGGCCCTCATCTCACTCAGTGAAAGTTGATGTTCTTGCAAGGGGCCCCATATCTCTATGCGACTTGTCCACCTCCCTACTTCTTTGTCTCTCAAACTTCAGCTCCTTCCACTCTCCTGCAGTCTCACACTGTGCCAGCCACATTGTCTCCCTGCTCTCCTGAGACACATCAGGATGCTCCCTTCCTCAGGCCTTCTCCTTGCTTTCCTCCTCCTAGAAAACACTTGCTTCAGATACCTAAATAGCTAACATCTTCACCTCCAGTCTTAAAGCAGTGGAATGAATGACATGGCCTGCTCTGAATCCAACTGGACATCTCATGGGCATCCCATTGGCATGACTGATGTGGATATTGTCATCTCCCTCCACCTTAAACTTGCTCCTACCCACACGGTCCCCATCTCAGGGAGTGATCCTCTCTCATGCTTCACTCCTTGTCACTTGACACTCCCCATATGCCACAAGTCACTGTGTGCTGTCAGTTTTGCCTATTAAATAGTCTCCAAACCATTCTCTTCTCCACCTCCACTGCCTCTTTCCTACTTCAGGCTACCATGGTCTCCTCTTGCATTACTGAAATGGGCTCTCCCTGCCAGCCTTCTTGCTTCCAGTCTTGCTTCTCATGCTCCTACTCAACACTTAAAGTGAATCTACATATTCCAGGCAAACTGATTTCCCTATGATATGAACCTAATTATATCGTTCCCCTGCTGAAAATCCCTTAATACATCCCCACTGCCCTCAGAAAACATTAAAACATCTTCATTCTGCTTGGGAAGCTTGGTGTCACCTGTCCTTTGTCCCTCTAGCTGTGATGAATTTCATTTAGCTCTTGAACATACCCTGCTCTCTCTCACCTCTGGGCCTTTGCAAATGTTGTTCCCTCTATCTGGAATTCTTTTCCTTTCTCCTCTACTTCATTAACTCCTATTCAGCTTCCAGGTCTCTACTGAGAGGACATCTCTTCTAGGAAGCCCTGTCCAATCCTTCTCTCTACCCCTATGGGCTTCTGAAATTATTTCACTATACTGAAATTTCCTATTGACTGGCTTCTTTCAGTACAGAGTGAGTCCTGTACTGAAAGGTGACTCTACACCAGGGTCGGTAAATGTTCTCTGTAAAAGCCAGGTGGTAATTACTTTAGGCTTTGCAGGCCTTAGGCTATCTGTCACAACCACTCAATTCTGCCAATGTAGCATGAAAGCAGCCATAAACAATACATACATGATTGGGCATGGCTGTGTTCCTATAAAACTTTATTTACAAAAACAGGGAGTGCATTGGATTTGGCCCACGGGCTACATTTTGACAAACCCTGCTCTAGATTGTCACTGTATCCCTGGGACTAGAGGAATGCCTTCTACATTAAAGGGGCTCAATAAGGATTTCTTGAATAAAGAAGGAAAGCTCATATGAGTATATGAGTAAATGAATGGTATGTTTCAAAGGCCAAGCTAACCTAGTTTGAAAAACATCTTTCTCAGAATTAAACTCATATTTTAGGATGAGTCTTTTCTTGTTCCCTCCTGTTTAAAACCCTGTCATGAAATAATAATATTTATTGAGTGCCACCCTTTTAAACACTTGACAATGATTAGCCTATTTTATCCTCAAAATAACCGCATGAGCTATGAACTACTTTATCTTTGGTTTGTGCAGGAGGAAACCTCAGAGAGGTTCCTCAAAGCTAGAGCTCTGCCTTGCCTTCAGCAGAGCCCTTCTTCCCTAGAGACCCTGGCGCAGTGCCCGTGATCCAGCCCCTCGGTTGGGCTTCTTCCTCCAGTGTCTCCGTGGTCGGCCTGAACACTTGCCTCGCCCTGGCCTGCTCCACCTATGCGCCATGCACTCAGTCTGGGGTCAGCCATTCCTAATTTGGATCACCTGCCTGCCAAACCCTCTAATTCCCTTACCCACAATCTCCAGGTTTGGTACTGCTTGCCTTTTCTCCAGGGGTTTATCGCTGTTCTGGGCCCTACTGACCCTCTGAGCTCCATGCTATCACTTTTCCCCTCTCTCACCTGCCCTCCGAGGAAGTTCTAATACCATCATGACATGTTTCAAAGACCAGGGCACAAATGATTGTATCTAGAACTTGAAAAGTGTGAGAAAAATCCAAGAGATGAGAAATGCTCTGATAGAAGCAGTAGCAAGCTCAGCGGTCTTCCTACAGAGATTCGGCCAATTACCGAAAACACTTCCTTTGGCTGAAAAGCTCACCATTGAATTAGACTTGGGGAAGAATACACTGTAATGTTAAACCCCAAAGGGCCTCTCTGCTCCGAGGCCCTGATTTCATGTGTAATTTCTCGATGTTTATCAGAAGTATGTTCCCCGTGAGGATTTAAGGGCTCCCAACAAAAGCAGATCCCTCATTGAGAAGCTGGAGGCGGCACTTTCAGCCTGGATTTGTCCTCTCCTTGCTTTTCCAGACAGGGGTCTCTGCCTCTCCCCTGAACTCAGCAGCCCCTGGCAGCTCACGGCACTGGTTTGAATCTGAGTTATGAGCCGATGGGTATCGCCATGGCGGAATAGGAGGCTGCAATGTTAATTGCTCATTAGCCATCTGTGCATGCTGTGCCTCAGCTAAAAGACAAGAATGTGAGCTGCCGATACCCGGGAGTTCAGCTACCGACACACGTGGAAACTATCCAGGGGGACCTCAGGTTCAATCCACAGCTTGGCCACATATTTATTTCTTACTAAAAAAAACATCTGGCTTCCATTTTTTGGTGACAACTCGTTTGGACAAGACCCTGAGTAGCTTAAAAAAAATTAGACTTTCCATCCTTCCCCCAGCCTTGGGGAACTAAACTTTAAGCTCTTTTGTGAGCCAAGGGTGTGAATAAGAAATTGGTGTGGGGACTGCAAGCTGGGTTGTAAACAAGGAGTTATTTGTTTCTTCTTATTAAAAGATGATGACTTTGTGGAGTTCACACTCCCCACTTGAGTGCAAGGCAGTGTTCCTGGGGAGAATATATAGCAAATTATGTACAGGTCCCAGGAGTCTACAGCTCAATTACTAGGCAATTCAAAGGCTCAACTCTGTGTCCAAAGCCTTTGGGACGCAGAGTAGGATGGTTGGGTTTGGAGAGCACGCTTGAGTTGTGCACTGAGCCAGGAGAACATGACAGAATGCCACAAACACTCTGCAGGTTCCACAAAGAGCTAGTAGCCCTGGCTGCTACAGCCTGGGATCTCTGGGGGTCCCTGCCACAATACAAGCTCTGTGAGGTCAAGGACACTATCACTTCTGCTCTTGACCACATCCTCAACACTTAGCAGAGCATCTGCTTCTAGTGAGTACTCACATGTGTTTGCTCAATAATGAACAAATGGTACAATACATAGGTTCTCTTGTGATTCCAGCCCCTGACTATGGCCACGTCTCCTCCAAACAATACCCAGAATATTTCCCACAATCCTGAGAGGTGGGAGGTTGCCAGCCCTATATATGATAAAGATGCTTCTCTGAGACAAAAAAACAAGATTCCTCACAAGCCGGTGCAGTCACTCTGGAAAACAGTATGGAGGTTCCTCAAAAAGTTGAAAATAAAGCCACCCTATGACCCAGCAATTGCACTACTGGGTATTTACCCCAAAGGTACAAATGTAGTGATCTGAAGGGGCATGTGCACCCCAATGTTCATAGCAGCAATGTCCACAATAGCCAAACTATGGAAAGAGCCTAGCTGCCCATCAACAGATGAATGGATAAAGAAGATGTGGTATATATATACAATGGAATATTATGCAGCCATCAAAACCCAGAAATCTTGCCATTTGCAACAATGTGGATGGTACTAGAGGATATTATGCTAAGCGAAATAAGTCAATCAGAGAAAGACAATTATATGATCTCATTGATATGAAGAATTTGAGAAACAAGACAGAGGATCATAGGGGAAGGGAGGGAAAAATGAAACAAGACGAAACCAGAGAGGGAGACAAACCATAAGAGGCTCTTAATCTCAGGAAACAAACTGAGGATTGCTGGAGTGGAAGGGGGTGGGAGGAATGGGGTGGCTGGGTGATGGACATTGGGTAGGGTATGTGCTATGATGAGCGCTGTGAATTGTGTAAGACTGATGAATCACAGACCTGTACCCCTGAAACAAATAATACATTATATGTTAATTAAAAAAAAAGAGAAAAACCAAAAAACCACCAAGATTCCTTATTGATTGGAGCCTCCATTAGCAGAGATGGAGTGGGAGCTCCTGTTTCCTGGCTCTCCAGCTGAGGCATTTCTGAGGAGGAAATGGGAGAGGCTGTATAGTTAGTGAGACCTTGGCTTCACACATCCAAACGTGAAATTTAATTCTGTGTCTACTATGTGCAGAGCATGGTGCTAAGTGCTTTGGAGATTTCAAATTAAGAGGAAAGAAGGGAGATGGTGTTTGCTCTTGAACTCTCAGAGGTCTTCTCATAGGCCATGCTCTTCTCTACCAAAGGCCACTTGCACATGCTGCTTGCTTATCTGCATGCATGCCCTTCATGCTTCCCAACCTTCTTTTGAGTAGCTTCAGATCTTTGTTCAATCATTACTACCTCAGGAAATCATTACTACTTTCCCTGATTACCACCCCTGCCAGAATAGGTCAGATCCCCCAGTATGCCTTTATGCAACCATGTACTCCTTCTGCATAGTACTTAGTACAATTGTAACTTTCCATCATTTTCTGTGATTATTTGACTAACAGCTTCTTCCTACTACCTGCACTACCTAATACCCCAAATTAAAAGTTCAGTCCCTCAGCTACATTAGTCATATTTTAAGTGGTCAATAGCCACATGTGGCTAATGGCTATCATATTGGACAGTGTGGAGGAGATAGAATACCTCAGTGACTGCAGAACATTCTATTGGTGCAGTGCTAGACTATACACTCTGTGAAGACAGGTATCATGACAATTATTACTTCCATTCTATACCGCAATAGGTAGCGCAGTGCCTATCATGAAGTGAGTATTCATGAAATATCTGCTGAATGAATGAGAAACCAAGGAGGTAGACTCGTACTCTAGAATACAAGGCAGCGTGATTCAGTACTACATGGGAGCCAGAGGACAAGACGATCACGGAACAGAGCACTGTTCTTGTAGGTGAGATTGAAGGCTTAGAGGAGGAGGCAAATTTGTGTTGGGCTTTGAAGAGTAGATAGGAATCTGACAGTGGAGAAGAAGTAGGGTATCATAAACAGCAAAAGAAAATAGCATTTGAGTTAGGTAATGGAATCAGGAAAAAGCATGCCCTACCTGGGGAGGCACAATGATTCATCTTGGGTGGCACACGGGTGTTTGGGATGAAAGTCCTGGAATGGCATGCTGACGAAGCTAAATTTCATTCACAAGTGATTTCAGGTAAGATATGGTCCATCTACTATGTGCCAGTGCTAAGTGCTACATACATGACTTCATTTGATATTTGCAGCATCCCAGTGGGGTAGGTACTATAATGATCCCCATTTACAGATGAGAAAACTGAAGTTTATATGGGCCATACAGATTCATATGGGTTGAATAACCTGATAAAAGTCACATGGCTAACAAGCAGCAATGATGTGATTACTGAAGTGAAGCTCCATACAGGTAGGGAGTATACCTGTCTCATTCTCCATTGTAATTACCAGCACCTCACATAGTGCTGGAACATACTAGTGGCCTAATCAGTAGCTGGTGAATGAACAAGTGACCAAACTTGGGACCCCACTAGCTGGAGTGGAGGTGGATAGAAAGGAGAAAGGCAGTACTGCAGAAGGTTAGGAGTGAGAGTTGGGTTGGACTCTCTGGGTTCAGTTTTGGAGCCAAAACTTACCTTCTGGGTGACCTGGAGTGAATGAGTCTCTTGACTCTTGTGTACATCATCAGACCCAGGGCAATAATTGAGAGTGCGTTTACTGGAGAGTGGTAAGAGCTCAATGAAGTAGATAATGCACATATCGGCTATCAAATAAATAATGGCTTCTTTTATCAGGAGGTGATCAGGACCTTGTCCCTTTCTCTAGGTTTTGGAGGGCAGAGGTGTCACAGATACTATGCAGGTTGAATCAGTCTGGGACTTGATAACTAAAGGAAAGCTGGGGTTAAGGAAGGAATCAGATTCCTGAAAGGACTTGAGCCTGGGGGAATGAAAGGCTGAATGAGACCATGAACAGAGGTGGGGAGCACAACAAGAGAAAGAGGTTTGGGTGAAAAATCAAGGTCATGGTGGTTTCCTCTGGGTCCCAAATCCAGGAACCCAGTGGAGACTAGAAAAACAGACATAGCCAGGGGCACAGAAAGGCCCTCACTCAGTCAAGTAGGATGGATTCCTAGACCCTTTAAGAGCAGAGCAACTGCCTCATCAAGTACATTCCCCAAAGACTCTAAGGGTTAATTGTGTCGCTTGCTGAGCTCCATGTGACATCATCTTCACCATGAGTGCTGTCAGGGAGCTGTGCGTAAAGTCAATTGCTAGGCCCAAACAAAATAGATAACATGCCAGGCCAAGGCTGTGTGGCTTCCTGGTTTGGTGCCATGTCACTCAAAGTATCTAGGGACCACCAGGTGAGCATCACCTGGGAGCTTGTGAGAAATGCAGCCTCTTAGGCCATGCCTGGGATCTGCTAAACCAGCCTCGGCCTGTTAGCCATGTCTGCAGGTGGCTCGTGTGAACATTAACATCTGAGGGTTCAGAGCTCTGTAGACAGGCTGTCTAAGTTCTGGTTTGGTACTTATTACATCTGTGACCTAGGCAAGTGATTTAGTATCTCTAAGCTTCTATTTTTTCATCTAGGCAAAGGGGAAAACAATCAAGCTGACTCATCCGGTAGTTCTCAGGCTTGCCCAAGATTACGCATATGGAAGTGGTTAACACAAGCTTATAACTGATAAATGCCCAATTAATACCAGCAATGGTTCTTAGAAACCCAGTGTCCAAGACAAGAGGCAGAATGATGGCCCAACTGACCATTCCAGGCAACAGGATGTTCCCAAAGGAATGAAACCAAGATGAAGCTACCACCCACCCAGCCACCCTCCCCCAGATACATTTATTTATCACTCCAAATGATCGGAAGGTTCCACCCTGCGGAGTACTTGAACCAGATCTGGCCCATCTTCTCGGTCTTACAGTTCAAGATTCAAGACCGACAAGATTAGGCAGAGAGCCAACATAAACATTGGAATGGGCCCTGAATCACTCTCCTGATTAGATCAGCAAACACACAAGGGCTGCCTGAAGGACACATTCCCGGAGGGCAGAGGCAGATAGGAATCGGGTGAACCTCAGGCCCTGCCTGGCAGTGGTTTATGGCCAAAAGGAAGAGAAAGGTCGTAGGATCGGACTGACCCACCTTCATTTTAGACAGTGCCATCAGCTGACAACAGAAGCAGAGTAAGGTTCCAGAGTAATAGCAGCAACACCTAATCTTTTTTGAGTGCTCATAGTGTTCTAAGGGTTTTGTAGGTTTTAACTAATTAAATCCTCTCAACAACCCTATAAAGGTCCAGACCATTATTTATTTTATCTCATTTTACAGATGATAAAACCAAGGCTTAGAGAACTTAAATGACTTACTATATGACTCATCACACCACTAGTAAGTGGCAGAACTAGGATTTTGGTCAGGTGCACAGTTCTCCTCTCACCTCATCTATGCCTTAACTGACCATGGCTCTCCTGCTGTGTGTCTAGCCTGTGTGGCCAGGACATCCTGTGTTGCCCAGGAAAGGCAAGGGTGGGCTGGCTGCGGCATGCAGCAAGGGGCTTGGCCCACCTTCGGAGGGATGGATTCCAGATCCTGCCTGGGGGAGGGCTTCTCATCTTACTCAGCCTCAGCTACAAGCAAGTGGTGACACTTTCTGGGATGCCTATTCCTATCCCAAGGAACGGCAACATGGAAATTCAAAAGATGAAATCACAGAACCAGTTTATCACCCTAAGTACAAAGACAGGTATCTGTCAACAAAGGCACACGATTATAGTTGAGCATTCACTGAGTGCCTCTTCCTCTGTTGCTCTCGGAGATCTTTTGAGACCCCGAGTTGTCGAGAAGTCTCAGTTGCAGAGACTCAATGTCTCTGTGTGTGTGGAGACAGATGCAGAGGCAAGCATGGAGGCTGTGATCTCTCCTCCACGCTGTCTCTTTACTACAGCCCACTCACCCATGCACCAGGTAGCCAATGCAAGTGAGTCTGGGACTCTTGTCCCGGCCTCCAATTCTCCAGTAGTGTGCTTCCTGGCTCCCCTCCTCAGACATGGCCTCACTCTCCCCCTCTGGTCCCACTGCACTCATGGCTTTCCCATTTGGCCCCTGTCGGTCCTTGGGACCCCACACTGCTCTGCATACCACAGTGCCCACATGAGGCCCCCACAGGCAGAGATAAGATACTAAAACCCACTTGCAAACTAGCAAACTGGCAGATGATCCTAGTCAAATGCAAGAGAAGTGTTAATTAGGAGGTTTAAAAAAAAAAAATCTAAATCCTAAGCCCACAGAATGTACAATACAAAGAATGAAGGGTAATGTAAACTATGAACTCTGGGTGATTTCAATGTGTCAAGGTAGATTCATCAATTGTCACAAATGTCCACTCTGGTGGGAAATGTTGACAATAGGAGAGGCTGTGGGTGTATGGAGGAAGGAGGTGTATGGCACATCTCTGTACCTTCCCCTAAAACTGCTCTGAATAGTCTTAATAATTTTTTAAAATCTAAAGAAAAATTTTCAAATAGTTAATAAAAAATATTGGATCCATGGTAGGTCATGGGCATGTGTTTTTTGGATATTAGACTTTCTGGCTTCCTTCAACCACACCCAATAAATGATTATCTTCTCCATCTATGGATAGAACTCTGATTGGTGTATGAAATCACACATATATCCATGCATACATATGTATATACATACATACACACACAGTTTTATAAGTTTGTATAAGAGTAATTTCTGGAAGCATACAAAAGAAACAAGACAACGGCTGTATTTAGGAAGGGGAACCAGGAATCAGGTAAACCAGGGACACTTCCTTTTGTTCACTTCTAATCCTTAATAGTTTTGTACCATGAATATGTAGTACCTGCTAATTTCAATTTCAACAACAGTCAGTAACAACAATAAAAAAAAACATGCGGAATTGGTGAGAGAAATATGGTCCTGTCATGTGTCCACTTTAAAATGGGTCTTCAAACCAACTGCTCCCCGACAGAGCACAGTACACATGTGTCAACAATGAGAAACAGTGCCCTTCAAGACAGACAGACTGCATCCGCCGCAGTCCCGCCACCCACGACGGCCCCTCTTCCACACCAGACCCTTCCAGTATGTGACCCTGCACAGGCCTCTACTTCCAGCTCCGGCTCTTTGTGTTAATCAACTGATCTGTCTTCTCAGGACAAAGGACTTTGCCCATGACGTGCTCTCAGGTTTTCCCATAGCGTGGGGTATCTTGTGTTGACTCCTGAGATCCCAAACCTACAGGGGCTCCCCACCGCCCACCCCGCCCCTGCCATCACTGGCCAGGAGGCAGGGCTTCAGAATTCACTTTTTCTATCAGGCAAAGGGGACTTTATGCTAATTGCTGATTGCCTCGTGTAATCAAACTTAAGCTCTTTTGGAACTCCAAGTGTGCAGGTAAACTTATGCACACATCAAGTTTCAAAATCCCGGCTTACACAGAAGAAAATCTCGTGCCTCACCCAGAACAAATACAGCTCAGAAAATGAGTGCTGCCCCTCCGGCTTGGGCTGTTTTGTTTACGCACTACTTCTTCCCATTCAACAGCCTGTCATTATGTGAGTGCCAATAAACCGGGCAGGATCGTGGACACAATATATCACTGTTCAGCATTGCCAGAATGGAACATAAAGACCACTTAACTTAGAACAAAATCAGAGAGCCCACAAATTAGTCACTGCAGAGATGCCAAGACGATGTTAGTCTATTCACTGCACTCAACAGTATTACACATCTGAATGGGTTTAAGGCTCCTCAGAGGGGTGTGTGGTGGGGTTTATTCACTGCTTCTATTGCAGGGTATGGGCTGTCACTAGCTGTGGCGCATCATACCAGCAGTCCCCATGCCTCATGACATCCTTTTCCCTCTGTCCCTCCTCTGACCTTGGACCATATAGCTTGCGGTGCTGCGATCCCCTTTCGCCACGTCCCCGGCATCCCCCTTCCAATGCTAATGTGTAGAGTGGAATGTGCAAGGTTTAATGGGAAGCTCATTTCTCTCCACCATGTCTCCTCCACATCTAGATAGTCAAGATTGTAGGGACTGGTCTACATCTCAATGTTACTGTTGTGCGGATGATGGGACGTACCCAAGGACGTGTGTGAGAGCAATTTCATTAAAAGTCCATCATGGCTTGGCTGTGCAGTGAGCCATGCAAGCTAATGACCAGGTATTGTCAAATACTCAAAGGCCCTTGGCTTACCTCCTTGAATAATAAACTGACTTGCTTCCTTGGGGGTGAACAAAAGAAGTGTCCCTGCTTTACCTGAGTTTAAGTACATTTAGGATAGTGGCTTTTGATATTCTAATCATTCATAAGCTATCTTGCTATCACTTTTAGGTATCATCTATATTATTATTTAATATAGTTCTGTAAATTAACTCACCTTCTTTATTTTCCTTAAATGCCTGCTTTACTCTCATGTGTAGCAAAATTACTAACAAGGCCATGCCTTTGAACAGCTATTTATCTAATACACATCACAAAAAATTCATAAAAATGAAAATGTTATGTCTCTCACCTTGGCACACTTGGAAGGCAAATCATCACTCAGAAGTCAATAGATTCCACTGTATCTTGAACTCTTTCTATCTCCCATCATTGCTAGCAAGGGATTTTGCACACAGTAAGCGAACAAAATCAATTTGCTCATTTGAATTGATCTCAGGTGCCATTTAACCAAACTCTACTTCTCGGGGTTGTGATGAAAAAAAAAAGAAGATATTCCAGGATCTAAGCAAATTAATTCCCTGCTTTGTAGGCCTTGAGATTTGGAAGCTACTCAAAGAACATCTTCACCCTGAACTTCTTGGTTCAGTTATGAGAGGGCTAAGGAAACTGACAAAGTGATGCCATAACTTATCCTTAGAAAAACAAGAAAGCATGCAGGAAAGCAGAGTTTGCAAAAACTGACGCAGAACCCTGCTTTAAGTGTCTTTAGGAGGAAGAATGTCTGCAGATCCGGACCTTTCATGTAGAGTTGGTATACGCATGGTAATTGACTTGGTGAGTTTAGTGCTTCAGCCACTGTCATCAGATACAAGCAGGGAGGGCCATGGTGAAATGCTCCCAGCCCATCCCTGATCAGAGCTTGTTCTTAACCAAAATGGTCAAGGCATGGACATTCACACAACAAGGATACAAAACTGAATGGGAGGGTCTGCTTCTCACTGGAGAAACCAGACTATGCATGGAAAATTCCATGCCACAGTTCAAAGGGGCATTGTGACCTAATAAATTTAGCTGCATGGGTTATTAAAGGCAACTATAAATTCAGCCTGGGTTTCCTCACCAACTACCCCCCCCCCAAGCTTCTCCCTCAGCTGAAACACATGTTAAAGTAGAGAAAGTTCCCAGGGAAGCTTGGTGCCTGTTCTGATTGCATCTGACATGCCATGTGCCAGGATGAGGGATTCCTCTGTAAGTGACTGTTGCTGAAGCTGGGACCCCGGGAACACCGGCCTAGAATCTCTGCTGAAGGCCTCAGAGTGGGGTTTCATGGACCTCCAGGTAAAGAAGACCAACAGTAATTGTATCTGCAGCCAGCCAGAGCTGGGAACATTTCCTTTTGCTGGCTGGTTGTAACACCTAATCTCGCCAGAGAAGCTCTCTTAGAAAGTGACTAATTCATGTGCTTTTCCTCTGTGGGGTTTAGCAATGTAGGTGTCCTGACAAGTCAAACAACAGTGATAGAGATGTGTCTTTAGGGATTAGTGAAAATCGGACTCCTACCTGCTGGGATTTAGCTCTGCTCAGCCCCTATTCTGCAACCTGTGTGATCTCAGGGTCAGAAAATAAAAAGGCAGAGCCCTGGTTTAGAAAGCATCACACAGGGAGTGGCAAACATGGCCTCTCTTTTATTTTCTTCAGCTTTTTAAGACAGACCTTTGGAGGAAAAAAAAAAAAAGATTTTGAAATTCCAAAATGGATGTACAAAATGGGTCCTTGTCAAATAAATCAACCAAGAAAAATAAAACCAGCAAAGAGATTTCTTTTTTCTAAGGGCTGACTCAGAGATCCGTTTCTGTAGCAAGGCGTGTGCAGGTCTCCCAGACCATCTGCAGGGATCTGGGAGGGAAGGGAGGAGAGAATGGCGAGGCCTGAGAGAGGAGCCCTCCACCTTTGGTGCTACCTTCAGAGCCTGTTTACAAGGCACGCAGAACAAACAGGCTTTTGATTTGTAACCTTATCTCGTCCTCACCACGTAGGTTTTAAGAAGATATACAGGATCAGGCAATGACAATCTCATCTGCTATGGAGGCAAGGAGAGCTGCTTTCAAATCTTGCCTCCACTTCTCATAGCATTGAGACTTTGCTGTCAAATCATTTAACCTCTCTGGACCCATTTCCTTACTGGGAAATGGGAGGCTAACAAGTACTCCCTAGGGTTACGGTAAGGACTAAATAATGAATGAATGCCAGACCCATAACAGGACATCACTACAGAGATCAGATGGTGTATAGAAAATTACTAGGAGAGGACATGGCTCAGCTTACCAGCCTACTATAATTACTTGACCCGGCTCCAAATGGATTCCCCAGTTTTTAAATAAAATGCATATTCCAACAAGTAATTATGTAATGCTCAAAGTGTATATATTTTTTTATATAAATTATATCTCAATAAAAAATATTTGCTATGAAGAAGGATGTTCAAAGTAACATGTGGCTGAGCATTCAACAACGTCCCCAAAGAACACCACCTGCTATCTGCTAGGTCTCCTGTCACTGCCAGGGGAGAGGTGAAGGCAGTTCTAGAGGGGTGTTCCACAAATGAGTTCCTCACGGGGATAAGTGTAGGGCCTCACGAGGTAAAGAGTGTAACGGGCAGGTACCCTGAAAGAAGAGGTTCTGCTTGTCATTCCCATTGTGGGCATGGTGAAGGAGAGCCCAGCAGACCTATCTACACGAAGTTGGAAGGGAAGCGACGTGGGGTAACCACAGGACCCTCGGTGTGGCTACATCTCTGTGAGTGTTCTGCCTGGGTTTCCAAAGCACAAGAATCACCAGTGACACTGCTCACTCACATGACAAATGTTAACAAGGGCAGGTTCTGGGCAGGCACAACCTTACGGGCCAGAGCTCCTGTGCCGAGCACTGACATATGGTTTTTGTCTCAGGGGGTTTACTGTCTCATGAGGGAGACCAACATCCATTGGGTATCACTAAGGAATGTATAAATACTGAGACGATCACAGGGTCAGAGGAGTGTAAGAATGTGTGAGAGAGGCACTGAACAGGCTGGAGGGGCACAGAAGGCTCCCCTGAGCAGGTGACCCTATGGCTGATTGCTGAAGGATGAATGACAGTTCTAGCTGAGGAGGGGATGAGGGAGGTCTGCCATGACGAGGGGCTGAAGTAGATTTTAAGAGCCGAAGGAAGCCTCGGAAGGATTTTGAGCACTATCTGTATTTAAGAGGCTCACTCTGGCTTGCTCCAGAGTGAAGAATGTTTTCCCCTGGGGCCAGAGTGGAAGCAGGTGGGTAAGAGAGATCTTCAGGAAAGAGACGATAATGCCACGGGTGAGTTCAGCAGCCACGGGGATGAAGACAAGGGGAGAAACGAGAGGCCATAGTTTGAGGCGGTCCCCCACTGTCTCCCTTATTGCTCTGCATTCCTCCTCCAAGCCCTGCCGGGCCCTAGGAATAGTGATGTGGATGTGAACTCCCCACCATCATGTCCACGAACCACTCACCGCTGAGCAATGGGAGCTCCTGAGGTACAGAATTGGGTAACTCTGAGAATTCTCAGTGGGTAGGGGAGGACTACAGAGTGGAGCTGAATGGTTGGGTCTCTGTGGTGGACAATCTCCCACCCAGACATGCTTTTGGGAGGCAAGAGGGACTCCTCCTCAGCCCTTGTCTTCTCCCTGCCCATTCCCCACTCTTGGGGTGGAAAGGAAGTGGCCTTACAACCACTCCCCACCAACTTGGCCCCCAACACAAAACCAAAGGCCCATAGAGACCTGGAGCACTTGGCTCTGGTCTAAGTTTAGTTTGCAGGCTCCAGTCTCTACTTTGTGGGACTGAAAACAATTGATTCACCTTCCCTGAGACTCAGTGACCTCATCTGTAAAATGCTGACAACAACCTCTGCCTTGTGGGATGGCTCAGAGAATGCAGTCAGACATTATCTGTAGAGTACCAAGCACTGTGTCTAAGTAGGTGTTTAATAAACATTAGTACATTCACTATGCGAAGGGCAAGGCTAGGACCAAAATCACTAATGCCAGTCTGTTATCCTCAGTCCCTTTTCTCACTCTGTCACAATGTAGAGAGGTAGTAATGCTGGGTCTCAGGATGCTCAAAGACTCAAGATGCATCTTCAGTTTTTGCTAAGATCCAGACCTGCAATCTCTCTGACATCTTACAATGTGGATGTGGGAAGAGGCATTCCAACATTCTAAGCCCAGGGGATGCTTCCATGAGATACAGACTAAGGCTGGAGGAGTGGCAGGGAATTTACCTGAACTTGCCACACCTGTGGGACCTCCATCCTCAGTCCTGTCACTATAGCCCTCACCCTATGGGAAGTGGGGACCAGCAGGGAAAAGGGTGGCTTCTGAGCAATAGCAGGTCTACAAGATCACAGGTGAATGGGAGCATGGAAACCACTGGGGAGGTGAAGGTTGCTGTGCGCATGATCAGGGCGGCCAACCCTGGATGGGCTTCAACATATACTTGAGCATTCAGGAGTGAGGGAATAGCTGAACAGTCAATCCTTGCATTTAGATTTGCTTCCATTTTTTTTTTTAAAGATTTTATTTATTTATTTGACAGAGAGACAGCGAGAGAGGGAACACAAGCAGGGGAAGTGGGAGAGGGAGAAGCAGGCTTCCCGCTGAGCTGGGAGCCTGATATGGGGCTCTATTCCAGACCCTAGGATGATGACCTGAGCCAAAGGCAGACGCTTAATGACTGAGCCACTCAGGCACCCCTGCTTCCATTTTTGGAAGAGATTTTTTTTTTTTTTTTTTTTTAAGATTTTATTTATTTACTTGAGACAGAGAGAATGAGAGAGAGAGCACATGAGAGGGAGGAGGGTCAGAGGGAGAAGCAGACTCCCTGCCGAGCAGGGAGCCCGATGCGGGACTCGATCCGGGGACTCCAGGATCATGACCTGAGCCGAAGGCAGTCGCTTAACCGACTGAGCCACCCAGGCGCCCATGGAAGAGATTTTTTTTATATATACTAAATTGTCACTTATATCTGATCATGATGATGATGATAATAGTTAGTATGTATTAACCACTTACTTTGTTTTGTGTCAGGGGCTTTGCTAGACACAAAACATGTATTATTTCATTTGATCCTCTCAACAATTCTGGGGTAGGTAATTCTACTACCCCTTTGTACAGATGAGAGATTAAGGCACTTGCCTAAGGCTACACTGTTGGCCAGTGGAGAACCTGAGATTCCCAGGGAGGTAGCCTGAGGACACAGCCTGTGCTCTTAATTACTGAGCTAATCTCAAATGAAAATCAATGTTTCAGTAGTACAATTTGGGTAGCACTTCACAATGTTCTACAAAGAGCTGCAGTCCTAACTTTTTTCATGTGATCTCATAGAAACAACATCAGAGTACGTGCCTAGGTTCCCAACAGAGGGCTTGATGGCATACTTTTCTAGAAATGACCACAACTGCCCTACTTAATCAATTATAAATGGTATATTTGTACAATGTATGGTAGAAAGTTCTCTAGTGTGTGCCTATATCAAATAAATAAAGCAGTACAAGAACTAATCACATACATTTAATCACATTTTATTTACTTAGGCGCTCCTGGGAGAAGCCTAGCAGCACTGAGGGGCGGCTGGGGACTTTGAGGAAACAGGTAGAAGAATTGTGGGGAGAAGGTCTGAGTCCAGGAGCCAGAAAGAGCCCCCAAGAGAGGGGAGTTGCCATTTGAGAGAGATTTCCTAAATGACAGAAATAAGAGGACATGCTCTGAAAACACAAAAGCTGTCAGGGAGTGACATTAATGGGTGACAGGGAGTGAGGACTGCCAGACAGAAATTCTCTGAATAATGATATAGGTGCAGTTGACAGGGGCCTCTAACGTGGGAAGCACTCTAAGCAAAGATGTCCTGGACACTTTTTTTAAGTCTCTCTAAAGTACTCACATCTCAGAGAAAAAATGTTTTCACAACATATATTTAATATATGCTCATTTTGTGCTGTTTGTTCTCTGGGTCCCTAAAAACAAAGCACACTCAAAACATCAATTTAAAGAGAAAAGAAATGAAGATGAAAGCATCCTGGAATATTGTTCTTCATTTTACCTCTCCAAAGCTCCTAGGGATCTTCCTGGTTTGAACCTTAATTACGGAAATTCTCATTTGTATTACATGATTTATTTAAAACCCTGTCTTTCCAAGAGAATAAAATCCAGGTTTTGAAGCACCTCTCAAAACAATTTATTCTTCTCCACTGACTAACCGCTTTGGCCAGCAATCGTAAATTTATAGTACTTTATGCCAAAGCAAAACACTCTAATAACTTAATCAAACATTTAAAATCCAGCTCACAGCCATATAATAGACAGAAGCAGTTCTCTCAACTCTCTCGTTAAAGGTCAATTACCATTTTCATTCCAAACCTCCACATCTTGGAGAAGCCCAACACACACACACACACACACACACACACACACACACAAACACACCCCAGCCCAACACACACACACACACACACACACACCCAGAGACAGAGTGAGAGAGCGACATAAGCATTTTGAGATTCAAAACTTGGCTGACATATTCCCAGACTTAGAGCAGTTCCACTTGTTATACATTGAAATGAGAAAATGGATCTTTCAGCTATTTCTCTACTTCTAACAAAACAGTATAAAATAAAGAGAATAAAACAAACAAACCTGAAGTATTAATTCTTTTGGTCTTCAAGGCATTCAGGGGAAGAACTGGGCAGAATCTAAACCTCTATGTTGCTGTGCCCCCCGCAAGGGTAGGAGTATAGAAATAATCATGATAATTTGCTTTGTTTTGTCTGTTTGCCTTTTTAGAGTACATAAGCGGGTATGTATTTTCTGACAATGCCCTTACTCTTATCAGACAGAAAATACTATGAAGCTTGTTTTCCAAATGAAAAAACATGCTTAGGCAATTTTTGATGGGAAAACAAGAATAGGAATTGGTATGTATTTGGTGTAGGGTCTTTGGCCTAAGAGATGGAAACAAGCCAATGAATAAAAATGTAGTCCTTTGGGGCTTACTTGGTCAAATAAATTGCTCTTTTCCTTCATCCATCACTCTTAGCCCGTGATGATGATAAAGAAAAGGAAGAGAAGGAGAGTCTGGGAGGATGCCTCCGTATACTGAGTGATAATTGTGCCAGTCACTGTGTGAAGCCCTTCCCATGGGAAATCTCATGAGCGCCTCATGAAGTGGGTTAGTGGAATCCACATGTGCATTTAACTCACAGGTGAACCCACATATAGGCATTCAGCAAAAATTAAAAGAAAAGAAGAAAGTAAGAAATATAAGGTACAGAAGGTCCTACAAATCATTCTTCTCAATGAACCTGTGCCCCCAAGTGACTTGGATGAGAGATGAGAACCTGCCCCTCCCTCAATCTCAGTCCTCACGTGCTGCTCACCGTGAGCATTTTGTTGATGGGGATTCCAGGGGTCAATGATGTTTTTCAGTACACAGTGGTCCCTACATGTCTTGTTTTTTTTTTTTTTTTAATTTTATTATGTTATGTTAGTCACCATACAATATATCATTGGTTTTTGATGTGTGATCCACGATGCATTGTTTTCGTATAACACCCAGTGCTCCATGCAGTACGTGCCCTCCTTAATACCCATCACCGGGCTAACCAATCCCCCCACCCTCTCCCCTCTAAAACCCTGTTTGTCTCTCAGAGTCCATAGTCTCTCATGGTTCATCTCTCCCTCCAATTCCACCCCCCTCATTTTTCCCTTCCTTCTCCTAATGTCCTCCATGCTATTCCCTATGTTCCACAAATAAGTGAAACCATATGATAATTGACTTTCTCTGCTTGACCTACATGTCTTGTTTATGGGAGATAGAACTGTCAATAATTTGAATACTTTCCATTTTTATCTTTCACACCAACTTTAGAAACAAGCCCCTATTTAAAAGGCAACTCTATGGGGTGCCTGGCTGGCTCAGTCAGTGGAGCACTTGACTCCTAATCTCAGGATCATGAGTTTAAGCCCCACACTGGGCGTGGAACCTAATTTAAAAAAATAAATAATAAATAATAAAAATTTAAAAAATAAAAATAAAAGGCAACCTACTCAATAATGATTATCCCCATTTAACAGATGGCACTTGGTAGCTACTGAGAAACTTGCCTGAGGCCTCATGGCTTGTAAGAGAAATGGGAAGATTTATCCCGGTTCAAATCCAAGTCTTTCCTAACTTTGAGTCCACGTTTTTTTTTTTTTTTTTTTTTACTGTTTTTTATTTAAAATCAATTTAATTTAATTAACATATAGTGTATTATTATTTTCAGAGGTAGAATTTAGTGATTCATCAGTTGCATATAATACCCAGTGTTCATTACCTCAAGTGCCCTCCTTAATGCCCATCACCAGTTACCCCATCCCCCCCACCTCCCCTCTAGCAACCCTCAGTTTGTTTTATAGTTAAGAGTCTTTTATGGTTTGTCTCCCTTTCTGATTTCACCTTATTTTATTTTTCCTAGCCTTCCCCTATGTTCATCTGTTTTGTTGCTTAAATTCCACATATGAGTGAAATCATATTATATTTGTCTTTCTCTGACTGACTTATTTCACTTAGCATAATACCTTCTAGTTCCATCCATGGCATTGTAAATGGTAAGATTTCATTCTTTTTGATGGCTGAGTAGTATTCCATTGTGTGTGTGTGTGTGTGTGTGTGTGTGTGTGTGTATACCACATCTTCTTTAATCATTCATCTGTTGAAGGACATCTCAGCTCCTTCCACAGTTTGGATATTGTGGACACTGCCACTATGAACATTGGGGTGCTTGTGCCCCTTCTTCTCACTGCATCTGTATCTTTGGGGTAAATACATAGTAGTGCAATTGCTGGGTCATAGGGTAGCTCTATTTTTAACTTCTTGAGGACCCTCCATACTGTTTTCCAAAGTGGCTGTACCAACTTGCATTCCCACCAACAGTGTAAGAGGGTTCCCCTTTCTCCGCATTCTCACCAGTAACTGTTGTTTCCTGCCTTGTTAACTTTTGCCATTCTGACTGGTGTGAGGTGGTATCTCATTGTGGTTTTATTTGTATTTCCCTGATGCCGAGTGATGTTGAGCATTTTTTCATGTGTCTGTTGGCCATTTGTAGGTCTTCTTTTTGAGTCCACGTTCTTAATCTTTAAATCATTAGACTAAATATCCACCACACACTCCAACTAAACGGGCAGATCTAAGGGCCTGTGGAAACTTTTAGAGAGTGACCCTTGCTGTTCTTGCTTCCCTCCTGAATGACCCCAGATGTATTATTCTTGGCCACATGATTTGTACTCCTATTTGATCTTCAAGACTTGGTTCAAGTGATGCCTCCTGGGTAAAGCTTTCTCTGGTCTTACCAGTAGAGGTGGTCATTCCTCTGTACTCTCAAGGGTTCACCATCTGCCATGTTGAAAGGTTTGTGTTTACATGCTTTCCTTCCTAAGTAGAGTGTAAGCAGCTTGAAGGCAAGGGTTCCACTGTATTCTTCTCAAAAACTCTAGCACTGACACAATTCCTGGTGGCATAGCAGATGCTTAATAGATGTTCATTACCTGGAATTGTCTGGAGATGGGTGAGCTGCCGTGGGGTGAAGTGGGAGAGGAAGTTGCTGGAGAAAGTTTGAAAATACCGGTCTTAGAGGTTCCCCAGGAACATGTAATCAATCTTTTTTCCCCCCAGAGACTGCAGTGAAATGCTTAGAGTATTTCCTACAAACCAGACACTGTCCTAAATCCTTCTCATGTATGCTATTTAGTTTTCACAACAACCCCTATGAGGTCGATATATAGATATTCTACAGATGAGGCAACTGAGGCTAAGAGAGGCTCATTAATTTGTCCAAGGTCACATACAAGTAAGTGTGGGCCAGGACACCAGAACCCACATTCCTTACTACTTCACTACACTTTCTTCCTACATATTCACTTAAATTCCTGCCATCACAAGGCTTACCTGAGTCTTGTTCTGCAGGGACATGGCCCCATCCCCCATTCTATGAAGTTAGAGTTAGAGTTACAGTTGAAGAGTTTATGCTTAAGTCTCCCTACAACCTCCTCCTCATCTGCCTTGGTCCTTCAGTGCAGCCAGAGAGGAAAGGGCTTGGTGGGAGAGAACCAGGCAGGGCTGGCCAACACAGGCCTCTAGGCTCTGCATAGGGTGGTGAGCATTTTCTCCAGCTTTTATTTTTTTCCCCTAACATTTCCCTAGTTTTAAGGCTTCCCTTCACACTGCATTGCAATTCTTAAGGAACCAATGGAGAATATATTCCAAGACAGAAGTTGTTTTTTGTTTTTTGTTTTTTTTTTTAAAGATTTTATTTATTTATTTGTGAGAGAGAATGAGACAGAGAGCACGAGAGGGAGGAGGGTCAGAGGGAGAAGCAGACTCCCTGCCGAGCAGGGAGCCCGATGCGGGACTCGATCCCGGGACTCCAGGATCATGACCTGAGCCGAAGGCAGTCGCTTAACCAACTGAGCCACCCAGGCGCCCTTGTTTTGTTTTTTTAAATAAGGAATAATAACATAAACCCGTCAAAAATCTGTCAACAGTGGCGTTTCTGGTGTTGCCAGCTATATACCCATACAGACACTGGGGTTTTTTTCATGGACGTAGAGTAATTTAAGTGTAGACACCACAGGCGATAAATTGCACAAAGAAAACCCTGTCCATAATTCTGAGTTAATAACAATGGTCAGTGTTTAATGTTGATACAAATGAGGCCAAAGGAAGAAAAAGCCACATTCATGGGCTGTTGGAGTGTCTGGCCTCTAAATGATTGGCTCAAGGAACATAACGTATCTTAGTTCTGGTAGGAAAAGCAGGGTTCTATCTTATCAAGAACAAAATAAGTCTTGCAATAATTTAAAAATATATATTTGTGATACATATGCATTTAAATATATAATCTAATTATTTACTTCACATCTAATTAAAGAGTAAGTGGGAACTCTGGCTTAGAGCTAAGAACACCCTTGTGTTTTGCTCTTTGGAAAAACTGAGCTAACACCAAGGCAACTCAACCCCTCAAACATTGCATGCTACATTAACATTTGATAGAAGTCAAATTCCTCCCTGACCTGTTTCCTTGTCTGTAAAATGGGGAAATTGGATAATACAATATCACAATCTCATTCCACTTCCTGACGGTTATGTCTTCTTTTCCTAGCACCTGAATTTGGAATAGTCCTGGATTTAAATCTCGGCATGGCAAGTTACTTTAATTTCAGAGCTTCAGGATTTTTTTCTCTGAAAAGTACATGATAATTAAAAAAATACATTTAAAAATTTTTAATAAGGGGGCGGAGCAAGATGGCGGAGGAGTAGGAGACCTGGATTTCGTCTCCTCTCAGGAATTCAGCTGGATAGGGATCAAACCATTCTGAACACCTACAAACTCAACAGGAGATCGAAGAAAAGAAGAGCAACAACTGTCTCAGCAGAAAAGCGACCACTTTCTGGAAGGTAGGACGTGCGGAGAAGTGAATCCGAGGCGATATTCGGGAGGATAGACGGCGGGGGAGGGGCCTCCGTCGGCCGCTTCTGGCAAGTGATAGAGCCGCGGAGCACAAAATCGGAACTTTTAAAAGTCTGCTCCGCCGAGGGACGTCACTCTGGTGGCTCAGCGGGGGGTGGAACCCTCCGGGACAGTGTGGTCTCAGGACCCTCGGGGTCACAGAAAGACCGGGGGTGCCTGAGGGCAGCAGAGCTCCCAGGTAACGCAGCAGGGAAGCCGGCTGCAGAGGCGGAGCCCAGGCGCGGGCTCTCAGCTGGGGTTGCCATTAACCGCGATCCGCGGCCCAGTCGGGCCCCTGCTCCTCCAGCAGGGACCCCACAAGCGGCAGATCCGGGGAGACTCACCTTCCTCCCCCGGGAGGAGCCGCGCGGGAGTGCACCGCAGGGATCTGCTGGGTTTGGAGACTCCAGACCGGGTCCGGTGCCAGAGATAGAAACGCGTGGTCACAGGCCGGTTGAGCACGGAGTGCAGCTGCAGACCGGGGAGACGGGAGTGACTGACGGCTTTTCTCTGGGGGCTCACTGAGGAGCGGGCCCGAGTTCTCGGCTCCTCCGGGGCGGAGATTGGGAGGCCGCCATTTTCACTCTCCGCCTCCAAAGCTGTACGGAAAGCTCGCAGGGAACAAAAGCCCCGGAGAGCAAACCCGAGCAGATTACTTAGCCGGGAGGGGGCAAGGGCGGGGCAATTCCGCCTCCGGCAGAGACATTTGGAAACCACGGCAACAGGCCCCTCCCCAGAAGATCAGCGAGAACAGCCAGCCAAGACCAAGTTTACCGATCAATGAGAACAGCAGAACTCCAGCGCTAAGGGACTACTGCACATAGAATTCACGGCTTTTTTACCATGATTCCTTAGTCTTTTAAAGTTAATTTTTTTTTTTAACTGTCTTTTTGTCTTTTTATTTCTTTTTGAATTTTTCTTTTTCCCTTTTTCAAACAACATCTTATCAATCCCTTTTTTTTAAAAAAAAACATTTTTATTTTTCATTTTTAGAGTCATATTCTATCCCTTCATAGTAGTTACCCATATTTTTGGCTTATATATATAAGTTGTTCTCTCTTTAAAATTTTGAGATAGTTTCTTCTAACAGATTAAAATATACCCTAAATCTCTAGTATATGGTGTTCTCTATTCCCCTGCCTGATCACATCCTCTCCCTTTTTTTTTCTTTTTCTTTTTTCTTTTTTTAAATCCTCTTTCTTTTTTCAAACAACTTCTTATCAATTCCTTTTATAAAATTTTTTATAATTTCCATTTTTACAGTCATTTTCCATCCCTTCATCATATCAACCCTTATTTTTGTACATATATAAGTTTTTCTTTCTTTAAAATTTTGGGAGACACTTTCTTCTAAAAGACCAAAACACACCCCAAATCTAGTGTGTGGCACTGATCTATATACCATATAGATCATATTTGATCACATTCTGGTTTTTCTTTTGTTGTTGTTCTTTTGTTTTGTTTGTTGTTGTTTTTATCTTTATCTTTTTCTTTTTTTTTCTTTTTTTTTTTTTCTCCCTTTCCCCTTCTTATCCCACTGCTTCAGGTCTTTTCTGATTTGTTTAGAGTATATTTTCTGGGGACGTGGTTACTCTGCTAGCATTTTGTTCTCTCATTAATCTATTCTCCTCTGCACAAAATGACGAGACGGAAAAAATCACCTCAACAAAAAGAACAAGAGGCAGTACCGACTGCCAGGGACCTACTCAATACGGACATTAGTACGATGTCAGATCTAGAGTTCAGAATCATCACTTTAAAGATACTAGCTGGGCTTGAAAAAAATATGGAAGTTATTAGAGAAACTCTTTCTGGAGAAGTAAAAGAGCTAAAATCCAACCAAGTAGAAATCAAAAAGGCTATTAATGAGGTGCAATCAAAAATGGGGGCACTAACTGCTAGAATAAATGAGGCAGAAGAGAGAATCAGTAATATAGAAGATGAAATGCTGGAAAATAAAGAAGCTGAGAAAAAGAGAGATAAACAACTACTGGATCATGAGGGCAGAATTCGAGAGATAAGTGATACCATAAGACGAAACAACATTAGAATAATTGGGATCCCAGAAGAAGAAGAAAGAGAGAGGGGGGCAGAAGGTATAATGGAGCAAATTATAGCAGAGAACTTCCCTAATTTGGGGAAAGAAACAGGCATGAAAATCCAGGAAGCACAGAGAACCCCTCTCAAAATCAATAAAAATAGGTCAACTCCCCGACATCTAATAGTAAAACTTACAAGTCTCACAGACAAAGAGAAAATCCTGAAAGCAGCTCGGGAGAAGAGATATGTAACCTACAATGGTAGAAACATTAGATTGGCAACAGACCTATCCACAGAGACCTGGCAGGCCAGAAAGGACTGGCAGGATATATTCAGAGCACTAAATGAGAAAAATATGCAGCCAAGAATACTCTATCCAGCTAGGCTGTCATTGAAAATTGAAGGAGAGATAAAAAGTTTCCAGGACAAAAAAAAACTAAAGGAATTTGCAAACACAAAACCAGCCCTACAGGAAATCTTGAAAGGGGTCCTCTAAGCAAAGAGAGACCCTAAAAGCAACATAGACCAGAAAGGAACACAGACAATATATGGTAACAGTCACCTTACAGGCAATACAATGGCACTAAATTCCTATCTTTCAATAGTTACCTTGAATGTAAATGGGCTAAATGCCCCAATCAAAAGACACAGGCTAACAGACTGGATTAAAAAACAAGATCCATCGATATGCTGTCTGCAAGAGACTCATTTTAGACCCAAAGACACCCCCAGATTGAAAGTGAGGGGGTGGAAAACCATTTACCATGCTAATGGACACCAAAAGAAAGCTGGGGTGGCAATCCTTATATCAGACAAATTAGATTTTAAACCAAAGACTGTAATAAGAGATGAGGAAGGACACTATATCATACTTAAAGGATCTATCCAACAAGAAGATCTAACAATTGTAAATATCTATGCCCCTAACATGGGAGCAGCCAATTATATAAGGCAATTAATAACAAAAGCAAAGAAACACATCAACAACAATACAATAATAGTGGGGGACTTTAACATCCCCCTCACTGAAATGGACAGATCATCTAAGCAAAAGATCAACAAGGAAATAAAGACTTTAAATGACACACTGGACCAAATGGACTTCACAGACATATTCAGAACATTCCACCCCAAAGCAACGGAATACACATTCTTCTCTACTGCCCATGGAACATTCTCCAGAATCGACCACATCCTAGGTCATAAATCAGGTCTCAACCGGTACCAAAAGATTGGGATCATTCCCTGCCTATTTTCAGACCACAATGCTTTGAAACTAGAACTCAATCCCAAGAGGAAAGTCGGAAAGAACTCAAATACATGGAGGCTAAAGAGCATCCTACTGAAGAATGAATGGGTCAACCAGGAAATTAAAGAAGAATTAAAAAAATACATGGAAACTAATGAAAATGAAAACACAACTGTTCAAAATCTTTGGGATGCAGCAAAGGCAGTCCTAAGAGGAAAGTATATAGCAATACAAGCCTTTCTCAAGAAACAAGAAAGGTCTCAAGTACACAACCTAACCCTACACCTAAAGGAGCTGGAGAAAGAACAGCAAATAAAGCCTAAACCCAGCAGGAGAAGAGAAATCATAAAGATCAGAGCAGAAATCAATGAAATAGAAACTAAAAGAACAGTAGAACAGATCAACGAAACTAGGAGCTGGTTCTTTGAAAGAATTAACAAGATTGATAAACCCCTGGCCAGACTTATCAAAAAGAGAAGAGAAATGACCCAAATCAACAAAATCATGAGTGAAAGAGGAGAGATCACAACCAACACCAAAGAAATACAAACAATTATAAGAACATATTATGAGCAACTCTATGCCAGCAAATTAGATAACCTGGAAGAGATGGATGCATTCCTAGAGATGTATCAACTACCAAAACTGAACCAGGATGAAATAGAAAACCTGAACAGACCTATAACCACTAAGGAAATTGAAGCAGTCATCAAAAATCTCCCAAAAAACAAAAGCCCAGGGCCAGATGGCTTCCCAGGGGAATTCTACCAAACATTTCAAGAAGAATTAATACCTATTCTTCTGAAACTGTTCCAAAAAATTGAAACGGAAGGAAAACTTCCAAACTCATTTTACGAGGCCAGCATTACCTTGATCCCCAAACCAGACAAAGACCCCATCAAAAAGGAGAATTACAGACCAATATCCCTGATGAACATGGATGCAAAAATTCTCACCAAAATACTAGCCAATAGGATCCAACAGTACATTAAAAGGATTATTCACCATGACCAAGTGGGATTTATCCCTGGGCTGCAAGGTTGGTTCAACATCCGCAAATCAATCAATGTGATACAGTACATTAACAAAGGAAAGAACAAGAATCATATGATCCTCTCGATAGATGCTGAAAAAGCTTTTGACAAAGTACAGCATCCTTTCTTGATCAAAACTCTTCAGACTATAGGGATAGAGGGTACATACCTCAATATCATAAAAGCCATCTATGAAAAACCTACAGCAAATATTATTCTCAATGGGGAAAAACTGAGAGCTTTCCCCCTAAGGTCAGGAACGCGGCAGGGATGTCCACTATCACCACTGCTATTCAACATAGTATTGGAAGTCCTAGCCACAGCAATCAGACAACAAAAAGAAATCAAAGGCATCCAAATTGGCAAAGAAGAAGTCAAACTCTCACTCTTTGCAGATGATATGATACTTTATGTGGAAAACCCAAAAGACTCCACCCCAAAACTGCTAGAACTCATACAGGAATTCAGTAAAGTGGCAGGATATAAAATCAATGCACAGAAGTCAGTGGCATTCCTATACACCAACAACAAGACAGAAGAAAGAGAAATTAAGGAGTCGATCCCATTTACAATTGCACCCAAAACCATAAGATACCTAGGAATAAATCTAACCAAAGAGACAAAGGATCTGTACTCAGAAAACTATAAAATACTCATGAAAGAAATTGAGGAAGACACAAAGAAATGGAAAAACGTTCCATGCTCATGGATTGGAAGAACAAATATTGTGAAGATGTCAATGCTACCTAGAGCAATCTACACATTCAATGCAATCCCCATCAAAATACCATCCACTTTTTTCAAAGAAATGGAACAAATAATCCTAAAATTTGTATGGAACCAGAAAAGACCCCGCATAGCCAGAGGAATATTGAAAAAGAAAAGCAAAGCCGGTGGCATCACAATTCCGGACTTCAAGCTCTATTACAAAGCTGTCATCATCAAGACAGCATGGTACTGGCACAAAAACAGACACATCGATCAATGGAACAGAATAGAGAGCCCAGAAATGGACCCTCAACTCTATGGTCAACTAATCTTCGACAAAGCGGGAAAGAATGTCCAATGGAACAAAGACAGTCTCTTCAACAAATGGTGTTGGGAAAATTGGATAGACACATGCAGAAGAATGAAACTGGACCACTTCCTTACACCACACACAAAAATAGACTCCAAATGGTTGAAAGACCTCAATGTGAGACAGGAGTCCATCAAAATCCTAAAGGAGAACACAGGCAACAACCTCTTTGACCTCAGCCGAAGCAACTTCTTCCTAGAAACATCGCCAAAGGCAAGGGAAGCAAGGGCAAAAATGAACTATTGGGACTTCATCAAGATAAGAAGCTTTTGCAAAGCAAAGGAAACAGTTAACAAAACCAAAAGACAACCGACAGAATGGGAGAAGATATTTGCAAATGACATATCAGATAAAGGGCTAGTATCCAAAATCTATAAAGAACTCATCAAACTCAACACCCAAAGAACAAAGAATCCAATTAAGAAATGGGCAGAAGACATGAACAGACATTTTTCCAAAGAAGACATCCAAATGGCCAACAGACACATGAAAAAGTGCTCAATATCGCTCAGCATCAGGGAAATCCAAATCAAAACCTCAATGAGATATCACCTCACACCAGTCAGAATGGCTAAAATTAACAAGTCAGGAAACGACAGATGTTGGCGGGGATGCGGAGAAAGGGGAACCCTCCTACACTGTTGGTGGGAATGCAAGCTGGTGCAGCCACTCTGGAAAACTGTATGGAGGTTCCTCAAAAAGTTGAAAATAGAGCTACCATATGATCCAGCAATTGCACTACTGGGTATTTACCCCAAAGATACAAAAGTAGGGATCCGAAGGGCTACGTGCACCCCGATGTTTATAGCAGCAATGTCCACAATAGCCAAACTGTGGAAAGAGCCAAGATGTCCATCGACAGATGAATGGATAAAGAAGATGTGGTATATATATACAATGGAATATTATGCAGCCATCAAAAGGAATGAGATCTTGCCATTTGCAACGACGTGGATGGAACTGGAGGGTATTATGTTGAGTGAAATAAGTCAAACAGAGAAAGACATGTATCATATGATCTCACTGATATGAGGAATTCTTAATCGCAGGAAACAAACTGAGTGTTGTTGGAGTGGGGGGTGGGGTGGGAGGGATGGGGGGACTGGGTGATAGACACTGGGGAGTGTATGTGCTCTGGTAAGCGCTGTGAATTGTGCAAGACTGTTGAATCTCAGATCTGTACCTCTGAAACAAATAATGCAATATATGTTAAGAAAAAAAAAAAAGAAGAAGAAGAAGAAGAAGGTAGCGGGAGGGGAAGAATGAAGCGGGGGAAATCGGAGGGGTAGACGAACCATGAGAGACGATGGACTCTGAAAAACAAACAGGGTTCTAGAGGGGAGGGGGGTGGGAGGATGGGTTAGCCTGGTGGTGGGTATTTAGGAGGGCACATTCTGCATGGAGCACTGGGTGTTGTGCACAAACAATGAATCATGGAACACTTCATCTAAAACTAATGTTGTAATGTAAGGGGAATAACATAAGAATAAAAAAAATTAAAAAAAAAAAAAAAAAAAAAAAAAAAAAAAAAAAAAAAAAAAAAAAAAATTTTTAATAAAAAATGTTGAAACATACAGAAAATTAAAAAATGTATTTTGAACTTTTGTACGCTCACCACTTAGATTCAACAGTTTTCATTTTGCTGTATTTGTTTTACTCTGTGTTCTTTATCGAACCATTTAAGGTAAAGTATGGAAATCAGGACACTTGATCCCTAAACACTTCTGCATGCATCTCAAAAAATTAAAAGGTTTTCCTATATAACTAGAGTACCATTAACACACTTAACAAAGTTAATAAACAATTCCCTGACATCATGTTCACGATACCCAATCCACGTTCAGATTTCCCCATTTGTCTCAAAATTTTATTTTACACATTTGTTTCTCCAAACCAGGCTTTGGTTAAGAGCCAGGCACTGAATTTGGTTGTTATATCTGTCTCTAAAGTCTCCTTAGAAAATAATTTTTTTTGAGGTATAACATATACATAGAAAAAAGCACAAATCTAAATTTTATGGCTAGAAGCATTTTCACCTAGTTGAACAGATCCACAAAACCTCTACCCAGATCCAGAAACAGATGATGATACACCCCAGAAACCCTTTAGTGCTCTCTTCCATTTACAGCCCTCCAATGAGAGGGTAAACACTACCCTGACTTGTAATACCATAGATTAGTTGTGCCTGTTTGGAAGATTATATAAAAGAAATCAGGTAATATATATTCTTTTATGTCTGGCTTTTGTCACTCATTCTGTTTCTGAGATTTATTATGTTGTTACATACAGCAGTTCTGTGTGTGTGTGTGTGTTGGGGTAATTTTTCATTTTCCATCAGGCTATTCCATTGTATGAATAGACCACAAACTATTTTTGCTCATGCTGATGAGCATTTGGCCTGTTTCCACTTTGGGGCTATTACAAATAGTGCTCCTATGAACATTCTTGTATAGGTCTTTTTATGGGATGTATATCCAGGAGTGGAACTGCTGGGTCATGGGGTATGTGTATGTTCAGCTGCAGATGATACTGCCAAAGTTTTGCAGAGTAATTGCTTTAGTTTTCTTCCTCAGAGATTTGTATTATAAATGTGATAGAATGTCTTTGACTTCTGTATTTATCACTTCCTCTTAAATCCTCTTAACCTCTATATTAACTTATTGATTGAAAAAAATTACTCATTTTCCATTTCTCTTAAAGCATTTATCTCCCCTCAAATTGCATCTAGATGAGTATGTATGCATGTATTTTTGGTGTAAAACAGTAACATTTATTTTGCTTATGAATCTATAATTCAAGTAGGGTTTGGCATAGTGAACTTTTTTCAAAATAAACTTTATATAGAATAGATTTAAATATACATAAAAATTGGGAAGACAGTACAGAGCACCTATACATCCCACACCCAGTTTCCCCTATCATTAACATTTTATATTAGTATAATGTATTTGTCACAATTAATGAGCCAATATTGATACAGTATTATTAAGTCAGTCAATACTTTATTCGGATTCACTTAGTTTTTACCTGTATCTTTTTTTTTTCTGTTTGAGGATACCATCCAGGATGCCACATTACATTTAGTCTTCATGTCTCCTTATGTTCCTTTTGGCTCTGACAATTTCACTGACTTCTCTTGTTTTTGATGACTTTGACAGTTTTGAGGAGAACTGTTCAGATGTTTTTAAGAATGTCCCTCCATTGGAATTTGTCTGTTGTTTTTCTCATTAGAATGTAGTTATGGGTTTTTGAGATAGAGATCACAGACGTAAACTGCTATTTTCATTACATCATACCAAAGGTACATATTATCAGTGTGACTTAGCACTTTGGATATTGGCCTTGATCATCTAGCTGAGGTAGTAGTGTATGTCATATTTCTCCACTGTGAAATATCTATGCTCTGCGCTCCCCTTTTCATACAGTACTCTTTGAAGGAAATCACCATGCAAAGCCTACATTTAAGGAGTGGAGAGTTATGCTCCACCTCCTTAAGGGCAGAAAATCTACATAAATCACTTAGAATTCTTCTGCATGAGAGATTTCTCCTCTCCCTGTTCATTTATTTGTCCAATCATTTATTTATGTCAGTATAGACTCATGGATATTTTATACTTTGGTTATAATCCAATACCAATTTGTTTATTTATTGCTGAAATTATTTCAGCTTTGGCCATTAGGAGCTCTTTCAGTTTGCTCCTACGTCCTTTTAACATATCCCCTAATTGTGGGTTTTGTTTTCTTTTGTTTTGTTTTGAGCACTTCCTTTCTGGCACAATCTATCTCATGCCCAGTCCTAGAATCATCCCATTTCTCCAAGAACCTTAGCTCCCTTTTATTGGAGAATGGTATTAGAAACCAAGATCTGGGCACGAGGTGTGCTCATTGCTATTGCAGTGTCATCATTTCTAGGCTCTCCTACTAATAAAGCAAGGAAATATGTGTGTACAAACATGTACATTTACATACCAATATATTTCTATGTATATATCCATCTATATTAAGTGAACATATCTATATTAGGCTAAACATTTGTTTATACTGATGTCTCCAACTCTAATCGATTGACATAAGGATCATTATAGTTTTCTTCATTGCCTGTCTGTAACCACCCATTTCAGCAACAAGAAACCTGTCTCTACCATCCACCATCCATTGTTCAATTCCAATACACATGTACAGTGACTTCAGAATTGTTAACCCATACTCCTTTGGGAAACAACTTTGTTAACCACAGTACAGTTCTTATGTGTGATTCCTTTTGCCTTTTGTCTCATACATTGATTTCCAAATCTACTTAGGTCAGCACCTTTCCCCCATCACCTTCAAGAGGTTGATTCATACATTCATCACAGTCTGTATTCCATCTTGGGATCCTCCAATTTTCTAAATAATTTTTAGAAATGTTCATGCAGGGTGCCTGGGTGGCTCAGTTGGTTGGGTGTCTGTCTTTGGCTCAGGTCATGATCCCGGAGTCCCAGAATCGAGTCCCGTGTCAGGCTCTCTGCTCGGCGGGGAGTCTGCTTCTCCCTTTGACCCTCCCCACTCTCGTGCTTTCTCTCTCACACACTCTCTCTCTCAAATAAATAAAATCTTTTTTTAAAAGAAATGTTCAAGCATTAAAGTTGACCCTGTATGCTATAAAATTCTATGGGCTTTTATCAATGCAAATGTCATATATTCACTATTTCAGTATCATACAGTATAATTTCACCATCCTAAGCCCCTCCACCCCCATGGCTTCACCTATTCAACCCTCCATCCCCTCTTCTTCCCTGAACTCCTAACCACTGAACTGGACTGTAAATATGACTGTGTTTAGCTTTGTAAGAAACTGATAAATTGGGGCGTCTGGGTGGCTCAGTTGGTTAAGCGACTGCCTTCGGCTCAGGTCATGATCCTGGAGTCCCTGGATCGAGTCCCGCATCGGGCTCCCTGCTCGGCAGGGAGTCTGCTTCTCCCTCTGACCCTCCTCCCTCTCATGCTCTCTGTCTCTCATTCTCTCTGTCTCAAATAAATAAATAAAATCTTTAAAAAAAAAAAAAAAAGAAACTGCTAAATTGGCTATAGCATTTTGCATTCCCACCAGCAATAAATGAGAGTTCCTCTTACTCTACCTTCTCATCAGCAATTAGTATTATCAGTCTTTAGTATTTTAGCCATTGTAATTAAAGGGGACAGTGTTATTTCATTGTTGTTTAACTTGCATTACCCTAATAAGAAATGATATTGAGAATTTTTCATATGCTTATTTTCCATATACATATTTTATTTGGTACAGTACTTATTTAAATCTTTTGCCCATTTCTTTCTCTTTGTAGGGTAGGGGTGTTTTCTTGCTGTTGAATTTTTAAAGTTCTTCATATATTTTGCATGCAGATCAGATAAGCATTTTGCAAAAATTTTCTTCCAGTCTGTGACTTTTCATTCTCCTAACAGTGCCCTTTGTGGAGCAGAAGTTTTTAATTTCAATAAAGTTTAATCGATCAATTTTTTTTCTTTTGTGGACCATGTTTTTGTTGTTATATTGAGAAACACATTCCCAAAACCAAGGTCATGTATATTTTTTCTCTTGTCTCTCTTAGAAGTTTAATAGTTTTAAATTTCACATTCAGGTCTATGATCCACTTTGAATTAAATTCTGTGTAAGATGTAAGGTTTGTGCCTAGGTTCAATTTCTATATATGAACATCCAATTGTCCCAGTACCATTTCTTGAAAAGACTATTCTTTCTCCATTGAATTATCTTTGCCCTTTTGTCAAAAGTCAGTTAACTATATTTGAATGGGTCTGTTTCTGTTTTTTTTTTTTTTTTTATTCTGTTCTGTTAATTCATATGTCTATTACTTCACCAATGCCATCCTGTCTTGATTACTGTAGCTTTATAGCAGGTCTTGGAATTGGATAGTGTAATTCTTCCAAGTTCATTCTTCTTCAGAATTGACAGCATATATTTTGAAATTAGTTCTTATATTTCAAAATTTTTCCCTGAGTTCTCTTCATCCCTCCTTTCACATTCTATTTTTCTCTAATCATCTAATTTCTGAATTTTTAAAATTCAAATTTATGTTGTACTTTTATAGTTTATAAGACCTTAAATTTGTGTTGCTAGTTTTGAACTATTCTGTTATAGTTTTCATCTGTTTTGTGGGTACCTCTCTCTTGCATGTTTTCATTGTTTCTAGAAGGGTTATTATACTTCTTACTATTTTTTTTTTATTTTTCTTATGAAAAAACACATTGTATGTGCTTCAACAATAATCTTTTTGGTTGCTTATTTCTTAAATGAAAGAAATTCCTGTAGTTTTATGAGGGAGGGGTGGGAAGTGATAGCTTTCTTAGCTTCAAGAGTCTAGAGTTCATCCTTGTTTTTTTTGCACAAACTAATGAAAAACATGGCCTTGGATTTTCTAAGATCTAACTCTTCTGGTGTTTTCTAACACTTTCATCAAGAAGTTCTCTTTTCATTTCTACTATTGTTCCTGTTCTGATCAACTATACTCAGGAGTTTCTTATCAATGCTAGGTCTTTCTTCGAAAAAGAGCCCTGTTTTTGTTAGTTTGAAGAATTTATAGGGCCTGGAATACTCCAAGGACTATCAGTCATTATCACATCATGGTTCCTTTGTACTTACCATGAATTGGATCTAATCCAACTCCCTTCCATTTTTGGCGGCTTTTCTCAGGTTGGCCACTGTGTTTTCCAATGAGTACATATTGGTTATTTAAGCAATCTCCTGTTTTCAGAGTCATAAGAATTTCAGAGGGCTTCCCTCTGCTTTGTCCCACACAGATGAGATAATACAACAGTCTTGTAACCATCAGTTGTTTTTCCCTGCCTACTTAGGGGTTTACTAAGATACTGTGTCAACTACTTTTATTATGGATGTTGTGTATGTCTTTGGTTTTGCTACCCTAGTTGTTCAGCATTTTTTAATTTGGGAGAGGATTTTCAAATATTAAACCAATCTGGTCTTTCTTGAATAATCCAAACTTGGTTGTAATACTTTTCATGTACTACTAAATTCACTTTGCTAATATTTTGTTAGAATATTCATATAAATATTCATGAAATATGTTGGTTTATATTTTTTGAAATGTTCTTGTTGGATTTTGCTATGAAAATTATATTGTCTAAATGACAAATGTCTATTCTTTTTGTACAATGAATTTATGTTAAATTGATATTATTTGCTCCTTAAAACTTTGGTAGTATTCACTAGTGAAGCCATCTGAGTCTAGATTGTTTGGTGGAATGTTTTAATTAAAGATTTAATTTCTTTAATAGATATAGGACTATATAGATTTTCTACCCTTCCTTGCCTCAGTTTTCAATTCCACTTAATCTTTAAAATCATTGAACTAACGTTCTTCAAAATCTACTCTTATTATCACTTTAATCTGTAAAATCCATAGATATGTCCTCCTTTTTATCCTTCATATAGGCAATTTGGTCTTCTTTCTTTTTTGTTTTCTGATCAGTCTTGTTAGTTTTTGTAATTTTATTGTGTCAAGAATGAAAGTTTGGCTTTTCAGAGTTCTTAAACTTTATATATATGTTTCTATTTCATATGCTTTTGCTCTTACTGATTTCCTTCCTTCTACTTTTTTGTTCTTTTTCTAGCTTCTTAAGATGGATACTTTCATCAAGATTTTATCTGGGTGATGGGTATTAAGGAGAGCATGTGTGGCGATGAGCACTGGGTGTTATATGCAACTAATGAATCGTTGAACACTACATCAAAAACTAATGATGTATTATATGTTGGCTAAATGAACATAATAAAAAAAAGAAAAAAGATTTTATCCTTACTTCTTTTTAAATATATGATAGCATACATATATCATAAATTGAATAATATAACTTAAAGGCTATCCATTTTCTTCTGAGCATGGCTTTGGCTGCAATCCATACACTGTGATATACTGTGTGTTTATTAACATTCAGAAAATATGTTTTCCAATTTCCCCTATGATATGTTCTTTGACTCAGACGTTATTTTGAAGTATAGTACTCAATTTCCAAATATTTTGAAATTTTCTAGTTATTGTTTTCTTATTGACTTCTTGAATATTTCTACTGTGGCCAGAGACAATACTCCAAATGATTTCAACCCTTTGATATTTTTGAGACCTGCTTTGTAGACCAGTGCTTGATAAAAGTTTCATATGCACTTGAAAAAAATGTTTATTCTACATTTTTCTGTTTGCAGTGTTTTCTAGGTATCAATTAGGTCAGCTTTGCAAACTTTGTTATATTGTTCCATATTGTTACTAACAGTATTTCATATTGTTACTTATAATAGTCTAGATTGTTACTAATGATTATATCTCCTTATCCTATTAATTACAAGAAAAGTATTTTAACTATAAATGTAAACTTGTCTATCCTTTTAATTCTGTCAATATTTGCTTTATGTATTGTCAGGCTATGTTTTTAGAAACATACAAATACAAATTCTCTGCATTTTTCTGGTGTATTTATTCCTTTGTCATTTTTTTTTTTAAAGATTTTATTTATTTATTTGACAGAGAGACATAGTGAGAGCAGGAACACAAGCAGGGGGAGTGGGAGAGGGAGAAGCAGGCTTCCCGCAGAGCAGGGAGCCCGACGTGGGGTTCGATCCCAGGACCCTGGGATCATGACCTGAGCCGAAGGCAGACGCTTAACGACTGAGCCACCCAGGCGACCCTCCTTTGTCATTTTTAAATAGCCCTCTTCATCTCCAATAATGTTATTTTTTTTAAAGTCTATTTTATGGGGGTGCCTGGGTGACTCAGGCGGTTAAGCATCTGCCTTCAGCTCAGGTCATGATCCCAGGGCCCTGGGATTGAGCCCCATATCAGGCTCCCTGCTCAACGGGGAGCCTGCTTCTCCCTCTCCCCCCACCCCCCACTCAGGTTCTCGCTCACTAGCTGTGTGCTTGCTCACTTTCTCTATCTCTCAAATAAATAAATAATCTTAAAAAAATAAAATAAAAGTCTTTTATGTAGTATTAATAAAGCCATACCATCCTTCTTTTGGTTAGTATTTTCATGCTATCTTTTCTATCCTTTTACTTTCAATTTTTCTCTATCTTCTTGTTTAATGTTTGTGTTTGTAAAAAGCATATAATTATTGTTTGTTTTTTTAATCCACTCTGTCTTTTAAATGGAGGATTAATTCATTTACATATACAGTAATTATGATATTTTTTGTGTTTAAGATCATCTTACTATTTGTTTTCTCTTTGTCTCATTTGTTCTATATTCCTTTTTCTTTCCTTTTATCCCTTATTTGAATTAACCATATTTTTCTTTGTATCATTCTATGTCCTTTCTCCCTCTATTAGGTTATTATATTTTTAAACTGTTCTTTTTAGAGGCTATCCTACAGGTTGCAACATGCATCCTTGATTTAATAAGGATATAAACATTAGTGCTATTATCACTTCCTGGGTAATTCAAAGATCTTAGACCACTTAAACTCCACTGACCCTCCCAACTTTTTGCTACTGTTTCTATCTTAAGCTTCTTTTAATCTACAACAGTCAACTCCCATCTCTTTCATGACATTGATTTTTTGAAGAGACCAAGGCAGTTGTCTTATAGAATGTTCCATCTATAGGATTTACTTGTTCCTCTTGGTTTCATTTAACTTGGTCCTCTAACCTGTCTACTCTTGGGAAATCAAAAGTGAAATGTAGCTAAATTAGATATAGGGGAGACATACTTAGCAACAATACTTTATAGCCAATGCTTTGAATTTTATATTGTCACATCAAGGACACAGTAATTTTAACCTCCTGTGTTTCCAAAAATTGTTGTATGGATTAAATGAGATGGCATATGTCAAGTGTCTATGAGGCTATCTGATACATAGTAGGTAAAGAGCAGAGTTTCCCAACCTCAGCACTGTTAACACTCTGGACCAGATAATTTTCTGTTGTGGGAGCTGTCCTGTGCATTGTAGGATGTCCTGTGCATTAGCAGCATTCCTGACCTCTACCCATTATATACCAGTAGCATACTCCAGTTGTCACAACCAAAAATATCTCCAGACATTTCCAAGTGTCCTCTGGGTGGGGGGAACTGGTTCCAGTTCAGACCACTAGTATAGAGCAAAAACCCAAGTATTGGATAAGTATTCCACAAGTACCTACTATCGTGCAGTGTGCAAAGCTTTGAGATTAAGACCTAATGAAACATGATTTCTGACTTCAACATACTCATGGTTTTGGAGAGAGACAATAGGCAAGTAGGGAATTAACAGATAAATGCTGTGATAAGGACAACCACTGTTGTATGTGAGGAGAGGCAGGCGATTCACTCTGCCTCAGAGGCCCTTTCACGGAAGAACAGAGAACTCTGATTTGAGACCCGAGGGACAGAATTCTCTCCTCTTTAAGGCTCAAGAGATCAAACCAATAAAGCCCATTCATAATGAAAATCAATACTTCAGAAATGAATTATCAAAACCCATATAATTTTCAGGCTGTATTTCAGAGTATGATCAATAAAGATGAATCTACTACCAAATACAGAGACACAAGTAAGGTAAGTCAGGAGTGAGAGCTGCAGATGGCACAATCAGCCATCTACTTCCTCAGTTGTTAGCAGCAAATATGTTATATTTTCCCATTCTATAGCTCGCAGTCTGTTTGGGGACAGACTGGGTAACTAACACCAGATTAACACGTCAGGATAATGTCACACACACCCTCTCTCGTTGACATTGGAAAGCCTTGACTAAGGAGGCCCATCCAACTGTGCATGCTGGTCCAGCCACCTATACTTTTCATTCTTCTTCCTGCCCAAGTACTTCTTTAGATCACTTGCAGTATAAATCAGAGACTGGTTAGCTGTTCACTAATTCTGCTTCCTCTATTTCCTGGGCATATAGCTTTATTACATTTCCTAGCCTCTTCTGCAGCTTACTGTGGCCATGTGAACAATTTCTAATCCAAGGTATGTAATAGTGGAAGTCATATGTACTCTTTCCAGGTCTGGCCCATAAAAACCTCCCATGTGTAATCCTTCGTGCTGTTTTCTCTTCCAGTGGCTTGATTCAGACACCCATTGGTACCTTGGTAGCCAAGGTTTAAAGATGGCAGAGCTGAGGAGTGAAAGGAGCCTGTGTTCCTGAGTCTCCCCTTGGAGGAGAGAGGCCCAGCAACCAAGAATGCCCTTATTGGGTTGGATATGAATAAGAAGTAAACTTCTGTGTTAAGCCGTGAGATCTGAGGGTTTATCAAGTACAGTAGCAAGCATTAGCCTCCTAATACACCAAAGTAAAGAAATAGCCAGGTTTACCCTGCAATTGTAAGCCCCTCAGTCCTGCAGACATGCACGGTATTTCTGCTGTGTTCACCAAGCCAAAGAAAAGCACTTTTTGCCAGCAAATTTCACTGATATTCCCTGGAGTTAGGTGGGTATGTGAGAGGCCATTTGCAAGGCCATTGCTAAAGATCACACTTCATCTAATGTCCACAGCACAGAAGTATGAAAGGGCATGGGCTTTGATGTCAGACAGATGTGGCTCTGAATCTTGGCTACCCCCCGCCCGACAATTCTTTGGCTTCATCTCCCTGGGCCTCTGTTTCTTCATCTGCAAAATGAGGGTAATAAAACCTCATAGGGATTTAGCGGGGATAAAACAACAGATAGCATATAAAACATCGGCATAGTTCCAAGCATGTCCAAGGTACTCAATTATCAATTAGGTCCCTCCCAACAATCATGAAATGAATAAATTAGGAGTTTATTTACCCTTCTAATCAGAAGACTAAGCAAGAGGTGGCCTTTTCACAAAGAACTATATATTTATTCTTCCATAGAAATGTTTAATACCTCATACAAAGGAACCAGGTTCAACAAATACTTTTATTTTTCCCTTGGTCTAAATAAGGAGAATTTAAGTTTCAAGAAACTTAAAAATATAAGCATAAACAGAGGCAGCATTCATTATTTTTAGAACTCTTTCCCTTTATAGAAATAAATGTCGTATTTTTAAACCAACAACAGAACATACAGTGACCTCTGACCCAGATGGAGAGCAATAAATGAGACGATTCACACAAAGCAGGGGGAGTACAGGGTTTTGCTGGACAATACCCGTGTTGCCCCAGATACAATGAGTCCAAGGGAAAAGATGGCAGATCACAAAGCTAACACGTTGGTGGCAGGCCCTCCACCTGACCCAAGCCCATCTCTGTAGCTGAGATTTGGCAACAGGACAGGTAAATGGAGCAGGATCCTTCTAGGGAGGTTGGTGGAGCAGTGAGCTGTCACACCCCTGTGCCCCAACTGCAGGGACAAGAGGCTGAAATGTCAGGCCAACCAGGATGCAGAGGGAAACATGGAAGAGAGCTGCCCACCGGCATGACTAAGTGCTCTTGGGGACAGGCCCCACTTAGAGGGCAGGAAGCAAATATCCAGATGTTATGAGCTGCCAGGTATGATTAACTGAGGAAAGGTGAAGCTGCCCACTTAACCACCTGAGCAGCAGCCCCACCCGAGTGACCCAAGAGGTTTCTGCAAATGCATTAATCATCAAAACCAGTGGAGGCTCCATCCATCTCCATCCCCGCCGCTCTTCATCTCTCCCTCTGACAGTCAGAAGAGCAGCCTATTTTTAAACCCTGGCACCACTTTCCCTCATGGAAACATGGGGGCTTCCTGACACAGGCTGATGCTCAGCGGAAATGCAGGCACACCGAAGGGCCTGCCCACTCTCCCACCCTTCCTCTCCCTGGAGGGGCAAAGGCTGCTCGGGGACAGCGAATATCTAACACCGGCCTCCATGACAGCGAAACCGACTGCCAGCTTCCATCCTCGGCAAAAGGGAGGCTTGGGCAAGAACCAGCCCCATGTACAGATATCAATAGCAACAGCTCAAGCCTGGGAAGAAGAAAAATAAACCCCAGATGCCAATTCTAGCATCTTTTAAAGTAAAAGAGTTTAAAAAAAAATAAAAGAAAAAAAAAGAGCTTAAAAGGATCTCAGTGTCTCTTTAACATGTATCTAACGTGCTTTAAATAAAATAGCAAACATTTCATTAAGCATTGGAGACTTTTTCTTGGCAAGGTCGCAATGAAGTCAATTTACCCAAAAAAAAAAAAAAAAAAAAAAAGAAGAAGAAGAAGACTTTTCAAGAAAGGAGGTTGTATTATACTTACAATCGCTCCAGCTGCTTCAGATCCTGGAAGGCGCCTCTCTCGATGATGCTGACCTGGTTGTCTTCCAGATGCCTAGAACCACAGAAACAGCAGCGGTCAAGGACAAGGGGCCTCAGGGGTCCTGGCGCTAGGCTTCAGGCCCGGCAGGCAGGGCCACTCAGCCCCTCCCACAACACTCTGCCCTGCCCCTCACCCCCCAGCCAGGATCAGTCTGGTGGGACAAGATAATTCACATGCCAGCTTGGTGTCACGGTAACCAGGGTTTCGCCGCCTGCACACTTCTACCTGACAGATTGGTTTCCATGCCTCTATTTTAAGAATGTTCTCAGCAAATGTCCCCCCAAGCACTGCAGGATGTTGCACAGAAAAGGAAGAGGTAAAAGCTGCTTCTTATAAAAACCACACATATATTCAGCATCTCCTCCCTTGGAGCTCCCTCCTCTAGAGATGCAAAAATACTTCATTAAAAAGGGCCTCTCTGTGTACTCTGTCTCTGGGTCACCTACTGGAAAGGGTGACCCTATTGTTGGACAACTGCCTGTACTAGGAACTCTCCTCGCCCAGGGCCTGGCTGTTCCCAACGTGAGGGTGATGGTCACGAAAGCTAGTCTAGCCACAGTCTCTGCTGACCTCCAAAGTCCTCCATGCAGATGATTAAAAACCTAAACACTTTGCTTAAGTGAGGTTGTTTCAAGCATGTGGCATACCCTAAGAATTGAGTATACAATGAAACATTTGTTTCCCTAACTTAAAACACACACACACACACACACAATGGCAGCTTAAATAGGATTAGCTAGGCTAAGGGAAACAATGAGGGAAGGGAAGCAATGAGGTTGTCCAGTTTCCATCCAGGACCAATCCTGCTGGCTGAATGAGACTTAAGGGGATGCAGTTGTGTTTGAAGGATGTGTCCTTGGAAGTTGGAGTTTAGGAAGGGCTGTGGGTGCCCCTGGATTACAAAGGAGGAGAGGTGCCCTGAGCACCTGAAGGAAAAACAGAAGGATGGAAGGCAGCTTTAAGGAAGGTTGGCCTTCATTTCAAAATGATTCCATCCATGCTTGCCCACCACCTCTGAGGCATTTCATAACCCCTGTACTTCTTGGGCTTAACACTTGGGTCCTTGTGTTTATTTTCAAGTCCATCGTCCCCACTATGCCTAGGGACTAAGAGGGTAAGAACTTCTGTTCGTTCTCATACTCCTTGCCCTACCACATTTGCCTAGCGCAGCAGCCACTTAATAAAGGCTTTTGAATAATGAAAAACTAAAGATGACTTGGGGCCACATAACATATTGATTTTCTATCAAGGAAAAGGCTAGTCTAGGACATAAGAAGTGTCTGACTCAGACGATCAGAGTGATAAGGGTATTTTGTTTGGGTTCAATGATATTTTACATTTTTTGTGACTTTTTCACAAGCAACTAAAAATCAATTATCTCACACACACACACACACACACACACACACCACAAAAGAAACTCCTTTTGAAAATTCAGCTCCTGTGTTTCCAAATACCAATAATTGGTGGGAACTAAGTATGGGGTCAGGCAAGGCACACGGGCCCCTCAGTCTGCCTCAATCCTCACCCACTCCAGTTCATACATTCATGTCCCTCTGGCCCCTTACAACTTAACAGATACGGACATCATGGAGTAGGGAAGCTAAGAGACTCACCCAGGGAGAAATTATTTGGATAAAGTCATACAGCCAGCTAGGATAGACTCTTTAACCCCCCAGTCTGGTGTGCTTGTCAAATCTGGCGTAAAAACCCCTGTCCTGCTTTCTTACCAGCAGATGGTGTGGCACTGGGCTATCTAATCAACCTCTCAGGGACTCTCTTTCCTTATTTATAAAATTAAAAAAAAAAATCTCATAAGTCCTTGTAAGGATAAAAATGGAATAGAGTGTGTAAATTATCTAGTCCAGGATCTGGAATACAATTAGAGGCTTAATAAATGTTCTTTTTTCCTTCCCTTGTCTTTCTCTCTATTCTGCCATATGGCAAGGAGGGCCTTGGAATGCCAACAGACTCACACTAGCACATCTCGCTAAACAGGGAACCAGTTCAATATTAGTGACTAGGGATTTGTTGAGCTGGGTTTTTACTATCAGTCAATCCATCACAGTGCTTGTTGTTGTTAAGTTCCCAATTATAACAAGGAGCAACCCTAGAGTGACTGAGTGTGATATTCTTTTTTTTTTTTAAAGATTTTATTTATTCATTTGACAGAGAGAGTCACAGCAAGAGAGGGAACGCAAGCAGGGGGAGCGGGAGAGGGAGAAGCAGGCTTCCTGCCAAGCAGGGAGCCCAATGCGGGTGACCAGAGCCGAAGGAAGATGCTTAACGACTGAGCCACCCAGGCGCCCCTGAGTGTGATATTCTTGCTGGGTTTCTGAAGAATTTTAACTCCAATCTCCTATGATGAATTTTTTAGTTCTGTACTAATTAATCTAATACTGCTAGCTTCTTTCAGAAAGGGGAGTCAAAAAATGCAAATATATCTGTATTAGATATCTGCCCCTTCTCTACTTTGCTCAGGCTCAGGGAGGCTAATTTTTATCACTTCAAGAAGCTTCTCTGACTCTAGTTTCCACTTGAGTAAGCCATGGAAGTCACCAGCAGAAAATGAGATGTGGGATGGAGTGATATTCGGGGATTTGTTCCTACCTCCTTCCCTGCCAAGTAACTTCAGATTGACTGTGTCCCTCTACCTAAGACCCCAGATCCTGTCAGGCAGTTCCCTACCCTTTGTGGGCTCAAATAACCACTTCCTCTCACTGCTCCTTGAGGCCCAGAGCACTGTCGTGGCTCCTTGTTGCTAGCCCCAGGAAATTGCACCATATCTTCTTGGTTTTTCTTAACTTTGCCCACACCTTTATAAATAATTCTTTATTCAGCTCCCCTTATTTGTCCTGAGTGAGTGTCATCTCTTTCCTGCTGGAGTCCTGGCTGGTAAGGTAGCTAGGGTCCCTCTCTAGATCTGCTTCCTAGACCTATCAGAGACCAGCCTAGTACCTGACTTTTAAAGGTGCAATAAATAATCAATATCTGATGAATGAATGAATGAATGAATGAATAAAGAAACTGTGAACCTTACATCCAGACTTCTAGGCTGAGATGCAGTTCAGGAGCTTGGGATAATGCCATTGATGTCACTCTCATTTTACTGACCAGATGCAGGAGGTCAGGGATCCAGGAAAGGTTGGATGCCCAGAAGGGCTGTCCATGAGTCTGTTCTGAGTTAGAGACATACAGACTGTGTTCAGCTCTTTTGGCATTGTTATTTTTTAGTTTTAACACTGGATCAGAATTGGAAATCACCCCATGTGATGATGGCTGGGGAGGAGTTTAACTCTTTTATTGACCCCATTTGGGATAAAGCTGGCTCCCACATTGTGGGCACAGCAGAGTTCTTGCAACAGACTACTAAGAAAGGGAATATAATTGATAACACCAGAAGAGATCTTTTCCTACTCCCACTCTGTGGGAGAAAGAATTGTTATGGGCAATTCTTATATCTTCTCCTTGAATGTACTTTATTTGGGGAAAATTGCCTTTGGATGAGACCAAAGTTCCCCAATCTCCATTTTATCTGCTTTTGCCCATTCACCTGTACTGTATTAACAGTTCTGCATGGAAATAAGTGGCAAGCTCAAATTATTCAAGACTATTGAGTCTTTTCTGGCTTCACTATAAATTGTAAATAAGAAACAGATACAGGGAATGTGCCAAGGTGTGATGAAAGCTTTTCAAAAAAGATAGTTGTCTAGGTTACTCAGCTAAAAAGAATAGATTGGGAGAAAATATGGTTTAAATGTCTGGGTATTTTACTGGTGTGAGAAAGCATTTCAGCTATCCCACCTAGCAGATTCTTTCACAGTAATAAAGGACCACTTGAATGGGATTGTCTTTGAGTTGATAAGGAAGATAATGAAACACAATATATTAACAGAGTCTATAAAGAGGGGAAGGGGGAGTGTTTTGGTGTTGCTTATCAAAATAAGAAGAATGTGTCAATTAAATGAATGATAAACTGGAGTCAAAGGAATGTTTTGTAGACCATCCAGAGGATATTAATACAATCTTTTGTGATTATTTTAAACTTTCTATTTGCAGAGAGCAGATATGGAAATAGGAATTTTTATTAGCCTTTCTGATGTAATGGTAAGAAAATCAAAGAGTTTTCTTTTCTGACTTGGTTAGAAAATGAAGCATTAGGTGAAATTTGTGACTCATATGAAAGGAAATCTCTCAGAGATGCAGGGGGGAAAATGGAAACAAAGAGAGAAGTTAAATGTTTGTTTTTTAAGCTGTCAGATGACCTGCAATCAGGAGTTTACCGTCTCTATCTCTTCAATAAAAGTTACTCTAAAGCTAAGCCATGGAATTCCCTCAACCCATCCCAGTCTCAATTCTGTCCCACACACATCTCATGAGAGCTGCCAGTCATTTGACATACACGAGACTGCTTAGGGCAAAAGACTCAGCAGAGGGTAGAGGCTACCGCTTCGGCCCCCACCACCTTCCTCCTGAGGATGGTGAGAGGAGTGTGAACATGCCACATCTGGAGAATATATCAAGGGGAAAACATCTGCTATCTGGAGGCCCAACATTCAGATCCTAGTGTCCCCACACACTAGTGTTCAGGGAAACTCAGGTAAACCACTTATTTGCACATCAGGGCTGTATTTTTAAGATGGGTAGACTATTGCTTCCTGGTTTTTAAAATTTCTATAATGCAAATGGACAGCAGCTCTGCACAGAGGTTAGAAAACACACGTTCTGGGTTCTGACTTCTCCTTAGCATAGTTACCTGCCATGTGAAGCTGGGACAACTTAACCAACTGTGCCTGTTTCCTCTGGGCAGATAGGGGTTAATAACCACATAACACAGAGCTTGATCTGCGATAGGTACCATATATACATTGGTTATCATCACCATTGTCACCACTATCTACTTCTCAGTCAGAAAAGCAATGCTACGCAAGTAATATTCCACAAGTTGCAGTGAGAATAAACAGACTTCATGAAAATGATAAAACCATAAAGCATTATATGTGCAACTGTGAGAATTAGGAGGACTTCTGACTATTTGTTATGGGTGGAATTATATCCCCCCCACCAAATTCATATGTTGATGTCCTAATCCCCAGGCTATCATAATGTGACCTTATTTGGAGATATGGTCATCACTGAGGTAATTCAGTTAAAATGGGGTCATTAGGATGTGCACTAATCTAATATGACTGGTGTCCTTATAACAAGAGAAAATGTGAACAGAGACTGCTTAGAAGGAAGACGATGTGAGAGACTCAGGGAGAAGACAACCATCTAGAAACCAGGGATTTCTGAGGCTACCAGAAGCTAGAAAAGGTGCTGGATCAGAGCCTCCCTCTCAGGATCGCCCTCAAAAGGAACCAACCCTGTTGCCACCCTGACTTTGGTTTTTTGGCCTCAGAAACTGTCAGACAATAATTTTTGTTAAGCCACCCACTGTGTGGTCCTTTGTTACAGTAGCCCCCCCGAACTAGTATATTATCATTCCTTAACTTAGAGATGAAAAAACTGAGGCCCAGAGAGGTATAGTGATTCACCCAAGATCACATGCACAGTTAATTTTGATGCAGGACCAGAACCTGGTACTTCTTGTCCCTACAATAAAATTCTTTGTATTATAATGGGCTATTAGCAAAAAGAAGGAGGTGGCTTCAGATACCAAGACTTTAGCTGCTGCTTCTAGCAGGGATTTGCCAACCAAGATTTCATGACACAATAGACACCAAGGCACTGGCCAGACTGCCCAGACAGTGCTCCAGGTGTGGAGCCACACTTGGGGGCGAAATCAACCTCTGAGTAAAGTAGCAAAGAGGCTCCAATTGCTCCTCTCTTGTATCTCTAAATATTTCAGACTTGCCAATGGACAAGCATTTAGGCACATCCTTATCACTCACAGACTCAGGGATGGGTGAAGGTGTTCAATATGTAGCAAGGAAACCTGATATTCCTTGCTCCCCTGTTGCATCAATACCCATCTCAAATTTTGCTACCTGTCTGTACGGCTGTGGGTGTACAACAGGGGCCCTGACCCTGTCTGACTCTCTCCCTCCCTTCTCCCCTCCTCTTCAGTAAGCAACAAGATAAATAGCTTTTGTTCTGATTGCTCTTTTAATGCACAGGCTGGAGAAGAAATTATAATCTCTATGGAAGAGTAGCCTGGTTAGTCAAGCTGACATTGCTATCATCCTAGAAGCTGGGCATGTTGATTTATTCATGTAGAGCCTTCTGTTTTCCCTGTCACTGGAACTGACTTCTTCCACCGGTCTAGCCCAGCCGGCAGCATGGAGACACAGAATGAGATACCCATGAAAACCTGGGTCTACTAATGAAGGGTTTTCTGTTGAAGAATGGTAAATTCCTGTCACCCAGTGCATAGGGGTGTAATGTCAGGCCAGCAGAACATTTTCACAAGGCCAAAGAGCTGAAAATGAAAATGCGTCGAAGAGCCATGTATTACTTACAAGACTCGGAGATTCTTGAGTCCAGCAAAGTCCATCTTGGTGATCCTGGTAATATTATTTCTGTCCAGGTCACTGCAATAGAGAGCAAATTTGGGTCAGATTTTTTTTTGCAGGTTACACTTATGGTCTATTCAACCCAGACTGGCTTGAAGGAATGTTGCTTGTCAAGCAGAAGGTAATTCCAATGATTAATATCATCCCCTGAGCATGCCCAACCAACCTTAAGGATACTGTTTGGAATAAGCTACCCATTATGTATGTAGTAGAGCCCTGCTATATTTAGCTGCCTGGCTTCTGTTGCCCCTTCTTTGGGTAACAACTTTTTCTTTGGAAGTTCCCTCCCCCAACTCTCAGACCATGTCACATAAGTGAGGCTTACCCCTCTTCCCAGATCCAGGAAAGTATACATGACTCAAATTCCCAATAGCTCTCTCTCCCCACTGGGTTTCCAAGCTGTTCAGCATTGCCAGAAACCATCTTGCCACCATGTAGAAAGAGTTTTCCAGAGTCAAGGAGAGACTGATTCCTGGTGCTAGCCTATGAGTATGTGGATCTACCCATGCCTGAAGCCAGGTACTTCTGCATTTTGAAATTATATGAGCCAATCTATCCCATCTCCCTTATATTTTGTCTTAAAACAGTTTGAGTTGAATTTTCTATCACTTGAAACCAAAAGAATCTTAACTGACTTTGGTACCTACCTAGGTATTTGTTTATTTTCCAGCTGGTTTGCAAACTCCCTGAGGGCAAAGGTAATACCTCATTTAACTTCCATAGCTCAATCTAGAGAGTATGTGCCTGGCACAGAGTAGAGGGAACTTTGCTAATCTCATACATTAGGGAAAGACACATGCATTGCTCCTGCCTCAACTAGTAGGTTTACGCTCCTAAAAATGATCCCAAAGAGAAGAATTTGCTACGGAAGAATTGAAAGCATTATGGTGGTATATGTGTTGGGGAGAAGGGACACCATGGGTATTAGAAAACCAGGGTTAGAGAAAACCAAAGTCAAGAATGAACCTATGAACAACTATAAATATATTCTGTGTTCACTAACATTATCTAAGACTAGATGCAAAAAAAAAAAAGACCACGCATAATATGTTACAGTTCTTAATAATGGATGCTGAATGGCTAACTCCTATCTACCATACCTTCTTGAGAAATTTTCAGGGTTCTGGCCACATTGGAGTTTCAACAAGTTACTTGTAAACTGGCTTTTCTCTTTTCCTGAACATTCAGGAACTAAGGAGGCCATTTTCTCCATGACAGATCCCCATCCACACAGTCACTACTTCTAACATTTTCCTAGCCAGGGCCTAAAGTTGCCATCCTGCAGTCATGTCTCAGAGGGACTTGCGAGCTCTACAGCTGTGTTAAAGGAACAGGGAAACAGTCTTCAGATTCTAGCACTTTATATGAAGAGGATTATTCTCCTGATACTGAAGATAATACCACAATAAAAATCAAGTGAGTCCTTGGTTAATCTCACCTGGGAACCACCTCCCTTCCTCATCCAGTTTTCCACTACCTAAAGCAGCAATCAAGTTGTTTCTTAACTAGCCTGTGATGGAGAGAGGTAGTATATAGACTTCTCAGACTCAGTTGAGTGCTGGCTGGTAAAGGAAGAGCAAGAATTACACAGGGAAATAAAGAAAGGTTGCCTGTCTGAGGGAATGTGTGCATGCTCATACTCACCCTGAGTATTTTTCTCAACTCCTGTCTCAATGGGACTGATGTTTGGGGACACTGAAAACTACAGATATGACAATGCAACTAAGGGTTTAATTACCAGGACCCAGCATGGTATCTCAGCAGCTTGTGCTGGTGGCTGGGGCACCAATATTTTCAATTAATATTTATTACGTGAAGGGGCACAAAGCGTGCTGCTGCAAGGCTGAGGACTTGGTGAGGGTAGGGGGGAACAGGTTGTGGGGTTCCCCAGGCACACAGTCCCTGTTTGGGAGGCAGAGCCTCAGGGACAAGCAGCCCTGAGTTTGAGTCCCTGCCCTGCCACCTGCTGAGTGAGCTATGGGCAGTTCCCTTCATTTCTGAGGCTCCGCTTCTCCATCCACAAATGGAGGGTGGTCACCCCAGCTCAAAGGTTTTTGTGAAGGTCAAATGAGATGACACATATACAGTGCTTCCCCGGCACTTATTAGAGACTCAATCATGGCGGCTATTATTACTATCATTAGTTGAACTACAGCCTTCTTACCTGCACCCGCCACTTCCACCCTGAAATTTCAGTGCATCAAGAGCAGTTGCCTGCACCGCCCCAAACTCTGTGCCTACAGATGAATCCTGGGATCTCCAGGAGACTATCTTCCTGTAGATGTAAAAGGGGTGCATTTTGTGACTAATAAGTAGTAAGATGGCACCACAAGCAGCCCCCTCATGCTGCCCCTCCCTCTCACATTTCTTTTTTTTTTCTTTAAAGATTTTTAATTTATTTATTTGACAGAGAGAGACACAGCAAGAGAGGGAACACAAGCAGGGGGAGTGGGAGAGGGAGAAGCAGGCTCCCCGCGGAGCAGGGAGCCCGATGCGGGGCTCGATCCCAGGACCCTGGGCTCATGACCTGAGCTGAAGGCAGACGCTTAATGACTAAGCCACCCAGGCGCCCTGCCTCTCACATTTCTAAGACACCTATTTCCAAATCTCCCCCTGCCCTGCCAGCACACACCCTGCCCGACTGCCAGGAAGGAGGTCAGGAAGCACGTTCCTGGGCTCTGAGGTGAGACAGGTCAGGGTTCAAATCTCTTCCCTACCCCCGACGCCCAGCTGTGTGAGTATTTTAGCTTTTCTGAGCCTCCCTGCTTTATGTAAGCCTCTCCTACTTGCAACCTTGGAATGGCAAGAAGCACAAAACCTTGACTACAAGTATGCTTGGCTGAAAACGGGACTTAATTAAATGGGCACTGTGAAGAAGCTGCACTACCTCATGTACCCACTGCTCCCCTAGCCCCCGTGGTCCCAGTCCGGGCTACTCTGGAACTTCAGCCTGACTTCTTAGCCATCAGCTTCGGCCTTTGAGGGAATCAGAATCAGTAGATCTTAGCCTCGCAGATGGTTCAGACGGTGTTCTGAACCATCTGCAAGCATGATCCCTCGATGGGGAGCCACTGCAGTTCTAGTGGTGGAGTAGGGAAGTGGGGTGGTATTGAAACATGTCTGCAAGTTGTTTCATTGACAAGCCTGCCGTGGAGAGGTGGAGTCTATGTTCCTTTCCCTTGAAAGTGAGCAGGCCTTATGACTGCTTAGACAAGCCCGGGGCAGGAATGACGCTGTAGAATTTCTGAGGCTGGATTAGAAAAGGCAGTAAGCGACTGCCTGGCTCTCTTGAAGCCCTGAGCTGCCATGCTGGAAGACCGGAAGGCCTAGGGTCACCACTGGTAAGACCATGTGAGCCCTGAGCTGCCATGTTGGAAGACCGGAAGGCCTAGGGTCTCCACTGGTAAGACCATGTGAGCCCTGAGCTGCCATGTTGGAAGACCGGAAGGCCTAGGGTCACCACTGGTAAGACCATGTGAGCCCTGAGCTGCCATGTTGGAAGACCGGAAGGCCTAGGGTCACCACTGGTAAGACCATGTGAGAGGACCAGAGAGAGACAGAGACAGGGAGAGAGAGGGAGGTGCTGGAGGAGCCCCGGCGGTTCCACCCTGGCTGTTTGATTCTTTCCAGCATAGAGGTCAGGCACATAAGTGCAGACACCTTTGAGATTCCAGCTCCAGCTACCATCTGGTTATGACTTATGAGAAACTCTGAGCCAGATCACCCAGCTGAACTACTCTTGAATTCCTGTCCACAGAAACTGTGAGGGAGAATACTAAAATGAGCACTGTCTTAAGCCATTAAGTTTTGGAGTGATTTGTTTGGCAACAAAAGAGAGATGGAAGAGAAAGATACCTTTTGAATGTTTAACTTCCTCTTAACAATGGAACCTCCTTCACATGACTCTCAATGGCATGTCCTTTCTGTGCTTGCCTGTCACCCTTGAGATCCTCAGTCCTGTCATTTTGGTCAAATATGGCTCATAGGGGCCAAAAACACCCTGTCATTCTAGGAATGAAGTGAGAACCAGCCCTTCTCTCAGGTTCTCAGGAGTAAAGGCTGCATAATTAGGGTTGCCCATCTCTCCAAGTGAGCCTTAGGATACCATGAGAATCACCTTGGTGTTATATTAATAATCGCAGTAGTGGGTACCCTTCATTGAACATTGTGGCAGAGACCAGCAAGTTGTCCAGCAAACCATTTTCCCTCAGTCTGGTTACACAGATAGCATACATTTCTCAGCTTCCCTGGCAGGGAGGTGCAACCATGTGACTGAGTTCTCACTATTACATGGGCAGAGGCAATATATGCTGCCCTCAGGCCTGACCAATAACACTTCCTGCCCAATCCTTCATGATCTTTTTCTTCCCTCTGCTTGGGCTGAATTCAGTAAGTCCAGGGGAGGACTCCAAGAATGGCAGACAGAAAGAGCCTGAGTCCTTGAATGACTGCATGGAATAGAGACCTTCCCTCCTCTTTCTCTCCATTTACCTATATAAAACTCAGACACATTCAAGAAATAATTCTTAAAGCCACTGAAATTTTGGGCCTATTTGTTATAGCAGTCTACACTGACAAATGCAATATCTTTGAGTCAGGATCTTTCCATCTTTTTTTTTTTTTTCTTTCTCTTTGCAACAGTTCTGAAAGGTAGGTATTATTATCTTCCTTAAACAGATAAAAATACTGCAGATAAGCCTTAATAAGAGCTGATGTTTGTTGGGCCCAGACTATGCACTAGGCACTGTGCTAAAAATTGTATGTTCATTTTCTCTTATCCAGACAGCAATCATATGTGGTAGATACTATTACTATCCCATTTTTCACATGAGGAAGCTGAAGCATAATTTCCCCAACCCCAATCCAGCTTAGATTTTACCAATAAAGCAACTTGCCATGAAGTCACACAACGAGTAAGTGGCAAAGGCTGGGATGTGAACTTGGGCTCTCTGAATGCAGAGGACATGTTTTTTATCACATCATGCTCCCCATCTATAGCTAGACTCTAAGCATTTTCTACTACATCAGGTTAACTACTGACTGAAAGAAAAAAATCAATGAATAAATGAATAAATAAATAGAACAGTACAGAATAGAATTTCCCATCCCATCTTGAGGAAAGCAAGGGGCACTCCTGGTGGTTTCACTGCTTCCCACTCTAGGCAAGATGGCCCATTTCCTTTTCTGTCTCCCAGTGAGGTCTGGCTCAGTGGGGGTGCTGAGACCCTCTGCAAGCTTTCAGAGGGGTGCTTTCCTGCTGTTTTTGCCCATGTCTGGTTTTTGCCATGTTGCTCATCAGCTACCAGATTGCCTATATAAACAAGCATCACCATGGTAATCTCCCACATTATTTTTCCCTATCCCAATCAGTGAATCATAAACCAATGCTGAGAGTCACAGCTTTGTGGTATTTTCACATCTGTTTGACACCTTGGGTGGGGTGGGGATGATGAGGAATTCAGAACAACATTGGAAAAAATGGAACAAAAAATGTTCTGGGGCAGGCCATATCCCTAACTTGGCACATGTATATTCACATTCTTCTTTTGATTCATTCTGTGGCATTCCAGCAAAATGTTCTTTTTGCTGTGACACATCTGGGAAGAGGGAGCAGTAAAAACAGGGTAATGTGAAAAAAGGGCTTCAATACCAAACCCAGAAGATGTAGATTTGAGTCCCCTCTTCCTTCTTAGCTGGGTGACTTTGGGAACATCACTTAAACTTGTTTAACCCCAGTTGTTCATATTGTTGTTGAGACTTTTATAAAATACGACCAAGAACACCAGTTCTACAGGATTACCATGAGGCTCAAGAGATAAATTATGTGAGGAAGTACTTTCTAAACAGCAATTGGAGTAATTAATTTTTCACTCACAGCCAACAACTTGAAGGGAGAGGATGCAGAGGCAGAAGTTAGGACTGGTGTCAAAACAAGATGCTTCTCTATGATGGTGCAACCTATAGAGTTAGAGACTACACCATCAGTTCAGATCAGACTTTAAGACCACCTGCCCCATACAGCAAGTTTATACAGAGTATGGTCTTCCGGGTTTCAGGAAAGAAGATATCTCAGTCTAAGGTAAACTTGGAAGGGCTGCTTTACAATGAAGTAATTCCCTAATACAGGCTTATATAAGCAGAGATTAGTAGTTAACTCATGCTGGACATGATGTACTTGTGATGGGTAGGAAGCTGGATGACATGACCTATAAAGTCCTGATAATATTAAGATCTACAATTCTTGTATCTTGGGGGCCCAGAACCAAGGGGGCTTAAAAATATTGCCTCAGTTTGGAGTCTAGTTGAGGAGATGGACTGAGACTTACAAGCTACTTAGAGAACAATGTAAAAATATATAAAATTAGATGTTAAGAGATGTGGTCTAGATTCCATGGAGAGTGAGCAATCAGAGATTTGAGTTAGCTGTGAAAACATGAGCTCAGAAGACCTGGAGCAAATGAGAAGGAAGTATATTGTGATGCGGTGGTGACAACAGGGGCCACGATGGGGATCACAGAGAAGTGAAGGGTCTGAGGACAAGGACAGCAAGCTTCTGAACAAGGATGGTGTGATGCATTCACGTTCAAAATCTCAAAGCCTAATCTGGGGAATTTTGCCTAGTAAAGTGGTAAGAGGAGACAGAATTAAGATGTCTTGTGGTCCAGCCTGACCCCTTGTTTACCACCAGCAAAGAAGAAGTTCCAATCACATCAGAATAAATTAGTGAAGGGGCTTTAGTCTCCATTTCAGTTATTCACTCTCTACGCCGGGAAGGCTAACCTGAACAGACCACATCACAAGGCTGGCTGCTGTGCCCTTCTGCTTCACTTTGAGTTAAGCAGGAGATGGGGGAAAAGGAACAGAGTGAGGAGAGTGTATTTATTCTCCTGGTTCCCTCCCTGTGAGGTCACTCAGGTTAGCTAGTGTCTCCACCAAAGGTCATGACTCCTCTTCATGGCTAACCACTTCCTGGTTCCAGAACAGTGCCTCCTCTAATCTCTTCTGGCTCAGGGGTAGTAACAGCTCTATTGATTCTAGTCCTGGTTCCCTGAACCACAGCCAACTACTGAAATAGTCCCTTTGTAAATCAATCTTCTTTACATAATCCTAATTTGAGTTTTTCTACCTATTTTCATTTTCTGACACCTTGGGTGGGGTGGGGAGGATGTCATTCATTCATTCATGTCATTCATTCAATAAATTATCTTAACCACTAAGTTTCAGGTACTATACTAAATGCTGCGACACAGCTGTAAACAAGACTGGCATGGTCTCTGACATTGAGCAAGCATAGTGGGGAAGAAATAAATAAAGGGTCAACTCCCACAGACTGTGCTAAATGGTCTACAATAAGTGTTGTTGAACTTTTTCTGTAAAGGGCCAGATAGTAAATAATTTAGGTTTTGTCAGCCATATTTTTTTATGACAACTATTTAACTCAGCTCTGTAGCATAGACAATACACAAACTAATGGGTATGGCTGTGCCCCAATAAAACTTCATTTGCAAAACAGACTGAACGCCAGATTTGGTCTGGGAGGTATAGTTTACAGACTCCTGTTCTATACTGGGTCAGAGCCATAAACAAAAGCTTATGGGAGAGTATACCAAGTTTTAAGGGTCAGGAGAAGCTTCCAGGAAAAGGTAGTATTTTAATTGAGACTTCAAGACTGAGTTGGTCATAGCTAGGTTGGTTGGCATGGGAATATGTGAGAGAGAGAAAAAGGATTCTAGGTAAAAGAAGCAGCATGTATAAAAGCCCAGAGTCATTGCTTTAGGATAACTGCAAGATTTGTTTGGCTGTTAAAGCATGTTACAGGGGAAAGCAGAACATTCCTTCTTTCAGTCTTTCCTTCCTCCCTTCCTCTTTCCCTCCCTCCCTCCCTCCTTCCTTTCTTCCTTCCTCCCTCTTTCTCTTGCTCTCTTCATCCTTCCTTTATTCCTACAATAGGCCTTTATTATACACCTACTCTGGATCTGGTGCTATGTTTATGGCTAGGGATATCACGCTGAACAACAACAAAAACTGTTCCTTTCAGGGAACTTTTATTCTCTTGGTGAGTGTGGCAGACAGACTCTAGGGTGGCTTACATGATCCCCGTCTCCTGGTATTAGCACCCTTGAGTAATCCCTACTCCTTGAGCAAGGCAGGACCTACTGATTTGCTTCTCATCGATATAGTATGGCAAAGGTGACCGGATGGCACTTCTGTGATTATATTATATACAAGTATAATGCTCGTCCTGCTAGGACACTCTTTCCCTTGTTATCTATGATGAGCAAGTGACCATATTAGGGAGGCCCACATAGCAAGGAACTGAGGGCAGCCCCCACAAACAACCAACAAGGAACTGAAGACAACCACCAAGAGCCTGAAGTCTTTAATCTAACAGACTGCATGCAATTCTGCCAATAACCTCAAGAGCTTAGAAGTACATCCATCCCAGTTGCGCCTTGGGTGGTCAGGAGAGACCTTTGGTCTGAGACTTGAAGGGAAAGAAGGAACCAGACAAGGGGAGAGGCTGAAGGGAGACATTTCCAAGTACAGGAACAGAATCACAAAGGTCCTGAGGAGAGAAAGTATTGGAGGGTCTAAGCAACAGAAAGGCCTGGTGATTGGAACAGAGTATCACCAAATAGGATCACAGAGGCAGGTGGCACCCAGACTATGGACCATCCAGGGGGGCAGCTTTCATGCCTTTAGCACTCAGAACCAGAGGAGAGGTCAAGCAGGGAAGTAACTGGTTTAACAGCCCTCAACCTCTTTCCCCTGACATCAAACCTGCCCCCTACAACCAGATTCATTTCCCCCAAATGCCAATGTCTTTTACAGTGCAAAGCACTGCAGCCAGGTGGGACTCATGACTGTTCTTAGCTTGCCTCATTTAATTCTTTCTTCTTTCAGTCCAAAGACCTTTACTGAGCACCTTCCAGATTTGGGACTCTGCTAGACACTCCATTGACACTTATGTTCCTGCTACTTGCTGGCCTCTAAAGCCCTCAACATCCTTTCTCCATCCAAATCCTACCACTATGTTGTGGGTTGAATTGTGTCCCCCCAAAAGATATGTTGAAGTCCTAACTGCCCGTACCTGTAAAAGTGACCTTATCTGGAAATAGGGTCTTTGCAGATGGAATTAGTTTGAAATGAGGCCATTAGGATGGCCCTAATCCAATATGACTAGAGTCCTCATAAGACAACGAGACAGAGACACAGGGAGAATGCCAGGGGACACCAGAAGGAAGACACTGGAGTGAGGCAGCTGCAAATCAACGAATGCCAAGGATCGCCAGCCACTTCCAGAAGCTAGGAAGAGGCAAGGAAGGATCCCCCTCTGCTACAGACTCCAGAGTGAGCATGGCCATACTGACTCCTTGATTTCGGACTTCTAGCCCCAAGAAGTGTGACACAATGCATCACTGTTGATTTAAGCCACCCAGTCTGTGGTACTTTGCTATGGCTGCCTCACGAAACATAACGGCCTCTCTTCAGGCTTTGTGAAGGCCCCCCCACCCCACCAAGCCTCCTCTGTGCAGTTTTCCCAGCCTCTCCATCCTGCACTGATCTCTCCCTTCTCTGAATTTCTGAACTTCTACATCATTTAGCCTCTGCACAATCCATTTTGGCCTTTCATCACATTTCCTTCCCTCGTGTGTGCTGCCTGTTTCCTGTGTGTTTGCCTCGTCTCCCAAAGGAGTGTGAAGCTCTGTGGGAGCCAAAACCACAGATCATACTCCCCTCACTTCCTCTCAGACACCTTGGATGAAGTGAGGTCCCTTGGAGACACTCAGAGAAATGTACACTAGTATTCTCTGGATGCTGGGGCAGAGTTTTGTTGTTTTTTCTTAAATATTTTACATTTTGTTTCTTAGGACTATCAATGTTTTCCACAGTAAATATGTATTACTCATGCACTCTCCCCTTTCCCCGCCAAAATGTTGAAAGAAGTGGCCCAGTTGAAATAGGACTCTTCTCATGGCTAAAGTGACCAGCAGAGCTGAAGCCATTTAAGACCTGGACATCTGGCCAAAAGAAGATGTTCTTTGATGGGCCCAAGGGCAGTTCTTAGAAGCTGCTCAGATGGCCCTACCCATATGGGTGTCTTCCTTTCTTTGCTGTCTCTCCCCAGTCACCCATTCATCTTCCCTGATGGAAGAGAGAAAGCAGTATGTGTTCAAGAATCACCAAATCACCATCCCACTAGGTCTCACGCAGCCACATTTCACCATGGATCCCCCTCATAGAGCTTCCATCTCATGTCTTACTGCACAACAGAGACATTACTGAATTATTCTCTGACTTTTTCACTTCATCCTCATTGGTTACATAACCACATATAAGTTTAAAAACACATACACGCATTCAGGAGAGAAATGACTGAATTTGATTTAAAAAACTGGCTTCACACTACCTCAGTTGTTTGGGAACTAAGCCTCCTGGGCTAAATTTCTGGCTTGGCAACACTCTTGCATATATAATTTTACACCTGCAAAAGTTTGCAGCCAGTGCTTTGCAGACAGCTACCTGCAGGGAGGAGAACAGCCAGACAGGGGGGCAACCTGGATGGTTGGGTGTGGAGGTGGTGAGGGCTCTGTAAGGAGGAGGGGAGAGCGTGGGTCCCCACTCTTCCTCTCCTGCTGCAGGAGGGCTCCCCGCTGGCCCCTGTCTCGCTCTGTTCAGTTTCATCCTTCAGCATGAAGGGCATAGAGGGGACATATCTAGCTCTTTGCTGGAGGCAGTAGAGGAGAACTTGCAAACTCGTAGCCCATGGGCCAATTCTGGCCTACAGACATGTTTAGTCTGGTCCTCAGTATAACTTTAGCATTTACAAACTAATTGCCAATTTGGAAGCATTTCACATACAAATCTGGAATTCCAGATTGTCTCTAAAAAATCAGATGATCAGACCCCCTGGACTTTCATGGCCACTGGAAACTGGAGCTAAAAGGCAACTGACCATTTTGGACAAGGTATGGACTTTGCTATTCATTAGTCCCATTCATCAGCTTCCCTCACTTATGCCACCTGCTTGGTCCTTACAGGCACTGGAGTTTGAGATCTCTGCTCCAGAGCATAATGCTTAAGAAAGCAAGTGCTAGAATCAGATAGCCTGGGCTCAAATTTTATCAGACAGCTGTAATGGTTTTGGCCAAATTCCCTAAGTTTCTGTTTTCTCACCTGTAAAATGGGTATAATAACAGTACCCACTTCCTAGGATGTCATGAGGGGTAAATGAGATGATAAAGTGATTTAGCACAGGGCTGGTCATGTAGTACATACTCAATAGGTAATTACCATCAATTTGTTGATTATTATTCATACAAAATGTGAGCACAGAAAGATACAGAATAGGTTAATGGGAACTCAGTGCTTAACTAACCTTGAAGGGGCATGGAGTCTAATCCACAGCTCTTTCCCCCAGATCTTCCTAGTCCACTCAGTCACATCCTTCAATCTCTCCCTTCATGACAACCCCCAGACTATTCTAGCCCTGAGTCTCAGAAAACAAAAAACAAAAAACAAAAAAAAAAAAACATCATTCCCAAATTCTTCCTATGATGACTTAAGGCAACTTATTTCTTTCTGAGCAGTAACCTCCAGGTGACAACTATCAACCCAAAAGGATTCAGTCTATATGTGCACTTTATCATGCCCAGAAATCTCAAACCCTTCCAAATTCTTCCCAGAAGTCCCATTCTTAAAACGCTTCTCCACCCTATATATGAGAGCACCTAAAAAAAAAAAAAAGCTCCACAAATCCCTGGGAATTAGGAGACCGAAATCTCAAAAGAGATTGGAGTCAGCCTTTGAAAATGGGTCAAGAAATGTTGGGCACATGATATGACAGGAACAATGCTATGGGTTCACCAAACCATTTTATTTTTCTCTTAGGTAAACAGCAAGATTAAATTTACTGGCACCGCTTGTATCTAGGTGGGACCATATGACTGATTTCTGATTAAAGAAATGTAGATGGAAGTGATAAAAACCATTTCCAGGCAAGGCCATAAAACATCCTTCACATTATACTCTCTTCCCTTGTCTTCCTCGACATGTATAGAACATGTGTCAAAAATGGTGGTGTCCTATAATGGAAGGAACCTGGGTTCCTGAGAGACCATATGGATCATAGCCAGACCACCTGAACTGGACTCTGGTATAAGGAAGTAATACAGTGTTACTGTTTTGCCACTGTTACATCTGGATTTATTTGTTTCTGTGGCATAGCCTTATCTGTGCTGACTGATACACACAACAGTTTGGCAGAGTGGGAAAGAAAGGCCTAGAAGCTAAACATCCATGATTTTTCTCTATGCCCTATTTCTAACCCATAGCATGATCTTGGAAAAGCTACCCACCCCCAATCTTTAAAAGGAGGAAAACGAACTGATTGATTCCCCCAGGGTCAGAATCTCACTGACCCTGAACTCTTACCCATGAAAATTCTCACAGGTTTTGAACTCCATCAACACACTACCTTAAATTATGTTTTTAAGAAGGCTACCTAAGTTCTAGTCAACAGAGGTAGAAAAGCTGCTGCCAGCCCACATTACAGTCTAAATAAATATCTGCGGAGTGAGTAATTATTATGCAAGAACCAACGTGTGTTGGGTGTTTACCATGTGCCAAGCACTATTCTAAGTACTTCACATTCAGTGCCTCTTGTAATCCTTACAACCACCCTGCAAGGTTGATGCTATTATTAGTCCCATTTTATGAATGAACAAATGCAGGCATAGGGAGCTTAGGACCCTTATGTATGATCACAAGCTGATAAGTACACCAGGAGCACTTCTATCTAGATAGTCAGATGTCAGAGCCTTGCAATCAACTTGCAAGAAATAAATATAGAGTCCTGAAGGGTGAAAGGCAAACTGAAATGATCTGATTAGAGAATTTCCTTAACATACCCCAAAGTTTAGCTAAACCAATTAACTCCAACTGCTTGGGAGTTGCGGCCATATACGTTTGAATCCCCAGGGTCCAGCACAATGTCTGGCACATAAAAAGCACAAATAAATATTTTGTTGAATGACTGAATGTTCTGAACCTAGTTTTTTATCAACACGTTTAACTGAGTTACATTTGCCTTTCATTGACAATGCCTTGAGACCCAAAGTCAATGTTAGTATTTCATTTGTACCAATAAATCTGAGCACCAGTTGGAAGTGGAGTGATCATATAATTTCTCATCCAAACTTGAATGTTTCTGTGAGTCGAAGGGGATGCCATTAATGATTATATCAGGAAAAGAGGCAGAAGTTGGGACTGTTCTGAGCAAATCGGCACATATGGTCATCCTAGCTAGAGCCACAATAACCTACAATAGAGGTGAGTGATAAAGGGAGTACTCACAAGGGGGCCTGACTGTCCACGATGTCTTTGTTCTTAAGGAATGCCTCTTCTTGTCTACTTTAAAGTCTATACTATTTGCAGGACATGTTGTGATTAAGTGTCATTCTCTGAATGGTGCACATCTCCAAACCTGACAGCCATGGAGCCCACTCAGTATTAACTTTTAATATAGGTGCAGCAATCACTTTAAGAAAACAGGAAGGAGCAGCCCAAGGAATGCAATGATTGCTGCAGGAATATAAACATGGATCGCATTGGAACAGACGACATACTTTGTATAAACACTAATAAAGTGAGTTCAGGCTGAGCTGTGACTTTAAAGGAAATTCTTCCCCATAAACATGTCCTGCCATGCCCTAATAACTCTTTAATTTGATGCACATTTGGGAAGGATGATGCGAAGTAATCACAGAATAATGTTAAGGTCTGTTGCGAAGGAGGAGGGGGTGGAATGTGATGCAACTTGGAGCTAACACCATCCACCAGAGAGTTGGCTCCATTGCTCATTTCACACATGGAGGGAATTTGCTGAGTGACATACAGGAAATCAGAGACAGGTCTTTGCAGGTTCAGGACAAGAAAATTCTGGGTGCCATCTGATGGCACCATAGAAGACTCCTGGCCTGTCCATTTCTGGCCTGCTTTCTCTTGCTGGAGACAGCAAGAGTGGCTTTCACTTGTATGTAGGCTCTCTACTTCCTAGAGCAAGGCTCTTCAAATCTCAACTAGAGTATATGCTCCTTGAGAGCAGAGAACACTTCATATATATCTGGACATCACCTGTGGGGCTGACGTGGCCCTGTATCCCTGCAAGGAAGCAGAATGGCACAGAGTTGATGACAACCAGACCTGGAGCTGCAGCCTCAGGGCTTACGACACAGTTCCATAAATAATTGTATAGTTGGGGCAAGTCACTCTGCTCATCTGCAAAGGGGTTAATAGCACCGACTAAACCTCAGTAGGCTTTGGAGATGATAAAATATCCAAGAGAAGGGCTTTGTAAATTAAAAGAGAGTTGTACAAATATAGGAAATTATAACTGCTGGAAAGCATAATACTAATTAATAACAATAACAGTTTGACATGTATTGAGTTCTCACTATGTAGCAGGCATTATTCATCTCCTTTACATGCTCACAGCAATTCTAAGAGGTAGGTACTATTATTATCCCCAATTCACAGAAAACAGCTCCCTAGAGGTTAAGTAACTTTCCCCAGTTCACACATCTAAGTATTATCTACAAGGTAATGATTCTGGAGGGCAGGCTGGATTGTCAGGGCTCCCTGCTCTCTGCTCCTCTATGTCCCAGGGAAGTGAAGGAATTAAAGGAATTGAATCTGTCTACTTTATCATGAACAACTAGAGGGCAAGGTTTGTGTGGGACTTCCCTCCAAATGTCCAGGATCCATCAAAGAAAGGGGAAATTGAGGTTTTTGGATCAAATGACTATAGCTCCTCCCTTACCCAGACACTCTTACTTCTATACGAACTCTTGCGAGTCCATGCCCAACAGCATCATCATGCTTCTCTCCTTTCAGCAAGGCAATAGGCCTCAGCCTTGTGCCCTGGCTGCCTCCAAGTATAGCACAAAGAGCTCATCTATCGGGGCAGGTCCCCCACATCCACCAGGCTCATTTCAAGCACCAGGCCTTTGCTCAGGCAAGTCTCGCATTTGTAATGTCCTCTCCCATGGACCACAATGAATGCAGCTATCAGGAAGCTGGGTTGAGGAATAGGGACTTTTTCCAATAGTGTGCTGAAGAAGAGGAGCTGGAAAGAAAGAGGATGTCTTTATAGTAAGCCACTGAGACAGCGATGGACCCACCAACCCTTTCAGGCGGGAGCCACTCTCCCCCATCTGGCACTGATAAAATGCCTAGGGACAAGAACTAGGTTGGGATAGAGAAGGACTCATCTGATTCTCCAACCAGTCCTGCATGTCCAGACCCAAAGAGGCAAATATCCCTTTCATCATTCATGAAACCATATCTTGCTTATTATGACAATTTAAAAAACTTCTCTGATTATTCCTTTGGGAATCCAATTTGTTTCCTTTGTAAAGAGGAAACAATTCTCTTCTCAGTTTGGGAGGTGGGGCATTCCATTTATCTTCGGGGGAAATCTGTTTCCTATTACGAATCACGTTCTGTAGGTCTATTTGCAAAGAATAAATCTCTGCACTTCATGTAGAAAAAAAATTCTCTTTTCACTGTTCTACAAAAATCCCTGAAAGGAGGCTCCTGCCCTCTTCTAGCACTTGTGACAAAGACTGGATTTCCAACCCTTGCTTTGAGAAAAGGGAACTTTGTACTCATTCTCTGAAAATCAGCAGTATCCCAGAATCATCTAGTATACCTGAGAGAAAGACTACCATGCAGTTATTTGTTCAGTCAGCATTTATGGATGAAGACTGAGGGTCAGAATCAAGAGAGATCCTGGGAAGGCATGGATTTAAAATAAATACCTAACCCTCCAAATCCCTGTGCTCTAAGACAGAGGTCAGCAAACTATGGCCCACAGGCCAAATCAAGCTCACTGCCTGTTTTTATATGGCCCATGAGCTAAGAATTGTTTTTATATTTTTAAATGGTTGAAAAATCAAAAGAAGAATAATATTTCATGACACATAAAAATATATGAAATTCAAATTTCAGTATCCATAAATACAGTTTTTCTGGAACACAGCCACAACTCTCATCCATTTATAGATTGTCTATGGCTGCTTTCGTGCTACACGGGCAGAGTTGAGTAGTTGCTATTGAGACTGTATGGTCCCCAGGGCCTAAATATGTACTATGTGGTCCTTTACAGAGAATGTTTGCTGACCCCTGAACTAGGAGTTTACATATCCCAGTAAGGTTAGAAAATAAGGAAATGTCAGTGTTATAACTCAATGTTTGTGTCTCCCCAAAATTCTTATGTTGAAGCCCTAACCCCCAGCATGATGATATTTGGAGGTGATGCCTTGGAAGGTAATTATGTTTAGATGTTATCATGAGGGTAGTGCTCCATGATGAGATGAGAGCCCTGTAGGAAGAGGAAGAGACATCAGAGTACTCTCTTTCGCATGTGAGAACACAGAGAGAAGGCAGCCATCTGCAAGCTGGGAAGACAGCTTTCATTAGAACTCAACCATGTTGGCACCTTGACCTCAGATTTCCAGCTTCCATGACTATGAGAAATAAATGTCTATTGTTTAAGCCACCAGTCTATGGTATTTTGTCATAGCATTCCGAGCTAAGACAGGCAGCACTACGATAACAAGAAGAATAAAAACCACAAATATTAACATGGAGGGTGATGCATAGTGGTTAAGTGTGGGCACCAGGGTCAGACTGAAGGTTAATCTATGCGTGGTTTACTTAGCATCACAATGCAGGAAGTTATTTAAATTCTCTGTGCCTCCACTTCCTTATCTGTAAAATGGGAGATAATCACAGTGTCTTCCTCCTTGGGTTGGGTTGAGAATTAATCTAGTTTATGAATATCAAGAGGACAAGATAATTCTAGCTCATAAATACTTAACATCTCTTTGCTCTTATTATCACCAGTACTGGTGCTTGCACAACTCCAGGGGATATTGTTCAAGAGTATACAGTGAGAAGCATCTAATATCACTGCTGAGGCATATAATATGCATACCCACCCAGGAGTTCAGCAGCATGGTGGCTCTGATCATAGCTAATATTACAATGATGCCTGCACAGAGTTTTGAGGAAAAAGGGGGAGCAGAAGCACCATTCCAGACAGACTAAGTAGTTGCCATGTATTTGTATTGCCGTGTCATCCACTCTTCCATTATGAAAAGAGATTCAAGAAGACAATATTAAATGAGCTGTGGGGGACTCCAGCCCAGACCCCCAACCTCTATGCCTGTCTTTCTCTCAGCCCATAGACCCCGCTCCGTCATCCCAGGGTAGATTTCCTATGCCCATTCCTTCGATTACACCTTGCTCCTGGTCCCCCTCCCCCCCCAACTCTCAGGCTGTGGGCTATTTTAAGCTCAAATTAAAGACTCCTCTTTCCTGAATGGTTGCAATTTCAGTCTGTGGTTTTTTTCACTCTGACGTGGCTTGGGGCCATGGTGTTGGGTGTGTGGGGCACTGCAAAGGGGTAAATTGTTTTAGGAAGGAGGCAAAGGGCTTTATAGAAACCATTTCACTGCAACACACTCACTGTGGAAAATACAAGCACATGGATGAACAAATAAAAACAGCAGTGGGAGTGTCCCATATATCTGGAGAATAATGCTAAAAATAGCATCAGGTCAGAAGCAAGTAAGCACTGGAAGCTATGCAGTGCTTCAAACCCCAGAGAAAGAGACTTGCCATTCCAAGTCCATAAGCCTAAGTCTGTGTTTCTCCATAAGCCTCTCGAAGGAAGGACCTTTGAGGCTCTGATATAGGCTTCTTGATCTATAGAAACCTTGCCATTGACTCTAACATCGTAGGGTAGAGGTCAGGAAACTAAGGCCACACGCAAAGCCTCCAGTGCTTTCCCCTAGGAGATGTGAATCCACAGTCCAGTGATCGGCAAATGAGCACAGTGCTGATGAAAGCAGGCAGCTAAGAAGAGGAAGACCAGAAGGAAACTGGGTGGGAACAGGGCAGAAGTCCACCAAGCTCTCCTAAGTCTAAGCTGGAGGAAACATGGACAAGAGTGCTCAGGATCCCATTCTGTTCCTTCCTCTGTCCCTTGCTTCTCATGTTCCTAAAGGGACAGAAAAGGAGAGATAAGCCTTCAAATCACACTTGGAGGGCAGAGTCACTATAATTTCTTCACTATCACACTTGCAGCCTGATCAGATACCTCCACATTGACCCACCACACCAGGTGAATTCCCAGTTTGGCCAGTTGCATTCTGGAAGCTTTCTCAGATGCTCAGTCAAGGTGGGCTCCCTAAGCAGCAACTGCAGATGGAGCTTGGCTTCAGAAGAGAACACCTCCAGGATCCTGAGTTCATTCTGGAATTTGGGTTTCTAGACCCTCTCATAGACATGAGGGAGCCTGCGGTCCTTTACTGAGAGTTCGCCCACACTAAGTGGTTAGAAGTGGGGGTCACATGGGCTCCCCACCAGTGAACCCACTGTACAGACCCTATTTTGTTTGCTTGGCAAAGAGGGTTTTTAAATAGTGACTTTTTGCTGGGCATGTGGTCCCCAGTTCACTGATGGACCCCATCAGCCTCCATCACTCCCTATATCTTCAGGGGCAGCCCAATTCACCCATTTATATTACCTGTCTGGCTCAGGTAGGTGATTTGATGTGATCCTAGACTTTATCATGACTAAATGCTTTCCCACTAGTGTAACCAAGTCTCATGAACCAGTCCTTGCTCCAGTGGCGAGCACACAGTGCCTTACCCAATGCAACTTCTCAAACAGTGGGCGGATTTGAATGTACTAATGTGATCGTGTCTCTTACACACAGCTCCTGAGACCACATGAGGAGAGAGAAGAGAAGGGACAAGAATAAAGAATTACTCACCCAACCATCTCTCTGGGATACTTGATGCTACAGGTCTACTGAACCACACCCCAAATGCTCAGGACAAATTGGTGGAGATGGCTATAGGGGAGCCAAATCTTGGCTCCAACAAAACTGAGAACAGCTGACACTCCTGAATACTCTGGTCCCTGAGGGCCTGGGCTGAGTGCACACTGGTAACCACCAGCCCTTTCCCCTTTTTCTTCTTGTCATGCTTAATTACACCAGGATTGTGCTGAGTCAAGCAACCTGCTAGGATGGGGGCCCAGGCATGACCTTTCCCATTGCTCTCAGCCAGTACATGGGTCTCAAGTAGCCGTGTGCATTTCCAGCAAGAAACCCAAGAATAAACACAGCCCTGATGCATGATGCCAAATACTAAGTCCCACACCTCAGCCCCTGGGAGGATGGCCCCTTTTGAACTGAGGGTGAACAAAAGGGCCTTGCAAAAGCCACACCACCTGCATTCAGCCTTGAAACAGAGCCTTCTCAGCCGTGGAATGTGGCAACCAGCGGTCAGCTGAAGGCAGCCAGAGGAGACAGAGGCAGGCCTGCTCAATGCTCTCAAGTACCCTCTGGCTTTGCCAAGTTTTTACCTAAGGCGTGACTTCTAATTCTGCACCCTTATGCTCATTCTGTGCCACTCAAGGGGTGCAGAGTTCTGCACTTCTCTACACATGTGTGCACCCATAATCATATACGTGCACAGCCCTCTACAAATGCTCAAGAGAAATTTATGCAGCAAAATGCTCTAGATCAGTGTTCCCATTCTTGGCTGCACATTAGAATCACCCAGGGAGCTATAAAAAACTTGCTTCCCAGGCCACACTGAGAACAATGAAATTAGAATCTCTAGGGGTAGATATCAGGCATCAGTATTATTTTAAAGTCCCCCAGGTGATTCCAATGTGTAGCTAGGATTAAGAATCATTGCTACCGGTGAACTGAAAACCCTGGAAAATTCCATCCACCAAACTATGCCTTGAGGATGAGCTCCCAAGCTGGAACTGGCCTCAAGATATCAGGGAAACCTGAGTTTTCTGGCTACAAAGCCACAAAGACTGATGATATTCATTCAATGGACACTACTGAGCTCCAACTATATACTGGGTCCTCTTCTGGGTATCTACAGATTGTCTCAAGAGCTATACTCCCAGAGTTCAAGTGGTTTACAAATTGGATCTTAGTGAGGTTGGTCTCTGAATCAACCAACCAACAAGCTAACATTTATTTAACACCCAGTGTGTTCAAGGCTGACTCTGCAAAAGGTCCTAAGAAGTGTAAGGTGAAATTCCTGACCCCCAAGAGTTTAAATCCTAAATGGCAAAGCCTAAGAATTTGTACATTGAAAAATAAAAAGACAACATGATATACAAAGGAGAAAGGAATATGCGATCAAACAATTCAAAATGACAGGGGCGCCTAGGTGGCTCAGTAGGTTACGCATCCGCCTCCGGCTCAGGTCATGATCCCAGAGTCCTGGGATCAAGCCCTATGTCAGGCTCCCAGCTCAGTGGGGAGTCTGCCTCTCCTTCTCCTTCTGCCCCTCCCCCCATGCTTGCTCGCTTTCTCTCTCTCTCTGGCTCTCTCAAATAAATAAATAAAATCTTTAAAAAAATAATTCAAAATGACAAATACATATCAAACAACTACTTTGTGCCAGGCACTGTGTAATGTTAGAAGAACAACAAAGATAGTATCCCTGTCCTCGAAATGCTTGGCCTAGAAGTGGTTCCCAAAGTGGGGTCCCCCAGCCAGGAGCATCAGCATCCTCTGGGAACTTATTAGAAATGCCCATTCTTCAGCCTCATCCCAACTGAATCAGAACCTTGGGAGGTGAGGCCCATCAATGTGTGTTTAAACAAGCCCTCCAGGTGATTCTGATGCTCCTCAAGTTTAGGAACCACTAGTTTAGAGGACTAGTTAATGCTACAGGCATTGAGAAAGGGAAGCCAGTTCCTTGGGTCAAGAGTTGATGAAAGGATTTGACTCCTAGCTCTGACATACTTCTTGGAACCTTAAGCAACTACTCAACCACCTTATAGTTTCTGTTTTGTCAACTGTAAAGTACTAATAAGTGGTAAGTGGTAATGACATCTATGATGTAGAGATATATTAGGAGAACCTAGGATAATGTGTAAAAGTCACCAGAACAGTGCCTGGGGCCTAGTAAGTACTCAATAAATGATCTCCAGCACTAATAGTCATGGTCCAAGGGAGCTGTTGAGCAAATGAATGTTGACAGAATGAATGAAAGAATGAAAAAATTAATGCATGATTGATGGGGACTTGGATTTGGCAAGCCTGGAAAAGCAACAACGAATGGGTACTTCATTCAATGGGCAAATGAGGTGATTTTCAAGATAAGACATGGGCTTCTAAGACTGAGCAGTCAAAACACATGACAGATGAGAGTGGCATCTTCTTGGCTCAGCTTGCAAAGCAATCCCAAGGAGGATTTTCCTGCTCACAGCAGCCAGTGTGTTGCCTATGTACCTGGGCTCTGAAGTCAAACTGTCTGGGCTCAAGTACTTGCTAGTTGAGTGGTCTTGGATGAGTCGTTTAACCTCATTAAGCCTCAGTTTTATCTTCTGAAAAATGGGTATAATAATAGTACCAACATTATAGAGTTGTGAGAATTGAACATGATAACTTGCATAAAACAATTAGCTTGCTGCTTTAAATATAATGAGTGATCTCTACATGTTAGCTCTTTGCATCATGGCATGCAACTGGGTGCTACTGTGACCTCTGCTATATTATGGCTGACTTGGATTTTCAAGCAGACCAGCATCGGTACACTCTAGCGCCAGATCCAAACAACACATGGCTGCTTGGTATCTTCATAATAGCTCCCAAGTACTGGGTGGCTGCTTACTTGCAGGTTGCGTGCAGGGGCTGCTCATGTCCAGGTGCTGTACATGTGAACCCTGAGACGTAGGTATCCTTGTGCCCATTTTACAGATGAGGAAACTAAAGTTTAGTGACTCATCAAAGTTATGCAACTATCAAGTGTCAAAGCCTGGATTCATATTTAGCCCTAGTTCCAAACCCCATGGTCTTGCTACTATCATGAAATCAGCTCCAGACTTCCTCCAGAGGCTGCCTAAGGACTTTTCCCCAAAAAGGGTCTACCCAGCAGCAGTGTCAGAGGGCCAGGCTCTTTCATGGTGTTGCTGTGTCCCACAACACATGAGAAGGGGATACAGCTTACAACTCTGAGTCTGAAAGAAGGAAGTCATAGATGGGCTGGGTACAGGATGGTGGACACTGCAGATCAGGTTCTTAGATTCCAAGACTGCTCCCTGCTTGCTAATAATGATTCAATGTGTATACCGCATGTCTGTGTGTATACATCGATCAAGAGGGAAAGGGTGTTGGGGGGTGGGGAGGCAATGACTCTCCTTCCCAATCCAAGAATGGTTATCTCAGCCTCTGTTCACAGAATAAGCACAATGAAATGTAACACAAGACTCGCATCAGCTTTTAGAAACCAGTTTCTTCTTCTAAAAGAAGCATTTGGCCCATGAAACAACACAGAAAGATGAATGCCTCTTCTCTCCTCCCAGTCTATCTCCTTAAATGCCAAATTGTGGTCTTTCTTCTTCCCCCTAGATAGCAGCTGTGACTCCACTGACAGCCAAGGAGATGTGGAGACCCACAATGCCTCTTCCTGAGGATTTGAACTCTGTCATGAATAAATGGAGAGAAGTACGGCTGGCCTCCTGCCTGCCCTTGAGAGCTTCTAAAGATTCCTGGAGTCTATTACCAACGTGGACTCCATCCTTCCACGCCCTTTGGTTCCACTGGTCCAGAAAGCTGTCTGAATGCTCTCAACCAGAACAAAGAGGACACAGCCCTTTGGAATTCTGAGTTTTTATAACAATTACTAACAATCCACTCTCCTTCAAATCTTATATTTACCTGCAATGGGCCATGTTACCTCTGACTGACCCCACCTGCCAAAAATATTACTGCGTTTTCGTATTTATTGTCTTTGTGTTTCACAGTTGCCATGGTAGTAAAATTTACACTCAACAGCCTCACTGCCATTTTCAACTACAAATGGAATTAGTCTGCTCCCAGTTTGGTTCAGCAAAAAAAAGGAATATGCATCCACTCTATACCAGGCCCTGTGCTAGGTATAAGGTCTGGGTGCTGAGATGAGTGAGAAAGAGATTTCTGTAAGATTTTGCTCTTTTACAAAAAAGACTTTTTGCTTCTCTTGTGATGAGATTCTTTTTATTATATTGTAGCAAAATATATATAGCATAAAATTTATAATTTTAACTATTTTTTAATTTAAATTCAATTAGCCAAGGTATAACTACATCATCAGTTTTTGATATAATGTTCAGTGATTCATTAGTTGAATATAATACCCAGTGCTCATCATATCATGGGGCCTCATTAATTCCGATCACCCAGTTACCCCACCACGCCACCCACCTCCCTTTCCTCAACCCTCAGTTTGTTTACTGGAGTCAAGAGTTTCTCATGGTTTGGCTCCCTCTCTGATTTCTTCCCATTCAGTTTTCCTTCCCTTCTCCTGTGGTCCTCTGTGCTATTTCTTATGTTCCACATACGAGTGAAACCATATGATAATTGTCTTTCTCTGATTGACTTATTTCACTTAGCATAGTATCCTCTAGTTCCAACCATGTCAATGTAAATGGTAGATATTCATCCTTTCTAATTTTAACTATTTTCAAGTACATAGTTCATTGGTATTAAGTACATTCACAATATTGTACAACCATAACCACTATCTATTTCTGGATCTTTTTCATCACCCCAAACAGAAACTCTATACCCACTAAGCATTAACTTCCTATTTCCCACCCCATCCCACTCCCAGACCCTGGTAACCTCTAATCTATTTTCTGTCTCTATGAACTTGCCTATTCTGGATATTTCATGTAAGTGACATCATGCAATATTGGTCCTTTTGTGTCTAGCTTATTTTGCTTAACATAATATTTTCAAGGTTCATCCTTGTTGTAACATGTGTCAGAATTCTCCATTCCTTTTGAAGGCTGAATAACATTCCACTGTATGTATATATTATGTTTGCTTATTCATTCACCTGTTGATGGACACCTTAGTTTTTTCTACCTTTCGGCTACTGTGAATAATGCTGCAGTGAGTAGTGGCATAAATATTTGTCTGAGTCCCCCCCCTTTCAATTCTTTTCAGTGTAAACTTAGTGGAATTGCAGGATCGTATAGTAATTCTGTGTTTAACTTTTTGAGGGACTGCCACACTGCTTTTCACAGAAATGATTTTACATTGTATTTTAATTTTTCGACATTCTCGCCAACACTTGTCATTTGCTGGGTTTTTGGGTCTTTTGTTGTTCTGATTATAACCATCATAGTAAGTGTGGTGTGGTTGTTTTCTGAAAGAGCAAGGTGAAGAGGTAAGAAATGGCTTGGTCACCAGAGTATCACAGGTGCATGTGGGTGCACTGAGTACAGCTTTGCCAAATGAATGAATGGGCTCTCCTGTTTACAGTACTGTATCACTCCTTTAGACCTGACATCCCATACAACTCCTTCCTGATTCTCCTGCTGACAGGATTTGAAACTTGCACAAGGAAGCACCACTCCGCAAAAGAGACCCAGGCAGCAACTGAGATCAAAGTATCTCAGGGCTTTAATTCAGGACCATCTGCACCATCTTTCTCCATTTGTTTTCACATCTAGGAATCAGTAAAACTTACTGCTTTAGAATCAAGGAAGCCCACTTGGTAGAAGCTCAAAAATAAAGAAGACTAAGCTATAGAGTATGGTGGTTAAGAAACCAAAGCTATGGGTCAAACAGACAGGCGTGAATTTCAGCTCTACTGTTTGTCACACGTGTGACTATGGGCAAACTATAAATCCTTTCTGTGCCTCAATTTGGCCCTAATCCTAGTCTTGTGAGGATTAAATGAAACAACAAGAAGCACTTAGCACAGTGCCTGACACAATGTGATGTTACTCTAGTATTAGTGCACAGACCCAAACTACTTCCCCGCCTCCACGTCAGCTACTTTCTCTAGTCTCCAAGAGCCCTGGGAAAGCAGAAGGGCTCTGGGATGAGGGCAGACTCAACAGTCTCCTAATGATCTTCCAGGCTGACTGGAAGGACTCAGAACACCCATCCAGATGCACAGCTGGGATTTGAGATGAGGACTCAGTCTTAATTCTTCATTTTGGAAAGTGTTTGGGGAGAAAGTGGGGCCATCACCATGTGGCTCTCCTGCAAAGACACAAAGCTCACACCCCAAGAGGTCAGAAGGAACTTTCATAAAACCTACAGATGAAACTTAAGTTGAGTAGAGTTTCCAAAGAGAAGACTGACTGACAAAAATTCAGTAAGAACAGCAGGGGGCTTTACCATGTGGACCCAAGGGAAAACACAGAAGAAACGAGCCATGAGGCTAGGCAGGGTGGTATTTCATGCTGGCAGCACCATAATTCTTAAGTGAGTGGAAGGCAACACATTCAGCTTGGCCTGACAGGAAGCTTTATGTTAAACTGAAGCATATTAAAAATATCAAAGTCCATGGAATGAAAAATAGCTCCTGAGCCTAATACTTGGCCTATAACTTAAGAGTTTTATTGGACATGGACACCCTCAAGCCAAAAGCCAAACCACTGGGGGTGAAAGAAGGACTATTCCATAGCAGGACCCTGCAGGTGTGTGAGGAGCCATGGCTGTAACTGGAAAAAAAACAACGGACCCTATTTCTTGAGCACTGTGCTAGGTGCTTTCCACACATGGTCTGACTGATGCGCTATAGCAACACCGTGTGTTTGGGATATTAGCCCCATTTTTTGGAGGTAGAAACTGAGGTTCAAAGTTAAGAACTTGCTGAAGGTGAGAGAAAGAAAAATTTCTGTGACTTATATATCATTTATTAGGATGAACTCTACAAAATTACTACTATTCAATTTTTTCTATTATCAAGAATGGCAAGTCCATAGGGTTCCACCTAATATAGCACATTATCTATTACTTATCTATTAATTATTTTATGTACAATAAATTGTATCACATATAAATGCCCTATTATATTGATTGTACAATGTCACCTATACATTTTATAATATATATATGAGGCAGAATGCTTAGTGGTTAAGGTGGATTCTTGACTCAGGCTGCATGGGAAACTTGACTCTGTCACTTACCAGCTATGGAACATTGAGTAGATAAGGTATCCTCTTAGTGCCTTTGTTCTTCATCTATAAAATGAGCTAATAATAGTACCAACCTCATAGAACTGTTGTAAAAAAGTAAGAAAACATAGCAATGTGCTAGAACAGTGCCTGGCACATATTACTTTAAGCAGTCATTGTGCATGCTTTTGTTCACTAATTCTTTGCAACAAGCCTTGGCAATGGTTAATGCCACCTTGGTTTCACCGTGGGAAGCCCAAGACTCGGAGATCTGCCCAGGATTATACATCAGGTGTTTCTGAGTCTCAAGCCTTGCTGTTCCTTAGAAGCTGCCAGCTTCCTCTGGTGGTCTCTCTGGGCTCTCACTGCCATTTGGTGAAATAAGAGGTTGAGCCAACTGATTCTGTGGTTCCTTCCAGCATCCTTGTGAAAGAGGGCTGTATCAAAGGAGCAACAGGAGCAGCAGAAATACAGGATCAAATGTGTTCGGTTCCACTGAACACAGTATCCTTAGCCCTGTGGCCAAAGCATTCTGTATTTAGAGTTCCAATTTTTTTTTCTTTTTCAGCTATTTCTTTCCAGAGTCCTCAGTACATTTCCTAATTAATCACTCCCACTTAATTTCCTAAGGCAATCACAGCCTCCCCGTAGGCAAGCAGCCTCATCTTAGGCAGAAGCACACATACCAGGTGGCCCCTCAGCTATGTGGGAGCGTGTGGAGCAGCCCCTGGACACAGACCAAAGAGTGGCACAGACACGGGGGAAACGTAGCTGGGGAGCTACACTCAGGGGACACTGTTCCTATGCTGGTGACATGCGGTTTCCTGGTGAGCAAAAAGGACAGTGAGATTCGGTTCTCCAAGGAAACCCTAAGATGTAGATCTGGCTGGAGCATCCCAGGATGCAGGCAGACTCTACCAACAGCTACTCTGTGATGGCAGAAAAGGCTATGCTGGCGAGGTAGGAGGCTCAGATTTCTCTCCCTAGCTTATTTGCTGTGTGAATTTGGACAAGAGCTTTCCTTTTGTTGAGCTTCAGTTTTCCCAGCTTTAAAATGGGAACAGTAATATATACAACACAGTGTAGATGTAAGGAAGGAAGCCACAAATACAAGAACCTAGAGAAACCAGGCAGATGATTTCAAGGAGGGAAGTTGGGCTAAGCCAAAGGAAAATAACATGTGCCAAATGGCATCTAACGTACAGTTGGAGTTACAACAAAGAATGGTGGGGAGTGTGGTGCAATGGAGACATGCCTCATGAAAAAGCCAGCCAATTACCGCCATTGAGCCAAGCTGACCCCCCCTGTTGCCACGTATACCAATTTCTAAAAAAGAAGCTAGAGGTAGATCTTTCTATGAATTCACCCAATCTTAAAATGTTGGCAAGAAACTGACACTAAAAAGACCAATTATATGAGCCAATGCCACGTGAGCCAAGTACAACACACTGGAAAGCTTGATTTGGCCTACTGGCCACTGTTGGTGAACTCTGTCAATGTAACTATTAATTGAGACAATGTAATATATAAAGCACTTAGCCATGTGCATAACACATAATAAACACTCAATAAATGGTAGCCAGTGGTTATTATTATTACTATTAACTTTTCTGTAACTCAGAACGCCCATCTGTAACAATGGATGTACGGATTCCTGATAGCTGTCTGGCTCACTGGCATTTGAGAAAATCTGTGAGGGCACTACAGAGATTAACCACTGTGCATTCACAACATTTATGCTGCTTTGTTAATTTAAACCCACTTCACTGTGACTGGGCTAGAGGAGTGGTTCTCAACCAGAAAGGGTTTTGTCCCCCAAGGGACATTTGGCAATGTCTGGAGACATCTTTTGGTTGTCAGACTAGGGAGGGGCTGAGACTGGAGTCTAGTGGGTAGAGGTCAGGGATGCTGCTAAATATCTAAAGATGAACAGGACAATTCCCCACAACCAAAAAATGCCGAGCCTCAAATATCAATAGTACTTAGGTAGACAAACCCTGGGCTAAGATGAAGGTTTCCCTTTGCACCCTCTCTATAGAAAGCACTTTATAAAGATAGAGGTTTGGATAGGTTCCTACATGGTAAGATATGGGAGAGGCTGTGGGGTAGAAGGAGAAGGGAGATGGCAGATGGGAGAAATAAGATCTATAATTATCTTCTCTAAGAGGCTCAAGGCCCTGCTTTCACTCTGCTTCCTATAGAATCTTTTCATCAGTGTCTTAACAACTGTCACATCAACATATTTCCTTGAAAAATTCTGTTGAAGCTGCACCCATTGGAAAATGGGCTCTGGGGAAACTGAGGACTTGAGAAATGAACTGCCTGAGCCAAGGTCACTCAGCAAGTTGCAAGACAGATCTAGCAGATCTCTTGGGTCCTGGTCCAGATCCCTCAGGAAGACATCACTCTATTTTGTTGTTGCCATGGTAATTATAAATCAATTTCATCTCTCATTAAAGCAGTTACTCCACAGAATGCTTTCACAAAGCATTGTTGAACTTGTCCTAGCTATTTCATGGATGTGATGGTAATCACATTTTTGTATATTCTATAATTCTGGCTACATCTATCATTGGCCTTCACCTCAAATGGTATAAATGAGCAGGGTTATATTGCACCGTGCTTGTCATGCATGGCTCTGACTACTCCAAACAAAGAAAACTGTGCTAGAAGCAAAGGCAAGTGATTCTGGTTCACCTTTAAAAAGGAAAGGAAAGGAGAATGACTTTTATCAATCTCTCCATTACACTAAGGGTTTTACATAACTTATATCATTTAATCTTCTCTATAATTTGAAGACTTTCTTTAGGTCAATTTTCTCAAAAGCTGCTGCACATTAGAAATACCTGGGAGCTTTATAAAATCACAACACCCAGGAAAGCACCCCAAAATCATTCAACAGAATGTCTGGGGATGGAACCCAGGCATTGGTAATTTTAAAATCTCCCCAGGTGATTTTAAGGCACAGTCAAGTTTGGGAATCAAGGTTTTCAGGACTCATTTTCCTTATTTTGCAATGCTGCTGACATCCTAAGAGAAAAATGAACTTGCCTAAGGGTAGCCAGCTGGTGAATGGTAAAACTGTGATTCAAAGCCGGGTCTGCCTTTCTCCAAATGCCAGTCACAATCTTTTTCATTATGCCACTTTCTTCCCAGAAGTTTGTTGTCTGTGGCTTTCTCAGAGTTATCTGGTGGCAAGTTTATAAACTTGAGCAAAAGGGAATTCCCTAGAAGGCTATCAGGAATTTCTGGACTCAAAGGGATTCTTAAGAACAGGTCTGGGGAGAAGGAAATCAGGCACTTCTGGTCGTTGCATAAGTGCTTAGCTGAAATGGCAAGCCATCATGTCCAATCTCTTTGTCCCTTTGGTCAAGATTCCATTTCCAGGGAGGAAACACCCGATGGACCTGACTTTGGGGCATGAGCTCATCTACTGACCAGGGTAGGGCAAGGCCCCTGATGACAAACCCGCCCAACTGTATCCTGTGGGTGCAGATGATACTTGGCTAGGAAGGAAGACTAAATCCTCAGCAGCCAAACACAGCACGTCTATCACGATGGAGGAAGTGCAAGACTTGGAAAAGCGGGAAGACCTAAGTCTCACAGGTGCACTATGATCCTCAAGTAGAACTTAGCAGAAGACCAGGAGCCCATGAAATAGTCATTCAGAAGAAATACACCACCTGGGGAGGTGGCCATGCTTGGCCTCAAAATCATTTGCAAAATATTGTGAGCTTGTGTATTTTTCTAAAGGACAAGGACAATTTATTTTATCAGCTTATCTAGACTTGTTTAAAAAAAAGGCTAAGGTTGGGGCTCTTGGGAGATCTTCAGGAAGAAAGGGAGGAGCTCCTGGTCAATGGCTCCTAACACAGCCTCAGCCCCCAGGAACTACCTGGAAAAAATGAAACTGGGTGTCCTGGTTGGCACCAGACAAAACTGGTACAGTTTAACATATTTGAACTAGGAAAACAACGCTTTTTTAAAAGACCACAACAAAAACGACACAAAGAGCTTGCATGTTGCCTGTAGTTACATGGCAGTAGAGGAGAAGATAGACCCAAAGAGGAAAGGACACACGTGGATGTCTGAGCAAAATGGTTGTAACTCAAGGAAGCCAGGGGGTGTTCTGGGGTCAATAGGGACAATTAAAACTCAACTTCACCTGTCTTCAAAAAGAACCCTGTCCCAAGCAGCTGGCCTGCACCCGTGAGCTCCTTGCCAAAGGGCCAGTTCTCCATCCATCAATAGATCTTCCCAGATCTAGGCATCCACAGATCCCCAGCATGCATGGACTTGTGAAATGAGTCTATTATGAATTATGAGCATTAAATAAATCATTGTTCAATGTATCAATTCACGGATGAGTCAATATACGAAAAAAGAATAGCAATTTTAACTGTGGCTGTTCAACGTACAGGTGCTAGGCATTAAGTCCCTACTATGTGTTAGGGACTGAGCTAGAAGCCTTACACAATGTATTAATCATCCTTACAATAAACCTAAAATGTATATACTATTATATCCATTTTACCCATCAAAGAGATGAAAGGACTTCTCTGTAGTCACAGAGTAAGCGATGGGATTTGAAACCTGTCTGTCACCTTGAGCATCTGTGGGCTTGCCACAGTATCACAATGCTTCACGATGTCCACTAGCATCAACTGTGTGTTGGCCATTCTGCATATATTATCCCTAATTCTTCCAACAATCCTTGAGGTAGGTATTAGTGTCTCCATGGTGTGAGGGTGGGGGGTTGGGGGAGAAAGTTGAGTCTAGAAAGACGACTAATTTTCCAAAGTGCTCATTTTTGAACACAGATTTTTGAATCCAACTCTCTTTGGTTCAGGTTCCACTAAACCTCCTGCCTACTCAAATCAATTTACTTTTTAAAAATGTGTTGACTTAGTCTTATGTTCACAAGCCTTGTACTAAGCCCCTGTAGAGAAATGTATAGCTTCTGCCCTCAAGAAGCTTTTTATCAGTTAAGAGATCAGTTACACAGTATAGAAAACAACAGAATTATATGGCTGTAGAGGCTTTAAAACACGGCCGTAATGGCTGCAAATTCTTTGGGACTTCTTTTGAGAGGTGATCCTCACCCTTGAATCTGGGCTAACTTGTGCTGCTTAGAACAATAAAATACAACAGAAGGGACACTTTGCTACTTCTAAGCCTAGTTCCTAAAATGTCATGCAACCTGTTGTTTAGTGGCACATTGTTTTTGGAGCTCTGAGCTTCCATGTAAGAAGTTAGAAAACTTTAAGGCCACGTGCTGCAAGCAAGCTCAGGCCACATAAAGAGGTCACGTGTAGGGGCTCTGGTCAACAATCCCAGCCAAGGCCAGCCTTCAAGTCAACCCAGCCTATTTGCCAGATGTGTGAGTGAACAGCCTGCAGATGATTCTAGCACCCAGCCATTCAAGCCCTCCCCCAGTCATTCCCACACTGTATAGCTGATGCCTCAGACGTTAAGAAGCAGAGACAAGCCATCCCATCTGAGCTATGTCCCAAATCCTGACTCAAAGAAGCATAGGGCAACAAGCAATGAAATGGGTGTTGCTTTACAACCCTAAGTTTTGGGGTGGTTTGTTAAGCAGCAATAAGTAATCAGGAGAATGGCTTTTTGAGTGGTTATTTAGGGTTAGGCACTGTCTTCTAAGCTTGACATATGTTACCTCATTTGAACCTGCCAGCAACCCAATGAAGCAGCTTACTATTAAAGAACATGCCCAAGATTATCTAGTTAGCTATGGCATTCGAGCCCAGGTCACGACAACTCCAGTATTAAGAACTCTACACCACTCTGCTATAGAGGAAAGGAAATTATGTCTGCACGTGAAGTCTACAAGCCCAAAGCCAATCAGTTTTAAGAAACACCAACTGCTATTTTTGAAACTAAACATCTTTTTCTTTCTTAATTTCAGAAGGCTAACTGTGGAGCTGAGCTAATTATTTGAGCCTTAATCAAGGACCAGCCACTCCCTGAAGCAGCTGTCCTGGCCATTCTATTGCCTCTAGAAAGTCCCTTGGGTTGGTTGGATATTGGCTCAGGTCTAAACCTCAATTCCCAGCCCCCAGAAGTGAGGATGTATAGGGCTGAAAGGATCCTTGGAGATCATCCAGCCTATTCCCTTCATCCCCTTTAAAGATGAGGAAACTGAGGCCCAGAAAGGTCAAGTGACTTGTCCGAGGTCACACGGTGTGTCAGAGGTATAGCCAGGTCTCCAAGTTCCCATGCAAGCATTCTTTCCACTACACCATGCTGCAGTTGCTAAAAATTCCCCAGAGCTGCCTCCCTCAGCTCTCCTCTTGACAAAGCTGTTTTCCCCCCCACACAACTACACACAGTCACATTTGGCAAGAGGTGCTATCATCCCCGCTCTGCTCGTGAAATGCTGTTTTGCAATGGGGCCTCTTTGTTCGTTAGCAACACAGACAAAGAAAACTGTAGTGCAGTCTTCTCAGAAGGAGATGTTTCTTGTTTTAAAGACGGGAAGAGAGCTTCCTGGCTGAATATGGCTTGAATCAGCATGCAGCTCCAGTTGGGAAAGAACACAGAGGAAATGTAGGTCTTTGCAAAATTTCTAGAACATACAAGGTGGGCACATGGCAAGAGGAAGCTTATGGGAAATGTTTCAGAAAGTATTAAAATCTACGCCTAAACAGAGTAAACAGAGCAGATTGGTTACCATCTTGTGGTATGAAGTAATTAGAAGGGGGGCCACTAGACTCATTAAAAACTCCCATGAAGTAATTGGCCTTCCCATTTTGGATTCCTGCTCCAGACCTGGTTCCCAGCATTCCTTCCCTTGCAGTTTTCCTATCTGAGGTCTTCCCTTTCTAGACTCTAAACAAGCTACCTAGGTGCTTAGGGTCTCGAGGATATAACCTGCTATCCCAAGTCACCCATTTTGTACTTCTCCCCTCTGGCTCCACATTATTCCTTGTTTTTTGTTCTGTTTTGTTTTTGTTTTTTGTACTAGATTTGGTTCCTCTTCTGTCTCCCTAGCTTCCCAGATTGGCAGAGACTTCCTAAGGCTGAGAGATCTTTACTCAGGACCAATGCTGTGAGCAAGGCTGAAATGAGAGGAGGGAAACTTCTCAGGAGGGCAGCTCTCACCACAAAGCTGAGGTCGCCTCCTATGACTTCTCTAAGACACTTATCTGTGCAGGTGGGTTGGATCAGTGGGGAAGGGGTAGACCAGATGATCTCCAGAGATACCTCAAAAGCCTAAATATCTCTTGGTTAGGGAAAGAAATGGGGGGGGGGGGGGAGAGGGACAGAACTGAGTTCCATGGCAGAAATCCAGGACTTTTCAGCTGGCAGCAGATGGAAAGAAAACTGCCAGCTTCTAGTAGGAGGAGATGGGGTGCACACATTTCTTAGGGCTATTGCAAGCCACAGGTCTTCCATTGCAAAGGTTCAGGTGAATGCTGCCTGAGAACCACCCTCCTGTACACATACACATCACGAGGTCCCAGGCACAAGATGGGATCTCCAACAAGAAATTGGGCCAAATCAAAGTTCTCGGACCCTTCCCCTCAAAGCTGAGTCTTGCACATAGCCCACCCCACTCGCAGGCAAACACCTGCACAAAGAGCACATTTCAGTGCAAAGCCCCCTGGTTCATTTTCCCCTGGGAAAATCCCTACCTGCTTGTTAAACCCAAGAGAGAAGAAAGGGAATTAACAGTGTCCAGTGGTCCAGTTACAGCCGCAAGCGCCTGGGAGGGGAAGCTGGCTGCCCAGAGGAGGCCCTGTATCTCCTCATGGCCTGAAATGCTGCTGCGCTCTGTGTCAGTGTTTATGAAATGCTTCTCAAATAAGGTCAGTGTTCTACACAGAGTTGGGGCTCTAATAAAATGCAGAACTTGTGCTGTTTGCCAGCTAGCTGCAGAGGCATACTTGAATGCTTTCTTGGATACAATTGTTCTCAGATTAATATTTTCCCCATGAGTTTTTTTAATTCTACTTGTACTATTTTTTTTTACGACATGTGAGTTTTTCTGCATATTTGTATCCACCAAAAGGAATGAGTGGGACTTGCTTTCATCAGTGGTTCCTGAGGGCTTGGTGTCGCCTCCCTTATTATTCTAGCATTTCCCGCCCCATCCCATCCTCTCTGAACCTAGCATGGTGGCCTTTGCCTTGTCAGTCATTTGGTGGGAAGCAACAGCCCAGACTGCATTCCATATTATTTTGAGCTATTCTAGTTATGAGGACATTTTGCTTGCTTTATTCATCATTGTTCCTGGCACATAGTAGGCACTCAATAAAGAGCTCCTTTAAACATCTCCATCCTTCATACAGCCCCCTATGTGGTTCTACTTTCTAGGAAACTGCCATTTCTTAATTACTCAGTTAGGCAAAAAGTCCTCTAAACTTCCCCTGGTTGGGTGGCTGACTTGGCTGGTGAGGCACTTTATTTGCATTTGTAAAAGATGCACCTTAAGAAGTGAAAAGGAAAACCTAGCAAGAGTCTGAAGGCATGGGTGACTTTGAACTCACTGAGTTTCCTCTTCTGAAAATGCACCCTGATCATCTTTCAGATACAGGATTTAGTGGTTAAAATCAGATATTGTGGGTGGACTCATTAAAGTATTCACAGAGCACCAAATTTAGGAGGCATCTGCAGACATTTGATCTCCTATAAAACTTGCATCAGCCCCATGGGAGAAGGGTTAGTCCTACCATTCTAAAGGTTACAGATGAGAAAACTGAGACTCAGAAGATACTTGTACAAGGTCCCACAGTTAAAAGAAAAAGGGGGGTGGTGGTGATGGAAACCAGGATTTGGCCTCGGTCTTTTTACTCATTTAAGGTTACATCAAATTGTTCTCCCCATTGGTTTCTCATTAATATCAGTTAGAAACCCCATATATATCACATGCCCTCCTTCATGCCCATTACCCAGGAGCATTGGGTGGTATGTGCAACTGATGAATTATTGAACACTACACCTGAAACTAATGATGTACTGTATGTTGGCTAATTGAATTTAAATTAAAAAAAGAAAAAAAAAAAAAACCCCATATATAAAACACTTATCTACTTACATTCTAGAGCTGGGCAGAGATGGAGAGGAGAATAAAGAATATCAGCAAAGTGCTAGATAGGCCAGAAACTTCTGCACCACATTTCTGAACAGGACATCTCTTCAATGAAATCATCATTGTTGAGCTTTTCAATTGCAGAAAAATCTGCTCTATTCTCTGTTTGGGTTGCAGGGTACTCAGCAGCACGTTGTAAGTAACTTATCATGCACCAAGTCCAGCCCTGCAGCATCTCTGCACTTCACCCTGGGCATCATAAAAGGCTTCAGGTAGCCATGAAAAGGAAGTCTGAGGTTGTTTCCAGGACACAACCACAAGCTGGGAGTCTCCAGTCTCCAGTGAAGGTCCAGGTCACGAAGAACCTCCTGAAATCCAATTCCAGGACCCAAGGGTTAGGTGGTGAATGTCCGAATTCCGTGCTGAGGCTATGGAGAGCTACCTGGAGGGTAGGGGAGTGTGAGAAGGCAAGAAGCCAAGCTGGAAGTGTCAAGGCAGGGGCCAGGAGCAGCTCAAGTTCAAGGAGAGATGCACAAAATGCACAGGTCCATGGTTAAGCCCACATACCTCAGATTAGAAGAGGACCATGGACTCCACACCTTGTAGACCAGCCTGAGTCAGGGCATACACTAATTCTAGAGTCCAAGGGAGCAAGGAGTGGGTATGCCAGGTAGCAGACAGGAACTACAGGAACTAGGGAGGCCGAAAAACTCAAAGAGGGAGTCAAGGTGGGTGGTTAAATGTGCTGGCTGAATTTCAGGAACCACAATCCACACCACTGCCAAAGTGCTGAATGAAACAGGGATCGAGAATCCAGACTGGCATTTTGGACAAGAGGAGTCTGAGCCCACACAAGCAGTGATAAGGTTGTGAAAAGTGGAGTCATATTTACTCCAGCCGGGATGCATCTTATATATGTCCTGTTCTACCAGGACCCGGTGTCAGGGTCAGGGATCCCAGAGATCATGGCTGAGGGAAGTCAAGTGGTACATCTTAACTGGAAAGAAAGGCAATCCCTGCAAAAATGTCAGCAAATACTTGTGGGGGGAAAATACTGGTCAAGAAGCCTTGTCAGAATTCTTCTTAGAGGGTTTATCCCTTCAAATCCAAAATAAAAATATTAGCCACATAACCATGGTGATACTTTTCCTTGACCTCATGGATTCTTCTCTAAACACCCTTGTTAGATGAAACATCTTCAAGTACAGTTTCTATTCATTTTAAATTGGGCTCAGGCTCTCTTTTGTTCAATGTAACCACGAACTTCTGCAGATCTGTACCACGTTTCCATTACTCCCTGTGGGAACCCTATTCATCCTTCAAGCTCTAGTCTGAACGCTGCCTGCTTCCCCAAACTGGACAGGATGGCTCTACCACCAACTATCCAGGACACAGCACTGGCCTTCCTCTCAGGATGCCTTGCATCAAACAGGTGCTCACTGTTTCAACTGGGACTCAGTTTTTTTTTTTTTTTCCCCTTCTTTCCTCCTTCTTATTTGAGAATCGGGTTTGGAAGACAAGAAGGGGGGCTGACTTGGAAGGCTTGTGGAGGAATGGCATGATCAGTGGGTGGGGCACAGGCCTGAGACCAGTCTGCCCAAATGAGCCCTGACTCTACTGCTCCAACCTGGGAAAGTTACTTCACCTCTCTTAGCTTTCTTATCTGTAAACTGAGGACAGCATGACTTTCTGCCTTGCATGATTGTTAAGTTAAGCGAGAGAACGTGTGTAAAGGAAGTGTGAGAGCAGTGCCAGGCACAATGAGGGGCTTAATGAACAGCAGCTGCTGTGGCGACAGTGACTGTTGTCGTCATTATCATTGTTGTTTGGAAATTTGGGGAGAGCCCGTGCACCTCCATGCTTCCTTCCCCATCACATCCATTCCCAGCCCTACTCAAGCAAATGTGCTCTGGGCCAATGGGCACCCAAGACGTTAAAGGAAATCACTTTGCAAGAGTGAGGCTTCTCAGAGGAGCTCTGCTGCTGCCAGAAGGGCCCAGAAGGCTACAATACTTTATAGGAGAGGACATGCACACGCACATACACACAGATATACACATCACAATATACACATCACGTCACATCCCATCCTGTGCTGGTGGGGCTCTGGCACCAGCCCAATAGGACAAGGATGAAGCTCAAGTCATAAAGGGAAGTGCAATGAGAAACCAAGACTTTAGAAAACATTCAACAAACAGAGGAATTAAGCATTAATAGGAAATCATTCCAGAGAAAATATGAACAACAGAACCCCAGGGAAAGAAGATGCTACAGGCCAACAAGACCTCAACATTTCTATCCATCCCAGCCAGAAAGAACTGGACAATATATTCATGTCATCCACACCCCAGCCATTGAAAGACTTTAAACAAGCAGAGAGGACTCTGCTGATTATATTGACAACCTGGATAAAGACCCATAGGGCAAGCTCAGGAACCCTGCAGAGGGAATGGGGGGAGGAGTGGTAACACGCTAGATGAGTGAATCAAAATAGAAAATGTTGCTGAAAAGCTGATGAAATTAAACTATAAAATTCAATTAGGATAATGCAAAGTGTTGCACTTAGACTCCAAAAAGTCAACTGCACAAATCTGGGATGGAGAAAATAGGATCAACAGCAGGGAGGGCTGGGAGACACTGGGGATGCAATGAACAGCCGGGTGGAAATGAGCCAACCCAGGGGTGTGGCTGTCAGAAGTGAAAATGCCCCTTCAGGATGTTGATAGAAGTCAAGATAGCAAGGGAGTGGAAGGATTCTAACTAAGACAAGCAAAGAAGACTGGAACCTATTTGGAGGAAGATAAGTAGGAATGGGAAGAGGGCCTGTCTCAGAGTCTAACACACACAGAATAGTTGAGGCAATTATAAAAATTTATGGAAGAAAGAAGAAGACTAAGATAAGTGGGTAGTGAGAAACACGACAGCAGTAACATTTTTGAAATCCTACCATTTGGAAGGATTATATTTGCTCTGTGTAACAATAGTCAGGGGGAGATAAGTTCAACCCCCAGGCAAAGAAAATTTTCTTGTTAAAACTGTTTTCTAAAATGGAATAAATTGCTTTAGAAAGAACTGAGTTCCTCCCCATTAGAAGTAATCCAGCAAAGGAGAATGGCCACTCTCTCCAAAATTATGTTGGTGGAAGATCAATCTGCACATGGTTAGAACCTGAACTAGAGGAACCCTTTCAACCCTGACAATCTATCTTGTTTCAATCAGGCTTTGTCTTAAGCTTGCTCTGGAAGGACGGCTATAGTCAGTAAGAATTATGAAGATAACCATACTAAGAATACTTATGGAGGATGCGCTGTGATCCAGGCAGTCCATGTGAGTAAATTCAATACTCCCAGCATCCTATGAAGGGGGTAGTTTTATTATTCCCACTTCACAAATGAGAACACTGAGGTAACCCAGCTGGTAAGCGGAGAAACCAGGAGCAGCCCCGTCTGGTTCTGATGTCTATGCCTTTACCCAAAGGTCATGACTTTTCCCACCTCCCTATCCACTCACAATTGAGGACGTTTAATTACACACTCCTGATGAATGTTTCCCAGGGAATGGTGTATCAAATATAGTGCTGGCCACAGAACTACAAAGACCACAGTGAGTGGGAAGGAAAGGACAGCCTTAGGCAGACCAGCAATAGCAGTACTTATAAAACATAATCCACGTCTTCCGAACAGAAAAGCAGAAGATTCCCATTATGAGCGCTTCCCACCTGGGCAAGGCTGATTTAAATTTAAGGCTGGAGAATGATAAATAATGGAGAGCTTTGAAAACTCAACACCGTGCACCCTAGCAGGGGACCCGTTGCATCTATCTTATCTGGAAGTAGTAATGGTCCAGCAAAGTTCTCTGGAAAAGCCTCCATGCCTCTTTTTTTCCTTTTCAGCTGTTCGAAAAAGGGTTAAGACCACCTTACATAATGAGGGTGGAGCATACTAGTAAATACAGCTGTTTCAAGTAAAAGCAGTAACAGAGGCAGACACGGGAAATCAGGAAAAGGTATTTAGGGAAAGACAGAAGGAATGAGCATTGAAAAAAAAAAGTCAGGGCCAAAAATTACCCCATGAAAATCCAACCCCCCAAAATAAATAAATAAAATGCATTCCTTATTTAAATATACCACAAAGCAGCACGCCCATGGAAAAGACATAAACCACTTCAACCGTAATCCCCTTTTTATGGAACGGAGGCCAACCTGGGCTTAGCTGGAGAGGAGAGGGAGGGGAGCAGGCACGAGCTGTGCTGAGCACAGTGTACGTGCAGGCGAGGCGCTTGCCTTGATGGGGCACATTTAGAGTGGGCATCTCAAACTTTCCAGCTGGATGGGGCCTGAGATGAAGAAATAGAAGAAATAGTCATGGTCACCACTATTAATAGTTGGTGGAGACCTAAGTGCCAGGTACTGTGTTAAGCACTTCCCGTTCTTTATTTTATCTGATTCTCCCCAAGAGGAACATTTATGACGCACACTTTACAGGTAAAGAGTAGTAGCTGGAGAATCAAAGTGCCGGGCACTCTGCTGAGTGCATTACATGGTTTGTCCGGGGCCACATTCACAGCATGCCCACAGGACCAGTGTGATTATCATCCCTGTATTACAGCTGTGGAAATACAGTATAAAGGGATTAAATGGACTACAGCCCAGAGGAGTGGAGTAATTCGCCCATGGTGCAACAGCAAATTTGTAACAGAGCCAGAATTCAAACCAGAGCCGTCTATCTGCAGAGCCCGCAGCCTGAACTAGTAGGCATGGGGTTCTGAAGCCTTGCCACAGCCCACCTAGTCCGTGCAAAAGATCCAATGGCTCTCAGATCTACCATTCTCACTTTCCAGGTAAGGAAGAACTCAGTGACAACAAACAGAACTGGAGAGAAACAAAATAACAATCAGAATGCAAAAAATGCAGAAATATACAAGACCCAGATGATGGGCAAAAGCGAAACTTAATAATGACCCTACAAATACATCAATTAATACAAGAAGAGCAGCAATCAAAAACCACAGAGAGCACAGGATGATGCTGATGAGTTCCTGATTAGAAAGGCCTACAGTTTAAGTGTGGGAGACTTCTAGCTCTTTTCATGGGCATGTGCACAGTAGGAGTTTTGCAAGGTTGCTAAGCAATGCTTGGCAACCAGACTCCAGAGTGGATCACTCATTAGGAGTCCTTAGTAACTCTAGTGAGGCAATAATTTTAGTTCATGAAAACCAAATTTTAGAAAACCTCAATAACTCACGTAATAGGTTACTAGTAAGTCGCCCTTGGCCATACATAAAAAATGCAAAACCATAATCCCCCATCTTTCACTTATAAGAACTAACAAAAAACTTGTATTTTTCAGACTTACTCATTTAGTCAACACATACTAGTTCAAAACCTACTATGTGCCAGGCACTGGGGGAGAGGACCATACAGGGAAAACTATCAGGACTACACTAGAATTCTGCTTTCAGGAAAAGGAGGCCCAGCAAGGCAAAGCAATCTATCCAGATGCACAGCACACTGGAGGCAGGTGAGCCTAACTGCTCACGTCCAACCCACAGGTTCCCCCGGAGAGCACTGCGCTTCTCTGAGAGGCCACATCACCATGGGTGGCTCGGAGAGGCCTCGCCATTCACCAAACTGCCCCTCATCTGCTGAGCTGGCTCCGAAGCTAGTAGTACCAGGATGCAGGGCTTGGCCGTGGAGCATCTTGGAAAGTCTCCCACTTGACCTGGAGACCTCTGCGGTCAAGTGAGGGAAAGCCTGTGACATGGTGTCGGTTTTTATTGGACCCAACCACCGGCGAAGCTTGCCATCATCTGGAGTGATGGAGAAAATTAAGTTACCACATTCTCACGTTTCAGCCTTTCGCCCGTTTTCCTTCGCAAACAGGAAATGTTTATTTAAATACAGCAGTCTCCAGCATGTTCCAGAGCCAAGTGAAAAACCAAAGATGTCCACTCTTGCCCCACTCCGCTGTTCAGGCCACCACCTCCCCGTGGGTGAGAAGTAGGCCTCTGCCTGCCTTTAGGCAGCGTGGGGAGAAGGGGCCCCTTGTGAGAGTTCGTTTTCATCTGTCCGCTCTTTTTCCAGGCTGAGATTGTGGTTGGAGAAGAATTACATCTGTGGGCTCCTTTTGTACTCAGAAGGGTAAATGCGACATCTGTTTACTCTGTGCTCCATGGTAAATGTTTTGTTTCAGGCACCACCATTCACTTCCTCTCCTCATGTCCTCTATCTTTGCTGCATGGATAATAAATTACACTGAATTCTCCCCTGCGTTTATTTAGCTTTCTTGTGGGTATCACCTCCTCATTGAGGGGAAAAAAGAAACTGTCAGTAGTTTATAAATGACAGAGAGTTTCTCTTTCCGTGTAATGTGCTGACATTATGGAGAAGAAGCTGCAACACAGACCCCCAACTCTGATATCAGCTTAATTATGAATAATATAACAAGCCCCATTCCAGGCCTAAAGCAAAGTCCAAATGGTGACCACATTATCCCCATGCAGATTTTCCTTAAAGAGTGCATGAGCAGATGAGGCCTCAGATGTCAAAAACCCCCAGAGAAACAATGACACACATACACACATACATACACACGCACATGCACGCACGTATGCGCGCACACATACTCCTACAGAAAAGCCTCTCTGGGAGATCAAGCAGCAGGAATGGAAAAGGGAGAAAATGCTTCTCCTTTGTTATAAAACACAACATAAACATTAGAGATCAGGAAACTGGATTTTAGGAAGGTCCCGAGCATGTGGTGCCAATGCCGACAGACCGTATACCCTGTGGAGAAACGAGTCCTGGGGAGTTTCAAAGCCTCACTAAAGGAAGTTTCCTTCTTCTATCCTCTGCTTCCATTCTTTAAGTTGAATTGTTGGTTTTCTTCTGTATATGCAATGATTTTATATACAGTTACTGGAATGCAGTAGAGGTTCAAGTAATGTTTGTTGAATGAATGAAGAAAGGAATGAATGAGAAATTCCTCCCTAAAAAAAAATCTATTCCATAGCTTAGAAATGCCAAACACCCCCCAAGAGTTTGCAGAACTCAAATGTTCCGTCTGAGTTGACTGACAGAGGATGAGAGGTGGTGAAGGACTGTTGGTGGGCTCCTCCTCACCCCTGCAGCACTCCTGACCAAGCTTTCTTCTAAAGGTTTTCCCCTCTCCCAGGGGAGGAAGAAGACCAGAATGAGGAGCCAGCCTTGGCAGCTGCGTCACCCCACGCACCCCAGCCAAAGGGGCACCAGTGACTGGAACCAAGGCAGATGAGACTCAGCTATTCCAAAGTACTTCCCACTCTGCCAATGCCTGCGAACGACCATGACAGCAGCAGGGCACTGTGGGAATGCCCAGGACTCAGTCTCCACCCAGTTTCTCCAGTTGTAGAGCAGATGGGTAGCTCCAAGCTGCCTGGGTCTCCTGGGGAAGGTGGGTGGGTGGCATATTGGCTGCAGTGCTGTGCCTGCAGCTTTTGAAGACTTCCTACATGCCAGCAGGAGAAGGGCCCACTCCCCTTGGTTTCCCAAACATGTACCATGATTTTGAGGATGGAGGAGAGGTAGTCTCAAGACTCCAACCAGCAGAGCTAATGTCATAGCAAGCTGAATGTTGGCAGGGTACACCCGAAGCAGTAGCAAGAGCAGCCTATTCCCAAGCCCAGCCAGAACCCTCCCAGGATCATCTATTTACAGATCTTGGCCCAAACTGACTCTTGTTCCAAAGATGGCTAGCAGAGTGGTAGATACCCAAAAATACCACTACAACAAAATTTTAACTGCTTTGTAAAATATAAGGTCTGAATTAAGTTGTGGACACCTGGATGGTGGCCTCTTTATTGCCACTAACTTGCTGCATTACCTTGGGCAAGTCTTTTCAAATGCCTGAGCCTCCTTTTCTACATGTTAATGAAGGTTCAGCTCCAATGCTCTAGAATTGCATGACCACACAGAATAATGAATGCACTTGAAAAAAAATGTTTTGAGCCACAGGAAACCTCCAGGAAAAAGGAAGGCAGTTCTATTGAGTCTCTGCCCAGGGACACATGGAGTTCGAGGAAGAGAAGTAGAGTGACAGGAGGTGATCAAGAGAAATAACACACTGTAGGACAATTCACTCAGTCTCATGCCACTATCTTCCAGCTTCAAGGCAAGAGGGCAGAATGGAAGACCCAGTGTACCCACCCCTAATATGCAAGGGCAAGGGAGACAGAGGGAGAGCAAGACACGAAGAAGTGGATTACACTAGAGCAAACCCTCACCCACTTCTGGGCTGTGTTCCCAGGCCGGTTCCAACCCCCTCCACTATTCTCCCTCTTTCCTTACTCCCCAACTGTGGGCTGGGAAGAGCCCACCCTCGGAGTCCAAGTTTTGAATTTGGTCCGAGGATCAAAATGATAAATGTTTCCAAAACGTTGACATATGAAAAGTAAATATTTGGTTGCACAATTGGGGTTAAAACGAGGGTCAATCTACCCCACTCTCCAAACGCCTCTCCTCTCGCTGCCAAACCCAGGATCCGAGGCTGAGTGCGGTTTGTAAGATTACAGCGCTCGGTCTCATTTAAAGGGCTGTCAGCATTTCCATTCTCCGGCCCGCTTGGGGAGGCATTTATAACCGAGCCATAAAAAATTCACCCCGGCTGCAACTTGGCATCTGCGAGGCTGCGCTCCAGGCAGGGCGGGTTTTGCAAGCACCCACTCCGAATTCGTTCGGTTCCTCAGAAGTTAGACCTTCACACACACTCTCAACTTCGCTCGCAAGGGCAGCCAGGAAGTAACTGGCCCTTTCTGATCTCCAAGCTGGTCACAGTCTCGGCCCTCTCGGGTCTCCGTTCCCTTACGCCCCACCACCTTTCAGCTTTCTCCTCCGCTCCCCTCTTAAATGTGCGCGGACCCCTTGCCCTTACCCTAAGACCTGACTGGCTGTGGTGTTCTTTCCTCCCCTCGCTTCCTGCCAGCCTTCTGCTGGAAGCTGTCACCGGGCCCTGCGTCTGGAGCCTTCACCCCTGGAAAAGCACTGCTCTTTGCCCATCGCAGTGGGCTTCAAGACCTCTCTCCCTAGACCTACCCAACGCCAGAGACCCCAACTCAGGGAAAGAAGGATCCGACCCGGGAGAGGGTGGCAGCGAGACTGCATCCAGTGCGGCCAGGGGGAAAGGAAAGATCTGGTGCCTGGGGGCCCCACTATGGACCCAGGGGGTGGCTCGGGTTGGGCGGGGCGGGCGTACTCACAGGCGCTCGGCGTTGCGGGGTATGCCCCGGGGAACAGCCCGGAGGCCCAGTCCGTGGCAGTCCACGCTGGCGGCGGAACAGGTACACTTGGTGGGGCAGGCGGCGGCTGGGGGCCCGCTCAAGACGCTCGCCAGCGCCAAGGCCAGCGCCAGGCGGGCGCGCACGGCGGCGCCGGCCCCGGTCCGCCCGGGGGCCATGGTGTGCAGGGGCCCGCGCCCAGAGGAGGCTGCCTCGGCGGGGCAAGACGCGCGGAGCCCGGGGAAGCGCGCGCGGAGCCCAAGCGGCCTGGGGAGCGGGCGGCGGAGTTGGCGCGGAGGAGGAGCGAGCTCGGCGCTCAGGCGCACGGGGCGCGGGCGGAGCGGGGTGCGCCGGACGGCGGCGGCGGCAGCAGCGGCAGAAGCAGCAGCTCCATCCGCGGGGCTGCTTGTGCCCCGCTGTGCATCGCTCGGAGTGCCCAGGTACCGAGCGCCTCCTGGGCCCGCTGGCCCGCGACCCGAGGCGTCAGCCGGGTCGGGGACCTGGGGGCGAGCGCAGTGGGCACGGCGCCTAAGGAGGTCCGACTTAGGGCTGAGCTCGGGAGCGCGGCGGCGGCGGCTGGGGCACGGGGCGGCCGGGTGAGCCGGCCGGCGCTCGCTCTCTCCATTCACTGAGCAGGGCAGACACCGGAGACGCGGGGCCCACCCCTCCCCCCTCCCCAAAAACGCCAGCTCCGCTTCCCATTGGCTGCGCTGCACGTCATGTCGACTAAGTTGGGAACTTTGCTGGAGCGACCGAGAGCCCGGAGGGGAGGAGGCAGGAGATGAGGGAGAGGGAAGGAAAGGGGCTCGGCCAGCAGGGCCCCAGAATTGAGACCCATTCCCTCTTACGGAGCCAAGGATTGATCAGGCTGGTGGCACTTTTTCTTTATTCTGGCACTGAGCTAGGCACTCTGCTCATAGTCTTTCCTTGGGTTCCAACACCGTCCCGCAAGGGGGCATCTGAGTACCCCATTTTATAGATGAAACAAAGCTCAGAGAAGTAAAGTGACTTGCCCGAGGCCACACAGCTGCTAAGTACCCCAAACCGCAGCACTCACATTCACTCATATTTTACACCACAGCCCATCGAAGATGTGTACTTCACTCATCTACAAAGATCCTCAAAGATCCTACCTCATCTTGGCAAAGATCCACAACTTCTTCCTAAAGCACCTATTGTATTGATACTAACGCATTTCACAGTCACACATGTCACATAAAATGTTTGTCCTTGTTCAGGTCGCTGCTGGCAAACCTTACACGGAAGCCTGTCCTGCTTTGCCTAGACCCAATGCCGGCTGAGCTGATAAAAGTAGTGATGGCAGGGACTGGGACCCCTGGATTGACAGTGCTTCTGCTTCCTGACTGGGTGACTCTGGGCCAATCACGTCATCTCTGAGCCTCGGTTTCCTCAAAGCAAGGGGCCACAGCTCTGTCTGGGACCACCTCACTGGGTTGTTTGGAGCATCAAAGAAGAGAAAGTGTTTTTTGCACAACAGTCATTCGCATGTGAGACATCCCTTCTGCCCCCACAGCCTTCATTCTTCCATAGCGCTCTAAATTGGCCAGGTCTGAGCTTTTCCAGATGCTGGTGGGGAGGGGCGCGTGTGTTAGAGGCTCCATAAATACTTGTAGGAATGATTTTGTTTGTTTGTTTGGAGGGAGAGGGCAGGAACTGGAGGAAGTATTGCCCAGACTTCCTTGTGGTCTGCTCACAATGGAAGTCTAAATGAGCCCTGAGCATGCGCGTGCGCGCACACGTGCTTTCTCTCTTTCACACACACACACACACACTTGTGCACACACATGCTTATACTCAGGTTCACACACACACACCCATATACACACAATCACATACACACATGTATACATGCATAGTCTCACACCACACACAATCACACATACCACAATAACAATTATGCCACTGAGAGCTCTTTCCTTTTCTTTCATATAAATGCTATTCTAATTCCTTCTACTTCATCTTCCTTGTTTCAACGTCTTGACAATATCCTGTGAATCTATAGTAGAGCTGCAGATTTTATTTTATTCTATTTAACATATTTTCAAAATCATAGCCCCAGGCACCCAACTGCACGTACGTGTACACATACATACACAGTCACACACACTTCAGACCCTCCATCATTCATAAACACGTTAGGTGTAATTTACTGCTGTTATTCTTGGGAGCAGCTTTCCATACCGATACTGTTGTCAGCGCCCTCTGGTGGCCATAAAGGCCATAGGCTCTGGTCCATAGGGTGACTTCAGCTTTTAAGAACTCTAAACATCCTTTCCTCTGAAACTTTCCTCCAAATCTTGAACCAATTTAGTACCAGGACTGAGGCAGATGAGAGAACTGGGCAAAGACCCAAGGGCACAAAAGCGTCTCAGACTGTCTGGAGCAGAAAAGAGTAGGGTTTTCTTTGTTTTCCCAAATGCACACTAGAGCATGTTTTGCAATCCCTTTAGGCTGGGCCTGGGTCTGTGCTCTGAGTACGGTGTGAGGGTAGAGGGACTGTGTTTTCCATTTAAGCTGATGGGGAATTTCATTAGCCTGACTAGATCTCCAAGTGACTTCATAGGCATTCAAGTGTGCTTGCTTTTCCTTGGGAGAACACTTTAAAACCGAGCTTGAGAGTCAATCATCCCAAAGAAACAGGAGGTACACAGGACACAGGCCATACAGAATCAGGGATCACAGCTGGAACAACCTTGAAAATCACCAGATCCAGCATTTCTGCAAGCGTGTTCTGACGACTACTAGTTCTACATGTTTCTTCAAGAAAGTGGGGAAGGGGGGTTCTTGGGCAGAAATAGGGTGAGAAATGCTCACTTTCACCACTCTTGGAGATTTGCATCACCAATGAGCATATTTAAGATTTTGAGAAGTCCTGCAGTAAGGAAACTGGTTTAAGGTTTGTTGAACCCAGTTTCCCAGCATGGCTGATCCTTTTACATGTAAACTTAAAATTCTTTTGAAATTTTTGGATAACACCCAATATAATTCAGGTCCTGTATTCAATAACATGGAAACTGAGTCTCAGAGAGGGAAGGGCACTGGTACAAGGTTGTCCAGCTAATTAGTGAAAGAGCCAGAGCCAGGACGCAGGGCTCCTAGTGCCTAGAACTAGGCTCCCTCCACTCTCCCCCACTGATTCTGAAGCATTACTCTTCTCGGAGAAGTATAAGTAAGTCCTTAGGAGGTCAGTTTGTTGGGTAGGATTTTTTATGTCTAAGTACCAGAGATGGCTTTTACACCCTATGGTACGATTTTCAGAGTTCCTCATAAGCCTCCAGGGCCAACTTTTGGATTTTTTCCTTTAGTTTTCTCTAGGCTTCTCAAAAGCAAACTGCCCACCCATTCCCCCAAGAAACCCACCTCAAACTTTCTCCTCCACTTGTTTTCTGTCTCTCAGTGGAAGACACCACTATTTATATGGCTACTATAATCAGCTGAGGTTTTCTGGTTGCAACAATAGAAAATAACTAATTGAAGTAAAAAAAAAAATACTTTTTAAGAAGGCCTTTGGGTAACATACAAAATTAAGGAGGAAGAAACTAAAGAAAGAAGCTTTTATTTTTTCAAAGATTTTATTCATTTATTTGAGAGAGAGAGAATGAGAGAGAGAGAACACATGAGAGGGGATAGGGTCAGAGGACGAAGCAGACTCCCTGCCGAGCAGGGAGCCTGATGCGGGAATCGATCCAGGGACTCCAGGATCATGACCTGAGCCGAAGGCAGTTGCTTAACCAACTGAGCCACCCAGGTGCCCAGAAAGAAGCTTTTAAAAAGACACAAACCAAGCAGGATCTAGGATCAAGCTCAAGCCCAATTTCCAAATTCCCAAGACACAAAGACTGGCCTGGGTTAGGTTATGTAATCACCCTATTAACCACAGAAGACAAGAATCTACAGATAACAGTTCCATGGAAACTATACTCAGGCAGGTAGGAGCAGTGCTCTCAAAGGAAGACTGGGGAGCTGTTAGCTGGAAAAGTAGGGGGATGACAAGAAGGCAAAACAGCACCAAAGCATCTTCCCTCTGTTTCACACCACAGCCATTCAGTTCCTGAGTCCCGTTAATTCTTCCTCATGATTATCACTTACATCTGTCCCTCTTCATCTTTGGGCCTCCAGGTATTGTTCAGATCCTGGTTTCATGCATGGCCACTGCTCACACCATCCCCACATCAGTTCTCTTTCTTTGTCTTTTTGTTCCACCAACTCATCCTTGGCCCTGATGATCAAGGGATTTTTCTAAAATGCACACATGATAATGCAATCCTGAACTTTGAAGTAGATTTCTACCTCTGTACCTCATCTCCTCCCAGTATCCCACACCCACTCAAAACAATCCTCCTGAACATTCTTCCTAGCTCTTTCCTCTCTGGCTAGCCCAGAGTCAGTTGAGCCTTCCATTCCTCCAGGAAACCTTGCTGATCCAGTCTATTAGATTTTCAAAGTCAGGGAATCTATAGAATCTATTAATTCCAACATTTATTATAAAAATTTTCAAACATACAAAAGCATCTAATTCATTTTTTGCATGCTTGATGCCTAGAGGTACAAATACATCTTTGATGATTGGTGAATGACTAATTAACAAGTATGTGAATGAATGATCTCTCCAATCACCTAGCTTATTTGACATTCTCTTGCTGCAGTTTTACTTATTTTGATCAGTGTTACTTGATCTTTTCAGGGAGGAGGATGAGACTACATTCTTCTAGAAACTCTGAGTGCGTTTTTTTTTTTTTTAAACTATACACATTCCCTGCCCCACCCCCCATTCTGATATGTTTGCTCCCATCCCATTGAAACTTACCATTTGTGCTGGTCATTCTCCAGTGGATTGTCCAGACTGCTCTGCCCAGTGTCACCCTGTTCTCTCCACCAGGAGGCTGACCTCTATGGACTGTATCACCTGTGCTTCCTTGGGTCTGCCCATGTGGGGAACTAGCCCAGATATCTGGAGGAAAGGCCAGCACTTCCTCCATAAGGACAGCAAGGTGGCAATGGCTCCTTCCTTTACTGAAGGTCATCATTAATGTCCTCCAGCTGCAATTCCCATCCCCTTATCTCTTTAGAGGGTAGGAGTAGGAACATCTTCCCACTATTGCTAAACCTTGGGCAGTCCCCATCTCTTGATTCCTTAACCCTGCCTCACTTTTCTAAAAAGTCCCTTTACTAAACCTTCTTCAAATTACTCCTTTGTGTTGTGTTGTCTGTTTCCTACCAAGGGCCCTGAAACTGACACACTACCTCACTGAGCCATCACAGCATATTTCTGAGGAATATGTGAACAGGGAGGGGAGGGAGAGATGATGAAAACTCCAATTTGAGATTAAGACTGTGACTCCTATTAAATCTTCCCCAGGGGAGGGAAAAACTCACATATGTGAATTTTAGGTCACTTATGGGAGAAGGATTAAGTAAAGGTATGATCAGCTGGACCTGGAAGGTCATTTTTTTTTTCTATGCAAATACTTCTTTTTCTCTCCCTTGAGAACGAAAGAATATTAAAGGTTTACTGCCAGTTACTCTATTGAGCTTCCCCAAGGGGCAAGATCTACTCTGACTAGACAAATGTTTGATGAATGAATACATAACTTTAAAATATATAACCTCTCCTGGGGAATAAGATAGAGCAATAGAACCTTCCAAAATCCAGATCCACCTGTAGCAGACAACTCTTACTTGATCTTTTACTCCAACTATGTGATTATAATTTAGAACTTTCTTGTTCTTATATGATCTTGCCTCCCTCTCAAGATAGTGATTTTCTAGGGGTGAGCACTGACATAAAGCCAATCAGTGTTCCCTGAATTTTTTCTGACTGGAACTGGAGAAAGAGATTCAGTCCCTCTGTGGTTGTAAAGCTGGAACATGTGAGAAACTAGAATGAGCCATATTTTCAGTTGTGTGGCCCAGCTGGTATAATAAGATGGATTTGACCCATTTTCTAGAAGTGTAAGTGGCATCTAGCTTAATTTAGCAATCGAACAGCCATTTATTGGGAACTTCATATATGCCCAAGAGAAGACACAGCCCACAGCTGCCAACAATCCAATTAGGAATATAAGTTTAAGATATATGAAAGAAGATAAAAGATATGGTATATAATTAAATGCTAATTAATGTGAGTCAGATAGTAAGTGCTACAAAAATTCTAAAAAGGAAAAAAAATCACTTCAAGCTGGATTGGAAGTGCAGAGGAATGCTATTTGGTTTTTGGAGGATACATATTGATGAGCTCAATGGGAGGGAAAAGGGTCTTCATCTTGAGGGAGGCAAAGGCAGGGAGGCAGGAATATGAGTGTAAGGAAAGGGCTTTGGGAATGTGGAATATAAGAGAGTTTAGGGCAGATTTCTATTGGTCTGATAGCAAATTTGAGAAAAAGCTTTGATGTCTGATTTGCCTTTGGACATGGGTTGGCCACCTTGCTTTAGAAGCTAGAGGGCTCTATGCAGAGGCAATGACTCTAACCTTGAGAGATGATGCAGATTGGAATCCCCAGAAAGGAACCAGAAATGTGTCCCAGATCAACTTTGCCCTGGTCTGAAAGGAGGCCAGATGAAGTGAGGAGTTTTTATTTCTCTAAACTGGTGCATCAAGATGGTGGTGACTCAGCTAGATGTGGAGTCAGACTCCTGGTCCTCAGCACAAGAGTGCTGACCTGAGAGGCCTGGCAGACAGGTGAGTGCAATCACGGGTCTGTCCAATCTATGCAATGAAGATTTGTCTTATATTTGAGCAAAGCAAGAACTGTCACTCGGGAAATGGCTCTCCAATTTGAGGAGTATTAATCACCTAATTAACCAGAACACCTGTTCATAAAACTCATCCCACCCAGGGAACCAAATTAAACAAAGCATGAGGATGTGCCACACAGACTTGGTGGTAGCATCTGCATTCTTGGCTGGCTTCCTTGGGCATTGGGGCTCAAAAAACTCTCCAGCCAGCTGTTGGGCTTTGACAGAAACTTTAGAATACCACCCTTGTTTAGCAAGCAGTGATTAGTGCAAAGTCAGAGAAACTCCTCTTGCAAATTACCTGGCATCATGGATGCCCCGATATGCCATTCTGAGTGTTTCACATATATTAACTCTCTAATCTTAATAACAATCAAATCAAGTCCCCTATTGTGGCAGAGGCTAGCTTGATGCTCACAGTTCCAGTTTCTTCTTTCTGGGAACACAAGAAGACTATATTTACCTGCCTCCCTTCCAGCCTTCCCAGCAGTTAGGTTGGGGTCATATGCTTCATTCTGACCAAAGGATGTTGTGCAGAAGTGATGCATACCACTTCAAGACTTGGTCTTTGAAACCTCTTACATCATCAGGCAAGCCTTCTCTCTTTGCCTGTTCACTAGACAGAGGGGATCCAGTGAAGAATCACAGTGTCCTGAGAGGATGGTAGAGCCACAGAAAGGAAGACACTGGAATCCTTGAATCACTACACAGAAGGCAATGACCATACAGTCTGAAACAGGAGAATAACCTAACCGCCCCCCAACTAAGATTTGGGGGTTGTTTATTATAGCCATTGGCATTAGTTACTTAAGCTGATAAACCAATTCAATCCTGAAATTATGTCTTCCCCAAATCACACAGGATGAATCTTAGGGAAAGCTATTATCTATGTGGTATGATTTCAGAAACAACAGGAAATTTCCTCTTTCCCAAAATGATACCTCCTGCTATTGGTTAATTAATGAAATGCTTTTAAATAGTAATCCTAATTGTCTGACTTTTATTTATTTCTTATTTATTGATTCAACATATATTTACTGTGTTTTACTGTGTACTTTTTGAGTGGAGGCACATCATATATATTATAGTGAAAACAAGGTAAAACTTGATTGTTACTCTTATGGAGTCTTATTTGGGCAATAGATGTAAAACAATCAACTAAGCAAGAAAATAAATATATAATTAAGAATTGCAAAGTGCTGAGAAGGGAATCAACAAGGTGCTATGCTAAAGACTAATTGAGGCTGGAAATGTCTCAAAAAAAATGGCCATGGAACAAGACTCAAAAGACCAGAAGAATCTAGCTATGATATAATAAGGTATGGAGTGGGATAGGTCACTATTCCAAGAGACAAAACAGCACATGCAAAGGCCCTGTGATATGAGTTCACTAGTTGAGGAACATAAAGAAGGGCACTGTATGGACCTAGAATATGAGGGAGACCTTTTCTGGGAAGGTCAGAATTATTTCTTCCTCACCATTGTACAGACCCCAGGCTATGTGAAGTACTACAGTGAGTGGTATTACCCCTATCATTTGTGTGTATGAAGAGAAGCCTAAACTTTTGGACTAATCTGACTGGACAGAGAATCAATTGCAATTCCAGGGATATTTGTAGATAAAGGGGCTGATAAAGGCACATTAATTAGGGGATTTGTATTAAAGTTATCTTGTATAGGTAGCATATTTTTTTTCCACAACTTTTAAATTTTCAGTGTGGCTAGGGGATAAGGGATGGAGTTGATGAAGACCACTGGAGTAGAAGGTTAAGGACCTTCTAACCCACTCTTGGAGCCACCACCTCATTGAGTGATTATCCAGTCTTGGGTAAGGAGTGTGTATTTCTGTAAAATATTTTATTTCCCAACTTCAGCTAATGGCATCACCATCTACCCAGATAGCCAAGACAAAAACTTAAACATCATCTTTAACTTTCCCCTTTTATTCCTTTTAATTCACCCCATCCATCAGCTCCCCAAGACCTCTTGACTCCTCCACTTAAATCATTTTAAGTTCCTACCCCAAATGCTCCCTCTCTTTGGATTTGTCCTGGCCATAATGGCCTCTCACCCAGGCTCTTTAACTGGTTCCCTGCTCAACAACTCCAGTGACATTCCAGAGCCTTAGAGGTATTTCCATTACTTACAGAGTAGTCCAAACTCTGTATACAATAAAGAAAGGTCTTTGTCTCTGCCTTTATCTCTTGCTTCACTTTTTCACAAATCCTTCTTCCCACTTTAGGCTGAGCCATAGAGAATTAAAATTTCCTAAAAGTGTTGAGGTGTCTACCATCTGTCAAGTTATCCCATTCTCTTCACACTTTCTGCAATGCCCTTGCCCACCTCCTCTGGTGAAATTGTCTTGGTCCTTTGCCATGCAGCTAAAGCATCTCAACCTCTGTGAAGTATTTTATGCTTCCCTCCATTAATACCCTCTCTATATTAGAGACTTCTTCATTTGATTTGTGGCTGTGAATCTCTATTCTGCAGTCCTTACACTAATGTAATTATCTACTTATGAATATTCCTCCTGCACAACTAGATTGTGCGTCTCTTGACAGGTGGAATGTAATTGATTGAACTGCTTGAGAGAACTGTCTATCCTCACTGTATCTAATTCCTCTATTCTTTCTTCAATCCACCCCTTTCAGAATTTCTCCCCAATGCTGAAACTGTTGTTTTCAATGACCTCCCCCTTTCTCTAGTTAAGTAAAGTCTTAGAGTCATCCTTCATTTCTCCCTTCTTTTCATACATAACATCAAAATAATCAGCAAATCACATTTATTTTTTCTTCGAGTCCAGAATTCAATCATTTTGTTTCGTATCTACCATTACAACAAATGACTGTCACTTCTGGCCTGGACTCTGGCAATCATCTCCTAACTCTTGCCTCCATCACTCCCCACCTTCTATAGCCAACCTTTAACTCAGCAGCCCCACATTGTTAAAATATACGTCAGATCACATAATTCTTGTGATCCAAAGCTTCCTATAGAGACTTCTGCTTCTATCTATGATGGAAGAACAGAAACTAGATTTACCTTTCCACCTTAAGCCTGTAGAAAAAAGGATACAATATATAAAAAAGATGATTTTCAAATATTGGAAAATAGGAAGTATATGACTGCTCTCTAAAATGAGAAACAAGTGAGGTGAGCTGTACAATTATGCCACTTTATTTCCTATAGATAATTTCCAGACTGCAGTATAGGGATGAGAACTCAACATTCTAAGTTGAGGAGATAGAGATTGGAAAGACAACTGTGTCTAGAGTTGTAACACTACAACTAGAGTTGTAACCAAGAGGTGGGAGCTGAACAGACGAGAATTCTAGGATCTACTGAGAGATTCCCTTGGGTCTTTGGTGAAGTATTTGTGAGAGAAAAAACCATGAGGCTGAGAAGAAACCACCTGACAGGAATAGGCTGAATCATTCTCACAGTTCACATAAGGCTAGGAATAGTTAGTGTTTCCACCAGCCACATTGAAAGACCCTCATAATAATATAAGGCATTGAATAGAAACCTCAGAAGAGTATTACTTTGCAGTGGAGCTGAAGACATTTTGGACCCACCCTAAGAAAAGTTTAAAAACAAGACTCAAAAGGCTCCAACCGATTCTGTGTAACCTAACTGTGGTAAGAACAAAGTCCATGCTCTTTAAAGAAATACTAGAGGGCGCCTGGGTGGCTCAGTTGGTTAAGCGACTGCCTTAGGCTCGGGTCATGATCCCGGAGTCCCTGGATCGAGTCCCGCATCGGGCTCCCTGCTTGGCGGGGAGTCTGCTTCATCCTCTGACCCTATCCCCTCTCATGTGTTCTCTCTCTCTCATTCTCTCTCTGTCAAATAAATAAATAAAATCTTTAAAAAAAAAAAAAAAAGAAATACTAGAGCACCCAACAATGTAAATTTCACAATGACTGCCATCCAATCAAAAATCACCTGGAACACAAAGAAGCTTGAAAAATAGGATTTACGAAAAAAAAAAAAAATCAATACAAACAGACACAGAAATGGTGAAGGTGATATAATTAATAGACAAGGATATTAAAACAGCTATTATAAATGTAACTTGCATATTTAGGAAGCAGGAAAAAAAAAAGCTATAAAAAGAAGTAAATGGAACTTCTAGAGATGTAAAATATAATATCTAACATGCAAATGCACTAGATGGTATTGGCAGCAGGTAAAATTCACCAAAATCTTGTACCTGGAATTTATTTTAAAAAACTAAACTCTTACAGCTCCATAATTAAAAGACAAATAGCCAAATTAAAAATAAACCTAAGACTTGAAAAGACACTTCATCAAAGAAGGTAGATGAAGAGATATAAATAACAAGTAGACACATGGAAAAATGCTCAAAATCAGTCATAAGGGAAATGTAAATTAAAATCACAATGAGATACCACTACACAGCCATTAAAATAGCTAGCATCAAAAAGACTGAAATTACTAAGCAATGAAGAGGATATATAGAAACTGGAGCCCCCATTCAGTGCTAGTAGAAATAAAAATGGTACAACCACTTTGGATAACAGTTTGGCAGTTTCTTGAAAGTTAAACATATACTTATCATATGAGCCAGTAATTTCACACCCAAATGCCTACCAAGGAAAAAGGGAAATATATGTCCACACAAAGTCTTGTATCGCAATATTATTCATAATGGCTCAAAACTGGAAATCATCCATATGTCTATCAAATGATGACTGGATTAAAAAACCAAAACTAAAAATGATATATCCATACAATAGAGTATTACTCACCAATTAAAGGGAACAAACTCCTGATACATACAATGATATGGATGCAGCTCAAAATCATAATGCTAATTGTAATAATCCAGATATCATAATGCTAATTGTAATAATCCAGATACAAATACAAGACTACATATTGTATGAATCCATTTACATTAAATATAAAGAAAAGGAAAGCTATAGATACAGAAAACAAATCAGTGGTTTCCTGGAGCTGGGAGTAGGGTGGGGTGGGCAGTGGAAATTAACTAACAGGTATAAGGGAAATTTTTGGGGTGATGGAATTGTTCTAAGAGTAGATTGTGGTGATAGTCACTCAACTATATATTTACTAAAACTCAAAAGTCAAATGGACTTAAAAATGTTTACTGTATTTAATGAACCTCAATAAAGCTGCTAAAAAAGGTAATTGTTTAAACTAAAATGACAACAATGTACCAAGGAGTTCATAATATATGCAAAAATAAAGGATATGAAAATAATAGCACAAAGGACAGGAGGAAGGTAATGGGAGTATACTGTGTAAGGTTACTACACTATAGGAAAAGTGGTATAATATTACTGGAGAGTAGAAGATAAACTATGAAAATTTAAAATATGTGTTATAAACAATATTTTAAGGAAACCATCAAAAAATAAAGCAAAGACATATAACTAAAAGCCAGTAGAAGAAATAAAATGAAGTGATAAAAATTTCTCACTATATCTAAAATAAGAAAATAGGAAAAAAAGCAAGAAAGAACAGATGGGACAAATATTAAACAAATAGCAAGATGGTAGACTTAAACTGATATGGCCATAATTACATTAGATATAAATGGTCTAAACAATCCAATTTAAAGCCAGAGACTTATGGGATTGGATTAAACAAAGCAAGACTCAACTGAATGATATCTATAATAAATCCTCTTTAAATATAAAGACACAAAGAAGGTAACAATAAAAGGATGGAAAAGAATGCAGCATAAAAACACTAGTCAAAGAAACCTAGAGTAGCTATATTATTATTAGAGAAAGAATTTAAAATAAGCATTATTTCAAGTCAATCAGAGAAAGACAATTATATGATTTTACTTATATGTGGAATTTAAGAAACAAAACAGATGATTATAGGGGAAGGGAGGGAAAAATAAAATCAGATGGAATCAGAGAGGGAGACAAACCATAAGAGACTCTTAACTATAGAAAACAAATTGAGGGTTGCAGAGGGAAGGTAGGTAGGGGGGATGGAGTAACTGGGTGATGGGCATTAAGGAGGGCATGTGATGTAATGAGCACTGGGTGTCATATGCAACTGATGAATCACTGAACTACCTCTGAAACTAACAGTACACTATATGTTAATTATTTGAATTCAAATAAAATTTTTTAAAAAGAAAAAAATAAAAATAAAAAATAAAAGAAGCATTATTTTCCTAGATAAAGAGAAGATGTTTCATAATGATAAAGGGGCCAATTCACCAAGAGAACATAATAATCCTAAATGTGGATGTACCAAACAATAGAGCTTCAAAATACATGAAAACAAAATTCAGTAGTGTTTAAAAAAAAAAAAAAAAGACCAATCCACAATTATGCTGTGGGTATCAACATTTTTATCTCAGTAATTGCTACAACTAGAAAAGAAATCACTAAAGATATATGAAACTTAAAAAAACAAAAAACAAAAAAACAAAACTAGTAACCAAATAAGACTAATTGACATTTAGAGTATTCTCCACCCAACAATAGCAGAATACACATTATTTTCAAATCCACTTGGAATATTCACTAAGATAAACCATAGTCTGGATCATAAAGTAAAGTACAATAATTTTAAAAGGATTCAAATTGTATAAAAATATTCTCTGACCACAACAGAATTAAATTAGAAATCAAAGACAAAAAGATATATGGAAAATCATTTAAAATATTGAAAATTAAACATCACTCTTCTAAATAAACCATGGTCAAAGAAGAAATCACAAGAGAAATTAGAAAATATTTTGAATTCAATGAAAATGAAAACACCATATGTGAACATTTGTGGAATGAAGCTAAAGCAGTGTTTAAAGGGAACATTTTGGCATTAAATGCTTTTATTAGATAAGAAAGAAGGATGAAAATCAATAACCTAAGTTTCCACTTTAAGGAACTAGCTAAAGACGAGCTTGTCAAACCCAAATTAAACAGGAGGAAGGAAATAATGGAGAGCAGAAATCACTAAAATTGAAACAGGAATGCCATGGAGAAAACCAATGAAATCAAAATTCTTTCTTTGAAATGATAAATAAAGTTGAAAATCTCTAGAATAATAATCATGAAAAAAAAAAGAGAGAAAAGACATAAGCGATCAATAGCAGGGATTAAACAGGAGACAGTTCTTTAAAACCAACTAAAATTAAAGGAAGAATAATAGAATATTATGAAAAGCTTTATGCCAAACATTTGATAATTTAGATGGAATGGACAAATTCCTTGAAAGACACAAACTACAAAAGCTCACTCAAGAAAAAATAACCTAATTAGCCCTACATCTATTAAAATTTGAATTCATAGTTTAAAAACCTCCCCACAAAGAGAATCCAGGTTAGATAGTTTCCCTGGCAAAAATATAACCAACTTTACACAAACTTTTCAAGAAAATGGAAAGGAAGAGAATAGTTTCCAACTCATTAATGTGGTTAGAATTATCATGATATCAAAAACAGAAGAAAACATAATTGAACATAATTTAAAAAATAAATAAACTTTGCTTTGCTGTCCACCAAAAAAAGACATTATAAAAAATAAAAATTATATACCGGGGTGCCTGGGTGGCTCAGTCGTTAAGTGTCTGCCTTCCACTCAGGTCATGATCCCGGGGACCTGGGATTGAGCCCCGCATCGGGCTCCCTGCTTGGGGGGAAGCCTGCTTCTCCCTCTCCGACTCCCCCTGCTTGTGTCCCCTCTCTCCCTGTGTCTCTCTCTATCAAATAAATAAATAAAATCTTTAAAAAAACTTTAAAAAAATAAAAATTATATACCAATGTCCCTCATAAATATTAAAAATCTTTAACAAGATATTAGAAAATGGAATTAAGTAATAAAAAAGATAATACATCATGACCAACTAAAGTTTACCCTACGTATGAAAAGTTGGTTCAATGCTTGAAAATTAATCAGTGTTGTTTAACTGAGTGTAAAAAAGTTGTGTAAAAAAGAAAAAAACAGAGTGCAAAACATTAACAGAATGTAAAAAAGTAAAAGCATATGATCATCTAGAGAGATGGAGAAAGAACAGTTAACAAAATTTCACATCTATTCACGATAGAAATTTTCAGAAAATGGGAAAGATGAAACTTCCTTAGCCTAATAAAGGACATCTACAAAAAACTCTACATTCAGCTAAGATGAAAAAATGAATGCTTTCTTCCTAAGATCAGGAACAAGGCAAGGATGTTTGATTCATCACTTATTTCCAACACTATGCTGGAGGTCCTAACCAATGTTGTAATATGAGAAAAATTAAAAAGTCATGCAGATTTGAAAGGAAGACATAAACTTACATTTACAGACAATGTGATTGTCTACATAAGAAATCCTAAAGAATCTACTTATAAGTGAGTTTAGTAAGGTTCACGATATAAGGTCAATATATGAAAATCAATTGTTTTCTCAGATACTGGGAATGAATAACTGGAAATTGAAATTACAAAAACAGTACCATTTACAATAGCATTACAAAACATGAAATACTTAGAGGAAAACTAACTATGTACAGGATTTAAAAGCTGAAAATGACAAAAGATTGATTAGAGAAATCAAGAGGACCTAATAAATGGATAGCTATACCTGTACTCATGGATTAGAAAATCCAGTATTGTTAAGCTGTCAAGTCTCCTCAAATTGATCTATACATTCAATGCAATCCCAATCAAAATCCCAGCATGAATTTTTTTCTTGTAGAAATTTACAGGTTAATTCTAAAATTTATATAGAAAATCAAAGGAACTAAAATAGCTAAAGTAGGTAATTTTGGACAAGAAGAACAACGTTGAAGATTTCAAATAACCTGATTTGGAGACTTATTATAAGGATATAATAATCAAGACAGTGTGGTATTAGCTAAAAGAGAAACACACAGATCAAGGGAATAGAATCTGGAGTTCAGAAATAGACCCATGTATATATATATGGCCATTGATCTTCAACCATTCATCTGCTTCACAGAGCAAAGTGCTAAGGTAATTCAACAGACAAAAGATAATCTTTTCAGCAATGGGTGCTGGAACAATTGGCTATCTATATGCTAAATAAAGAAATAACCTTGACCTTTTCCTGCATCGTATACAAAATTAGCTTGAAATGGCCGATATTTAAATGTCAGTGTTAAATGTATAAAAACTTCTAGAAGACGACGACATAGAAGAAAACCCTTTTGCTCTTGAATTAGGCAAAGATTTCTTAGATAATATACATAAAGCACAGACCACAAAAGAAAAAAATTAAGTTGAACTGAATTAAAATTAAAAACATCTGTTCTTCGCAAATATTGTGACATAAAGAGGTGACACATATCTGATAATGGGTTCATTTCCAGAATATATAAAGAAGTCTCAAAATTCAGTAAGACAAGAAACCAAATAAAAATGGGATAAAAGCTTTACCAAAGAAGACATATATATGACAAATAAACTCATGAAAAGAAACTATACATCATCAGTTACTGAGGAAATGAAAGTTAAAATCATAATGAGATATCACTACATACCCATTAGAATAGCTAAAACTGAAAAGTGCTGCTGAGGACATAGGGCATCTGGAAGCCTCATACACATTAATTATGGGAATACAAAATGGTAAAGTGTTTGGCACTTTCTAGTAAAGTTATGCATTCACTAGCCATGTGACCCAGAAACCCTACTCCTAATACTTCAACCAAGAAAACTGAAAACCTATGTCCACAAGAGATCTGTATGCAGAGGTTTATGGAAACTTTATTTATAATAAACAAAGAACAGAAGCAACTCAGATGCTCATCATCTGCTAAATGGGTAACCAATTTGTGGTACATTAATATAATAGAACACAATTTAGCAATAAAAAATAAAGCATCAATATAGGCAAAAAAATAGGTGAATTTCAAAAGCACTATGCCACTATGTCATTGAAATAAAGATAAAATATATTTATGACTAAACTTACATACTTTATGATTACATTCATATGACATTTTGAAAAGGCAAAAAGCAGATCAGAAACCAGATCACTGATTGCTAGGGACTGGGGGTGAGGGGAGATAATTGACTACAAATAGACACAAAGAAACTTTCTACAGTAATAGAAATGTTCTCTTAGTTATGGTTTTGGTTACAGGACTATACACATTTATTAAAACTTACTGCACTATACTCTTAAAAGGGGAATATATTATTGTCTATAAATATCTCAATAAACCTGATTCCCCAAAATTTCATCTAAGTCTCAGTTTCTTCATCTACACAATTATAGCCACTGTTATGATTTTTTTTAAAATGATCCTTTTCCATGGAAATATCATTTTGGCCCTGATTTCTAAGTCATTGCTCTGATTACTTTTTGCCATTTTGTGTCATTGAAATAAATATAAAATATATTTATGACAAGCATCTTTTATTATGCTCCGTATGTACTGGTAACTTGTTCAATACTTAAATGAGTATGACATTTAATAAAAGAGGAAGACAGAGTCAATCTTTTCAGGGTCCAAGCGGATACGCTGGAATCCAGACTGTAGTGAGTACATTTTGCTTTTTGAATTCACACCCTGACCCCTTTTCTTAGTTTGCATTGAAATGTTGACTGGGTTGAAGGAAGAATTCTCAAAAATGTTTCTATTTATTTCTCGTGGCCTAGGAAGTACCAGAGTTCTGACATGTAACAGTACAACATGTAAATGCATTTTCTTAGCTGACATAATGTAATTGAATCCATTTTGTGTTTTCTTCCGTTTTCTCTGGAGGTGGGGTTACTCCTTCATTTGGTCTCAGAACTCAGCCTGTGCCTAGGTCCTATTACAACTCTAACAGTAATTCTTGTTGTTTGACCTTTGTATCTACTGCCTTCACAGATTTTTTTTCCCCAACTGTCCTGATGTATCACATCCTATGGGCCCAATTTCTAGTCATTTATTTTAACTGGAGACAAACTCCTTAAACCTACCCATAGCTAAATTTTCTATACCAGACCTATCTGCAAACTGCACCACCATGATCATTATTTTGCTTTTTAATAATAATTGTAACAACAATTATAATAATATCATAATATGGCAATAACTACCATTCATTGGTAATTGGGCTCAGGATGATACTAAATACTTAGAACTAATCCTCACAACTATCATGTGACGTAGGTATCGTTCCTATTTTACAATGAGGAATTAAGGCACAGAGCATCTCAATGGCTTTGCCTGGGCATATACCCTGTGAATCATAGATCTGGGCTCTAGCACCTGTGTTTGTTGTCCTAAACCTATATTCCTCCTTGGCTGAGAAGGAGCAAGAGCTCACTCTGCCTATCAGCAAGGACATGTTGGACCAGGAATTAATTTAGGCCAAAGTTTTGAAAAGAGAGAAAATAATGAGACTTAAAAAAAAAAAAAAAAGCAAAACAAACTTGGCAAAACTTTCCTTTTAAGCCACTGACAACCTTTAGCATCTCTTCTTTTATTGTAACAGAGTCAATCTCCAGAGAGCTGAATTCATGGTCTTCCCTCTAAAACTTTGTTGTCTTCCCCATCTCAGTGAATGGCAACCTTATCCTTCCAATCTCTCAGCCCAAAAACTTTGTAATTATCCCTGACTCCTTCCCTTTTCTCACCTCTACATCTAATATATCAGGAAATCCTGTCAGTTTCATTTTCCAAATACATTCAGATTCTGGTTAATTCTCATCACTTTCATCACCCTTCTCTAAACCATGATGACATTTTTCTTTGATTACTGCAGTAGTCCTTTAATTGGGTTGTTTCTATCATTGCTGCCTACAATACTCCAATGACTTCCCATTTCACTCAAAGCCAAAGTCCTTATAACGTCTTAAACTCCACATGGTCCAACACACATCTCTATTACCTTTGACCTTCTTCCTTTTTATTACCCCCTTTGTGTATCCACTCCAGCCCCACTGACTTCCTTCCTGTTCATTGAATATACCAGGCACCCTTATGTCTTGCTTTGCTCCAGACTTTCCCTAAGCCTAGAGAAAACTTCCCCTAAATACCCCCTTGTCTCACCCTCTCCTCTTTCAAGCCTTTGCTCATATCTGACTACACAATGAGTCCTATGCTGACCATGTTATTTAATATAGCAATCTACCTCCATTCCCCCACCTATTCTCCTGACTCCTCCTTGCCCTATTTTTTTTTTGCCAAGCACTTATCATTTTTTGTACAATAAGTCACTTATTTTTCATGTATATTATTTATTGGTTATCTCCTGTGCTAGAATATGAGCTTCCTGAGGGAGGGTCCCTCTATTTTGATTAGTAATATAACCCAGTGCTAAGAACAGAGCCTGGCATGTAATAGGTATTCAAAACAGTGTCATTGAAGAACAAACCAAGAAGCAGATTGCTTAATTTCACATAGTAGGTTATAGAGCTGGGTCTGTCTGACTCCAAAACCCAAGCTTTTCCATTCATCCCATGCTAATGTAAGTTATTCATATGCTTAGAGAAAACCATATTGAAATAAAATTTTGAAAAAAATAATAGGCATGTTATATTTCAAAGATCCTTAGAAATCTCTGTTCTTCTCTCAAATGTGCTTTGAGGAAGTCTCTTCCCATCTTTAACTCTGGGTTTAGGCTTCATGATTCTGAAGGTGGATCTTTGTAGCTACATCATGCATGTAGGAAGGAACTTATTATACTATTACTGCTCATTAATCTCTAAACATAAGTATATGAGAATGGTTGTCCATGAAGTGGGGTATAGGCCATAAAATATCTTATGGTAATTGGAATGAGAGATTGGAAAGATCTTAGACCCATGAGACACTAAACCTTAGTGAGAAGAGCCTTGAAATCAGGAAAGCAAGGAGGACAGGCCCTCATAGTGCAGCTTTGGAGTCAATCAGACTCAGATTAGAGACCAAGCCTTTCCATTTGCTAGGAAAAATGACTTAATAAACAAGAGTTTCATTTTCCTTATCTATGAAAAAGGATTCTGGTGGTACTTATTACATTGGCAAGCTATAAAACGTTAATTCTAGGGGTGCCTGGGTGGCTTAGTTGGTTAAGCGTCCGACTCTTGATTTTGGCTCAGGTCATGATCTCAGGGTCATGAGATCGAGTCCCATGTCTGGATCTGTGCTTGGTGTGGAGTCTGCTTGGGAGTCTCTCTCCTTTTTCCTATACCCCTCCCTCCACTCACACACACTCTCTCTAAATAAATAAATAAAATCTTTAAAAAAAAAATTCTATGGTTCAGACAAATAGCTTAGTATGATATCATTTACATAGTACATTTAATAGATGTTGGGGTGCTGGTTTATACTGTTAGTATTGGTCATTTATCAGACTTGTGATATTAGTTGTAGAGTTTTGTAGATGTATTGTTACTAAAAGACTGAATGCTTTCTCAAGAATAAAGTGAGGATATGTATTCTCATGAATTGTATTCAACATCATATTAGAGGTACTATCCAGTACTAGAAGACATGAAACAAAAGCTTTTACATTAAAGAAGAAGAAATAAAACTGTCTATATTCACAGATAACATGATTGCTATTTTAAAAATCTCAAAGAATCTCCAAAAATCTACTAGCAGTAACATGTTACAGGATAAAGGATTAAAAAATAAACTGTTTTTCTATATACTAGCAATAAAACTTAGAATTTTAAATAACAGTATAATTTATAATATCACCCAAAATCATGAAGTAAATAGGTATACATCTAACAAAATTTGTGCAAGATCTGTATGCTAAAATTACAAAATATTGAAAAAACAATTTTAAAGACTTAAAATAGATGCATCAGAATTATAGATTGATAGACACATTATTCTACAGATGTAAATCCTTCCCCAAATTGATATATAGATTTAACATAATCTTAACCAACATTCTGGTAGAAATTGACAAATTTCATCTAAAATCTATTAAAAAAAACCTAGAATAGTCAAAACTAGAATAGTCAAAACAATTTTAAAAAGAACAGAAAAGCTGGAGAACTTAAACCACTTGATTTTAAGACTTAATGTCAAGCTATAGTATTTAAGACAGTGTGGTATTGGTGAAAAAGTAGACATATGAATTAATAGAATAGTGTCTAGAAAAAGACCCATACATACATATATAGACAATAGATTTCAACAAAGGCATAAAGGTAATTCAGTAGAGAAGGATGGTCTTCTCAACAATTTGTGATGGAATAATTGGACATTCACATGAATAAAACAAAATCAAAAACGAAGTCCTCCACCCATACCTCATACCACAGACAATGGATTTAAAATAGTAGACCTAAAGGTAAATCCTAAAACTATAAAATTCCTAGAAAAAAAGCATAGGAAAAATTTTTTGTAATCTTAGATTAGGCAAATATTTCTTAGATAGGACATCAAGAGCATCATATATAAAAAAATTTACAAATTAGGCTTCATTTAAATTAAAAACTTCTGTTCTTCAAAATATAGTTAAAACAATTAAAAGAAAACTAACAACCCAACTAAAACGGGCAAAGATTTGAACACTTAACCAAAGAAGTATATCAATGATAAATGAGCACATGCAAGGATACAAATTAAAATGGCAATGAAGTATCACTACACACAGATTAGAAGAAAAAATGGATACTACAAAGTGCTGGTGAGGATGTAGAGAAATGAAAACTCTCATATATTACTGGTAGGAATGCAAAATGGTACAGACACTTACAGAATGGTACAGAAACTATTAGTTTCCTCATATAGTTGAATATACACTTGTCATATATGACCCAGCAATCCCATCTCTAGGTTATTTACCCAAAAGAATGGAAACATGTTTACACAAAACTTTGTATGCATATATTTATAGTAATTTTTTCATACATTTTATTGACTGGAAACAACCCAAATGCCTTTCTACTTGGTGAATAGGTAAATAAACAGCATTACATGTATTCAATGGAATACTACTCAGCAATAAAAAATGAACTCTGGATACACACAACAGCTTAGATAACTCTCAAATGCATTATATTGAGTGAAATTAGTCTTTCTGAACAGACCACATTCTGTATGATTCCATTTATATGATGTTCTGGAAAATGAAAATTACAGGGACAGAAAATAGATCAGCGATTGCCATGGGCTGGGTGGGAGGAGGGGTATTGATCACAAAGGCTCAAGAGGGAATTTTTGTGTGTGTGATGGAACCATTCTATATCTTGACTCTAATAGAGAGTTTGCATGACTGTATGCATTTGTCAAATCTCATAGAATCATACATTAAAGAAAAAAGTTTGCCTTACAGAAACTATATTTAATACACCTAAGTTAAAAAAAAAATCTAGGCTGACTGCTCTGTTTCTGCCTCAGAACTCTGAATTTATTATTCCACTGCTTTCTATTCTCTGTTGTTGTTGATAATGGTATTTCTGGGCTTAACTACAATATATCAAGGGATGTATTTATTTTCATTTTTTTAACCCTGCTTTCTAAATCTGAAGACTCCTATCTCTTATTAGGCTTGGAAAATTTTCAGCATTATCTCTTTGAATGTTGCCTCTTCTATTCTCTCTACTCTCTCTTTATGTAATATCTATTATAGATAAATTTGATCTTTCTCATTCTTACACTCCTTTCTATATTTTCCATCTTTTTATCCTCTAGTTGCATTCTGGAGAATTTCTTCAGATTTATTTCTCAATTTTCAATTTTCACCCCTGTTGTGTCTGATGTATTTCTTAAACAATCTATTGCCTTTTTAAAGTTAAACTAGTTATTGAAATAAAGAATACATACACAAATATGCATAAATCATAAATGTCAACTCATTTTCCACAAACCAAACACTGAGACCACCACCCAGATCAAGAAATTGAATGTTGCCATCACCCAGTAGGCTCCCTTTACACCTTTTTTCAGTCACCAGACACCTGCCAAGGCCACCACAATTCTGAATTTAACATCATAGGTTAGTTTTACTAAGTCTTGAGCTTAATATAAATGAAACTTTCAACTTGAACTCTTTTGGCTTCTTTTATTCAATATTATGTTTGTGAAAGCCATCTTACCATTGTGCGTAGCATTCATTTCTCACTGTGGTTTAGTATTCCATTGTATCAAGATATTACACATGATCCATTTTGCATTTATGTAAATGTGAGTAGTTTCTCATTTGAGGTAATTATGAATAAAACCATATGAACAGTCTTGCACATGTCTTTTTTTGTATATGTATCTCTACATTCCTGTGGATATATATCTAGGAGTAGAATTACTGGGCCATAGGATAGATTCATTTTGATGTGAAAACTGCCACAAACAAAGTGGTCTAAGGCAACAAAAATTTAATAACTTACAGTCTGTAGATCAGAAGTCCAACATAAATCTCACTGGGCTAAGATCAAGGTGTTAGAGGGTCTGCCTTTCTTTCTGGAGATTCTAGGAGATAATCCATTTCCTTGCCTTTTCCAGCTTCTAGAACCCACCAGATTTCCTTGGCTTCCACCTGCCTTCCTCTAGTAACTTCGATACGGATCCTTCTTGTTTCATCCATTCTCTCTTCTGATGCCTTCTTCCACTTTTAAGGACTCACGTGATTACAATGGGCACATTCCAGTAATCTCCCTATTTTAAGGTCAGGTGATTTGCAAACTTAATTCCTCTTTGCCATGTAACCTAATACAAGTTCTGGAGATTAGGACATGTATATCTTTGGGGATCCATTATTCTGTCTACCACACAGAATATGCATATGTTCAGTTTTATTTTACTATGTAATAGTTTTCCAAAGTGTCTCTACCAATTTACACTCCTATAGTAGTAGAGGGAAGTTCCATTGCTTGATATCTTTGCCAACACTTATTTGATTTTTTTCCTTTTATTCATTTTGGTGGTGTTGGATTGATATCTTACTGATGTTTTGTTTCTTTTAAAGATGTATTTATTTATTTATAGTGGGGGAGGGGCAGAGAGAGAGGGAGAGAGAAAAATCCTCAAGCAGACTCCCCACTGAGCTTGAAGCCCAATGTGGGGCTTGATTCCAAGACCCTGAGATCATGACCTGAACCAAAATCAAGATTCGGCTCCTCAACCAACTGAGCCACTCAGGCACCCCACTGATGTTTTAATTTGTATTTCTCTAATCACTAGTAATATTGAATATCTTTTTCAGTGCTAACTGGCTTTTGGAAAGCTTTCTTTCTGAAATGCTTAATTGAGTCTTTTGCCCATTCTTTATTAGTTTATGTCTTTATTATTAATCTGTGGTAGTTCCTTTGATATTATGGATAGCAATCCTTTGCCAGATATACATACTGTAAATACCTTCTCCCACTCTATGGCTTGCCTTTTCACTTTCATACTGGCATCGTTAGGCAAACAGAAGTTTTTATTTCTAACACAGTCCAACTTGTCTTTAATTGTTAATATTTTATGGTTATTCTACTTAAGAAATCTTTGCTTCAAAATATTTTCCATGTTTTCATGTAGAAACTTTATTGTTATATTTAGATTTACAATATACCTGGAAATTTTTTAATAATGTGAGGTACAAATCAAAATTCAGTTTTCTCATATGGGTATCCAAATGATGAAAATTAAATTATTGAAAAGAAGCCCCACTTCCTACTACATTTCATTTTCACCTCTGTCATAAAATGAGTAAACATATGTGTGTGTCTTCTATTGACTTTTCAATTTGAAATGCAATGTTCTTCCTTTTTAAAAGATCTGTTAATTTTGTTTTCAAATAGGTTTTTAAAAAATTTCCCAATAGTACCCTGTATCTCTGTAAATGGTACTTCAAATATCCAAAATGTAATTTTTAATATAGTCTCTATCATATAGTTCCATTATTTCAGACTTTTGGGGCATTAATTCCCATTTTGCTGAATCTGCTGTTCTCCTCACAGTGGATGGCCTTCCATGGTAGTTTTAATTTTTGTATGGGATCTTCTTTCCAATGAGTAGTGTGTGTGTGTGTGTGTGTGTGTGTGTGTACATTTGTGTATAAGAGTCACACGCAATACACTTTTTGGCTTAACACATGAAAGTTTATTTTTCTCTCATGGAAAGTCTGCAGCTCCTTCCAAGCAGTAATCTGGCAATCCATCTGTTTCCATCTAGTGGCTAAACTATCTCAAGATGGAGCTGCCACTGTCACTGAGGAATGAAAAGGAAGGGCAGGAGATCTCATGACTTCTCTTCTATGCTTCAGTCCAGAAGTAACCCATGTTACTTCCACTTCAATGTACTGCTTAGGAATAGTCACATGGTGGGACACTTGGGTGGCTCAGTCAGTTAAGCATCTGCCTTTGGCTCAGGTCATGATCCCAGGGTCCTGGGATCAAGTCCCACATCGGGCCCTTGCTCGGTGGGGAGCCTGCTTCTCCCTCTGCCTGCCGCTCCCCCTGTTTGTGCTCTCTCTCTCTAACAAATAAATAAATAAATAAAATCTTAAAAAAAAAAAAAAAGAAAGAAATAGTCACATGCTCCTAACTGCAAGTGGCCTGAAAATTGTAGAGGAACACATGAGTATTTGGTGAGCAGTAAATGTTTCTGCTTTTTAATCACTGAATACTCTTTTGCCCCCTTCTTCCCAGTTGTAGAACACATTCAAGCCATCCCCTCCCCTAAGGGAAGCTACCCAAAGGTCCATCCAGTCATTTCATATCAGTTTAAATTCCATCAGATTTGGACATGGTTCCTCTTTGCCTTGAGGTCTATGAAACAAAAAGATAAATATCTGCCCCTTTCCCCAAAACAGCAATAGAACACAAGCAAGATCATTTCAGTGAACACATCCATTAAGAAAGGGGGAAAAGGGAGGTGCATATTGTGATGGCCCACTTCAATAGGGATAGGAACTTTTTGATTATTATTTAGTTTCTTTAGGAATGTTCTATAACGTCTTCTGCCAATTTTTTGACTTGATTATTTGTTTTTTGGGTGTTGAGTTTGAGAAGTTCTTTATAGATCTTGGATACCAGCCCTTTATCTGTAGTGTCATTTGCAAATATCTTCTCCCATTCTGTGGGTTGCCTCCTTGTTTTGTTGACTGTTTCCTTTGCTGTGCAGAAGCTTTTTATCTTGATGAAGTCCCAAAAGTTCATTTTTGCTTTTGTTTCACTAGCCTTTGGAGATGTATCTTGAAAGAATTTGCTGTGGCTGATGTCAAAGAGGTTACTGCCCATGTTCTCCTCTAGGATTTTGATGGATTTCTGTCTCACATTGAGGTCTTTCATCCATTTTGATTATATCTTTGTGTATGGTGTTAGAGAATGGTCACCTTTCATTCTTCTGCATGTGGCTGTCCATTTTCCCAGCACCATTTATTGAAGAGACTGTCTTTTATCCATCGCATATTTTTTCCCGCTTTGTCAAAGATTATTTGACCATAGAGTTGAGGGTACATATCTGGGCTGTCTATTCTGTTCCATTGGTCTATATGTCTGTTTTTGTGCCAGTACCATGTTGTCTTGGTGACCACTGCTTTGTAATTGAAATCAGGCAATATGATGCCCCCAGCTTTGTTTTTCTTTTTCAACATTTCCTTGACGATTTGGGGTCTTTTCTGATTCCATAAAAATTTTAGGATTGTTTGTTCCAGCACTTTAAAAAATGTCATTGGAATTTTGATCGGGATGGCATTGAAGGTATAGATTGCTCTGGGTGGGATAGACATTTTAACAATGTTTATTCTTCCGATCCATGAGCATGGAATGTTTTTCCATTTTTGTGTCTTCTTCAATTTCTTTCATGAGTGTTCTGTAGTTCCTAGAGTATAGATCCTTTACCTCTTCGGTTAGGTTTATTCCAAGGTATCTTATGGTTTTTGGTGCTATTGTAAATGGAATAATTTCTCTAATTTCTCTTTCTACAGTTGCATTGTTAGTGTATAAGAAAGCAACTGATTTCTGTGCATTGATTTTGTATCCTGCCATATTCTGAATTGCTGAATGAGTTCTAGTAATTTGGGGGTGGAGTCTTTTGGATTTTCCACATAAAGTATCATGTCATCTGCGAAAAGAGAGAGTTTGACTTCTTCTTTGCCAATTTGAATACCTTTTATTTCTTTTTGTTGTCTGATTGTTGTTGCTAGGACTTCTAGTACCCTATGTTGAACAACAGTGGCGAGAGTGGGTATCCTTGATGTGTTCCTGATCTTAAGGGAAACGCTCTCAGCTTTTCTCCATTGAGGATAATATTCACTGTGGGTTTTTCATAAATGGATTTTATGAATTTGAGGAATGATCCCTCTATCCCTATGCTCTGAAGAGTTTTAATCAGGAAAGGATGCTGTATTTTGTCAAATGCTTTTTCTGCATCAATTGAGAGGACCATATGGTTCTTCTCTCTCCTCTTATTAATGTGTTCTATCACATTGATTGATTTGTAAATGTTGAACCACCCTTGCATCCTGGGGATAAATCCCACTTAGTCGTGGTGGAACTGAACACCCAGAAAACAAATAATCGAGTCAAAAAATGGGCAGAAGACATGAACAGACATTTCTCTGAAGAAGACATACAAATGGCTAACAGACACATGAAAAAATGTTCATCTTCATTAGCCATCAGGGAAATTCAAATCAAAACAACACTGAGATACCACCTTACACCAGTTAGAATGGCAAAAATTGACAAGGCAAGAAACAACAAATGTTGGAGAGGTTGTGGAGAAAGGGGAACCCTCTTGCACTGTTGGTGGGAATGCAAGTTGGTACAGCCACTTTGGAAAACAGTGTGGAAGTTCCTCAAAAAATTAAAAATAGAGCTACCCTATGACCCAGCAATTGCACTCCTGGGTATTTACCCCAAAGACACAATGTAGTGAAAAGAAGGGCCATATGCACCCCAATGTTCATAGCAGCAATGTCCACAATAGCCAAAGTGTGGAAAGAGCTGAGATGCCCTTCAGTAGATGAATGGATAAAGAAGATGTGGTCCTTGGGGCGCCTGGGTGGCTCAGTTGTTAAGCGTCTGCCTTTGGCTCAGGTCATGATCCCAGGGTCCTGGGATCGAGCCCCGCATCAGGCTCCATGCTCCGTGGGAAGCCTGCTTCTCCCTCTCCCACTCCCCCTGCTTGTGTTCCTTCTCTCACTCTGTCTCTCTCTGTCAAATAAATAAATAAAATCTTTAAAAAAAAAAAAAGAAGATGTGGTCCATATATACAATGGAATATTACTCAGCCATCAGAAAGGAAGAATACCTACCATTTACATTGGCATGGATGGAACTGGAGGAGATTATGCTAAGTGAAATAAGTCAAGCAGAGAAAGTCAATTATCATATGGTTTCACTAATTTGTGGTACATAAGGAATAGCATGGAGGACATTAGGAGAAGGAAGGGAAAAATGAAGGGGGGGGAAATTGGAGGGGGAGATGAACCATGAGAGACTATGGACTCTGAGAAACAAACTGAGGGTTTTAGAGGGGAGGGGGGATGGGGGATGGGTTAGTCCAGTGATGGGTATTAAGGAGGGTATGTACTGCATGGAGCACTGGGTGTTATACGAAAACAATGAATCGTGGATCACCACATCAAAAACTAATGATGTATTGTATGGTGACTAACATAACATAATAAAATAAAATTTAAAAAAAAGGAATGTCCTATAATATCAGCTTCTTTGAAGGCACATTCTTTAGTGGTGTCTGCTGACTCTCCTTCATGATGTACTACTTTCTACTTTGTGTATTTTGTAATTTTTGCTTGTGAGCCGATTTTTGGTAGGGATTTATGTGTGCATGAGTGTGGTAGTCAATCATGTGTACCCCAAGTTGTGAAAGTGCTTTCATCTTGTGCTTTAGGGATTTATCAGTCCAGGACTGCTTTTTTTTTTTTTTTTTTAAGATTTTATTTATTTGAGAGAGAGAGTGAGAGAGAGAGAGAGAGAGCACAAGAAGGGGGAGCGGGAGAGGGAGAAGCAGACTCCCTGCTGAGCAGGGAGCCCGATGTGGGACTCAATCCCAGGACTCCAGGATCATGACCTGAACCGAAGGCAGTCGCTTAACCAACTGAGCCACCCAGGCACCCCCAGGACTGCTTTTTTTAAACATCAATTTCTCAGGTGGAGATTTTTATGACATCCAAATAGTGTAAATTTAGACTCATATTCAAGGGGAAGGGAGGGAAAGCTGAATGGGAAGAAATCAGAGAGGGAGATAAATCATGGGAGACTCTGGACTCTGGGAAAAAAACTGAGGGTACAGAAGGGAGGGGTTGGGGGATGGGGTAATCACATGATGGGTATTAAGGAGGGCACGTGTTGTGATGAGCACTGGGTGTTATACACAACTGATGAATTGTTGAACACTACATCAAAAACTAATGATGTACTATATGTTGGTTAATTGAAAATAAAAAAAATAGACTCATATTCATCTAAGCAATGAGCTTGGGGATATGATTTCTCAGCCACAGAACATTCAGTTAAAGCTTTTCTTATCCCCTTTCCAACTCTCTTCCCCAGAGGTGATTTGTATTCTGAAGATGGCTTGAATCTTTCCCATTCATGTATTTATACTTTGACTGAGGGTCTAAAACTAGTATATAGTACTGATTTGTGATTTAAGATTTATACAAATTCACATCATATTGTGGTTATTCACCGCAGATTGTTTTCTTGCCAGTAAACATATTTTCAAGATTTAAATATGCTGATGAATACAAATCAAGACCATTCATTTTGATTGCTATATAGTATTCAAAAAAAAAAAAAAAACCCAAAACTCAACATTTTCCCATTCTATTTTTTATTTTATTTTATTTATTTATTTGACAGAGAGAGACACAGCGAGAGAGGGAACACAAGCAGGGGGAGTGGGAGAGGGAGAAGCAGGCTCCCCGCAGAGCAGGGAGCCCAATGCGGGACTCGATCCCAGGACCCTGGGATCATGACCTGAGCAGAAGGCAGTCGCTTAACCAACTGAGCCACCCAGGCGCCCTTTCCCATTCTATTAATGGAAATTTAAGTTGTTTCCAATTCTTCACTATTATAAATTACTGCTGTATGAATATTCTTTGTACACATTTGTGGAAGTGTATTTGGGCTATATACTTATTGGGTCATAGGATTTGGACATCTTTAACTTTATTAAGTATTGACAAACTACTATACTAAGTGGTTGTGCTAATTTATAGTCATAAGCATTTTGATAGAGAATATAATCTTGACTTTTCAATATCCAAGTCAAAACTTGGTTTTGTTAGACCTTTTACATTTTTTCCATCTAATATAAAATGTTCTCTCATTATGGTTTTAATTTGCAGTTACAAGATTACTATGAGATTGAACTTTTTTCCCCATGATTATGGCTTTTTGGGTTTCTTCTGTGAATTATCCATTTTTCTACTGTGATTTAGTTTTTCCTTTATTTGATTTATGAGGAAGTTTCATAATTTCTGGATGTAATTCTTTGTCAGCTATGAAATTTAAGTATTTTCTTCCTGTTTGTGGTTTGGAAACCTTCCTTAGAGTCTGAAGAAAACCTTACCTAATTGAGATTTCTGTAGTCTGTTTGCTAAAATGTATTGTTTATGCTTTTCCACCTTGCTAGAGTGTGGTGTGGACACCATAGGAGTAGGTGACATTTCCATGTTCCTCTGGGACCCATGTAGACAGTGCTTTTGAAGCTAGTCTGATTTTCCTTACTGACTTGTGTCTTTCTGCCAGTAGGATCCAGGGTGCATGGATCACCCTAGACCTCTTCAACCACTTCACCTGACACCATCAGAGTGAGAGCTAAAAAGACTAGAGACCTACCCAGGAATTCAGCTAGATAGGTATCAAACCATTCTGAATACCTATGAACTCAACAGGAGATTGAAGAAAAGAATAGCAGCAACTCTCTGAACAGAAAAGCGACCACTTTCTGTAAGTTTCAGGTCTCTTCTGATTTGTTTAGTGTATATTTTTCTGGGGTCGTTGTTACCCTGTTAGCATTTTGTTCTCTCATTCATCTGTTCTCCTCTGGACAAAATGGCAAGACAGAAAAACTCACCACAAAAAAAGAACAAGAGGCAGTACCAACTGCCAGGGACCTAATCAATACAGACATTAGTAAGATGTCAGAATGAGAGTTCAGAATGACAATTATAAAGATACTAGCTGGGCTTGAAAAAAGCATGGAAGATACTGGAGAAACCCTTTCCAGAGAAATAAAAAAGCTAAAATCTAACGAAGTCGAAAACAAGAAGGCTATTAATGAGGTGCAATCAAAAATGGAGGCTCTAACTGCTAGGATAAATGAGGCAGAAGAGAGAATCGGTGATATACAAGACCAAATGATGGAGAATAAAGAAGCTGAGAAAAAAAGAGATAAACAACTACTGGATCACGAGGGCAGAATTCGAGATAGGTGATACAATAAGACGGAACAATATGAGAATAATTGGGAACCCAGAAGAAGAAGAAAGAGAGAGAGGGACAGAAGGTATACTGGAGCAAATTATAGCACAGAACTTCCCTTATTTGGGGAAGGAAACAGGCATCAAAATCCAGGAGGCACAGAGAACCCCCCTCAAAATCAATAAAAATAGGTCAACAACCCGACATCTATTATTAAAACTTACAAATCTCAGAGATAAAGAGAAAATTCTGAAAGCAGCTCGGGACAAGAGGTCTGTAACATACAATGGTAGAAACATTAGATTGGCAACAGAACTACCCACAGAGACCTGGCAGGCCAGAAAAGACTGGCATGATATCTTCACAGCACTAAATGAGAAAAATATGCAGCCAAGAATGATATATCCAGCTAGGTTGTCATTGAAAATAGAAGGAGAGATAAAAAGCTTCCAGGACAAACAAAAACTAAAGGAATTTGCAAACACGAAACCAGCCCTACAAGAAATCTTGAAAGGGGTCCTCTAAGCAAAGAGAGAGCCTAAAAGTAACAGACCAGAAAGGAACACAGACAATATACAGTAACAGTCACCTTACAGGCAATACAATGGCACAAAATTCCTATCTTTCAATAGTTACCCTGAATGTAAATGGGCAAAATGCCACAATCAAAAGACACAGGGTATCAGATTAGATGAAAAAACAAGATCCATCAATATGCTATCTGCAAGAGACTCATTTTAGACCCAAAGACACCTCCAGATTGAAAGTGAGGGGGTGGAAAACCATTTGCCATGCTAATGGACACCAAAAGAAAGCTGAGGTGGCAATCCTCATTTCAGACAAATTAGATTTTAAACCAAAGACTATAATGAGAGAAGAGGAAGGACACTATATCCTACTTAAAGGGTCTATCCAACAAGAAGATCTAACACTTGTAAATATCTATGCCCCTAACATGGGAGCAGCCAACTCTATAAGCCAGTTAATAACAAAATCAAAGAAACACATCGACAACAATACAATAACAGTAGGGGACTTTAACACCCACCTCTGAAATGGACAGATCATCTAAGCAAAAGATCAACAAGGAAATAAAGACTTTAAATGACACACTGGACCAAATGGACTTCACAGATATATCAGAACATTCCATCCCAAGGAACAGAATACACATTCTTCTCTAATGCCCATGGAACATTTTCCAGAATAGATCACATCCTAGGTCACAAATCAGGTCTCAACCGGTACCAAAAGATTGGGATCATTCTCTGCATTTTCAGACCACAATGCTTTGAAACTAGAACTCAATCACAAGAGGAAAGTCAGAAAGTACTCAAATACAGGGAGGCTAAAGAGCATCCTACTAAAGAATGAATGGGTCAACCAGGAAATTAAAGAGAATTTAAAAAATACATGGAAACCAATGAAAATGAAAACACAATTGTTCACAATCTTTGGGATGCAGCAAAGGCAGTCCTAAGAGGAAAGTATATAGCAATACAAGCCTTTCTCAAGAAACAAGAAAGGTCTCAAATACACAACCTAAGCCTACACCTAAAGGAGCTGGAGAAAGAACAGCAAATAAAGCCTAAATCCAGCAGGAGAAGAGAAATAATAAAGATCAGAGCAGAAATCAATGAAATAGAAACTAAAAGAACAGTAAAACAGATCAATGAAACTAGGAGCTGGTTCTTTGAAAGAATTAACAAGATTGATAACCCCTGGCCAGACTTATCAAAAAGAGAAGAGAAATGACCCAAATCAACAAAATCATGAATGAAAGAGGAGAGATCACAACCAACACCAAAGAAATACAAACAATTATAAGAACATATTATGAGCAACTCTATGCCAGCAAATTAGATAACCTGGAAGAAATGGAGGCATTCCTAGAGATGTATCAACTACCAAAACTGAACCAGGATGAAATAGAAAACCTGAACAGACCTATAACAACTAAGGAAATTGAAGCAGTCATCAAAAATCTCCCAACAAACAAAAGCCCAGGGCCAGATGGCTTCCCAGGGGAATTCTACCAAACATTTCAAGAAGAATTAATGCCTATTCTTCTGAAACTGTTCCAAAAAATAGAAATGGAAGGAAAACTTCCAAACTCATTTTATGAGGCCACCATTACCTTGATCCCAAAACCAGACAAAGACCTCATCAAAAAGGAGAATTATAGTATACCAATATCCCTGATTAGCATGGATGCAAAAATTCTCACAAAATACTAGTGAATAGGATCCAACAGTACATTAAAAAGATTATTCACCATGACCAAGTGGGATTTAACCCTGGGCTGCAAGGTTGGTTCAACATCCGCAAATCAATCTATGTGATACAATACATTAATAAAAGAAAGAACAAGAACCATATGATCCTCTCAATAGGTGCAGAAAAAGCGTTTGACAAAGTACAGCATCCTTTCTTGATTAAAACTCTTCAGAGTGTAGGGATAGAGGGTACATACCTCAATATCCTAAAAGCCATCTATGAAAAACTAACAGTGAATATCATTGTCAATGGGGAAAAACTGAGAGCTTTCCCCCTAAGGTCAGGAACACGGCAGGGATGTCCACTATCACCACTGCTATTCAACATAGTACTAGAAGTCCTAGCCACAGCAATGAAACAACAAAAAGAAATAAAAGGCATCCAAATCGGCAAAGAAGAAGTCAAACTCTCACTCTTTGCAGATGATATGATACTTTATGTGGAAAACCCAAAAGACTCCACCCCAAAACTGCTAGAACTCATACAGGAATTCAGTCAAGTGGCAGGATATAAAATCAATTTCTATACACCAACAAGAAGACAGAAGAAAGAGAAATTAAAGAGTCGATCGCATTTACAATTGCACCCAAAACCATAAGATACCTAGGAATAAATCTAACCAAAGAGGCAAAGAATCTGTACTCAGAAAACTATAAAATACTCATGAAAGAAATTGAGGAAGACACAAAGAAATGGAAAAACGTTCCATGCTCATGGATTGGAAGAACAAATATTGTGAAGATGTCAATACTACCTAGAGCAATCTACACATTTAATGTAATCCCTATCAAAATACCATCAATTTTAGGATTACTTGTTAATCCCAAAATAATCCTAAATAATCCTAAATATTATTTAGGATTATTATTATTTTTTTTTAAAGATTTATTTATTTATTTGACAGAGAGAGAGAAACAGCATGAGAGGGGATAGGGTCAGAGGGAGAAGCAGGCTCCCTGCTGAGCCGGGAGCCCGATGTGGGACTCGATCCCAGGACTCCGGGATCATGACCTGGGCCGAAGGCAGTCGCTTAACCAACTGAGCCACCCAGGTGCCCTTATTTAGGATTATTAAATATTAATATCCTAGATAATCCTAAAATTTGTATGGAACTACAAAAGATAGCCAAAGGAAGGTTGAAAAAGAAAAGCAAAGCTGGTAGCATCACAATTCTGGACTTCAAGCTCTATTACAAAGCTGTAATCATCAAGACAGTATGGTACTGGCACAAAAACAGACACATAGATCAATGAAACAGAATAGAGAGCCCAGAAATGGACCCTCAACTCTATGGTCAACTAATCCTCCACAAAGCAGGAAAGAATGTCCAATGGAAAAAAGACAGTCTCTTCAACCAATGGTGTTGGGAAAATTGGACAGCCACATGCAGAAGAATGAAACTGGACCATTTCCTTACACCACACACAAAAATAGACTCAAATGGTTGAAAGACCTCAATGTGAGACAGGAGTCCATCAAAATCCTAAAGGAGAACACAGGCAGCAACCTCTGCAACCTCAACCACAGCAACTTCTTCCTAGAAACATCGCCAAAGGCAAGGGAAGCAAGGGCAAAAATGAAGTTTTGGGACTTCATCAAGATCAAAAGCTTTTGCACAGCAAAAGAAAGAGTCAACAAAACCAAAAGACAACTGACAGAATGGGAGAAGATATTTGCAAATGACATATCAGATAAAGGGCTAGTATCCAAAATCTATAAAGAAGTCATCAAACTCAACACCCAAAGAACAAATGATCCAATCAAGAAATGGGCAGAAGACATGAACAGACATTTTTCCAAAGACAGTCAAATGGCCAACAGACACATGAAAAAGTGCTCAATATCCTCAGCATCAGGGAAATCCAAATCAAAACCTCAGTGAGATACCACCTCACACTAGTCAGAAGGGCTAAAATTAACAAGTCAGGAAACGACAGATGTTGGTGAGGATGCGGAGTAAGGGGAACCCTCCTACACTGTTGGTGGGAATATAAGCTGGTGCAGCCACTCTGGAAAACAGTATGGAGCTTCCTCAAAAAGTTGAAAATAGAGCTACCGTATGACCCAGCAATTGCACTACTGGGTATTTACCCCAAAGATACAAATGTAGTGATTCGAAGGGGTACGTGCACCCCAATATTTATAGCAGAAATGTCAACAAGAACCAAAATATGGAAAGAGCCAAGATGTCCATCAACAGATGAATGGATAAAGAAAATGTGGCATATATATACAATGGAATATTATGCAGCCACCAAAAAACCTGAAACCTTGCCATTTGCAACGACGTGGATGGAACTGGAGGGTGTTATGCTGAGTGAAATAAGAGAAAGACATGTATCATATGATCTCACTGATATGAGGAATTCTTAATCTCAGGAAACAAACTGAAGGTTGCCGGAGGGATGGGTTATGGGAGGGATGGGGTGGCTGGGTGATAGACATTGGGGAGGGTATGTGCTATGGTGAGTGCTGTGAATTGTGTAAGACTGATGAATCACAGACCTGTACCTCTGAAACAAATAATACATTATATGTTTAAAAAAAAAGAAAGAAGATAGTAGGAAGGGAAAAATGAAGTGGGGGAAATCAGAGGGCGAGTCAAACCATGAAAGACTATGGACTCTGAGAAACAAACTGAGGGTTCTAGAGGGGAGGAGCGTGGGGGGATGGGTTAGCCTGGTGATGGGTATTAAAGAGGGCACATATTGAATGGAGCACTGGGTGTTATATGCAAACAATGAATCATGGAACACTACATCAAAAACTAATGATGATGGTGATTAACATGACATAATAAAATAAAATTAAAAAAAATAGACTGGAGACCTAAAATGTCACCATTTGAGCAACAACTGACAAGCAGCCAGGGAAAGATTTCCTACATGCCTTTCACAGACTGAAAATGGTGCCTAGATTCAGAATCCCTGAATGGGAAGCTTTACATTTCACATGGAAAATTTACAATCTATTCAAACCATTGCAGAAGGTTTCTACCACAACTTGTAAGGTTTAATTTTGAGAGAGCATCTCAGAAGCAGGGAAATAAATTATATTAGAGCCACCCCACATAGGAGCTATCTCTTGGTTGTTATTTAAAAAGCACTGGAGAGCCTTAGCTGTGTACCCCCAGGCAATAACTGCTTTCTTTTGAAACCTTGTTCTCTCTATATGCAAAATTAGGAAAAGGGATTTGGTATCTAAAATTTTACCATTCTTTTTTCCTCTTACCCATGCAATTTCTATTACTAGAAACAATTCTCTGGTTTAGTTGTAAATCTCAAACTTTGACTACCAAGTACTCTAATGAAGAGTCTCCATAAGATCTGTGGCATAGCTCTAAGAAGCCTACTAACATGCAAAGCATTCATAAATTCTCATTCTTTATCCTAAAATTTCATGTGAATTTTTTAGTCTACTGCACATTACATCTGGATTTGTTTTAATGAAAACATGATGCATTTGAAATTTAATTTTCAAGTAAGTTAAAGCTCTGGGAAGAGACACTATGTTTATCCTGTGACTTTGAATAGCCCAAGTTCATATGTAGAAACACCCATGGGGCTATGGTTCCTGGAGCAAAGGCTTCCTATAGTCATGTTTCACTACTGGCCAAACATATGCAGGAAAATTCAGTCATATGGTCTATTTGTTGTCCTTTGAACTTACTATTCTATTTCTTACCTAAAGATTTTTATTGATGTCATTTTCCTGTCCAGAGTACTTCTCCTCCTACTAATTTTTCTGAGAACTTAAAGACCCTGCTTCTCTGATAAGATTTCTCAAACTTATGGAGCTCATTCTTTATTTGCTCAAAGTATTTGCTCTTTTCGCTGTGAACTCAGAGCTCATTGTCTTATATTGTTGGCTCCTACATTGCACACATTTATCACTAACTGAACTACAAGCTCCTCAAGGTCAGGTCCATGTCTCAGACCTCCTTGTCTTTCTTGGACCTCATCAGGACAATCCTTTCTAGTAGAAAACATCTACTTCTTAAAAAAAAATTCTGTAAGTATTCGTAGGCCAAGATGAGAATACCCTTATAAAAAAGAAGAAAAAGAAGGAAAGGGAGAGAATTAATATTTTAGCCTATTTGGCTGCTATAACAAAATAACACAGAATGGGTAGATTATAAACAGAAATTTATTTCTCACAGTTCTGGAGACTAGGAAGCCCAAGATCAAGCAAGGCACCTGCATGCTCACACTCTTGTGAGGGCTTGCTGGTTCATAGCTATCACCTTCTCACTGTGTCCTCACATGTTGGAAGGGATAAGGGAGCTCTGTGGAGTCTCTTTTATTTATTTTCTTATTTATATATTTTTAAAGATTTATTTATTTGAGAGGTGGGGGAGGGGCAGAAGGAGAGGCTCCTTAAGCAGACTCCCCACTGAGCGGAGAGCCCGATACTACTCGATCCCATGACTCATGAGATCATGACCTGAGCCAAAACCAAGAACCAAGGGCTGGATGTTCAACCAACTGAGCCACCCAGGCACCCCTGTGGAGTCTCTTATAACAGCATTAACCCCATTCATAGAGGGCTCTACCCTCAGGACCCTATCACCTCCCAAAGGCCCCACCTCCAAATACCATTACATTGGCCATTAGGATTTGAAAAATTGAATTTTGAAGGGACACAAACATCCAGACTATAGCAAGAAGCTAACACTGATTGAATGCTAACTATGTGCATGCACTGTGCAAACAACATTAACAGGCTGTACACATCACACTCAGTCTTTACAACAACCCTGTGAGGTAAGTATCATTGTTATCCACATTTTACAGATATGAATACTGAGACTCTGAGAGGCTAAATAACTCCCTAGAGATCACATCCCTGTGAGTGAGCTGGAATGCTGGCCCCTAATTCCCTGGCACTGGATCTTAAGTTCTTAATTATTAAGAGGAAAGAGAAATGGGAGCATAGGTCAGATAAATTTAACGTAATTTAACACAAAATATTACCCGTGGTTAGGGGGTGGGAGGCTATGCTCTTTCTTGTAGATGGAACTACTATTTTCTAGTAGAAAGTAGATGCTTTCTAGTAAAAAGTTTGTCTTAATGAGGTCCAGGAGAGAAGAAGAGTTCTGAGGCATGGACCTGACCTTGAAGAACATGCAGTCTAGTTAGGAATATGTGTGTACAATATAGGAACCAATGATATAAGATGGTGTTCTGGGCTCAAATGGGCATCACTGAACAGCAAGAAGGCCCAAGGCACTGGTGAGAGGACCAGAAGAAAGGGCAGTGAGAACACAATTTCCCCAGAACCTACTTCCTTTCTTCCAGCTTACCCCTCATAAAAACCAAACTCTCACTCAGCCTGTCAGTCTGATACCATGCCTGACCACGGCAATCGTCCCTGCTCAGCATTCCCACAGATGGATATTATTTTCCGTAATGGAGTGCAGAAAATGATATTTTTCTTCTGCCATGATAACATCCCCACAATTAGGGGGAAAAATACCTAAGAACTGATATTTTACAAGGTCATGCTTCATTTTCCCTGGCTTGATGCAGCCCAGGGAGGAGAGTTTAGTTTCTAAGAAGCCAGTGGGAACTCTGGGGCCTCAGTATCTAGTAGAGTCTGTGCCCTCAGAGTTTGATGGGTCATCTGCAGAGTCTCCTTGAGTGGGAGAATATAAAATTGTATAGAGAAATGGTTTAACATGCAGCCAGTCAGTGAGGTTTTGTCAGATCAATAATGGCCAAACTCTGAGTGTTCCCGCTGGGCTTCCTAACGCCCTGGGACACTCAGCTGAACTATCTATTAAGACTATTTTCCCAAGTCATTTGTGTTAGATTATAGGCTATAAACTGCTTATTGTTGCTTGTCCGCCATAAATATAAAGCAATCATTTTTAATGCAAGCAGCTGTTGGGCTGGCTTCTCCAAGATGCTTTACCCAGGGACTCACATTCTGCTGTTTTCTCCTTCATCAAGTGCATTTCTGATTGTTTTTCTGCTCTGCTGCATACCACACACATGGTGGTGGTGGGGGTATAAATTTTCCTTGCAGAGCTTTGTTTGGACACATGGTTTCTAAAAATATCCAAAAGGAATTGAAGGTGCAGAGGGGCAATTTAAGTTGTAGGAAATCTGGTGACTCAAGTCCTCAACACGGCATCTAATTTCTTAAAATGACCTTGCAAGTACCAACTCATTTTTTCTAATTTCCTGTGATAAGATCTGGGATTTTGGATTATATGTATTGATTAAAAAATTCTAAATGTGCCAGGGTACCATGCTAGATGTTGAAGATATAAAAGTGAGCCAAAATTGACAAGGTATCTATTCCCTGCCTCTCCCCACACCCAGCTTTACTGAGGTATAATTGACAAATAAAATTGTAAGATATTTAAGGTGTACAATGTGATGATGTTATAAACACACACTGTGAAAGGATTCCCCCCAGTGAGTTAATTAACATATCCATCACCTCATGTATTTATCCCTCCTCCCCCCGTCTTTTTTTGTGTGTGTGAGAACATTCAAATTCTACTCTCTTAGCAAATTTCAATTATGTAACATAGTGTTATCAACTAGAGCAACTATGTTACATGTTCCATCTTCAGACCTTATTCATCTTATACCTCAGATTTGTACCCTTTTACTAGCTCTCCCTATTTCCTCCACTTCCCAGCCCCTGGCAACTACTTTTTTATTTTCTGTTTCTATGAGTTCAATCCCCTGCTTCTTACAGTCTAGTAGGAGAGGCAGACTGATCAAACAAATGCATAAATTGTGATATAAGTATGAAGGAAATTTAAAGAACAAATAAAATGCCCAATCTAGTGATTTATGAAGATTTTCCTAAGAAAGCCGCATTTGAGCTGAGGGTAAGTTGAGTGAACTCTGCAAGGGAAGAGGGATAATGAGAACAGGATTTCCAGGAAGGCATAAAGGCATATTCAATTGACAAGGTATCTGAGAGGTGGGAATGAGCATTTTAAGAACTGACTTAAGGGCAGGGCACCAGATGCAGAGAAGGAGACAAATAGCCCAATGGCGCTGGAGAGGAAGGCAGGGTCTAGATCTAGCAGGGCTGTGGAGGGCCTTGTGAAGAGGAGCTTGGGCTCCACCCTGACACCAACAGGAAGCCATTGGTGGATGTAGCCCTTAGGACCTCAGGGAGTAACTGCTGATTTCCTTGAATCATACTTCAGTGAAATGTTGAGATAATTTACAGAAGAAATTCTTTTCCTGGGCATGGGGGGAGTTAAAGGGACCAAGCAAAGATGCTGAGGCACCCAGGCAAAGCAACGAGAAGCCATTTTTTACCTCTAGGCCTGAAAAGGCAAGGGGTGGAAGCAGTGAGAGCTGGAGCTAGGAAGGTGAGCTGCCCTGCAGAAGCTGTAGTCATGGAATATCACAGATAACAACAGAACTGCAGCATTCCAGTGGGAATAAATATTTCAAACTCTCTTGCCTTGTGCCCTCTAGTCTCCTGCTGGATCCTTCATTGACTGAACCTAAACAGAAGCCAGAAAGCCAAAGGAATCCATTGAGATCAGCATCCTTCCCCACACCCCAAACAGGTACAAAGAAGGAAGGTACATATATATTAACACCCTTTTACAAATGAGCCAAATGAGACTCAGACAGGTTAGACAAATTGCCCAAGATCCACAGATGGTAAGTGGAAAACCCCAGACTCAAACCCAGGTCTCCCTGCCTCTAAACATCTATGGTCTTAACCACTACTTCATACTGGTTCTCACCTACCCGGCACAGCATTATGCTGGGCCCTCTTGTTTGGGGTATTGGGGTTGGGAGGGAAAGTTTGAGACATCAAAGAGTAGGAAGTGGTAAACAGTCAAAGATGACAACAATCAATCCTTCCCCTCCTTGTGTGTGCATGCTACTCTTTGCATCAAACAAAGTTGTTTAATTTCCCTCTTCTTGAATCTGCCTCAGTGACTTTATTCTAACCATCTGAAATCTGAGATTTCTGAGGCTAGGTCACAAAAAGATTTGCAGCTTGCTCTTCCATATGCCCCCTCTTAGAAGACAGCTGCCATGCTGTAAGAAGCCTGAGCCACATGGAGAGGCCACATGTAGACATTCCAGGTGCAACCTCAGCTAAGTTCAAAGCCAAGAGCCAAAAATAAATGCAACCCATATTAGTGAGCTGTCTTGGACATCCAGGTCAGTCGAACCTTCAGATGACTGTAGCCCCAACCACCATCTGACTATAACCACATGTGAGATGTCCAAGCAAGAACTACCTGGATGAGCCCAGCCAACTCAAGAACTGTGAGAGATACTAATAAATTGCTCTAAGCTGCTAATTTAGGGGTGGTTTGTTGTGCATTTATGGATAGTCAGAACATAGGGTAAGGTTTCTGACTTCATGAAAATAATATTTAGATAAACAGAACATAAGCATACCACACACATTCCCTTTCCCCCATAAGTGTTAATAAGGAACCTCTTTCCTGGAAACTCTCCCTCCTCTGCACAAATCTGGACCTCACTAATTCTTGAGTCCAGTCTCCTTGTTAGTCTGTAAGGCCTTCCCCTCCTGTGAATGCCTCAGGGTACAAATGAAAGGCACAGCCAGGGAAAATGGGGAGTACCTTACATCAAAGCTCTCTGCCTCTCCCTCCCAGCTTCTGGCCATGCACACTCTCCACCAGTATGGAGTGAAGGTGTGGAACAGACTCTAGATGCTACAGGACTCAGACAAGAAGGTAAACCAAGGTTGAGCAAAGGAAGATGTGGACTTTGTAGGAAAGCTTTTATCCTAGATAGGAAATAAAACACCTGTAAGTTATCCTAGCCCAGGAATAGAGCTAAGCCTGGGTCTAGCAGGATTTCTCAGACTCAGCACTATTGATATTTTGGACCAGATAATTCTTTGTTGTGGGGGCTGTTGCGTGCATTATAGGATGTTTAGCAGCATCTCTGGCCTCTACCCCCTAGATGCCAATAGCACTTAGCCACCAGTTGTGACAACCCCCAAAAAGTCTCCAGAATTTGCCAATGTTCTTGGGGGTGGGAGGAATGGTAAAACTGAAAACCACTACGCCCTCCCTTCTTTCTCTGAAGACATTGCCTCTCAGATGGTGAGAAAAATCTGCGGCTTCCTGCCACAGTTTTCCTTCACCCTTCCAGGTGCATGACCAGCACCAAATCCTTTCATCTATCTCCACCAGGTTCCCCTCTCCCCAGTCTTCCTCTGGCCAGATGGCACTCAGGCTCTCCAGGGGGCATTTCATAGACATGACATGGTGTTTCAGGCTGAGTCTATTCTATATTCCAGGTTAAGGATGATACAGGCCAGATTAATGGGTGAGCCACTAGGCAGCTGCCCAGAGCACCAGTCAATAGGGGCTACCAAAATGTTACTGGCATAAAACTAGAGTAGGGAACCAGTTAACTCAGGTCTCCACACATGACTGCTAACAAAACTGATGAGGCATAAACTGGTTTGGCTGCAATGAAACACTCCCTATTGCTGCCAACCTCTCTCTGTTGATATTTTTTTGTGGCAGTACATGGTGTGTATAAAGCCTTAACACTAACTTTGGGACCAGCCCTCTGAGATTTCCCTGTAACCAACCAGCCTGCTGAAATTCTGAAACTGAAAAATTCATGATGCTGTATGTGCTCTTTTCTGGGGATGATTTATTAGAATGTCTACATTTACATAGTTTAATATGCCTCTCAAGAAATTGTCTAGTTCAGAAAATCATGTGTAGTATGTACATGGAAAATATATCTTTATTTTGAACATAAAAAAGCATTTACTTTTATTATTTTTTTCATTCCTATTAAATGCTGATCAGATATATAAGGAATGGACAAAATTATGTAAAAAGGATCCAAGTTACTCACCTGACATGTCCAATGTCTCAGTCTGACGTGGATGCATGCATAGTGTTGCTGGGAGGTGAAGGGACAGAAACTCACAAAAATTACACTGAATTTGTATTTCCCTGAAGGCAAGTGATGTGGAGCATTTTTTCATGTGTCTGTTCGCCATTTGTATGTCTTCTTTGGAGAAGTGTCTGTTTATGTCTTCTGCCCATTTCTTGACTGGATTATTTGTTTTTTGGGTGTTGAGTTTGGTAAGTTCTTTATAGATCTTGGATAGCAGCCCTTTATCTGTACTGTCATTTGCAAATATCTTCTCCTATTCCGTAGGTGGGCTTTTAGTTTTGTTGACTGTTTCCTTTGCTGTGTAGAAGCTTTTCATCTTGATGAAGTCCAAAAAGGGCTGCAGAAAGGGAGGAAGAGCAGAAAGGGAGGTGGGTAGGGGGGTGGGGTAACTGGGTGATGGGCATTAAGGAGGGCATGTGAACGTGATGAGCACTGGGTGTTATATGCAACTTGCTTTTGTTTCCCTTGCCTTTAGACATGTGTCTTGCAAGAAGTTGCTGTGGCCGATATCAAAGAGGTTATTGCCTGTATTCTCCTCTAGGATTTTGATGGATTCCTGTCTCACATTGAGGTCTTTCATCCATTTTGAGTTTATCTTTGTGTATGGTGTAAGAAAATGGTCCAGTTTGATTCTTCTGCATGTGGCTGTCCAATTTTCCCAGCATCATTTATTGAAGAGACTGTCTTTTTTCCATTGGATATTCTTTCCTGCTTTGTGGAAGATTAGTTGACCATAGAGTTGAGGGTCCATTTCTGGGCTCTCTGTTCTGTTCCACTGATCTATGTGTCTGTTTTTATGCCAGTACCATTCTGTCTTGATGATCACAGCTTTGTAATATAGCTTGAAGTCAGGCATTGTGATGCCCCCAGCTTTGGTATTCTTCTTCAATATTCCCTTGGCGATTTGGAATCTTTTCTGGTTCCATATAAATTTTAAGATTGTTTGTTCCAGCTCTGTAAAAAATGTCAATGGTATTTTGATAGGGATTACATTGAACGTGTAGGTTTCTCTAAGCAGCATAGACATTTTAATAATGTTTATTCTTCCAATCCATGAGTATGGAATGTTTTTCCATCTTTTTGTGTCTTCCTCAATTTCTTTCATAAGTGTTCTGTAGTTTCTAGAGTACAGATCCTTTACCTCTCTGGTTAGGTTTATTCCTAGGTATCTTATGGTTTTTGGTGCAATTGAGATACCACCTTACACTAGTTAGAATGGCTAAAATTAACAAGACAGGAAACAACAAATATTGGCGAGGATGTGGAAAAGGGGATCCCTCTTACACTGTTGGTGGGAAAGCAAGTTGGTACAGCCACTCTGGAAAACAGCATGGAGGGTCCTCAAGAAGTTAAAAATAGAGCTACCCTATGACCCAACAATTGCACTACTAGGTGTTTACCTCAAAGATACAGATGTAGTGAAAAGAAGGGGCACATGCACCCCAATCTTCATAGCAGCAATGTCCACAATAGCCCAACTGTGGAAGGAGCCAAGATGTCTTTCAACAGATGAATGGATAAAGAAGATGTGGTTCATATATACAATGGAATATTACTCAGCTATTAGAAAGGATAAATACCTACCATTCACATTGGCTTGGATGGAACTGGAAGGTGTTATGCTAAGTGAAATAAGTCAAGGAGAGAAAGACAATTATCATATGGTTTCACTTATATGTGGAATATGGAAATAGCACAGAATTTCATAGGGGAAGAGAGGGAAAACTGAATGGGAAGAAATCAGAGAGGGAGCCAAACCATGAAAGACTCTTGGCTCCGGGAAACAAACTAAGGGCTGCAGAAAGGGAGATGGGTAGGGGGGTGGGGTAACTGGGTGATAGGCATTAAGGAGGGCACGTGAACGTGATGAGCACTGGGTGTTATATGCAACTAATGAATCACTGAACATTATAACAAAGCTAATGATGTACTATATGTTGGCTAACTGAACTTAAATAAAAAAATTGCACTGGAAACCTTTTCTTTCTACTCCCACATATTTCCATATAAAATCAGATCAAAATGAATCTTCAAAGTAATTTTAAAGTATAAATCAAGTAAAAATAAGAAACAGTCTGAAATATAAGTCAGGAAATGGGGAAGACCAGATCATCTATTTGACCTTAGGGTTTGGAGGAAGACTGGGTGCTAACTGCATGTATAAGAGTCTCAGATCTTTTTCAGCTCCATTAGATAAGTCCCAACTCCTCTTGTTTGAATTAATACTTCCTTAATGCACTGGCCAATCACTCTCTCCTGTACCCCAAGCAAGAAAATGCTCATCAGTTATTGGGGTTGAAGAAGTCTCCCTGCTGCATGCTTCCTGTGTGCAATCTCAAGGTCACAAATGTGTTACTCCTGGTCCTGCAAGAAGCAGAGGCCAAGACAGAATTAGATATGCAAGAGATCCACTGGAAAATGTCTGTAAGAGAAGCAGAGGAGGAGTTTGAGAAGGTAAGAAGAGCTGTCTGACCACAGTGCAGTGCTGACCCTGTGTAGGCCAGAGGGAAGGAAGGACAGGCAGCTGAGATGGCAGAGTTTCAGACTGCAGCACAGTGCTAGGAAATTTTTGGTCAAGCTGAAGGAGAGTCCTAGAGCCAATGTATCTAGCACCTCACAGGTATGGGCCTGCCTTAGTAACCCTCTTGTGATCAATCATCAGCTGAGAGTAGCCCAAGGGACACGAAGCCTCAGAGCAAATGGCATGGTGGATTTGGAACACAGTATCTGGGGCTGTTTATAAATTATGGTCACAATGACACAGCAGGAATTTTGAGTGGTGCATCTTCAAGGTCACCACAGCTATGGAAGCCTTAGTGCAGGAGAAGGCCATGGGTGAATAGGACAGTAGAGAAAGGAAGAGGGATATCAGCAATTAAAGGAGGCCAAGACTGATTTGACCCACTTCTGCCCAGAACCCAACTTGCACCTCAAATGAGGGTTGGTACTACTTAGAGGCTTCTGACTCCTGAGTCCCAGGTGAGCACCAATATCCACCAAATCAGCTAGTGAGTAATAGCTTGGAAAGCAAGCACCATTGACCATAGTTTACCTAAAAGAAAATGTGATTCAGGTTTCAAATAACCAATTTTCAATTTGATTTTGGGGTTGCAGGTATACCAACACAGGGGACTGTCAAGAAGAGAGTATTTTCACTCTTACAATGATATAGCCATTATCAGAGAATATCCAAGAGTAGGGTAAGATATCTACCTTTACACAACTGATATTGTTATGTAGCTGAGAAAATGCAATTAATTCTGTTAGAAATATTGATTAAGTGCCTTATGTGTTGTCAGGAATTGTCCCAGATGTTAGAAACATAGATAGACATATTTGGAGTTATTCAAGAATGAAGAACTAAAAAATACAGGTAGAAGTCATAGGGAGATAGATTTAGATTTGAAATACCAAAAAATATCTTAAATTAAATAATTCTGTTACACATCATCTTCCATTGTGCTTCCCAGCTCTTTGCTCATACAGCTGTTGTCCCATTGATCACACTGTATTCCAGTTAGTTATTTATGGATTTCTTCTCCCCTGAGAGTTTCCAAAATCCCCAAGGAACACATGTATTAATTCACTAATTACATAAATAACTCATCGCTCATATGTTTATTCAACAAAGGTTTTTTTGAGTGCTTTGTGCCTGCTGTTGGTATCTGGGGAGGCCAAGATAAATAAGACACAAAACCTGTCCTCCAGGAGCTCACAGTAAATTAGGGAGACAGATGATGAGACATCAATATAGTTCTGAATAGTGTGTGCTATAGTGGAGGTATTTACTGAGAAAAGCAGGAGCATCAGGAGGGAATACCTAACTCTGCTGAGGGGGTGTCAGTGAAGGAAATTCATCATAAAATTGATGACTCTTCAGCTGCATCATGAAGGACAAGTAGAAGTTGTCCAGGATTTTATCCCTAGTTTCTAGCACAAAACAAGTCCTCAATTCATCTCTGCAAAATGAATGAATTAATGATAGATAAATAGAGTGTAACTAAATTTTTTCCTGATCAGCATCTATTGCCCTGCATCCTGGTAATAGCACCTCACTCCTGGCTCCAGAAGTGGGCCCATAACCCAGGCCTTGGCAATGAAATTATGAACAGCTCTGGCCAGTGACTGGTTCAGGAGACTGGACATGGTTGAACTTGGTAGAGTGAGACTCATTTCAGGACCTTCTTGAGCAATCGGAGGATAGAATCTCTCTTTTTGCTGACTGGCAGCTGTGAAGTTGTCAGTCTGGGGCATCTGGGGGCATCTCAGTTGAGAGAAGTCTGCTGAGGATGAAGTTCCATAGAGAAAGCAGGACTGAGAGGTAGTAAGAGAGAAACTGGGTCCTGGTAACATTGTTTTAGCTTCTGGATCCAGCAGTATAAGAAGTAGGTCTACTCCTTAACTGTTCTTTGGGTGATCATTAAATTACCTTTTTGGGGTGTGTGTGTGTGAGGTGGGGTTTAAGCCAGTTTTAATTGGCTCTTCTATTAATTGTGACCAAATATGTGTTGACTAATAGAGATAAATAGCTATCTACAGTATAAATTGCTTCACAAATTATTGAGTTCCCCATTCCCAGAATGGTTCATGTAAAATCAAGTCTATCAGAAAAGGAAATGCTGCATTACTGGAGAACCCTATGTCCTTTTCAGCCTTGCTGATTGAGGCCAGGTTTCCCTCTGTTACCTGAGGAAGAGAGTGCTTGTGAAAGAGAGAGATAGAGATAGAGACAGAGAGAAAGAGAGAGAGAAAGACAAGAGTGGAGGAGAGACTCTGCACGATAACATCACCAGATTGCCCAGCATCATTTCAGAATTACTATTTACTTCTTGTGAGTGACAAAATATACCCAAACCAGAGAGAACTGACATACTAAAATTTTTATTAAAAAGAATTAACAAATGTGCAGGTTGGCTGAGAGAAAGGGATGTGGACACCGAGGCATAGTGGCTGAAAAAGATATTTTTCTTTTCCTTCTTTCCCCTAAGTGCACCATCTAAAGGAGGAATTACTATCAAACACAGACATCCTCACCACAGTGACAACCTTGGCAGGGATCAGAGGAGAAAGTGCCCACTGGCCCTATTCCCAGGGGTTTGAGTCAAGAGGCCAGGAATCTGTGTAGCACATCTGGGGCAGGAGAGCAGATGTCTAATGGGGCAAAGCCTAGAACCAGAGAAGGTACATTTTATGAAACGGAAATACAAATAAATAGCTGACACCAGAAGACAGAGCATCTCCTGACTATTTAGAAGCCACTGGACTCTGGTTCTATTTATAAAGATGACATGTTCCACAGATCCAGTTTTCCCTGTTACTAATCGAGGCCAAAGCATCAACATATTCCAGGCACATGTGGGAAGGGATGAGATGTGGGTTCAGGGCTCTGACCTCTTTAATGAATTCACTCTGCATCTGAGTCAGGATACATGCAGAGTGTTTTGTACTTTTTACTCTCAGTAACTAGGAGAGACAGAGATGCATAGTCTTCCTCTAGATTTCTAGCCCTTCTCACCTTCCTGTAAGTTTCATCTTTCTTCTTTTTGGCTTGTCTGCCACCCCTACCTCCTTTTCATTCTCTCCCAGCAGAAAGAACACACCTGGCTGCTTAAGTGACACGGATCCTGGTCCAGAACTGGCTATTCAACTTCAGGCATCTTATTTAATCTCTCTGGACTCCAGTTTTCTCATCTGCAAAAGGGCTTAGATAAGTGTTTACTCAATTCATGATTCCCAAAATATGAAGAACTGGGCTGCATCCATGGATATTGAAGACCCTGACACATATTTCAGTAAAGAATCATATTCAACTTTGTTTTGTCAAGCATGGCTCAAATTCATCTGAGAACAAAATCTCTTTAAAAAAAATAACATGGGGACACCTGGGTGGCGCAGTCCCTTCAGCGTCCAACTCTTGTTTTTGGCTCAGGTCGTGATCTCAGGGTCCTGGGATTGAACCCCATGTTGGGCTCCACACTCACTGAGGAGTCTGACTGAAATTCTCACTCCTTCTTCCTCTGTCCCTCCTCCTGTGCATGTGCTCTCTCTCTTTCTCTCTCTCTAAGTAAATCTTAAAAAAAAAATAACATGTAGCTACACCTCACTATTCTATGGTATACAGGTTGAAAACTGCTGGTTTTGGCCAATACTCGGATTGGCTCTCTAAACTTTTTTTTTTACCATCCTTCTATTTAGAGTAGTTGGGAACAAAAACTATATTTCTCAGACTTCCTGCAGCTAGGGTTTTGCATCTGGATTACATCCTACCAATAAAATGAACTCATATGAGACGGGGAAGACATTTTCATTTCTTGCCCAATCCTGACAGATACACTAACCTAGATGATCTCTAAAAATCTAGTTCAACTCAATGGGATTTTTATGTTTTCCCTCTTGGCCATACCTTTTCTTAGGCAAAATCTCATTTAGCTATCTATCTAGTTCATTTATTTATTTATTTTCTAAGTTGTAATACATCCCAAGAAATAGACCCAGGTCAAATCAGGAAAGAGTAAATGCTAGCTGGGGGTCTTCTTGCTCTGAAATTTCCATCATCTTCTACATTTCATTTCTGATTCAGTGGGACATAGGTCATCTTGGGGTCTTGTAGCAATTCCAAAAAGAGAGAGATCTGCTAAAAAGTTGGAACTATAACCATGATGCCCCATAGATCCTCTGGCCACCATTATGAGGCTGGATTGAGCTGGGTACACAGAATGTTTCCTCTCAGCATCCCCTGTTAATTTTATAGGGATGATTGTATTTCTCATCACATTCCAGGAGCATCTTAAATGCTGCTCCACTTAAAGAAGACAGCTAGCTCTAGGATGGCAGGGCCTAGCTCTGGCTCCCTGATGACTTAGTAAGCAATCTTGGTCAGGACAAATAACTACTGTGTCCCTTAGATTATCTGGGTCTAAAATCAATGAAGCAGCATCTTCCCTAGCTGCAGTACTTTAGATAAATAGGAGATCCTGTATGTAGTGCAATGAGTTTTAAAATTGAGCTTTTCAGGTGGGTGTCAGATACTACCAAACTCACTCCTGACCTTGATTCCATGAAGGTTAAACATTGGAAATTGGACTCATGAAAACATGGGATAAAGGGAATTTCTGGGTGGATGGTCCTTTGACAAAATTGTAAAGTGGTTAAAATTTGTCTTTTTCTTCTTCCAAATGACAAAAGTTCAGTTTTCCAAATTTTAGTACTAGAAAGCTTTCCCTATTCTCCTCTGCCCCCTAGAATTGTGCAGTGTTTTAACTCTGTCCTTCTCAGAGCAAGGAAAAATAGTAAGCTCGTTTATCCTGAGGCTGTTGTTTTAACCCTGGCATCCTATCAGTCCTGGATAGCTGCAGAGAGCATAAATGCCAGGGTCCCACAGCTAGAAATCCAACAGTTGGTCTTGGATGGGGCCCAGGTATACTAACTATTCCAAAGCTCCCACGGGTTGAGAACCACTAGGGTACTGTTACCTAAACATACCTCTTCAAAGAGAATCATGGAAAAATTTCCAGGGATCAACTAATCTTGTCTCACTCCTACTCAAATTTTTGGTAAAACAGATTATTGCCATTCACTTTTATTTGCAAGCTTCAGGTAACCACCTGGTAGTACAGCTCTTTCCATAAATAAGAAGCTCATAAAATCTTAAAATAATGCCAAGGTTAGTTCAATATGAAGCTTCTATCTAGTAGCTGGTACCTTGTTCTGGAAATTCTGTGCCCATTCTGCCTCCTGGCTTGATTATGCTTGATTATCCCACCCTTGAATACCCCCAGAACCTGGTTTTCATCCTCTGCCTGGTGTCCTGTTCCTCATCTAACCCTCCAATACTAATCTGATGACAAAAATATGGACTTTGAGTTAGATCTAGTTCAAGTCTTGACCCCGCCACTCTGTAACTCAGGATTCCTTGGGAAAATTATTTGGAGTCTTGGTTTCTTCATCTTCAGAGTAGGGATGATATTTCTTATTCTATCAGTCCAGAGTTTTACACATAGAAATATCCAACAATTGTGAGGTCTCTTTCCCCTCAAATCTCATTGTTTATTTTGCACTTATTTCTACCTATTGTTTATATGACCATAGCCCAAAGGGTTTTTAAAGGTAGGATTTAGAGTATCAGTAGGAAGATGTTTTAGGCATAGCAAGACCTTTGTGTTACAATCGAAATTACAGCCTACTGGTCCCCAGTAGCCTTCTCTTAGCTCCCACCATAAGGGGTCTGACCAAGGCATTCAGGACAGTGATGGGATGGAGGAAACTAATGGATGCAGTGGGAGGAGTGATTTGAAGAAACCCTTGGTAGGCACCAGTGGGAAGCTGAAAAATAAACCCAGAAAAGACCTGGAAAGGGCAGACCACCAGATATCCAGCTAGGAAGCAGAAATCCTGGCTGGAGTCTGTTTCAAACCACAGAATCTGAATTTAGGGAAGAAAGCATTAAAAACAATAAATTACCCAAAATGGCAAATTTAAGATTCAACTGCCTCAAACTGTTACAACTTAGGCACTTGTAAAAGAGAAATATTCCAGATGGCAAAGTGGAAGGATGAATTATAAAGAAGGAAGTGGCTAATATCCTGTGCAAGACTTTGAAGAAATACAAAGAGAGCTTTCCTGGCAGGAGCAGGCTGGGGAGCCTGGTGTTTCTGGAGACAGAAATGGGGTGCCATTTGATCAGGGTCAGCTGGCCCCACTGGCTAGTCCTAGGTGCTCAGGGCTCAGGTTTGGTTTCAAATTGTCTTCTGTCTTCTAAGAGAGTCTGGAACAAATGGCCCTGGTGCTTAGGAGGGGCACCTAGAGTGACTACTTAACATGTATATGATTTTGATTTGACATGGTCCATCTGGCCTTACTATTTAATTCAGGATCCCATGGCCCTAGGTATGATTTCAAATTGTATCTGATCCATTTTCATCTTCTACTTCCCTTTATATCAGGTCACTCCAGCTCTGGAACCAAGGGGATTGAATCTGAACAGGTAAACTGGAGAAAGGTGAAGGAATCTAACTGCATCCTGCTCAAAGGGGTCTTAGTTCTAGCTTCTTAAAATGTAGTCCTCAGACTGCATGATCTGACTATATGATGCCTCAGCATCACCTGTGAGATTACTGGAAATGCAACACCCTGGCTGGTCTGTAGCAAGCTGCAGACATCAGTTTTGTTTTGCAGGATGGGGTTTGTTAAAAGTTGTCAAGAATAAGGCTTACTTCAAGAGATACCAAGTGAAATTTAGAAAATGATGAGAGGGTAAAACTGATTACTATACTCAGAAATGCTTGGTAATTCAGGATAAAAATAAGCACAACACACCTAAATACAGGATGATAGTTCATGTAACCAATGGAGATATCATTTGTCAGATTGCTTATGCCTATAGAGAAGATGTGACAGTTTGTGCAGCTTATGCTTATGAACTCCCAAATTATGATATGAAGGTTGGCCTAACAAATTATGATGCAGCATATTGTATTGGCATGGTGCTGGTCTGCTGGCTTCTCAACAGGTTTGGCATGGGCAAGATCTATGAAGGCCAACTGGAGGCAACCAGAGATGAATACAATATGGAAAGCATTGATGGTCAACCTGTTGCCTTCACCCTCTATTTGGATGCAAGGCTTGCCAGAACTGCTACTGGAAATAAAGTTTTTGTGGCCCTCAAGGGAGCTGTGGATGGAGGCTTGTCTACCCCTCACAGTACCAAATTATTCCCTGGTTATGATTGAGAAAGCAAGGAATTCAATGCAGAAGTACATCAGAAGCACATCATGGGTCAGAATGTTGCAGATTATATGTGTTACCTAATGGAAGAAGATGAAGATGCTTATAAGAAACAATTCTCTCAATACATAAACAATATAACTCCAGACATGGTGGATGACATGTTTAAGAAAGCTCACACTGTTAGATGAGAGAATCTAGTCTATGAGAAGAAGCCTAAGAAAGAAGTAAAAAAGAAAAGGGGGAGCCATCCCAAAATGTCTCTTGCCCAGAAGAAAGACTGGGTAGCTCAGAAGAAGGCGAGCTTCCTTAGCACTCAGGAGCAGGCTGCTGAGAGCTAATAAACCAAACCACATTTTTCTATGAAGATTTTTCAGATAAAGATAATAAACTTATTCATCAAGCAGCTAAAAAAAAGGGAAATGCGGCACCCCAAATCTACCAAATTAACATGATCCGCAGGTGTTTCATATGTATGTTAAGGTTTGAGAAATAACATACTCATAGATTTTATATGCAAAGGAAGAATATAGGCCCACAAGGATCCCTGTTTGCATCAGAAAGGACATTGCCCATGTCTAATTGTTTCAAAAGCAGTGCAGGTCATGGAGTCTACAAGCTCCTAATAGCACTGCCTGAGCCTTGATCCCTAACAATAAAGGCCTTTGGTCTGAAATTGGGTTCACAAGCAAAGGGCCATCCAGTGCTCCTTCTCAGCCTCAGTTATTCCGTTCTATTGCTTCTCCTCCTTTCAATGGGGCATTCCGTGCCAAGGGGAGGAAAGTCATAACATGAAGGAAAGTTGTAGAAAACTGGTTTGCTATCACATTCAGAATAGTTCAGATTCCTTATTGTGGTCTCATAGGGCCCTTCATTCTCTGGCACCTGACTACTTCTTAAAATTTATTTCTTGCCCTCTGTAATGCTTCTCCAGCCATTCTGGCCCTTTTCTTTCTGGAACACACCAAGTTCATTCTCAGCTCCAAGCATTTCCTGTTTCCTCTATGGGAATGCTCTTTCTTTCCTTGTGTCTTAGCATTGTTGAGTCCTCATCGCTTACGTCTCAGCACAAACAATGCTTTCCTAGAAAGACCAACCCTGCTACTCTGTCTGAAACTCCACCCCACCTATTCTCTCTCTATCAGATTATCTTGTGGGATTTTCTTCATTGAATTTAATGTTACCTGGTATTCTCATGTTTATATTTACTGATTTACTTCTTCTCCCCTACCACATATAAGCTTTAGAAGAGCAGGGAACAGATTCCTCTTCCTGACTGCTACATCCCAAGTGATTAGAACAATGCCTGACAAAGTATTTTTTCACAAAAATGTTTACTGAATTTGAGTGAATGATAGCACTAGGGTGAAACTACTGGCTTTTCAATCATCTGTGCATTCCTGTTTTCTCTGCTCTAATCACTGCACTCATGCTCACCAATAACTCTGAAGGGCTTAGATGGCAGAGCCTGAGTCAATGACGTTTTAGGTCTGGCCCACAAGATTGAGATAGGTCACAGTGTGATCACTTCAGGGCTGTGTAGTATTTCAATTCAGTACAGTTCTGTATAAACCCTTACTGACTGCCTGTGTTTGCACAAGGTACTGTGAAATACAAAGGCAAAATATAAATCTAAAGCCAAAGGCATTCCAGGAAGACAAAATGGCATTTACAAAGGTATAGAAGCAAGAAAAGGGGTTGGGAGAACTGCAAAGTTTGGTGATACCAAATGCACAGTGCACAGTTTGGGCAGACAGAAGGAAACAAGTCTGGGGAAGGAAACAGAATGCTTGTAATAATACATATCCTTGAGGTGCTGGACCTACTTTATGTTTGAGGTCAGATGCAAATATCTGAAATTCTTTTTAGTCAAAAGAGCCAGCAGTGAGTTGAGCTGAGAGCATGTTGCAACCTCTAGCCCTCCTCTGTGCTCCCTTTGGGCACCATGAGCACTATACCCAGCAATCTCAAAAGCCCTCACATGCTGGACCCATTAGGCATTGCATACTCCACTGTCTGAGTCATTTCCCCTCTGCCAATAGTGACAAACCCAGAGGAACTCTCCACTAATTGAATCTGAGATGACTCACTCTAAACCAGGGACTTGAAACTTGAAAATCTCAGCAGCAATACCTTGGTAGTAAGACTCTTGGTTTAAGTTGTCCAGCTTATTGTCTGGGGAGCCAGTGGGCATGAGAGGATAGAGTAGAGGGTATCTGGGAGGAGGGCTTTGGAGCAGGAATTTTGGGTTTTCTCAGAAAGCTGGAACGACAATAGCACCCACTGTATGTCATTGCTTGAGCTCCCCAGCTGGCTGCCAAGTGCTAAAAAATGATACTCAAACAGGTTTTGTTTGGCACACCTAGTTTTGTTTATAATATTTGAAGCAGTATTTAAAAATAAAGAGCTTTCACATTAAATTCTCAAATTTCTGGATTCTCTCAAAGATTTAAAAGACCTGGCAATAGCCCACTACAAGTAAAGAGTGGGTGCCCTTTATATAGGCTGTATACTCCCCAGGTTTCCATGGGTCTACACCTCAACTTTTACATTCCTAGTGTTCTTGCACTTATACCTAGAATGCTTCATTGGTTTATTATCCCTTTTGGCTCCTGCAGGATTTCAGTTTGCAACCCCTATTCTGACACCATCATTAAGAGGACAAACTCTGATGACATTTTCAGTAATAGGAATGTACCTCAAAATATTATCACTTTAGAAAATTTCACCTGCTCAGTGCTGAGAAATTTATTAGAAAATAATATAATAAAAGGGCATGAAAATGATCAATCTCTACCCTCCACTTCTTCTCTCCCAGAAAAATACATAGTACTTACATTTGAGGCTGGGGTTATATTTTCTTTACTGTCTTACGTTCCTCATCATAATTACATCATGGTGGGTATTTAACTGATGCCCAATAAATAGGTAAGGAATGAAATGGCATTGCTGGTCTAAGTCTTATGCATCTGGTATCCTCCCCCAGGAGACCTGACACCCAGAGTATGACATGTTCTGTTCTTTTTTTTTTTCAACCATTCGTATTTTAATTGTCTCCTTCCTTCCCTATGTACTCATCTGCCTAGTCTTCTAAGAAGTGTTCCATGACTTCCCCAAACTGGAAATATTAGCTTTTTCTCCTCTATTTAAAATTGGTACTTACTTGTTTTTATTATGTAACTTCCTGAGTTTTTATTTCCCTCATGGGAAAAGCAGTATCTACTTCATAAGATCATTATGAACATTATGTCTGGATGTGGTGAAATAACCATTGCAAACACTTACATATCACTTACTATATGCTAGGAACCCTTCCAAGTGCTTTGTATATGTTGACTTATTTAATCTTTACAACATTGTTGTAAGGTAGGTACTGCTATTATAATCCCCATTTTACAGATGAAGAAGCTGAGGCAATAAAAGATTAAGTAACTTGCTCAAAGTCACCAGTCAAAAAGTGCTGGAGATAGGCTTCAAACGCCAGAAGCTGGACCCAGTATGTATGGTGCTAGCCACTAAATAATACTGCCTCTCTTCTGAAGTGAGGTTTACAATACATGGCCATATTCTTTGTGATTAAGATAGAAAACTGTCTTTCATTATCCAATTTTACTAGTGCTGTTTTGCATTGTTAGTTACATACAGCCAGACTGAATCCTACTTGCTTTTAAAGATTGATGTGACTACATTAAGAGAAAGGTGGGGAGAGAAGTCTCAAATAACATAAATAAAACTAAGGTGGGATCCACAGTCTTTCCTTCTTTTGCCTTATTTAGGCAGGAAATTCTTCAGGCAGAGAACACTTTTGAAAAATAGCTTTATCAGCAGATCCCTCCTGGGAGCTCTTTGTCATCCAGAAGTACCATACATCCAGCCTAGATGCAAAACATCCCTGAGGCCAAGCAAAGACTTGGAACTAAAAGAATGCAAATGGCATTGGTTTTCCATTTCATTTTCAGATATGGATCTATTTCCCAATCTTACCTGTACAATTTGGTACAGACTCTCTTATATTTGTCCTTAGTTTCTTCATTTGTGAAATGGAAGATTGGGAAAGGCCAGGAATGGTTTGAAAAAAAATTGAATAAAAAGATTTGCTTTTGTAGGCCACATCCAATTGATTAGTCGTATGTGCCTCAGAGAACTGCAAGCCATAAGCTTGCAGTATATGAACTACAGAAGTATCTATCAGCATATTTTCCAAGAATTTGCCTCCCTGGGTTAGATGACTCCCCAGGCTCCTACCCAATTTTACGCTCATGTGAAAAGAGCTACAAAAGGTAAAGGGAATAATAAAGCAGGAGATATGAATAAAATTTTTTAAAAGGACTATAAGGAAAAAAGAGTATGTCTGTAGAATTACTATTTATACTGGAAGCAGTGAAGAGCAGGATTGATATTGCAGAAAATCCAATCAGTAATGTGGTAGACAAATATGAAAGTAATGTAGAGAAAAAGAGCAAAGTGAGGACTGGGGCTAGAAGGAGTTGGGTGTGATTATAAAAGGGCAACATCAGGGACGTTTGTGGTGATGGAACTCTTCTGTGTCTTGACTGTGGAGGTGGAAAATGGACCAATGCATGTACTAAAATTATATATAACTAAGTACGCATATACAGACAAATGAGTACAAGTAAAACTGGGGAAATCTGAATAAGATTGGTAAATTGTAGAAACGTCAATATCCTATCTGTGATGCTGTATTATAATTTTGCAAGATATTACCACAGGAGAAAAATGAACAATAGGTGTATGGGATCTCTCTGTATTATTTCTTACACGTGCATGTGAATCTACAATGATCTCAAAGTAAAAGTTAATTCACCAAAAAAGAACAAAACTATAAGGACATTTAGAGAATTAGAGATAATTCTCTATCCAATACACAGACAAATAGTACTATAAAACAGAACTAAAAGCAATAATCAAAGGTAAAGAAGAGATTAAAATGTTTCTATGCTGAAAAAATGTTAATATTAATGGATTCAAAGGACTCATCAAAATTTAGGGATAATGAGAGAAAAGAAATTTATTCTTAAACACACTGTGTCAAATTTTATATATTAAGAGGCTTGTAGCCAAAAATGATAGTCAGATAAAGTAGCTAGGAGCCAAGAGCTTGTGAATAGCCCTGGGGGGTATAGTGGAAATTCATAAGCCAATGGCATTAATAATCCCAGCCCCATGATTTGATTTAGGGATTTCTTTCCCCACTTAAACCATGAACTGGTGACAAATCTGAAAATGCTGCTGAACCACAGATGCTGCGTGAGGAACATCAACACTGAGAGAGAGACGGGATAAAGTTTCCTACCATTCTGAAAGATTCCCTACCATTCATAAATGATTTCTTGAAAAGCATAAAGGTGGCTTTTACAGTTATTATTTAGATGTAGATCTAGGCATAAAGCAAATTCAGTCATTCCTGTACTTGCCCCAGAAACGTTTCTTTAACTTCAATGCCATGCATTCAGTTAATGGACGTTTATGGACACGTGGCAGGCAGAAGGTACTACAAATGTACAAAAGTACCGATTTAGGCATGACCCTTACCTCCAAACAGCCTCTTAGAGATAAGCAAGTAATACCAACAACAAAGACTGTGATTTATTAAGTGTTATCCGCATTCCAGACTGCACAGGTGTTTTATATATTATTTAATTTAATGATCTCAATAATTCCATTGAAGGCAGAATTGGGCTTTTACTTCATGTTTGTGTGACCCAATAACTGGGATATTCTTTATGCTCACTGCCCATCATTTTTCAAGATGAAGGTCAAATCGTAAAGCTACCATGACACCTTCTATGAACAAGTACAGATTCATCATTCATTCATTCAAAAACAAATATTTATTGGCATCATCTATGTACCAGGCTTTATGCTAGGTCCTGGGACATAATGGACAGGAATCCAGCCTCAAGGAGCTTCAAGTCTAATAGAAGAAACTGGTATTATTCAAATGATCAAATTAATGTATAACAATATGTATCCATAGCAAGGGCTACGAAGAAAAAGATAAATGTTGCTTTGAGAGCATATAAGGAACCAATTTGACCTATTCAGGGAATTAGAGGTTTTTCCAAAGAAGTGATTCTTTTAAAGAAATCAGAAGAAGGATTAAGAGTTACCTGGTTGAAGAATGTAAGGAAAGCACTCCAAGAAGAGGGAACAGCATTGGAAAATTCCTGTGGTGGGAAGGAAGGGGCATGGAAATATGATGGACTGAAAAAAAAAGAGGACTGCTGTGGAGAAAGTGAAGTGTGGTGCAAGATGAGGATGGGAACTTAGGAAGTGCTGGGACATACCCAGCTGCGTGTTCCATGTAAGGAGTTTAGGAGTTTGCCTTTATCCTAAGAGCAAGAAGAAGACATTGGAAGGGTTTAGAAAGGGAGTGGTAGGGATGATGGTTTTGCATTTTCAATCAATAATTCTTCCTCCTCCTCTATTACGTCCTCCTATACTACCTCCTGCTCCTCCTCCTCCTTCTTTTCTTCTCCTTCTCCTCCTCCTTCTCCTTCTTAATTTTTTTTGCCTTCTATAGCCAAAGTTGTTAGTGCAAACTTCTCAATTATATTCTGTCTTAATAATGCTTATTATGACATCAAATAACAAAATATTATCTTCCTAATTAGAAGAGAGATACCTGGAAGGTTGGGGTTATTTCTTAAATTATATTTTATTGGATTTAAGACACCCAGTAAGATGTGTGTTTACTGTAGTATTCCACTAAAAAAAAGAAAATGTTTCCAATTAGACTCACCATTGATTATAAATAGCATCTCTATTCCAAAGATTTAAAAATGTTTAATAATGCACATCTTTAACTCAATGGAATATTATACTTCCTTTGATTTTTTTTTTAATTTTTTAATTCTTATGTTAATCCCCATACATTACATCATTAGTTTTAGATGAAGTGTTCCATGATTCATTGTTTGTGCATAACACCCAGTGCTCCATGCAGAATGTGCCCTCCTCAATACCCACCACCAGGCTAACCCATCCTCCCATCCCCCTCCCCTCTAGAACCCTGTTTGTTTTTCAGAGTCCATCGTCTCTCATGGTTTGTCTACCCCTCCGATTTCCCCCGCTTCATTCTTCCCCTCCCGCTACCTTCTTCTTCTTTTTTTTCTTAACATATATTGCATTATTTGTTTCAGAGGTACAGATCTGAGATTCAACAGCCTTGCACAATTCACAGCGCTTACCAGAGCACATACCCTCCCCAGTCTCTATCACCCAGTCACCCCATCCCTCCCACCCCACCCCCCACTCCAGCAACCCTCAGTTTGTTTCCTACAATTAAGAATTCCTCATATCAGTGAGATCATATGATACATGTCTTTCTCTGTTTGACTTATTTCACTCAACATAATACCCTCCAGTTCCATCCACGTCGTTGCAAATGGCAAGATCTCATTCCTTTTGATGGTCGCATAATATTCCATTGTATACATATACCACATCTTCTTTATCCATTCATCTGTCGATGGACATCTTGGCTCTTTCCACAGTTTGGCTATTGTGGACATTGTTGCTATAAACATCGGGGTGCACGTACCCCTTCGGATCCCTACTTTTGTATCTTTGGGGTAAATACCTAGTAGTGCAATTGCTGGATCATATGGTAGCTCTATTTTCAACTTTTTGAGGAACCTCCATACAGTTTTCCAGAGTGGCTGCACCAGCTTGCATTCCCACCAACAGTGTAGGAGGGTTCCCCTTTCTCCGCATCCCAGCCAACATCTATCGTTTCCTGACTTGTTAATTTTAGCCATTCTGACTGGTGTGAGGTGGTATCTCATTGAGGTTTTGATTTGGATTTCCCTGATGCCGAGCGATATTGAGCACTTTTTCATGTGTCTGTTGGCCATTTGGATGTCTTCTTTGGAAAAATGTCTGTTCATGTCTTCTGCCCATTTCTTGATTGGATTCTTTGTTCTTTGGGTGTTGAGTTTGACGAGTTCTTTATAGATTTTGGATACTAGCCCTTTATCTGATATGTCATTTGCAAATATCTTCTCCCATTCTGTCGGTTGACTTTTGGTTTTGTTGACTGTTTCCTTTGCTTTGCAAAAACTTTTTATCTTGATGAAGTCCCAATAGTTCATTTTTGCCCTTGCTTCCCTTGCCTTTGGCGATGTTTCTAGGAAGAAGTTGCTTCGGCTGAGGTCAAAGAGGTTGCGGCCTGTGTTCTCCTTTAGGATTTTGATGGACTCCTGTCTCACATTGAGGTCTTTCAACCATTTGGAGTCTATTTTTGTGTGTGGTGTAAGGAAATGGTCCAGTTTCATTCTTCTGCATGCGGCTATCCAATTTTCCCAACACCATTTGTTGAAGAAACTGTCTGTGTTCCATTGGACATTCTTTCCTGCTTTGTCAAAGATGAGTTGACCATAGAGTTGAGGGTCCATTTCTGGGCTCTCTATTCTGTTCCATTGATCTATGTGTCTGTTTTTATGCCAGTACCATGCTGTCTTGATGATGACAGCTTTGTAATAGAGCTGGAAGTCCGGAATTGTGATGCCGCCGGCTTTGCTTTTCTTTTTCAACATTCCTCTGGCTATGCGGGGTCTTTTCTGGTTCCATACAAATTTTAGGATTATTTGTTCCATTTCATTGAAAAAAGCAGATGGTATTTTGATGGGGATTGCACTGAATGTGTAGATTGCTCTAGGTAGCATTGACATCTTCACAATATTTGTTCTTCCAATCCATGAGCATGGAACGTTTTTCCATTTCTTTGTGTCTTCCTCAATTTCTTTCATGAGTATTTTATAGTTTTCTGAGTAAAGATCCTTTGTCTCTTTGGTTAGATTTCTTCCTAGGTATCTTATGGTTTTGGGTGCAATTGTAAATGGGATCGACTCCTTAATTTCTCTTTCTTCTGTCTTGTTGTTGCTGTATGGGAATGCCACTGATTTCTGTGCATTGATTTTATATCCTGCCACTTTACTGAATTCCTGTATGAGTTCTAGCAGTTTTGGGGTGGAGTCTTTGGGGTTTTCCACATAAAGTATCATATCATCTGCAAAGAGTGAGAGTTTGACTTCTTCTTTGCCAATTTGGATGCCTTTGATTTCTTTTTGTTGTCTGATTGCTGTGGCTAGGACTTCCAATACTACGTTGAATAGCAGTGGTGATAGTGGACATCCCTGCCGCATTCCTGACCTTAGGGGGAAAGCTCTCAGTGTTTCCCCATTGAGAATGATATTCGCTGTAGGTTTTTCATAGATGGCTTTTATGATATTGAGGTATGTACTCTCGATCCCTATACTCTGAAGAGTTTTGATCAAGAAAGGATGCTGTACTTTGTCAAAAGCTTTTTCTGCATCTATTGAGAGGATCATATAATTCTTGTTCTATCTTTTGTTAATGTATTGTATCACATTGATTGATTTGCAGATGTTGAGCCAACCTTGCAGCCCAGGGATAAATCCCACTTGGTCATGGTGAATAATCCTTTTAATATACTGTTGGATCCTATTGGCTAGTATTTTGGTGAGAATTTTTGCATCCGTGTTCATCAGGGATATTGGTCTGTAATTCTCCTTTTTGATGGGGTCTTTGTCTGGTTTTGGGATCAAGGTAATGCTGGCCTCATAAAATGAATTTGGAAGTTTGCCTTCCATTTCTATTTTTTGGAACAGTTTCAGAAGAATAGGCATTAATTCTTCTTGAAATGTTTGGTTGAATTCCCCTGGGAAGCCATCTGGCCCTGGGCTTTTGTTTTTTTTGGAGATTTTTGATGACTGCTTCAATTTCCTTAGTGGTTATAGGTCTGTTCAGGTTTTCTATTTCATCCTGGTTCAGTTTTGGTAGTTGATACATCTCTAGGAATGCCTCCATTTCTTCCAGGTTATCTAATTTGCTGGCACAGAGTTGCTCATAATATGTTCTTATAATTGTTTGTATTTCTTTGGTGTTGGTTGTGATCTCTCCTCTTTCATTCATGATTTTGTTGATTTGGGTCATTTCTCTTCTCTTTTTGATAAGTCTGGCCAGGGGTTATCAATCTTGTTAATTCTTTCAAAGAACCAGCTCCTAGTTTCATTGATCTGTTCTACTGTTCTTTTAGTTCCTATTTCATTGATTTCTGCTCTGATCTTTATTATTTCTCTTCTCCTGCTGGGTTTAGGCTTTATTTGCTGTTCTTTCTCCAGCTCCTTTAGGTGTAGGGTTAGGTTGTGTACTTGAGACCTTTCTTGTTTCTTGAGAAAGGCTTGTATTGCTATATACTTTCCTCTTAGGACTGCCTTTGCTGCATCCCAAAGATTTTGAATAGTTGTGTTTTCATTTTCATTGGTTTCCATGTATTTTTTTAATTCTTCTTTAATTTCCTGGTTGACCCATTCATTCTTCAGTAGGATGCTCTTTATCCTCCATGTATTTGAGTTCTTTCCGACTTTCCTCTTGTGATATAGTTCTAGTTTCAAAGCATTGTGGTCTGAAAATAGGCAGGGAATGATCCCAATCTTTTGGTACCAGTTGAGACCTGATTTATTACCTAGGATGTGATCTATTCTGGAGAATGTTCCATGGGCACTAGAGAAGAATGTGTATTCTGTTGCTTTGGTGTGGAATGTTCTGAATATGTCTGTGAAGTCCATTTGGTCCAGTGTGTCATTTAAAGTCTTTATTTCCTTGTTGATCTTTTGCTTAGACGATCTGTCCATTTCAGTGAGGGGGGTGTTAAAGTCCCCCACTATTATTGTATTGTTGTCGATATGTTTCTTTGCTTTTGTTATTAATTGCCTTATATAATTGGCTGCTCCCATGTTAGGGGCATAGATATTTACAATTGTTAGATCTTCTTGTTGGATAGATCCTTTAAGTAGGATATAATGTCCTTCCTCATCTCTTATTACAGTCTTTGGTTTAAAATCTAATTTGTCTGATATAAGGATTGCCACCCCAACTTTCTTTTGGTGTCCATTAGCATGGTAAATGGCTTTCCACCCCCTCACTTTCAATCTGGGGGTGTCTTTGGTTCTAAAATGAGTCTCTTGCAGACAGCATATCGATGGGTCTTGTTTTTTTATCCAATCTGATAGCCTGTGTCTTTTGATTGGGGCATTTAGCCCATTTACATTCAGGGTAACTATTGAAAGATAGGAATTTAGTGCCATTGTATTGCCTGTAAGGTGACTGTTACCGTATATTGTCTGTGTTCCTTTCTGGTCTATGTTGCTTTTAGGCTCTCTCTTTGCTTAGAGGATCCCTTTCAAGATTTCCTGTAGGGCTGGTTTTGTGTTTGCAAATTCCTTTAGTTTTTGTTTGTCCTGGAAGCTTTTTATCTCTCCTTCAATTTTCAATGACAGCCTAGCTGGATAGAGTATTCTTGGCTGCATGTTTTTCTCATTTAGTGCTCTGAATATATCCTGCCAGTCCTTTCTGGCCTGCCAGGTCTCTGTGGATAGGTCTGTTGCCAATCTAATGTTTCTACCCTTGTAGGTTACAGATCCCTTCTCCCGAGCTGCTTTCAGGATTTTCTCTTTGTCTATGAGACTCGTAAGTTTTACTATTAGATGTCGGGGTGTTGACCTATTTTTATTGATTTTGAGAGGGGTTCTCTGTGCTTCCTGGATTTTCATGCCTGTTTCCTTCCCCAAATTAGGGAAGTTCTCTGCTATAATTTTCTCCATTATACCTTCTGCCCCTCTCTCTCTTTCTTCTTCTGGGATCCCCATTATTCTAATGTTGTTTCGTCTTATGGCATCGCTTATCTCTCAAATTCTGCCCTCGTGATCCAGTAGTTGTTTATCTCTCTTTTTCTCAGCTTCTTTATTTTCCATCATTTCATCTTCTATATTACTGATTCTCTCTTCTGCCTCATTTATTCTAGCACTTAGTGCCCCCATTTTTGATTGCACCTCATTAATAGCCTTTTTGATTTCTACTTGGTTGGATTTTAGTTCTTTTACTTCTCCAGAAAGGGTTTCTCTAATAACTTCCATATTTTTTTCAAGCCCAGCTAGTATCTTTAAAGTGATGATTCTGAACTCTAGATCTGACATCATACTAATGTCCGTATTGAGTAGGTCCCTGGCAGTCGTTACTACCTCTTGTTCTTTTTGTTGAGGTGATTTTTTCCATCTTGTCATTTTGTGCAGAGGAGAATAGATTAATGAGAGAACAAAATGCTAGCAGAGTAACAACGTCCCCAGAAAATATACTCTAAACAAATCAGAAAAGACTTGAAGCAGTGGGAAAAGAAAGGGAAAGAGAGAAAAAAGAGAAAGAAAACAAAGAAAAAGATAAAGATAAAAACAAAAACAAACAAAACAAAACAACAACAAAAAAAACAGAATGTGATCAAATATGATCAGGCTGGTATATAGATCAGTGCCACACACTAGATTTGGGGTGTATTTTGGTCTTTTAGAAGAAAGTGCCTCCCAAAATTTTAAAGAAAGAAAAACTTATATATGTACAAAAATAAGGGTTGATATGATGAAGGGATGGAATATGACTATAAAGATGGAAATTATAAAAAATTTTATAAAAGGAATTGATAAGAAGTTGTTTGAAAAAAGAAAGAAGAGGATTTAAAAAAAGAAAAAAGAAAAAAAAAGGGAGAGAATGTGATCAGGCAGGGGGATAGAAAACACCATATACTAGAGATTTAGGGTATATTTTAATCTGTTAGAAGAAACTATCTCAAAATTTTAAAGAGAGAACAACTTATATATATAAGCCAAAAATACGGGTAACTACTATGAAGGGATAGAATAGGACTCTAAAAATGAAAAATAAAAATGTTTTTTTTTTTTTAAAGGGATTGATAAGATGTTGGTTGAAAAAGGGAAAAAAAAAATCCAAAAAGAAAAAAAAAGAAAAAAAGACAGTTAAAAAAAAATTAACTTTGAAAGACTAAAGAATCATGGTAAAAAAGCCATGAATTCTATGTGCAGTATTCCCCTAGCGCTGGAGTTCTGCCGTTCTCATTGATCGGTAAACTTGGTCTTGGCCGGCTGTTCTCGCTGATCTTCTGGGGAGGGGCCTGTTGCCGTGGTTTCCAAATGTCTCTGCCGGAGGCGGAATTGCCCTGCCCTTGCCCCCTCCCGGCTAAGTAATCTGCTCGGGTTTGCTCTCCGGGGCTTTTGTTCCCTGCGAGCTTTCCGTACAGCTTTGGAGGTGGAGAGTGAAAATAGCGGCCTCCTAATCTCCGCCCTGGAGGAGCCGAGAACTCGGGGCCGCTCCTCAGTGAGCCCCCAGAGAAAAGCCGCCAGTCACTCCCGTCTCCCCCGTCTCCGGCCGCACTCCGTGCTCACCCGGCCTGTGACCGCGCGTTTCTATCTCTGGCACCCGACCCCGGGTGGAGTCTCCAAACCCAGTAGATCCCTGCGGTGCACTCCCGCGCGGCTCCTCCCGGGGGAGGAAGGTGAGTCTCCCCGGATCTGCCGCTTGTGGGGTCCCTGCTGGAGGAGCAGGGGCCCGACTGTGCCACGGATCACGGTTTATGGCCACCCCGAGCTGAGAGCCCGCGCCTGGGCTCCGCCTCTGCAGCCGGCTTCCCTGGTCCGTTACCTGGGAGCTCTGCCACACTCAGGCACCCCCGGTCTTTCTGTGACCCCGAGGGTCCTGAGACCACACTGTCCCGGAGGGCTCCACCCCCCGCTTAGCCACCAGAGTGACGTCCCTCGGCGGAGCAGACTTCTAAAAGTTCCGATTTTGTGCTCCGTGGTTCTATCACTTGCTAGAAGCGGCCGACGGAGGCCCCTCCCCCGCCACCTATCCTCCCGAATATCGCCTCGGATTCACTTCTCCGCACGTCCTACCTTCCAGATAGTGGTCGCTTTTCTGTTCAGAGAGTTGTTGCTATTCCTTTCTTCGATCTCCTGTTGGGTTTGTAGGTGTTCAGAATGGTTTGATCCCTATCCAGCTGAATTCCTGAGAGGAGACGAAATCCAGGTCTCCTACTCCTCCGCCATCTTGCTCCGCCCTCTTCCTTTGACTCTTTTACAGTGCCTGATATAATACTGAACTGGTCAAAAGCGGAATAGAAAGAGTGCTGCCTTTCAAATAGGGACACTGAGTTTGTAACTGGTTCTGCCATGCACCTGAACAAGAGTGACTTTTTGTGTCCCAGTCCACTCTTCTATTGTATGGCATGACCCCTGAGGTTTCCCCCAGATCTACATTTTCTCTGTGCAACAGTTGCCTGTCAACAGCTCTAGGAAGAGGACTTTGAGGCTTTTCTCTGCTAGACAGAGTGCCTTGCAGAGAGGTACAGGGACCCCCACCCATACTTCTCCAGGTGGAAGGCAGTAAGGAATGTGCCTGGAAGCCATACAGCTCTGAATTAGAGACAGAACACTGAAGACACAAGAAATTGAATAACCAAGGAAAGTTTATATAGGCCTCATGTTAGCCAGAGATGAGAGCAAAGCAAGGGCTATATTATGGATTGAACTGTGTTCCCTTCCAAAAGGTAATAATGTCCTAATTCTTAATAACTGTGGATATGACCTTATTTGGAAATAGGGTCTCTGCAAATGATCAAATTAAGATAAGGTCATTTGGGTGGGCCTTAACCCAATATGACTGTGTCCTTATGAAAAGGAAAATTTGGACATGGAGACAGACACATACAGAAGGACATAACGTGATGTCACAGGGTAAACACCATCTGTAAGCCAAGGAATGCCTGAGGCCAACAGAAGCTAGGAGAGGCATGAAACAGATTCTCTCTCACTGCCCTCAGAAGGTACCAACCCTGCTAACACCTTGATTTTGGACTTGTAGCCTCCGAATTTTGTTTCACCAGTCCCAGAAAATTACTATGGCTGTTTCCTGAGAGAATTGTATTACTACAGTGATTCAGGGTCTTTTACTTAGCATTCTCCTCTGCTTCTGAGAAAGTAGCAGATTATTACAGACCAGGGTTTGGAAATTCATAAAATTGTTAAGAGAGTACAGTTTGTCCTCAACACTCTCCCCCATCTGCTTTCTATACCTGGCAATTACTTCTCATATCTCTGGCCTCAGGTACCAGCACCCCACTTTGCCTTCCCATAACCAAGAATACCTTCCAGTGCCCTCCTCAGGGGGCACTGCGTTACTCTCTCAACCTTAAGTCCATTCTTCATCCTCCCCTCTCATTGGCCTTCATCTCACGTGTATTTTAAAAAACAGTATTTGGCACTGGAAAGGAATGGGGGATTTTGTAGCACAGGAGATAAATCTTGTGGGTGTCTGACACAGAACTTTCCAGTGGGTGAAACACCTGTCAGTATGCAAGATGGATTACTTTCAGGAGCCATTCTAGTGAATTGGAGGGCATTTAACATTTGGTTTGATGGTTAAGACAATGTGGGACTTCCTCCATCCCAAATCTTCTCTCTCCTAAATTGGCTTTTATTTTCACTCTGAATTAATAGTAGTCTATTTGTAGGTGGAAAGCCTCTGGAGTAGCCCAACCCCAGTCACATCCATTAATAGGACCCCACCCATTAATGCTTCATAAGTTGCTGCCCCTCAAGGCCAAGACTCTACCCCAACATGGCCCCTTTCTCCAGATCCACAAGGATGGAGGGTTGACCTAGAAGGTAATTAAGGTCCCCACCAGCTCTAAGACAGAATGATCCTAGGATTTCATTCTTGTCATATAATCTCTGCTCACAGCCCAATGTCCTCTATAGTCACTTTCTCTTCTAATTTCCAAAACTTTCTCATTCATACCTGCCTTTGTGGTATGCCTGAAAATGGGGCAATATTGAAATTCAAATTTTGTGCAATATCCAGTGTGTAAAAACAATACTAATAATTATAAATACAGCTTTCATTTATTGAGAGCTCAGTGTGTGCCTGAGTTAATGTTAAGTGCTCTATAACCACTTTTTTTTTAACCCTTGCTATAAGCCTAAGATGTAGGTATGAATAGGAATCCAATTTTATAATAAAGACTGAGGCCCACAAAATTAAAAACTTTTCTAAGATCAGATAGGAGGAGGTGGAAATGGGATTCAAACCTAGATACAGCGAGGAGCCCATGCTCTTAATCACTTTGCTATACTGACTTCTCGTGTCTGGAAATTAGAATGCACTTATTTATGGTTTAGGAAAATCTCCTTCTATCAGGGAACTTGAATCAGTTCTGAAAATCAGGGAAGAATTATCCAAAAGCAGAGTTTTAATCTTAGAGAACATCTGAGAGATTTTTGTTTTTCTCCTCACTTTATAACTGAAGAATCTAAGGACTTCATAGGCAAAACACTTGCCAGTGGATAATCTAGAGACGGAACTTTGTACTAAAAATGCACATCTCTAGTCTCCTAGGCCATGATACAAGAGAAGAAGAAGTTGCCCTAATCCTTGTATTACTGGTTCCCAAACTAGAACTAGCATCAGAGTTGCTTTGTAGGGTGGTTAAAACACAGATCCAGGGTCTTAATGGAGACCTGACAATTTTAATTCACTTTCATTTCAATATTCATGCAATGACTCTGGGAACCACTTTCTGAAAAATCACTGTCTTTAAACCAGAGGACACTGTACTATTAGGTGAGGAGGCCTCTTACTCCAATCACTGAGTAAGAACTGGGCCTTAATATAGTGGTTTTTAGCTTTGATTGCATATTGAAATCACCTGGGGAGATTTAAGACCCCACCACAGAGTCTGATTTAATTGGTCTGAGATATGAACTGATCACTAGCTGTTTTACAAGCTACTGACATGATTCTCATGTGCAGTCAGTGTTGAGAACCCCTGTCTTAACACTTCCAAACAACCTGATTGTAAGTTACATAAACTCTTAGTGTTATAGTTTTCTCATTATATAATGAGAATAATAATAATGGTACTTATGATTTTTGTGGTACTTATGATTTTTGGAGTATTCAATGACTCAGTGAGTTGAAAATATTTAGAAATAGGCCCAGCATTTAGTAAATGTTGTATAAATGTTGGCTTTTATTGTCCTCATCGCTGTAGTTGTAATTAGTGTCCTTTTTCCTTTTTCCTTTTCTCTGTGTGTTCTGATTTTCATGGACTCTTTTATGTATGGACAAGAACTTACTTTTTTTCTAATGAGATATATATTAAAGCCATCAAAATTAAGTATGGCCAACGGGCCCACATCTCCCTCTTCCTTGGTAAAAAGATGTTTTTCTTTTCTCTCAGTCATCACTGTTTAGTGGAAAGAGCATTTTCCATTCTTGCAAGTGAAAGTTTTATTTCAGGACTTTTGGTTCTATTCCACTCAGTTATATATCTATCTTTATGCTAGTATATACTGTTTTGATTAGTGTAGATTTGTACTAAGTTTTAAAATCAGAAAGTGTCAGTCCTCCAACACTGTACTTTTTCAAGATTGTTTTGGCCATTCTTATTCCCTTGCACTTCCGTATGTATTTTAGAATTGGCTTGTTAATTTCTGAAAAGATGCTGGTTATGATCTGAATAGTGATTGCATTGAATCTGTCAATCATTTTGGGGCAAGTTGTTATCGTAACAATATTAAGCCTTCTGATTAATGAACATGACATTTCTTTCCACTTATTTAGGTCTTTAGTTTCTTTCATCAATGTTTCTTGGTTTCAGATTATAAATTTTGTTAATTCTTAAGTGTTTTATTTTTGTGTTCTATTTATTCTTTTTGATCCTAATATAATGCAGTTGTTTTCTTAATTTCATTTTCAGATTGTTCATTGCTAATGTATAGAAATGCAATTGATTTTTGTATATTGATCTTATGTCTTGAAAACTACTGAACTCATTTATTATTCTAATTGTTTTTTAGTGGATTTTTTAGGATTTCCTATATACAAGGTCATATCATCTACAAATAGAGATTGTTTTACTTATCCCTTTAAAACTTAAATGTCTTTTATTTAATTTTCTTGCCTAATTGTGCTGGCTAGAACTTCTGGCAGAATATTATGTCTGGCAGACATAACAAAAGCAGGCATCCTGGTTCTTAAAGGGAAAGCACTGAGTCTTTCACAATTAAGTACCTCATTTACTGTTGGGTTTTTGTTTTGTTTTGTTTTGTTTTTTTGTAGACGACCTTTATCAGGTTGCGAAAGTTCCTTTCTATTTCTAGCTTGACAAATGTCAAATGTATTTTCTGCATCTATTGAAATGATCATGTGGGTTTTATCCTTTATTGACATGGTATATTACATTGATATTCAGATGCCATTTCCTGGGTATGTCAAGCTGTTATTAAAAACAACCAACTTGTTATAATGGAAAATTCTAAACACATAAAAAGTAGAGAGAATAATATAATAAACCCTCAGCTTCAATTATTATCAATTCCAGGGCCAATTTAGTTCATTTATATTCCTTGCTTTGCTCTGCCACATTCTAATAATTTTGAAGGAAATCCCAGAAATTATATTTTTCATCTGTTACTACTGATGTATGTATCTCAAAGGGTAAAAGACTATTTTAGAAAATAGTCATAGCATCATTATCATATTTAAAAGCAATAATTCCTTAATATCATAAAATGTCCAGTCAGGGAACACATTTCTTTAGTTATCTCATACTTTTTTTTATTATTAGTATGTTATGTTAATCACCATATAGTACATCATTAGTTTTTGATGTAGTGTTTCATGATTCATTGTTTGCGTATAGCATACCTTTTAACAAATTTGACTCAAGGTCAAAATAAGGTCTAAATATTAAAATTGATTCATGTGTCCCTTAACTCTCATTTAACTTTTTGAATCACCCTCCAACCTCCTCCCATCTCTTTTTTTGCATGAAAAAAATAAGGTAATTTGTCTGGTAATGCTTGTCACAGTCTGGATATTACTGATATTATCCCCAAGGTGAAGTTTAACATGCTCTTCTGGACCCTGTGTTTCCTATAAACTGTTAGTTAGATTTAGAGACTTGATCAGACCCAAGTTTGATTTTCTGGCAGTGATTTACCGTAGGTGATACTGTCCAACTCCACCTAGGAGACATGTAATAATTGATTGCTTAGTTTTTGTTTTTTTTAGCAGCTATTATTACTTACTGCCTGGATTCATACTTTTATTAAGGCTTTCAAAGTAGTTATATTCTAATTCTCCCTCTGTTTGTAAGTAATATTTTCATTCCATACAACATTAAGGAAAAAAAAATGGGATGTTTGAGGGGAAGGATTGGGATTTATCGGAAGAACTGCGGGGAGGGGGGGATTCCCCAAAGAACGAAGGCTTTGTGAAAGGCTATCAGAGTCAAAAAAACTATTAGGCAATTTAGAGCTTTTCTCTCTCTTCTCTCTCCAGGTTTGCCTCCATTCCTCTCATCTTAATTTGTTTAGCTTTTTCATAGCCAAATATGGTTGCCCCATACTTCCTGAATTTACATTTCCACAGCCAAACAACTTACAGAGATATTGTGCAAGGACGTTTCAATATCAGATCCCCTAGTTGATATATTCTGATTAGTCCCGTATGAACAAACTAGCTATGACAATTAGGACAGTATGGCAAAGTCACACCATTCAAATATGTCTACCTGTGGATCAGGTGAGGGAGAGTTCTTAGAGAAAAACTAAATGTTTTGGACAGACCTTCCAAAATAATTGTTATTGGTATCTCCTCCTACCATGTCAGTCCATGGTTTCAAACCATCATTTTTATACATTGATGAATCTCTCTCTCCTCCCTTCTTTCAAATGAGTTTCAGACTCTTATATAAAACTGCCAACTAAAATATTCCCTTAGAAATCCTGTAGACCCGAACCTCAATATATTTTTTTAAATTTTATTTTATTATGTTATGTTAGTCATCATACAGTACATCATTAGTTTTTGATGTAGTGTTCCATGATTCATTGTTTTCATATAACACCCAATGCTCCATGCAATACGTGCCCTCCTTAATATCCATCACCAGGCTAACCCATTCCCCTACCCCTCTACCCTCTAAAACCATCAGTTTGTTTCTCAGAGTCCATAGTCTCTCATGGTTCATCTCCCCCTCTGATTTCCCCCCCTTCTTTCTCCTAATGTCCTCCATGCTATTCCTTATGTTCCACAAATAAGTGATAAGTGATAATTGACTTTCTCTGCTTGACTTATTTCACTTAGCATGATCTCCTCCAGTCCCATCTATGTTGATGTAAAAGTTGGGTATTTATCCTTCCTGATGGCTGAGTAATATTTCATTGTATATATGGACCACATCTTCTTTATCCATTCATCTGTTGAAGAGCATCTCGGCTCTTTCCACAGTTTGGCTATTGCGGACATTGCTGCTATGAACATTGGGGTGCATATGGCCCTTCTTTTCATTACATCTGTGTCTTTGGGATAAATACCCAGTAGTGAAATTGCTGGGTCATAGGGTAGCTCTATTTTTAATTTTTTGAGGAAACTCCACACTGTTTTCCAAAGTGGCTGTACCAACTTGCATTCCCACCAACAGTGTAGGAGGCTTCCCCTTTCTCCACAACCTCTCCAACATTTGTTGTTTCTTGCCTTGACAATTTTTGCCATTCTAACTGGTGTAAGGTGGTATCTCAGTGTTGTTTTGATTTGAATTTCCCTGATGGCTAATGAAGATGAACATTTTTTCATGTGTCTGTTAGCCATTTGTATGTCTTTGGAGAAGTGTCTGTTCATGTCTTCTGTCCATTTTTTGACTGGATTATTTGGTTTTTGGGTGTTGAGTTTGAGAAGTTCTTTGTAGATCTTGGTTATCAGCCCTTTGTCTGTAGTGTCATTTGCAAATATCTTCTCCCATTCTGTAGGTGGCCTCTTTGTTTTGTTGACTGTTTCCTTTGCTGTGCAGAAGCTTTTTATCTTGATGAAGTCCCAAAAGTTCATTTTCGTTTTTGTTTCACTTGCCTTTGGAGATGTATCTTGAAAGAAGTTGCTGTGGCCAATGTCGAAGAGGTTACTGCCTATGTTCTCCTCTAGGATTTTGATGGATTCCTGTCTCACATTGAGGTCTTTCATCCATTTTGAGTTTATCTTTGAGTATGGTGTTAGAGAATGGTCACCTTTCATTCTTCTGTATATAGATGCCCAATTTTCCCAGCACCATTTATTGAAGAGACTGTCTTCTTTCCACTGCATCTTTTTTCCTGCTTTGTCGAAGATTATTTGACCATAGAGTTGAGGGTCCATATCTGGGCTCTCTATTCTGTTCCATTGGTCTATATGTCTGTTTCTGTTCCAGTACCATGCTGTCTCGGTGATCACGGCTTTGTAATATAGCTTGAAATCAGGCAACATGATGTCCCCAGCTTTGTTTTTCTTTTCAACATTTCCGTGGCAATTCAGGGTCTTTTCTGATTCCATACAGATTTTAGGATTGTTTGTTCCAGCACTTTGAAAAATGTCATTGGAATTTCCATCGGGATGGCACTGAACGTATAGATTGCTCTGGGTGGGATAGACATTTTAACGTTTATTCTTCTGATCCATGAGCATGGAAAGTTTTTCCATCTTTTTGTCTTCAATTTCATCATGAGTGTTCTATAGTTCCTAGAGTATAGATCCTTTACCTCTTTGGTTAGGTTTATTCCGAGGTATCTTATGGTTTTTGGTGTTATTGTAAATGAAATCGATTCTCTTATTTCTCTTTCTATGGTTGCATTGTTAGTGTATAAGAAAGCAACTGATTTCTGTGCATTGATTTTGTATCCTGCCACATTACTGAATTGCTGTATGAGTTCTAGTAATTTGGGGGTGGAGTCTTTTGGATTTTCCACATAAAGTATCATGTCATCTGTGAAGAGAGAGAGTTTGACTTCTTCTTTGCCGATTCGGATGCCTTTTCTTTTTGTTGTCTGATTGCTGTTGCTAGGACTTCTAGCACTATGTTGAACAATAGTGGTGAGAGTGGGCATCCTTGTCGTGTTCCTGACTTAAGGCAAAGGCTCTCAGCTTTTCCCCATTGAGGGTGATACTCGATGTGGGTTTTTCATAGATGGATTTTATGAAATTGAGGAATGTTCCCTCTATCCCTATGCTCTGAAGAGTTTTAATCAGGAAAGGATGCTGTATTTTGTTAAATGCTTTTTCTGCATCAATTGAGAGGACCATGTGGTTCTTCTCTCTCCACTTATTAATGTATTCTATCACATTGATTGATTTGATTTGTGAATGTTGAATCACCCTTGCATCCTGGGGATAAATCCCATTTGGTGGTGGTGGAGGATCCTTTTAATGTATTTTTGGAACCTATTAGCTAGGATTTTGTTGAGAATTTTGAAATCCATATTCATCAGGGATATCAGTCTGAAATTCTCCTTTTTGATGGGGTGGGGATTAAGGTAATGCTGGCTTCATAGAATGAGTCTGGAAGCTTTACTTCTGTTTCTATTTTTTTGAAACAGCTTCAGGAGAATAGGTATTATTTCTTCTTTGAATGTTTGGTACAATTCCCCATAGAATTCATCAGGCCCTGGACTCTCGTATTTTGGGAGGTTTTTGATCACTGCTTCAATCTCATTCCTGGTTATTGGCCTATCCAGGTTGTCAATTTCTTCCTGTTTCAGTCTTGGTAGTTTATAGGTTTCCAGAAAGGCATCCATTTCTTCCAGGTTGCTTAATTTATTGGCATATAGTTGTTGATAATAATTTCTAATAATTGGGGTGCCTGGGTGGCTCAGTTGGTTAGGTGACTACCTTCGGCTCAGGTCATGATCCTGGAGTCCTGGGATCGAGTCCTGCATCGGGCTCCCTGCTCAGCAGGGAGCCTGCTTCTCCCTCTGACCCTCCCCCCTCTCATGTACTCTCTCTCTCTCATTCTTGCTCTCTCAAATAAATAAATTTATAAAAAAAATTTCTAATAATTGTTTCTATATCCTTGGTGTTGTGATCTCTCCCTTTTCATTCATAATTTTAATTTGGGTCCTTTCTCTTTTCTTTTGGATAAGTCTGGCCAGTGGCTTATCAATCTTATTCATTCTTTTAAAGAATGAGCTTCTAGTTTCATTGACCTGATCTACTGTGTTTCTGGTTTCTAATTCATTGATCTCTGCTCTAATCTTAATTATTTCTCTTCTAATGCGTGGCTTAGGCATCATTTGTTGCTTTTTCTCTAGTTCTTTAAGGTGTAGAGTTAGTTGGTGAATTCAGGATTTTTCTATTTTTTTGAGTGAGGCTTGGATGGCTATGTATTTCCCCCTTAGGACTGCCTTTGCAGTATCCTATTGGTTTTGGGCCAATGTGTTTTCGTTCTCATTGTTTTCCATGAATTGTTTAAGTTCTTCTTTGATTTCCTGGTTGACCCAAACATTCTTAAGCAGAGTGGTCTTTAGCTTCCAAGTGTTTGAATTTCTTCCAAATTTTTTCTCGTGATTGAGTTCCAGTTTTAAAGCATTATGGTCTGGGTGCCTGGGTGGCTCAGTTGGTTAAGTGACTGCCTTCGGCTCAGGTCATGTCCCGGAGTCCCGGGATCGAGTCCCACATCTGGCTCCGGCTCAGCGGGGAGCCTGCTTCTCCCTCTGACCCTATCCCCTCTCATGCTGTTTCTCTCTGTCAAATAAATAAAAATAAAAACAAAATCTTTAAAAAAATAAATAAATAAAACATTATGGTCTGAGAATATGCAGGGAATAATCTGTCTTTTGGTATCAGTTGAGACCTGATTTGTGACCCAGTAGGTGGTCTATTCTGGAGAAAGTTCCATGTGTACTCGAGGGGAATGAGTATTCTGTTGTTTTAGGGTAGAATGTTCTGTACATATTTATGAGGTCCATCTGGTCCAGTGTGTCATTCAAAGCTCCTGTTTCTTTGTTGATTTTCTGCTTAGATGGTCTGTCTATTGCTGACAGTGCAGTATTGAGGTCTCCTACAATTAACGTATTATTATCAATATGACTCTTAATTTTGGTTAACAGTTGGCTTATGTGGTTGGCTGCTCCCATGTTGGGGGCATCAATATTTTCAATTGTTAGATCTTCTGGTTGGACAGGCCATTTAAGAATGATATAGTGTCCTTCTGTGTCTCTAAGTACAGTCTTTAGCTTAAAATCTAATTTGCCTGATATAAGAATTGCTACCCCAGCTTTCTTTTGAGGTCCATTGGCATGGAAGATGGAACTCCATCCCTTCACTTTCAGTCTGGATGTATCTTTAGGTTCAAAATGAGTCTCTTGTAGACAGCATATGGATGGGTCCTGTCTTTTTATCCAATCTGCAACCTTGTGCTATTTTATGGGAGCATTTAGGCCGTTCACATTGAGAGTGATTATTGAAAGATATGAATTTGTTGTCATCATGTTGCCTGTGAAGTCCTTGTTTCTGTAGATAGCCTCTGTAAATTTCTGTTCTATATCACTCTTGGGGTCTTTCTCCTTTTACAGAAACCCCCTTAATATTTCTTGCAGGGCTGGCTTAGTGGTCACATATTCTTTCAGTTTCTGCTGGTCTTCAAAGCTCTGCATTTCTCCATCCATTCTAAATGCAGCCTTGCCAGATAAAGTATTCTTGGCTGCATGTTCTTCTCATTTAGTACCCTGAATATGTCTTGCTAGTCCCTTCTGGCTTGCCAGGTCTCTGTGGATAGGTCTGACGTTATCCTGATGTTCCTCCCTCTGTAAGTAAGGAATCTCTTCCCCCTAACTGCCCTTAAGATGGTTTCCTTGGTTCTAAGATTTGTGAGTTTTACTATTACATGCCAGGGCATTGGTCTGTTTTCCTTGATCATGGGAGGGGTCCTCTCTGCCTCTAGGACACGAATGTTTATTTCATTCCCCTGATTAGGGAAGTTCTCAGCTATGATTTGCTCAAATGTATCTTCTAGTCTTCTCTCTCCACCCCCTCAGGTATCCCAATAATTCTGACATTGGAAAGTTTCATGGTGTCACTTATGTCTCTAATTCTGTTTTCATGGATTTTAAGGTGTTTCTCCCAGGCCTCCTCTTTTCCCTTCTCTTCTACCAGTTTGTCTTCTAGATCACTAATTCGTTCTTCTGCCTCGTTTATTCTACTCATTAGAGTATCTAGATTGGAGTGGATCTCATTGATAGCATTTTTAAGTGCTGCCAGTTCAGCTTTCATTTCTGCCCTTAGAGACTCTATGTTGCCATTAATCAATTTCTCCATTCTAGCTATAGTCTTCATAACTGTTACCCTGAAGTCCATTTCCCACATTTTGGTTATATCTGTATCCATTTGTAAATCTGTGACAGAAGTCACAGTCTCTGAGTCTTTCCTATTTTGGGGGTTCCTCCTCCTAGTCATTCTGTTGAGGGGTGGTTGAGGGAATGTACAGAGTCCAAATTATTGACTATAACCCAAGCAAGATGCATCTATTTATAACCCAAGGGTTGCCGGCCTCTTGTTCTCCCAGCCTGTCTTCTGTGGGAGGGGCCTGCCGCGCTGTTACTCAGGCAACCCTGTTCAGGCAGAGTTGCCCTGCCCCCTGTGTGTGGGGGGGGTGGGCTCAGTGAAAACCGTTTTTGGGGGGCTTTTGTTCTCTGGCAGCTTTCCCTGGTGGCTTTCCGAGAGTCAGAGCAGAAGAGACCATTTCCAACCCTCTGCCTCAGAACAGAGAAATTGCAGTCTGTTCTTCAGTGAGCTCTCCAGGCCACACTATCTGTTTCTGTCTGTGTTGCTAAAAACTGCAGTGTCCTGGGTTGTGTGCCCCTCAGCAACACTCCTAGTCCTCGCCTCCAGGTTGGGGCACGTCTTTTCCCTTTGTGCTTCTAAAACCACCAGCTGCCCCCAGTTCACACGTGCGGCCCCATCGCTCCAGGTTTCAGCCCAGGGGGCTGCCCTAAAGTCCTTTCCCCATCGCTGCTGGTCAGCGAGTCTGTGCCCGTTCCCCAGCACAGGAGGCTTTCGCACTCTGGCAGTGCAGGATCCTGAAGGCTCCCTCCCCCTTCTGTTTATCTGCTGATATCTGCCCGTGGAATCACAGCTCCCTGCTTCTTACCTCAAAGCCAACTGCCTGTGATATTCTGTTTGTAGAGATCCAGATATATCTTCTTACATCTCAGGCTGATTTTGTGGGTATTCAGAGTGGTCTAGTAGATATCCAGCTCAATTCTGGGGACTGTTTGGAATAGGGTCCCCTACTCCTCCGCCATCTTTTCCTCCCTCCCCAAACCTTAATATGTCAAAGACTGAACTCATCATCTTACCACCCAAAAATTGATCTTCCCACTTCATGCCCCATCTCAATGAAAGGAACCATAAGAAATGCAGTGAGCCATATAAGAAATGTGAGAATTGTCCTAGACTCTTAACTATTACCCCTTTATTCCCATGTCATTCTTGTCACAGAGGACTTGAATTCTACCTCCTTTAATATCATTTGCATTTGTTCCCTCTATTTGATTCCCACTAATGGTCACTGCTCTAGTCAGTAGCTATTGCTTCTAACCTGATTACTGCCACAGCCTCCTAACTGGACTCTCTGGGTTTCAGAATGGTTCTTTTCCCATTTACTCTACACACCTCTAATAAAAGCCATCTTTTTAAAGCACTGGGTGTTATATGCAAACAATGAATCATAGAGCACTACATAAAAAACTAATGATGTACTGTATGGTGACTAACATAACATAATAAAAAAGTAAAGCATAGTTATAATCATTTCATTTTGCCGATTAAATTCCTTCAGTGTGCCACCACAACTTCCAGGATAAGAGTTCAAACTCCCTATCTTAGCAACCAAAATTCTTCACCATCTGGCTCCTGACCACTCCTCTATCTCTGCCCCCATCCCTCCCTCACAGTCAATGTACTGTCTAATCACCTAAAAGCATTTTTAGTTTCCCAAATTGGACAGGTTTTTCATGCTTCTCTGCTTCCTTTCCCTTACCTGTTTCCACTTTCTGGTATACCTTACCTCTGTTCACATTTTCATCCAACTAATAGCAGGTGGCTCCTCAAAATTCAACTAAAAGTTGAGTTTTCATCTTCTATGAGAAACTTCCTAGAGGACATGTTGAGTTTGACTTTTTATCTCCAACATTTAGCCCAGTGCCCAATATTGAGTAAGTGTTGAATACATGTTTGTAATATATAAATAAATAAAAACCTACAGACTTTGGGCATAAGTGCCTGGAATTTTTGTAGCTCCATTTTTTTTTTTTTTCAGGAATTCTGGGCAGTAACTACTCCATGTGCTTTTAGTCAACACAGGTTTCCCCCCAGGCTCTTCTGATGATTCTCTCAGCAAAGTGTATCTGAGTTCATGGACCACAGGTCAACAGGAGTGGACTAGTTAGCTCTGACAGTTGGCACTGCTACTTGGTACCAATGCAGATAGAAGGAGCCCAATAAGCATAGGAAAGTGAAAACAGATTCCTGGAATCTTCAAGGAACACAATTAGTGCTTCCTTGCTTGATTATGGAAAATTCAAAAATCAAGTACTGATCTTTTGGGAGTCTAGAATTACAGTCCTTACCATGAGGTCTTTGCTGATACCTGTAGCTCATATTTGATCACTTTCTTGACCATCTAGGACAATTCTTGATTTCTGTCATTCATTTTAATACCTGACTATATTTTGTGTAACTCTTTACCCTATTGTCTAGTTTCTCACAGTTATATGTAAGCATTTTGTAGGCAAAAACAAACAAAAAACCCACACAAAATAACATGGCCTATTTCTCAATGTGAGAAGTACCAGAAACCCAGAGAAGGATAAATATTTAGAGTTTTTCTAAGAAAGAAGGGATAAGTCTAGAATTTATAAACCTATTGTATCTAAAGTAAAAAAAAAAAAAAAGAAAGAAAAGAAAAGAAAAACTAGCAAAAAGATTATTGAAAGGTGATTTGTGAGTATATAAAAAGGAGAATTTGTAATCACCAGTAGCCACTTGCATTCATGGAGGACAAATTATGCTAAATGAACCTAATTGTCTTTTCTAACTGGTAAACTAAATTATAACAATTCATATCAATCTGGGATTTTATAACAAAAAGCACTTTATACAGATAATTCTCAGTGAGGTTGCATAACATTGTGGAAAGATAATGTATTTTTAAGCAAAACAGATATGAGTTTGAATCTTGGTGCTACTTTACTTCTCTGAGCCTCTTTTCTTCATCTGTATGTTTAAAACATATACAAAGATAATCTGTGTTCCAGTCCAGTTACTGAAACAAGCAATATCTACATTTTATGGAGACTTTATTCTAATTATCACCATTCTTAATATTCTCAGTAAACAGTGAGGAATGTAATAGTGTCTTTTTTGCATATGGGAAAATCAAGGGTAAGTTTAAGTAACTTTCCACATGACACCCAATAAGTGTGTTAAAGAACAAAGATTTGAATCCCTGTTCTCAGCTATATGCTTTCCCCTGGGCCATAGAGAAGGGAGAGCACTTCATTTCATCATTTTGTAAGCATGGAGTATGTAAAATGGTAAAGAACTGAGAGCTGGATGGTATTACAATACAGAAAGTTTATAGGCACTTAACTGACCAGACCTTCATAATGTTGATCAAAATCCACCTGGATGGGGGTGAAGTGCACTCTCTTTCACCATACAGAGCTCTGACTTGGCCTATCTTCTTCAACAATTTAATTAAATTAAATAAAGGACATTCTGATTAAATATGTAAGCAGAGAATGCAACAAGTAGGCAATATGCTGGATATCAAAATCCAGATTTATTTGAAAAGAAATAGGTAAGAAGAATGAGTCAAAATAATGAAACCAGTTTTATCAGAGATCAAGAAAAAAATCCTATATTTATGATTAAAAAAATTAAACACTCACTTCAACAGCACATATACTGATATTGGAATGATAGAGAGAAGTTTAGCCTAGCTCCTGTGCAAGAATGACACATAAAGTTGTGAGGTGTTCCATGTTTTTTCTTTCTTAAATTAAACTTCATGAGTATGGAATAGGAGAGACATGTTTTAACAGCAGTTAAATACTATGACTTAAGTTGACTACAAGCTCAATATGAATTAATAATATGGCAAGTCTACCACTTAATCTTGGGTCCCATTCAAAGAGATTCAGCATCATACACAATGAAGATGATGGTTTCAAACTGTTCTGGGCTGGTCAATCTTCACCTGGAATTTCACATTTAATTCTGAACATCATATTTTGAAAAGAACCTTGACAAACTAGAGGTCATCTGGGAAACATTCCCATGATGGTAAAAAGCTCAAAACATTATGCAAGAAATGCTTTGGAGATACTGGAGAAGTATACACCAGAGGAAAGAAGACACACGGGAAACATTATAATGAAGGATCCAACTGGAAGAAAGATTTGACTTAGTCTGTGTAGATCCAAATAGTGGACAAAAGACCATGCAAGGGAGACATTTCTCAGGGCAAATGGATGGAAGTGAATGCTAATTAAGTCTACTGTTTACCAAGCACAGAGTTAAAATGTATCTTATATACTCTATTTCTCACAAAACCCCTTTAGGTAGCAAGCACTGCTACCTCTATTTACAGATAAAAAAAAAAAATCTAGCTTAAAAGATTAAAATAACTTGCCCAATGTCCTAAAACTAGTAAGTTCCTAATGAGGGATGCATCCTGACAACCCTAAGTTGTAGGTATTATTTCAGTTACAAAAGGATCTGAATTAACAAATTTGCTAAAGGTCAAAGGTGACTACATGACAGAACTGGCTTAATAAGCACTTAACTTGTGCCAGGACTTGGGCAATATATTTCACAAGTATAGTTTATTTTAACACAACAACAGCGTGTGATGGGTATTGTTATTCCCTTCTTACAGATAAGGACACTGAGGCATAGATAGATAAAGCAACTTGCTCAAGATCATAAGTGACTGAGATTGGATTAAAACCCAGGTTTATGTGCCTTAACCACTGTGCTATGCTGCCTCTCCTAGAGAAGCAGAAAGAATTTTCTACCAACTAAAGCTCTCTAAAAATGCTTGAAGAGGCAGCCAGGTCTTCATCACTGAAGTGGTCCAAGTAGAGGCTGGTGGGCCCTGTGGGAGAGTAGAGCTATGATGAGAAACCTAGAAAATCCAAGCCTCTATGATTCTGTCAAATTTGTTTTTCAGATTCATTTTTCACAGGGTGTGCTAAGTATCAAATAGGTGCTTGGTAAGTAGCTATTGACTTGAAAGGAATAGAAGTTCTCTCTCTAGAAGGGAACCCCCAAGGGCATTGCTATGGGCGTTGTGGCTTTGCAAGTGAACTTTCTAGCTATTTGTGTCAAGGCTGAATTAGAGGGAGGCGGGCTTCCCAGCACAGCTAGCAATTAGAATCCAACCCACAAATTCATACACTGGACTGGCTGCTTGCATGGGAAGGAGAGGGAAGGAGGCACTTTCAAGGGATAAAGTAGAAGCAGCAGCCCTGTGAACTGTGGCCACAAGACAGCCTGGACAGCTGGCCTCAGTCTTGATTTGGATTAAGATGTTTATTCTGCTTTGCCTCCCAGGCCTCTCCCTTCCTGCCCCAAGGGCTGTCCACTCAAGTGTCTGAAGAGGTGATAAATTAGATACAGACTCTCAGAACCTGTCAAGAAATGTTCTTGGACTAAGATTCACATTGGGGGTGAAAGATACCCTCCCAGTGGTACTATATAGAAATCCCCTCCCTTTGCTGACTCCTATAGTTGAAAGGTCATGATCCATGAAAAAATCTGAATAAATGCATGCCATGCTGAGCTTTTGTCTGAGCATTGTGAAATGGTAATGTAGGGAGAGCATGCAACCCAAAGTCTTGTTTGGGGGTTTCCTGGGAGCAAGTTTTCTCAGAGGAATATGCATAGATTGTACATTTGGTTTTTAGAAAGAGGATAAAAAGTCCTCTTGCTCAATGCCCAGTCCACTGGTTTATCAGAACTACTCAAATTATCACTTCCTTGCATTAAAGCAGTGGTTCACAAACATTTTGGTCTCAAATCTCATTTATACTCTTAAAAATAATGGGGGATCCCAAAGAGCTTTCATTTGTGTGAGTTATACCTCTCAATATTTGCCATATTGGAAATTAAAACTGAGAAAATTTTAAAACTTCAGTCCATTAATTTCTTTTAAAATAACAATACACTGGGGCACCTGGGTGGCTCAGTCATTAAGCATCTGCCTTCAGCTCAGGTCATGATCCCAGGGTCCTGGAATCGAACCCCGCATTGGGCTCCCTGCTCGGCGGGAAGCCTGCTTCTCCCTCTCCCACTCCCCCTGCTTGTGTTCCCTCTCTCACTGTGTCACCCCCTGTCAAATTAAAAAAAATATATATCTTAAAAAAAAAAACAACAATACACCATCATATATTAACATAATATTTTTCTGAAAAATATATTTTCTAAAACAAATATATTTGGTTGAGAAGACTGTCGCTGTTTTACATTTTCGAAAATCTCTTTAATGTCTGGCTTAATAGAAGGCAGCTGGATTCTAAGATCTGCTTCTGCTTTCAATCTGTTGTGATATGTTATTTGGGTTGAAGGTTATGAAGAAAATCCCACCTCACATAGTATGTAATTAGGCAAGGGAGGAGTACTTCAACAGACTTTTTAGATAACTGTGGTGATTTTTTTTAGTACACCAAAACAGGTTAGTTGTAGTATGGAACCTGACCCCATATCAATGAACTTTTCATACTCTATTACATTAAAATCCATTGATCTGTCCTGCACTTTGAATGGATCTTTTACCCATGCATGGTTCTGTAATATCATATATTAATCATCTAGGAAATATTGATTCACTGAGTTATGCAGATCTTTCAAATTTTTTTTTTTAAGATTTTATTTATTTAACAGAGAGAGACACAGTGAGAGAGGGAACACAAGCAGGGGGAGTGGAGAGAGAGAAGCAGGCTTCCCGCTGAGCAGAGAGCCGGATGTGGGGCTCGATCCCAGGACCCTAGGATCATGACCTGAGCTGAAGGCAGACGCTGAACGACTAAGCCACCTAGGCGCCCCTTCCAAATGTTGATACATTTATTATACAATATAAAAAGATCTCATGTCTATTAATATCACCACTGATCTTAAAAGAAAAATCTTTAAATATTGGAAACTTGTCAAGCTCATGGTGGCAGGTAAAATTTTTTAAATTTCTAATTTTCACCAAAAGTTCAAATTTTATCATTGAAATCAGATAGCGTCAGCGGTTTTCCTTGAAATGACAGACTCACTTTGTTCATTTTTGAGAAAATGTCTGCCAGATACTCAAGTCTGAATAACCAGTTTGTCTGTCAGTCAATTTTTCAAGAAAAGATGGTGTTCCATGGCAAAAGTGGCTGGTTTAGTTCACAGCTCAAAAAATCTCACAAGTGCTTTTTCTTGAGAATTTGGTGTGCCTCAAAAGTGTTTTATGTGTGCTTCCCATTTTGTCACAGAAAATACTAAAAATATGTGTACTTAGGGCACCTGGGTGGCACAGTTGGTTAAGCGTTCGACTCTTGGTTTCAGCTCAGGGGGTGATCTCAGGGTCATGGGATTGAGCCCTGTGTTGGGCTGTGCACTCAATGGAATCTGCTAAAGTTTCTCCCTCTCTCTCTCCCTCTGCCTCCCCTTTGTGTGCTCTCTCTCTCTCAAATAAACAAATAAATTTTTTAAAAATATATGTGTACTCAAGGGTTGGGATTTTAATAAAACTAATAATACAGCTTCATCATAGATAATCTTAAGAAAACTGCCTTTTTGTTTTTCCCATGAGTGTGTGGTGTTGAAGTATGCAATGATAGTAGGGTATCCTGCCTTGATTTGTTCTAAAGTGGCAGCAGTTATGTCTACAGTTGCTTCTCCATCATCAGTGCAAATGTTAACTCAGTGAGAATGGCAGATGACATCTTAGTATTATTATGAAAATAGTTGTGACTTTGAAGACCTCCTAAAAGTTTCTTAAAGACTCCAGAGGCCCATGGACTTCACTTAGAGAATTGTTGGGCTAAAGTGTTGAAAGACCTTATTAAAATTCAAGTGTCTTCTGGGAGGGATGAGTAAAAAAATAAACTCTTGGCAGTCACTGTCGGCTTTGTGTGGAGGCAGGAGAGTTCAGCAAGTATGGCCTTCAACTTCAGGAGTCAGATAAATCTGGGATAGGATGCCAGATTCCACACTTTCTAGCTCTGTAAGTCATGTAATTTTTAAGGTTTTGGTTTTTTCTTCTGTAAATGGAAATAATAATCCTCAACCTTTACATTTGCTATGAGGATTTAATATGATAAGTACCTAATGCATAGTACATAATTAATAAATGTTAACTGGTTTTATAGTTTACGTTCTTATAAACTAGAAAGAATGGGATAAAAGATGGCTAAGTTCTTAATGGGAACAGGGAACAGGAAGCTGCCCGAGAGCCACAGGGTAGGAAATTGCTAAGTATCAACTAAGATTAGCTATCTAGGGGGTGCATGGAAAAGAGGTGAAGAAGAGACTAAAGACAGTCTTCACTTTCTCATTCATCTATTCAAAAAATATATGATGATAATCTACTGCATGCCAGGTTCCAATTTTGCACTAAGAAAAGCCACAAAGAAATGTGGGCTGTATATACAACTGGTATAATGGGCAGGATGTGGGATTCATGTCAGGAGACCTGGCTTTTGGGTCCAGTTTTGTACTAGCTATGTCTCCTACATCATGCCCTTTAAATCCTCTCAAATTTGGTTTTCCTATTTAAAAAATGGGAAAGATAATGAATGCTTCACTGTGATGTTTCAAGAATAAATGTTAAAATGTGGTTAAAGCAGTCTTTACTTATTTTGGTGCCTGTGGTTCTTGAAGTGATTCACCTTTTAAGGTCTTGAAAATCAATATCATGTAGATGAAGGAATCCCTCTATACTAGATTTCTTTGACTCTAAATAAGAATAATAACACCTGCTTACTTTTGAGGGGTCTTAGTATATACAGTGTCAATATAGTTTGTGTATAGTACAAGGTAAGGTGCTCAGTAAATAGCAGTTATTATTTATGATTTCACAGTGGGATAGATATACTTCACATGAAATTCGACACATAACAATCCAAGAAAATAAATGGCAGAGAAAAAATTTTATAATGATGCTGAATTTAAAAAGATACACCAGCAAACAATTAATAGTGATAGAATGAAAGGTCTGATTATCATGTAGAGACTCATTCTGTGACCAAACCATGGTGAGAGCATCTTCTTGCCTTCCTACATCCATTCTCAAGATCTAACCTCCAACCTTTAAACAGTGTTGGAAGCAAGAGACATGAATAAATGATAAATTATGCCAGCCTAAGCAGATGATCAGGCAGAACCCTAGTGGAGGCTAAGGAGTGGAGTTTGGGGGAAACAAAGGAATTGAAAGGATTAAGAAAGCATGGAAGCAGATGAAATAGTGCCCAAGGATGGATGTTATGGGTCTCTCCTGGCATTAGTGATGCTACATGGAGTACCCCAGAAGCCCATAGCTAATAACCCAGCCTTTTTGATGAGCTGAAAGATGATAAGAATATTATAGAGAAGTCTTCTCTACTCTCTACCTCATATTAAAATGTATATAAGATAGGGAATACCACCAAACTCAAAGACTGAACGTTATCCTAAATTTTTCATGGAAGTTTGACAAACTAGCAGTCAATCCACTTGGTTGTGGGGTGTATTTTATAATATTTTAAGATAAATATTTATATAGTATTTACTAAGTGCCAGGAACTATTGTAAGTACTCACACATATTGATTATTTTAATCCACATAGAGTTCCCATTTTATAGACAGAGAAACTGAGGCAAAGTAAATTTCCTAAAATATTCCATCGGTAAGGAAGAGATTCTCAGAATCTAAAGAACCTAATCTGCTAAAGAATCAAGCTCCAGAGTTCAGGTTTTTAATCATATAGCTCTACCATTATAAAGGGAGTAAACTTAGACTCCAGTTATTTTGATGCTATTAACAATACTCAGGGATTATGTGATAACGAAGAGGAGGAAGGTTGCCCATTGTTGAGGTAATCTTTGCATTACAGGATAAGATTTGCAGACGGTAAACAATGTGACTACTATTCCTCCTTAAAATGAAAAGTAGTATATTTTAACTCCCAGTTTAACCTGCTGATGGATCATCTCAAGTCTGTACAAAGGCAGTTCAGTGGAATAGGAAAGTGAGAGAGTTTATTAATGTCTCCTTCTTATCCTTAATTCCTCATCCTTCCCCCAAACTCCCTGCAGATCTTAACCAAACTTTCAAAGTTGCCCCTAGGGATGAAGAGAGCCTCAACCTTCAGGAGCCATTCACCTACTTGAAAAGAAATTGCTGGAAGAGGGTAGGAATTGATTACATTTCCTCAGAACCAGCTCACCATGAAGTGAATTTTTGGAAGAGATCTGAAACTATTGTTCAAATGATTCTGTGTAACCAAATAGTCTCTAGAGACCCCCTTTATCATATTTGCCTCTCAAAGTGTTCCCTTGTCCAAGTGTACCATCTAGGAAGTGATATAGGCTCTCCATCAGACTCTAGTTAACCAGGTGCTGAGGCTGCCTCCTCACCTGGCCAGGCCAGTGGACTTAAAAAGGGAGAAACAGCCCATGAGGATCATCTCAACTTGAACCAGGCACCTTCCCACCAAACGAAAACAGCTTCTCAATTCTGGATACAAGTTAGAATCACTTGGAGCACTTTTAAAAAATGTATCTGGAGCCCAGGTTCCACCATAGTCCAATTCAATCAGACTCCCTGAAGAGAGGGCCTGCACATCATTATTTTATGAAAGTTCTCCATGAGCTTATGATGCCAGGGTTGACTATCACTAAGAGAGACATTTAACATTTCTTCTGCATGGCCAGCATGATTCTTGTGGCTTCCTGGTCTCCATGGAAGACTTCTCAGTAGAAGAGTAAGAGTTATCACAGTAGCATTAAAAGAGCCCAGGCTTTGGAGTTCTGGGTTCAAATTCTGGTTCAAATAGTTACTGATTCTGGGGGCACCTGGGTGACTCAGATGGTTAAGCATCTGCCTTCAGCTCAGGTCATGATCCCAAGGATCCTGGGATTGAGCCCTGCATCAGGCTCCCTGCTCAGTGCAGAGCCTGCTTCTCCCTCTCCCTCTGCCATTCCCTCCGCTTGTGCTCTCTGGCTCTATCTCTCTGTCAAATAAATAAACAAATCTAAAAAAAAAAAAACCCCAAATAGTTACTGATTCTGAGGCAGCATATTTGTTTGGCATTAAGTAGCACACAGAGATAAATTAGATATAGGGTCCACCTTGAAGTGACAGAGACCTAGGGTTGAGTCCAGGTTCTTCCAGTCAACAGCTAAGTGACATCACATCTATATTTCTTCATCTGTAGAATGGGTATATTAATGCCTTCCTTGCAGGGGAGTGTGGTTTGAGATTATAAATTCTGTAAGTAAACCATTTAGTACAGAGTTGGGCTTATAGTAGCTATTATTATAAGGACTTTAAATCTCTCACATATACTCCCTCACTGTAACCTACTATCAAGCCAAACCAGACTTGTAAGGGCTGAGATTTCTAAGAAGTGGTTGGGATTAGGCTGAGCCATATCTGAGAGACCTTGTAGAACATTGTAATTATTGTGACCATTATGCTAATTTATGCAGAATAGGGATAGTCCAATTTATACTTTGAGAAGGCCACTCTGGCTGCTGTGTGAAGAACACGTTGGAGATGGATAAGAATGGAAGCAAGGAGACTAGTTAGGAGGCTATTATAATAGCCCTGGTAAAAGATACTAGAGATTTAGGGTAGCGAAGTGGCAAGAGGGATGAAGAGACATAATCTATTGAGGTTAGCTTTGAAAGGAGCAGAGAGAAGGCTTGTGTATCCACTGGATGGAGGGTAAAAAAGGAGAGAAAGTTCAGCATGTCTCTCAGGTTTCTGATTTGAAGTAAGGTAGATTATGGGCCCATTTATCAAGATGGTAGAAGGTTGAAGAAGGATTTTGGAGGATAACTGAAAGTTGAATTTTGGTCATATGACCGTTAAGATTCATAGGAGTCATTTAAGTCGAGAAAACATAGAGATGGTTAAGTATATGGGTGTGAAGTTCAAAGAGAAGACTGGATGGGTGATATATATTTGAGAATCATTTTCATTAAAATGGTGTGATTTCATGAGAATGGCCAAGATCACCCAGATGAGAATATAAAGTGAAAACAGAAATAAAAGAAAAGGAATACAGAAAGGATCCCTACAGAACACTGAAAGAAGCCTGCTGTGTTTCATACTAGAGTATACATTCCTTGAGACCAGGAATATGCCTTAATCACTCCTGGGTTCCTAGTACCTGATACATATTAGGCCCCTACTAAATATTGAATGAATCAATCAGCAAATCAATGAAGTAGGTGATGTCCCAAGAAGTATCTCTGATTCTGATATTCCAGACTGTGAGTATCCTCATGTACATGTTTTCTGTGAAGTAGGAGTTATAAGTTCTAGAAAGCGATCTCAGCACCAGAGGAAACATGACTCTTAATCATCTAGAGAATTCTTACTATTGTAAATCTATGGCTCCCACGGTCTTTTGCCTGAGGAAGCTATTTGATGTTCAGGCCTCCACACAAACAGGTATTTAAGGCAATAAGAACAAAAATGGTTTAGCTTAATTACATGCTTTCAACCCATTGGTTCTATTTAATAAGGTTCATCTCCTGAGACACTTTAATAAAGATGGAAAATAATCCTCTCTGAAAGGGACTGATATTTCCACAGAGACCAGAAATAAGACCAGTTCATCTCTGATAGCTGTGACCCCTGCATCTCCCTGGTAACCTCTTCATGCCTGCTCTGAACTACTGCTTCTCTCCTCTTTAAAATTCAGTGAACTCTCCCATTACTTTTGTGCAGCTCCATCTCCCAAAAGGGAAAGACAAAGAAGCAATTCCTCTTCCAGGCTCCTTTAAAAAATCGACCAGCCACTGGTTTAGATTTGCCAATAATGGTATGTCAAAGACCCAAAAGGAGGCTGCTAAGGTACCCTGTAAAAAAATTAAAATTAAGAAGAGAAATGTTCTACCTGGTCTCTTTTTCTCCCATTTCTTAGGGTGGGAGGAGTGGGAGAAGAGTGCAGGGGTTAAGAACACTGCCTTTTAAGCTAGGCTGAGTTGGCAACTCACTCTCCTGTTCCTTAGCTGTGTCTCCTTCAGCATACTGTTTTACCTCTCTATACCTTAGTCTCCTCATCTGCATAATGGGGAGAATAAAGTTACCTATAGTCTAGGGCTTTAGGGAGGAAGAAATAAGATAATAGATATAATGCATTTAGCACAGTACCTGGCCCAAAGTAAGTACTTAGGAAATATGCACAATTATACCTGAAAGAATCCCAGGCTCCTCTGTCCTTCAAGCCATCAATTATGAATGCAATTTCAACTTAGCATTCTAGGGAACTCCAAAACTGTTTATAGACATGATGACTGTTGGACCAAAACTGGGGCTTTCCCAAGTTGTTATTATCATTCTGGATCTCTCTGATTGCTTTCTTATGCTTTAAGAAGTCCAAGTCACATCTTGACATCCATAAGCAATCAAATGTAGATTTAAAAGGATGCATATGACATTAATATAACTTTCCCCAGATACATAGAGAGAAGAAAACATGTCCATCATTCAGAATGGGAGTCATGTGCCTAGGGTGTCTGCATCCCATCCATGGTGCAGAATATTTGCTGGAGTAACAACAAAGGATTCTACTAGTGTATGCATAGGTAAATTAAATCTCTAACTGGCTGGAACACCTTGAGAGAGAAGAAATAACAGGCACCACGTTATTCATGTCTGGCATTTATATTACATGTAGGCCCTATCTAGGCACCATTGTGGAACTCTATCAGGTGCAGTTTTTATATAATAAAGGTATTTTCTCAGACCTCACATGTCCCATCTGGGAGCTCTACTCCAGAAGAGATATCACATAAAGCTTGTTTAATGAGCACATCTAGGAGACAGAAGAAGGGGTATAAAAGGGCCCTTTTAGGAAGATTATTTTGTTGTTTAGGAAAATATTTTTATAAATATCTTTGGTGTGGAAGACCCTGTGGGCATAGCGTGGAAGGAGAGAGCTCTACAAAATAATGAGCAGAAATCTGAATATTGTTAGAAAAAAAAGAATAGGAAATGAGGAGAGTAATGAAGAGAGGAGGGCTACAGCAATATGTTAGAAGACATAATCCAAGGAAAAAGGGGACAAATAATAAATGCTCAGTGGCATAGTGGATAAGAAATTTATAAAGAACGTATTATCAAATATTTACTTTCAAATCATGTTTAACAGTAGAAATTGCCTCTATCATCACCATGAGTAAACTCTGTCTTGCACCTAGATACTACACGTATGTGGTTTTAAGGGTTCAAGAAGATGAGCTTATGTCAAGATCATGGTTGGGTAGAGAGGTGAGAAAATCCAAGACAAAGAAACATGAGTAAGACAGAATTCTGTAGAGCTAGAAACTCAAAGCCAGAGGTTACCTTAAGAACATAAATTCCCAGGAATTCACAGAAACCTTGGGTTGGGCCCTGGATTTCCCACAGGATGTGGGATAGAAGACTCTAGCCAATTTTATTTAAATCTCAGGGGACAGACTGTCCTGAATTGGCTCTGGTTTATACAAGGAATAATGGAAGTTACTGGACATATCTGGCCTGTATTGGAAGATACCAAGTGGATCTATGAACTGTAGTGCAGTGTCTTAAGGAAGACTCAGGCAAAATAAGATAAAATTTGAAAGAAACAAACTTATTCCATATACTTCCAGAAGGCAGAATCAGAGCAAATGCCCTAAATTTACAAATCATTTGCCTTAACATAAAAAAAAGAATTTTCTAAGAAAGGATTTCTCAACAACAGAGTGATTGGCTAATGAAAATGGTGAATTAGTTGCCTTTTCTCTTTGGAGGTTTCCTAATAGAGGATTTCTTTAATGAGTCAGATTGGATTAGATCACTTCTAAAGTCCTCCTCTAACTGTAATATTTACATGCTTACATTTTCACAAATACTTATTGGGTACCAAAACTGTACCTGATATTGTATTAGGCACTTAGATACTATAATGATCAAAATAACCCACCCAAGGGAAAAAACAGTTCATTGGATTCTATCATTCTATGACATATTTCTGCCTTTGTAGGCAACTAACAATACTGGGTGCCTACACAAGCCAGGTATATTATATAATTACCTTATCCAATCATCCCATCAAGACTAATTACTATTTACCATTTGGCAGGTGGAAAGTATAAAGTCTGAAAGGTTAGTAAGAACTTATTCAATATGGGACTTTGGATGATTAATTAAACTTTCTTTGCTTCCATTTCTTCATGGGTATAATAATAACATTCAATGCTTAGAGTTCTTGTGATGATCATAGTGAGTTAAAACATGTAAAGTGCTTAGTAATTCATTCAGTGATTATAATAGTTTTATAACTGTCATTATTGCATAGTATTCAATAATGGGTCTGAAAGTGGAACACAGGTCTGCCATTTTCAGGAGGTCTTGGCCTCACATAAATGGGCCAAGATGGAACAGTGTAGGGAGCTCAGTGTCCTTTTATTTCTCTTGACCAAGAAATCAAAAGCCATTAGAGCCCCTGGATAAGGAAGGACAGGCATCTGAATCTCCAAACTGAAATCATCTCATTTCAACTGTTACTAAAGTCAACAGTTCCCCAATGGGGAATTAGGTGGTTTGCAGGAATATCTGCTGAAGAGAATTTTAAAAATTCTAGAAAAAATATGAAAACATCTTCCTCTAAAAGCATTAGAGAGCAAACAAATTAAAGTGGAATTATTAGGCAAAGACCTGGGGGAAAACATACATTCAGAAAAGGGAGCCTACATTTAGTTCCACTTTAACCCAGAGGATATTTACCAATATTACTAATGCCTATATTAATGCAGAGGAAGTAGATAAGAGGCTAAGCAACACTTTTCACAGCATCATACAGGTTTAGGGAGATAAAAGTTGAAATCTGGGGCTTGCCAAACTTAGGGGTCCTAAGAAAACATGCTACATTAAGGACTAGAACCTGGAAGAACAAGATTCTAGAAATAATAAAGAAATCACATTCATATGAAATAGTTTTAATTTATCTGGGTGACCAAGAAAAATCTCAAGCCCTGAAATTTGATTCAGATGATCCTATGTTGCTAATGACCCCAGGTATTTCGAAAAAGCAAATGAGAACCCTTTACTGACAAAGATAAGAGCATGATAGCCATCAAATTATTTTTTAAAAAATTAATTTTCATATATAATAGACAGTACAGAATCAGTGATAACCAGGCTAACAGGAGATAAGACAATAGAAAAGAAAACCAGTAAAAATAACTTAAATAGACAAGTGCTCCAAATAGTGGAAATTCTAGACATAAGTTATGAAAACAATTAGCTTACTATTCTCACAAATACAAAAGCTGAACTTAATATTTTTATCAAAGAAGTAGAGATTATTAAATCTAGGTTTGCAGATATAGAGAATAACCAGAAATTCTAGAATTAAAAAGGGAATTCATTGGTTGGATTCAATAGTTTATTAAATAGACCTGAAGAAAGAATAAGTAAACTAGAAGAGAGATCAGAAGAAACTATTCAGGAAATATCATATGAAGAAAAATGTATATAAAACAGAGTAGATCAGGTAGGATCCCAGAAGATACAATGAAGAGGTCTAACATACCTGTAACTGGAGAACTGGAAGGAGAAAAGAGAAAATGGAAGAAGGGATGATGACTGAGAATGGTTCAAAATTGATGAAAATATTGACCTATTGATTTGAGATAACCTAATAAATCCCAAGCATAACATAAAAATAAACCCACACCTAAAAACATCATATTGAAATTTTTTAAAAGGAAATACTCTTAAAGTAGCTAAAGGAAAATGCAGATAACCTTCAAAGGAGTAACAATAAGAATGACAGCTGACTTTCCACATCAATAGTGAAAGAGAGCAGAGAGTGGAATGACAGCCTTTTATTAACTTTAAGAAAACAATTGTCAGCAAAAAATATTCTTCAATAATAAAAGTGAGAGAAGAATTCTGGGAATATAGCTGTAGTGGTGGCAACGGTGTTTTTTAATCTCTCTGAATCACCCTGTAAAAAATATCCAGAGCAAATAAGATCGAAAAACTAAGAGACCAAGAATAGTATCTACAACAAAAACAGAGACTACAGTATCTCCACCTCCCCAAACATAAGTGATTTGGATGAATCAGTGGACACCAGCTACAGGACATTTATGGTGTCAGCATGTATGGGAATGGCAGCAGAGGGAAGCAACATTTATTGTCCTGAAATAAGAACCACAAAATCCTTGACAGTTATTCTCTGAAAAGTGTAAGAGTGCAAACTGAGATTGAGAAGCCAAAACTGGGAGGAATTTTTTACATTGCTATTTACAGTAGAGGGCAAAGGATCTGTAAGAAGGTGTGAATGGCTGAAGCAGCCAGGGCCCTACAAATTCTCAAAACTAAACTGCTCAAGTTTTCTTCCAGCATGAAACCCTCTACTGTAGGAAAAGGGTTGGAAAAGAGTTGAAGATGAGTAGTACAGGGTCGGTAGGGGCAAAGAAAAGAGAAGAGCCAGATAAAAGTGGAGAAAGGGAAAAATGCCAGGAGGTCTCATAAAATATGAGGTCATATTTTTGTTTTTTTATTTTTTATTTTTTTAAAGACTTTATTTATTTATTGGACAGAGAGAAACAGAGCAAGAGAGGGAACACAAGCAGGGGGAGTGGGAGAGGGAGAAGCAGGCCTCCCACTGAGCAAGGAGCCCGATGTGGGGCTCGATCCAAGGACCTGGAATCATGACATGAGCTGAAGGCAGACGCTTAACCAACTGAGCCACCAGGCACCCCAAGGTCATATTTTTAAACAGTTTACAAAAACAACAGAAACTCTTGAGTAGCAAAGCTAGAAAAACTATTCAACCTCGTTCCTGAAAGCCCAATAACACTAATTTGATGCATAAAGAAAAGAAACGAAAAAGAGCCTTGTTCATTACCCACTGGAAAATATGATGAAAAAAAGAAAATGAGGGGCAGAGTAACATCTCTACAGACAATGAAACTACACCAGAAACAAAGATAAAGATTTTAACCCACAGATATAGAGTGCAAAGTAAGACTGCAAAGCTAAAAAGATTAAGAAGGGGTGCCCGGGTGGCTCAGTCATTAAGCGTCTGCCTTCAGCTCAGGTCATGATCCCAGAGTCCTGGGATCAAGCCCCACATCGGGCTCCCTGCTTGGCAGGAGGCCTTTTTCTCCCTCTCCCAGTCCCCCTGCTTGTGTTCCCTCTCTCGCTGTCTCTCTCTCTGAATAAATAAATAAAATCTTTAAAAAAAAATAAAGAGATTAAGAAAACTGACAAAGATATAAAAAAATAGCATACATCAGAAATCAAAAAACTCAGAAATGAAGTGACGGAATTCAAGAAAGAAAGAGAAAGAAAAGAAAAAGAAATGTATTTCAGAAATGAAGATTAAACTAGAAGGAACATAGGAAAAAACAAAATAAATTATGACTTAAAAGAAATAGAAAGTGAAAGGGAAAGAAAAAACTGAAATGAAGAGACTAAAATTAGCTGAGAGAAAATAAAAAATGAAGAAGGTAGGCAAAGATCTTTGAATACATAGTCTCTAAAAAAGTAAATCAAAGCAACAAGAACAAATACTGAATTATAATTCAATAAAAATTTTGTGGAATGTGAAAAAAAAATAAAACATGAAAGTACATATTGAAAGTACTCACTACTTGGCTAGAAAAATTAAGCCAGAACAACCAACACCAAATACATTCTAGAAAAAGCAACAGAACTTTATAGAAATGAAAAAAATCATTTGGCTATCCAGACACAATTACTAAGTCACTATAAAGAAAAAAAAATCATACAGCCATCTCATTTTTTAATAGCTATACTTTATGCCAGAGGACAATGATGTAACATATTTCAAATTCCCATGGAGGGAGAGGCGCCTGGGTGGCTCAGTCATTAAGTGTCTGCCTTAGGCTCAGGTCATGATCCCAGGGTCCTGGGATCAAGCCCCGCATCGGGCTCCCTGCTCAGTGGGAGGCCCACTTCTCCCTCTCCCACTCCCCCTGCTTGTGTTCCCTCTCTCACTGTGTCTCTCTCTGTCAAATAAATAAGTAAGATCTTAAAAAATAAAAATTAAAATAAAATAAAATTCCCATGGAGGGAAATGTGGGCTGATTATTTAGTTATTCACACTATCTTTCCAGAACAAAGGCCTAAACAAACCTTGAACATTAAGAATATTTATCTCATTAGCACTTTTGGAAAAAAGTATTAGATGAAAGGCTTCAGACAACCAAAGTGAGTTGTCTAACATAATATGAGAGTTACTGACATAATACAGTTAAACTTGATGGATAACCGCTCTTAGCAGAAAAAAAAGGCAACCAGGTATTATGTGCCTCCTGAGGAAAGGATTCAATACCCTATCTGAAGAGTCTTGCCAAATAATTGAATCTGTATGCAATAAATCCATTAACTATCAATTTGTGAGAAATAGCAGGAGAGAGGGAAATGTTGAGTCACACTCTAAGGATGCTGTCAGCAAAACTAAGTTTATGGGGAAATTCTATAGGACAAATCAGACAATTAAAAGAAGACATGGAGGGAAACGATAGGTTAAAATAATTGAAAATCTTCTTACATAATTACCATGTATATAGACTTTATTAGGATTCCAATTCAAACAAACTGGTAAAAAATTAAATACAGTCATTTTCAGACCATGAAAAACAGAGAATTTGCTACCAGTAGGTCTGCACTAAAGGACATACTAAAGGATGCCCTTAAAGCAGAAGGAAAGTGAAGTGCAGGAAGGAACAAGGAACAATTAAAATGGTAAATATGAGAATTAATCTAAATGAAATGACTAAGCAAAATAAAATTAACATGGTTGATATATATAAAAATCAATTGCATTTCTAAATTCAAGTGGCAGTTTGAAAACAAGCTTTATAAAAAGATACCATTCACAATAGATTAAAAAAAAAAACAAATTCATAGGAATGAATCTAAAATCCGTGAAAAACTTCCAATAGAGTATTATAAAATATAGTGATAGAAATGTTAAAAGTCCTAAATAGAGATATATCTTCATTATAAAGTAGAAGACTCATTATTACAAAAGTGTTCAATTCTCTCCAGATTGATTCTGTCTTCAAAAAATCCTAAAATCTTTTCTGTGGAATTTTTCAATATGATTTTAAAATGTAAATAGAAATCTAAGTATGCAAGAATAGCAAAGGCAATTTAAATAGGGAAAACAAGGTGGGGAGACTTGCTATATTGGATATCAAGATTTATTATAAAGTTACAATAATAAGGTAATATTTTATCAGTTTTCACAAACAATAATGCACAACAGAAGCAGATCTACACAATAGAGGGACACTTGAATATCCTAAAAATGTCACTGTAGAGAAGGAAAGGATGGTCTTTTCAATAAATAGTGCTGGGATAATTAGGTATGCATATGGGAAAAAATAAATTTGAATCCTATCTTAATACCATAAAAAAAGTCAATTCTAGGTGTATTACAGACCTAAATATGAAAAGCAATAATATTTTAGATTATAGTAGAGAATATTATCTTTATGACTTTAATTTGAGACAAAATTTCTAAATATGACATAAAAAAACACTAGCTTGATAAATTTGACCACATTCAAATTAAGAACATCATTTCTTCAAGATGTACTAGTAAGCAAATAAAAAGGCATGCCACAGAGTGTGAATAGATATTAGCAAACATAACCCAAAAGGAATTCATATTCAGAAGATGTAAAGAATTCTTATAAATTGATAAAAATAATACAGACAATCCAGCAGAAAAATAGACAAAGAAACAAAAGTCAAAAAAAAAAAAAAGGAAATGGAACAGAGACTCTAACAGATCCTTCAAAAGGGAGAAACTCTGGGGGTGCTTGAGTCAGTTGGGTATCAGACTCTTTACTTTGGCTCAGGTCATGGTCTCAGGGTCATGGGATTGAGCCCACATTGGGCTGCATGTTGGGCATGGAGCCTGCTTAAGATTCTGAAAGAAAAAGAAAGAAAGAAGAAAGAAAGAAACAAAGGGAGAGAGAGAGAGATAGGGAGGGAGGGAGGAATGAAGGAAGGAAGGAAGGAAGGAAGGAAGAAGGGAGGGAGGGAGGAAGGAAGGAAGGAAGGAAGGGAAAGAAAGAAGGAAATCCAAGTAATCATAAACATAAAGAAAGGTACACAATCTATCAATAATCAAGAAAAGGCAAATTAAAACCAAAATGAAATATTATCACACACCTAGTCAAATAGTTGAAACTTAAAAAGATGGACAATATTAAGTGTTGGTGAGGATGGAAAGTGATGGGAATTCTCATACACTGCTGATAGAATTATAAATTGGTACACTTTGGAAACACTTTTGCATTAGCTACTAAATTTGAAGCTAATCCATGCCTGTGACCCAGTAATTATAGGATTCATGCACATGTGCCCCAGAAGTAAAAAGCAAAAAGGTTCACAGCAGCTTTACCTGTCATGGTCCCAAACTGGGAATAACCCAACTGTCCATCACAAGTAGAATGGCTATATAAACTGTGGTATATTCATGCAATGGGACACTGAATGACAACAAACATGAGTGAATTACAGCTACATACAATGAAGTGGCTGAACCACCCAAATATAACATTGAAGAAAAGAAGCCATGCCCAAGAATACATACTATAGATTTCCATTTAAACAACATTCAAACCAGGAAAAAAAAAAACTACAGTATTTATATGGTGAAACTGAAGAAATGCAAATAAGTTATCACTACATAATTCAAATTACAGTTATATTTAGGTGGGGGGGGATGAAGTGTGATGGGAAAAGGGCACAGAGAGGGCCTATAAGGTCCTGATAAAGTTCTGTATCGTGCCCAGATTGGTATGACCTGGGTGCATACATTTCATAAGAATTCATTAAGCCGTATATTTATGGTTTATATATTTTCTCTGTCTGTTTTAAAAGAGGTTTTAAATGAAGATAGAAAATGAAGGCTCAACGATTTTAACGGAGTTTTCCAAGATGGGATACCCATCAACTTAAGACAGCCCTGGTCTCTCTGATCCCAAACCTATATTTTCAAGGACTATCTATAAGTTTGTTATTATCTAGTGGAGCACATCAGTTATACCTATAATACAAGAAATAAATAAACAGTGATATAAGAGAGGTAGAAAGAGAATCAAACCAAGCAAGCGATCATGTTCAGCTATTGGAGCAAGCTTCATAGATGTAATGTAACCTGTAATAAATCCAAAAGACCATGGCTTTTGAGATTCTAAAGTCTTCCAGGTCTAGATAGATGTGGTCATCCTGACCTAGAAAGAGATATGGTGCCAATGCTGTTTCTGGTAATCAGGACACACAGGCTCTCCAGCCCTCTCTGGAATGGAGAGGTCTCATTTCTAGAACAAGAGGCCTAAGGAACACCCATCTCAGACCTGAGTGCCCAAGTTCTTCACAGACAGGAAATAACTGCTAGGAGTCAACTTTGAGGGATGCACAGTCACAAACTTGTTCTCATTAAACAATAGCTTAATAAGTTTAATGAATGAATCCATAATGATTAAATTTCTCCTGCAATGTGCAGATGGGCTCAAAGAGCAAGAGAAAACACATGCAAATAACCATCTCTAGAGAATTGATCAAACCCTGTGGGACTAGAGGGAGGAGACTGGGAGCTTGATTCCATCTAAAAACAAATCTGCATGTCCCCATCCCAGCTCCCTTTCCACACCCCACTCTCAGCCTGATCCCCCACCCTAAACCTCACACTTCTTCACAGGAGCCCAAGCTTCTGCATCTTCCATCTGGCATACAGAGAAGTGACTCATAGCAATAAATATCAAGAAAAAAGGAGCCTTCATGAATAAAAGGGAAGGAGTGTGACTGGCATGAAGCACTCAACTCGCCTTCCTACAAAGTAAATAAATAAAGAATGCCAACAACTGAAAAGTGATGTGCCTCCGTTCCACACTCCCTGTCACATGCCGTGGTGTCTTCATTGCATCTGACAGCATGACAAGGCAGAGTCATTCACTAGTTCTTGTCTCTCTGGGAAGGCAGAGACTTGGGTAACTTTTAGAAACTTTCTCGATGTGCCCCCAAACTGGCACAGTTGGCATAGTTCCTGTGAAAAGAAACACCGGCTGGAAGTTGCACAATGCAGCTGAGGTGGAGGGTTCCATCTTGATTTTCCTCTAGTCATCAGATCTCTGTGTACTTCTCGTCTGCTTATATCTTGAGTAGCCTCTGCAGTTTTTTTCAAATTATAGAGCCTTTAAGAAGGGACAGTACTAGCAGATTTTGTGACAAGTCATGCAGACATGACCTAGACCCAGGGCCCACTCAGGAAGCAGTCTAGCAGGAGAGATGGCCACATTAATACATGAATGCCATTTAGAGGAATCAGTATTACAATGGAGGGAGATTAAAAAGTATGTGGGGGGATGAATAAATTCTACCTGGGAGAAAAGGGGAGGTATCCTAGAAGAGATGTCATCTGAAGTGGATTTTGAGGGATGATTTGGTATCTACAAAGAACATCTGGGAAGGACCACTCAGAGGCATAGAATATGTGAAGACAAGAGATACTAATACTAATCCTAATTTTAATCTCAATTCCAATTGGTATTGCTAATCCTAATATTCCATTTATTGAGGATTACCCTGAGTGAGGTACTGTAACAAGTTCTTCAACTGTTTCATTTAAATCCTATAAAAACTTTACAAAGTAGAAATTATTATTACCATCCCCATTTACAGATAATGGTGTGTGATTGAAGAATTAATACTGCTGGTACTTGAGGGAACCTAGATAGTGAAGCACATGTTCGGCCACTAAATTATCCTGTCCTTTGGGATGTAGGCACCCCAGCCAAGCATGGAGTTAAAATTCATAAGAAAGATAACTCAAAATTGTAATCTTTCTGCTTCTCATAGGACACCAAAGATACTAGAAGAGAGATATGTGAATGGCTCTTTAAATGGGCATCTGTACTTGTGAAGAAATTCTTCTTTATAGGGAAGAACCAAAGACAGGTGTTAGAAAACCATACTGGCCATGGATAGAGCAAACAGAGATAGGTTTACAAAATCTTAGAAAACTAGACCCTACAGGGTCAGATCAGTGGCAGCTGAAATGCTACTTTACAAAGCAGACAGGAATCTTCTTTAGCTTTTGAATATAACTACAAATAACTCCAAAAATGATTTAGGTAAACTCCCAGGTAAAAAGCAGTATGTTTGGGATATAGAGCTGTCATCAAGAACACCCACTTATACCTGGGCCCTAGGTAGCCTGGTCCCTACCTACCTGTCATATGGCCATGAAAAAATGAGTCTGGGGAAGGCAGGCTTCAGGGGATTCCAGAGGATAAGGTTGTATCTTCAATTTAGGATATTTATGTACAATCACTTGTTAATACTTAATAGCTATAACAATAACAGTAATAATATTTGCCATTGGTTATTGGGAACCGACAATATACTAAGCACAGCCTGCCTTGCTCACTGAACCTCCCACCAGTCCTATCGGTTTGTTTTACATGGTGCCCCAGTCAACATAAGTGGAGAAAAGGGGGCTCAAGCCCTGGGCTCCAGGACTCTGAATCCTACTCTCTTCACCTCCGTGTTACAGCAAAGTGTGAGAACAAAAAATGTGTCTTGGAGATAATCAACAGCCTTTGCCTGCAGGGATTCCAAAAAGCTGAGCTGGGAGCAAACAGAGACCTTACACAGATGCTAACCACATCTGTCACTTAGTGGGTGTCAGCACAGAGAGCATTTACTCTGCAGTCCATGGGGAAATGTGAATGGAATTCCTCATAGGATTCCCAACCTGTCTCCAAAGCATCTTGGAACAATAAGAGACTCTCCAGAGTGCTCTGCATGTCCAAGATCTTACAAGGGTATAAGCTGATTTAATCACACAAAGGTCACACTTGACTGCAGCCGAGAGATGCTCACAAGTTTGTCATTAGGCAGGAAGCAGCCAGATTTGCTCATGAAACTGTTCTTTGTAACAAAGGCTGGCAAAGAGAGGACCCATTTCTGGATTCCTAACAGAGAGATATTTACTTAACCCCTGGGGATGTTTTGAAAGAAGGAGAGCTTGGTTCCTCTGGCCCAGTCCCTGGGCCCATCTCCAGAAGGGAAAGATGTGAAGACAAAGCTGAACAGATCTCAGAGGAGACTCTAACTCCCCTAGACCTTGCATTAGGATGAATGGAAAGCTCTCCTCTCCATGGTAATCTCCTGTTGCCCCCAAAGATTATGGAAACAAGTTGTGACCCCTGAAGTCCCCTGAAAGAATCTCTTGAACCTCTGTGGTCCTGATTAGGGCCCGTTTCTCTGCATACCCAGAGTTACCCATGCTTATCTCTATCTGTATCAATCAGCAGCTCAGGCCATTAGTCGAACTGCTTGAATTCAAATCCCAACTCTGCCATTTACTATTATTTTCTACAAGTTGTTTTATAAGTCTGTGTCTCAGGCTCCTCATCTGTAAAACGGGGACAATAAAATCATGCACCTTGTAGGGCTGTTATGAGGATTAAATTATATAATGCATATAAAGTGCTTATTACATCAATATCTGGCACATTCAACACTCACTAAATATGAGCTACCATTATTTCTTATCACTTGTTACTGTCACCTTATATTTATGCACCTTTCTTTCCCACCCAACTGTGAACATCTTCAAGATAGGGTTCCTGTCTTTTATTCCTGTATCACCATCTAGTATAGAACTTAACATATGACAGGCACTCAACAAAGTTCCTCGAATTAAAGAGCACTTCATTCATTCATTCTTAGTGAAAGATAATACTAAATTTATTCAAAAAGTGCCCAAGGAAAAGAAATACGAAAATATGATAGCAATCCAGGGCAGGATACAATCCCCTTCTCTCCCCCATTATATGGGGACCAGACTAGGGAGGAAGCTTTCATTTTAAAAATATCAAGAAAGTCACACCATTGCCAACCTATGGTCAAGCCAGATGAAGGTTTTGATTTTAGAAGACTGTTTGTTTTTTTTTTTTTAAGATTTTATTTATTTATTTGACACAGAGAGAGTGGAGAGAGAGAGCATAAGCAGGGGGAGTGGCAGGCAGAGGGAGAGGCAGGCTCTGTGCTGAGCAAGGAGCCCGATGTGGGGCTCGATCCCAGGACCCCGGGATCATGACCTGAGCCGAAGGCAGACGCTTAACGACTGAGCCACCCAGGCGCCCCTAGAAGACTGTTTTTATACAGAAGTACTCCCAGTACTCTTACCTTATTACATAAAATAGAAACTTCTCATTTTTCCATAATACTTGAAAGACAAGAGGTTCCCTTCCTTTTAAGTCCCTCTCTGCCCATTGCCAAGGATGAAGGAATGGTTTGACTCATGAAATGGAAAACAGAGCAAAATCTGCAGGGCTCAGCCCCATCTGAGTTGGTTCCCTGGGACCTGTCCACATAGCATGAGTGTTCTCTGCATTTCCTGCCGTCCCAAGGAATGCAAACTCCCCGGAGCAGGGCTTCTCTTCCATAAATATGGGTGGGCACATAAGTTAAATTTCAGGTGGAAAGGGGGAAATGCATTCTCATAAGGCAACAAAGTTGAAATCTTTTTTTTTTTTTTTTTTAAGATTTGATTTGTTTATTTGACAGAGAGAGACAGCGAGAGCAGGAACACAAGCAGGGGAAGTGGGAGAGGGAGAAGCAGGCTTCCTGCTGAGCAGGGAGCCCGATGTGGGACTCGATCCCAGGACCCTGGGATCATGACCTGAGCCGAAGGTAGACGCTTAATGACTGAGCCACCCAGGCGCCCTAAAGTTGAAATCTTGATTTCTTTCTGCCTTCTACATTTATTTCCCCAAGAGGTTCCAAAGTCAAGTGGTGGGGAGACTGAAAACTGGCTTCTCTAAAACAACATACCCACCCTAGGAGGTAATACCTCCACCATTCAGTAATCCAAGGATAACTGTCGAGAGAATGGTGAGAAATTCTGAAGCTACTAAATGTAAGAAAAGTGAAATTTCAAGATAGATCTCCTTTGAAAACTAATTAGTGATATACAAAATTAATCTTCTAGCACTGACATCTATTCAAGGGCTATTCTATCAGTTAGGACCCCAGGGGTACACTCATTGAGAAAGGTTTATTTACAAAACAACTAACTGCAAAGTTGTGGATGGAATGTAGAAGAGTACTTCCAAGCCACCTTGTTCTTATCTTTCATTCCTTCTTTCCCACAACATGTAACATACCTGATAGGTGATGCTAGAAAATATAGCTTTGTCTACTTCCTTGTTTAATAGATACAGCTAGGTCTGCAGGGCAGACCCATTATTTATTAATCCCATAATTTGTGTGGCCAAGAATGACCAGCCTGCCTGAAAAGAGCAAGGCCCTCTGTGAGTAGCATAAGGAGGCAGAAAGAGAAGGAAGATCATACCTGGGGCCTGATGCAGCTAACTCACCCACTAGCATCAGGTGGCCCAGTGAATGTTCTTTATTCAATCAATTGAGTTAGCAGCACTTCCTTGGGAAGAATAGAGAATGTATGTGGAGATGGGGAGAAGGATGCAGTTTCTTCCCCTCTAGACTTAGGTAGAATTGTGGAGGGAGAGAAGATAAAGTTCCCTTCCCCATACAAAGGCCTTTTCTTAATTTAGGCTGCCCCAAACAAGCCTATGCCATTTGCAAATGACCTAACTGACCTAATCTGGAAAAGATCATTCACTGAAGTTAAAACTGATGCTGAGTTGTATATAGATGAGGGAGGATGTGTCTACACATAAGTGCACCTACTCTGTTGATGAATATAGCTTGAGAGAGAGAGCCTTGATGGAGAGAGCCAAGTCCTCATTTCCTATATTCACAGGAACACATAATAGGGACCATGAAGAAGACAGAAAAGAATTCTGAGCCTTACCTATCATTACAGTGGAATACAGCTCAGCAATACTCCCCCGCCCACTTAAGAGAAAACTATTCCACCCATCCCAGACACGTGTCACTTCATCTGAACCTAAAAGATCTCTGGGGAAATAACATCACAGTTGCACTTGAAAACTCTTCAAGGTCCTGATAGAAAGTTCTTCCAGTTGTCCTATCTCTCCCCCACCCCCACTGCAGTGGGAATTCATTTTCTTTCTACAGGTCATAGGACAGACTTTATTAAGTCATTCCTTAGCTTTGATTTCTGTCACTAGGTAACCACAATCCAGTGGGATTTCTTCATATCCTGCCCGTCAATAATTAATCAACCTCTCTTGAGAGCTCTAAAGATCTCTGATAAGGTTAAGTGATGATATCCAGAGTCAATCTTGTCTAATCATCAGGTCTAATGCTTGCCTAACCTCCTTCACATGATGAAAAGCTGTTCCTGCTGAAGTGTGTACATCTGAACTAATTTCCACATTAAAAAAAATCAAGAAATCCATTTTATATGATTAGTTTAGCTATCTTACCTGTGACCTACTTATTTGTTGGCCCATTCAAGATTATCACTATGCTGGGACTTTCAGTCTCATGACTAACTGGGAGAGATGTTCAGACCACTTAGAGGGAGCCTTGTGGCATTTGGTTTTTGCAAGCATACTGAATCACAGCCACACATTCAGGCATCAGCGTCACAATTTGAAAATGACATAGTACATTTGATATAGAAGAATAGCCTCTGAAAAGCCAGGAATATGCAGAATTTTTGTAAACCATAATTAACTTTCCATATGTATCGTCAACTACATTTTAACAATCCTTAATTTCTGATTCAGTATGTCAGTCTTGGGTTTATCTCTAAATTCCCACCCCATCCCATCCTAGACAAATAGTTAATTTTATGGATAACAACAACAATAAAAACCCAAATTTTAAGGAATTAGTGATGGTCTCTAAGAGATTACTTTAATAAAGTAACTCTTTAGTCATTAAGGGATGAAAATAGAAATCTATTACAGTGATTCCTATACTTTTGGATTTTATTAGGTTGTAAAATGACCCAAAGTTAAAAATAGAATTACCATATGATCCAGTAGCTCCACTACTAGGTATTTACCCAGAGAAAATGAGAACAGTAATTCAAAAAGAAATATTCATCCCTGTGTTTATTGCAGCATTATTTACAATAGCCAAGACGTGGAAGCAACCCAAGTGTCTACTGATAGATGGATAAAAAGATGTGGTATATATACACAATGGAATATTATTCAGCCATAAAAAGAATGGGATCTTGCCATTTGCAACAACATGGATGGACCTAAAGGGTATAATGCTACATGAAATAAGTCAGTCAGAGAAAGAAATATACCACATGATTTCACTCATATGTGGGATTTAAGAAGCAAAACAAAGAAGAAAAGAGACAAATAAAAAAACAGACTCTTAAATATAGAGAACTGGTGATTGCCAAAGGAGAGGTGGGTGGGGGGAACGGGTGAAATAGGTGAAGGAGATTAAGAATACACTTGTCATCATGAGTACTGAATAATGAAAGAATTGTTAATATTGTACACCTGAAAATAATATAACATTATATGTAAATTATACTGGAATTTAAAAAGTAAATAAATATAAATTTAAAACAAAATGGCCCAAAGTATTTTAGGAATTGACAGGAGTGTTAAAACTTTAGTTTGCCAAGTTAGGACATTATTAAAATTTTTTAAATAAATACCATTTTTTTAAAGAATTATTTATTTATTTATTTGTCAGAGAGAGAGAGCGCACAAGCAGGGGGGAGCAGCAGGCAGGGCAGGCAGAGGGAGAAGCAGACTCCCCACTGAGCAAGGAGTCTGATGAGGGACTCGATCCCAGGACCCTGGGATCATGATCTGAGCCAAAGGCAGATGCTTAACCGACTGAGCCACCCAGGAGTCCCAATAAATACCATTTAGAATCACCATTACTTCATTATAGGAGGGACATCTGAACAGCAAAATGCAAGAAAGCCATAATCCCACAAAAAAATTAAGAAATAACAGTTGGTAGTAGTATACTGATTTTTAAATAGATTTTTTTTTACTTCAAATTTTACTTATGTATTTATTTATTTTTTTTAAGTATGATTAACATACAGGTTATATGAGACTTGGGTGTACAATATAATGATTCTTGGGACACCTGGGTGGCTCAGTTGATTTAAGTGTCTGCCTTTGGCTCAGGTCATGATCCCAGGGTCCTGGGATCGAGTGCCAAATAGGGCTCCTTGCTCAGCGGGGAGCCTGCCTCTCCCCCTGCTTGTGCTCTCTCTCTGTCTCTGTCTCTCTTACAAATAAATAAATAAATAAAATCTTTTAAAAAAACCAATATAATGATTCTTTAAAAACCTTTTAAAGGTTGAAGAACTGAAGGATACATTTTAAATTTGTGGTGTTATTTTGCATGTAATTCATTTTGGTACAAGTTAGGTCAAGTTAGGAAAATACATTCACCAGCAGAACACAATTTAGAGCTCAAACATTCATTTTTTTAAATTTATCATGGACTTTATTTAAAATCCAGGTTGAGACAGGCATGAGGACACAAATGGCAATATAACTATTAATACTGTTTGTTTGTTTTTTTTCAGTAAAGACTGTGGTAGATTGAATTGTGTCACCCAAAGAAATATGTTGAAGTCCCAACTCCTAGTGCAGATGAATATGACTTTATTTGGAAATAGTTTTACAGATGTAATGAAGTAATGATGAGGTCATAATGGCTTAGGGTGGACTCTAGTACACTGATTGGTATCTTTATGAGAGGAAGGAGAGCAGTACAGAGACAGAAATAAGCATAGAGGAAGACGGCCATGCGAAGATGGAAGCAGACCAAGAAATGCCAAGGATTGCCAGGAACCACCAGAGACTAGGAAGAGGCAAGGAAGGATTTGCCCCCAGAGACTTCAAAGGGAGCTTGGCCCTGTCAACACCTTAATTGGGGACTTTCGGCCTCCAGAACTGTGAGACAATAAATTTCTGTTGTTTTAAATTGCACAGTTTGTGGTACTTTGTTACAGCAACCTAGGAAACTAATAGAGACTATTCTGGGTGAACTGAAAGAAGCCAAGGAAAAATATCTCCTTTTCTAGTTTTTGGCTCTGCTGTCTTACTACATGGCCAAAGAGAGAGCAGGGGAGGTGACAGAGGATCTGGACATTGGAGGCTAGAGGAGAGTGTGCCCCATTCAGCAGTTGCTCATTTGAGGGCAGTGGTTCTCAGGGTCACTCAAGAAATAGTCAAAAATTTATATAAAAGTATTGCCACACATTTTGTCTCAAATCAGCTTTGGTCATCAGAGTTTTACCAATTGATTAAAAAAATTAAAAAGCAACCATGAAAAAGTCGCAAGAACCTTGGGCATTTGTACCTTCTCATTTTCATATAATAGGTGTTCCTAGAGCAAGGTTAAACCATAAGCTGAAGCACCCATTGCCCAGAAAGGCTCTTCTGGAAGCTGAAGTCCAAATGGTCAAGCCTGAGGAGAAAACTCTGAGGCCTTTAGCCTTCTGAGTGAAGAATTATCTTCCTCTGCCTTCCAGGCTCTTTAGCTAAGTCCATTAACCCTGAGTTTCCTGCAGGGCCCAGCTGTCCCCAGTGGAGATGGGGCAATGGTCTCTAGGGGAACAACTGTCTGGGCCACTCAAAGCACTTAAACAAACCTATAAGAGCAGCTCTTAAACCAAACACAAGAGTCCCCATCTGTGTTTGCCCTCCTCCACTCTTGTTTGCAAGCCTAGGGAGGGCAATGTCTTTCCAATGGCTCCTGGGTTATGGAATGTATTTAAATGCCTGGTTCAAAATCCTCATCCACCCCTCTCAAATTTGACAATTGTTTAAGCATTATTGCTTGAATGGATGCAGATGTTCAGCTCATCTCTTGTTGGGAGGAGTGTTTCTTTAGAAGAAAAGGGAATTGGCTTTTTTCTTCTTTTTCTTTTTTTTTTCCAGACACATATTTTATCTTTATGTTTGTATCAAGGACTGCCAAGAGATGCATCTGGTCCCCAAATCAAGAATCTCACACTCCTCCTCCCAACTCACAGCTTTCCAAGCGCCTTTCTTTGTGATCTCTGCCCAAATAAGCTGTAGGCAGAGCTCACTGGACAGATGACCCACACCTCATGGAAAAAAAAAAAATCACTTTCTCATCAATGCCAGGAAGAATGGCACCTATGGCATTTTCCATGTTGCCCCTCACCCCCACCTTTTACTTTTTTTGTGCAAAACTCATTTTCTGATTAATATTTTCAGCAGCTAGAGCAAATGTCAGTTTAATTAAATTTCCACACCATCCCCCCCTTTATCCAATTAGTGGGTTCACTGGCTCCTCAACAACCCTCAGTGTCTGCGTTTTCAGTGAATGCTCAGTTGCTTCTGGCCTCGCCAAAAAAAATCTGTTACATATTAAGTTATAATAAGATAGAGGCAATTATAGTAGCAGCAGGACAAATAGATTTGTATGGTTCATTACAAGGGATTTCTGGAACATACGTATTGTAAATAGCCAGTTTCTGGGGCAAAGCATATTTCAAGGGAAAAAAAGGCAGGAGGGAGGGGAGGAGGCCATCAGTTACTATAAGAAAATTCTGGATAAAAGGAAATTCTTTTAAGTCCGGTAGCTCTCTGTTATTTAGATGAGCAATGTTTCAATATGTAAACCACAAACAGAAGTGAAAGAAAAAAGGACTTTCTCCAGAAAATTGGTGGGACCTGTTTTTCATTTTCAGAAAGGAAGAGAGTAATACTGTTGTCATGGCATTGGAACAGACTCAATAAGCCAGGGGAATAAACTAACACCAGAGGAGCATCTGACATGTGACTGGCCATGTGCTACACATTTTGTGTACATTATCTCTTTTAAAACTCATGACAACCCTGAGAAATATCAGGTACTAACCTGGCAGGTCAGGGGATACTAACCTGACAATTTCATAGAGTTCACCCTAATAGCTATTGTTTTACAAAGGAGAAAACTGAGGCTTAAGAATGAATGACTGCTCAAACTCACTCAAGGTCTGCCTGGCTATTTCTATGATACCATACCAGGCAAAGAGTTCCAGGGTTAATGCATAAATAAGGTGGAAGAAGACACTTTCTGCCTGTCATAATTTTGGAAATACCAGAGAAGTCCCTCTCTTAAGTTAATTGATATATTAGATGATGATCACTACTCAATATACACTAGGTTATGCTTAATATTTAGCAGGTTTTGATAACACAGTAAAGGAGTGGAATTCCACTGGAAGGGGGAGAAAAGGATTTCCATGATGGGAGTGAAAATGTGCCTAAAAGAATGGTGGGATAGTGGATTAGTTGAATCCACAGTTTTGTCTAAGTAGACCCTAAAGTTGACTGACTCTAATGCCACAGCTCTGCCTCGAGGACTTAAAAATATATCAAATTGAGAAATGTAGTATCTTCCTCTTCTTTACTATATTTAAGAAAAATACTACTTCCTAAGAGCTGCACCTGGAAAGAATCTTGACAAACTTGCTCCTCCTGTCACCTAATTTATCCCTAAACTATAAACATTGTTGTTTTTATCTTAAAAATCTTCAAGGAAGGTTGTTCTCCAGCACTCTTCTATGTTCCATATGGAGAACTATTTTTTAACCAATACTGCTCTGCAGAATCCATTTTATGATTCCCAGGATAAATTCAAGGCATTTTGCCTAATTCTTCAGCCCAGAGTGGAAAGTGGGGTTGAAAAATCCCATATAAGTAAATACTCCATGAGTTTATACAGGCTGAAGTTACTGAGCCCAGAATATTATCAAAATCCCCAGAGAGCCTATAGCGGCACATGAAAATGGCTTTACAGAGATGTGCCAAGATGCTGACCTCTTTCTCTTTGAGAAGCAGGGATGGGGATGGGAGATTCAGAGCCAATACTGGTCACTGGGATGGGTAGAGAGTTGAGCTAAGCAAAACTTGCATACTGACTTGTAGTGAGGGTCATTTGGACCTGCAAATGCCAGCAGCCAGCCAAGGAGTAGAAACCTGGTTGTGAGAAAGTGAGTAGTATTTTCTGTCTGAATGGGGCTTGATGAGATCAACACAGGCCCCACCTGCTATCATTTTTGTTCTATGTATCTACTTTTGCTGGTCCCTTGAGTTACTTGTTCCTCCTAGGGAAACACCAGAGTACAGTGGGGAGGCTGGTTTTGGAGTCTTGGGAAATGAGTTTGGTCTGTTTCTGCCTTTATGTTCTTAGGTAATTTATAATCAATATGCTTCTGAAGTCACTATTTCCTCATCTCTAAAATGAGGGGCCCACATGTTTTATTCAAGCACTAAGACACTGAAGTGTATTCTCTGACTCATGGACAAAAAAGGCCAAGGTTAAATGCCAGGATTTGTAGATGTTATCCTAATAGAATTACGTGGCAGAATTTAAGAGCTGCAACCTGTATGTCAGACATAAGACAGAGGCTCTGGAACTGACCTCTCTGGACTCTTGGTCTCTTTATAGTTACAGAAGTTAATTATCAAATCCTATGAGCAAAGGAAAAGCAAAAACAATTTGTATAAGACATGTCTTCTAGAGTGATTATCCCACTCATAACCCTAATGAGAAGGCAAATCTGGGTTGTTATGTTAGTGCCACTGGGCCCCACACAAAGCTGGCTATAATTGATAGGGCAGGAATTGAACAAGCAATCCATAGGTTGTCCAGGGATACTATGAAGAGAGTGCCCCATCAAGAACTTGCAATTGTCAATATAGCAAATCATCAGGGAAATGAAAATAAAAATGAGATACCACCTCACACCAATAAGAATGGCTAGAATCAAAAAGACAAGAAGTAACAAGTGTTGGTGAGGATGTGGAGAAAAGGGAACCCTCGTGGACTGTTGGTGGGAATGTAAATTGGTGCAATTACTATGGAAAATAGTATGGAGTTTCTTCAAAAAACTAAAAATAGAAATACCATATGATCCAGTAATTGCACTACTGGTTACTTACCCAAAGAAAAAGAAAGCTAATTCAAAAAGATATATGCATCCTTATGTTTACAGTAGCATTATTTATAATAGCCAAGTTATGGAAACTGCCTAAGTTTCCACTGATAGATGAATGGATAAAGAAGATGTGATAAATATATGTGTGGGATATGGGGTGTGTAGGATGCCAGAAACAAGTGAAGGGATTAAGAGGTACAAACTTCCAGTTATAAAATAAATAAGTCATGAGGATGAAATGTAAAACATAGGGAATACAGTCAATAATATTATAATAATGTTACATGGTGACAGATGGTGACTATACTTATTGTGGTGGGCACTGAGTAATGTTTGTAACTGTCAAATCACTGTTGTACACCTGAAACTTAAATAACATTGTATGTCAACTATACTTCAATAATTTAAAAAAGTAATATAAAAAATGTGTTGTAACTATAAAGCAAAATACAAAACCATTATAAAAAATTTGGAATTTGTGAACAGGGTGATTAAGCCCATGAGAGTAAGGACGGGAACTTGAAAGAATGTCATAGAAAAAGTCTAGAGAGGCCAGGGGCAGCAGTTGGGAGAGATTACATGCAAACTAAAGTTATGAGGGAGCAGAAACTGTGGGTAAGCAAATAAATGGTCCTATGGTAACTGGTCTCCAAAAATGGCCCTTCCAGTCAACCCCAATATCAACTTGGTATTCATGTTTCATTGTAGTCTTTTCCTTTTGAATCTGGCCTGACCCTATAACCAGTCACATATGGTGAAAGTGAGAGAGTGCAGTTTCCAAGGATAGACCACAAGAAGCCTTGCAGCTTCCACCTAGGTCTCTTGGAATGCTGGCTCTTGAAATGGTTTCTCTTAGAAACCCAGATGCCATGGAAAGAGAAATCCAAGCCACATGGGGAGGCCACATGTAGTTCCTCTGGGCAACAGCCTCAGCTGAACTGCCAGCAGCAGCCAGAATCAAGTGCCAGCCATCTGAGAGAGACATTTTAGAAGTCCAGCCCAGTTGAGCCTTTAGATCATTTTATCTCCAGCGGCCTTCTGATTGCAACTACATGAAACACCTCAGGTGAGAAATATAGAGTGTAGTCAATTCACAGAACTATGAAAAATACTGATGAGTGTTAAGTCACTAAGTTTCAGAGTGGCTTGGGCAGCAAGAGATAACCAGAGCGGGTCCACAGGAAAGGAAGGAGATGGACAGAGAGAAGTATGGTTTCCAAGAGAAGTGTCAGTTCCTGGGACTGCTGTGGTGTCCAAGATTTCTAGCCCTTAACAGAACCATTCTATCTTCAAAATACCATTCTTTTATTTGAAGCAACTTGAGGAGATCTCCTTTCCTTAAAATCTAATTAATCAAACAAATTAAAATCCAAATAGAAGGAGACTGAAATATATACATGGTGATAGTGTAGGTCAGAGATCTCCAGAAGCTAGTCCACAGATAAATACTTGCACTAATAAGGTTCTCACCACTCTGCAATGTAATGAGAAATATAAAGACAATGTAGGAATTTTTGTTCATGAACCTTAATTTATTCAAGTTGATGAAGGCAAATAGATATACTCAGAGTCTGAAATGTGAAGCAGAATAGAATCAAATCCCCACTTCCCAAGCATTCATCATCAAATTCTTGGTTGTTAAGAAATGGCAACAGAGGTGCCGGGGTGGCTTAGTCGTTAAACATCTGCCTCAGCTCAGGTCGTGATCCCAGGGTCCTGGGATTGAGCCCCGTATCAGGTTCCCTCAGTGGGGAGCCTGCTTCTCCCTCTCCCACTCCCCCTGCTTGTGTTCCCTCTCTCGCTGTCTCTCTCTCTGTCAAATAAATAATTAAAGTCTTTAAAATAAAATAAAATAAATAAAATAAAATAAAATAAAATAAAATAAAATAAAAAAGAAATGGCAACATTGATGACTCTCCTTGATCCCTCTCCCTCTATCTCTCTGCTTTTCCTCACAAGCCCCAGGACTGAAAAGGTTAGGAATTGCTTTTACCTCCCTTTCCTGTTCAACCTGCACTTCCCTTAGGGAAAGGTGGTTCCTCCCACTACCTCTTTGTCATGTCCTTCTGCCTCCCTACCCCAGACTTATGGCTGAGCATCAATGCAGATAGTATAAAAGGGACCATCAGAAGTACAAACATTTGGGAAATGGGGAGGATACATAGCTTTTATCAGCCTCAATAAAGCAGCCCCCAGTTAAGGCATGTAGTAAAAAATTATTTCCCAATGCCCTTGGTCTTGCTCTAAACTCTGCTTCTTAACCTATATTTGAGTAAAAATATGTAAATAAATAAAATCTTTTCAACAAGATGCCCTTTCCTCTCTAGCCCCCCCCCCCCCCGCCGTGCCTCATATGTAAATGATCATAACTCAGTTTAATGACAGCTGCTATGAGCCATGTTACTCTTCTACAGGATGAAAGGAAAGCCCTTCCACAGGCTCTAACTTACCCAAGGTTACAGTGGGTGAGAAGGGACCAGGGCACATGGCATTGCCTACCAGCCTTCTCCTTAGGTAGGAGATCAAAGACTGGGCAGAGACCCCAGTGATCCTAATTTGCATTGTGAAAGTCACCTGTCCAACTATGCTCCAGAGGCAAAGAGATCAAAGCTGGGAGGGTAGCTGGGGCAGGGAGGAAATAAAATACTGATTTAATGAGATGCATGATACTTCTCCTCCATCCACCTTTTCAGTAATGCAAGTGGGGCCAGGAAGTGACAGTTATTCATGCTCCTTCTATGAGCTCACATTATGGCTTCCATTTGCCCTGCCAGATGGGTCCCATACAGCTTTGCCCAGAAAAGGAAAAACAGGAGGGAAAGGAAGACTGAGAAATATAGTACAATCAGACAGTTTCCCAAGAACCCCTACCACCTCTGCAGAGATGTTCTGTAAGGAGGTAGGTTTTGAATTCTTTCAGTCCCAGCTCAAAAATAATTATATGCAGAAGCTCAAAATCTAAAACAGATAAAAGAACATCTGCTGTCCTTAAAAAGATGTGAGGAGAGAAGGTTTACTCTGGTGCCCCATCCCTCTCCCTAGTCACTGAAGAAGCCACAGAGGACAAATGGAAAATGACTGTTCCAACTTTGGGCATTTTTATTGCTGAAATGCTCTGAAGTTCACCATACTTGAGCTGGGCTTTGATGAAATGGGGTGGGGGTGGGGGGTATATGAGAGTAAGAAGGGATGTCAAGCTTGGTGGCAAGCTGAGATATTAGAGCAGCATATAAAACTCAGGGAATGAACATATTTTCTGTCTGGGAAGGCAACAGGGGCAGGAGACATATTGATTGTAAGGTCCTCAGGGAATTCTCCATCTGAAACTCCTGCTGAAGATGACGTCATTAACCCTCATCAGAGGCCAGGCCCCAGGGAGCTGTGGCTCACCACAGAAGCAGCTCCAGTTTCTGGGTAAGAGAAGCCAAGGCCTCTTTGGCCCTAGCTGCAAGAGTGTGGGCGGGCGAGGGAAGATTTAAGGATTAAGTGGTGAAAATGTTAAGTGAACATGGGCTCCTTATTCATTGTCTGGATCTTAAAATCTTTCAGCTTATTTACTGCAATACCCAAGAAGAACAGCTTATGTATTTGTTCCTCATTTTTCTAAAAGCATAATAAAAAAGAAAGCTGACCCTTCTCCCCATGACAGGTACCCTTAGTGCAATTTGCAATCTAGTCTCCCCACTTGCCTAAATATCCTATCCTTTTACATTTTTGTCTTGCACATGCTCATTGCATCTCTTCCCAGATGGTCTTTCCATCTTCTCTATGGCAAATACAGACACCAATAGCAATCAATTTTGGAGTTTTGGGTTTAAATTCTGACTCTTCTACTTATTGTTTATGCGACTTTGGACAAGTCATTGAAACTCGCTGAGTCTCAGCTTCTCTATTTATGAAATAGGGTAAAGATGAAAAGAGATAAAAGATATGCAACTAGCTCTCTGCCAAGCAAATAGCATGTGCTTGTGGAGGGTTATTATGCCCCTGGCAAACTACAACTGCATTCCTCAATATGTAGCTCTGAGGGAAGAAGCCCTGAGAACCTCCAGTGACTGGGATTCACTTCTTCCCTAGCAAGGCTCTGAACTGCTGACAGAATGTTGCTACTATATTGCATCAAAACTTATTTCCACCAGCACATGAGTACCCCCACTTCAAGTCAAGGCAAATGCTTTGCGTGGGTCACTGAGGATTCACTGCTCCAATGTGCCTGATTCCCCTGCTGATGGAGTCACAGCAGAGCAGAAATTCACATGGATCCAAGTAGAGGAAGAGAGAGTCTCCTCTGTCCCTGTCTCTGGATCCCACAAATCCTATCTCCACTAATGCAGCAGCCAGTGATTTTCAAGCCCAGTTATTCTTAACACCTTTCATCTGGGTTCAAATGTCCTTTCTTTGCCAAGAACCCACCCAAAGCATCTGGAGCTCTGAATGTAAAGCAGTTTTCTTGGATGGCAGAATCTCACTAAGTAGGGTGGGAAGAAAGAGCTCTTGAAAGACAATAAAAATTATCTGTAATCCAGACATGCTGTGGTCTTATACTTTCAGGGGCCTCAGGATGACTGGGTAGAATAGTTCAGTGGGCAGGAAAGGGAAGGGAAGGGAAGTGAAATCTGCAACATTCAGAGTATCTGTCCCCAAACTCAAGTTCAGCAAGGAGAAGAGTTGGAACCTCCATGGTACGAAGTCAGGCAAAGAAAGAGATTTAGTATGAGATGACTCTGCACGTATTTCTCAATCAAAGGAATTTTCTTGACTACTGCTGCTACTGAGAGCCTCCTACCATCAAAACACCTGGTCCATACAAAGACACCATTCATTCATTCACATATATATACTGCAAGTCTAGAATCCTCTAGGCACTGTTCCAAGTGCTAGAGATACAGTTAAGAAAACAGATGACAGGGGCACCTGGGTGGCTCAGTTGGTTAAGTGTCCAACTATTGATTTCAGCTCTGGTCATGATCTCAGGGTTGTGAGATCTAGGTCAGTGGGGAGCCTCTTAAGATTCTCTCCCTCCCTCCTTCTGTCCCTCCTCCAGCCCACCTCCCCCCTCCCCTCCAATCTCATGCTCTTTCTCTCTAAAAGAAAACAGACAACAAGTCCTGCCTTTGGAAACTTACATTATAGTGAAGCATTCTTTGCACAATACCACAATGAGATTCAAGGTCAGGATTCAATCCAATGACTCTAGAGGCTGGATGGATAGCAGCCATGAACAGAGTGATGTAGTTATAAGACAACAGGGAGTGGTGGGGACTGTGGAGACTAGAGATCTCATACTCCATCTAAAGGAGAAAGGTCCTACTTGGTTTCAGACAATTGTTTCCGCACAACAATTCAGGTTCATTGCTTTCAGATCTGGTTTGTCCGTAGAAGCCAGAGACATAGATTTCCATGAAATTTTCCAATTTTTAAAACCAGAAAAATAAAACTAAATTTATCTGATGGCTAGGTCCTGTCTGAAAGACATCTGCTTGTGACTCCTGCTCTTGATGTCCAGTGCAGACAGTTGGGAATGGAGGAGTGGAATTAATCAACTCTAAACCCCAGAGTCAGGAAGACATGGTTTCAAACTAGCTTCATCATTTGCCACTAATGTAGTAAGGTTACTTTTTAAAAGCAGATTTATTTTAGAATATCTCCCAACAATATTAGATGCAAATCATGTTCAAAAGCTGTGTGAGAAAGTTTAAAGTGCTAAGCAGATTCCATCAGTGTTCAAAATTCAATGAAAATCATTAGCAAGAAAAAAGAAAATTTGAAGAATGCTATAAATTAGCTTTACCACAGTAAAGTCTTTGAAATACTAAAACTTTCTATAATAATATTTACAGTGTTGGTAAAAGGAACAAACACTGAAAAAGTGCCATCAGAAGTTAACATTATCTACTGTGCAATTAAGCAGAGCATTTTTCATGGTGAACAAAGGCTGTAACCAGATTGTGAGCAGTGCATGTCACTGCAGTTCTGCTGGCTGCAAACCATATGTATCTACCATAATAAGACAAGTATTTAGAAAACTTACACATCTAAGCAATAAATCATTATCAATATAGTTTCAACTATGCTACAAAAAAATGAAAATAAAAATAAAAAATAAGTAAAAGCAGATTACTTAAGCTCCTTGAGTTTCAGTTTCACCCTCCATAAAACAGGGAAATACAAATCAAAACCACAATGAGATACCAGCTTACACCAGAATGGCTAAAATTAACAAGGCAGGAAACAACAAATGTTGGTGAGAATGTGGAGAAAGGGGAACCCTCTTACACTGTTGGTGGGAATACAAGTTGGTATAGCCACTCTCTGGAAAACAGTATGGAGGGTCCTCAAGAAGTTAAAAATAGAGCTACCCTATGACCCAGAAATTGCACTACTATGTATTTACCCCAAAGATACAGATGCAGTGAGAAGAAGGGGCACAAGCACCCCAATGTTCATAGTGGCAGTGTCCACAATAGCCAAACTGTGGAAGGAGCTGAGATGTCCTTCAACAGATGGATGGATAAAGAAGATGTAGTTCATACATACACTGGAATATTACTCAGCCATCAGAAAGGAAGAATACCTACCATTTACATTGGCATGGATGGAACTGGAGGGTATTATGCTAAGTGAAATAAATCAAGCAGAGAAAGACAATTATCATATGGTTTCACTCATATGTGTAACATAAGGAATAGCACAGAAGACCATTGCGGAAGGAAGGGAAAACTGAATGGGAAGAAATCAGAGAGGGAGAAAAACCACGAGAGACTCTTGACTCTGGGAAACAAACTGAGGGTTTCAGAAGGGGGGGATGGGGGGATGGGTCACTGGGTGATGGGTATTAAGGAGGGCACATGTTGTGATGAGCACTGGGTGTTATACGCAACTAATGAATCATTGAACACTACATCAAAAACTACTGATGTACTATATGTTGGCTAACTGAACATAATTTAAAAAAAGAAAATACCATAAAAAAATAAAATTTTTATACGTAAATTTCGATATGCTCAAATAATGTATGTGAGCATAGGACAGTGCACACTAGTGAGTGTACCACCTAGTGTGAGAAATAGAGCATCGTTACATGAGCCCACTTTGGAATTCTTTTTTTTTTTTTAATTTAATTTTATTATGTTAGTCACAATACATCATTAGTTTATTTTATTTTATTTTATTCTGTTACATTAATCACCATACATTACATCATTAGTTTTTGATGTAGTGTTCCATGATTCATTGTTTGCGTGTAACACCCAGTGCTCCATTCAATACGTGCCCTCTTTAATACCCATTACTAGGCTAACCCATCCTCCCAATCCCCTCCCCTCTAGAACCCTCACTTTGTTTCTCAGAGTCCATATTCTCTCATGGTTTGTCTCCCCCTCCTATTTCCCCCTTCATTTTTCCTTTCCTACTATCTTTTTTTTTTTTTAACATATAATGTATTATTTGTTTCAGAAGTCTGTGATTCAACATCATTAGTTTTTGATGTAGTGATCCACGATTCATTGTTTTCGTATAACACCCAGTGCTCCATGCAGTATGTGCCCTTCTTTAATACCCATCACCGGGCTAGCCCCTCCCCCCACCCCCTCCCCTCTAAAACCCTCAGTTTGTTTCCAGAGTCCATAGTCTGTCATGGTTCGTCTCTCCCTCCGATTTCTCCCCCTTCATTTTTCCCTTCCTTCTCCTAATGAAATATTACTCAACCATCAGAAAGGGTGAACGCCCAACTTTTACATCAACATGGATGGGACTGGAGGAGATTATGCTAGGTGAAATAAGTCAAGCAGAGAAAGTCAATTATCATATGGTTTCACTTATTTGTGGAACATAAGGAATAGCATGGAGGACATTAGGAGAAGGAATGGAATTCTTTTTGATAACAGAAGAAGGTAGCAAAGTCTTATTGTATAAAAAGAGAAAGTGTTAGTTATTGGGTCTTCCCTTGCTTTTCTCTTTTAGGTTTATCATATGTTGCTTCAAAAATAAATTATACAAATTGTGAAAAAAAAAAACCTAAGTTTTAGTGCTTTTTAAAAACAAAGGTTTATTTCTCATTTATGCAAAGAATCCAGTGAGGGCTGGTTGGGAGTTTGCTCTGCATCTCCTCCCTCAGACACTCAGGCAGATAGTGTCTCTACTATCCAGAATGTTTCTGGTTGCAGTGATAGGGGAAAAACAGTGATTTTCACACTGTCTCATAAATTTCCACCTAAAGATGTCAATTCTACTTGCCTTTCAGTGACCAAAGCAAGTCACACAGCCACTTCTAACTTTAAGGCAGTAGAGAAGTATAATTGGACATTATGCCTGGAAGGTGAAAAGGAAAATATTTGTGATCAGCTACCATACAATGTTAGCAAGAGTTAGGTGAGATAGACATTCACTGGCATCTTGGTAGCACTGTAAATTAGCACAGATTCTCTAGAAAGCAAGTTGAAAATGTGTATTAAAGGTCTAAAGGGAAGTTCATTCTCCTCTTCAAATAACCTTCCCATAGTAGAAGTAGAAACCCAGACAAAGATTATGAACAAATGTGTATGTTGAAGTACTACATATACAAACAAAAAAACAAGAAACCAGAATGTCCAATAGCAAGGCAATAGTTAAATAAATCAAAATATAGCCATATGATGGAAAATTCTCTAGCATTCAAAAATGTTGCTTTTGGAGTGTTTAGTGACATAGGAAAATGCTCACAAGTTAAGTAAAGGATAAAAAATTGTACCATACAAATTAATACAAAAATAAAGTACCAAGAAGAAAGACAAAGGAACTATATTAATGATGGATATCTCTAAATAAATGTTATTGTCTTCTTTGTTTTTCTGTATTTCTTTAATTCTCTATACAGTTGAGTTAGTATTTTTTTCATAATCAGGAAAAAATATTATTAAGAACGTATGTAAGGATATTCATTACAGTAATTTTTATAATTGCAGAAATTGAAAACATCTAAACTCCATCAACAGAATGTTGGTTAAATGAATTATAGTTCAATTAAATAATAGATTATGATGAAGCACTTAAAAATTAGTATCTATTTGATCTGCTATGGAACATTCGTTACGATATATTAAGAAAAAAAGCAAGGTGCATAAAAGGTATAGTATACTTCCATTTGTATAAACATGCACATACAAACACACATTTCTGAAAAGAATGTACAAAAAATGGTAAGCATGGTTGCCGTTGGGTGGGGAAAGCTAGGAGAGTAGAGACCTGATATATAGCCATGGGGGGTGTGGAGGGAAACTTTCAACTCTTAGTCCTTTACCTTATTTGATTTTTAAAAAATTGTGTGTGTGCTTTATCTTGAGTTATAGTTTACAAACAAATAATAAACAAATGAATAAATCAGATACTGGCTCTGACAGACACATCATAACTACTGGTCACCTTCTCTGCCCTTTTGCTGTCTTTAGAACATTTCACTAAATGCCTCAGTCCTAGGCTGGGCCAAAGCTATGGTTTAACAAGGCTTAGGATTGAGAATGGATTTCATTGATCTGTCTGCCATTCTGAGCATGAATAACAGAGGTTTCCCCAAGGAGGCTGGACTCAGACATAGGGAACATGAGTCATCCTTTCACTGGGGCTACAGGCATCTTGCACCCCTCCCAGGGACCACCTGCTAAAAACACAAAGACCTCCACTTGTCTGATATTGAACACTTCCTACCAACAGTTGAAATCTTGAGCCCAGGGCTTTGTTTCTGCCTCTAGGAGTGCAGAGTCCTTTCAAGGATGCTCAGAATCCTGGGCCATTAAATGAGGGCTGTCTGCATGGGGTGGTTGGATGGGGGCAGAGCTAAGTCTTAAGCCCAGACAATTGTTGATTGTTGGGAACCATCTGGCCAATGGTTGGTCATCCTCACTGGTTGACAGTGACAAAGAGAAATGGGTGCTATCTTAGCTGCCACCTGGCTCTGTGATAAATGGATTCTGCTGTGTTCATCAGTCTCACATTGTTGACTCCCCTTCCTTTCTTCTCAACGCAACTGCTTTTTTCTAGTTATAAGATGGGACAACTATCTTGCAGGTATCCATTGGAGTTCTTCTGTCTCACATTTTGGAAATTGATAGTATGAGTTGTGGACTTTGTATCTTGGTTCTATAGTGGATGACTCATGCCTTGTATCAAGGAGAGTGGAGTGGGGACAGGCCTTCTTCAGGGTCATACTTATCTCATCCTATTGACTCAAGGTACAAAGCAAGCATGGAGAGGAAACCAAGATGACTGATAAAGCAATGCCTTCCTGTGACAAGGACAACAGGCTGAGCACCTCAATGTAGGCTTTAAAATGCTTCTTTTTCCCCTGGGTCAATGTATGTGAAAGTGAACTGAGTATTATTAATATTACTGAAGCTATTATCTTGGCTTTAGGCTACCTATATTAAAGCTTAAAAGAAATCTCCTGGCCTGAGCCTGGCCCTCTAACAACTGATTTCCTTTTTGGCAGGCCAAAAAATTCCCTTGGAGGGCTCATAAACCACCAGGTACTCTGAGCCGGATGGAACACACTGGCACAAATACAAAAGGTCACCTGGGATTCGGCCGACCTGGTGAATGCCAATGAGCTGGAGCTCCCTGGAACTTCAGCTTATGCATATCTGGCAACTAACTTCACCATCGGGCCCAGGCCTCTGCCTCTGTAGCCCATGCTGACCTGAGTATAAAGCGTTTGCCCCACTGAGGGACCCCTTCAGGATTGCTCACACAGGAACTTATTTTTCCAGGGTTCTCAACCTGCTTAAAGCTCTGGCCAGGACCTTTTGCAAGCTAGGTTTTTTTTTTTTTCCCCCCCGCATGTAACCATTTACAGATTGGGTTTTCCCCTCCCTAACATGAGGAAACACAATAACAGGGAGTCTTATGAAATTGCAGAATCATGTAACACAGTTCCCTGTGCTCTTTCTACAGGCACACCCCCTCAGCTCCATGCAGGAGCCCAATTCCTCATTGTTCCATGGGTGTTTTGCCCAGAAGTGAGATTCAAAGAAATTGGAACATAAAGATTCACACATCAACAGGTCTAAAAAATACCCTGAGCGTCTCATTGGAATGGGAGGCCCAATACCCCCTAAATATTAACTTCTCTATCCCAATCCCATTGCATTGGTCTATGTCAGTTGAGAATTCAGTCTTCTGCTAAAACACACACCTTCCTGGGAAAGGTTCTGCTCCTGGTTACATATCAGCCTCTCTTTAGGAATCTGTAGCATGCACAGGGACTTCCTGCACTCAAATCCAGGTTCCAGCACTTACTAATTAGGTGAACTTGGGCTGTTCTTGAATTTCCCCAAGCCTTGGTATACCCATCAGCAAAATGGAAGTTATAATAGTATCTATTGGGTTTCTGTGGATTAATCAAGCCAATCCATGTAAAGTGCTTAGAATAGTGCCTACCACATAGTTAGTGTTCAATAAATGCACTTATTTTATTCTCTAAAAGTAGGGTTTGATCAAGAGAGGCACTTGGGCAGAACTTGACCTTTCTGGGGAAAAGGGATCACAAAGAGGGTGGAAAAGGACATGGAAAAAGAAAAGCTGTGGATACTGAAATAGAAATACCATCTTGAAATTATGTTCTTGGTATCTCTTGCAGACATGTGCACAGACCCAGGTAGAGATGGAGACATAGAGATTGGGGCCCCAGCATGAGTGGGATACAGTTAAGGGATGTGTGAGTAGCAAAAAACAACACTTTGCAGCTTTGAAGGGTTAAATTTGCATTAAAATTATAAACATAATGAATGATTCTGTAGAAAATTTAAAAGAATACAAAGGGAAAAAATTTCAATCAATATTTCTACTATCCACTGACCATTTTGATATATTTCATTCCAATCTTTTTTCCCAGGCAGAACTTATATAACTAATATACATTTGTCCTACTCTATATCCAATTTTAACAATATTGGGATCATATTTTAAACTATTTTTTCCCTACTTACTATAGCTTGAGCACATTCCTCTCATTAAATATGGCTTTTAATGTCTACATTATATTCCATCATATGGATTCATTTATCCAATTCACTATAAACATTTATGCTATTTCTGTTTTTTTATTATTATATATCATAGAGCAATGAGCATCCATGCACATAAATCTTTATGTGCATGTCTAGTAACTTCCTCAGGATAAATTCCTAGAAGTGAAATTAACAGATGAAGAGTTATACTCATTTTGAAGTACCTTGATACATACTGCCCTCTTTCTTGCTATGAATGTGCACACACAGGAATGGCACAGTTATAATTCAAGCATACTTTCTTCCTCCCTCTACTTTTTTCCTTTGGCTAAATATCTCTCATCTTTTTTTTTTTAAGATTTTATTTATTTATTTGAGAGAGCGAGAATGAGAGAGAGCACATGAGAGGGGGGAGGGTCAGAGGGAGAAGCAGACTCCCCGCTGAGCAGGGAGCCTGATGTGGGACTCGATCCAGGGACTCCAGGATCATGACCTGAGCCGAAGGCAGTCGCTTAACCAACTGAGCCACCCAGGTGCCCTAAATATCTCTCATCTTCACATACTCAGTCCAAGCATCACCTTTCCCAGGAAGCCTTTCCCAACCTTTCCAGACTGTTTAGATGCCCCTTTTCTATACTTTTATAGCCCTAGCTCTTCACTCTAATATAGTATTTAGTATACTAGACTGTACTTGCTGATTTACCTCTATGTCTACCTGGCTAGACTAGAAACACCTTAAGGGTAAAGTAATTTCTGTAATCCTGGCACCTGGCACATAATAGATTGATAGGAGTCAATGCAAAGCAAGCACCTGAGTAGGCTGGGGCTCTGCAGGGGTATATGTGGTGCATTTCTCTGCTCACAAAGTCCTCCTCCATCATCACCTCTTTAGGTAATAGGCTCCAGGTAATGTGTTCTATTGACCTCCAAGCCAATGAAAATACTGACCCAGGGACTATTACTATACCTCCCATGAAAGGCTGATTTATACACAAGATCTAGGGAAAATAACCTACAAGACTTGTCTAATAGAAGCCAAGACTCTTACCAATCATGATCTTCGGTCAGAGGTATCAGGACAAAAGGTCCCTGAAAAGCCCACAGAAAGCAATTAATAAGATCACCGATTCTTAAGCTTGAAAGGAAACTACCTTGGATTACAGTTCAGTGTATCAAGGCCTAGAGAAGTATGGATAATAAGACTTACATGGTACATTGTTCTAAGGACTAAAAGAACAACAAATGTTAAGTCCTAGTAACTGGCATGTAATATTTCCTCAACAAATGGGATTCATTCATTCATTCATTTATCCAGCTAATATTTACTGAATGCCTCTTATATGCTGTTATGATTGAACTGTGTCCTCCCAAAATCTACATTAGTTGAAGCCCTAGCCCCCCGACCTTTGGAAATAGAGCCATTAAGGAGGTAATAAGGTTAAATGAGGTCATAAGGGTGGAGAACTAATCTGATAGGACTTGTGTCCTTGTAAGAAGAGGAAGAGACACCAAAGCACTCTCTCTCTCTACACACACAAAGGAAAGACCCTCTGAGGATGCAGCAAGAAGGCAGCCATCTACAAGCCAAGAAGAGAGACCTCACTAGAAATCAACCCTGATAACACCTTCGTCTTGGACTTCGAGCCTCCAGAACTTGAGAAAATTAATTCTGTTTAAGCCACCCAGTCTGTAGTATCTTGTTATGGCAGTCCAAGCTGACTAATAAATGTGCCATGGTCCAACAGTTAATATGTGGTAGTGCTCATGTGCAGTGTAACTTGTGCTGGGAAACTATTTTTATATATTTTTATAGTATATGTGCTGCTGAAGCGAGCACTGTGCTGGGAAACTAAAAAGACACCTGGGATAAAAGGCAACATTATCCTATTGATCAGTAAAGGGTCTCTGTTTTCTCATTATTCAAGGATGCTTCCCTGCTCCCAGTTAGAAAGCCATCTAATTATTACATTCCATAAGTTGTCACCTCTTCAAGACCACTACTCAGTTCTATGACCTGCACAGAAATGTTAGAAAAGACAGCTTGCTGTCTCAGAAAGAGTGAGCAACTTCTGAGTCACACAGAGCCAAGTCTGAATCTGAAATCTGTCACTTACTAGATCTGAGACTGTGGAAAAGTTACTTCACTTCTTTGAGTCTTAGTTTCCTCATCTGTAGAATGGGTTACTTCATGGTAAACAGAATAATAGCTTCCCAGATGTGTCCACACTCTAATCCCCAGAACTTGTGAATATGTTACCCTATATGGCAAAAGGAACTTTGCAAATGTCATTAAGAATAAGGACCTTGGACTCTGAGAAACAAACTGAGGGTTCGAGAGGGGAGGGGGGTGGGGGGATGGGTTAGCCTCGTAATAGGTATTAAGGAGGGCACATACTGAATGGAGCACTGGGTGTTATACGCAAACAATGAATCATGGAACAGTACATCAAAAATTAATGATGTAATGTATGGTGATTAACATAACATAATAATAAAAAAAAAAGTGGAGAACATTTCCTGGTTGTTGTTTGACACAATGTGGCAATGGAACTATGCCAGAGATATAGCAGCATGAGAGGGATTTGACTTACTGTTGCTGGCTCTGAAGATGGAGGAAGGTGCCATAAGCCAAGGAATGCAGGTCATCCCTAGAAACTGGAAAAGGCAAGGAAACAGATTCTCCCCTAGAGCTTCCAAAAAGTAATGTATCTCTGCTGACACTTTGATGTCCAGTGAGACCCATGTTGTACTTCTGACCTATAGAACTTAGTTGTATTGTTTTAGCTACTAAGTATGTGGTACTTTGTTATAGCCACTGTAGGAAAATCATACAACTTTATACAATTGTTAAAACTTTTAAAAGAGAATATCTGTTTGTCACCTAGGAGACCCACTAAATAGGCTCATTCACAGTCCTTTAAAGGAGAACAGATCATTATTGAAAAGAAATGCTGTTTATATTTAAATGTCTCATAATAAGGGAAGCAAAGGAATCAACAAACAAGAGTCCCTTAATTACAAGTGATCAATGTATGCTTGCATCTATTCTCCATCCATCTTTTCTTAGCATTTGACTGAATCAGTAGCAGCTAGCTGACACAAGCTCATCTCCCAATGGCCAACCAAGGAAGAGCCTGGCTGACAGTCAGTCCCAAATAGCCCCCACCTCTTGTCTGGTAACATATCTTCTCTCTCCACCCTACGGAAGGCAGGCTCCATAATGGACTTTTTATGCCTTATGCTGAAGTATACGCATGGACCACTCACACCTGGAGTTCAAATTTTGTTGCTGTCATTTCCTAGTTGTGTGACCTTGGGCAAGTATCACACCTCTTTGAGTCCTAGATTTCTCTTTTGATAATTAAGGGTAACTTCTGCTTTATATGGTTGGTCAGAGCAGGAAAAGAAATATGTTTTCAAATTGCTTAATATAGTGCCTGTCACATTGACGTTGCCAATAAATGAGCTAATTTATCCAAAAATATAAAAGGAGCACTCAAAAATAAATAAATATGTATGTATATAAATGCATCAGAAATGTGTATTACTTGCATAAATAGAAATATATTGTTATACATAAGTATACACACACACACACACACACACCAAATAAGACCTAGGGCTTGTCCTCAAATCTTCCACAGTCCAGTGGGGACAAGACAGGTAAAACAGGTAATGACAAGATAATGTAATCAGTGCTAAAACAGGAGGTAATATCTGGTACTATGGGTTCAAAGGGTAGAGGCAACTAATCCAGTTTATGTGAACAAGGAAAGCTTCTGGTGAAGTCACTTCTAAAATGAATCCTGGGGTGCCTGGGTTGCTCAGTCAGTTAAGCATCCAACTCTTGATTTCAGCTCAGATCATGATCTCAAGGTCATGAGGTCAAGCCCTGTGTTGGGCTCCAAACCCAGTGCTTAAGATTCTCTCTCTCCCTCTCCTTCACCCCTCCCAAAATATAAAATAAAATAAAATAAAATAAATAAAATAAAATGAATCCTTCAGGATTAACATGAATTGGGTAGGTAAAAGATAGAGGAAGTGAATATGATATGCAGGTTGATAGCAAGTACAAGCCTAATGCAAAGAAGAACACACAAAAAAATCAAGAAATGAACATAATTTAATATAACAGAGTTGGAAAGGAGAGAAAGCATAGAGAAATAGCTTATTGATGTAATCATCATGTATGGGTGTGTCAGACAAGAGGTATCTTTGCATTAGCACCCAGCCTATTTCTCTCCCCAGCCTACTAAGGAAAATTCTAATTGCCACTCAACCCTGTCCTGAAACTTAATGGGAAGACTGGGGTAATCAATGAAGTAGTGAAGGGCTGAGATAGGGAGAGAATAGTTTACCAGAAGAGATGAGAACCTAAGGGGAGAGAAAGATTGGTGATGAGGGGTGGAAGTCTTCCAGTTTTTCTATTTTCTTAAAGCAGCTGTAGTAAAGATTTAAATTATTTTCAATTTTTCCAACTATTAGTTATTTGAATTTGATTCTATGCCAAAAGTGGACTTCTTGGAGTCTAGTTTTATATAGCTTATACATCTATGGATACACCTGAACCTTTTCCAGACAGACTATTTTATTTATTTTTCCTTCAAAATACTTCTCTCTCACCATTTACTTATGCCATTTGCCCTGCCTGGAATGCTTTCTGTACTTCTCTAAATCCCTCCTATTCTTTAAGGCTGGTCTTATACTCCACATGCTCCCTCAAAGCTGTCTCAGCACAATGAAATACCCCTTCAATTACTTTAATGTATTTATTGTCTGAATTGTAGACATTAGTGCTTATTGTCCAGAAAATCTTCACAAAAACATCAAAGAAAAATATAGAAAAAATATATGACCCTTTAAGACCATTGTCTGAAAGGAAGAAGTACTTACATGCAATCCCTTCCAGTCATTAATTATGGGTATAGATGACCTATAATATTACAGTCATGCTAGAAATTTTGATTTTATCAATTTTTTGAACTATGCCTGTATTTATTTTTTAAAGTTTTTAACTCTAGTTAGATAATCTACAGTGTTATCTGGTATCAGGTATACAATATAGTAATTCCACACTTCCATACTCACCACAACAAATGCACTCCTTAATGCCCATCACCTATTTGACCCATTCCCCCCCCCACCTCACCTCTGGTAACTATCAGTTCTTTATAATTAAGAATCTGTTTCTTGACCTCTCTCTCTTTTTCCCTTTGCTCGTTTACTTTGTTTCTTAAATTTCACACATGAGTGAAATTATATGGTATCTGTCTTTCTCTGACTGACTTATTTCACTTAGCAGAATACCCTCTAGCTCCATTCATGTTGTTGCAAATGGCAAGATTTCATTCTTTTTTATGGCTGAATAATATTCCATTATTTATTAATAGTTCCATTATTATTCCAAACTCCATACTGTTTTCCACAATGGCTCCACCAGTTTGCATTCTGACCAATAATGAAGTAGAAGAAAGAATCCCGTTTATAAGAAAATAATCCCATTTATAATTGCACCCAAAATAATAAGATACATAGGAATAAACCTAACCAAAGAGGTGAAAGACTTATACTCTGAAAACTATAAAACACTGATGAAAGAAATTGAAGATAATACAAATAAATGAAGACAAAACAGTATGGAGTTTCCTCAAAAAGTTAAAAATAGAACTAGCTATGGTCTAGCAATCACACTACTAGGTATTTACCCAAAGAATACAAAATTACTAATGAGGAGGGACATATTATGCACCTTAAAATTTATAACAGCATTATCTACAATAGCCAAATTACGGAAACAGCCCAATTGTCCATCAACTGATGAATGGATAAAGAAGATATGGTGTGTATATATAGTGGAATATTATTCAGCCATAAAAAAGAATGAAATCTTCCCATTTGCAACAATATGGATGTAGCTAGAGAGTATTATGCTAAGCAAAATAAGTCTGTCAGAGAAAGACAAATACCATATAATTTCACTCATGTGTGGAATTTAAGAAACAAAACAAATGAGCAAACAGAAAAAATAAGAGAAAGAGAGAGGCAAACCAAGAAACAGACTCTTAACTATAGAGAACAAACTGATGGTCACCAGAAGGGAGGTGTGTGGAGAGATAGGCTAAATAGGTGATGGGGATTCAGGAGTGCACTTGCTGGGATGAGCACAGGGCGATGTATAGAAGTGTTGAATTACTATATTGTACACCTGAAACTAATATTACACCGTATGTTAACTAACTGGAATTTAAATAAAAACTTAAAAGAAAAAAAGAGAAATAGACATTCCATACTCATAAATTGGAAGAACAAATATTGTTAAAACGTCTATACTACCCAAAGCAATCTACATATTTAATGCAATCCCTGTCATAATACCAACAACATTTTTCACAGAACTAGAACAAAGAATCCTAAAATTTGCATGGACCCCTAAAAGACCCCGAATAGACAAAGCAATCTTGAAAAAGAAAAGCAAAGCTGGAGGCATCACAATTCTGGCTTTTAAGTTATATTACAATGCTACAGTGATCAAAACAGTATGATACTGGCACAAGAACAGACACAGAGATCAATGGAACAGAATAGAAAATCCAGAAATAAACCCACAATTGTATGGTCAATTAATCTTCAGCAAAGCAGGCAAGAATGCCAATGGGAAAAAGAATGTCTCTTCAACAAATGGTGTTGTGAAAACTGGGCAGCAACATGCAAAAGAAAGAAACTAGACCACTTTCTTACACTGTACACAAAATAAATTCTAAATTCTAAATATGAGACCTGAAACCATAAAAATCCTAGAAGAGAACACAGGCAGTAACTTCTTTGACATCAGTAGTAGCAACTTCTTTCTAGATATATCTCCTGAGGCAAAGGAAACAAAAGAAAAAATAAATTATTGGGACTACTTAAAAATAAAAAGCCTCTGCAGAGTAAAAGGAACAATCAACAAAACTAAAAAGCAACCTATAGAATGGAAGGAAATATTTGCAAATGACATATCCGATAAAGGGTTAGTATTCAAAATATATAAAGAACTTATAAAACTCAACACTCAACAAACAAATAATTCAGTTAAGAAATGGGCAGAAAACATGAACAGGCATTTCTCCAAAGAAGACATCCAGATGGCCAACAGACACATGAAAAGATGCTCATCATCACTTATCATCAGGGAAATGCAAATCAAAACTACAACGAGATATCACCTCACACCTGTCAGAATGGCTAAAATCAACAACAGAAGAAACAATAGGTGTTGGTAAGGATGTGGAGAAAAAGGAACACTCATGCACTGTTGGTGGGAATGCAAATTGATTTCATCTTTTAACTTTTTACTTTGCAATGTTAGTGACCTTTTTATGTCTAGAGTGCATGTCCCCTCTACCTTTCTGGCTTTTATATAGCATGGCAAATTATAAGGTTGTAATCTTAAGTTTGTAGTAGAGAGCAGTGTCTCAAATAGAGAAGATGCTCAATAAATGTTAATTCTTCCCTTGAACAGCTCCAAGTTCCCTAAAGAAGAGATGTATCATTTTTTTTTTTTGATCTTTAAAATCTCAACAACTTAACAAAGGCCACAAACTCAAACATCTCTAGGAGCCAAGCAGATTTTGTAAATTAATAAAACAGGCTTGGGTAGGATGACATGGACAGGTTCAGTACATTGCAGTGGTTTTACCAGCTTGTAAGAGCCAATTGTTATACTGTGAAGACTTATTTTTTTAAAAGATTTTATTTATTTATTTGACAGAGAGAGACACAGCGAGAGAGGGAACACAAGCAGGGGGAGTGGGAGAGGGAGAAGCAGGCTTCCCGCTGAGCAGGGAGCACAATGCGGGGCTCAATCCCAGGACCATGGGATCATGACCTGAGCTGAAGGCAGATGCTTAACGACTGAGCCACCCAGGCGCCTCCACTGTGAAGACTTTTGTGAGCCAGTTTAAACAAAGCTTTTATTAACTTAACTACTACATAAATTATATTAAAAAACAAAGGTAGGGACGCCTGGGTGGCTCAGTCGTTAAGCGTCTGCCTTGGCTCAGGTCATGATCCCAGGGTCCTGGGATTGAGCCCTGCATTGGGCTCCCTGCTCAGCGGGAAGCCTGCTTCTCCCTCTCCCACTCCCCCTGCTTGTGTTCCCTCTCTGTGTCTCTCTCTGTCAAATAGATAAATAAAATCTTTAAAAAAGGGTAATAAATATTCAAAATTCATCACTTCCTATTTATTTTAATAAGAGTTGCTTTATCTATTTTTTTAAAAAATGTTTATTTATTTTGGAGAGAGGGAGAGCATACGGCAGAGAAAGAATCTCAAGCAGACTCTCCACTGAGTGTGGAGCCTGACTTGGGGCTCAATCCCACAACCCTGAGATCCTGACCTGAGCCAAAATCAAGAGTCAGATGCTTAACTGACTGAGTTACCCAGGTGCCCCGATCTTTGTTTTTGAGGTTGTGTCTATTTTATTTGTATGATGGAAATGCTATACTGTGTGTTCCTGTGCATCTCTTTCCAATTCCAATTTCCAATTGTTAAGGTCAAGTTAGTTGGGTGAAATTGGCTATGATGGGAGTTTAGACATCACAGAAATTGGCTAATGCTACAAAACAGGGTTTGGCTTATTCTTTGTTGATTTGATGGGCTGAAGAGAGTGATCACAAAAATGTCATTAATGATGATAAAAGTCCAAACTGTGTTATGTTTACAGTCATTACATGACGAATAGCATAAAAATTGAGGAAATAGTCTTCTAGTATTCAAAACTAGTATGTGATTCAACAAAGAAGTCATTTGTTTTATTGAAGAACAGTGAAGTTCTTTAATGCTAGGTAAAATACAGGATGTCCAGTTAAATTTATTTGCTTACCTTTTTTTTTAGTAATCTCTACACCCAACGTGGGGCTTGAACTCACAACACCGAGATCAAGAGTCACATGGTCTTCTGACTGAGCCAGCCAGGGGCACCAGTTAAATTTACATTTAAATTGGTAAGAATACTTTTAGCATAAGTGTATCTTAACTACTGTTCAGATCATACTTATACTAAAATTTTATTTGTTGTTGATTGGAAATTCAAATTTAACTGAGCCTTCTTTATTTTTGTTTGTCAAATCTGGCAACCCTAGACATATATCTTCATTGTTTCAGCTTACATGCTTACATAGATAAAAATATCAACAAACATTCATGTTGGTACCGTACTTGTTTGTCAGCTCCAACTATAGGTTGGCTATGGATAAGATAGTTCAGTGAAAATCAATGAAATAATCCTATGAGAATCAACTGGCTATATGAAATTTATAATAAAGAATACTGTATATTTTATAATTTACAGATTTTATGCTATACATCCTTTACAACAGTAAAATTTATAAGCACACATATCTACACACACACACACTTTATTAATTTTTGAAGAACTGGTCATTAAATATTCATCAACAAAACACTGAGACATTGAGATGGTAATAAACTATCCCTTGGGAATGCATACAAATTCATTTTACAAAAACCGTCCTTCTAAATAAAACGTCATCCTACCCTCCTCTAACTGCCATTTTGCCATGTCAGACCTACGACAGGTCAAGGTCAGGACCCACATGAACGATAACATTAGAGTTTACATTTTTGAGAAATCAATCATCTCCAAAGCAAATAAACACAAGCAACTGGAATAATTTCTCTCCCTGTGTAAAGGCTAAGTTTAAAAAAGAATGAAGGAAAATAAAGAAGCTGAGAAAAAGAGAGATAAACAACTACTGGATCACGAGAGCAGAATTCGAGAGATAAGTGATACCATAAGATGAAACAATATTAGAATAACTGGGATCCCAGAAGAAGAAGAAAGAGAGAGAGGGGCAGAAGGTATATTGGAGCAAATTATAGCAGAGATCTTCCCTAATCTGGGAAGGAAACAGATATCAAAATTCAGGAGGCACAGAGAGCCCCCCTCAAAATCAATAAAAATAGGTCAACACCCCGACATCTAATAGTAAAACTTACGAGTCACAGAGATAAAGAGAAAATCCTGAAAGCAGCTCGGGAGAAGAGATCTGTAACCTACAATAGTAGAAACATTAGATTGGCAGCAGACCTATGCACAGAGACATGGCAGGTCAGAAAGGACTGGCATGATATCTTCAGAGCACTAAATGAGAAAAATATGCAGCCAAGAATACTATATCCAGCTAGGCTGTCATTGAAAATAGAAGGAGAGATAAAAAGCTTCCAGGACAAACAAAAACTAAAAGAATTTGCAAACACGAAACCAGCACTACAAGAAATATTGAAAGGGGTCCTCTAAGCAAAGAGAGAGCCTAAAAGTAACATAGGCCAGAAAGGAACACAGACAATATGCAGTAACAGTCACCATACAGGCAATACAATGGCACTAAATTCCTATCTTTCAATAGTTACCCTGAATGTAAATGGGCCAAATGCCCCAATCAAAAGACACAGGCTATCAGATTGGATAAAAAAACAAGACCCATCAATATGCTGTCTGCAAGAGACTCATTTTAGACCCAAAGACACCCCCAGATTGAAAGTGAGGGGGTGGAAAACCATTTATCATGCTAATGGACACCAAAAGAAAGCTGGGGTGGCAATCCTTATATCAGACAAATTAGATTTTAAACCAAAGACTATAATAAGAGATGAGGAAGGACACTATATCCTACTTAAAGGGTCTATACAACAAGAAGATCTAACACTTCTAAATTTCTATGCCCCTAACATGGAAGCAGCCAATTATATAAGGCAATTAATAACAAAAGCAAAGAAACATGTCGACAACAATACAATAACAGTGGGGGACTTTAAAACCCTCCTCACTGAAATGGACAGATCATCTAAGCAAAAGATCAACAAGGAAATAAAGACTTTAAATGACACACTGGACCAAATGGACTTCACAGATATATCAGAACATTCTATCCCCAAGCAACAGAATACACATTCTTCTCTAGTGCCCATGAAACAGTCTCCAGAATAGATCACATCCTAGGTCACAAATCAGGTCTCAACCGGTACCAAAAGATTGGGATCATTCCCTGCATATTTTCAGACCACAGTGCTTTGAAACTAGAACTCAATCACAAGAGGAAAGTTGGAAAGAACTCAGATACCTGGAGGCTAAAGAGCATCCTACTAAAGAATGAATGGGTCAACCAGGAAATTAAAGAAGAATTAAAAAAATTCATGGAAACCAATGAAAATGAAAACACAAGTGTTCAAAATCTTTGGGATGCAGCAAAGGTGATCCTAAAAGGAAAGTATATAGCAATACAAGCCTTTCTCAAGAAACAAGAAAGGTCTCAAGTACATAACCTAACCCTACACCTAAAGGAGCTGGAGAAAGAACAGTAAATAAAGCCTAAACCCAGCAGAGAAGAGAAATAATAAAAATCAGAGCAGAAATCAATGAAACAGAAACTAAAAGAACAGTAGAACAGATCAAGGAAACTAGGAGCTGGTTCTTTCAAAGAATTAATAAGATTGATAAACCCCTGGCCAGATTTATCAAAAAGAAAAGAGAAATGACCTAAATAAATAAAATCATGAATAAAAGAGAGATCACAACCAACACCAAAGAAATACAAACAATTATAAGAACATATTAGGAGCAACTATATGCCAGCAAATTAGATAACTTGGAAGAAATGGATGCATTCCTAGAGATGCATCAACTACCAAAACAGAACCAGGAAGAAATAGAATACCTGAACAGACCTATAACCACTAAGGAAATTGAAGCAGTCATCAAAAATCTCCCAAGAAACAAGTGCCCAGGGCCAGATGGCTTCCCAGGGGAATTCTACCAAACATTTCAAGAAGAATTAATGCCTATTCTTCTGAAACTGTTCCAAAAAATAGAAATGGAGGGAAAACTTCCAAACTCATTTTATTAGGCCACCATTAACTTGATCCCAAAACCAGACAAAAACCCCATCAAAAAGGAGAATTACAAACCAGTATCCTTGACGAACATGGATGCAAACATTCTCACCAAAAAACTAGCCAATAGGATCCAACAGTACATTAAAAGGATTATACACCATGACCGAGGGGGATTTAACCCTGGGCTGCAAGGTTGGTTCAACATCTGCAAATCAATCAATGTGACACAAGACATTAATAAAGGAAAGAACAAGAACCATATGATCCTCTCAATAGATGCAGAAAAAGCATTTGACAAAGAACAGCATCCTTTCTTGATCAAAACTCTTCAGAGTATAGGGATAGAGGGTACATACCTCAATATCCTAAAAGCCATCTATGAAAAACCCACAGTGAATATCGTTCTCAATGGGGAAACACTGAGAGCTTTCCCCCTAAGGTCAGGAACACGGCAGGGATGTCCACTATCACCACTGCCATTCAACATAGTATTAGAAGTCCTAGCTACAGCAATCAGACAACAAAAAGAAATAAAAGGCATCCAAATCAGCAAAGAAGAAGTCAAACTCTCACTCTTTGCAGATGATATGATACTTTATGTGGAAAACCCAAAAGAGTCCACCCCAAAACTGCTAGAACTCATACAGGAATTCAGTAAAGTGGCAGGATATAAAATCAATGCACAGAAATCAGTGGCATTCCCATACACCAACAACAAGACAGAAGAAAGAGAAATTAAGGAGTCGATCCCATTTACAATTGCACCCAAAACCATAAGATACCTAGGAAGAAATCTAACCAAAGAGGCAAAGAATCTGTACTCAGAAAACTATAAAATACTCATGAAAGAAATTGAGAAAGACACAAAGAAATGGAAAAACATTCCATGCTCACGGATTGGAAGAACAAATATTGTGAAGATGTCAGTGCTACCTAGAGCAATCTACACATTTAATGCAATCCCTATCAAGATACCATCCACTTTTTTCGAAGAAATGGAACAAATAATCCTAAAATTTGTTTGGAACCAGAAAAGACCCCGAATAGCCAGAGGAAAGTTGAAAAAGAAAAGCAAAGCTGGTGACATCACAATTCTGGACTTCAAGCTATATTACAAAGCTGTCATCATCAAGACAGTATGGTACTGGCACAAAAACAGACACAGAGATCAATGGAACAGAATAAAAAGCCCAGAAATGGACCCTCAACTCTATGGTCAACTAATCTTCCAAAAAGCAGGAAAGAATATCCAGTGGATAAAAGACAGTCTCTTCAACAAATGGTGTTGGGAAAATTGGACAGCCACATGCAGAAGAAAGAAACTGGACCATTTCCTTACACCACACACAAAAATAGACTCAAATGGTTGAAAGACCTAAATGTGAGACAGGAGTCCATCAAAATCCTAAAGGAGAACACAGGCAGCAACCTCTGCAACCTCAACCACAGCAACTTCTTCCTAGAAACATCGCCACAGGCAAGGGAAGCAAGGGCAAAAATGAACTATTGGGACTTCATCAAGATCAAAAGCTTTTGCACAGCAAAAGAAAGAGTCAACAAAACCAAAAGACAACTGACAGGATGGGAGAAGATATTTGCAAATGACATATCAGATAAAGGGCTAGTATCCAAAATCTATAAAGAAGTCATCAAACTCAACACCCAATGAACAAATGATCCAATCAAGAAATGGGCAGAAGACATGAACAGACATTTTTCCAAAGAAGACATCCAAATGGCCAACAGACACATGAAAAAGTGCTCAATATCGTTTGGCATCAGGGAAATCCAAATCAAAACCTCAATGAGATACCACCTCACACCAGTCAGAAGGGCTAAAATTAACAAGTCAGGAAACGACAGATGTTGGCGAGGCTGCGGAGAAAGGGGAACCTTCCTACACTGTTGGTGGGAATGCATGCTGGTGCAGCCACTCTGGAAAACAGTATGGAGGTTCCTCAAAAAGTTGAAAAAAGAGCTACCGTATGACCCAGCAATTGCACTACTGGGTATTTACCCCAAAGATACAAATGTAGGTATCTGAAGGAGTATGTGTACCCTGATGTTTATAGCAGCAATGTCCACAATAGCCAAACTATGGAAAGAGCCAAGATGTCCATCGACAGATGAATGGCTAAAGAAGATGTGGTATATATATACAATGGAATATTATGCAGCCACCAAAAATCCCCCGAAATCTTGCCATTTGCAACGGTGTGGATGGAACTGGAGGGTATTATGCTGAGCGAAATAAGTCAATCAGAGAAAGACATGTATCATATGATCTCACTGATATGAGAAATTCTTAATCTCAGGAAACAAAGTGAGGGTTGCTGGAGTGGTGGGGGGTCGGAGGGATGGGGTAGCTGGGTGATAGACATTGGGGAGGGTATGTGCTATGGTGAGCGCTGTGAATTGTGCAAGACTGTTGAATCACAGACCTGCACCTCTGAAACAAATAATACATTATATGTTAAAAAGAAAAGAAGATAGCAGGAAGGGAAAAATGAAGGGGGGAAATCAGAGGGGGAGACGATTGGACTATGAGACTATGGAGTCTGAGAGACTATGGAGTCTGAGAAACAAACTGAGGGTTCTAGGGGGGAGGGGGATGGGGGATGGGTTAACCTGGTGATGGGTATTAAAGAGAATACGTACTGAATGGAGCACTGGGTGTTATACCGAAACAATGAATCATGGAACACTACATCAAAAACTAATGATGTAATGTATGGTGATTAACATACATAACATAAATAACATAATGTTATTAACATAACATAACAAAACAACATAACAAATTAAAAAAAAAATAAAAAAGAATGAAGAAAGATCATTCCTCCCTAACTCTCCACCCTTAATGTGAGTCCCATCCAATTATCTGAACTATTGCACACCATGCCCATCTTCACCTGACTACCCACTTAAGCTAAGGAGACATCTCTCGGTGCCATCAGGCTCTGACATATGGGACTCATAACCACAAGCCCATAGCATTTCCTTTCTTGCCAGAGTGATGTTCATATTGGGAAGACTGATGCAGTTGGCAAGCCTGCCTAGTTATCCTTCTGTTGCTATGCTCTCTAACCAGAGGCCATCCGGATCTTGCTTAGGGCGGTCTTGGGGCCCTAAGAGGCCTCTGAAATGCAGAATCCCTCTAAATCAACACACTTAAACACAAAGAGCAGGAAGCATGTCCATGAGGAGACATCTTTAGACTCTCTCATTCCCAGAGAGGCAAATTGGCAAGGGCAGAAAGGAAGACAAACTGGGCTTCCAATCCAGATGCCTGGAAAGATTCAGGGGCTCCAGAGAGACCAGATTTTTACACCCCAGGGCTTAGTTCAGCTCTTGCTTGGTTCTCTTGCCATACACTTGCTTTGTGTTAGTAATAAGAGAGAACAACAAACTTCAGAGCAATAAATACTCTGTTGCTTATTTTATGGGTGGTAGTCTGTCTGTCTTTCTCTCCAGAATGAGCAAAGGCAAAATAGAAAAAACAAACAAACAATCTCTGGGGGTATTTAATACTACAATTACCCCCTTCAATATATTCCCAACTCTAAATTTATGCCCCAGGCCAGTATTTCACATAGTGGGCTTACTCAGATGTTTATGTATAATTTATGGGAAAATGGGGGAAGAGTTCCACGGTTAAATAAGTTTGTGATATTGCAGGTTTAATGTTTTAATTTTTTTTCTGCTGGACTTCTCAGAGTCTTTAATATGCTCATGTACTTCGGGAATCTATTCACTGGAGTAAAGTTCAATATGTTTTCCAGATTTATTTGAGTCAAGAACCCCCTTTTCATGGAGTATCTTAAAGAACCAGTGTTCTGTAGAGGAGACTTTACAAAACTCTTAGGCTCCCACTATTTTCAACAGCTTCTCATTAATCAACAATACAATAGACTTCACATTTCCATGACTGTTTATCTACTCTCTTCTCTCATCCTCAACAATTAAAGGTTTTCTCTTTCTTCGAGGCCTGTTGCTCTCAGAGCCTCTATCAAAAATTCCCTTCTCTCCTTTCTTTGTTCAAACAAGACTTGCTCGATACCAATGTCATCACCATTAGCATAGGCTCCTGGAAGGCAGTGGGGCTTGGTGGGGAGAGCCTGGACTAGAAGCCACATGGCCTGCAGTCAGGATATAGCTCCAATGACGTTAATCAGGGTACTTTACTTTTTAGAGGCTGAGTTACCTTTTATGTAAAATGGGAATAATATTTTTGTCACAGACTCATGATGATGATCTCCTGAAAGGGTTTCATGAAAGCACTTTGTTATCATAAAATGAAACTGAAAAACTATTAATCCCATTTTTTCTAAATTCCTCTGATCATAAGAATCATCTAGGACATTTATTAAAATGAGAGATTTGTCTGAAAATCTGTTTCCGTGGGCGGGATCTAGAATCTGATTTTAACAAACATCCCAGGTAATTTTTACCATCAGAAGAATTTAGAAGGTTCTGAATTATCTGAAAGAACTGAGGAATGAATGGTGAATTTAATAGCAAGAGCTATAGACAAGTGAGAGATATGTGGTTGGGGGCAAGGCCAAGGAAGCAAAACACTAGGGCTCCTCCTGTTTATTACACCAGGTAGGCATGTGTATATCCCTTCACTGGGCAAAGATGCTGGGCATTTTACTTTTGTACAGTACTTATGGAGTACACACTCCAAAAAATATATTATTAAATACCTCACTGGTCAAATTTATCTTGGTCACTTCTTTATTTGAATCTTGAATCTTTTTTTTTTTAAATCAATTATGACCTTGTAGATAATCATAATAGAGATCTTTATTTAAGAAATCAATGTCACATTTCTAATCAAGGACTTGCTTGAGCACAAGAGAAGGGGCAAAATACATGCGTGTGTGCATACACGCTAATACACACACACATACACACCTGCCACATTTGCCATTTATAACTCTTTATATACTCGTTGAAGTGCTCATGAATTACAAAAAAAAACAAAAAACACAATGAGTCCATCTCTGAAATGATCTCTTTGTGTGTATTCTTTATGTTGCCTGCATACAGGAGCTGGGATTACTTAGAGATTTTATTTCTTGTGGAGAAGCAAGGGAATAAAAACAGTATTTGCTTTATTAAAAATAAAATAAATAACCTAAACAAAAACTCCTTATTTCTAGAAAGTCCCCTCTCATGTCCAACCACCAAGGGAGACTCTACTGCAACTGATTTCTTGGAAAAGTCCAAATCAAAGCCGGGAAAATCTTGTAGCCATTAGAGTGCAATCTCTATAAATCACCAATTTGTTTTTCATGACTTTTTCTGCATTCCTTCTCTATTCTGTAGTTTATTTTGTTCAATGTTTTCAGCAACTGCTTTGCCAAGCCTCAGTGTAGAAGCCATCTAAGTGGGGAGTATGTTTCCCACTCCACGATCCTCTTGTCTAAGGAACAAAGCAGGCATCTGACTTCTCTCCCATCCCATTCTTTCCCTGTGTGGTTACAGGCACAGGAAGAAAACAACCAGACCTAAATACTCATGGAATAAGGCCTTAAACAGTCAAGGATGCCATGAGCAAATTCTGAGATATAGAATGCCTTCTTTCCTATTACTCAGAGTGTATCCTACAGAGACTGAGGCCTTTAAGAAAAAGAAGCAACTGCAGTTGTGACCAGTTGGCAGTGGTTCATTCAATCTAGCCCCAAAGAAAGTATCAGTGAGTGGAAAAAGAGGGATTCAAGGCTTTGAGTATATATGCAGAGTTGTGTATCTATAACCACAATCAATTTTAGAACATTTTTATAACCTAGGAAAGAAAGCACATTTCTCTTAGCCATCATCCTCAAATGCTCCAAGCACTCCCTCCAGTCTAGGCAACCACTAAGGTACTTTTTCTCTCCAGATTTGCCTATTCTGGACATTGCTTATAAATGGAATAATACAATATGTGGTCCTTATTTCCCTTTTCATTAACTTTCATAGCTCCCTTTACTTCTTCTTCCAGCCCTTATTAAAATTTAAAATTTAAAATATGTGTAACCATTTGTTTAATGTTTGTCTCTTCCACTAGACAATACATTTCCATCAGAGCACAGTCTCCATGTATTTAATTGACTATTGTACTCACAATACCGTGCCTACCCCAATACCTGTAGACCACAGAATAGACACTTAATAATACTTACTCAATGAATAAAGGGATGAATGGATAATAAATGGATGGCTAAATGAATAAATTAGATACCCACCCTGCTGTCACCACCAAGATTGATCCAGAAATACCAGTCTACTTAGTACAGTGAAAGAGGCTGATCTGGTTAACTTACTTCAAAACCAGTTCCCCATGTTGGGCAGAAAGAGAAATAAATATTTAACGAGAAAGTGTGGTCACACATGCAGATGTGTAATATTTGTAAATGAGAAGTGAATTGTTTGTGTATAGGGGTAGAGAAGCGAGAGACTGTAAGATGGAGCTAAGTTAAAGTAAATTATTTATTGCATTAAGCCACAAAGTGGCCACTGCCAACTGGTCACAACTGCAGTTCCTTCTTTTTCTTAAAGGCCTCAGTCTCTGTAAGATACACTGAGTAATAGGAAAGAAGGCATTCTATATCTCAGAATTTGCTCATGGCATCCTTGACTGTTTAAGGCCTTATTCCATGAGTATTTAGGTCTGGTTGTTTTCTTCCTGTGCCTGTAACCACACAGGGAAAGAATGGGATGGGAGAGAAGTCAGATGCCTGCTTTGTTCCTTAGACAAGAGGATCGTGGAGTGGGAAACATACTCCCCACTTAGATGGCTTCTACACTGAGGCTTGGCAAAGCAGTTGCTGAAAACATTGAACAAAATAAACTACAGAATAGAGAAGGAATGCAGAAAAAGTCATGAAAAAACAAACTGAATCCCTGAAAATGAATCTGAGGGATTATGTCCACCTGCAGCTACTGGGTGTTTATTCTACCAGCCTAGCACACCAAGGACAGTGAGGGCATTTATCTTGTAGCTCCAGTCAACGTGGTAGGGAAGCCTTAAGTGGTCTGACTTGGTAACATGTACATCCTTGCATCATTCATTGATTGGGGGAACATTGTGCTAAGGTGGGTACATGCTTAGGCCAGGAGGTGGAGTCAGTTCTACCAGAACTTCATGCTCTGAGGATGAGGAAGAGATGGTCCTGTTACCAGATGCAGAGAGGCTAGGTAGGCAAAAGCAGCAGTGGCCCACTTGGGATGATCAGTTGCCTCATGCAACCTTGGAATAAAGGTTTTGTTTTGAGGAACCACAGCTCTTTAGGATACAGACTCACTACATTTCAACTCCTGCATACAGCTTGAAATTGCTAAATCATTCAAAGTGTCACACAGAGAACCTATAAAATTTGCAATTAAAAAAAATTTTATTGTTATGTTAATCCCCATACATTACATCATTAGTTTTAGATGTAGTGTTCTATGATTCATTGTTTGTGCATAACACCCAGTGCTCCATGCAGAACGTGCCCTCTTTAATACCCATCACCAGGCTAACCCATCCTCCCACCCCCCTCCCCTCTAGAACCCTCAGTTTGTTTTTCAGAGTCCATCAACTCTCATGGTTTGTCTGCCCCTCTGATTTTCCCCCCTTCATTCTTCCCCTCCTGCTATCTTCTTCTTCTTTTTTTTTTCTTAACATATATTGCATTATTTGTTTCAGAGTTACAGATTTGAGATTCAACAGTCTAAAATTTGCAACTCTTAATGGATTCTATCACTTACTTAAATAAGTAAATACTATATACCAACTATGGGATAAGATTAAAAAAACAGTTAATAAATTTGTAAACTGGATTATGTAGACATTTAATTCATATTAATAATTCTAATTTTCATTGCGGATTTGGGTGTTTTTTTGTGTGGGGGTGATGAGGTTGGGATTTTCATTTGGTTTGGTTCTTATGAATTTATATCAGCTTCTGGGCATCCTGAAGTTCCAAATGATATGTAATAAAAAGTAGTCAAGTAACATACATCTTGGGATATTTCCACCAACAAATGTAGAGGAATTATAGGCAACACATTTATCTGCTAATTACTGTCATATGAAATTTGCTTTGCTAGCAGGAAAATGTAATCACACGATGATGGCAGATGCATGGCCAGCAAGTCTCATTGCCTTCTCACATGCAAACATCATGAATTGATCATGGAGCTCTTTCCCATTGTTATATAATGTGACCTCAGAATCCTCCTCAACACAATGCTTCAAGGAAACACCACCAATCAAATGTAGCTAGAAACCAGGATGAGCTGTGTGAGCTTAGAAGAGTTATTTAATCTTACCAAGCTTTAGTTAACGTGCTTATATTTATAAAATGTACCTGTGCTTGATAAAATGTAGTTACAATGATGATGTAAATGATGATTGCCTTTAGATTGTATCTAAATAGAGCTGCTTCCAAAGTTTTTCTCCATAGGTTTTCTTCATAGTGGTGAGGAGAACAGCGTAAGTGATTCCATTTTTGGATTTATTTCAGACTCTCTTAGTGCACCAGAAAGGGGATTCCTACTTACTTGAATTTTCACTTTCATAAATGGTCACGATGAGAACATCCAGATGATAAACTGCATATAAGAAGCCATGGAGGGAGATATTGTCCATTCTGTCCCACAGTGACTCATGTGATAAATGCCTAAGTTTGGTTCCAGGAAAAAGTTTGTCTTTACAGAAAAATGTGTGTGCTTTCCACCTTCGGAAAACCAAAACTAAATAACCCAACATGTTTCCATTTTGCCTTCACTGCCAGGAAGCTTATGCCAAAAATGTATTACACCAAGTTTTATAATTTGCCCAAATTAGGTGTCTTAAGACATCAACTCCTTTTTTTTTTTTTAAAGATTTTATTTATTTATTCATGAGAGACAGAGAGAGAGAGAGAAGCAGAGGGAGAAGCAGGCTCCTAAGGAGCAGGGAGCCCGATGCGGGACTCGATCCCAGGACCCTGGGATCATGACCTGAGCTGAAGGCAGACGCTTAACTGTCTGAGCCACCCAGGCGCCCAAGACATCAACTCCTTTTGAGTCCTTCAGATATTCCTAGTTTTCTTTTACCCTTAAATTGTTTATTTTATACTGAAAGAATCTGTAAGCTTCTTTAATCCCACTGGAAGAAGTGGATCACCTGACCTTTTAAGGTCTCTTCCAACTATAAAATTCCATGAAATCCTTAATAAAATTCAATCATTAGAACAAAAATGACTAGTTCTTAAGAGGGCCTATGGCCTCTTGCATCCAAATAAATGGGAAAGAGATGATTTAAAATGTATTAGGAACCCATGGTTGGTTAGGCATTCTACATCTATAGCAGGTGTTTTAAATGGTCTCACCAGCCTGGGGACACAAATGTGGCCATGTTCCCATGTATAGCTACATTTGCACCTCAGTGCTCCCCACCACCCCCTGCATGGCAGCAGGGCTTCAGAGTTCCTCCAAATGATTTTTGGGACTCACTGCTAGTGTCTCATGAGCATTCCATGCTCTCAGGATCCTGCTGTCATGAATATAGGGCTTTAGCATTGTTGGACAACTGAGCATGCCCCCATTCCAGCCTACCCCAACTGCTCCTCTGACAGGCTCTAACCTACTTAGGGCAATGTCTTCTGGAAAAAATCCAAACCTGAAAACCACTTGGGTGCCAATATATTACTATATATTCCCTTCCTCTTGTTCTGTTCCATGAAGTAATGGGAAACCATCTTCTTATCCTTTCTAGTGGAATAAAAATAAATATAATATGCGTGAAATCAGCCGGAGAAGAGTGTCAAGGGAGAAGACAATTGCTTTTAGATCCAAACGTTGAAGAGCTTAGTTCAACTCAAGCTAGCCTAAAGGAAAGAAAAGGAGACTGAGAAGAAGGAGCCAGAAAGGTAGTAATAAAATGCAAGAAGGGATGGTGTTACAGATCCCCAGGAGAAGAACACGTTTCACAAAGGAGGACCAACCCCTGTTACAAGTGTAATCAAACCTGCATAGCCTCTTGAGGCAGCCATTATCATTCCTACCTTACCAGTGAAGAATCTAGGCTCACACAGATTAATTTTATTTGCCCAAGTTCACAAAGCTAGTTAGTGTCAGAGCTAGAACTCAATGCCAACTCTGCTGTGCTCTTTCCATGACACACCTGTGTGAAACAGATTGCAGAACACACCTTTCCTGTTCCTTTAATTTTGCTAATATCTATTTCCCAAACCTACAATAGAACATCTCAACTTTTCATCCTGACAAATGTCAAGGATAGCAACTGGCAGCCTAAAAATAGGACTGCCATCCTTTTATCTGAGCTCCTGGGTATGTGCCTGGAGGAGTCCTAGCCAGGCTGGGTGCTCCAGCCTTTCCTGATCCATCATGAGGAGACATGTACTGAGGCATCTCAGGCTGCCAGGAAACTTTATTTCCTGGAATCACAGAATTTTAGAGGCTGAAAACACCCTGAAGACCTAACCAGTGTTTTTAATATTTATTTTTAAAATATGGAACACTTTGTGTATATATACAAATATAACAAGTTGAAAAAATATTATCTTGACATTTGACATCTTAATCCTTCTTAGGGAGGAAACTATCATTGTTTGGAAAACACCTTGGTAAACATACTTGGGATATGACATCAGCAGGAGCTAAGACCTCAGAGGAGAAAGAAGAAAAACTATTCTGGGTGAAAATAGAGAAGGGTGATGGGCAAATTTTTGTTTTTGTTTCTGAATGGGAAAAAGAGAGGTAAGTGAGGAGAGAAAAAAATGGAGAAGGGAGTGAGAGGAACTGGAAATTAAAATAATAATGGCCTGATTTTATATATAGAATCAAATAGAATGTAATATAATAGAGATATTTATCTATCTATGTATCATCATCATCATCATATCTGGCCTTGTTCTAATCATTTTACTTATATTATCTCATTTCCTCTTCATACCAATCCTGTGAGTAGATATTGTTGTAGTCCCCATTTTAAAAATGACACTGAGGAACAGAAAGGCTAAACAACTTGACCAGATCCTACAACTAGCAAACATGGAGCAGGTTGCCCCAACTGCAGCCTATCACCACATAGATCATCAGACTCCACAGATATAGGACTTTTCTCTTACAGATGAACAAACTGAGAACATTATGCCCTGGATTTTAATTTTGTCCTGACCAGTGTTTTTAAAAACTAAATCATGAATATTTAAAATAAGGACATTTTATATTTTAAAGGTCAAGATTTTCTGCTTGTCTTGAAAATATGGAAACCTGTGCCATCTTCAAACACAACAACACTTAGCCAGAGGTAGGTCTCACCACCTGCTGTGCATGGGGCATGAAATTTCCAGAGTGGACATGGTCCCCACCCTGACTGTTTCATTCACTTGCTACCTGATCAAGCACTGAATTTGAAACTCCTGATATAGCACTAAGACAACAGATTCAGTGTTAATGCAGACCTGAACCTACACTTGTGGCTTTACCCTTTTCAGAGCTTTATTGTATCATAGAGATCAGATTCCAGCACCCATGTTTTTCTTGCCAATGCATTCTGGTGTCTAGTACAGTGTTTGGCATATCAGAAGAACTTAATACCTATTTCTCAACTCATGGATAGATGCATGGATGGATGAAAGCTCATAGTGGCCAATGAGCAGAAGGAAATACATCCCCATATCTCTTCCTACCACTACCACTATCACCAAATAGCTTCACAGACATGGCAAATGCCCCTTTTGACTTTGCCTCATTAGAAACAACCTACCTGATGAAACTATTTTATCCGGGCCTGAAACTCCCCACCTAGGGAAGAAATGCACCATCTCTTCTTAAGTCTCAATTGTTCCAGTTTCCAAGGGTCATGCTTCTCAGACTGGGGACATGAAGAAGACAAGACAACTCAAACCAAAAGCAGGGGCATGGACATCTCAGAGGGTCTTCGAAAATTGGGAGGGGCCCAAGGAATCAGACATTGAGTCATCATGATAAACCCCAGAACCCAAGGCACAGTCTTGTACTGCTTTGCTGTTGGCTCGATGGCATTTTAAGCCTTAATTATTATTCTGTTTTATACTTGCAGCCTCAGAGCCTTGCTATTAAAGTGCTTTCAAATGTTTGGGAAGTCAGTTGTGTTTAAGTTTATCCTCTTACTGTTTGGTTGACAGGAACTATTTGTAAATGGAGCACCCTGCCAGTTACCAGCATTTATTTGCAGTTATATCACAAATGTTTTTGAAACTTGTGTTTATCTATAATTTGACACATCAAGAGGACTTTTGCTCTTGGCCTGAGCTCCTGCCAAAGCAAATGGTTATGTGTTAAAGTTGCTTTCATCAGGCCTTCACAGACCTAATGGCTGACTCTTACATCTCCCTCATATGAGGGTTACCCAAACTGATGTTAAGAAAGCAATTGAATACATATGTGACAAGTTGGAGGGCCCAAGTAAGAGGGAAGGGGGTAGAGTTGGGGGCTTGCTCCACTTGGAGTAGTGTTTTAAATAAAGGGCTGTTTTCAGAGAAGCTGGTTCTGACATCCACAAAAGCAATTTGGCAGAGGACCTAGTTACTCTCTCATCCACCTCTTTACTGATTATGATGATTGCTCTTTGCTCTGTTGCTAAACTCAGAGAAAGATGTGTCAGCACCCGGAGGCATCTGTTTCACTCAGCTTGCTTACCCACCATTTCAGTTAAGCCCTGAAAAATCCTATCTTGGCTGATCTGTGGAGAAAACCTCTCTGTTGGAAAGATGAATGCTTTTGGTGATGGATTTTGAAAATCATAGTACTTCATAGCTGGAAGGAGACCCACAGAGATGATCTAGTCCAAACCCCAGCTTATCTAATTCATGTATTCATTCAACAAATATTTGCCAAGACCCTTCCACATGCCAGATACCATTCAACATGATGGAGAAATACTGGGAACAAAGCAGACAAGTCTCTTTCATGGAGCAAGTAAACAAAAAGCATGATTTCAGGGACTGTTAGTTTCTATGAAGAAGACAAAAATGAGATAATGTGATAAAGTGGTTCTTTGATAAAGAAATGGTTCTTTTGAGAGGAAGACCCTGAGAGGAGGCGATAATGTTGGAGCTGAGGCTCAGTGATAAGAAACTAGTTAAGCAAACATCTTTGGAAGGCATACAGAAGAAAGAGTGACTGCAAAGTCGGAGTACAGAAACCTGGCCATGAAACTGAGCTTACAGGGTGAGGCTGGAGAGGAGCAGGGAGCAGGTCACACAGGGCCAACAACTGAGGCACTAGTTGACTTAATGTCTGTGATACAGCACATGTAAGCACAGGTCTCTCCATCCCTATTCAGAACTTTTTTACCCAGAACATATTGTCCCTAAGACAAAGCCACCATACTTTCTCTCATTATATTTCCCAACAGTTTTGTGCTCTGGGAGGCACAAGATATGGGAAAATATATCTTGGCAGAAGACAAAGAGATTAATCCAGGAATATGTCACTCCCATAATGAAAATCACTCTTGATTAAAATGATGTCTCAGCCTGAGTTGTTTTGTATGATTGTTCCTCCATGTGCTTTTCAATAGTTTTCTTCCCCTAAGATCCAGGTTACCAGAAGAAGAATATCTCTATATCTAGCATTTCCCAAAATTCAACCATTTGTGAATCACCTTCAGAGCTTATGCCATATCTGTGTCCCACCTACTATTTTTATTTAATACTTTTGTTTAAACTTATCTATTACCTTATACTTGTTTCTACCTGCCCCAACTGATATCATTCACATAATTGTGAGTTTGATATGCTAGTTTTAATTTTATTACACATAAAATGAATATAATATTAAATCTCTAATTTTTATACCACCTAAAATCATATCCTATGGGTAATTTTTTTAGGGAAAAAAAACCCCACTGTCTATGTGCAATAGGGGCATGCTGTCTCAGAAGGTTAGCAATATAAACATTCTCTTTGGGTTTCTCTCTTTTATTTTGTTTCTGACATAAACATTTATGTCAACTTTCAATTGCTGCTCTTATCTCAACGATAGAATATGCAGAGCCTCCAGAATGTCTTATTTTTGAAAAGGTTACAATTCCTAAATGAAAATAATTAATACAACCATCAATTCTTTTCACCTCCCTTTGAAAATATCACCTATAAATGGCTTCTGTAGGGGAATAAGGGAGAAGAGAAGACAGAGATCCCCTCTGGAAAGCCACCATCAAGTACACATGCCATGGACCAGAACAACAAAACATATCTGCGTGTATATTTGTTAAAATCAAGCACATTAAAAAAAATCTTTATTAAGATATTTATTGAATCTTAATTTTTAAAATATTTACATAAGTAAAGAGAACAATATAATAAACACCTATGCACTCATCACCTACTTTCAAGAATTACTAACTCATGGTCAATCTTGTTTCCTCTATACTCACACCCACTTCTCCCTCCCCAGTGGATTATTATGAGGCAAGTCACAGATGTTGCTTCATTTCATCTGTAAATATTTCAGTATGTGTCTTTAAGAGGAGTTTGATTTTGATTATAATCACAATACCAGTTTCACACTTAAAAAATTAATAATTCTTTAATATCATAAAATAGCTAGCCTTCAATCTTCCAAATACAATTTTTTTCACAGTCATTTTGTTCAAATCAGAATCCAAGCAAGATCCACAAATCCATTTGATGGGTATATTTCATAAGTCATTTTAAATTGATTACACATCCCCCCCCTTTTTTTTATTTGTGAGAGAAACCAGATAATTGTCCTAAAAGGTTTCCCACATTCCAGATTTTTTCTGATTACATCTTTGGGGTGTGTGTAACATATCCTTCTGTTCTCTAATTGTTCTACAAATTGGTGTTTAATTCTAGAGCTGTTCTATCCAAAACAGCAGCCATTAGCCATGTGTTTTTTGAGCACTTGAAATGTGGCTAGTCTGGATGGAGATGTTCTGTAAGTATAAAATACACACCAGGTTCCAAAGACTTGGTACAAAAAAAGTAAAATATCTCATTAATAATGTGTATATTGATTATACATTGAAATAATAGCACTTTGTTTATATTGGGTTGAATAAAATATGCAGTTGATTCTTGAATAGCGCAGGGATTAGGTGCACTGACCTGCCACACAGTCAAAATCCATGTATAATTTTGACTCCTCAAAAACTTATTAAGAGCATAATGTTGACCAGAATCCTTACCAACAATATAAGTCATTGATTAACACATATTTTCTAGTTGTAGGTATTATATATTGTGCTCTTACAATAAAGTAAGCTAGAGAAAAGAAAATGTTAAGAAAATCATGAGGAAGAGAAAATATATTTCAAGTACTGTACTGTAAAAATCTGTGTATAAGTGGACCCACGCAGTTCAAATCTGTGTTGTTCAAGGGTCAACTGTGTCATTAAAATTAATTTTTACTTGTTTCTTTTTATTTTTTATCATGGCTTCTAAAAAATTTAAAATTACATATGTGGCTCACAGATTTCACATAGCCAGTGCTGTACTAGAATTTTGGTCAGGTTCAGATGGATGTTTTGGTGAGAATACTTCATATACTACATGAGGGGACATAGAACAACTGGTTATCTCTTTTTTTTTCTGGTAAGACTGATCAGTATTATCAGCCTGATCCATCCATTCTAAAATTACCTAGCAGCCTCTCACCTAACAGTTTTAGCAACAATTAATAATTATTATCATAGAGTTTCTCAGCCTCAGCACTATTGGTATTTTGGACAGGATAGTTCTTTGTTGTGGGAGCTGTCAAGTGCATTGTAGGATGTTTAGCAGCATCCCTAGTCTCTACCTACTAGATTCCAATAGCACCTCCCCGGCGCCTCCAGTTGTGACAATAAAAATGTCTCTAGACATTGCCACATATGCCCTGCAGGGTAAAACCAGCTCCCCTACTACCCCCACCCCCAATTTGAGAATCACTGGTCATAAACTTAACCCCTTCAGTGAAGTTTTCCCTAAAGCCATATTCCTACAACTAAGAATTTACACCTTCAACTTTGTATTTCCCTCGTGCCCTGTGGCTCTCTATTAGCATTTATTGCATTATTTCACAACTGTTTGGGTATGTTTCCCTCCCTAGAATGTGGGCTCCTCAAGGGCAGCCTCCACACCTTTTTACATTCCTACAGCCTGGAAGAATACCTGAATGCAGGGCTCAATGGATGAAATACCAAATAAGGGCAAGAGGCAAGAACTTCTGGGTTCCCTGATACCATTAAGAGGAAAAGCATATAACATGTTGGGGCGCCTGGGTGGCTCAGTTGGTTAAGCGACTGCCTTCAGCTCAGGTCATGATCCTGGAGTCCTGGGATCGAGTCCCGCATCGGGCTCCCTGCTCGGCAGGGAGTCTGCTTCTCCCTCTGACCCTCCCCCTCTCATGCTCTCTCTCTCTCTCTCTCTCTCTCATTCTCTCTCTCAAATAAATAAATAAAATCTTTAAAAAAAAAAAAAAAGAGGAAAAGCATAACCACCCATCTGGTTCCCCAGGGACCATTTCTAAAGTCTGTCTATTAGAGGGCCCTTGTGTAGAATGTACTGTCTGTGAGAAGTTTGGAGTCAGATCTGTCATTTGTTATACTTGAGCATTTATTTATCTGTTCTAGAAATATACACTGAGCATTAACTGTTGGAAAAACAAGTTTCTCAAAATTACATATACAGTGAAGAAGGTCCTCTCTGAAGAAGCTGTATCCTATGGTAGAGGGATAAGGCTGGAGGGTCAATAAGCAAATATACAAATAAATACATAAATAAACAAGATTTGGGATTATAAGTGTATAAGAAAAATTTAAAAAATGATGTGATAAAATGTATGGAAGGAGAAGCAATTACTTTAGACAAAGAAAGAATGAAATGCAGAAAGCCATGGGTAAAGCAGAAGGACATTCCAGATAGAAGGAAAAGCAAAAGCCAGGATTCTTCAGTATAGTATTTTATTCTACAGGGGCAGGATAGTGTAAACCATGGCCAAACTTTGGACTTTATTGTAAGAATGAGGAGAAGCTACTGAATAGCTTAAAAATGTATTTGGAATAATATAACTTACATTTAAAAAATAATAGCCTTATTGAACTATAATCCACAATTTACTAGTTTTAGTATGATCACAGAGTTGTACAACCATTACCATTACTTAATTTTAGAACATCTTCATTATTTCAGAAAGAAACTCCCATTTATAGTCACTCCCCATTTTCTCCTAGTCCCAGACCCTAGCAACTACCCATTTACTTTCTCTGTAGATTTGCCATTATGGATATTTCATATAAATGGAGTCATCTTATATATGGCCTATGTGTCTGGTTTCTTTCACTTAGCATAGTTTTCAGAGTTTATCCATGGTTTGGCATGTATCAGTACTTCATTCCTTGTATAATTGAATAATATTGCATTGTATAGATATACTACTTTAATTAGTCCATTCATCTGTTGATGGACATTTCGGTTGTTTCTACATTTTGGCTATTAAGAAATATACTGCTATAATCATTTGTATAAAAGTTGGTGTGGAGCAGGGGAGGAGCAAGATGGAGGAGGAGTAGGAGACCTAAATTTTGTCTGGTCCTAGGAATTCAGCTAGATAGGGATCAAACCATTCAGAACACCTACAAGCTCAACAGGAGATCAAAGAAAGGAATAGCAGCAACTCTCTGAACAGAAAAGCGACCACTTTCTGGAAGGTAGGACGTGTGGAGAAGTGAATCCGAGGCGATATTCGGGAAGATAGACTGTGGGGAGAGGGAGCCTCCTCAGCCAGCTACTGGCAAGTGATAGAGCAGTGGAGCACAAAATTGGAACTTTAAGAAGTTGGCTCTGCTGAGGGACATCGCTCCTGTGGCTAAGTGGAGGGTAGAACCCTTGCTAGGACAGTGTGGTCTCAGGACCCTAGGGGTCACAGAAAGACTGGGGGTGGGCCTGAGTGTGGCAGAGCTCCCAGGTATTGGAGCAGGGAAGCCGGCTACAAAGACGGGGCTGAGGAGTGGGCTCTCAGCTTGGGGTTGCCATAAACTGTGATTGTGGCACAGTCAGGCCACTGCTCTTTGAGCAGGAACCCAAAAAGTGGCAGATCCGGAGAGACTCCCCTTCCTCCCCTGGGAGGAAGGGCGTGGGAGCCAGCCACAGGAATCTGCTGGGTTTAGAGACTCCAAACAGGGTTGTGTGCCAGAGATAGAAATACTTGTTCACAAGCCGGGTGAGCACGGAGTCCAGCTGGAGACTAGGGAGACAGGAGTGATTGACTGCTTTTCTCTGAGGGTGCACTGAGGAGTGGGGTGCCAAGCTCTCAGCTCCTGTGGGACCAGAGATTGGGAGGCTGCCATTTTCATTCTCGTCCTCCAAAGCTGTACAGAAAGCTTTCAGGGAACAAAAGCTACTGAGAGCAAATGCGAGCAGATTACTTAGCCTACCCTTGGCAAGGGTGGTGCAATTCCACCTCCAGCAAAGACATTTGAGAATCACTGCAACAGGCCCCTCCCCAGAAGATCAGCAAGAACATCCAGCCAAGAGCAAGGTTATGGATCAATCAATGAGAAGGGAAAAACCCCAGCACTAGGGGAATACAACACATAGAATTCATGGCTTTTTTCCCATGATTATTTGGTCTTTCAAAGTTAATTTTTAAAAATTTCTTTATTTTCTCTTTTTTTTTACTTTTTTAGTTGAATTTTTCTCTTTCCTTTTACAACCACCACCTTACAAATACCTTTTTAAAAATCTTTTTTAATTATTCATTTTTACAGTCATATCTCTTCATTGTATTTAACCTTATTTTTTGTATAAGTTTTTCTTCCTTTAAAAATGTGGGATACAGTTTCTTCTAACAGACCAAAATACACCCTAAATCTAGTCTATGACGTCATCCTAGTCTCCTGCCTGATCACATTCTCTTTTTTTAAATTTTTATTCTTTTTTCAACCAACTTATCTTATCAATTCCTTTTTTGAAATCCTCCTTAATTTTCATCTTTACAGACATATTCCATCCCTTCACCGTATTTATGCTTATTTTTGTATATATGTAAGTTTTTCTTTCTTTAAAATTTTGAGAGGCAGTTTCTTCTAACAGACCAAAATATGCCCAAAATCTAGTGTGTGGCTCTGATCTATTCACCAGCCTGATCATATTCTTTTTTTTTTCTTTTTCTTTCAATTCGTCCTCCCCCTGGTTTCAGGTCTTTTCTGCTTTGTTTAGTGTATATTTTTCTAGGGTTGTTGTTACCCTGTTAGCATTTGTTCTCTCATTCATCTATTCTCCTCTGGACACAATGACAAGACGGAAAAAATCACCTCAACAGAAAGAACAAGAGGCAATACCGACTGCCAGGGACCTACTCAATACGGACATTAGTATGATGTCAGAACTAGAGTTCAGAATGATGATTTTAAAGATACTAGCTGGGCTTGAAAAAAGCATGGAAGTTATTAGAGAAACCCTTTCTGGAGAAATAAAAGAACTAAAATCTAACCAAGTCAAAATCAAAAAGGCTATTAATGAGGTGCAATCAAAAAGGGGGCGCTAACTGCCAGGATAAATGAGGCAGAAGAGAGAATTAGTGATATAGAAGACCAAATGATGGAAAATAAAGAAGCTGAGAAAAAGAGACATAAACAACTACTGGATCACGAGGGCAGAATTCGAGAGATAAGTGATACCATAAGATGAAACAACATTAGAATAATTGGGATCCCAGAAGAAGAAGAAAGAGAGAGAGGGGCAGAAGGTATATTGGAGCAAATTATAGCAGAGAACTTCCCTAATTTGGGGAAGGAAACAGGCATCAAATTTAGGAGGCACAAAGAACCCCCCTCAAAATCAATACAAATAGGTCAACACCCCGACATCTAATAGTAAAACTTACGAGTCTCAGAAATAAAGAGAAAATCCCGAAAGCAGCTCAGGAGAAGAGATCTGTAACCTACAATGGTAGAAATATTAGATTGGCGCAAACCTATCCACAGAGACATGGCAGGTCAGAAAGGACTGGCATGATATCTTCAGAGCACTAAATGAGAAAAATATGCAGCCAAGAATACTATATCCAGCTAGGCTGTCATTGAAAATAGAAGGAGAGATAAAAAGCTTCCAGGACAAACAAAAACTAAAAGAATTTGCAAACACAAAACCAGCACTACAAGAAATATTGAAAGGGGTCCTCTAAGCAAAGAGAGAGCCTAAAAGTAACATAGGCCAGAAAGGAACACAGACAATATGCAGTAACAGTCACCATACAGGCAATACAATGGCACTAAATTCCTATCTTTCAATAGTTACCCTGAATGTAAATGGGCTAAATGCCCCAATCAAAAGACACAGGGTATCAGATTGGATTAAAAAACAAGACCCATCGATATGCTGCTGTCTGCAAGAGACTCATTATAGACCAAAAGACACTCCCAGACTGAAAGTGAGGGGGTGGAAAACCATTTACCATGCTAATGGACACCAAAAGAAAGCTGGGGTGGCAATCCTTATATCAGACAAATTAAAACCAAAGACGATAATAAGAGATGAGAAGGAAACTATATCATACTTAAAGGGTCTATCCAACAAGAACATCTAACAATTGTAAATATCTATGCCCCTAACATGGGAGCAGCCAATTAATAACAAAAGCCAAGAAACACATCGACAACAATACAATAATAGCGAGGGACTTTAACACCCCCCCCTCACTGAAATGGACAGATCATCCAGGCAAAAGAACAACAAGGAAATAAAGACTTTAAATGACACACTGGACCAAATGGACTTCACAGATATATCAGAATATTCCATCCCGAAGGAACAGAATACACATTCTTATCTAGTGCCCATGGAACATTCTCCAGAATAGATCACATCCTAGGTCACAAATCAGGTCTCAACCGGTACCAAAAGATTGGGATCATTCCCTGCATATTTTCAGACCACAGTGCTTTGAAACTAGAACTCAATCACAAGAGGAAAGTTGGAAAGAACTCAAATACATGGAGGCTAAAGAGCATCCTACTAAAGAATGAATGGGTCAACCAGGAAATTAGAGAAGACTTAAAAATATTCATGGAAACCAATGAAAATGAAAACACAAGTGTTCAAAATCTTTGGGATGCAGCAAAGGTGATCCTAAGAGGAAAGTATATAGCAATACAAGCCTTTCTCAAGAAACAAGAAAGGTCTCAAGTACACGACCTAAGCCTACACCTAAAGGAGCTGGAGAAAGAACAGCAAATAAAGCCTAAACCCAGCAGGAGAAGAGAAATAATAAAGATCAGACCCGAAATCAATGAAATAGAAACTAAAAGAACAGTAGAACAGATCAAGGAAACTAGGAGCTGGTTCTTTCAAAGAATTAATAAGACTGATAAACCCCTGGCCAGATTTATCAAAAAGAAAAGAGAAATGACCTAAATAAATAAAATCATGAATGAAAGAGGAGAGATCACAACCAACACCAAAGAAATACAAACAATTATAAGAACATATTAGGAGCAACTATATGCCAGCAAATTAGATAATCTGGAAGAAATGGATGTATTCCTAGAGATGCATCAACTACCAAAACTGAACCAGGAAGAAATAGAATACCTGAACAGACCTATAACCACTAAGGAAATTGAAGCAGTCATCAAAAATCTCCCAAGAAACAAGTGCCCAGGGCCAGATGGCTTCCCAGGGGAATTCTACCAAACATTTCAAGAAGAATTAATGCCTATTCTTCTGAAACTGTTCCAAAAAATAGAAATGGAGGGAAAACTTCCAAACTCATTTTATTAGGCCACCATTAACTTGATCCCAAAACCAAAGACTCCATCAAAAAGGAGAATTACAAACCAGTATCCTTGCTGAACATGGATGCAAATATTCTCACCAAAATACTAGCCAATAGGATCCAACAGTACATTAAAAGGATTATTCATCACGACCAAGTGGGATTTAGCCCTGGGCTGCAAGGTTGGTTCAACATCTGCAAATCAATCAATGTGATACAATACATTAATAAAAGAAAGAACAAGAACCATATGATCCTCTCAATAGATGCAGAAAAAGCATCTGACAAAGTACAGCATCCTTTCTTGATCAAAACTCTTCAGAGTATAGGGATAGAGGGTATATACCTCAATATCCTAAAAGCCATCTATGAAAAACCCACAGCGAATATCATTCTCAATGGGGAAACACTGAGAGCTTTCCCCCTAAGGTCAGGAACACGGCAGGGATGTCCACTATCACCACTGCCATTCAACATAGTATTAGAAGTCCTAGCCACAGCAATCAGATAACAAAAAGAAATAGAAGGCATCCAAATCAGCAAAGAAGAAGTCAAACTCTCACTCTTTGCAGATGATATGATACTTTATGTGGAAAACCCAAAAGAGTCCACCCCAAAACTGCTAGAACTCATACAGGAATTCAGTAAAGTGGCAGGATATAAAATCAATGCACAGAAATCAGTGGCATTCCCATACACCAACAACAAGACAGAAGAAAGAGAAATTAAGGAGTCGATCCCATTTACAATTGCACCCAAAACCATAAGATACCTAGGAAGAAATCTAACCAAAGAGGCAAAGAATCTGTACTCAGAAAACTATAAAATACTCATGAAAAAAATTGAAGAAGACACAAAGAAATGGAAAAACGTTCCATGCTCATGGACTGGAAGAACAAATATTGTGAAGATGTCAGTGCTACCTAGAGCAATCTACACATTTAATGCAATCCCTATCAAAATACCATCAACTGTGGCACCTGGGTGGCTCAGTCGTTAAGTGTCTGCCTTTGGCTCAGGTAATGATCCCAGGGTCCTGGGATCAAGCCCGCATTGGGCTCCCTGCTCAACAGCAAGCCTGCTTCTCCTTCTCACACTCCCCCTGCTTGTGTTCCTGCTCTTGCTATCTCTCTCTCTGTGTCAAATAAATAAATAAAATCTTTTTTTTAAAATAAATAAAATCTTTAAAAAAAAAATACCATCCACTTTTTTTAAAGAAATGGAACAAATAATCCTAAAATTTGTTTGGAACCAGAAAAGACCCCGAATAGCCAGAGGAAAGTTGAAAAAGAAAAGCAAAGCTGGTGATATCACAATTCTGGACTTCAAGCTCTATTACAAAGCTGTCATCAAGACAGTATGGTACTGGCACAAAAACAGACACATAGATCAATGGAACAGAAGAGAGAGCCCAGAAATGGACCCTCAACTCCACGGTCAACTAATTTTCGACAAAGCAGGAAAGAATGTCCAATGGAAAAAAGACAGTCTCTTCAACCAATGGTGTTGGGAAAATTGGACAGCCACATGCAGAAGAAACTGGACCATTTCCTTACACCACACACAAAAATAGACTCAAAATGGTTGAAAGACCTAAATGTGAGACAGCAGTCCATCAAAATCCTAAAGGAGAACACAGGCAGCAACCTCTTCGACCTCAGCCACAGCAACTTCTTCCTAGAAACATTGCCACAGGCAAGGGAAGCAAGGGCAAAAATGAAGTTTTGGGACTTCATCAAGATCAAAAGCTTTTGCACAGCAAAAGAAAGAGTCCACAAAACCAAAAGTCAACCGACAGAATGGGAGAAGATATTTGCAAATGACATATCAGATAAAGGGCTAGTATCCAAAATCTATAAAGGAGTCATCAAACTCAACACCCAATGAACAAATGATCCAATCAAGAAATGGGCAGAAGACATGAACAGACATTTTTCCAAAGAAGACATCCAAATGGCCAATAGACACACGAAAAAGTGCTCAATATCGTTTGGCATCAGGGAAATCCTAATCAAAACCTCAATGAGATATCACCTCACACCAGTCAGAAGGGCTAAAATTGACAGGAAACGACAGATGTTGCCGGGGATGCAGGGAAAGGGGAACCCTCCTACACTGTTGGTGGGAATGCATGCTGGTGCAGCCACTCTGGAAAACAGTATGGAGGTTCCTCAAAAAGTTGAAAATAGAGCTACCGTATGACCCAGCAATTGCACTACTGGGTATTTACCCCAAGGATACAAAGGTAGGGATCCAAAGGGTACGTGCACCCTGATGTTTATAGCAGCAATGTCCACAATAGCCAAACTGTGGAAAGAGCCAAGATGTCCATCGACAGATGAATGGATAAAGAAGATGTGGCATATATATACAATGGAATATTATGTAGCCACCAAAACCCCCCGAAATCTTGCCATTTGCAATGACGTGGATGGAACTGGAGGGTATTATGCTGAGTGAAATAAGTCAATCAGAGAAAGACATGTATCATATGATCTCACTGATATGAGGAATTCTTAATCTCAGGAAACAAACGGAGGGTTACTGGAGTGGTGGTGGTAGGAGGGATGGGGTGACTGGGTGATAGGCATTGGGGAGGGTATGTGCTACGGTGAGCAGTGAATTGTATAAGACTGTTGAATCACAGACCTGTACCTCTGAAACAAATAATACATTATACGTTAAGAAAAAAAAAAGAAGAAGATAGTAGGAAGGGAAAAATGAAGTGGGGGAAATTGGAGGGGCAGAAGAACCATGAGAGACTATGGACTCTGAGAAAGAAACTGAGGGTTCTAGAGTGGAGGCAGGTGGGAGGATGGGTTAGCCTGGTGATGGGTATTAAAGAGGGCATGTACTGAATGGAGCACTGGGTGTTATACACAAACAATGACTCATGGAACACTACATCAAAAACTAATGATGTAATGCATCGTGATTAACATAACATAATAAAATAAAATAAGAACAAAAAAAGTCGCAAATCAATCAATGTGAATACATTAATAATAGGAGAGAAAAGAACCATATGGTAGTCTCAATTGTTGCAGAAGAAGCATTTGACAAAATACAGCATCCTTTCCTGATTAAAACTCTTCAGAGTATAGGAATGGAGGGAACATTCCTCAATTTCTTAAAATCCATCTATGAAAAACCCACAGCAAATACCATTCTCAATGGGGAAAAGCTGAGAGCATTTCCCTTAAGATCAGGAACATGACAAGGATGCCCACTCTCACCACTATTGTTCAACATAGTACTAGAAGTCCTAGCAACAACAATCAGACAACAAAAAGAAATAAAAGGTATTCAAATTGGCAAAGAAGAAGTCAAACTCTCTTTGCAGATGATATGATACTTTATGTGGAAAACCCAAAAGACTCCACCCCCATATTACTAGAACTCATACAGCAATTCAGTAATGTGGCAGGATACAAAGTCAGTGCAGAGAAATCAGTTGCTTTCTTATATACTAAGAATGCAACTGTAGAAAGAGAAATTAGAGAATCGATTCCATTTACAATAGCACCAAAAACCATAAGATACCTTGGAATAAACCTAACCAAAGAGGTAAAGGATCTATACTCTAGGAACTATAGAACACATGAAAGAAAGTGAAGAAGACACAAAAAGATGGAAAAACATTCCATGCTCGTGGATTGGAATAATAAACATTGTTAAAATGTCTATGCTGCCCAGAGCAATCTACACTTTCAATGCCACTGGCATTTTTCAAAATGCTGGGAAAAAAATCCTAAAATTTGTGTGGAATCAGAAAAGATCCTGAATTGCCAAGGAAACGTTGAAAAAGAAAAACAAAGCTGGGGGTATCAAGTTGCTTGATTACAAACTATATTACAAAGCTGTGATCAGCTAGACAGAATGGTACTGGCATAAAAACAAGACACATAGACCAATGGAACAAAATAGAGAGCCCCAATATGGACCCTCAACTCAGTGGTCAAATAATCTTTGACAAAGCAGGAAAAAATAAGCAATGGAAAAAAGACAGTCTCTTCAATAAATGGTTCTGGGAAAATTGGACAACTACATGCAGAAGAATGAAACTCAACCAATTTCTTACATCATACACTCAAAATGGATGAAAGACCTCATTGTGAGATAGGAATCCATCAAAATCCTACAGGAGAACATAGGCAGTAACCTCTTTGACATCGGCCACAGCAACTTTTATCAAGACACGTCTCCTGCGGTGCCTGGGTGGCTCAGTGGTTAAGCGTCTGCCTTCAGCTAAGGTCATGATCCCAGGGTCCTGGGATTGAGCCCCATTGGGCTCCTTGCTCTCCCGTGGGAAGCCTGCTTCTCCTTCTCCCACTCCCCCTGCTTTTGTTCCCTCTCTTGCTGTCTCTCTCTCCATCAAATAAATAAATAAAATCTTTAAAAAAAAAAAAAAGACATCTCCAAAGGCAAGGGAAACAAAAGCAAAAATGAACTTTTGGGACTTCATCAAGATAAAAAGCTTCTGTACAGCAAAGGAAACAGTGAACAAAAGAAAGAGGCAACCCACAGAATGGGAGAAGATATTTGCAAAGGACACTACAGACAAAGGGCTGATATCCAAGATCTATAAAGAACTTCTCAAACTCAACACCCAAAACTCAAATAATCCAGTCAAAAAATCGGCAGAAGATATGAACAGACATTCTCAAAAGAAGACATACAAATGGCTAACAGACACATGAAAAAATGTTCATCATCATTAGCCATCAGGGAAATTCAAATCACAACCACACTGAGACCCCACCTTACACCAGTTAGAATGGCAAAAATTGACAAGGCAAGAAACAACAAATGTTGGAGAGGTTGTGGACAAAGGAGAAGCCTCTTACACTGTTGGTGGGAATGCAAGTTGGTACAGCCACTTTGGAAAACAGTGTGGAGTTCCTCAAAAAACTAAAAATAGAGCTATCCTATGACCCAGCAATTGCATTACTGGGTATTTATCCCAAAGACATAATTGTGGTGAAAAGAAGGGCCTTATGCACCCCAATGTTCATAGCAGCAATGTCTGCAATAGCCAAACTGTGGAAAGAGCCGAGATGCCCTTCAACAGATGAATGGATAAAGAAGATGTGGTACATATATACAATGGAATATTACTCAGCCATCAGAAAGGATGAAGATCCAACTTTTACATCAACATGGATGGGACTGGAGGAGATTATGCTAAGTGAAATAAGTCAAGCAGAGAAAGTCAATTATCATATGGTTTCACTTATTTGTGGAACATAAGGAATAACATGGAGGACATTAGGAGAAGGAAGGGAAAAATGAAGGGGGGGAAATTGGAGGGGGAGATGAACCATGAGAGACTGTGAACTCCGAGAAACAAACTTAGGGTTTTAGAGGGGTGGGGGGGGATGGGTTAGCCTGATGATGGGTATTAAGGAGGGCACATATTGCATTGAGCACTGGGTGTTATACGCAAACAATGAATCATGGAACACTACATCAAAAACTAACGATGTACTGTATGGAGACTAACATAACATAATAATAATAATAAAAAAAGAAACTGATCAAATGGGGGGACTTTTTTTTTTTTTTTAATGTGGGTAGATTCCTCAGCCTCCAGCTCTGAGGACCACACGTTAATGGTGAGGTCAACTCAAACCCAGCAGGACTGTACCTTGACATTTTCCAGGCTCACATCAACAATCCCATTCCAGCCATAGAGAACTGCTATGTGGTTCAGTAACTGCCCGGTGAAAGAAATGCACCTACTGGGTTTTGGTGATATTTTTATTGTGAACTACCTGAAAACAATAAAACAAATGAATTTCAAGGAAAAAAATTTATTGATCTTTTCAAAGAATCAACTTTTGGCTTTATAAATTATCTTTATTGTTTTTCTAATTATTTTTTTCATTAAGTTCCACTCTCATCTGAATTATATTCTTCCTTCTTATAGCTCTGGTTTTAGTTTGCTCTTCTTTTTTCTAATTCCTTAAAGTGGCAGTTTAGGTTCTTGATTTAAGATCTTCTTTAATATAATAAGTTAAAGGTAAAATTTCCCTCTAAGCCCTGCTTTTTACTATATCCCATAGTTTTGGTATTCTCTGTTTTTATTTCATTCATCTCAAAGTATTTTCTAATTTCTCTTGTAATTTATTCTCTAACACATTGGTTATTTAGAAGCATACTGCATAATTTCCACATATTTGTGAATTCCCCAAATTTCCTTTTGTTATTGACTTCTAATTTCCTTCTATTATGGTCAGAGAACATAATTTGTATGTTTCCAATCCTTTTTAAAATTTTTTACTTGTTTTATGGCCTAAAATATGGTCTATCCTGATGGATGTCCCATGTGTACTTAAGAAGAATATCTATTCTATATTTGTTGGGTAGTGTTCTATACAGATCTGTTAGGTCTACTTAGTTAATAGTGTTCTTAAAGATTTCTATTTCCATTTGATTTTCTATATAGTTGTTCTATCTATTATTGAATGTAGATATTGAAATCTCCAATTCTTATTGTTGAAATGTCTAATTCTCTTTTCAGTTATGTCAGTTTTTTGCTTCATGTATTTTCAGCTCTATTTCTAGGTACATATGTTTGTAACTTTTATTTTTTCTTCCTTATGGATTGACATTTTTACCATTAAAAAAATCCTCTTTGTCTCTAGTGACACCTTTTGTGTTGAAGTATGTTTTGCCTGGTTTTAATATAGTCCTCTCCCCCCAATTCTCTTTGGTTATTATTTGCACGATGTCCCTTTTCATTTTAAAACTATTTATGTATTTTAAGTTTAAATGTGTCTCTTAGCATACAGTTGGGCTTTTAAAAAAAAATCCATTTTGTGGATTGAAGTCCTAAATGTGAGACAGGAATCCATCAAAAATGAAGGGGGAGAAATTGGAGGGGGAGACGAACCATGAGACACTATGGACTCTGAGAAACAAACTGGAAGTTCTAGTGGGAAGGGGGGGAGAGGGATGGGTTAGCCTGGTGATGGGTATTTAAAAAAAAAAAATCCTAGAGGAGAACAGAGGCAGTAACCTTCAACATTGGCTACAGCAACTTCTTGCAAGACACGTCTCCAAAGGCAAGGGAAATAAAAGCAAAAATGAACTTTTGGCACTTCATCAACATGAAAAGCTTATGAACAGCAAAGGAAACAGTCAATAAAACTGCAATCTACAGAATGGGAGAAGATATTTGCAAATGATGGTACAGATAAAGGGCTGGTATCCAAGATCTATAAAGAACTTATCAAACTTAACACCCAAAAAACAAATAATCCAATCAAGAAATGGCCAGAAGACATGAACAGACATTTCTCCAAAGAAGACATCCAAATGGCCAGTAGACACATGAAAAAATGCTCCACATCACTAGTCATCAGGGAAATACAAATCAAAACCACAATGAGATTCCACCTTACACCAGTTAGAAGGGCTAAAATTGACAAGGCAAGAAACAACAAATGTTGGCAAGGATGTGGAGAAAGGGGAACCCTCTTACACTGTTGGTGGGAATGCAAGCTGGTACAGCCACTCTGGAAAACAGTATGGAGGGTCCTCAAGAAGTTAAAAATAGAGCTACCTTATGACCCAGAAATTGCACTACTGGGTATTTACTCCAAAGACACAGATGTAGTGAAAAGAAGGGGCACATGCACCCCAATGTCCGTAGCAGCAATGTCCATAATAGCCAAACTGTGAAAGGAGCCAAGATGTTCTTCAACAGATGAATGGATAAATAGTGGTTCATATATACATTGGAATATTACTCAGCCATCAGAAAGTATGAATACCTACCATTTACATTGGAATCGATGGAACTGGAGGGTATTATGCTAAGTGAAATAAGTCAAGCAGAGAAAGACAATTATCATACGTTTTCACTCATATGTGGAATATAAGAAATAGCACAGAATTTCATAGAGGAAAGAAGGAAAAACTGAATGGGAACAAATCAGAGAGGAAGCCAAACCATGAGAGACTCTTGACTCTGGGAAACAAACTAAAGTCTGCGGAAAGGGAAGTGGGTGGGGGGGTGGGGTAACTGGGTGATGGGTATTAAGGAGGTCATGTGATATGATGAGCACTAGGTGTTATATACAACTAATGAATCATTGAATACTAAACCAAAAATTAATGATGTACTATATGTTGGCTAATTGAATTTATTTATTTATTTATTTATTTATTTTAAATTTTTAAAACTTTAATACAGTTCAAATCAGTGGGCCAGATTCACTTCAGCTCCTTCACTGCCAAACCTGGGGGCAGGGACTGCTTCAGTTTCTCTGCCTTCTCCTTGTCCATGATGACCAAGGTGTAAAGGTATCTGCTGTACCGAACTTTAAACTTCACATTATCCTTATTTTTCTTGATCTTGACAGATTTGGTGTCCTTTCGCTTGGCCGTGAGCAAAAAGTCTTTGATTTCCTCAGCTAATTGAATTTAAATTTTAAAAAAAGCAAGGCAAAAACAAATTTTGCCAATCTCTGCCTCTTAGAGTATTTAGTCCATTTACACTTAATATAATTATGATGAGGTAGGATTTACATCTGTCATTTTGCTATTTGTTTTCTATATGTTTTATGTCCTTTTTGTTCCTCTAGTCCTCCATTATTGCCTTCTTTTGTGTTAAATACATATTTGCTCATATATCATTTTAAGTTTTTGTTATATATATAAACATACTAATGTATATTTATTATTATGATACAATATATTATATATATACATATATATTTTTTAAGTTAGTCTTAGTTTTTGCCTTGGCATCTTAACCTAAAACAAACTAGATCAGATTAATACCAACTTATTTTCAATACTATACAAAAAATTTTGCTCCAATAAGCTTCATTTCTTTCCCTTTCTTCATGTGGTTTTTTTTTTTTTTTTTAAGATTTTATTTATTTGACAGAGAGAGAGACAGCGAGAGAGGGAACATAAGCAGGGGGAGTGGGAGAGGGAGAAGCAGGCTTCCCGCCAAGCAGGGAGCCCAATGTGGGGCTCGATCCCAGGACCTGGAATCATGACCTGAGCCGAAGGCAGACGCCCAACGACTGAGCCACCCAGGCGCCCCGTCTTCATGTTTTTATTGTCAGGCAAATTACATGTTTATACATTATAAGCCCATCAAAAGTTTTATAATTACTGCTTTATGCAGTGTTTTTAAAATCAGATAGGAGAAAAAATTATAAACAGAAATATATTTATATTTTCTTTTATATTTACCTATATAAATGGTAACTACACAGTTACCATTACTGGTGATCTTTGTATCTTCATGTGAATTCAAGTTATTGTCTAGTGTCCTTTTATTTCAGCCTGAAGGACTTTTTTTTAAGCATTTCTTGTAGGTCATATCTGCTAGTAACAAATTCTCAGTTTTTAATTATCTGAAAATTCATTAATTTCTCTTTATTGAAGAATAATTTTCTGGTTATAGAATTCCTAGTTGACAGTCTTTTCTTTTGACACATTGAATATGTCATCCCACTGCTTTCTGGCTTCCATAGGAGAGTCTAAACAGAAATCAGTTTTAATTATTACTGAAGATCCCTTGTACATGGTGAATTGTTTTTCTCTTGCTTCTTTCAAGATTTTCTCTTTCTTTCAATAGTTTGATTATTATGTTTTCAGATATATATCTCTTAGAGTTTTTTCTACTTGGATTAATTGAGCATCTTGAATGTGTAGATTAATGTTTTTCTCCAAATTTGAGGAATTTTTGGCAAATGTTTCTTCAAATTTCTTTTTTCCCCTTTCTTTTTCCTCTCCTTCTAGGATTCCCATTATGTGTATGTTTATAGGCTTGATATTTCTCACAGTTTTCTGAAGCTCTGTTCTTTTTTCTTCATTGTTTTTCCTTTCTGTTCCTCTAACTAGTTAATCTCACACTCGATCTATCTTCAGTTTTGCTGATTCTTTCTTCTCCTATCTCAAATGTGCTCTTGAACTCCTCTAGTGGATTTTTCATTTAGGCTATTGTTACTTTCAACTCCAGAATTTTTATTTTTAAAAATAATTTCTATTGTTATATTGATATTCTCCATTTAGAAAATATCATTTTTGGGGCACCTGGGTGGCTCAGTCGTTAAGCATCTGCCTTCAGCTCAGATCATGATCCCAGGATCCTGGGATCAAGACCCACATCGGGCTCCCTGCTCCATGGGAAGCCTGCTTCTCCCTCTCCCACGCCCCCTGCTTGTGTTCCCTTTCTGGCTGTGTCTCTCTGTCAAATAAATAAATAAAATCTTAATATATATATATAATTTTCACCCCTTACTTTTTACATGGCTTCCTTTATTTCTTTGAACTTATTTATAGTAGCTGATTTAAAATATTTAACCAGTTAGCCCAGTGTCTCAGATTCCTCAGGGACAGTTTGTACTGACTTCTTTTTTTTCTTGTATTTGGGCCATACTTTCTCATTTCTTGGCATTTCTTATTTCTTCTGTTGAAAAATGAACATTTTCTACCTAAAAATCAGATCCTTCCCCTTCCCAGAGGTTGTCATTTGATGTTTGTTTAGTAACTTTATTCTTTATTTTGTATAGCTGCTAAAGTCTCTGCTTGGTTAACTTAGTGTCCAACTAATGACTGGACAGATACTTACTTAAGTGCCTTGAATCAATGTATCTCTCAGCCTTTACCAAGAGGCTGTCTGTGTTTGTTGGGGACATAGTTTCAACACTCCAACAGTTAGTTGATAACTCTGCCTTAATTTTCACATTCTGATTGTAGTTATCCTCAAGATAAGCCAGAGGTGTGATTAGGGTCTCCTCAGAGGTGTGATTAGGGTCTTCTCATGTCTTTTCTGTGCAGGTGCACTGCCCTGCACATATGTAAGGCCTTCTAGAATCCCAGGAATATATCATAGGTTTTCAAATTCCCCTATGGGCATCTCATTCCCAAATTTTTCCTTTAAAGTTTTTTGGCTAAAAGTTTCTTGTTAGCCTCAACTGATATTGCTACCACAGGCAACTCTGATATTAAATATTTGCCATTGATTGTTTTTGACAAGTTTCCTAGGGACAGGGCTATTCACAGATAGCAGAGCTCTGCATCAGCCAAATAAAGACAAATCCTAAGACTGGAGCTTTTTATATTTTTGACATTTTTTAAGTCAAGTTTATTGTGGCTTACACACAATGAAATTGACCTTTTTAAGTATTTAGATTGATGAGTTTTGGCAATGCCTAAACTCATATAACCAACGTCACAATCAAGATATAGAACATTTCTATCACCCCCCAAAGTTTCCATTTTCCCCTTCGCAATTAATTCCCTCCCTAAACACTGGAAAACACAGTTTCTTTTTCTTTCTTTCTAGCTTTGCCTTTTTTATAATGTTATATACAGGGAATCATACAGTAGGTAGCCTTTTGTTGGATGTACATTTTTAAAAGTGCATCCCTGCTGCCTTGTGGAAAATGAATTGGAGACAGTGAAGATAGGAACCAGTAGGAATCATTAGAAAGCTATTTCCTAGTCCAGGTGAAAGATAGTGGGAACTGAGAAACATTGGTAATAGTGGAGATAGAAAATGGACTCAAAGTAATAGGAGATGAGGGACATGGAAACCCCAAAGATGACTCATAATTATCTGTGTGATTGTGACCTTTCCTGAGTTGGGGATACTTGTAGAGAAAAATATGAAGAGTTCTAATATAATCACACTGGAAACCTTTTAGGTTAAGAAAAAATCATGCTTCCTATAGCAAACTAACAAAACTTATGTACTTTAAAATGTAAACCCATTCACCCTTTCTCATGGTGCTCAGAGTTCCCCACACAAAAACCCATTTTTACAGGCACTCAAGAAAATGCCACTAGCAGGTAGCTCTACCAAGAGCTGTATATCTGTGGGCAGAGTCCTAAGGAGAGCTTTCATCTTTTCCCCTTGTACTGATAAACTGAACAGGAAACTCTTTGCCTTGCCAGTCTTCCATTTAAAACAACCTAATTAGATTGTCTTCTGGCTTTGATCAGAGAGGGTCTTCGGAGAGTTTAATGGGTCAGAATGGACTCAATTGCCAGACAAAAACCAGCATGCCAAAAATAAAGCATTAACCAAAGCCAAGAAAACTGTTGGCTGAGCCACAGGTTGGTATGGGGCTCTAGGTATTTCAAACAGCCAGGTTTGATGGAAGCAATTAGGAACAGCAGTAATTGCCTGTCAGGCAACATTGCCATTTGCTGAGGACAGAGTTGATACATTTAGACACAAAGGCTGCTGGGCCTGTGTTGTAGCCTTTCACTTTTGGAGATTGTCTTCTGGTTTCCATTACAATGAAGCTCAAGCTGCCTACCTCATTAAAATGTCAAGGTGGGAGAGAAAGGAGGTTTTGAAATAAGTCTTTCAAGGCTATTGCCATGGTTGCTTTTATTTATGGAGTAAGGTTCCTGTACACACTTATTTTACCTTTTCTTACCATTTAGTGATGAAATAACAAGTCTGTTAGCCCCATCACCAGAGAGCTGAGAAGTCAACTTTTGTTCTCTCCATGGCAGGGCTATAGTCAGGCCATGCTCTACCATCTGCTATTCTTCCTCATACCTGGAAGAATAAGTTCAGGTGCTCCAGAAGGATTTTTCTGCATAAGTCCCTTGACCAGTGACTCTCAGCCCTTCATAGGGCTTTAAATACTTACTTCCATTACTAAAAGTGTGGCAATTTGGAATTCCCCTTTCTCTCTTTTCATTCAGAAATACCCCATCACAAGCAGCTGTTCTTGAATCAGATTATTTGATCCCAAATTCAGGGTAAAGGAAAAAAACAAAAAGAGTGCCCATCATCAGGGCTAGAGAGGATTTTTTTTTTTTAAAGATTTTTATTTATTTATTTGAGAGAGAGAGAGAGAGCATGAGAGGAGGGAGGGTCAGAGGGAGAAGGAGACTCTCTGTTGAGCAGGGAGCCTGATGTGGGACCTGATCCTGGCACTGCGGAACTTGATCCTGGGACTCCAGGATCATGACCTGAGCTGAAGGCAATTGCTTAACCAACTGAGCCACCCAGGAGCCCCAGGGCTAGAGAGGATTGTAATAATACATGTAATGTGTCTATAGGGAAATATAGGTTCACTAGTAAGGAGATAGGTTCTTGAGCTCCCTAGAGAATAGCAAAATAATCCAGGCACATTCACAAGCAGTATAAGCATTGCCTCCTTACTTTAGAGGATATGATGAAAACAGAAATGCTGATCTGGAAGCCCAGAGACCTGGGTGTTATCATATTATTTGTCTTTCACAAGCTGTATACTCTAGAGCATGATTTAAACTTTGTTTTATTTAGAGCTGTATGCATAGGGCCTAGAAGAGTACCTGGCACACAATAGGCTCTTGACAAAAAATTGCTGATTAAACTTTCTGAAACTCAGAATACTGGTCAGAAATATGGGGATTGTATTAGTTTCCTAAGGTTTTCATTACAAAGTACCACAAACTAGGTGGTCTAAAACAACAGAAATTTATTCTGTCACATTTGTGGAGTCTAGAAATCCAGTATAAGGGAATCAACCCTCTGAAATTCATAGGTGAGAATTCCTCCTGTGTTTTCCCTTCTGGTGGTGGCTGTCAATCTTTGGCATTCCTTGGCTTACAGCTCCATCACTCTAATCTCCGCCTCTGTTGTCACATGGTATTCTCTCTGTGGGTTTCTTTCTCCTTTTCTTATTAGTATACCAGTCCTACTGGGTTAAGGGTCCACCTATTCGTGTATGATCTCATCTTAACTACATCTGCATCACTCTCTATCTAAATAGGTTCACATTCTGAGGTACTGGGGGCTAGGACTTCAACACATCTTTTTGGAGGACACAATTCAACTCATAACAGGGATACTTCCACCTGTATAATCCAGCTTATCATTTTTTATGAGGACTCAGTAGGATAATGTCTTTAGACATAACGTCTTTACAGAAAAAGTCTTTAGAAATGACATATTCACATGCCTGGAAGAGTTTCTCACCCTTGCCATTTACTAAGAGGATTTGGTAACATTTCATAATACTTGAATTGTCAACATTAATACTTACTAGGACTTTATAATTTATTAATCCAAATTACATACATTATCCCACTTTAGCCTGTGAGATGGACAGGCAAGTGCTATCATCCCCAATCTAGAGGTGAAAAAACAGAGTGAAATATTAAATTAAGTGACACAATCAAAGGCACACAGTCTAACAATGGAATATCTGGTACTAAATTTCAGGATGTCACACTCCTGGTTGTGATTCTTTCTAGTTCACCATGATGCTGAGATGACGATTTCTCCTTGGAGCTTTCATCTTCTCATCATCAGGTGGCACGTTGCAGAGACCAGAGTCCATCTCCTGATCCACTGAGACTTGCCAGTGCTATGAAACCTCTGTTCAATTGGATTTAACTCCCTGTACTGTGGTGTGGAAATACAAGGCAGGATAAAAGAGAAGGGTGCAGTAAAAATGGATGAGGGTAAGGAGTAATTATAATGAGTAGGTGAACTCACAACTCAGCGAACAAGGCATGAATTAAGTGTGGTGTATAGGATAATTAGTAGTCATTTAGTGCAATAAAATTACTACCAGCTGTTCAAAACTCAAGACTGAGGGGCTGATCTGTAAATGGTTATCTGAATAAGCAGGCAAACAGATTCAAAATGAAGCTGTGCCCTAGAGCCTAAAGGCTATGTTTTATTGTCCAGAGATGGCATTGCCTTGAGACGAACCCATTATACTCATTAACTGCTGTTACACAAATTTCTTGAGTTTACCAAAAGCTCCTAGAGAACACTGGGTCATGGATCTGTGGATAATCAGACCTACAAAGATGTAAATGGGAATGTCAGAGTTCTAAAACCCTAAGACTGCTCCCCATATGGATCTCCCACTTTCTGTGGCTCAGTCAGCAAACAGTCTTATCCATTAGAAATGCCCATTTCCTCATTAAATCCCCCTATCCACCTCTAAATATACTAACTTAAGCACTACTCCAAAAAGTCTGATATCTTTCTTTTTCAATTTAGCACCCAAATACAGCAGAGATACCCTAAACCTTCAGAACAACAATAACAACAACAACAACAACAACAACAACAACAACAACAAAACATAGGCAGAAAATGTACAAGATAACCCTGGAATGTCTTACCACACCCAAAAGCGGAACACTGTCAAAGACTATAGGAGTTAAATCAGAAGGTCAAGAATTAGCTCAAAAAGGCTTCCACTGACTAAAATGGGGCAATTCAAGCACTGACATGAATATCATACCAAGGAAGTAAAAAAACTTCCAATATATTAAAATCCATGAGTTCATAAGGTACTAAAAACAATACTCAATGTCCTCTTTGGAGCTTGCTGAGGAACCACATTACTCTGGAAACTGGTAAATAAATGAAAGAATCAAGGCATTAGCCTGATTTCCTGTAGGATCTATTCCTTAGATAAGGGTTGATGAGGAAAAGTTTTTTCTTTATAGAAGGGTTCCCAGGAATAAATGAAGGAAAAATGCTATTATCCTTTTGTAAACCCCCAACTAAATAATGGATCAAGATCAATGATGGCAACTTAACAACACAAAAAGACAGACAATGAGATGTTATGCTCCTCCTGATAAAAGTACATATCACTACCTATAAAGGATCCTTGTAAAAAGTCATGTCAGATGAAGCCGCTAGATCTAATTACCAATTTACAGGAAATGCAGAAAACTAAGAAACATGTCATTTGATACTATGGATATGCAATCAGAAAAATCCAGAATGTGGGAAATTCCATAGGACAAAGTATTTAGTTTCTTCAACAAATAAATTATAGGGAGAAAAAAAATGAAGGAAGGGGAACTGTGATTGACTGAACTGTTGGCCTCCATTATTCACCCTTTTCTACATCTACACCCATGGCATGGCTGCACTGTGGAAGAAGTGTACTTCCCTGCCATTGACCCTGGGCTTAGCAATGAAAGTTGCTTGAAAAATAGAATGTAGCAGAAGTGACAGTGCAGAGCTCTGAGCTAAAGCCTTAAGAGGTCTCTTGGGTTTTCACTCACCCTCTTGTACTCCTGCTCTTGTCTTGGGAAGAACTTTCTTTGGGAAACTGTTGATTCTTCAGCTTAAACAGTAAGAATATCAATAGCAATAACAATGGGTTGAAGACAGGAAGCTACAACCTGATATTCTAGACAAGATGTACAACCTCAAGAAAGGGACAGCATCCTCCCCACCCAATCACCCCCCATGATCTGCCACCACCACCACCATCACCACAATCATGACTACATTAAAATTTCCTGACTTCTCTGCAGGTAGAGTGAAACCAGAGGAAGCTGATTTAAGAACAAGAAATAAAGAGTGAAGTATCTAATTCAAATCCATTATAAATTAATTTTAGTTCCCAATCTTTAGTAGCTTGAGTACCAAAGACAGTAAAATACATCAACTGGCCACTGTAACAGAATCCTTTACTCTTGTGGCAGAAAGAAAGAATGTGTCATCACCATCACCATGTTAAAATATTTATGTGGGATGTTTCTGGGTAGAGAATTGAGCATGTAAATGAACAGAGATGAACGCTCCTTACAAGCAGATGTCCTGCAAGAAGAATGACTGCTTTTCTGACTTGGTCCCTAATTCAGATTCCCAGTCTGGACTCCTTCCCTGTAGGAAGTCCCAAGGAAGCATGCTGGTCCATGTCATCAACTTGGTAGGACCCTGATATCCAAATGTTGGGATTTGGGGTATGGGGATTAAATATGCTTTCACCAAAAAAAGTCAGAAGATTTGCTTAACTGAACCTTTTAACTTTAAAGAGCAGAATTTACTGTGGAAGATTTGCAGCCTAGAGCAATGCAAGAAACATGTGAAAAGATGTTCTGCTGTAGGTCTTCACTTGCCAGAAAAAAACAACCGGAGAAACTCTAAAGAACAGGGCCATACTCAGCCCTCAGCATAGTTCATAAACTCAAATCATCAACCTAAGAAGTCCCAGAACCACTTCAATTAGCAGTCATTCCCAAAGTTGCAAGTATGTGATGATCTCTACCATCCCAGGAACTTTAGAGCTTACAAACTATGAAAGATCATAATTTCCAAAAATGGCTACAGCAGTATTTCTGTCCCACATGCTCTTTCAGAACCTTGTGGAATCTATTTTCCCTTCCCTTGAAACTGGGTAATACTTTGTAACAAATTTGATGAACACAGTGCAGAAGTGATATTCTGTGACTTCTGAGGCTAAATTATAAAAGGCTATCTTTCTCAAGATGTTTTTGCATGGAATCAGTTGTCAGGCTGCAAGGAAACCCAATCAAATCAGTGTGGAGGTCCACAAGGAGAGTTACTGAGGCCACAAGCCAACAACCAGTACCAACCACTGAACATGAAGTAAATAAACCTTCAGATGATTGATTCTAGCCTCCACCCTACAAGGCTTCCAGCTGAGACCCTGGAATTCCTGGAGCAGAGCAAGTTATCCCTTTTCTGCCCTTTTTGAATTCCCAATCCACTGAATCTACAAGAAAGCAGAGTTAGTAAGGAAACTCAGCCTCTGAATCTCAAGAATCCCAAGGGCCAAAGCCCCAGTGCTCTGGTACCCCTCTACTTGTTTCCCCTTCATAGTCATTTTGGCCTCAGCAATGTGTGAATAAAATAACCAGAGGAGTTAGCCTTGGTTGAAAAAAGACTGGTTGATTTTTCAAGGATTTTGAGGTCACGCGTTTTTGAGTGAGATGTTGCCTCTTTAGAAGAAAGTACTTAAGGGGACATAAACTGGGATAGTCGACTACAATGGCAGCGGGAAATCAGGGCCACACAGCATAGGAAGAGCCTCCTTAAAAAAAGGATACACAACAGTGGAATGAAAGACAATTATCATATGGTTTCACTCATATGTGGAACATAAGGAATAGCATGGAGGACCACAGGGGAAGGAAGAGAAAACTGAATGAGAAGAAATCAAAGAGGGAGACAAATCATGAGAGACTCTGGACTCTGGGAAACAAACCAAGGGTTACAGAAGGGAGGGTGGGTAGGGGGATGGGGTAACCGGGTGATGGGTTTTAAGGAGGGCACGTGTTGTGATGAGCACTAGGTGTTATACGCAACTAATGAATCAGTTGAACACTACATCAAAAACTACTGATGTACTATCTGTTGGCTAAATGAACATAATAAAAAATAAAATTAAAAAATGAAATCACATTTTGAAAATCTAAAAAAATAAATGGTGGAATTAAAAAATAAATAAATAAATAACAGTCACAAGAGTAAAAAAAAAAAAAAGAAAAGAAAGAGAATAGAGTAAAAAGAACCAGACATCCACTTGAGAAATGTCCATAAGTAATCTAATAAAGTGTTTAAAATTCTTTTTTTTTTTTAAAGATTTTATTTATTTATTTGAGACAGAGAGCACATGAGAGGGGGAAGGGTCAGAGGGAGAAGCAGGCTCCCTGCCGAGCAGGGAGCCCGATGCGGGACTTGATCCCGGGACTCCAGGATCATGACCTGAGCCGAAGGCAGTCACTTAACCAACTGAGCCACCCAGGCGCCCAAGTGTTTAAAATTCTAAACGTTTGGATCCCCAAGAAGAATAAAGCAACTCAAAAATAAGTTGTTTTTCTTAAGAACTATTGTGCGCCATAAACTTCCTCTTATATTAAGTCAATTTAACTTTGCAAAAACTCTGTCATGTATTTACCTTTTGTGTCACCTTTTTCTCTTTTTATTTTTACTATTATAAAAGACTTAGTTTCTTTTTCATTATTTAAATTCAATTAGCTAAATTTTATACATAATTAGTTTCAGGTGTAGAGTTCAGTAATTCATCAGTTGCATAGAACACCCAGTGCTCATCTCATCACATGCCCCCTGGTTCTTAGGGCTTCAAATTCAAACTGGAATTATACCACTGGCTTTCTGGGTCTCCAGCTTTGCAGATGGCAGAATGTGGGACTTCTTTTTTTTTTTTTTTGACTTTTTTTTATTCTTATGTTAATCCCCATACATTACATCATTAGTTTTAGATGAAGTGTTCCATGATTCATTGTTTGTGCATAACACCCAGTGCTCCATGCAGAATGTGCCCTCCTCAATACCCATCACCAGGCCAACCCATCCTCCCACCCCCCTCCCCTCTAGAACCCTCAGTTTGTTTTTCAGAGTCCATCGTCTCTCATGGTTCATCTACCCCTCCGATTTCCCCCGCTTCATTCTTCCCCTCCTGCTACCTTCTTCTTCTTCTTTTTTTTTTTCTTAACATATATTGCATTATTTGTTTCAGAGGTACAGATCTGAGATTCAACAGTCTTGCACAATTCACAGCGCTTACCAGAGCACATACCCTCCCCAGTGTCTATCACCCAGTCACCCCATCCCTCCCACCCCACCCCCCACTCCAGCAACCCTCAATTTGTTTCCTGCGATTAAGAATTCCTCATATCAGTGAGATCATATGATACATGTCTTTCTCTGTTTGACTTATTTCGCTCAACATAATACCCTCCAGTTCCATCCACGTCATTGCAAATGGCAAGATCTCATTCCTTTTGATGGCTGCATAATATTCCATTGCATATATATACCACATCTTCTTTATCCCAGAATGTGGGACTTCTTAATCTCTGTAATTGTGTGAGCCAAATCTTCTTAATCTTTTTCTGTCTCTCTATCTATCTCTCTGTCTCTGTCTCTCTAGAGATAAATGTAGGGAGATAGATATAGATATATAGAGATAGATATCCTATTTGTTCTATTTCCTAGAGAAGCTTGATTAATGCAAACATTTATTAGGCAATTACTATATGTCAGTCAATGCTCTAAGCATGCTAGTGAATGATCTCATTTAATCTCACACCAACTCTGAGATAGTAACTATTCCTTTTTTCACATTTTACAGATGAGAAAACTGAGGAGCAAAGATTAAGTTATTTTCCCAAGTTCACATAGCTAGTTAGTTCAGACAGATGGCCCAGCTGCCATGATCCCCAGAACTTATCTACGTGACCTTTTAGGTCTCAAATCAGATACTCTCATCTTCGAAAACAAAACAAACAGCTCTTCTTGTGTTACAAAGACAGTTTTAAACTAAACTTTTTTCATGTAAATATATTTGAATTTTCTCCATATATGTTCTTTATTGCACCTTGGCTTAATTAATAATCTTTTTGGGTTTCCCATTATTCTTCATGGCAGCTACAAATCCCTCTCTAGGAAGAAACCCTTCAAGTCTTGCCCTAAGAGGAAGGCTGGGGGAGAAAAGGAAGACTCTTGTTCCTGTTTGAATCAAGTGTTTACTTAAACCTGTGACTGAATTATAAACAGATTTTTTTTTAAAGACTAAAGAGAGAATGAAATTGATTCAATAAATAACTTAGAAGGGAGAGGACCGAACTCTGAGCAGGCCTCCAAATGTGCAGGAATGCATTCATCTTTTTTTTCATATGTTTGAGTTATTCTTTCATACTGTGTTAAAAGTAGCGAGGAAGAGGAATAAAAAAGCAGAGGTAGAAGAAGAGATGGAGATGAAGGAGGGGAGGAGGTGAAAGTGAAGGAGGAGGAAGAAGAGGAAAAAGCAGCTTCAGGCATATTGCCCTACTCTTTGAAGATACTAAAGATAAGGTTCATGTTTTTTATGTCTGGGTAAAAAGCAAATCTGGGACTCATCTGGTAGTCTCAGCTAAGGCAGTACTAAAAAAATAGTTACACACTGAAAATGCTGACTTGCAAACTGGCTAGTGAATATCCATTGTTTCCAGCCTCCTGAATGTTCTACCATTGTAACAGGTGTTTGGTCCAGCTCCTATGACCAATACTTCCATACTATCCAGCAACCAAAGGGGTGTCTCCTAATACTGCAGGAGTCTCCCCAAACTTGCTCCATTACCAGGGTCACATTGCCCAATCTTCCTGTCATTAAATATTTTACTATTATCCCTGGGAAGAAATCTCTACTCCGCAGCCTGGTAATGAGGTTGCCATTATCCCAAGCCTTCCTTGTTGGTGGAGTTCAGGGCAGGCTGTCCCCAAATATGCCACTTTGGCATATTGATAACTTAGAAATTAAAGTTACTTAAGAAACAGTCGGTTCAAAAAAGGACACTCTGACCCTCTTTTAACCCTCCACCCTGAAAACAGGAAAGAAATCTCCTGTATGAAAGGTACCCTCCCTATACCAGGAGGTAAAGAGACATCATTATCGCAGAGACATGGAATTCAGGACCAAGAAAGCTTTTTTTTTTTTTTTTAACATTTTATTTATTTTTGACAGAGAAAGTGTACAAGCAGGGGAAGCAGCAGGCAGAGGGAGAGGGAGAAGCAGGCTCCCCGCTCAGCAGGGAGCCCGATGTGGGCCTCGATCCCAGGACCCTGGGATCATGACCTGAGCCGAAGGCAGATGCTTAACCAACTGAGCCACCCAGGTGCCCCAGAATCAAGAAACCTTTAAACCTTGTTACTTCTTCACTAACTATCTCAAGCCCAGACTTCTTAGGTCTTGTCAATTCTTCACAAATTCATTTTTTTTTTTGTTTTTTGTTTTTTTGTGTGTAAAGGTATAAAAGCTGCCAGCTTTAGTCACTTCTTTGAGTCTCATATTTTTATGAGCTCCTGTATAGGCAAAATTAAATTTGTTTTTCTCCTGCTAATCTGTCTTATCTCAATTTAATTATTAGGCCAGCCAAGGAACCTAGAAGGAAAGGAAGGAAAAGTTTTCCTCCTCCTCCACACTGCTTTGTTCACCCCTGACTGTCCCTGGCTGAGCACACTAGCCACCAGGCCAGTTTGAATGTTACCATCAACTTGCCTTTGACCACCCACTCAAGACAAACAAAGCTAGTGAGATGGTGTGCCATCTCTGAACTGGGAAGGGAAAGATGGAGAGGCTGAGAGACTAGGGAATGGGGCAGGGTCTGTAAAGTTCTCAGGGTGAGAATAAAAACCAGAAGCCTTCTTGCTCACATAAGAGAAATGCCTAGGATGACTCCCTGTTTGGGTTCTGTATAGTTAACATGATGTCATGCAGTTTGTAGAACTCTTTCACATATATGATCTCATCTGATCCTCATGACAAATATTTTAGTAGTCAGGGCAGGGGTAATAATTCCAGTTTCACAGAAAAGAAAATGTAAGTCCAAAGAAGAGATGTGACTTGCCAAGGTTCTGAAGCTAAAATTCGAACTGTGGCATATAGATGCCAAGTCTAGCCCTCCATGGTGCCTTGTTATTAACAAGGAAGGACTGTCAGAAGTTCCCAGGAAGAGTGATCAAGTTGGGTATATCAATTAAAATCCCTGCATTTTTATAGCATTTTACTCTTTGAATTTATTTTGTTGTTGTTCTTTCATGTGTCCCTCACAGTAATCATGTGAGGACATCAGAGGATATATCACTGCCTACATTTTAAAATGAGGAAAGGGGGTCCCAATGGTGTTCAGTGATTGACAAGGTCACACACACAGTGGGTGACAGCAGAACTGGGCTGGGATACCAATATTCTGAATGCCTGAATCCCTGTACCATCTACTGCTGTACACATATCTCATGTCTTTCTAAGGAAGGAAAGAGACAGTTTGGGTTAGAAGATGCTGAGTCACCAGCTGTTGATTCTCCATCATCATGAGGAGAGTGGAAATGCAGATGATCTACAATATGAAATAAACCAGAAAGAATTTATCATTTGAGAGCATATTCTTAGGTAGGAAATCTACATCTTCCATAATGTTTCATTCTGCTTGCAATAAAAAGAAAGGAGGCTGAAAAGAAATGAATATTTACTACTTCTATGACATTATCTCATTTAGCCATCATAACAACTGTTATGCAAGAATACCATACAAACGAGGGAACAGGTTCTAAGACATTACATAATCTGCTCAGTCTTAAAGGCAGGAATTAGCTTTCCTACATGCTCATGAACTTTGTAAGGAGGTGCCTCTTTAACAAGATGCAGCTTTTCTATTCGGAGGGAATAGTAGGAATTCTGGTTCCATCTTTCAGAATCTGTGTGATCCAGGGCCAATTATTAATTTATTCTCTGACACTCAGTTTCCTCATTTCCAAAGTGTAATATACCCCCATCTCAAGAAGGATATGAGGATTAATATCAATAGCTAACATTTGTTGAGTGTTTACTCTTCTACACCCTTTTATCTACTATCTCACTGCTCCAAACATATCTGTGGGACTGGGTACTACTTTTTAGCCCCATTCTCCAGGTGACAAATTTAAAGCTGATAGCATTTAAGTGATATATCCAAATTAGTAGCTGGAAGGGCCAGTATCTGAAGTCTGACTTCACAGTCCACGAGCATAATTGGAGCTCAATAAAAAGTGCCTATTTCATCATCATAGGGCAGCAAGTGAAGAGAACCTGGGATGGGCATGTCACTGGGATCAACCCACAAGCAAGTTAAATTACCCACCTAAGGTGTACAGATGGGGGGAGAGGCAATGAGTCTTCCATAGACATGGAGGTAACATAAGCACTGGCAAGCTTTAAATGGTGTAATGGAGGCTTCAGAGAGAAAGAGGCCACCCATTCCATCTTCTAGACCACACAGACCTAGACCATCTGCGGGAGGTTTGGGGCTCCCATGCCATTAGTCTCTTCTCTAAGCTTGGATGGGAGAATGACATTTGTACACACACACATACACACGATTTTCACAACTTTTCTTCTATCACTCTTTCATATGCTTTGCAAACATTCTCTTCAGCATCTGGCAAACTGTTTGTTCCTCATCCTCCCACTCAGCTGAATGCTAGTTGTGCCACCATCCCAACCCAGCCTCTCATAATGGTTTCTGTTTCCAAGAGACAGCTTGACTCAAAATGTCATCTAGTCCTATGCCAGGGAGAGGAGTAGGACTTGCCTAGCCGGGAGGGACAGAAAAGATGATGGCCAGAACCATCCTCGCAGGAGAACTCTAGGAATGTGAGCATCTCAAAGGTGTTTCTGCCGAGAAGTGGACCTGTGACTTCTGAAAATTACCAGCCTATCAGGGACTATGTCACGGGGCAAGAACGGTCTTCAGTATTAGCCTCTGGCCTCAACCTGCCTTAAAAGTTAAACGTATGAAACAGATCGTGTATTCCATATTACTTGTCTGCATATTGTTTTTCTTCACTTAATAATACATCATAAGTACTTCACTTGGTCCTAAATTTTACTCATATTTTAGCAAGAAAACCCAGAGACCCAAGAGGGACACATTTCAAATCTGAGTGTTTTCTGACTTACCTTTCTTTGATTCAGTCTCTTAATGACTGTCGAGTTTGCTTGTAATGTATTTGCAATACTCCTCTGGAAATGTTTGTGCTATGACTCTATCATCTGGGAAAAGACCATGACCCTAACCACAGCCACTGAGGTAGACTGGTACCCAGGAGGTACCAATCATAGCTTCTCATCACCTGTGAACTTGACCCAAGCCAGCCAATAGGAAAGCTTTCCCTGGATTTTCTGAACCAAAGCTGGGATTGAGAAGGGCTCCTTCTTTGATTGCTATACTTTGAGGACATGAGCTAAGCTCTGCCTGGCACAGTTCCAGTCCACTGAAGAGAGCTTCTCAGAGAAAATGGAAAGATAATAAAGCTAAGAGGACAACTTCTGTGGTGTTTCCTGATTCTCTACTTCCTGGTTTCATGAGCAATTTTTTTTTTTTTTTTTTTTTGTATAAGCCAGACTGTTACTGTCTTTTGACTAAAATTATTGCCAGAGTTTGAAATGTGGTGGGAGAAAGGGAAGGAGCTGATAAGCCATCTAACCTCCCAAACCCTGTAATAAATAGTTAATAGCCAAAGATGAACCGACTTTTCGAGTTTATATCTCAGGATGATATGTTGCTAAGTTACTAAAAAAAAATCAGCTCAAAATGGCTAAGAAAAAAAGGGGGGGAATTTATTGATTTATGCAGCTGAAAAGTTTAGAAGTTCAGATACAGATAGCCAAGCTCAATCCAACAGCTCAACCACTGTCCCCAATAGCTCAGACCCTCTGCATCTCTCTTTTTTGCCTTAGGTTCAGTCATATCCTGGGCTCCATTCAGAAACCAAGAAAATCCTCATAAGGCAGGAATCAGCCTGCCTTAATTGTATCATGTGCTGCCATATTTAGTTGTAAAATCAATCTAAAAAGTTCAAATATGATGCAGATGGGAATTGTGCTTCCATTTTTATAAAACAATTTCAAAGTCATCTATCTGTGTGTATGTAAAAAAAAGCATGAAAATGCATGAAAGGGTACATAACAGGTCATTAAAATTGTTTATGTGGGGTGGGGAAGTAGAGACCAGGAAAGCAGGTAGAAGGACTTAGGGGTTAAAGTGTTCTTCATAATAATAGTATTTAGAGCATGTATTAGTTTTATATGCCTTTTCAGCTTCAAGAAGCCACCCACATTCCTTGGCTGGTGGCTCCTTTTTCCATCTTCAAAACCAGCAATGATCAATTGAATGTTTCTCATATCATATCACTTTGACATTATTAACTCTTGTTTCCCTGACTTCCACATTGAAAAATCCTTGTGACCCATATTGGCCCAACTGAATAATGCAGCATAATCTCCTCATTTTAAGGTCGGCTGATTAGCAACCTTAGTTCTACCTGCCACCTTCATCCCCTTGGCCATGTAATTTAACAAACTGGTTCTGAAGATTAGGGCATGAACTGTGGGAGCTCTGCCTACCAAAAATTATATTCCATTCATGCAAATGTGGATGCATATATATATGTGTGTGTGTGTATACATATATATTATACTATAAATATGCATATATACATACATATATATTATAAATATGCATTTCTATATATAATGACAAGTGGAAGATGGTCATCAAAATGATAGTGGTTATCACAGGCAGTAAAATTTAATTCTCTACCATTTTCCTCAAAATTTTACATAGAGTTTTATCTTTTTGAGTATTTGTAAACCTACGTACAGAAAAGAAAGCAACAAAGCTAGTCTCATTAGTGAATATGATCAATTTTAGTGGGATGTGTGACCTGAATTCCCTCAAATATTAGAAGTACTGGGCCCTGGATGGGGAGTCCAGCCTCAGAATAACTTTGTACCTACTGAACCCCACCTGCATCAAACCTCCTTTTTCTGTACACAATGGGAGATATTGATCCAAGGCATGAGAAAGACTTCCATCTACTAAAAATCTAATTAGAGAGATTCAAAGCCAAGCAGAATATGCAGACTGATGGATATGCAGAGAAGTACTTTGCAGTGAGTCTGCATGGAGCTGGGCAGGGTGGGGAGAGAATGAAGGTGACTCTGAAGGTCTTGGAATATATATCCCAAAGGAAGCCACTTGCCTCTTTCCCCAACAGCCCACTCCAAAATGTCTACTCATTTTCATGACCCTCCAAGCTGTCCCTTTCCATATCTTGGTCACTTTCATGCACATTCCTTTCAATTTCTCCATTTCCTGGTTCCAGAGGGTCAGCACACCAGCCATCCAAGGGCATCCTCCCCCAGTTAATTCCTGCCCTCTAGAAGACAATCTGTGACATCAGCATTCCCCGAATCATGTGGTATTTATAAGGTGTTTAGGGAAACATATAATGCTGTGGTCAAACTTGAGAAGACAGAGAAAAAACAAAATTATATTCTTTTTTTTTTCCTGCAGGACACCCCCAAGCATTTAGTATGCTGAAGTGCACTGAAATGCACTGCAATACTCCAGGAGGTGGCTATAGCAGCAGTAAATCTACCTGAATGTGGAATCATGCTATCAAAGGATAAGTGGTGAAATTAGTCCTCCATATAAACAAAAACCAATGATGTAATGTATGGTGATTAACATAACATAATAAAATTAAAAAACAAAAAAGCAAAACAAAGCAAAAAAACAAACAAAAAAACCTCTATGATCATAGGATATGCTAAAAAACCTAATCTTGGTGCCTGAAAGAACCTTGGAGACCATCTTGTCCCACTTTATTTTAAAACTGAATAAAGGAACACAGAGGGCAAGTCATTTGCCTAAAGATACACAGCTAGTTAATGGCAAAGATAGGAATCTCTTTGCAGTGCCCACCTCCTGCTCCCTATTTTATACCATCTCAAGTTTCTCTATCACACATAGAAAGGAAGCACACCCCATGTGGCAGATCTATAGGAGATTACAAATTATCCCTGGACACTTTAAACCTTATCTAAGTTGGTATATTGGCTTTGTTATGCCTTGAAGGCATTTCAGCTATCATGGTAAAAATGACTTGGGTTGTTCGGGTTTATGATGGCAGTGAGACAGCGGGACATGTAGAAGTGTAATGCCCCTGAACGTTTTCTTCATTTAACATTCCACCAAGAAAATCAATTTCATCTATGTCAATACAGAAAAATGATTATAGGATTTTTAAAAGCTGCTTTATTAGGATCTAACTGATATACAATAAACTATACATAATAAACTACACATTTACAATTTGATAAGTTTTGATGCATGAGTTTCACCCATAAAACTTATCACAATCAAAAGAGTAAGCATTTCCATCACCCCCCCCACCCCATATTTCCTCATGCCCCACAGTAATCCTGCCTTCTTGCCCTCCTGACTCCACAACCCCAGCAACCATTGATCTGCTTTCAATCATTACGGTTGGTTTGCATTTTCAGGAGTTTTATATAAATGGAAACATATAAGCTATTTTGGTTTTGGTCTGGCTTCACCATCATCATTCTGAAATCTATCCATATTGTTTCCAGCATCAATAGCTTATTCCCCTTTATTGCTAAGTAGTATTCCTTTGTATGTATACCACAATTTGTTTATTCATTCACCTGCTGATAGACTTTTGGGTTATTTCCAGTTTTTAGCTATTACAAATAAAGCTACTATGAACATTCATGTACAGGATTTTATATGCTTTCTGCTCTCTTGAGTAAAAACCTAGGAATTGAATGGTTGGATAATATGCTATGTGCATATTTAATCTTTTAAGAACACGCCAACCTTTTTTTCCTAAGTGATTGTATCATTTCATATTCCCAACAGGAGTGTATGAGAGTTCCTGTACCTCCACACCCTCACCAACACTTGGTAAGTGTTAGTAATTCATTTCAGAAATTCTAATAGGTACTAAGTGGTATATACTTTTGAGTTTAATTCGCATCTCTTCGGTGACTAATAATATTAAGCATTTTTGTATGCTTTTTACCATTTGGATATCTTCTTTGATGAAATGCCATATCAAATCTTCACCGATTTTTAAATTGGGTTGTTTTATTATTATTAAGTTATGAGAGTTGTTTATATATTCTGAATATGAGTTTATCAAATTTATGTTTTGCAAATATTTTCTACTAGTTGTGCATTGTCTTTTCATTCTCTTAGCAGTGTCTTTCAAAATATAGAAGTTTTTGAGGTTGGTGACATATTTATCAAGTTGTATTTTTCTTTTCTTATAATGTCTTTGTCTTACTTTGGAATCAGGGTAATATTGGCACCAAATAATGAGTTGGAAAGTATTTCCCCCTCTTTGCTTTTTTAAAAAGAGTTTATGTAGAATTGGGTGTTATTTCTTCCTGAAATTTTAGGTAGAATTCACCAGTGAAGCCATCTGTGTCTGAATAGCTACTTTGTGAGAAGATTTTTAATTACAAATTCAGTTTCTTAAGTAGAGTATTTGCATAATCTATTTATTCTTGAATGAGCTTTGGTAGTTTGTGTTTTTCAAGGAAATTTGTCCAATTTATCTAAGTTGTTCAATTTATAGGTATAAAGCTGTTCATAATATCCCCCTTATTCTTTTAATATCTATAGATTCTGTAGCGGTATTACTTCAATTGTTCCTGATACTGGTACTTCGTGTGCTCTTTTTAACTCAGCAATTTGGCTATACTTAATCAATTTTAATGATCTCAAAGTACCAACTTTTATTTGATTGATTTTCTCCATTGTTTTTTGTTTTATATTTCATTGATTTCTGCTTTAATCTTTATTATTTCCTTCCTATTCTGAGTTTGGTTTTTGTTCTTCTTTTTCATTTGTTATGGAAGAAACTGAATGCATTGACTAAGATCATTTTTTCCTTCTTTTCTAATACAGTCATTTGTTGTTATAATTTTTCTCCTAAGTACTGCCTTAGAAGTACCCCACAAATGCTGATATGCTGTGTTTTCATTTTCATTCAGTTCAAAATACTTTCTAATTTCTCTTTTTATGTCTTCTTTGTCTCATTGGGTTATTTAGAACAGTATTAGTTTCTAAATATTTGGGGGGTTTCTGTATTTTTCCGTGATTGATTTCTAATTTAATTTCACTGTGGTCAGAGAACATACCGTTATGACTTGAATCCTTTACAATTTTTTGAAACTTTTTTATGGCCTAGAATATGGTCTATCTTGATACATGTTCTATGTACACTTGAAAGGAATGCACATTTTGCTGTTGTCGGAAGGAGTGTTCTATAAATGTCAGTTAGAACAAGTTGGTTGACAGGATTGTTCAAGTCTACTACATTCTTGCTGGCTTTCTGTTTGCTTGTTCTATCAATACTGAGGAGTTATTTGTCTCAGTATAATGGGATGTTTTTCTATTTCTCTTTGTAGTTCTATTGGGTTTGCCTCATGTATTTTAAAGCTCTGCTACTAGGGGCATATACATTTAGGATGTTATGTCCTCCAATAAACAACACTTTATCATCATGAAATGACTTTTTGATCTCTGGTAAAATTATTTGCTCTAACTGATACTTTGTCTGAAATTAATATAATAATTCAGGCTTCCTTTATCTTTCCCATCTTTTTTTTTTTTTTAAGATTTTTATTTAAAGACTTTTTTTTTTTTTTAAAGATTTTATTTATTTATTTGACAGAGAGAGACACAGCGAGAGAGGGAACACAAGCAGGGGAAGTGGGAGAGGGAGAAGCAGGCTTCCCTCAGAGCAGGGAGCCCGATGCGGGGCTCGATCCCAGGACCTGGAATCATGACCTGAGCCGAAGGCAGACGCTTAACGACTGAGCCACCCAGGCGCCCCTCTTTCCCATCTTTTTACCATTAATATATTTTTTTGTCGTTACCCACTGTGTTTCTTGTAGACAACATCAAGGTTTTTTTTTTTATTTTACTGAATCTGAAAATTTCTGATTTTTAACTGGGGTTTTTAAACATTTAACATTTAATGTGATTATTGATATGATTAGGCTAAGTCTATCATCTTGCTAGTTGTTTTATATGTCTCCTTTGTTCTTTGTTCTCTTTTCCCTCTTTTTCTGAGTTACTTTGAATTAAATATTTTTTATTATTTCATTCTATCTTCTTTGTTGGCTTATTAGCTGTAACTCTTATTTTATTTGTTGCTTTAGGGTTGTAATATACAGCTGTAACATTAAAATCTAGCTTCAACTGATATTATACCAATTTATATATAAGACCTTACAATACTATACTTCATTTATACCCTTCCAGGCTTTTTGCTATTTTTATCATACATTTCACTGATACCTATGTAATAAATCCCTGAATATATTGATACTGTCATTGTTTAAACAATCAATTTTCTTTTAAAGCAGTTACTTAATAAGAAAAAATTGTGTTCATGTATCCATATAGTTACCACATCTGGGACTCTTCATGCCCTTGTGTAGAAATTTTTATCTGTTATCATTTTAATTCTGTCTAAAAGATTTCATGTCTTTAACATTTCTTGTAGTGCAGTCATTGTGATGCATTTGCATGTCTGAAAATACCTTTATTTCATCTTTAGTTTGAAAGTTATTTTCACTGGGTATATAACTTTATAGACTTTTTCTTTTAGTACTTAGAGATTTTCCACCGTCTTCATGCTTAAGTTGTTTCTAATGAGAAATCTGCTATCATCCATTTCTTTGTTTTTTGTATAGAGTGTGCTTTTCATTTTTAAGCTATTTTTAGTATTTTATCATTAGTTTTGAACAATTTCATTATGATGCCCCATGATGTGTTTTTCTGCATTTGTGTGTGTGTGTGTGTGTGTATGTGTGGCCGTGTGCTTAGGGTTCATTAAGATTCGTGATCTGTGAGTTTATGGTTTTCATCAAAACTGGAAATTTTTCTGCTATTAATTCCTCCACAAAATGTCCCCCCCCCATCATCTTCTAGGGACTTAAAGTATACATGTATGTTAGGCTGCTTATACTTTTACTATAGCTCACTGATACTCTATTTTTAAAATTTGTTGTTGTTTGTTTGCTTTTTGGTGTATTTCATTTTGGATCATTTCTCTTGCTATGTATTCAAGTTCACCAGTATTTTCTTCTGCAATGTCGAATCTGATGTTAATCCCATTAAGGGTATTGTTATCCCAGACACTGTACTTTCATCTCTAAAAGTTTGAGTTGGCTCTTCTTTGTATCTTCCATGACTCTCATTAATATATTCAATCTTACCTCTAGATTTTTGAATATAGAGGATACAATTATAACAATGTTTTAATATCTTTGTCTACTAATTGTTATCATTTGTTTTATTTAAGTTATGTTTTTAATTGAAGTATAGTTGACACACTATATTAGTTTCAGGTGTACAACATGGTGATTCAACAATTCTTTACATTATGCAATGCTCATTCACCTGTTTTACTTCTGAAGCAGTTTCTTTTTTTTTAAGATTTTATTTATTTATTTGACAGAGAGAGAGAGAGCACAAGCAGGGTGAGAGACAGAGGGAGAAGCAGACTCCCCACTGAGCAGGGAGCCTGATGCAGGACACGATCCCAGGACCCTGGGATCATGAACTGAGCTGAAGGCAGATGCTTAACTGTCTGAGGCACCCAGGTGCCCCTCTGAAGCGGTTTCAATTGATTTACTGGTAACTTTGGTTGAATACAAGACATTGTGAATTTTACATTGTTGGCTGTTGGATATTTTTGTATTCCTATAAATATTCTTGAGCTTTGTTCTGTAACACTGTTAAGTTACTTGGAGCGAGCTTGATCCTTTTGGTCTTCGTTTTAAGTTTTGTTAGGTGAATTTACTCTAGGGCTAATTTTACCATACTATTAAAGTTAAACCCTTTTGGGTACTTTCCCTTATATCTAATTAAGATATTAAAATTTTCCACTCTAGCTGGTAAGAACAAATACTAATCCTGGTCTTGTTTATATGAACCCCAGAGTGTCCCTTTATTCATTTCAGGTGATTGTTTCCTTGGTTTTGGGTAGTTTCCACATATGCATATACTAGTCAGTATTCATCTGAATATTAGAGAAGCACCATCTTCAGATCTCTGAAGTTCTATTTCTGTGCAGATTTCTCCCTCCCGTATTCTGTCCTATGAACCCTAGCTGCCTTGGCCTCCCCAGACATTCTACTACCTCTCTTCAACTCATGGAGTCTACCAGGCACTATCAGGGTTCCCTCTGTGCTGTAGCCTGGGAACTCAAGGCAGTAAGCTGGGACAATTTTAGAGCTTACCTCATTTTTTCCCATCTCACATGGATCACTATCCTTTGTTGCTCAATGTCCAGTATTTTGAAAACTCTTGTTGTATAATATTTCTCTGTTTTGTTGGTGGTGGTGGTGTTTCATTTTGTTTGTTTGTTTTTTTCAGGTGGGAAGGTAGATCTGATCACTTTTACTCTACATTAAGTGAACTTGGAAGTCCCTGGTTATAACATTTTGATAAGGCTGTGCTTCCTTAGTTTTTCATGGGCTCTAGTTCTGTTCACTCTTTAAAGCTTGGTATTTTTAAATTCAATTGTTCTTCACCTTCATCACTCTCTCCCTGGGTGATCTCATCCCAAAGTTTCAAGTAAACCCACGTGTTGATGAATCCCAAATTTCCATCATTATCTCAGTCCATTGTCTCATTTCCAGATCTATCTAGCCAACAATTTACTATTCATTTTTTGCTAGATGACCCATAAGCTATTAGAACTCAACATATACAAAATAAACAGCCCCCTTCTACATGTTCCCAACCAATTCTTTTTTAAATCTCCCTGTAGGGGTTGCCTGGGTGGCTCAGTCGGTTAAGTAGTTGCCTTTGGCTCAGGTCATGATCCCAGGGTCCTGGGATCGAGCCCCACGTCGGGCTCCCTGCTCACTGGGGAGTCTGCTTCTCCCTCTCCCCCTGCAGCTCACCCTGCTTGTTCTCTCTCTCTGTCAAATGAATAAATAAAATCTTTTAAAGAAATAAAAATAAATAAAAAATAAATAAATCTCCCTGTAGTATTCATCACACTATTTATAGCTAGTTGTTTGTGTTTCTCTCTCTCTCCTTAAGTTGTCAGTAGAGATTATGTTTTTGTCATTGCTGTTTTTCCAACACTTAGCACAGTTCCTGACACTAGAGGGCTTCTCAACAAGTATGTTGAATTAAATTGAATTTCACATATAAGGGGATCTTCAGAGACAGGGGAGAGTAACAGTCTAAGCTAAAAGCCATCACACTAAAAAAGACCTGGTCATTCTCTCTGAAAGATGGATTAAGGAAACAGAGCCAGTCTGGAGCACTCGCTGACTTTCCATCTCAGGCCACTGTGAAGGAGATACCTGGGGATAAGCAAGGATGGAAAATTAAGTGGAAAGAATGGAAGGGAGCCACATTTCTGGGCTCTTAAATGCTAAACACTGCTTCTTAGAACTGTGTCCAAATTAACTACTCCTATTGCTCCTTTCCGTGATGAATGTGCTTATATTAAATTCATTATGCATTGCTTTTTTTTTAAAATTTAATTTTATTTTTTTTTGTCTTTTATTTTTTTTATTCTTATGTTAATCCCCATACATTACATCATTAGTTTTAGATGAAGTGTTCCATGATTCATTGTTTGTGCACAACACCCAGTGCTCCATGCAGAATGTGCCCTCCTCAATACCCACCACCAGGCTAACCCATCCTCCCACCCCCCTCCCCTCTAGAACCCTCAGTTTGTTTTTCAGAGTCTATCGTCTCTCATGGTTCGTCTACCCCTCCGATTTCCCCCGAGAAGCAGTACTTTTCAATTCTGGCTATAAGGTAGTGGGGAATTGAAAAAAAAAAAAAGGTCTGAATTCAAGTTCTGTAGAAAGCAGAGCCTGACGTGAGGATTAAAATATTTGACACTTTATTTTTGTGGTGCAAGCGCAGGACAGTGAAGGTGAAGAGATAAAGAGAAGTGGGCAAAGAAAGATGCAAAATAATATGATACAGTCTCACTTTGATGACCAACACTTCACCAAAAGTATGAAGAGACAGAGCAGTTGCTTATCAGGACCTCTCCCGAAATGCAAGGAACAGTCGCACATCAGAGGAGTCCATAGAAGAGAGAAAGAGGGGGGAAGTTTATCTGCCCAGTTCCCTCTTGTCTCCTATTTCTCATTAGTCAAGTTTCACCTTACAGCAAGCTGCTTCCTGGGTATCATTTAGCCAATGGCTACTCTCAGAAAATCAAATCCTATGCCCTGGGGTGTAGCATTTTATCCAAATCTACAGAAAAAGACAGATGACTTTAAGTAGCTAAAACTCAACATTTGGTTCTTGAGATTCTTGCTACTTGGAGTTTGAGCTCCAGCTACCTCAGAAGTGGGAATTGAAGAGGTGGTATATGTGTGGTGTGGGGGGTGGCTAAGCAAGGGTCTAGCAAAGGAGAAGCAGTGGAAAATGGTCAGAGAGGCAAGAAGAGCCTTTAGAAAGATGGAAGAGATGAAGGAAAGCTAACAAGGTGCACAAAGCATGTGTCCCTTGTAATTCTGACCCTAACTTACTCCTGACTAATTACATAAGAATGTCTGTGAACTTGCATTATTTTTAAGGCTCCTAGATTATTTGAATGTTCAGCCAGCACTGAGAGTCACTGCTCAAAACATTCATTGAAACAAACCTCTTGGAGCAAACTTCATATCATGGTACCCTATTTTTCCCTTTCAATTAAAAAATGGCAAAGCTACCTTAGAAGGACAGCTTAGAAAGTCATTATGCCTCAGAAGATTATGTTATTTCAGAGTACATTCTGGAAGATGCAAACACCTCATGACCTTGACTTCCTGTTAGACAAAAGGGCACAGAAATTCTTGATGCAAAACAATGAAATTTTCCATTAGGTTACATTTAAACAGCAATTTTGCGAAAGGTAGAAAGAAACAGCAGGTTCCTCAGTCAGACTAAATAGGTTTTGTTTGAAAAAGAAATAATCAGTTCACTGCCTTGGATTTGAAGGGCACATCTTTCCTCAAAATGAACAATGTCATGTTTTATTTTCTCCACATAAATTGTGTTCTAACCATGTGTATCCAGATGAAACCAAAACATGAATAAAGGGATTTCTTGGGCTTTTCCTAGATATGTATTTCCTGGTACAAACCTCAAGTTTTTACATTTGTACTCTATTGCATGCTGCTTTATATATAGATAAAGAGCAAGAAATTGCTCTCAAAAAAGTGAAATATAGCCATCAAATATGACTTTCTCAGATGGTCTAATTTTTTTATGATTAATTTATTTATTTTAGAGAGAGAGAAAGAGAGTGCATGAGTGGGGGAAGGGGCAGAGGGAGAGGGAGAGAGAGAATCTTGAGCAGATTCCCCACTGAGTGTGGAGCCCAATGCAGGGCTCAATCCCAGGACCCTGAAACCATGACCTGAGCCAAAATCAAGAGTTGGACACCTAACAAACTGAGCCACCCAGGTGCCCTGGCCTAATGTTATTTGGATGCCTTTGTCCCTACTCCATTTCCCTACTATAAGTTACTGCCCCTTTGTCAGTTCAGAAATTAGAGTAAAAAATATCAGAAGTGATGATGAAATTGGAGTCTACCAAGAATAAGATATATAAGCAGTACCCTGTGAAATATAGCACTGAGGTATATCACTTCTATCTGGTCAGTTTCCCCACCAAAATGAGGTATTAAGCCTTGGTAATGTCTTCAGTCCTTCTGAGATTTTACATTTCTAAATTCTTGAACAATTTCCCATATGTATCTGTCAATGTATACACTTAGCTGTGAATTCTGCCTACAAAATTTCCAAAGACTTAATGGTCAAGACAAATAATCTCAAAATAAAATAACCAAAATTCCTATTTAAAACAGGCTTGGGGACTCCTGGGTGTCTCAGTCGTTAAGTGTCTACCTTTGGCTCAGGTCATGATCCTGGAGTCCCAGGATCAAGTCCCACATTGGGCCCCCTGCTCAGCAGGGAGTCTGCTTCTCCCTCTGACCCCTCACCCCACTGTGCTCTCTCTCTCTCTCTCTCTCTCAAATAAATAAACAAAATCTTTTAAAAAAATAAAACAGGCTTGCTGCAATATATGCTGCAAAACAATGTAGAAAGATGTAGAACCCTCCTCTGGGAACTTACAATTCCTCCTTTGTTTGTCAGCAGAGATAGAGAAAAAAGTGATAATGACAACAGAACCTGCATGTTGAGAAAATATATGCCAAGTAAATTTTTTTATAGTATGTTATGGTTTGGGGATTTTTTTTTTAAAGATTTTATTTATTTATTTGACAGACAGTGAGAGAGCACAAGCAGGGGAAGCAGCAGGCAGAGGGAGAGGGAGAAGCAGACTCCCTGCTGAACAGAGAGCCCAATGCGAGGCTCGATCCCAGGACCCTGGGATCATGACCTGAGCTGAAGGCAGCCGCTTAACTGACTGAGCCACCCAGGCGCCCCAGGTTTGGGGATTTTGAAGATCATATTTAATGATGATAATCATCAACTAAATATGGATGAATTTTTTAAATGACAAATAATAATGAGGACCCAATTCTTTATGTGTAAAAGATCTCTTTCAGTCTCTGTCTAATACATATCAGTCAAAAAGCTTGTATATATCTGCAACTCAGATTCATGGAGTCCTAGAGAGCCTTTTTACAGAATATGCATATGATGAATGTGTATTCCCACAATTCCTATTTCACATTCTCATTGGACCCTGTGCTTCTAATTTTTAGTAATTAAAAAAATTACTTATAAAGTTATTTAATGTCTATCATTCCCAGTGGGTTATGAGAATGATGTGGATGAAAGCAGAGGTTCTTATTTACCTCTGAGTTCTCTACAAATAGCACAGATAGCCCAAAAATATCTGTTCATGGTTGTGTGAATAAATCAATGAATGGATAATATCTACTTCCTAGAAAAAGATTTGAGGTGACTCACCATAAAGTATATGCAGACCATTTTTTAAAAAAGATTTTATTTATTTATTTGACAGAGAGAGAGAGCAGGAACACAGCAGGGGGAGTGGAAGAGGGAGAAGCAGGCTTCCCACTGAGCAGGGAGCCCGATGTGGGGCTCGATCCCAGGACCCCAGGATCATGACCTGAGCTGAAGGCAGATGCTTAATGACTGAGCCACCCAGGCACCTACCTCTATGCAGACCATTTTAAGAAGGACATTGGATCAAGAACCATGAAATGGTGGAGAAGAGAAATTTAATCTGACTGGAACAATTACCTAAAGCTACTTACCACTATTAAACACAGAATTTTACCTCTGGGATTTATGGCAATTAAGACATAAAAAGTAAACATCATCATGAGAATATAAAAGAAACATGCTGTTCTCTGCCCAAAGAGGAACATGACATTAGGATTCTTTCTATTAGTATCTTGAGGAATATTGATCAACACATCTCCACTCATGTTAGCTGAACTCAGAACACACCAGTTACTTGGGTATCTGACAGCAAACCTGCCTTGGCACATGGTTTTCTTGGGTGAGCTGTGTTTGGCAAGCATTTCTTTAGCCTCTTTAAGGGTCTGTTCAATGCAAATTGTTCTGATCCACTGCACTTTGGTTGGGAATAATCTCAGGGACATTGAAATCAAATAAGTACTTTTCTGATACAGTGAAACAAGATGATTTTAAGGCTTTTGTGTCAAGTCGAGGGAAAATTTCATCATTTCTCCCAGCACATCATTGAAAACTAAATGCCCATTTCCAAATGTTTCACAAATGGCAATAACTATGAAGAGGCTCATCTATAACTGGTATCATTCCTATTCTTAAGTGCCCTAATGTCAAGATCTTCAGTCAGGGTAGTTTAAACATCTGTGAGTAAAATGGGATTCTGCTTTGATGAAATGTTTAATACCATTTTAAGTAGATTCATGGATGGGAGAAAAACATGTCTGTGTTTTAGGACAGTGACTGATGGTACATAGGAAAACCTCAATATTATTACTACATATATAATTTTTAAAATTTTCTCAGTAACCATGGGACATGAAGATTATTTGTTTCCATTTTACAGATAAAGAAACTCAGACACATACAGATTAAGCAAATTGTCCAGGGTCACAGAACCAGTAAGTGGCACATTAGGTACTTAAGCCCAACTATTAGAGACTACCAATTCTAGGCTCTTTTCACTATAATATTACTGCCTCTACTGCCTCCAAGAAATACAAAGTCTATTGCTTTTGAAATCCAAAAGTACGTGCCATGAATTACTTGGAAGATGAAAAATACTGCCCTTGACTATGAAGCATAGTTAACTCTTTAACAAATGACTAATTTCTCAAGTGCATTTAGTAGTGCTGGAAACAATGGAAGCATCTGGTGATGCTAACCATGCCTTCACTCAGAAGAATCTATTGATATGTATCAGTAAGGATGATTTTTGTTGCAAATAATGTAAGTCCCAACTAAAAGTATCTCAATAATGAGGATATGTATTATCTCACAAAATAAGATGCCCAATGGTAGGTAACTACAGAGTTGGAGTTAGATACTTTAGCTTCTTAGCAATATCAGTATGGTTGGGGCCCTGCCATCTTCAGCATGGCTGACAAAATGCACCTCACATTCATATATCGAATGCCTATATGTTTTAGGCAGTTCTAAATATTTTATAAGCATTTTAACATAGTTGGTCTTCTTGACACTCCTATGAGAGATACCCTTCATGGACATAAGATAGCTGCAACAGGCCAAATATCAAAGCAGATAAAAGCACAGTCAGTAATAAATAGAAGGGGTATTATCTCTCATGTACCTCTTCCCAAAAGCCACTGAGAAGACTTTCTCTAAGGTTCAATGCTCAAACTAGTCACTAGCAAGAGGAATGGAAATTATCGCAATTATCTTAAGCATATCATGATTCACACAAGCTCCTCCAGAGTGGAGGGCCCCATTTCTTCAAGCACATGGCCACAAACACCAGAACCAAGGCTCTGATGCTATACCTAACTTCTTCATCTCTAGTTATAAAAGGAACATCCTTAGACACGTTCAAGGTTGATGGGTTTCTCAAAAAAGCAAAGTGGGCAGGCTGGAGATATTTAAAAGACTTGCCAATTCCCTTTACAGATAGTAGAGGTGTCCTACTTGAGCAATTGTAGAAACACTAAAGAAAACCAGGAACTGAGTTGAAACAAACAAAAAAGCATTGGCTCTTGCAGGAGACTAAGTCAAGCTCTGAGTTTCACAAGTATAACATGGTTTAAAGTAATACCATTTGGAGTTTACAGACATGGGGAAAGAGTCCCCAGTGTGATTGTAAAGAGTGCTGCAAAACAGAAAACATTCCTGGTGGGCTACATCATGCAGTATTCAGTAGAATTTACTGCATATCCCCTGCTACCATGCCTCTAGCAATGGCAGAAATCCTTCAAACTTTACTAAAATGCATGTGTGTTTTTGTGTAGCAGCTAAAAACATGTGTGTCTTCAGATGTAGGGTGTGTGTGTGTTATATGTGCCTGTGTGCAGAAATTTGCCCAAACTGTAGATGCCTTACTGTTATAAACTGAATTGTATCCCCTGAAAATTTATATGTTCAAGTCCTAACCCCCAATACCTCAGAATGTGACTGTACCTGAAAGTAGGCCTTTAAAGAGGTAATCAAGGTAAAATGAGGTCATATGAGTGGGCCTTCATCCAAGAGGATTGGTGTCCTTCTGAGAAGATTAGGACGCAGACACAGAAACTGAGGAAAGACCACGTGAAGAAAAGGGAGAAGACATCTATCTATAAGCCAAGGAGAGAAACCTCATGATGAAATCAACCTGCTGACACCATGATCTCAGACTAGCCTCCAGAACTGTGAGAAAATAAATTTCCATTGCATTATGAAATGCTTCTTATAGGAAAACTTGGCCTTTTACAAAGGGCTGGCTCTTCCTCAATTCCTTCCTCCTGAATGTGTTGCAGAATGAAAGATAATGTGGTTGAGCACTGCCTATTGGCCAGTTAGCCATCTTGATTGAATCAGATGAAATCTGCAGCTAATTGGGTCAACTGTGCAAAAACTAATCATTTAGATAGTCCTATAATGTGACCCAGACAACTGTTTTCCCCCTTAACTCTGGCTCCTGAATCCATGAAAGAATTTTGGTCATTAACATGAACATACAATTTGCCTCCTCTTCCTCCAAAAAACTTAGATTTCATAGGAGAAATGAGGGGTGAGGTGAGAGTAGTTTATACTAATTATCCTACAAAGAAAATTTTAAAACTGGCCTTTAGCCTTTTTTATACTCCCTCGAATATTTTCCTTAGAATTGACAACTTTGGAAGTCCTCTCTTTTCTCTTTCTCCAACAGCATTCACCCAAATGCTCACCCTCTCTAGATGCCCCCAGGAAAGCCAAATCCCAAATTCCCTCTCCTCTATCTAGCAGCAAAACCTCTCTCCTCCTTTCAAAACCTGGATGCCAGATGACAATTACCTAGGCCCTGAACCCCTCAAGTGAATTTATTAGTGCATTTTTTCAACAAAAGCCAAATTTTCACTATAAGAAGTTCTGATGCCAGCTGTGGAGAGAATAAAACTATTTTCCTATTTTTATAAGAAAAATAAAAAGAAAGCAAATAAAAGAAAAACTGTTTGAATACAAGAATCTTAGATCTTCCAATTTTCTTTTGTCCTAGAAGAGAGGCCAGTGTTTTGTGCCCTAAATAACTGGACAAACTTACCAACCTAGAAAAACTAGAATATGAAAAGTCATATATCTCTGCCTGAGTGAGGGTCTAATCCCATTCCTAGAGAAAAACATTGCTGTTTTCCTTTTGAATTAACATTAACTTGCATCACACACACACACATACACACATTATATTTAAAAATGTTTTAGCCCTGACTTCTCAGTAGGAGTAAGTGCCTCAATTTCCTGCAAATCATTGTCAAGTGTCTAGACAGGAGAAGTGGAAGCAAAGATAAGAGATCCTGAATTTCAGCAGAGGGGCCATCAAGCTAAATCCAACTCAGCTGTGCTTTTTCACTTGGCAACAAGCGATAACCCTCTGACAGCCACATATCTTTCACGTTGCCTTTGACTTCTGATACAGGAAGAGGAAAGTGGGAAACAATGATGAGCCTTGATAATAAACACCCCTGGCTGTGCTTTTGCTTTGGTCTTTTTAAGTTAACTGAGCCCCAGAGGAATCCCAAGTCCTACAGGCCTAATATCTGGAGAGGTTTATGAGCATTTGAAGCTATAGATTAAGATGAACAATATACTTTAAAGGGTTTGTGACTTTTTAGCACCTTAATTTTAAATACACATCTAAGTCAATCAAACATGCTTTGTAGAAATTCCTAGTTTCAATACTCTTTCTGAGAGTTTTATAGTCTCTTAATCTTTAAGAACTGGATGGTACCTCAGAGGTCCCTTCAACAACAGCTTATACACACACACTAAATCTACCATGGGAATACCTGGGATCTGTAGCAAAGTTTCTTTCCTTACAAACATTCAGAGAATACCTTCCCTGAGAAGCTAATCTCTTACTGTGTAACAAGACTTGGACATGTCAAACCTGATCCATTCCTCATTCCCTTACACATCCATCAACCCTTCTTTGAGTCCCTTGTTGAATGGGATAGGGATTAAATGGGTAGGTAGGGGAGTCAGGCTGCCTAGTTTAGAACTCTGACTCTACTACTCACTAGTTGCCTAAATATGAACAAGTTATTTAACCTCTTGTGCCTCATATTCCCTAAAATGGGAATAATGACAAGACTTACCTCTCAGGATTGCTGTGAGAGTTAGAGAGCTATAAATGCAAAACAAGGATTTGACATATAGCAAGTGTTTAATGAATTTCAATTGTCACTATTAAGTGTCAAACACTAGTCTTTAGTCAGAAGAGGAAAAGATAGATGAGAAGAATGTTTTAGAAATGAGGGTGAAGAAGGGAAATCCATCAACTATTTAAGAATTAAGAAATCAGAAAAAGAGAGATGCCATACAATTTCACTTATATGTGGAATATAAAAAAAATGAAAACAAAAACAATACAAAACAAAACCAAAAAAACAAGCTCATAGTTACAGAGAACAGACTGGTGGTTCCAAGAGGTAGGGGGTGGAGGGTAGGAGAAATGGGTGAAGAACGTCAAAAGGCATAAACTTCCAGTTATAAAATAAAATCATGGGGATGTAATGTACATGGTGACTATAGCTAATATAGTATATTTGAAAGTTGTTAAGAAAGTAGATCTTAAAAGTTTTCATTACAAGAAAAAAATTTTTGTAACTATGTAAGGTGACAGGTGTTAACTACACTTACTGTGGTGATCATTTTGCAAATATATATAAATATGGAATGTTATATACTTGAAGCAAATATCATGTTATATCTCAATTATACCTCAATTTAAAAAAATATATATATATATATTTAATTTATTTTTGAAAAGAATTAAGAAACCAGACAACACAGTGGTACATAGCTGGTTCCTAGCACTTTTCTAGACATAATTATGAGTTTCAAAAATAACTTATAAGACAGTGCTAACTTAGATGAACTCAGAACAAATAATTAAACAGTTTGGCTTGAAGGACTGTAGGAGTTCAAAGAAGAAATAGATCACTATGGACTGAAGGGGAGAGAGAAGACTTCATGAAGGAAGCATGGCTTTGTCCTGGGCTGCATTGAGCAAGTAGGATATAGATCCATCTTCTGATGGATAAGGAGGTTACTGAGGGAAAAGCTTCAAAAGCAGAGAGATGGGGCCTACTGTGACACAGGCTGCACTGCACATCTGGATTAATTTTCAGTGGTCAGCCCAGGAAGCAGGCTTGCCATCACCCTTATTTTCTGCCCTACAGTTAAAAGGTAGACCTCCACACAAGCCTCAGGCTGCCTCTGGGTCCATCCCTTCCAGTAGATCTTATACCACTGGACCTTATACCAGTGGATCTTATATACCCTCCACCAGTTCAGCTTTCTTTCAACACTATTGCCCTCTTGTCTCTACCCTGGTCCTAAGCTTTCAGTATCTGCCCCCTCCTTAAGCCCATCCCATTGCTTTCAGGGTAAAACCAAGCTCCTTAGCCTAATACACAATGTTCTTCACAATCTGACAATGAACGTGTCCCAGTATAACTTTCCCCTCTTTTTCCTCACAGTTCCTCCAGCTAGGTTTTTTGTTCCTGCTTCAATCAGTCTAAACTCTAATACGGAATTACCTCCATTCTCACCTTAGCCATCTAATTCATCACTGTATCTGTGGATAACATATTTGTGAACTTTCTGGTTCTTTTCCAATTTTCTAATTCTTTTATTGATTGCTAACTTTCCAATCTCTTTGCTAACTTCTCTAACCCACCATATTTTCTCTCTTTTGAGCTCACAGAACAAGTCTGTTCCACTCAAAGCAAGTAAATTTGTAGTATTGCTTAGCTAGATTTTCATATTGTCATTTTACTTGGAGGTAGGTTAACTATTTTTTAAATTGAGATCTTAGTTTTCAATCTGAATTAAAAATTCTTCAAGAACAAGACTTGTATTTGATTCTTCTTCTTGCAAGCACAGTAGTTGATTAATTAATTATGAGGGATGAAAGGAACCAGGGATATCAATTTACAAAACTAATGTAAACTACCCACATGGGGACAAGCATAAAAAAAAGCCGATTTCAAGGTCAGTAGGTTATAGATCAGGCTCCTTGTAAAATAGACCATGATAACTCTAACGGTTTTTATCATGATTTTGTTTTCACTTTTACTTTTTAAAAAAATTTTTTATTGTTATGTTAATCACCATATATTACATCATTAGTTTTTGATGTAATGTTCCATGATTCATTGTTTCTGTATAACACCCAGTGCTCCATGCAGAACGTGCCCTCTTTAATACCCATCACCAGGCTAACCCATCCTCCCACACCCCTCCCCTCTAGAACCCTCAGTTTGTTTTTCAGAGTCCATCATCTCTCATGGTTCATCTCCCCTCTGATTTCCCCCCTTCATTCTTCCCCTCCTGCTATCTTCTTTTTTTTTTTTAACATATAATGTATTATTTGTTTCAGAGGTACAGATCTGTGATTCAACAGTCTTGCACAATTCACAGCACTCACCATAGCACATGCCCTCCCCAAAGTCTATCACCCAGCCACCCCATCCCTCCCACCCCCCACCACTCCAGCAACCCTCAGTTTGTTTCCTGAGATTAGGAATTCCTCGTATCAGTGAGGTCATATGATGCATGTCTTTCTCTGATTAACTTATTTCGCTCAGCATAACACTTTCCAGTTCCAACCATGTCGGTGCAAATGGCAAGATTTCATCCCTTTTGATGGCTGCATAATATTCCATTGCATATATATATATATATATATATATATATATATATATATATATATATATATATATATATATACCACATCTTCTTTATCCATTCATCTGTCGATGGACATCTTGGCTCTTTCTATAGTTTGGCTATTCTGGACATTGCTGCTATAAACATCAGGGTTCATGTACCCCTTCGGATCCCTAGCTTTGTATCCTTGGGGTAAATACCCAGTAGTGCAATTGCTGGGTTGTACGGTAGCTCTATTTTCAACTTTCTGAGGAACCTCCATACTGTTTTCCAGAGTGGCTGCACCAGCTTGCATTCCCACAAACAGTGTAGGAGGGTTCCCCTTTCTCCGCATCCTCACCAACATCTGTCATTTCCTGACTTGTTAATTTTAGCCATTCTGATTGGTGTGAGGTGATATCTCATTGAGGTTTTGATTTGGATTTCCCTGATGCCGAGTGATGTTGAGCACTTTTTCATGTGTCTGTTGGCCATTTGGATGTCTTCTTTGGAAAAATGTCTGTTCATGTCTTCTGCCCATTTCTTGATTGGATCATTTGTTCATTGGGTGTTGAGTTTGATAACTTCTTTATAGATTTTGGATACTAGCCCTTTATCTGATATGTCATTTGCAAGTATCTTTTCCCATTCTGTCAGTTGTCTTTTGGTTTTGTTGTCTGTTTCTTTGCTGTGCAGAAGCTGTTTATCTTGATGAAGTCCCAATAGTTCATTTTTGCCCTTGCTTCCCTTGTCTTTTGGTGATGTTTCTAGGAAGAACATGCTGCGGCTGAGGTTGAAGACGCTGCTGCCTGTGTTCTCCTCTAGGATTTTGATGGACTGCTGTCTCACATTTAGGTCTTTCAACCATTTTGAGTCTATTTTTCTGTGTGGTGTAAGGAAATGGTCCAGTTTCATTCTTCTGCATGTGGCTGTCCAATTTTCCCAACACCATTTGTTGAAGAGACTGTCTTTTATCCACTGGACATTCTTTCCTGCTTTTTGGAAGATTAGTTGACCATAAAGTTGAGGGTTCATTTCTGGGCTCTCTATTCTGTTCCATTGATCTATGTGTCTGTTTTTGTGCCAGTACCATACTGTCTTGATGATGACAGCTTTGTAATAGAGCTTGAAGTCTGGAATTGTGATGCCGCCAGCTTTGCTTTTCTTTTTCAACATTCCTCTGGCTATTCAGGGTCTTTTCTCATTCCATACAAATTTTAGGATTATTTGTTCCATTTTTTTGAAAAAAGTGGATGGTATTTTGATAGGGATTGCATTGAATGTGTAGATTGCTCTAGGTAGCATTGACATCTTCACAGTATTTGTTCTTCCAATCCATGAGCATGGAACGTTTTTCCATTTCTTTGTGTCTTCCTCAATTTCTTTCATGAGTATTTTATAGTTTTCTGAGTACAGATTCTTTGCCTCTTTGGTTAGATTTCTTCCTAGGTATCTTATGGTTTTGGGTGCAATTGTAAATGGGATCGACTCCTTAATTTCTCTTTCTTCTGTCTTGTTGTTGGTGTATGGGAATGCCACTGATTTCTGTGCATTGATTTTATATCCTGCCACTTTACTGAATTCCTGTATGAGTTCTAGCAGTTTTGGGGTGGAGTCTTTTGGGTTTTCCACATGAAGTATCATATCTGCAAAGAGTGAGAGTTTGACTTCTTCTTTGCTGATTTGGATGCCTTTTATTTCTTTTTGTTGTCTGATTGCTGTGGCTAGGACTTCTAATACTATGTTGAATAGCAGTGGTGATAGTGGACATCCCTGCCATGTTCCTGACCTTAGGGTGAAAGCTCTGTTTTTCCCCATTGAGAATGATATTCGCTGTGGGTTTTTCATAGATGGCTTTTAGGATATTGAGGTATATACCCTCTATCCCTATACTCTGAAGAGTTTTGATCAAGAAAGGATGCTGTACTTTGTCAGATGCTTTTTCTGCATCTATTGAGAGGCTCATATGGTTCTTGTTCTTTCTTTATTAATGTATTGTATCACATTGATTGATTTGCAGATGTTGAACCAACCTTACAGCCCAGGGATAAATCCCATTTATTCATGGAGAATAATCCTTTTAAGGTATTGTTGGATCCTACTGGTTAGTATTTTGGTGAGAATTTTTGCATCCATGTTCAGCAAGGATATTGGTCTGTAATTCTCCTTTTTGATGGGGTCTTTGTCTGGTTTTGGGATCAAGGTAATGGTGGCCTCATAAAATGAGTTGGAAGTTTTCCTTCCATTTCTATTTTTTGGAACAGTTTCAGAAGAATAGGCATTAATTCTTCTTGAAATGTTTGGTAGAATTCCCCTGGAAAGCCATCTGGCCCTGGGCTCTTGTTTCTTGGGAGATTTTTGATGACTGCTTCAATTTCCTTAGTGGTTATAGGTCTGTTCAGGTATTCTATTTCTTCCTGGTTCAGTTTTGGTAGTTGATGCATCTCTAGGAATGCATCCATTTCTTCCAAGTTATCTAATTTGCTGGCATACAGTTGCTCCTAATATGTTCTTATAATTGTTTGTATTTCTTTGGTGGTGTTTGTGATCTCTCCTCTTTCATTCATGATTTTGTTGATTTGGGTCATTTCTCTTTTCTTTTTGATAAGTCTGGCCAGGGGTTTATCAATCATGTTAATTCTTTCAAAGAACAAGCTCCTAGTTTCATTGATCTGTTCTACTGTTCTTTTGGTTTCTATTTCATTGATTTCTGCTCTGATCTTTATTATTTCTCTTCTCCTGCTGGGTTTCGGCTTTATTTGCTGGTCTTTCTCCAGCTCCTTTAGGGGTAGGGTTAGGTTGTGTATTTGAGACCTTTCTTGTTCCTTGAGAAAGGCTTGTATTGCTATATACTTTCCTCTTAGGATCACCTTTGCTGCATCCCAAAGATTTTGAACAGATGTGTTTTCATTTTCATTGGTTTCCATGAATATTTTTAAGTCTTCTCTAATTTCCTGGTTGACCCATTCATTCTTTAGTAGGATGCTCTTTAGCCTCCATGTATTTGAGTTCTTTCCAACTTTCCTCTTGTGATTCAGTTCTAGTTTCAAAACATGTGGTCTGAAAATACGCAGGGAATGATCCCAATCTTTTGGTACCAGTTGAGACCTGATTTGTGACCTAGGATGTGATCTATTCTGGAGAATGTTCCATGGGCACTAGAGAAGAATGTGTATTCTATTGCTTAGGGATGGAATGTTCTCAATATATCTGTGAAGTCCATTTGGTTCAGCGTGTCATTTAAAGTCTTTATTTCCTTGTTGATCTTTTGCTTAGATGATCTGTCCATTTCAGTGAGGGAGGTGTTAAAGTCCCCCACTATTATTGTATTGTTGTCAACGTGTTTCTTTGCTTTTGTTATTAATTGCCTTATATAATTGGCTGCTCCCATGTTAGGGGCATAGATATTTACAAGTGTTAGATCTTCTTGTTGGATAGATCCTTTAAGGAGGATATAGTGTCCTTCCTACAGTCTTTGGTTTAAAATCTAATTTGTCTGATATAAGGATTGCCACCCCAGCTTTCTTTTGATGTCCATTAGCATGGTAAATGGTTTTCCACCCCCTCACTTTCAATCTGGGGGTGTCTTTGGGTCTAAAATGAGTCTCTTGCAGACAGTATATCGATGGGTCTTGTTTTTTAATCCAATCTGATAGCCTGTGTCTTTCGATTGGGGCATTTAGCCCATTTACATTCAGGGTAACTATTGAAAGATAGGAATTTAGTGCCATTGTATTGCCTGTAAGGTGACAGTTATTGCATATTGTCTGTGTTCCTTTCTGGTCTATGTTACTTTTAGGCTCTCTCTTTGCTTAGAGGATCCCTTTCAATATTTCTTATAGGCTGGTTTCGTGTTTGCAAATTCCTTTAGTTTTTGTTTGTCCTGGAAGATTTTTATCTCTCCTTCTATTTTCAATGACAGCCTAGCTGGATATAGTATTCTTGGCTGCATATTTTTCTCATTTAGTGCTCTGAATATATCATGCCAGGCCTTTCTGGCCTGCCAGGTCTCTGTGGATAGTTCTGTTGCCAATCTAATGTTTCTACCCTTGTAGGTTACAGATCTCTTATCCCGAGCTGCTTTCAGGATTTTCTCTTTGTCTCTGAGATTTGTAAGTTTTACTATTAGATGTCGGGTTGTTGACCTATTTGTATTGATTTTGAGGGGGGTTCTCTGTGCCTCCTGGATTTTGATGCCTGTTTCCTTCCCCAAATTAGGGAAGTTCTGTGCTGTAATTTGCTCCAATATACCTTCTGCCCCTCTCTCTTTCTTCTTCTTCTGGGATCCCATTATTCTAATGTTGTTTCGTCTTATGGTATCACTTATCTTGAAATCTGCCCTTGTGATCCAGTAGTTGTTTATGTCTCTTTTTCTCAGCTTCTTTATTTTCCATTATTTGGTCTTCTATATCACTAATTCTCTCTTCTGTCTCATTTATCCTGACAGTTAGCATCCCCTTTTTGATTGCACCTCATTAATAGCCTTTTTGATTTCGACTTGGTTAGATTTTAGTTCTTTTATTTCTCCAGAAAGGGTTTCTCTAATAACTTCCATGCTTTTTTCAAGCCCAGCTAGTATCTTTAAAATCATCATTCTGAACTCTAGTTCCAATATCGTACTAATGTCCATATTGAGTAGGTCCCTGGCAGTCGTACTGCCTCTTGTTCTTTCTGTTGAGGTGATTTTTTCCATCTTGTCATTTTGTCCAGAGGAGAACGGATGAATGAGAGAACAAAATGCCAACTGGGTAACAACATCCCCAGAAAATATACTCTAAACTAATCAGAAAAGACCTGAAACTAGGGGAAAAGAAAGGGAAAGAAAGAAAAAAGAAAAAGAAAAAAAATGAAAAAGATAAAAACAATAATAGAACAAAACAAAACAGAATATGATCAAATATGATCAGGCTGGTGCATAGATCAGTGCCACACACTAGATTTTGGGTGTATTTTGGTCTGTTAGAAGAAAGTGCCTCCCAAAATTTTCAAGAAAGAGAAACTTATATATGTACAAAAATAAGGGTTAATATGATGAAGGGATGGAATATGACTGTAAAGATGAAAATTATAAAAAATGATATAAAAGGAATTGATAAGAAGTTGTTTGAAAAAAGAAAGAAGAGGATTTAAAAAAAAAAAAAAGAAAAAAAGGGAGAGAATGTGATCAGGCAGGAGACTAGAACAAAGCCATACACTAGAGATTTAGGGTATATTTTGATCTGTTAGAAGAAACTATCTCAAAATTTTAAAGAGACAACAACTTATATATATATATATGCCAAAAATAAGGGTAACTACTATGAAGGGATAGAATATGACTCTAAAAATGAAAAATAAAAACGCTTTTTAAAAAAGGGATTGATAAGATGTTGGTTGAAAAAGGAAAAAAAATTTCAAAAAAAAAAAGTTAAAAAAAATTAACTTTGAAAGACTAAAGAAAGAATCATGGTAAAAAAGCCATGAATTCTATGTGCAGTATTCCCCTAGCGCTGGAGTTCTGCTGTTCTCATTGATCAGTAAACTTGGTCTTGGCTGGCTATTCTTGTTGATCTTCTGGGGGAGGGGCCTTTTGCTGTGGTTCCCAAAGGTCTTTGCCGGAGGTGGAATTGCGCCGTCTTTGCCGGGTCCGGGCTAAGCATCTGCTGGGGTTTGCTCTCAGGTTTTGTTCCCTGCAAGCTTTCCGTACAGCTTTGGAGGATAAGAGTGAAAATGGCAGCCTCCCAATCTCCGCCCTGGAGGAGCCGAGAACTTGGAGCCCCATTCCTCAGTGACCCCCCAGAGAAAAGCAGTCAATCACTCTCGTCTCCCCAGTCTCCAGCCACACTATGTGCTCACCCAGCCTGTGACCAAGCGTTTCTATTTCTGGCACCCGACTCGGTGTGGAGTCTCCAAACCCAGCAGATCCCTGCAGTGCACTCCCGTGCTGCTCCTCCCGGGGGAGGAAGGGGATTCTCCCTGGATCTGCCATGTGTTGGGTTCCTGCTGGAAGAGCAGTGGCCCAACTGTGCCACGGATCACGGTTTATGGCAACCCCGAGCTGAGAGCCCGCTCCTTGCCTCCGTCTCTGCAGCTGGCTTTCCCGCTCCGATACCTGGGAGCTCTGCCACACTCAGGCTCCCCCCGTCTCTCTGTGACCCCAAGGGTCCTGAGCCCACACTGTCCCAGTGAGGGTTCCACTCCCTGCTTAGCCACTGGAGCGACGTCCCTCAGCGGAGTAGACTTCTAAAAGTTCCGATTTTGTGCTCCGTGGCTCTATCACTTGCCAGAAGCGGTGGACGGAGGCCCCCTCCCGTGCTGTCTATCCTCCCAAATATCGCCTCAAATTTACTTCTCCACACGTCCTACCCTCCAGAAAGTGGTTGTTTTTCTGTTCAGAGAGTTGTTGCTATTCTTTTCTTTGATCTCCTGTTGAGTTCATAGGTGTTCAGAATGGTTTGATCCCTACCCAGCTGAATTCCTGAGACCAGATGAAATCCAGGTCTCCTACTCCTCCCCCATCTTGCTCCACCCCCCCCCCCCGTTTTCACTTTTACTTTAGCTTTTGAGACTCTGAGATTTGAATTCAGAAAGTTACTTCTCTTAGATCAACACCTCTGGGGCATGAGGGACAAGGGGTAAAGGATGAAGACTGTGTAGAGGAAGAAGTTAGAAGCTGAACTGTGCTATAGTTTTAATAGCGTTCAGTTGATCTCATAGGGAGCTCTGGTGCTGAAATGGCCCTTAAGTTGTCCCAGTTGAAGCAAAGGAGACAGGTCTTTTTTTTTTTTTAAGATTTTATTTATTTATTTGTCAGAGAGAGACCACACAAGCAAGGAGAATGGCAGGCAGAGCGTGAGGGAGAAGCAGGCTCCCTGCCGAGCAAGGAGCCCAAAGTAGGACTCGAACCCAGGACCCCAGATCATGACCTGAGCCGAAGGCAGACGCTTAACCAACGGAGCCATCCAGGTGTCCCAAGCCAGGTCTTTATATATACACTAAGCCCATTCTTTGGATATCTGCTATACCTAAGGAAAAAGAATAACCTTGGGAAAGGCAAGTGCTTTGGGCAATTTCTGGGGAGCGATGCAGCTGGCAGAATAAGTGCCTTGGTCCTAAAGGCAGAGCCTGGCGGTATATCACAGTATCCACTACAGTTGGGTAATATGACAATATGATCTCTTGGCCTTCTCAGCTTAACCTCTGTGTTTAGCATTCAGCTCCACCTATTCTCTGGCTATTATGTTTTACATGCCTGACCTGACTTAAAAATGTGTTCATTGTAGATCAAAAATTTAATTTTCATAAGTTGTCCCTTCCTTGCAGTTTCTTGTTCCACTTATCAGAAATAAACTATCAATGAGATCATATGACACATATGATCTCACTGATATGAGGAATTCTTAATCTCAGGAAACAAACTGAGAGTTGCTGGAGTGGTGGGGGGTGGGAGGGATGGGGTGGCTGGGTGATAGACACTGGGGAGGATATGTGCTATGGTGAGCGCTGTGAATTGTGTAAGACTGTTGAATCACAGACCTGTACCTCTGAAACAAATAATACATTATATGTTAAAAAAAAAGAAGATAGTAGGAAGGGAAAAATGAAGTGGGGAACATCGGAGGGGGAGACAAACCATGAGAGACTATGGACTCTGAGAAACAAACTGAGGGTTCTAGAGGTGAGGGGGTAGGGGGATGTAGGTTAGCCTGGTGATGGCATTAAAGAGGGCACATATTGCATGGAGCACTGGGTGTTATATGTAAACAATGAATCATGGAACACTACATCAAAAACTAATGATGTAATGTATGGTGATTAACATAACATAATAAAATAAAAAAAAAAGAAATAAACTGTCAAAAACTACTTATTAGCTAAACCAGCAACTGATCAGTGTCTAACTCATCAGCATTTGCCCTGGAATCAGATAAGTAGCTGTTCTATCAGATCACTCCTAGAATCTCAAGTGGATATTCGGCCTTCATGGGATCCAGGTAAGACTGGAAAAATAATCTTGGGGTTTCAGCACTTTCCAGAAACACCAGCTGACCGAACACTTGAAACTGTCAAGGTGGGGTGCCTGGGTAGCTCAGTCATTGAGTGTCTACCTTCGGTTCAGGTCACGATCTCAGGGTCCTGGGATCGAGCCCTGCACTGGGCTCCCTGCTTGGCGGGAAGCCTGCTTCTCCCTCTCCCATTCCGCCTGCTTGTGTTCCCTTTCTCGCTATGTCTCTCTCTGTCAAATAAATAAATAAAATCTTTAAAAAAAAAAGTGTCAAGGAGCCAACAACAGGGTAGAGCTGTCTTAATGTGAGGAAAGGAAAACTGACTTAGCAAAGAGTAACAAAGAGACAGTATGAACTAGATTAGTGACCAGCTTGAATTGCTGTAGGTTCCACTTTGGTGGCCCTTCTCCCCAGTCCATCAACTCTGCCACTTCTCATCATTAGATCTTTTGTTATTGATGATTATGATAATGATGATTTGAGATATTTAACAAATACAGACCAGAACCAAAAATAATAAAACAAGGTGTCCACTTCCTAGGTGTCCTCTTTCTAAAATTTAGGCGTCCTCTTCTTAGAATCCACTATCATTCACTTTTTGCCATATTTGCTTGTGTTTTTTTAATTAAAAATATTATAGGTATAATTCAAATCACTTCTGTTCCTCTTTTCCATGGGCAAAGGGGATCATGATTTTGATGTGTATCCTTCCAGTTTATTTTTATTAATTTTAAATGCATATGTTAGTATCCATGATAATACAAAATATTGTAACATATGGTTTTTAAGTTGACAAAAACATATAATATATTGTACTTCGGTTAACTTTTCTTCGTTAATTCTTTCTGAGAATTTTTCATATTGCTATACATAGATTTAGTTATTTTAGTCATTTTTAACTGCTTATAATAGTCCATCAGAGAATCATATTACATTTATTTATTCTCCTACTGATGAACATTTCCAAGATTCTCCTTTTTATGAATTTTTTTCCTGACTTTCTTGACAGCTTAAAAATGTCTTTTTTTTTTTTTTTCAATTTCTAGCAGAGATTGACCAGGCCTCCAGAGAAGAATTCCCACTGTATCTTTGTTCTTTGCCCCTCTGCCTCAGCCCTGACAAATACCAGGTGCTGGTTTCTAGAATTCCCATTGTTTTCTGAGTTGTTTCTGCCAAAGATTTCATTCCTGGCCAGACGTAAGGAACAGATCAAGGAAGTGACAAATATGGACAAAATTAATAGAGTTCACTGGGCCTCAAAATAAAAACTGGAGCTACTTCTGGAAATTCATCCCAAGAAAATAATTTTCAAAGAAAGGGGAAAAAAAGAAGATTTTTATTATAGAACTATTTTTTAATGGGGAAAAATAAGAAATAACCAAAATCATCAATAATGGGGAGTCCTTATACAAATCATGGTATATCAACTCAATAAAATATTAATTCTTATAGATGAAGTAGTTACAATTCAAAGTGATTAAGCTTTTTTAGTGTCATAATCAATACAGTGGCAGAGCTAGAATTTGCATCAAAGCCTGCACTCCATTCATGTCCTTCTCTGTTGAGATGAAAATGCCATCTTTTCTTTATAGCTCTCATTATATTGCTTGTATAATAAACAGAAATTCAAATTAAAAATTTCTCAAGAAGAAGAGTATAAGGAAGATGGGTCACTAAATACCTATTCCTGTTCCCTTCTGGTCCAGAGTGACAGGGCACCTACTAGAATGGCTCTTTGATTTTTCAAGCTTGCCCTTAGGGTTCTTGGTGTAGAACAAAAGACTGCTGAGAAGAGGGTGACAGTCAACAGACAGACACAGTTGGATTGGGAATGGGATGAGCCATGTACTGCCTTAGGCCACTTAATCAAAGCTCTTGAACAAAGGGAATTTAGCTATTGTATGATGCTTTTGAGAGTGAGTTGAAAACTGCGTGTTGTGGATGTTCTCAGGGAGAAGCCTCTAAGTTCCAGCCTGAATCAATGAACAAAGGAGCACTGGGAGGGGAGTCAGGACTTCTGGGTTCCTTGGTTCAGTTCCTAAGCAGATGTGTATCCTTGGGCAAATCACTGAAGTTCTCAGTTTTCTACCTGCAACATGAAAGAGATTGCCCCCTCCAGCACTAAGTGTTTTTTTTGGCTCTTTTTTCCACCCAGAAAGAAGAGTTCTACAGTCTGCTCACTGGAGAAATCATGTTTCAGATATCTGAATACTGAAGGAAGTCTTTACTCTTCTTACATTTACTCTTTCAGAAAAGGGGGTACTTCCACCAACACTTCTACTCTTCTCTCCACCCACTAATATGATCACTACCTTCCTGCCCAGTGAATTCTCAGGAAGGCCAAATCCTGGATCTGGTGCATGGAGATATTCTGCCACAGAAGTGGGAAACAGGCTCTGTCCACTCTCACTTCATCCCACTTGCCAGCAAAGGGGCCAAATTGTACTTTGTGTTCCTGCTCTTAGGCAGAAAGCATGCCAGGTCAGTCTGTGGACCTGTCTCCAAGGAAAGACCTAGAAACTCCATCCCCTCTTCAGCTCTCTATCCTGCCAGTTACCAGCTACAGCCCTTAAGTTAACTGGTTAGCTAACTGTCAGCTGTGCAGACCCCAGAGAGGGTACCAAAGTTTAAACTTGGGGAATGGGAAGAGGAAGTCATTGGAAGACCCATTATTACTTCAAGGTCAATCTATATTCCAGCACAGAGTGCCAGCAGCCCTAAATCTGGGGATTCACAAAGTGGATCCTGGAATTTGGTATTCCCCAAGCTCCTTATATCTGTCTGCCACTGGGAAAGAAAAGAAAAGAAGAGAAGAAAAGAGAAGAGAAGAGAAGAGAAGAGAAGAGAAGAGAAGAGAAGAGAAGAGAAGAGAAAGAAAGAAAGAAAGAAAGAAAGAAAGAAAGAAAGAAAGAAAAGGGAATGAAGGGAAGGGAAAGGAAGGAAGGGAGGGAAGGAAGGGAAGGGAAAGGAGGGAAGGGAGGGAAGGAAGGGAAGGGAAGGGAGGAAGGAAGAAAGGAAGGAAGAAAGAAAAAGAAAGAAAGAGAGAGGAAAGAAGAAAGAAAGAAAGAAAGAAAGGAAGGAAGGAAGGAAGGAAGGAAGGAAGGAAGGAAGGAAGGAAGGAAGAAAGAAAGAAAGAAAGAAAGAAAGAAAGAAAGAAAGAAAGAAAGAAAGAAAGAAAGAAAGAAAGAAAATGAATGGGTAATTGGCATCCTCAAACCTCAAATACAGAACCAAAATCTGGAAGAAATACCAATCCATAATCAGATATAACCTCCTTATCAAACTGTGACTATGAGAATGAGAGAACAAAGGGGTCAGAAGACACATTAAAAAAAGTAGATTGTAGAACTGAAATAACATTCTGCAATTGAACTTTCTGAGAGACAGAGGTAAGTTAAACAACAATGCTGAATTCTGGACTCAACGATCTAAGGGGAGAGTGAGATGTTGGTGAGTAAGCCAAAGTCTAGGCAGGGATGTGTCTTGGTTGCCAGGGCACCAACACACATGTAAACAGAGCAGAAGTAAGATATGTAACTATTTACAGGACTGCATAGGGAAATCTGAGAACAGATGAATAGGTATACTGTCTTCCACACTAGAGTGCCTGAAATCAAATGCTACCATCACCATCTTTAGGATATATGGCCATGGGCAAAGATAAACCATGCATAACCTCAATTTTCTTAACTGCAGAACAGGTATCATAATTGTCCCTCAACAGGGTTGTTGGGAGTATTTCATGAGATAAATCATGTAAAGTACTAGCACATCCAGTGTTCCGAAAAACACGGGGCTTCCCTCCTAACACATAGGCTCTGAAAGGGGAGAGACCGTGCTACATCTGCTGCTGGTGGATCTCTAATGCCTAACACAGTGTCTCAGAAAACATTTATTATTGTTATTGTGGTATTGGAGAAGAGATTGAAGAAACAACATTTTTACCCTCTTCATTCTCCCTACACTAGCTTCTCTCTCATTTGAAACCAGATAACTACATTGCTGAGGATGAGCCTATGTCTTTCCCATCTAAAGATTCCTTTTTCTCCTGCAGCTTCAGCAACTATCGTTGTATGGAATGATGGAAACTAAATAACCTCAACCAACCCAGCTGGATTCTTGGTCTGATTCTTGCTCCCTAAGACAGATCCAACAAGGCAGCAGCATGCCTTGATTGGATTGATATGATTTAATGTGATTGATTTTCAAATTCCTTTCTTATTTTCACTCTGAGTTCCCCAAAATTCAAGAGGGAGAGAACAACCAGGTAGTAGGAGATAATCTCTAATGTCAGAATAAGTGTCTTTCCCTCACTTGGTTGGTAGTGACTGGAGAGGAAGGGACCTCTGTTGGAGTAAAGACTAAAGAAAGAGATGCTTTTTCCAATTCAAATTGATTTTGTTTTTAAGATTTTACTTATTTATTTGACAGAGACACAGTGAGAGAAGGAACACAAGCAGAGGGAGAGGGAGCAGCAGAGGGAGAAGCAGGATTCCTGCTGAACAGGGAGCCCAACGCGGGGCTCAATCCCAGGACCCCAGGATCATGACCTGAGCTGAAGGCAGACACTTAATGACTGAGACACCCATGAGCCCCTCAAGTTAACTTATTTTTTGAGAATAAAATTTATACACTTTTTATAGCCAGACTAAACACTTGGCAATGAGGGTTTTTGGGGCCTGGAGTCCTGCCAATTAGGACGAAAATTGAATTTTATGCATAGTAGACCAAAGTTAGTAGCCTAATCAAGTTCCTAATATCATTTAGGGTTTGGATTCTAGGTAGACTAGATAGATTCTTACCCATTCACTAATTCACTATCTTGTAGCCCCTGAGTTGCCACAATCAGACATCTCTGCTGGCCAGGTGACCAGATTGATGTAGCATCAGGAGCATCTTAGAAGATTAACAGATGTTCAGTCAAGTTTAAACACTGAGGTTGTCTGTCTAGACAGCTAGTCAAACCTCTTCACATCTCCTATGAGCCCTGACCTGATTCTCCCTCTCTCCAGCTGTGGATATGACTGACATATACTTTCTAAACATGGATTCTTGAAGAGAGAAAATAAAACTGAATAGGGACCATAGGACCCCACTCAGGAGAGTTCACAAATGAAGAATCTTGTTCAAAAAAAAACCCCTCACAGTCTGTGGCAGAACAAGAACTTGAGCTCAAGTCTTTGGACTCCAAGGCCAGTGTTGTTTCCACTAGATGATCTAGATATTGAGAAATATCTTCCCTTTTTCTCCACACTTTAAATAGAGTATTGATTGTGAAAAATGATTTACTAAGCTATCTTCTGTACCTGCTGTTGGGCATTACAGGCAATTGGAAGTTTCATCCTTTAGAAGCCCACACTTTTGAGATTTCAACAATTGTCCAGGAGGCAATTGGTCACAAGCATATGAAAATAAACTCTGTATTAGTTTGTTAGGGCTACCAAAATGAAGTAAATCGTATGGCTTAAACAATAGATATTTATTGTCTCATAGTTCTGGAGGCTAGCAGTTCAAAATCAAGGTGTGAGCAGGGAACGGTTCATTCTTTCTAAGTGCTGAGGGAAGAATCTGTTCTAGGTCTTTTTGCTTCGTTTATCGATAGCTGTCTTCTCTCTATGTCTTTTCACATTGTCTTTCCTATAATGCATGCTTTGTGTTCAAATTTCCCCATTTTATAAGGACACCAGCCATACTGGATTAGGGCTCACACTCAGTAAAAGAACCTAACTCCAAATAAGGTCACATTCTGAGGTACTAGGGGTTAGGACTTCAATATACTAATTTGGGGGAACACAACTGAACCCATACAAAACTTAAAAGCAGTGTTTCCCAAATTTCAGCTCTTTGTGTATGTATCATCATCATACCTTTGCTACATTCATATACTATCTATATGAATACCCCCTTACTATTTAAAAATCATCTTGTTGTACTGACATAGATTTACTATAAAAGGTAATTTTATCTCTTGTATAAATAATAAACCAATGCTTTTCTAATATATATTAACATTAATATTAAAATTAAAAAGTCCACATACCACATAACATTATCTCATGTACAACCACTGACATGAATATTATCATTTGAGAAACACAAATCCAAATGACTCGTAAATATACAGGTATGCACATATACCAGGTGATATGGGGTTTTATGGGTTTTTATTGAATGAGGCAAATCCCATTTAAGAGGTAGTAGTTCTTGCAATTCCAAGTGCTCCAAAACAATTTTCTGCATTCCTCCAGCCTCACAGAAATAGCCCACCTAACTTTCTATATAGTAGGGTCACAAAAAGATTCTAAAATGGGAAAGCAGGATGGGGAGGGAACTATTCCTCACTTTTCTTCTCTTTAGGAATTTGTTCAACTGCTGCAAGTGACACATAGGAGAGTTATGGAATAATTTTGAAGAGATAAATTAAGGTGGGGTCAGATACCTTCAATCCTGCAGCTCATTGGCCAAATGATTTCTGAATGAGTTATTAAACCTTCTGCTATAGAAGGTGTGGAGTGGAATATGTTTATTTTAAGGGTAATAGTGGGAACCACATCATCCTCACAGTCTTTCCAGTTCACCTCTTAGACGTCAGGCCACTGGAAAAATCCTATAGAACAGGAGGGACAATTCTGACCCAGGAGCCCTTTCTACTCCCACAGCAGGCACAACCGATTTTCCATGTACCTCTCTACTAGTAGGCCTTTAAGGACCTAAAACACAACACTCCAGGAAGCCACTACCAACTTATCAGCATTGCATACAGAGAGAAAACCAACAGGTAGCTCCTGTCTGGTGACAGAGGCTGCTTTCTCTGGCCTCTATAAAGGGCCAATCCTATAAGTAGCCTAGGAAAAGCTCTTTCCCCTTTCTCTCTACTCTCTCCTCACTCCTGACTTCTTATCCTCTGGAACTCAGCTAAAACACACCTCTCCAAAGAGACTTTCCCATAGAGACCTTAGTTCTCTAAATAAATGTCTAAATGCTTCCCATTATTCTCTATCTCAGACTTTTGTTTCATTCCTTCATATCATTTGCCATGACTTACAATTACTATTTGTTTAGGTACTTATTTTTTCAACAGTCTTGCCCACTTGAATATAAGCTTCTTGAAAGTAAGGGTTACATTGGTCTTGGTCATCATTCTATCACCAGCATACACTAGGCACTTAATAAATATTTGTTGAAAGGAAAATATAAAGAAAAAGGGAAGAAAAAAAACAAAACAAAAGAAGGAAAGAGGAAAGAAAAGAAAAAAAGGGGAGTGCAGAAAATGGAGGAGAGGGGAATGGAGGCAGGAAGGGGAAGGGAGGAGAGGAGAGAGAGAGAGGCTTTCCCCTAGGCCACCAACAACTGGCCACAATATGGAGATGCACAGTGATTGGTAGTGTGTGTTATATAATAGAGCATTTTTCCTCTGCCCAAGATCTTGTCTCCGAAATAGGAATGTCCCCCTCTCAGAAGCATTGGGGGTGGCAGAGAAGTGGGAGACTGCTGCCCTTCTCTCTACCTCTTTCTGGCTCTCCTCTATGACGAAGAGTGACTTGTCTGCTTGGTGAAGGGATCAGACTCTGGCGTCTACTGTCTGCCAGTCTCTATGGGCAGGGTAATGATTTGAAGGCACTATTTTCCTGGGGCCCAATCTCTGTGTCTCTCTTTCAGGGCTCAGGCCTCGGCAGGGTATGAGGCCAGCTGTGTCTGTTCATGTGGCTGGCTGGAGGAGAGACTGCTATGCATACCCACTTTTTCCATGTTCATTCCAAGATCTAGACTTAGAGGTAAAGAATAGGATGATCGCTAGGCCCTGTCAAGTCACATTCTTCTACCAGCTTTGCCAATTATGTTATAGATATTTTGAGCTCCATCTGACTTGGGTGTCTATTTCTTAAAAGGCTTAGAACTTAAAGGGGTGAAGGATGAGTTTAATTATGCCCTCACAAAACCCAGTAGGTAAGGAGAAAGAAAGATACTACATGATATACATGATACCAGCTCTACTTTGCAGTACTAGAAACCCAGCTAGTAGAATATGCAGACCTTTTTGGCAGGCCAACAAATGCTCAAGGCCATTCTTTTGGCATTATGCTTCCTCCTCAGGCTCTTCCTGAGCTTGTGATGAGAGTCCTAGGACACCTTGTAGACCAGAAACATCACAATAGACATAGAGAGGAAAGACCTAGGGCTCTGGGTAAGGTAATTTCAGAGAAAGCCTGGCTCACCATAGGACAGCTTTATGGATGAGTATCATCAAGATGGATGTCAGGCCCTCTTGCAAGATATCCCCATCAGATATTGAGAATATTAACATGGAAGTGGAATGTTCTCAGAGTGACTTATGCATCACTTTATGGGATGTGGGAGTATTGTTTATGGTTGTTAGGAATTTGCAAATGCTTTTAGATATGGAGGCTGCCAGCATCTGCAAGGATGCACTTCGTGCTGTTTGTATGTCAGAATTTGCTTTTATGGTTTGAGATGTGAGATGCTTTTCTAGATACATAAGTGAGAGGGACTAAGGACATTTCATAGAGAGAAGAAAATGATTTGCAAAAAAAAGAGAGGGGAAGATATATTATTTTTAAAGATCTACATTAATTTGTGGCATTAGGTGGCCATGATAAAGGAAAGTCTGCCCCTCTGAAACAGCCCATGACCCATCTCATCAATAAGGCTTTCCTGATCATTTCAGAAAATAGTAGCTTCCCTCACCTCCTATGCCCCTGGTGCTTGGAGACTATTCCATTCCACTGTACTTTCCATCTACTGTTTAGGGTGGTCAGTCTCCCCAGTTAGATTGTCAACTCTTTAAAGAAGGGAATTGAATTTTTGTCTCACACACATTAGTATCACCACATCATCTAGCATTTTGTCCTAGGGACATTAGAAGTAAATTAAATAGTTTAATTTTTTTTATTAGTACATCCCATATGCTAAGAAGAGGTCACATTCATGAATTTAACACTTGCAGTGTATATGCAATAGGCCAGGAACTATTTTGGGATTTGAAGCTACCCTGATATTGAGGATGATGAGAATAATACTAATACCCCTAATATTTATAATGATTATAATACCTAATAGTTACTGAGTGTTTACAATATGCCAGGTACCATCAAAAGCACTTCACATATATTATCTCATTTAATGCTCACAGAAAACTCCTATTAGGTAGTTATTATTAAGCTTATTTTTCAAATAAGTTTAAATCAATATAAATTGCATTTATATTTACAACACAGTTCCTGCCCTTGAGAAGTACCACCTGGTGAGAAGTCAGATTGTGAAATGATGATGATGATGATGATAAAGATGTTCATAGTACTAGTAACAGTAGCAATTTAAATAGTTTTAAGTGGAAAACTGGAAGACCATACATAAGACAGAAGGTATGCCAACTGTATGAGTGGTGTGTGTGTGTGTGGGGGGGAGGTGTGGGTGTGTGGGTGTGTGTTAGTGGTGTATAATAAGGCATCTCAATTAGATGCATCAGTGCTTCTTTTCCTCATAAATTGAATGGGTGTGATCCAGAGGTGTTGTTGAATGTTCAGTAACTACATTTCCAGGTGTAGTTCCAGTGAATGTTGGTTGATATTTCATTTGTGTTAATGAGTAAGATGAAAAAGAGATAAATAATGAGGACATATGTCCAAATTTCATTCGTTTGTGAAGGATATGCTTAACTTCTTTGTTGAATCAGGTTACAGTTTTCAAACAATGTAAGAACGTCTCCTCAATTTTTTCCACTATTCACAAATGTGAATCTATAAATACCATACATTCTTTTTTAAGTTAATCTGCACTAACATTTTCCCTATTACTTTCTTATGTTTAGGCCAGGGGTTAGCAAACTACAGGCCATTGGCTCCTTTTTTTGTAAAGCTCATTAGCTAACTGTTTTTTCCCCATTTTTAAAGGATTATAAAGAAAGAGGAGGAATAGCAGGGGGGAAGGAGAAAGTGGGGGTGCAGGAGAGCAATTGAATGTGCTCAGCAAAACCTGAAATATTTACTCTGTGGATCTTTGTAGAAAAAGTTCACCAACTCTTGGTCTACGTAATCAACAAAATAATAAATCAAGCCTTGATTTGCTAGCATCACTGATTTCTATAGTGTAAATACTCCCTCTTTGGCTAATTTCAAGCTAACAAACAATACAATGCAGAGTTGAGAGGAGATGTATAGTCATGCATCATCATATAGTATTTCTACCACAGAGAAATAAGACATAAATAATTTCAAGAGCATAATCACAAGGTATTGTGAAATAATTAGGAAGTGTTGAGTTTTGAGTACTTATTACCTTTAAAATATAATTTTATTACACTGTAAAATTAGATTGCATTTTCAATAATGGCTGTTTTTAACTGCCTCACAAAATTCGTAAAATTTTAACAACTGCCTTTTGCAAAACAAAACAAGCTGGCCACAGTGTGATCACAGAAGCAGCTAGTTGTCCTTGATGATAATGTTGATGCTACAATAACCCATGTTTCCTGTGAAGTAGGCAAGTCTAGCTTGTAGAACATGCTAAGAACATCCTTTAAGAGGTTATTCATTATAGCCTTATCTGAATTTGTGAATATGTTTTAAAAATCTAAATATCCATAGGTAAAAGAACAGATAAATAAAACATTGTATGTTTGTATTATGGAATATTTATATTATGGTGTTCATATTATGGCACAATGGTAATGCATCAAAAGTAGATAGATCTCAAAAAAACAAAATGTGTGAAAGGAAGTTTCAGAAAAATATGTACAGATGATGCAATTTATATTGATTTAAAAAACAAAGAATCAAACCTAAATAATGTTGTATAGATATATCAAGTATGGTAAAGTTATAAAAACATGCAGGGGGAGGATGCCTCCCAAGTTGTATTATCAGTTGCCTTGAAGCAGTTCGGAAGAGCAAGAGAACATTTGGACAGAATGGTTAAGCAAAGAGAACTTCAACTTGATCTATTTATAATGTTTTGTTCCTTTTTAAGAAATTTTAGCAAGTAGAACAAATGTTGGCAATTATTAATATTACATGGTAGGAATAAGAATGCTTATTATATTAAAAATTATATGAATATATATTTTTAAAAACATCTAAATGCAATTTAGAAGACTTAGAACTATCACTATAGGTCCTGAGTTATCGAGTCTATATCCAAAAAGAGTTTCCCTTCCATCCCACAAGACTTAACCAAGATGAGAACATAAACATGTTCCCTGCTGACAGAGCACAAGGCAGGCCCCATTTTCAAATGATGGCAGCCTTCATACTTTGCAGACATGTCATCTTATTGTAATCAGTATGAAAATATTTTGATTGGAGTGTCTGGTTTTACAGGTTGGGTTCCGAATAATGATCACTCCCCAATCAGTTGTGGACCAAAGTATAGCAAACACTCAAATCTCCCAGGGCTAAGCTTAGCAGGAAAATCCTGTCTTTCCTCACACAGGTTCCCCCCCAACTCTGCAATGTCTAGAAAGTACAAACCCAGTGGTGCTTACTCATCATGCTCCAAGATCCAGACCTGCTTGCTCTTACCCGCAAACTCATTTTGAGGCTGAGGTCTCCCTGCCACTGTCAAAGAGATACCTGTTTGCCATAGATGCCTCAGTTGGAGCTGAAAGACTGGTTGGAATCCTCTTCATTCTGGAAATATGCACCCCAAAAGGGTTACAAGTTTGGAATATCTCCATTGCCCTGCTTGCTGCTGCTGTAGACCCCAAGGACAGAGCCCAAGTCAACATTCAAGGAAATCCCAGCAGTGCAAAGACTTATGATTGGGGCTGAGTCTCCTGGTCACTTTGCTGATGTGGCAGCTGTTGCAAATTCATGATACAAGGTGATAGTGGTGGTCTAATTCTGGCCCGTTTAGATTCATACCCACCGTTTGGTGTTCTAGGACTGTGGCCTGACACCAAGATGAGTGATTCAGGACAAGTTTTAGTGTGTCTGCAAAGTTGCAGAGTTGAGAGGAGATGTATAGTCATGCATCATGTACCTTTGGAACACCAGCCCACTGGCCCCATTTCATTCTACCACCAAAATGATGTTATTGGTATAATTCCCGCCCCAGGGACTTAACAAACACCAACTTCAATCCATCATCCAGATGGACTTGGATTCTTTTGGGTATCTGAGAAGAAAAGTTTCAAAGGCTTCTCTTCCAAAGGTATCTAAGATCCAAATGCAAATTTTACCTATCCTTTTCTCTAAACTTCTAAGGTCCAACAAAAGAGTTCTTGTAAAACAAATGCTAAAATATTTAAAGGTACCAACTCTAGAATAAGGACTTTATTTGCATTCTGTCATTTAGTCCTCACAACAACTTTAAGAAATTTATATTCTTCATTGGCCCCATTTTATAGAGAGGGTGAATGAAAGCCTGAGTGTGTAAGTTATGAAGCATAAGAACACAGCTAGATCATTACCAATGTCTGTGTGCTCCTGCCTAATCCTATCCCTGTCCTTCCCTTCACTCCCCAAAGTAACCATTATTGAGTTTTAGACTGATACTCTCTAAAAACTGTTTTATGTATCTGTCCCTAAATAATAGTTTTGACTTTTTTATGAGCTTTATAAAAATAGTATACCATATGTCATCTTTTTAATTTTTGTCACTGTATTACTGCTTCAACATGTAGATGGATGTTTGGCAAAGATTGATTGGTCTGATAATACAAAGTATCAGTGAGGATTTGTAGCAACCCCAACTGCATGTAGTATTGTACATTAGTATAAACACTTTGGGAAACAACTGGACATTATTTTGTAAGATTGAACAACTGCATTTACTATTTCCCACCAATTCCTCTCCTAAGCCAATACACCAAACTCTTAAATCCCCGCACCAGAAGACACATGCAAGAATGCTCACAGCAGCATTGCTTATAATAGCAAATATTGGAGGTTAAGTATTTTAGGTCCTGGGGATTATTCCTATACTCCTTCTCTGAATAAACTATTTTTACACTAGGCAACATATTTGCTGTAGGAAAAGACATGAAAATGTGGTTTTATCTGTTTCATTAGTAGTAAAGCAATTTAGATTAGTGCTAGGCTAAAGCATGGTTTTTATGATTGCATCATATATTTAGGCTAAACATTTTTAAAATGTCAATTTTTAACTCTTGGAAGTCAACAAGGTTAAAGTCATAATTTAGTAGCAAGTTCTCTGAATTCATTTGTCGCACAGGTTGGATAGGGTGGGAATGGTGATGGCAGAGGCAGACTGAGGAGAAATGAAAAGCTTATAGATATCAGACCCCTGTTCCCCATACTCTCTCCCCCGCCCCACATGCCTCCTTCTACTGAGCATGGAAATTTGTCTCCTGTGCAGAGAACCATGTTTGTTGAGTCTGAGAACCTATTAGATTAATTTTTTGGCACTTGTTACCTATTTAGAAGTGTAGAAATTTTGACTTCATGTTCAACTTTGAAGGATTTCTCTTTGGAAACTTTCCTTCTCAAATAGAGAAGTTCGAGGTTTGAACTTTCCCCCTAAATGATTTTTTGTAAAAAAAAAAAAAAAAAAAAAGAAAGAAAGAAGAGAGAGAGAGAAAGAAAGAAGAAAAAAAGAAATAATTCTTTTCAGATTCTTTTTAAAGAATTTAAAAATCTGCTGCTTCTTTGGAGTAACATGTACCCCATGGTAAAATGCATGCCAGAGATTCACATGTACAAATATATCATGTATTAGAGTAGAAAAGATCTTCCAACTTGCAAAACAAAACACAAAACTCTGTTATTAGTGAACACCTAGCTCTCCACCTTCCCCAATGCCAGTTTGCCCCTGCAGTCACAGCAGATGTCCCTGCATTTAATCCTAACATTCCACAAAAAACAACAGTTAACCCTGTTAACTGTCAGAGGTTAAGTGACCCTTCCATGATCTCTGGGTAAGTATCAGGAACAGGACCAGAACCCAGGCCTGAGGAAAATCTTTGTTCCTAGTCAGGCTGTTCCCTGCTTCTCCAGAAGTTTTCCATATGCAGTTCCCTGAAAATGAAATGCTTTGTTTTTATTTGTCGTTTGCATTTTCATCAAATTAAAGGGAGGCCTGAGAGATCGCCAGATAACCCCACCATGCCACATACAAGAATACCAATTGCCACCCATAAGACCAGTTTGATCTCTACTTGTCAACAGTTTTCTTCCTGATAACACATCCTACAGCTACTGTAGGGAGCAGGCTGGGCTCCAAGTTTAACAGAGTAGACAAGTAAGCTTCCTGCTGACTGAGGGGAAGCTTTTCACAAACATAGGGCCCTTCATCTCCTGCCCTCTCTGTCCCCTTCCAAGTATAGCCAGACAGTAACAGTTTTTTAGGCACTAACTGCAGAGATGCATGTGTGTGTTTGGTGGGGGAGGGTTCCAAGAAAAATGGCAAGAGGGTGCTTCAGCTCTTTCGCTGTAGAGGATTTACAAAGGAATGAGAAATTCTGATTGTCCTAGAGAAGAATGTGACATTTACTGCTTACCCTCCAACTCACCATACACCTATGCAAGCATGCTTGTGCACGCATGCGTGCACACACACACACACACACACACACACACTGAATCTAAACAGCTCTTCAAGATGTTAAGTGGCAGAACCTAATATCTTTACTATAGTTTGAGAACCACTCTATTGCAAGAGTCCTCTTGGTTAAAAAGGAAAGACAGTGTTTCCCAGAAGGTAAGTCTGTACTATCATGGGAAAGGTAGGGAGAGGAAAGTAGTACCTTACATAACTCTTGCAAGATTCAAGACTCAGAGGGATGCTTTGAAGTCAAGGCAATTGGTAAATTACTTCTTGTTTAATCAATGTGAATATTCTTTGCTTCCTGATACATTATGGTTAAAACATTGTATACTGAACAGCCCATACCAGGAGGAATATTATGTAACGCAAATAGAAAAATAAAGAAAAGAGAAGCTGAGTATTCCTGATTCTTCGGAGGAGAAATTCTCCCAACACCTACAAGGCTATAGCATGAAGATGCTCAAATGGCCCTGGAAACAAGCTGAGAAACTTTCTGTCTTGGGGGCTGCCTTGGGCCATAACACAGCATAATCTTCCATTACTCAGAATGCATTGCCCCAGATCCAACAATCTCATTTTCTCCTTGATGTTTCTAATATGCTAGTGAATTCAGCAGAAGCAGAAAGGATTCAAAGTGGTACTTTGTGTGGATGAACAAGGCTGGGGAGAGTGGAAGTCAAAATAAAAATGCAGAGATAGAAATACGATGTTCTTAGGCTATAGATGAATACATTTACAACTGTGTGCAGAAATATTTCTCCCAGGAACTCTTAAGAAAAATTCACTGGTTGAGACTTGAGCAGAAAGCCTTGTTACCATAAAATGGGGGTCTATGTTATTCCTGGCAAAATCTCTGTGGACACATAGATTCATCCTAAAAGGAAGAATGGTTCCCACAACTCTGGACTTAAAAGTCATATTGATAAACTCATCAGGGACAGGGATCCCAACTCTTTCCTTCTCAGCACTTCAACCTCCACATTTGTGGGTAATGATGACTTCCTCACACAGTTTCCGTAACTAATAATATACCATAGGCGACAGCACTCCAAAAAAGACAAAGTGTCATGTAAATGGAACATCCATGAGCTACAGCAGGCGTGTTGAACTCTCACCTCCCAGATACAAGACCAAGAACCAAGAGCAGCTTCTTGGTTGTATAGGGTAGGCAGTCCCCTTGGACAAGAAGTCAGGTAATAGGAGGACAAGTCTGTTTCTATAGAATGTGCACTAAATGCCACACATTAAGCTACAAACATTTTGGTCCTTTAACTCATTTAGTTTTTGCAAAAACCCTGTATGGATAGTTATTATTATCCCTACTTAATAGACAAGGAAAATGAGGCTCATATTAGAGAAGGTTTGTCAAGTGAAGGAAGCTGATAGTGACTGCCCTTCATGTAAGAGGCTACAAATGGGGCGCCTGGGTGGCTCAGTTGGTTAAGCAACTGCCTTCGGCTCAGGTCATGATCCTGGAGTCCCGGGATCGAGTCCCGCATCGGGCTCCCTGCTCGGCAGGGAGTCTGCTTCTCCCTCTGACCCTCCCCCCTCTCATGCTCTCTCTCTCATTCTTTCTCTCAAATCAATAAATAAAATCTTTAAAAAAAAAAAAAAGAGGCTACAAATGCCAGGTGCTCACTTTTGACACCTATCCCAGCTAGAGTATGGATATGTGCTGCAATTCTAGTCAAGCCCTGAGGGGGATTTGTTGGGGGCTTCTATGAAGATTTTACTCCCTAATAAAAGGTATGCAGGAGGAAGCATGCTACTTTTCTTCACTGAACATCCTCACCTCTCCATGTGACATCTGGAACTGTTGCAGCCATCCCATGGCCGTGACAGCTGGCATTACCAGTTCACCAAAGGGGCAGAGGTGAGAAAGGGGAAGTGCTTTTGCACCAGTCATGATACCATAGCCTTGAGCCACTGAATTAACCAACAGGGACAGCCAGCTTCTGGCTATCTCCTCACAAAAAATGCCTTTCGTACTCCTTTGTATTTACCCAAAGGAGTTGAAAACTTATATCTACACAAAAACCTGGACAGAGATGTTTATAGCATATTTATTCATAATTGATAAAACTTGAAAGCAACCAAGATGTCCTTCAGCAGGTGAATGGATAAAGAAACAGTAGTACATCCAGGCAACGGAATATTATTAGGCACTAAAAAGATATGAGCTATCAATCCATAAAAAGACATGGTGGAAATTTAAATGCCTATTACTCTATGAAAGAAGCCAATGTGAAAAGGCTACATACTATGTGATTCCAACAATATGACATTCTGGAAAAGGCAAAACTATGGGAACAGAAAAAAGATCAGTGGTTGTGGAGGGGATGGGAGGCAGCAAATAGAAGAATAGGCAGAGCAGAGAGGATTTTTAGGGCAGTGAAAATACTATGTATGATATTATAATGATGGGTGAATGTTATTATACATTTGTCCAAACCCACAGAACTAAGAGTGAACCCTAAGGTAAACTATGGACTTTGTGTGATTACCATGTGTCAGTGTAGGTTCATCAGTTGTAACAAATGTCCTGCTCTGGTGAGGGATGTTGACATGGGGGAGGCTGTGTAAGAGTGGGGATAGGAAGTATATGGGAACGGTATCTTCCCTTCAATTTTTCTGTGAACCTAGAACTGCTCTAAAAAAATAAAGTCTTAATTAAAAAAAAAAAAAGCCTTTGGGTTAAGCCATTGTAGTCAGGTCTTACTGTTACTGCTCCCAATCCTCCTAACTGGTCTGCCTCCCCATGGCTAATTTGAACAAACTGGGAGGAATGGAGCATTTTACTAAGCTAAGGACTACAAGCTGCACCAATCAGAGTCTAGTTAGGAAAGAGAAACCACATTAGTTATTTTAAGGGTGAAATATATTATAAAGACTTATTAACTTGGTAATAAGAACTGAAAGAGCAAAAAGAGAACAGTGTATTATGGCATAGATACTAATTGCAGCTGCCACCCCTAGGGCTGTGGAAGTAAAGGTAGGAGGTTGGATTATTATCGTTTAGAAGCTTAGAGGAGGGTCTCCTAGGACCTGGGACCCCCACAACTGTTGTGGGGAAATGACAAGATTGGTACTGGTTTCTTGGGTGGGCAGGTCAATGAGACTGGTTCTGAGGATGGGGGGAAACTGCTGCTACTGGAATTGACTGTCCACACTAGGGTGAAGAAGCAATTCTGTGTTAACACAGATCAGAAGAGTAGCAAACAGGACAAAGCATGCCCCATTACTCTCCCCAACTCTGAAGCTTCCTTCTAGGGCTCATATTGGCAGACCCTAACAGGGAGCTGCTGGCAAAAGCATAAACATGGCTTCAAAGTACTAGCCCCAGGGCACCTGGGTGGCTCAGTTGGTTAAGCGACTGCCTTCGGCTCAGGTCATGATCCTGGAGTCCCGGAATCGAGTCCCACATCGGGCTCCCTGCTCGGCAGGGAGTCTGCTTCTCCCTCTGACCCTCCCGACCCTCCCCCCTCTCATGCTCTCTCTCTCTCAGTCTCTCTCTCTCAAATAAATAAATAAAATCTTTAAAAAAAAAAGACAAAGTACTAGCCCCAGCATCACAGAGCAGAATCTAGGAGGGAGTACTTGAAGCTTTGAGAAAATAATTAGCACAAAGAATGCATTAGTTTCCTGGGGCTGCTATACCAAGTTACTATAAACTGGGTAGCTTCAAACAACAGAAACTTATTCTGTCACAGTATGGAGGCTAGAAGTCTGAAATCAAGGCATCAGCAGGGCCATGCCCTCTCTAAGGCTCTAAAGAAGAATCTTTCCTTGCCTCTTCTAGTTTCTGGTGGTTGCCAGAGATTCTTGACATTCCTTGGTTGTAGCTGCATCACTCCAATCTCTGCCTCTGTTTTCACATGGCCCTCTTCCCTCTGTGTGTCTGCACCTTCACATGGCCTTCTTATAAGGACACCAGTCATTTGGTTTAGGGCTCCCTCTAACCTAGTATGACCTCAACTTAACTAATTACATCAGCAAAGACTCTATTTCCAAATAAGGTCACATTCTGATTCCAGATAGTCATGAATTTGGGGGGCTAGTATTCAACCCAGTACAGATGGTTTAGTCTTTTATTCTAGGATTGTAGTCTGGAGGATCTCAGGGCTGGAGTGAGATTTCAGTTGCTGGATTATCTGTCTGAATAAATGGTCCATGATACAATGGATCCAGAGAAGAAAGGCATTTATATTTCCATGAGAACACAAAGCTATTCCTGACTCTGCTCAAAGTTCAATATGTTGGCTCTTTCAAATTGGATACAACAATCCCCTCATTTTTAGAGACTGAAACTAAGAAAAGAAAAGGAGATAAATAAAATAGCCAAGTAAAGGTCAGCTGAAATAAAACTAGTATAGGTAGAAAAAATGAATCCATATTGAGAGTTCACTATGTGTCAGATTCTTTGCATAGTATCTCTGTGGTCTGTCTGGATCAGAAACAATGCCAACCCTGCTGTATGTACTAGGTGAGGAGATTGGTCAGAAAGCAGTGGAGAGCTTATGACATATACCTGCTGGTAACTCTGAAGTGCAGTTCAAGCAAAGGACACAGAAGATATTAATGAAATAGTTTTAATGGGACAAGGGCTAATGAGCAGGAGACAGTGCATTTAATGTATTTAAGTTCTTTTCAAAGGAACTTCTTCTAGACTACCTGGATTCAAATCCTACTTCTGACTCCTACTACCTGGGTACAAATGCTTTAGCCACTCTGTGCCTCAATTTCCCAATCTGGGAATTCCTAAAATAAGAATAACAGTAGTATTTACCTCATAGGGTTGTTATAAAAATTAAATAAGTTAATATTTGTAAAATACTTAGAAAAGTGCCTAGTACATATAGTAGTGTTTGTGAAATAAAATGAACATTAAGTGATACTAGGGAATTTCTTGTAGTACTACAATGAGATCCTCAAGAACTGTAATTTGTTGCCTATGCCTTATTTATTTATTTTTTATTTTTATGAGGTTTCCTTTCAGAACATTTTAGACAGGACTGTAAACAATATTTGGTATGTATGTGTGCATTGTGTATACACACATGCATATGTGTGTGGGTGGGTGCTGGAGGTAGGGCAGGTTGCAGGAAAGAGGACTATAGAGCTGACAGAGATGGGTCACTCCAGCAGATTTTTGAATTTCCCTTCTTTGACACCTTTGGGAAACCCATTCATATGGAGTCCATGTGGGTCTGCTGGGATTAGCAATCACAGTGTCACTGTATTCCTTAAATCTTGATACAGACATGCCAAGAGAGGGAAGGTCTCTCTCTTTTCTTTTGGATCCTAAGTTATCAAGATCAGCAAAGGAGGTTGCTAACTGCCTTTTTTCTCACTATGTGTAAAAAGCCTGACTGAGAACACCAAAGCCAAAAAATGATAAAAAGGAAAATCTCCTTGGATCAGATTGTACCTGATCAGGTTGGGAAAGAGAAACCTCATTGGGTATCCCAGTAACACCATCCACTATTTTTTCTTTTGTGTCTATGCCAATTTGAACTGTTTCTGTCTTGTGCTACCAAAAGAATACTATCTAATCCACCTGAATCATCCAGTGCAGACATTTTTATTTTTTTAATATTTATTTATATTTTTTATTATTATGTTAATCACCATATATTACATCATTAGTTTTTGATGTAGTGTTCCACGATTCATTGTTTGTGTATAACACTCAGTGCTCCATACAGAACGTGCCCTCTTTAATACCCATCACCAGGCTAACCCATCCTCCCACCCCACCCCCAAAACCCTCAGTTTGTTTTTCAGAGTCCATTGTCTCTCGTGGTTCGTCTCCCCCTCCGATTTCCCCGCCTTCGTTCTTCCCCTCCTGCTATCTTTTTTTTTTTTTTAACATATAATGTATTATTTGTTTCAGAAGTACAGATCTGTGATTCGACAGTCTTGCACAATTCACAGACATTTTTATTTTGTAAATGAAGGCTTCGGTCAGTAAAAAGTATGGCATTCCTAGGAGATAACCAACACCCAACCCAAGAATCTCTGATCCAAGATTTTCTCATTATGAACACAAATGAAGATTTTGTCTTCTTCACACAGGACCTTCTCAGACACTCTGTTTCTTACAGAGCTTGCACTCACCCCTGGGCCACTGTGGCATGACTTCCCTGCCCAGTCAAGCCCTGCCCGCAGGTTCCTACACCAACATCAACCCACTTCGAAGTTCAGGAGGGAGTAATGGAGCAATCAGAGCCCCAGCGACAGACTTAAGGAAACCCTTCCTAGCCCCTGTACCTCATCAAACTTTACAGTGCACTGAGTTGATTTATGAGAAAAGGTTATTAAAGCATGTAAGAGCTCCTGCTGGAGAGAAAATTATCTGTATAAACGAAATGTTGTTATGGGAATCAGAGAGGCCACATGCAGGAAAGGTCATTAAAGAAAAAAAACCTAGCATATCAATCTCTTCTAAATCACTGAACTCACATGAGGGAAGTTAACTATCTTTATATCTCACAGGTTTCCTTTTGATAATTAGTCCTTATAGCTCAGAATGGGACATTCTCAGATGCTAAACTGTTGAGTACTTTAAATTAGAGGGAATTTCTAAGACATAAGTCATGAAGTTGGATTTTGAAGGAGGGCTCAATTAGAGACTGCCTAGTAATAGAGCAGGCATTTCAGTCCCAGGGGTGTTATTTTCTCTCCTACAAATGCAAGTCTAATTTCTTTCCTTTGCTTCATTTGACAAGATTTGATATTTTCCACTCTTTCTCCTAATAAGGGGAATGCACAACAGTCACACTGTATACAGTGATGTACTTCACAAAAATGATTTTCAAGCTTTGGGTTAAGAAAACAAATCCCCTTAGTAGCTTAGTTTGTACTAAATAAAAATTTGATCTAGGGCCAGATTCCTCACATGGAAATCATATTAGTAAACAGTTGGTTCCATTAAGAGGTTTTATTCAAGTTTGGTTTTTTGAGTCATATTCCTTTGTTCTTAACAAAAAGTTTTGACAGCCCAGCTCAGACTACTGATCTATATTCTTCAAGTGTGTGAGCAATATAATGTGCCTTTGATTTCCCTTTTATTTGTTCTTGGACCTTTAATTCTGGAGTTTAAAGACAATAATATTACATCTAAATGTTCTCAAAAGTTGTGTTTGGAATGTATAATTAGGTGCAATTAAGTGGTGGTATAAAGATATTTTGATGGTATTTCAGCCAGAGGACCTAATACTACCTGAATTCTTACCTTGAGTATACCACTACTTCTTTTATAATGTCTACAATAGAGCTATTAAACAGAGATAAAGTACAGGAGCTTTGACCCAAATGCCAAAGCATAATTCAAGCAAGTCAGGAATCTATAGATAGCTCCTATATATCCAAGTGAAACAGGTCTGAATGGACTACAAGCCAATAGAAAGGATATTCGGTCTCAACAAAGCCCAACCAGTTTGAATGCTTATCTCTGCAAAATTTTCAGTGCCTAAAGCTAAACTGGGAATTCTTAGGATCCACTGGAAAAGAAGCATCAAAGAGAGATGGCTAGGCCTTCTCCCTATGTAGAAGGACCATGCAAATATACCACCCCTAAAAAGAGGAAGTGAACTTCTTAACTATCTGTGTACAGGAACTTCACACAAAGTGGCCAACTGTAGCCATAATCCCCTCCTTTTTTTTTGGATTGATTTTTTTTTAGTTTAAATTTTTTATTGTTATGTTAATCACCATACATTACATCATTAGTTTTTGATGTAGTATTTCATGATTCATTGTTTCTGTATAACACCCAGTGCTCCATGCAGAACATGCTCTCTTTAATACTCATCACCAGGCTAACCCATCCTCCCACCCCCCTCCCCTCAGAACCCCCAGTTTGTTTTTCAGAGACCATTGTCTCTCATGATTTGTCTCCCCCTCTGATTTCCCCCCTTCATTCTTCCCCTCCTGCTATCTTCTTCTTTTTTTTTTAAACATATATTGTATTATTTGTTTCAGAGGTACAGGTCTGTGATTCAACGGTCTTGCACAATTCACAGCGCTCACCATAGCACATACCCTCCCCAATGTCTATCACCCAGCCACCCCATCCCTCCCAGCCCCTACCACTCTAGCAACCCTCAGTTTGTTTCCTGAGATTAAGAATTCCTCATATCAGTGAGGTCATATGATACATGTCTTTCTCTGATTGACTTATTTCACTCAGCATAACACCCTCCAGTTCCATCCATGTCGTTGCAAATGGCAAGATCTCATTCCTTTTGTTGGCTGCATAATATTCCATTGTATATATATACCACATCTTCTTTATCCATTCATCTGTCGATGGACATCTTGGCTCTTTCTATAGTTTGGCTATTGTGGACATTGCTGCTATAAACATTGGGGTGCATGTACCCCTTTGGATCCCTACATTTGTATCCTTGGGGTAAATACCCAGTAGTGCAATTGCTGGGTTGTACGGTAGCTCTATTTTCAACTTTCTGAGGAACCTCCATACTGTTTTCCAGAGTGGCTGCACCAGCTTGCATTCCCACCAACAGTGGAGGAGAGTTCCCCTTTCTCCACATCCCACCAACATCTGTCATTTCCTGACTTGTTAATTTTAGCCATTCTGACTGGTGTGAGGTGATATCTCATTGAGGTTTTGATTTGGATTTCCCTGATGCCGAGCGATGTTGAGCACTTCTTCATGTGTCTGTTGGCCATTTGGATGTCTTCTTTGGAAAAATGTCTGTTCATGTCTTCTGCCCATTTCTTGATTGGACCATTTGTTCTTTGGGTGTTGAGTTTGATAACTTCTTTATAGATTTTGGATACTAGCCCTTTATCTGATATGTCATTTGCAAGTATCTTCTCCCATTCTGTCCCTATTGCAGGTGGAAGGAAGAGGTTATAATGAAAAAAAGAAGAGTCTAAGAGCTCTTCTCCATTCTTAGAAACCAAAATGTGAAAATCTTTCATACCTCAGCATTATATATGTTAACATATATCTGCTTGGTTCATTTAGGAGACTATCTCTATTGCATTAATATTGTCTTTTATATAATGCTAGACATAATTAGTCAATGTAATGGGTTTGGACATACAACGGAACTGAACTGTAATAACTCGAGTCCCCGTAGTTGCAAAGTACTCCAAATCTATTTAAAAGCATTCATACTGTGAATATCTATTGTTTTGTTATCTGGAATATTTTTATCTTTCTTCTGGTAGCTATTCCCCAATTTCCCCCACTTTCAATCCATGTGCTTCCAGTGGAGTTGACTCCACCCTTAACTCAAAAACCTGGTTAATGATCCAGACCTGGCCAAAATGGCATCAGTTATCAAATCAAAGATGAGCACACAGACTGACCTAGTCCAATCAGAGTAGATCCCAGAATGTTTTCTGAAAATTCTAGGATCAAGATGCTCACTCCTTTTCACTGGATTTCAACATAGAAGCATGAAGCTCTAAAGGCTGATAATAGTCATCTTTCAAACATAAGAAGAGAACCACCAAGAATGGAAACAAACCAAGGAAACATAGCTGAGAAATGTACAGAGACAAACTGAATTCTGGAGGCATCATTTGGGCCCTGGATAAAGCCATACTGGAAGCTGGTTTGTTTGTGAATTGTTTGATTTATAAGAGTCAATAATTTCTTTTCTATCTATAAGCCAATTGGGTCAAATTTTTATCTTTTGTAGACAAAAAAAAAACCTCCATAAATGATACACATATGCACATTTTGTAAAAATTACCCAGCATAAAATAAAACTAAAGGATAAAGACAATTGTATAAACTCCCACACTAATAATATTAATTAGATTTAAGATTTTTGAGTACTTACTATGGGCCAGGCACTGTTGTAACTTTATTATATGTTTTTAAGTTATTTAATCTTAACAACAATCCATTATGCAGTTGTTATTATTTTTTCCTCTTTATATATTAAGAAAGTATAACATAAAGAGGTCAAGAAACCTGCCCAAGCTCACTTAGTAGTAAAGTAGTGCTCAAAAACTAACCAGGGCCATCAGATCCCAGAGCTTATGTGTATAACCATGATATTCTACTTGCTAGAACCTCCCCCAAAAGATACTTTTCAATACTCATCAGCTATAAAAATGTCTGCTGGAGAGATAAGGTTTGTCCATGATGTAAAGATCAAAAGGTGGCCTTACAGTGAAAACTAAGAGCCTCAAGTTAGGATATATCTTTAATCTGCAATATGACTGGACTCCGTGAAACAATTTTCATGTTAAGAGAATGGCCTTGAGCATCAGTCTTTTCAGTCATGGGCATAATGACAGGCATTCTGAAGTCCCTTTTTCTGTTGGATGGGAAGGGGTACAAGTCAAGACAGACTGTCTCTAACTGAGAGTTCAGCGTAAAAGATATAGTCAGAGTCACCCCATTGATGGCAGCTCTAAATCTACCTGGGCAATTTATTAAAAGCAAGGCAAATGCTGTGGTTCCCAGACAAATGAAGAACTGGAATGCTGAACAGAATGCCTAGGTAAAAATAAAAATTGTAGGGACAGGCCAATGGGCAGTGTTTGACAGGCACTGGATCAGATACCCAGAGTTAAATTCTAACTCTGCTACTAACTAGATGTATGACCTTATTTATGTCTTTAACCACTCTGAGCCTGAGTTTCTTCATCTATGAGGATCCCTATCTCATGGATGTGGTAAGGGTTAAATTAAAAAAGATTATATATGAAAAACAGTGCAGTTCCAAAACCATGGTAGGTACTCAATAAATGGACACCATTTGGTAACTGAGTTTTGGTGGATGCCACATGCTTAGGGTTCACCCTAGTTGGAACCCATGACTTCTAGCCTAACTCATTGCATAACTCATGGCTGGTCAGCCAAGTCTTCTGGCCTTCTGCCTGCCTGAGTTGAGATTAACTTCTCTATACTGGGTTGTGTTAGCAGTAGTAGAAGTTCAAGGCCCATAGCTGAGAAGGCTGAGAAGCCAGGGCTGAGGTTTCTTTCCCCATGCCCCCACATAGATAATAAATTTCTCTTATAGGGTCATCTTAGAGCAAATAAGACATCAGGAATGGATTCCATCATCCAGTTTAGTGCCCCCTTCAAAGCACTCTGATCATCTAGACTTCCCTTGAATATTGGTGGGAGAAAGCTCTGAATGAGGGAAATTCCAGGGATAATATGCATGACAGGGTCATCATTTTGATATGTGGGTGTCATTTGCCTAAAAAACAGCGTTTGAGCAATGAAAAACACACCAAAGAGCAAGCAGTGAATTAGGGCTACACATCAAAAAAGCCCCAGACCACCACTACAATGAAGTTAAAAAGACTTTTTTAGTCAATTATGATTCTAAGAGAGGGGTTTTATAAAAAATGGAAGCTAGATTTTAAAATCACTTTTTTTTTTAAAAAAAGATTTTATTTATTTATTTGACAGAGAGAGAGCCAGCTAGAGAGGGAACACAAGCAGCGGGAGTGGGAGAGGGAGAAGCAGGCTTCCCGCTGAGCAGGGAGCCTGATGCGGGGCTCGATCCCAGGACCCTGGGATCATGACCTGAGCCGAAGGCAGATGCTTACCAACTGAGCCACCCAGGGGCCCCTAAAATCACTTTTTAAGAATTAGTCACATTAGGGGGTAGACATCAAGATATTTCCATCAAGGATGACTTTGTTTTCTTTCTCTGCTGAATAAGAAACCCATTTAAAATGTCAAACCATTAGAACAGGACGGATCCTGTTATGACAAATATCATTGCAGTGGTCCACTCACTGCAAAAAGTATTTAATAAACATTTCCAGAACCACCAAAAATGGAAAACCTATGAATGCCATTTCCTATTGAAGTGTCTGGAGTAAGTGTACCGGGAGAACCACACAGTATTTGGGGATCTCTGATGTTGAATCTAGTAGAGTGTTTACTCAAAGCACCTCAAGAGAGCATGGCTGGAAATGGATACGGGAGGAGAAATCAGAATCAAGGAGCAGTTAAAACAGTCACCAAGAAAACGACTTCAGATGTTAAAAAAGAAGGGTGAGGCAAGGACAGAAATTAGAAGGTGAGTCTTAGCAGATATGAAACTAGAGTGCAAGTGGGAGAGAAATGTGAAGTCAGAAGTGGGGCTGTGAACTTTGAACACAGGCTTTCTTTATGGGGTCAGGAAAATAAATAAAGAGTACAGAGTTGGACATCAACTGAAATCTATTTCATGACATACATTGTTGGGAAAATTTAGCCAATGAAAGAAGACACAATTATTAAAATATCATATAAAATCATCAAAAAGTATTCTAATATGTTGAATTCCCATAAAAGTAAATATTATTTTTAGCATTTATGCTTACAATAATATTATTGAAATTTTTTAGTCTCAAAATTGCCATTAACTGACCAAAAACAGTGTAAGTGTAAACCAGAGTTTGCAAATTGGTTAACTGTGGGCTAACTCTAGCTGTATTTATCCTGCTCAACCTTTTTTTTTTTTTAGATTTTTAATTAATTTATTTGAGAGAGAGAAAAAGTGAGAGAGCACAAGTGGGGGTGGGGGGTGCAGCAGAGGGAGAGGGAGAAGCAGGCTCCCCACCGAGCAAAGAGCCTGACACGGGGCTGATCCCAGGGCCCCAAGATCATGACCCTAGCTGAAGGCTCAACCAGTTGAGCCCCCCAGGTGCCCCTCTTACACAGCAATTTAAAAAACAAATTAGTTTTTACTATGGTGTAACTCCTACTACTCCCCTGGCCTTATACCTTACATTTTCATGTGTAGTGATAGTGTGTGTTGGGGGATTTCCTCTCTAGGAACCCTCTGATTTCTCTCCCAGATGTGTAGGAGGCTATATATGATATTCATTGGTCATCATTTATTAATTGAATAAAATTATTGAGAGCACTACGAGCCCTCTATTTTTTCATCTCCCCCCCTCCCTTATGAGGCAGTTCTGCATAACTAAGGTTTCTTCTGAGGAGAGTGGTAATTAGAAAACATATCTGGCTGCAGATTTCAGCCTTGTTCTTCAATCAGCTTTATCAGTAATAATGCTGACATCTTGATCTCCATCTGTCTTACTCCTGTGTCATTTCTCAATTGCTAATGAACTCAAGAAGAGAAGGGAGCAGGTGTTATTAATTGGCTTCCACAAACTTCAAGAGGTTGCCAAGATTTAAACATTGGGAAATTTCATATAAAGATCTAGGTTTCTGACTTTTGTTGAAAAATGGAAGGCATTTGGCATAACTGAGGCCATATTTGCACCTAGTATCCATTGGATGAACTGAATCATGAATGAATGCCACCTTTAGATGGGGCATGAATGTTCCAATTTGCCATAGTCTGCACCACTCCATATTATTTATACTCAGGCATTTAATTCAGTCATCTTGTCCTGACACTTAAGTTTGTATTTCCTGCTATAATCATATAAATCTCCTTCTTTAGAATATCGACTTTTTCTAAGATAGTGGAATCTTGATTATTGGATAGAATGATTAGTAAAAACTTTTGAAAACCACTGGTGTGGAAGATCCTATTATTTGTAAGTCTGACTGCAAAGCTAAGTGTTGTGGCATCCTAGTTCCTGATCTTCAACAGCTACAGATCTCTGTTATTTCATTCCACATACTTCCAGTGCAACATAGACCTAGGTCCACAATATTTCCTAATTTTAGGTGAAACTGTACATGCCAGGTGAGAAAAATCCTATTCAAGCCTTACAGCATAGAAAATTCTCCATCTCTATTTTATATTCTATGTCCAGCCATCATAGGGTTGTGTCTCTTTGACGAAAGTAAAGTAAAGGATTGGAAAAATTATTGAACAAGTTCAAGCAAAACACATGTCAAATGACCCGGGTAATTTCTAGAAGAGCCCATATTTTTCTGAATTAGAGTACTTGGAGAATTGCCCTAACCACCTGCATTGCTTAGGTCATGGAGATTGAGACTGTGTTTTCACAACTAAAATAACCATAGTCGAACCAGCCATGGGGGCCTATCTCAAAAACAGAATTTTGCTGTATCACTGTGGATCAAGTTACCGTTAACACAATCAGTTGTGTAGATAGTAAAACACATTGATTTAATTGTCCCAAAGCAATTTAATCATATTACATAGATCTAACATTAAACTTATTCCCAGTTTCATTTTATAAGACAGCAAAAAAACTAGTCAATCAACCAGTCTAGTTCAATAATAGCAAAAGCTGGTCTGACATTGTTATTTAATTAATTGATTGCAAGTTTGAAATTCCTTTATATACTCACATGGTCTAGGTGCTATAGGCTAAGATTTAGCTCAATGAATTTTTTTTTTCCTGTTTTAGAAACTAGCATTATTCTTCTCCACATATCCTGATTAGATGACTTCTAAATAAAGTTGAAATCCTCCTTTGGCCTTTTCTCTATGGGCTCTTACTTACATCTTTTCTGTTGAGAATAGTCTCTTTTGGCTTACCTTCTGAAATTTGTTTTTTGAAAGGTGAAGTATCTCCTAACTATCCATTAGTGTTCCATACCTGGAGTCTTGGCCACCATGATATCATTCACTTCAGAAAATAAATGCAAAGTAAATATGACTCTAGATTTAAATCCAGGAACTTGAACAAGCACTACAGACTGGAGTGTTTGGTTTCCTTTCTTGCTGTGAGTCAGAGCCAGGAGGTTCCCATTAAGGTGTATATGAATTGTATTACCCCACACTGAAGTGTGTCTATAACGTAATGTTGTAAGGCAGCCAAGTTCTAACAATCTCATGGACCAATATTCAAAACCTAACAGTATTTTGTCAGATCCTTCATTTGTAAAAAGTTTTAATCAGAAAGCTATAGTTACATAGATATTTCATTTTAGGGTAGAGTAAACTCTGTTTTAAATAAGTGTATTACTTCCACTGTATTAATACCTCTCAGGCTGTACATTCATCTGGAATGAGCTGCCATAAAAAAAAAAAAAGAAGAGGAGGTAAGTGCACAGAATTATGCATGGAGTGTGCTCTGATATAGTTCAAAGTAATAGGAGGGGCATCTTCGGGAAAAAACTTTTTCTACACCCCATCACTGTTCAAAACAAGGGGAGAACCCCTCAAACTAAGTCTTTCGGCAGGACAAACATTGTTCAAAGAAGTTCAAATCATGAGGAAAAAAGCAACAAATATTTTCTCTTCAGCTTTGAAACTCTATCTTTCCCTTTTGCTCCTCTCCTTTAAAGGAATCCTTGAAGAATTTTAGGCAAATATATTTTGAAAAAGTGCTGAATCCCCAAAGATTTAGCAGTTAAGAGAAGAGTTAACTGCTAAACCCCTTCCCACATCTCCTCCTTATTCTTCAAAAACCACTTCTTCATAACTTGTGAAGACATCCCTCATCATTAGGTCATCTCTCACCCTAGTATGTCACCACCTTCAAAGATAAATGACCTGGTATGAGGATGAAACATACTGAAGTTCAAAAGCGTCCATGGAGTGATGGTCCCAGCACTAGAGCTGGAAGATTTCTTTTCTTGTCTTTCTAAACCTGGTGTTCTGTGCTGAACGGACAATGATTATTTCATCAGCTCCAGAAGTGAGACATGAAGAAGGATCGGAGATGATAAAAATTGGAACTAGTGAATATAATCATGTGTTTTCTAGGGGGAAAAATCAGACAAACACACACTGAAAAAGAAACTCTCATAGCATAAAATGAAGAATTAACACTGGTCTTCTAAACCTTTAAAGAGTATATTTTTGAGGGACATTGAGGAAGGAATAGATGTTCCCCATTGTCACTGAGAAAAATAAAATGACACTGAAACATATCAAAAGAAGATAAGGTTATACACTAAGCAAAACTCCATGACTAGGCAAGCATCTTCTTCCAAATAGGTCTTTAAAATTGAAATAGTAATAATGATAATAATTTCTTTTTCTAAGCAGGGGAGTGAATAAAATTTCTAGCAGAAACTGTGCATCATGTTCCCTGTTATCCTTCTACAGTTTCAACCTATTTCATGAAGCCTGACTACTAATGTGACAAATAGGTTTGTCCTTCTATGTTGTTCCTATCAAACATTGCCATGTATTTTCTTCCTGTTTGTATATACCTATTTCTTCTACCAGATTGAAAGCTCCTGAAGGTAAGAACTATTATCCTATTCAATTTTGCAAAATTATACTATGAAGACATGTATTGTGAGAAGTTCAGTTTCTAAAATCAACTTGAAAGGCAAAAATCTTATATGGTCAAATCATCCTTGGAAAGCTCTTAGAAAAGGGCAATTTTGGGCGCCTGGGTGGCTCAGTTGGTTAAGCGACTGCCTTCGGCTCAGGTCATGATCCTGGAGTCCCTGGATCGAGTCCCGCATTGGGCTCCCTGCTCGGCAGGGAGTCTGCTTTGCCCTCTGGCCCTATCCCCTCTCATGTGTTCTCTCTCATTCTCTCTCTCTCAAATAAATAAATAAAATCTTTAAAAAAAAAAAAGAAAAGGGCAATTTTGTGACCATTTTTTTGTTAAGTTCAACATTGATTTCCTTTGGTGTTGGCACAGGGTGGTGTATCATTATATCCTTTATTTGTATGAAGATTTAAATTCCACTGTTTTTAGTTGGCTTATGATTAAGGCCATATTATTTGAAAAATATAACTATAACTATAAACACTAGAATTTCATTCAGTGTTACAAGATGTCTCAACCATAAGAAGCACACAAAATCTGATACTGAATGAGGAAAGAGAACATTCATGTCTCTCAGCTCATGCTCACTGTAGTCAGAATCCCATCAAGTAAAGAGAAACCATTCATGACATTTCAGACAGAGGTGATTTAATGCAGGGATCAGTTATACAACATTTAGAACACTGAAAGAGCAAAACCAGTTGCTAAGGGAACCCTGGTATTAGTAGCTCAGGAAGTTCTTAGGGCTAAGACTATGAAAGAGAAGAAATGGTGTTAGCAGAACCTGGGATCTTGGGGGAAGTTTCTCCACAGAGCAGATGTTCAGACCTCCAAGGTGTCACTGCTCAGCTGGTTCTGGCACCTCTGAGGGGGACATCACATGATCACTACTTGGACTCTGATAGACAGCTCAAAGAGGAAATGTGGCACAGTTGCTACTGGTACCTCTGCAGAGGCCACAGGAGAATTGGTGTTAGAAATGCTAAAATAAGCTTAAGGCTGGGGTCCTACTTCAGTGCTACTGCTGTTGAGAAGCTAGCTAGAACCGAAAACAGAAAGAATATTTCTTCTGCTCTACTATCCTCACCTTCTAATCCCTTGTCAGTGTCTCCAGTCAGTAGAACCTAACCAGAGGCCAGCAAGCAAAGAAGTCTGGGAAATGTAGTTTGCATAACCCAGCTCCAGTGTCACAGAGTGGAGTGTAAAAGCCTTGCTTGAGGCTGAGAGACAGTAGGAAAATTACTCTCAGGCATAAATCCACTGAGTGGAAAAACAGGCAGAGTTTTCCTTCATTTTCTTTTAGCATAGTTGAATTCCAGTAAGTTAAATGTATTCATGATGCCAATTCACTTTTCCTTGGAATCCTATAGTTCATTAGCCTAGTAACCTGCTTATAGCATGTGATTAATGTACATATTGAATAGATAAATGAATGTCTTTTTGGCTTTTTGGTGCTGAGGGAATTTTCTCTGATTACTAATCCAGTTCAACTGCCACTGAGAAATGAGACTAAAGAAAATATACAGGAACCTAAGGGCAAACTCTGCCATAGTTCACTGACATTGTAAACGTACCTACCCCAACAGTTCAAATGGTTTCTATCCCTGGCTCTATTTCGTAACTATCCACTTCTAAATCGCTATCAAAAATTTCTACTGCAGCTATACTTGCATAGCTTAAGAGTGACATCCAGTGGTTTATAACTTAATCACTTATTGTAATGCATGTAGAAATCTAATCAGTTCTCAATTACCAATATAAATAGAAGGAAGCATAATACATAAAACCTTAAACAAAAGATGAAACTTGAACCAAGTGGGATTTATCCCTGGGATGCAAGGGTAGTTCAACATTCACAAATCAATCAATGTGATAGAACATATTAATAAGAGGAGAGAGAAGAACCATATGGTCCTCTCAATTGATGCAGAAAAAGCATTTGACAAAATACAGCATCCTTTCCTTACTAAAACTCTTCAGAGTATAGGGATAGAGGGAACATTCCTCAATTTCATAAAATCCATCTATGAAAAACCTACATTGACTATCACCTTCAATGGGGAAAAGCTGAGAGCCTTTCCCCTAAGATCAGGAACATGACAAGGATGCCCACTCTCGCCACTATTGTTCAACATAATACTAGAAGTCCTAGCAATAGCAATCAGACAACAAAAAGAAATAAAAGGTATTCAAATTGGCAAAGAAGAAGTCAAACTCTCTCTCTTCACAGATGACATGATACTTTATGTGGAAAATCCAAAAGACTCCACCCCCATATTACTAGAACTCATACAGCAATTCAGTAATGTGGCAGGATACAAAATCAATGCACAGAAATCAGGTGCTTTCTTATACACTAACAATGCAACTGTAGAAAGAGAAATTAGAGAATCGATTCCATTTACAATAGCACCAAAAACCATAAGATACCTCGGAATAAACCTAACCAAAGAGGTAAAGGATCTATACTCTAGGACAACAGAACACTCATGAAAGAAATTGAAGAAGACACAAAAAGATGGAAAAAACATTCCATGCTCATGGATTGGAAGAATAAACATTGTTAAAATATCTATGCTACCCAGAGCAATCTATTCCTTCAATGCCATCCTGATCAAAATTCCAATGACATTTTTCAAAGTGCTGGAACAAACAATCCTAAATTTTTATGGAATCAGAAAAGACCCCGAATCACCAAGGAAATGTTGAAAAAGAAAAACAAAGCTGGGGGCATCACGTTGCCTGATTTCAAGCTATATTACAAAGCCGTGATCACTGAGACAGCATGGTACTGGTACAAAAACAGACATATAGACCAAAGGAACAGAATAGAGACCCCAGATATGGGCCCTCAACTCTATGGTCAAATAATCTTCAACAAAGCAGGAAAAAATATGCAATAGAAAAAAGACAGTCTCTTCAATAAACGGTGCTGGGAAAATTGGACAGCTATATAGCGAAGAATGAAACTCGACCATTCCCTAACACCATACACAAAGATAAACTCAAAATGGATGAAAGACCTCAGTGTGAGACAGGAATCCATCAAAATCCTAGAGGAGAACACAGGCAGTAACCTCTTCGACATCGGCCACAGCAACTTCTTTCAAGATATATCTCCAGGGCGCCTGGGTGGCTCAGTTGGTCAAGCGACTGCCTTCAGCTCAGGTCATGATCCTGGAGTCCTGGGATCGAGTCCCACGTCGGGCTCCCGGCTCAGCGGGGAGCCTGCTTCTCCCTCAGACCCTCTCCCCTCTCATGCTGTTTCTCTCTCTCAAATAATAAATAAATAAAATCTTTAATAAATAAATAAATAAATAAATAAAAAGATACATCTCCAAAGGCTAGTGAAACAAAAGCAAAAGTGAACTTTTGGGACTTCATCAAGATAAAAATCTTCTGCACAGCAAAGGAAATAGTGAACAAAACAAAGAGCAACCCACAAAATGGGAGAAGATATTTGCAAATGACACTACAGACAAAGCATTGATTTCCAAGATCTATAAAGAACTTCTCAAACTCAACACCCCAAAAAACAAATAATCAAGTCAAAAAATATGCAGAAGATATGCACAGACACTTCTCAAAAGATGACATACAAATGGCTAACAGACACATGAAAAAATGTTCATCATCATTAGCCATCAGGGAAATTCAAATCAAAACCACATTGAGATACCACCAGTTAGAATGGCAAAAATTGACAAGGCAAGAAACAACAAATGTTGGAGAGGTTGTGGAGAAAGGGGAAGCCTCCTACACTGTTGGTGGGAATGCAAGTTGGTACAGCCACTTTGGAAAACAGTGTGGAGTTCCTCAAAAAATTAAAAATAGAGCTATCCTATGACCCAGCAATTGCACTACTGGGTATTTACCCCAAAGACATAGATGTAGTGAAAGAAGGGCCATATGCACCCCAATGTTCATAGCAGCAATGTCCACAATAGCCAAACTGTGGAAAGAGCCGAGATGCCCTTCAACAGATGAATGGATAAAGAAGATGTGGTCCATATATACAATGGAATATTACTCAACCATCAGAAAGGATGAAGACCCAACTTTTACATCATCATGGATGGGACTGGAGGAGATTATGCTAAGTGAAATAAGTCAAGCAGAGAAAGTCAATTATCATATGGTTTCACTTATTTGTGGAACATAAGGAATAGCATGGAGGACATTAGGAGAAGGAAGGGGAAAATGAAGGGGAGGTGGAAATTAGAGGGGAAGACGAACCATGAGAGACTATGGACTCTGAGAAACAAACTGAGGGTTTTAGAGGGGAGGGGTTGGGGGGATGGGCTAGCCCGGTGATGGGTATTAAGGAGGGCACGTACTACATGGAGCACTGGGTGTTATACAAAAACAACAAATCATGGATCACTACATCAAAAATTAATGATGTATTGTATGGTGACTAACATAACATAATAAAATTAAAGTAAAAAAAAACTCTTAGTTTTACTTTGGGAGATTATTGAAGTAGATTTGCCTATCTATTTGAGATCTCATATTCAAGTTCATTTCCATTTTCCCATTCTTGAGTTTATGCCTCTCATAATTCCAGTGATGTCTGTCAAAGACATGAGCTGATGGGCAGAGAAAGAACCTAGGGACACGTAGGATTAGGAGTATTAACCATTAACCAGTTCTAGACCTGGCTCCCAAGACCAGAAGTTTAGGATTCAGGTTCAAAAAGAGTATGGAAAACTCAGCCTAGATCCAGGTTTGAACTAATATCTAAAGGTGTTCAGTCTGGCACAGAGCTGCAGATAGAGGCAGAGTTGGGTGGGCTCTTTAGTCATGGTCTCAGGGGATCAGGCTTCTCAAAGAGGAGTCTGAGCCAGCAGCTGGGACTAAGAAGCCTGAGATAATAAAAATGTCAGGGCAGCATCCAAACTGCCTCAAGTTCAGAATAGTGCTCTCTTCTCAATGATACACAGTAGGATGCTGTAGGTGATTTTTATTTATGGCTTGGGAAGTCAATCTCATATTAGAATAGACAAAGCCTTAAGAATAAAACAACAAAGAAACTCTACATATGTTTTAAATTCTTTCTTTCAAAAGAATAGTCAAAGGAACCAATAACTCCATCATAAAATCTCACACCTAAATGAACTAGGAACTAGGAATAGAAATCTTCTTATCTCTGTTTAAATGGATCTTAGCCTGAAAAATACTACCAATTTACAAGGGTTTGAATATGTTTTCCAGTTGAAGGAATTCAGCCCAGATAAGCTACTTCTCTATTTAATAATATTTTTCAGAGGCAACCCAGCAAAAATATGTATTTATTCATAAATATATAGCAGGGAGTTCAAAGAACATCTAAGTAGTAACTATAGTTAGAATTATTCAGACACCGGGGAGGGGGAAAGATGGCAGAGGAGTAGGGGACCCTATTTCAACTGGTCCCTGGAATTGAGCTGAATATCTACCAGACCACTCTGAGCACCCACAAAACCAGCCTGAGATGTAAGAAGATCTGGATCTCTACAAACAGAACATCGCAGGCGGTTGGTTTAGAGGTACGAAGCGGGGAGCCGTGATTCCGCGGGCAGATATTGAGGATAATTGGCAGCGGGAGGGTGCCTGGCCGTGGGGATCCTACACTGCCGGTGAGCGACAGCCTTGCGCGCTGCAGACGGGGCACAGACTCGAAGACTGGTAGCGGCGGGAAAAGGACTTTAGGGCAGCCCCCGGGGTGGAAACCCGGAGCTGTGGGGTCATGTGTGCGGGCGCCTGAACTGGGAGCGGCTGGCAGTTTTAGAAGCACAAAGGGCAGAGATGTGCCCCGACCTGGAGGCAGGACTGGGAGTGCTGCGGAGGGGCGCACAACCCAGGACGCTGCAGTTTATAGCAGCACAGGCAGAAACGGAGATGGTGTGGCCTGGAGAGCTCACTGAAGAACAGACTGCGATCTCTCTGCTCTGAGTCAGAGGGTTGAAAACGGTCTCTTCTGCTCTGACTCGCGGAAGAGACACGGAAAGCTGCCAGGGAAAGCCGCCAGAGAACAAAAGCCCCAAAGACTGATCCCCACTGAGCCCATCCCCCCGCCACAGGGGCGCAAGGCAACTCCACCCAAACAGGGTTGCCTGAGTAACAGCGCGGCAGGCCCCTCCCACAGAAGACAGGCTGGGAAAACAAGAGGCCGCAACCCTAAGGTCCCAAGGAAACAGGTGCATCTTGCTTGGGTTCTGCTCAATAATTTGGACTCTATACATTCCCTCAAACACCCATCAACAGAATGACTAGGAGGAGGAGCCCCCAAAATAGAAAAGACTTAGAGATTATGACTTATGCTGCAGATTTACAAATGGATGCAGATATAACCAAGATGTTGGAGATGGAATTCAGGCTAGCAATTGTGAAGACAATGGCCAGAATGGAGAAATCAATTAATGGCAACATAGTGTCTCTAAGGGCAGAAATAAAAGGTGAATTGGCAGAACTTAAAAATGCTATCAATGAGATCCAACCCAATCTAGATAATCTAACAGCTAGGATAACTGAGGCAGAAGAGTGAATAAGCGACCTGGAAGACAATATAATAGATAAAAAGGGAAAAGAGGAGGCCATGGAAAAACAACTCAGAATCCATGAAAATAGAATCAGAGAAATAAGTGACACCATGAAGTGTTCCAATGTCAGAATAATTGGAATCCCAGAGGGAGTGGAGAGAGAGGGGGGACTAGAAGATATATTTGAGCAAATCGTAGCTGAGAACTTCCCTAATCTGGGGAATGAAATAAACATTCGAGTCCTAGAGGCAGAGAGGACCCCTCCAAAGATCAAGGAAAACAGGCCAACACCCTGGCATGTAATAGTAAAACTTGCAAATCTTAGAACCAAGGAAACCATCTTAAGGGCAGTTAGGGGGAAGAGATTCCTTACGTACAGAGGGAGGAACATCAGAATAATGTCAGACCTATCCACAGAGACCTGGCAAGCCAGAAAGGCCTGGCAAGACATATTCAGGGTACTAAATGAGAAGAACATGCAGCCAAGAATACTTTATCCGGCAAGGCTTTCATTTAGAATGGATGGAGAGATGCAGAGCTTCCACGACCGGCAGAAACTGAAAGAATAGGTGACCACTAAGCCAGCCCTGCAAGAAATATTAAGGGGGATTCTATAAAAGGAGAAAGACCCCAAGAGTGATATACAACAGAAATTTACAGGGACAATCTATAAAAACAAATCTTCACAGGCAACATGATGACAATTAATTCATATCTTTCAATACTCACTCTCAACGTGAATGGCCTAAACGCTCCCATAAAACAGCACAGGGTTGCAGATTGGATAAAAAGACAGGACCCATCCATATGCTGTCTACAAGAGACTCATTTTGAACCTAAAGATACATCCAGACTGAAAGTGAAGGGATGGAGATCCATCTTCCATGCCAGCGGACCTCAAAAGAAAGCTGGGGTAGCAATTCTTATATCAGACAAATTATATTTTAAACTAAAGTCTGTAATAAGAGACACAGAAGGACACTATATCATTCTTAAAGGGTCTATCCAACAAGAAGATCTAACAATTGTAAATATCTATGCCCCCAACATGGGAGCAGCCATCTACATAAGCCAACTGTTAACCAAAATAGAGTCGTATTGATAACAATACGTTAATTGTAGGAGACCTCAATACTCCACTCTCAGCAATGGACAGATCATCTAAGCAGAAAATCAACAAGGAAACAAGAGCTTTGAATGATACATTGGACCAGATGGACCTCATAGATATTTACAGAACATTCCACCCTAAAACAACAGAATACTCATTCTTCTCAAGCGCACAAGGAACTTTCTCCAGAATAGACCACATACTGGGTCACAAATCAGATCTCAGCTGATACCAAAAGATTGAGATTATTCCCTGCATATTCTCAGACTACAATGCTCTAAAACTGGAACTCAGTCACAAGAAAAAATTTGGCAGAAATTCAAACACTTGGAAGCTAAAGACCACTCTGCTTAAGAATGTTTGGGTCAACCAGGAAATCAAAGAAGAACTTCAACAATTCATGGAAAACAATGAGAACGAAAACACATTGGCCCAAAACCAATGGGATACTGCAAAGGCGGTCCTAAGGGGGAAATACATAGCCATCCAAGCCTCACTCAAAAAAATAGAAAAATCCCGAATTCACCAACTCTACACCTTAAAGAACTAGAGAAAAAGCAACAAACAATGCCTAACCCATGCATTAGAAGAGATATAATTAAAATTAGAGCAGAGATCAATGAATTAGAAACCAGAAACACAGCAGATCAGATCAACGAAACTAGAAGTTGGTTCTTTGAAAGAATTAATAATATCGATAAACCACTGGCCAGACTTATCCAAAAGAAAAGAGAAAGGACCCAAATTAATAAAATTATGAATGAAAGGGGAGAGATAACGACTAACACCATGGAAATAAAAACAGTTATTAGAAATTATTATCAACAACTATATGCCAATAAACTGAGCAATCTGGATGAAATGGAGGCCTTCCTGGAAACCTATAAGCTGCCAAGACTGAAACAGGAAGAAAAAGGACATTAGATTTTAATAGGAAACAGACTAAGTGTCTCAAATCTAATCAATAAATTCAGGAATGTTCACTTACCCTTTCAAATTTATTGTCCACAGGAAGTCAGCCTCTTGTGTTTTGTTTACTTAACTTTGGGCATTCTCCTATCAAAAGGGAGATCACAAGAGATGGAGTAAACTGGCAAATGCTCCAGAACTCAAAACGCCTTTGTGGCTTATTCTATGCAATGGTGGAACTGGTGCTAACAGAAGACACACTTTTCAGGAGCCCCCTCAGTTCTGTTAGTTCCATCTTCACTGATGGTTTGCCTCTAACTGTGGCTCAATTTGCTGCACAGCTTACTGGCAGACTCTTCCGTCAGTGGAGAAGACCTGTCCTTGTGGCCCCCTTGGCTCACATGCATGGGGAAGGATTTCAAGAGAGAGACTCACAAGAATCTGGAAAGAGATCGAAGTCATCTTTCAGGAATTGACTTTAATTCAGTGGTAAGACTTTTGTATTAATTTCTACCTTCACAGAGGTGAGAAATGCCATTACTTAACCATGCAATGGAGACTTGAAATAAAAAGATGTATTTGACTTAGGGAGTTATATGGCATACATAAAAATGAAAGGAGGCTTATAACTGAATTTCTCTTAAACACCTGATTTAGACTTCTTCCATCAGTTTACCTGAGATACAAGAAATGAAATACCATATCAAATATTTATTAAAAGCCTAATGGAACATAGATCATCTTAAGGTATAAGCAGAAAGAGAATATTTGTCAGGAAAGCAGAATACCATTCCACCAACAAGCACAGCTTTCTCTGTCTTCTCTAAAAATTCTGTCTTCTCTAAAAATGTTCACAGAGATGGACCCTTATAAAATGTCCTTCTTTGCTTACCCAGGTGGTGCCCTCTCAGGTAGTTCCCAAAAAAGAAAGGTTCATGGTAAATATGATTTCATAGTCTCTATATCTTTTTTTTTAAGATTTTATTTTATTTATTCATAGTCTCTATATCATATCACCTGATTATTTTATGCCCAGGGCACTCAAATATGAACCCTTGCTTGCATTTTCAGTAAATCAAGGCAAAGATATTTGACTATTTTGAAATTTCAGCTCTCTTGAGTCAGTTAAGGCACCCATCTAAATGAGACACTTAATATAAGTGTGCAATCTTGGACAAATGACATCTATGTTGAGTATTCAATATTGTTCAGAAAGTGAATATATTATAGTGGAGAAGAGAAAGGTAGGAAGATGAGTAAGTAAAAGTAAAGAGTTAAATTAGAAAACTTAGAGGAAAAGAGAATAGGCTGATGAGACCTTTAAATAAACAAAGAAAGGCAGAGAAGATGTTTATATTCTTGTGACCACAAGAATAAGCATAACCAAGAGCACTGTTAGAGTCCAACCAACCAAAAAGACCTGAGGAGGTCCCAATGAGAAGGAACTCTGGTCCCCATTCACAATCCCCTGGGCAATTGGACCTCCTCCGCCTGCTAATTGCACCATTATGAGACAAGCCAAATGCAAATGAGATAAACAATAATTTGGGGCAGAACAACATGTGGACTAGACAATTTCTCCTTAGAGACAGATTGTGAGAGGAGTTTTGCAAGGTCCATGAAGCAAAGGATGAGATCACAATATAAAAGAATAAACCAGGCTTGAGTGCTCAGACATTTCTCAAAACCTGTAGATGTACTTGTCATAACTTGCTCTGAATTTGGTTTTGGTCATGGTCAATAATAAGCCAAATACAATGGGCCTTCTTTTATCTGAACTATCACACTTTAAAGTGTGCATGCCTTTTGACCCAGAGAGTACATTTTTAAGGCTCTATCCCACAGAAATATTTGTACATGCACACAAAGACATGTAAACAGGGATTTTTCAATGCAATATTACTTAATATTCTAAAATTGGAACCATCTAAATGTCCAGGAATAGGAGAGTGCTAAATAAAGTATGATATATATATTAGGAGCAGAGTGTAGTGGTTGGAACAAAATCTTCAGGACCAAAATGCTTGGGCTTATGTTTCAGCTCCACTGCTTACAGCTATGTGACCTTGACCAAATTGCTGAACTTTCCAGTGACTCAGTCTCTCCCAATGGTAAAAAGAAGACAAATTTTCCTTTTTTGTAGGGCCATAGTGAGAATTAAATGAGATACCTCTCCAAAGAGCCAGAACATTATCCAGCACATAGTAGGTACTCAGTACATGTTAGCAGGATTCTTATTTTAAACACAGAATTATGTCACATTTAAAAATAGAATCCAGCTGTAGCTCCTGCCATAGAAAACTCTGCAAAATATACTGTGAGGTGAAAAAAGATGGCAGAACAACAAGTGAAGGATGATTCTATTGATTAAGTGTATATAGGCAAACATGCTTGTGTATGTACATAAAAGCATAGAAGAAAGTGTGGAAGAACCAGCCAATAGCAACAATTATCTCTAGAGAATGAACTGGATTGAATGGAAAGAGGAACTGAAAGGAGATCAATTTCTTCCTCTCTATATTGCTGCATTTGAGAAGCTTTTTTGCAAACATAGATTTTTATTTTACTTATATACTTTTAAAAATACAGTTGATCCCTGAACAAACACAGGTTTGAAGTGTATGGGTCCACTTACATGCGGACTTCTTCAATAAATATATTGGACTTTTTTTTTGGAGATTTGTGACAATTTGAAACAACTTACACACAAACCATGTGCCCTAGAAATATTGAAAAATTAAGAAAAAGTTGTGTATGTCATGAATACATAAATTATATGGACGTACTAGTCTATTTTATCACTTACTACCATAAAATATACACAAATCTATTATTAAAAGTTAAAATTTATCAAAACTTACACACATACTTACAGACTGTACATGGCATCATTTGCAATCAAGAGAAATGTAAACAAATGTAAAGATGCAGTACTAAATCATAACTGCATAAAGTTAATTGTAGTACATGCTGTACTACTCTAAGAATTTCATAGTGGTGAGTTCAAGTGCTATGAGTATCCACTTAAAATGCTATATGATGCTGATCATATCTATGTGAGCAGTTCATCTCTCAGGTAAATTGAGTATTGCAGTAGAAAGTGGTTCTTGCATATTTTTCATTGTGTTTAGCATAATATCGTAAGCCTTGAATAACACCATGGGACCCATATGAAATGCCATTAGTGATGCTGGAAGTGCTCTTAAGAAGCAAAGCAAACTCATGACATTATAAGAAAAAGATGAACTGCTTGATATGTAGCATAGATTGAGGTCTGCAGCTGTGGTTGCCCACCATTTCAAGATAAATGAATCCAGTGTAAAGACATGGTAAAAATAGAAAAGGAAATGTGTAAAACTGTCACTGTAGCTACACCAGCAGGTGCAAAAACCTTGCACTTTTTTGTGAATTACCTTTTTATCTTGTATTGAAAATGCAGCTTGTATATGAGTACAAGATTGCTATAAGAAAGGCATGCCTATAGAATCTAATATGATTTGAGAAAAAGCAAAGTCATTATGTGACAACTTTTAAGCAAAAAGAAGGTAAAGGATCTAAAGCTGGAGAATGTGATGCCAGCAAAAGATGGTTTGATAATTTTAGAAAGAGGTTGGGTTTAAAAAATGTCAAGATAATAAATCACCTTCTGCTGATCAAGAGGCCCCAGATGAGTTCCAAAGGCCATAAGAAACCTGTGTCAACAGGTTTCTAATGCAGACAAAAGTGTCCTATTCTGGGGAAAAAATGCCACAAAGGACATTTATTACTGAGGAAGAGCAGTGAACACCAGCATTTAATGCAGGAAGGGATAGGCTAACTCTATTGTTTTACAGTTTATGATCAAGACTACCCTTATCTACCCTTATCTATAAAGCAGTTAACACCCAAGCCTTAGAGGGAAAAGATAAACACCAGCTGCCAGTATTCAATTGTACAACAAGAAGGACTGGACAATGAGAACCCTTTTCCTGGATTGGTTCTATCAATGTTTTGTTTTTTTTTTTAATTTTTTAATTCTTATGTTAATCCCCATACATTACAACACTAGTTTTAGATGAAGTGTTCCATGATTCATTGTTTGTGCACAACACCCAGTGCTCCATGCAGAATGTGCCCTCCTCAATACCCACCACCAGGCTAACCCATCCTCCCACCCCCCTCCCCTCTAGAACCCTGTTTGTTTTTCAGAGTCCATCGTCTCTCATGGTTCGTCTACCCCTCCGATTTCCCCCGCTTCATTCTTCCCCTCCCGCTACCTTCTTCTTCTTCTTCTTCTTTTTTTTTTCTTAACATATATTGCATTATTTGTTTCAGAGGTACAGATCTGAGATTCAACAGTCTTGCACAATTCACAGCGCTGGTTCTATCAATGTTTTGTCCTTGAAGTCAGGCATACCTTGCCAGTAAGGGACTACCTTTTAAGTTCTTTTGATATTGGACAGAGCCCCTGGCCACCCAGAACTCCATGAGTTCAACACTGAAAGCAATTAAGTGTTCTAATCACCCCAAAACACAAATTCTCTAATTCAGCCTCCCAAATGACACTTCAGGGTGTCAAAATGACCTTCAAGGCTCATTACACATGGTACTCCATGGAAAGAATCATCAATGCTATGGAAGAGAACCCCGATAGGGAGAACATCATCAAAGTCTGGAAGGATTACACCATTAGAGATACCATACCTGTTATATAAAAAGCTGTGAAAGCCATCAAAGCCCCAAACAATAAATTCCTGCTAGAGAAAACTGTGTCCAGATGTTGTGCCTGACTTCACAGGATTTACAACAGAGTCAATCAAGGAAATCATGAAAGAGATTGTGGGTATGGCAAAAAAGGTGAGAGGTGAAGGGTTTCAAGATATGGATCTTGGAGAAATTCAAGAGCTAACAGGCACCACACCAGAGGAATGAACAGAAGACAATTTGATAGAGATGAGTACTTCTAAACCAGTGCCAGACAATGAAGAAGACAACGAAGAAGCAGTGCCAGAAAACAAATTGATAGTAGACAACCTGGCAGAAGGGTTCTGATTATTTAAGACTGCTTTTGGCTTTTTTTACAGCACAGAGCTTTCTATGAAACAGGCACTGAAACTAAAGCAAATGGTGGAAGAATTGGTACTATATAGAAACATTTTCAGAGAAATGAAAAAACAAAAAGACAGAAATTACCACGTAGTTCTGTAAAGTTACATCTAGTGTGCCTACTGCTCCTGCCTCCCCTTCCACCTCCTTTACTTTTTCTACCTCTGCCACCACAGACGCAGCAAGACCAACCCCTCCTCTTCGCCTCCTCAGCCCACTCAACATGAAAATGACAAGGATGAAGACCTTGAAGATGATCCACTTTCATTTAATGAATAGTAAATAATCATCATGCCATACAGGCAATAAACTTACCTGTTGTGTATGCATGTGTGTATCTTCATGTGAAAAAACTGACAACTGTATAGCAAGAACTGTAAGACATTTTTGTGTCATCATCATCACCTAAGTATTATTCATCACGTAGAACATTGTGTGCAAGATTTGTATGGAAACGGATAGCCTATCCTTACATAGGCACAAGGTGAGTGATATTTAGTATAAAATTAATAATGCGCTTGTTTTCTTACTGCTTTATAAATTTGTTTTCAAAGAATTATATTACTATACAGTATGCCTGCCTCTCTCTCTCTCTCTCTCTAATTAGAGAAACTGTATCAGCCCATCATCAGAGGTGTTTTTTAAAAACATGTTAGCAATGTTTCCATACTGTATTATGAATATGACTATAATACTCTCTGCCATAGAATTTGTATAACCATTCATTAGTGTATAGGCTAGGCTACCATGTAGCAATTATATTGATTACACTAGGCCACCATAAAGCAATTATATTACTGCTTCTTTGTTATCAATGCATGAATTGTTATACCTGTAAATAAATACTTTTCACATTCTTTTCATTTTTGATGTCTAGTATTAGTAATACAAAGAATATCTACAGTGTTTTGTATCATATAAGACAGTATTGATATAGGTACTGAAAAACAATCCATCTTGCAAACAGATGACGTAAATTTACAGTATCAATAAATATAGTACAGTACTATAAATGTATTTTCTTCTCCTTATAATTTTCTTAATAATATTTTCTTTTCTCTAGCTTACTTTATGGTAAGAATACCATATACAATAAATATAAACATACAAATATGTGCTAATCACTGTTTATGTTAATGGTAAGGCTTCTAGTCAACAGTAGGCTATTGGTAGTTAAGTTTTGAGGGAGTCAAGGTTTTATGCAGATTTTCAACCATGCAGGTGGTCAGCACACTTAACCCCTGCATTGTTCAAGGGCCAACTGCATATACTTCTGAAAATAAAGTAAGAAGACAACTAATTAAGATGTCATAAGAACAGTGAAACAATTCTGAACCAAGTGCATGTCTGCAGTGCTTTAACAATCCGAGTTTCCAAGGAAAATGAAAGTAGGATGTTCTCCAAACATCATTTTCATCAACGTCATTAAATCTTACTGCAGTAGGCAGCATTCTAAGATGGCCCCAAGATTCCTGCCTGCTGGTGTATTTGTGCTGTGTAATTCCCTCCTTATGAATGTGGGTAGGGATTGTAATAATGGGATAGTCACTCCTGTAATTGTGTTAGGCTACGTGAGACTCTCTTGTAGCAGACAAGAGCAAGATTCTCCTGTCGGCCTTGAAAAAGCAAACAGTCATGTCTAAACTGCCAGTGGAGGGGAACATGTGACAAGAACCTGAAAGTAGCTGAGAGCTGTCCCTCCTGCTAGAAAGCAAGGAAATGGGAACTTTAGTCCTATAATCACAAGGAACTGAATCCTACCAACTAGTGAGTGTGAAAGAAGACCCTAGTCTCAATGAGATCACAGCCCCAGCTGTAACACTGTAATTTCAGACTCACGAGAGCCTTAGCAGAGGACCTGGCTAACCCACACTTCTGCCTCAGGGACTTCTGCCTCAGGGAAACTGTAAAATAATAAATATGTGTTGTTTTAAGCTGCTAGGTTTGTGGTGATTTCTTATGCGGCGATGGAAAACTAATACACTAGCACTTTTTTCAAATATTTACATTGTTTGGTTAAATATTTAGAGACTCTCTCAATCAAAAACAGTGAACAGAGGTGTTGGTGAGATGGATTAGGACAGTCAGATTCTACTGTTAAGAGCAATGCATTTCTGAGTGAGGACAGATACAGTGAGATATTCTTTTTTTAAAAAAGATTTTATTTATATATTTGACAGAGAGACACAGTGAGAGACACAGGTGGGTGGGGGTGGGGGTGAGAGAGGGAGAAGCAGGCTTTCCGTGGAGCCGGGAGCCCTATGTGGGGCTCCATTCCAGGACCCTGGGATCATGACCTGAGCTGAAGGCAGACACTTAATGACTGAGCCACCCAGGCACCCCATTGTGAGATATTCTGAGTGAGGACAGTGAGGACGTGTGTGTGTGTGTAAATGTATATATAAAAACATACATATGTGTATGTATATATGTGTGTATGTATATGGGGAACAGAGAGAGAAGACAAATGTGGAAAAATGTTAAAAAACTGGTGTATATTGGTAAAGTATATATAGGTTTTCATGTACCATTCTTTCAAATTTTCTAGTTTCATTTTTTTTTTCAAAATAAAAAAAGGAAAAGAGTAGACAAAGAAAAATGATGTATTATTAACAATGAAGACAAAAAACTGATACTGACTTCTCAACATAAACAATGGAAGTCAGAACACAATGGAAGCATATCAGGAAAACACTGAAAAAAAACCCTGTCAATTCAGCCATGTGCAGAAGAATGAAACTGGACCATTCTCTTACACCATACACAAAGATAAACTCAAAATGGATGAAAGACCTCAATGTTGAATCCAACAACATTCTAGAGAAGAACATTGGCAGTAACCTCTTCAACATCAGCTACAGCAACCTCTTTCAAGACATGTCTATAAAAGCAAGAGAAACAAAAGTGAAAATGAACTTTTGGGACTTCATCAAGATAAAAAGCTTTTGTACAGCAAAGGAAACAGTCAACAAAACAAGGAGGCAACCCACAGAATGGGAGAAGATATTTGCAAATGCCATACAGATAAAGGGCTGGTATCCAATATCTATAAATAACTTCTCAAACTCAACACCCAAAAAACAAATAATCGTCAATAAATGGGCAGAAGATATGAACAGATACTTCTCCAAAGAAGACATACAAATGGCCAACAGACACATGACAAGATGTTCAACATCACTAGCCATCAGGGAAATACAAATCAAAACCACAATGAGATACCACACCAGTTAGAATGGCAAAAATTAACAAGACAGGAAGGTGTCAGTGAGGATGTGGAGAAAGGGGGAACTCTTTTACACTGTTGGTGGGAATGCAAGCTGGTACAGCCACTCTGGAAAACAGTATGGAGGGTCCTCAAGAAGTTAAAAATAGAGCTACCCTATGACCCAGCAATTGCACTACTAGGTATTTACCCCAAAGACACAGATGTAGTGAAAAGAAGGGGCACATGTACCCCAATATTCATAGCAGCAATATCCACAATAGCCAAACTATGGCAAGAGCCTAGATGTCCATCAACAGATGAATGGATAAAGAAGATGTGGCATATATATATATACAATGGAATATTATGCAGCCATTAAAAAAATGATATCTCACCATTTGCAACCACATGGATGGAACTGGAGGGGATTATGCTAAATGAAATAAGTCAAGCAGAGAAAAGACTATTGTCATATGGTTTCACTCATACATGGAGCATAAGGAATAACATGGAGGACCAAAGGGGAAGGGAGGGAAAACTGAATAGGGAGAAATCAGAGAGGGAGACAAACCATGAGAGACTCTGTACTCCGGGAACCAAACTGAGGGTTACTGAAGGGAGAGGGTGGGGTGATGGGGTAACCGGGTGATGGGTATTAAGGAGGGCACGTGCGGTGATGAGCACTGGGTGTTACAAACACCTAATGAATTGCTAACACTACATCAAGGAACACCTGAGTGGCTCAGTTGATTAAGTGGCTGCCTTTGGCTCAGGTCATGATCCCAGAGTCCTGGGATCGAGCCCCACGTTGGGCTCCCGGCTCAGCAGAGAGCCTGTTTCTCCCTCTCCCTCTGCCTGCCGCTCTGCCTACTGTGCTCTCTATCTCTCTGTCAAATAAATAAATAAAATCTTAAAAAAAAAACCACTACATCAAAAACTCATGATGTACTATATGTTGGTTAATTGAACATAATAATAAATAATTAAAAAAAGAAAAAAATAATAAAGTAATCACTAACTCCAAATAGAAACCAAAAAAAGAAAAAAATCCATTCCAAAAAAATAAATAAAAACCTGTCAATTTATAATTCAGTGTCCAACAAAAAATTTTCTTTAAACATGAAGGCAAAACAGACATTTTCATACAAACGATTAGTGAAGGGAAGAGGAAGGGAAATGATCCTAGATTGAGGCACAGAGATCCAGGAAGTAATGAAGAGCAACAGTAAATATGTGAATAAATATATATAAATACTAACTTCAGAAACAGTAGTAATTTATTGTAGAGCTACTGTAGATTTAAGACTATAAACTTAAAATCTCTCACAGGACTCTCTAGCAATTCCCTAGTCATGACTCAGTGGAAAAAGGACTAAGGAAATTACTGAGTGTAGGGGCTAAAGGTCAGATGCCTGCATTAGGTAGCCTACATATGTAAATGCGATGGGACTCTATTGTTCCTGAGACAAATTTGAAAGCAAAATATCGCAAATCTCAATTATCTGCTTGCAAAGGACACTGTGATAGTGCAGACAAAACTATAGGAGACATGAACCATGCATTTAAACTATGAGTTTCAGACTCCTTCTGAGTTAAGTATTTTACTCAGGTTTAGGTAAGTAGCAGATTAAATTTTCTTTCATTATTTTCCCTCTAGCATAGGGCAAATAACAATAACAGTAATAAACAGGAGCAGTAAAAAATAAAATAAAATAAAATGACATACACACACACACACACACACACATCTTTTACCCCAAACAAGGAAAAAAGAAAAAAAACAAAAAGAAACCTGAACAATTTGCAAATTTGTCCTGTTTTGAACACTAAACCAGGATTAGAAAGGGATATGAAAAACTTAAGCTCAGAGTTCTTAGGATGGGGAGCATTAAAAAAAAAACAAAAACAGTTTATTATTATATTTGCCTTCTCTATTACCTTGTTAGTCATGTATTTTTATATTATCTTGGAGTGGTTTTCCTAGAAATTAGAATATTTATCCTTAACATATTTAAATTTAATATAAATAAGTACTTTTGCCAATTCCCAAGAAATTCAACCATGTTAGAACACTTTAACTCCATTTACCTCCTTCCTGCTGTCTTACTTCTGTGCTACCATGGTCAGATATATATCCCATAAGAGATATGTGCTTATTTTTCTATTGGGTTGTCTTTTTTCCTTACCGAGCTATATAAACTTTATTTATAACATTCTGGATATTAGTCCTTTTTAAATTTTACATAGCGTAAATATTTTCTCCCAATCCATGCTTTCTTTTTTTAAAACAGCTTTATGGAGGTATAATTGATATACAATAAACTGTACATATTTAAGGTGATGAGTCTTAACCTATCCATACACCTATGAAACCATCACTACAGTCAAGACACTGAACACATGCATCATCTCCCAAAGTTCCTTCATGCCCCTGTGTAGTCCATCCCCCCTCAGACACCTTCTCCCCATCCCATCTTCAGGCACACACTGGTATGCTTTCTGCCTCTACAGATTACTTTGCATTTTCTAGAATTTCATATGAAAGGAATCATATAATATGTACTCTTTTTTGCCTGGATTTTTTTCACTCAGTATAATTATTTTGAGATTTATTCAGGCTGTTGCTTCATGCCTTCTTATTGTTTCTCTGAGTAGTATCCCATTGTATGGACACACTAACATATTCATATCTTGATAGACATCCGGGTTACTAATACTTGGTATTAGCAGTCTTTTAAACTTTATCCATTCTAGTTGGTGTGAGGTGGTATCTCATTATAGTTTACATTCTCCTGATGACTAATGCTGTTGAGCACCTCTTGGTCTGCTCATCACCCAAAGTGTCTGTTTGTATCTTTTGCCCATTTTTAATTGGGTTGTCTGCCTTCTTATTATTGAACTGTGAGAGTTTTTTGTAGATCCTGATAAAATTCCTTTATCATATAGGTGAATAGTGAATATATTTTTCCCAGTTTATGACTAGTCTTTCAAAGAAAAGTGTTTTTTTGTTTTGTTTTGTTTTGTTTTTTATCCCCTGCACATCTCAGTAGAAGCAAAGCATGTTCTGAGAGATAGCTGAGTAAATCCCAGAATCTGAGCTCAATTGTTTATGTTATCATTGAATAAGAATAATTACTCTTCTGTGTTTCAGTGAGTATTTACACAACATCTCCCTGATGTCAAGTAAAATACTGCCTAGAACAGCACAAAAGGCCGTTAGTTCATTGTCATAAAGTTGTTGGCTTTGTAATATAAGCCTCTCAAAAGTAGTGAGGTTGTCATGTTGAAAACCTGCAAGTGATTTAAAATTCACAAGTTATCTGCTCTAATTAATAAACTGAGCTCATCTGCCAAAAGACAGTTTCAGAGACAATCAGAAAGCAAAGACACTCTTAACTTGCTACACTTAACTTGAGACTGCTACTGATGCTTTTAGTTACAGAAGCCTGTGTGAAAGCAATTCACTTCATTGCCAGGGTCCTGTGAATTTTCATCTATAACAGTACTGATTTCATACCTGATCCACATGACTGTCCTTCTAAATTTAGTCAGTGTCCAAAACGTCCCTCCCAAAAGCCAACTAAAAGTATTTGTTCTCTGGCATCAATTGCAATAATATGACACCAAGAAGGGAATCAGAAGAGAGAGAGCAAGGTGAGAAGGAAGAACATCGTCCTCCAGAGACTGAATTCTATAAGGCAGAACATGGTGACTCTGGGACACTATCAAAAAATCCCCAAGGAGAAAAATCTACTTTAATGGGAGATACAAATCCATTTTTTCTGTAATAACATTGGGGAAGGGTAATAATCTGAAGTGTAATATTAACTGGCATGGTTTTCTTCCTTCCAGTTTTCCTTTGCTAGCACTCACTGTCTACAAGATAGGCAGCTAAGAGCAAGAAGGCAGATAGTGGCAAAAGATTTGATCTCTTGGCTTCTGAGCTTTAAAAACCAAGGGCTTGGCCTCAAGAACAAAGTGAGGTTTTTCCTCTCTACTCTCACCTTCTCTCCCTCCATGCACTCTGACAAAATAATTCTCTGAGCTGATAACCTCATTTAAAGGTGATTCAGATCCATGATAACTAAATGCAGTTAGTGGTCCCAAACTGCATCCCAGATTATTATATAAAGATTATTATTAAAAAGGAAAAAATGTATAAAGGATATTGCTGAGAGGACTAGATATTTTTAGATACGGATCTATATTAGTAATATTAGTAAAAGCATTGTGTCAATGTTAAATTCCCAAATGCAGTAAGGTAGAAGAATGCCTTGTTCTTGGGAGATACATGATAAAGTATTTCAGGATGAAATGGCATCATGCAGGCAACTCTTGATTCAGAAAAAAAAAAGTGTTGTGTGTCTGTGTGTCTGTGTCTGTGTAGACAGAGATAAAGCAAATGAGACAAAAACTTAACCATTGGTATATTTAGATAAAAGGTATACAGATGTTCATTATATTAGTCTTACAATTTTTCTGAAGGTTGAGTTTTTCAAAATTAACACACTTTTTGAGGTGGGAAATATAAGAGAATCAGAAAAGAGAGCAATATAGTGAGATGTTGATGGGGGGCTCTCAGCAAAGGGGCTAGTGTTTGTTGCAAAAGGTAAAGTGATAAAATGCTCAGATATGATAACAGAGGAGACTTGTACTGTACTTCCCGCCTGAATTTCTGGGAGACAGTGGCCTTGCCTGGAGGAATAAGGTAAAGAGGGTTGTATGCACTGTTGAAGGCCTAGAGAGCTTAAGATGGCCACCCACATTACTAAAGGCAGAGCAGAGCAGCTAAGCTTGGCATCATTCCCAGTATTTCAGAGGTATTTGTAAATTGCCACGATGCTAATGCTATTCCCGGAGAAGGATAGAGAAAGAAACTCTCAACTTATGAAGTTTAAAGCTGGAAAGAGTGTAGTCACAAGTGACTAACTTTAGGTTTTATGACATTCAACAGAATGGGGGCTTGACATTGAGATGAGGGTCACTGCTAAAAAAAAAAAAGATATACCATTTCTTGTGCACTTATGTTTCTGTGGTCTGAGAGTCTATACCCAGAACAACATTTTCTTTCTAACAAACAGATATTGCTTGGACATTGGTAATTTTTTTCAAACCGTGGACATTGGTAATTTAATCTGTATTTTGTTCCCTAGGATTCTCTGAGATCAGTATTAATGGACTGGGGCAAGAAGAGAGGAAAAGGTGACTTCACATTTATGAATACCAAATATTAGAACTCAGCTCTTTGCCTTCCAAGAGCCAAATTCCTCTTTTGGTAAGTGCTTTTCTTTTAAAATGACAAGCACTTTCAAAGTGGCAACTACTTTTAAAAAGTAGTATGTGGGAAGGCTTTCTAAAATCAAGATCCAATTTTGATTATTACAGAGTTGTTTCTTTAAGTTCAGGCAAGGCACCACCTGTATACTCATAGAATTTTGGAAGAATTTATAGTTAAATTATCAGCTTAAATTGTATTTTAAATGTCAGCCCTCTAAAAGAAGCTCACAAATATTCCTTGTAGTCTGTGTCATTAAGCTAGATTTTTACTTGGCAGTGTTGAAGGTAGGGATTCTTGCAAAATTAAGACAACAATCTCTTCTGTGTAGATTTTTTAGTACCTTGGGAATTCAAAGATCAAGTTGCTTAGAGACCCCGTGGAATTTGCAGAAAAAGCAAACTTTAATCTTGACATCAGTAATTAATGTTTTATCTTGCTCTGAAAATTTAGTTTTCTGGCAGCTTTAGCTGCTCTTTAGAGTGGAATGATGCTTTTGCTATACCATATCCTACATGACTTCCCATCCCAAGAGTAGGTGGGGTGCGTCAGGGTTTGCTATGGGCTCTTCTCTCTTGGGCACAGTGACAACCTCTCAAGATGCCCAGGTTTTCTAAGTGAGCCTAATGCTGGCCTGGTTTTGGTGGTTTTTATATTGGGGTCTATATTGGGGAACAGTTGTGTATGTAGTAGGGTCAGTTGAAGGTTGTGAAAATATCTGTTTAACATATTATGCAGTGCAATGTGAAAATATCTGTATAATTCTGGCACAATTTCAAACAATATCTTTTCCTCAGTAATCCAGACCACTGGCCACTCAGTTAAAAGCAAGTTATATAAACCTGACCAACTGATATGTATACACACACACAGACACACACAAATATGAACTTTATTGTGACTAAGGCATGTGTTAGTTCTTTTTTTTTTTTTTTTTTTTTTGGCATGTGCTAGTTCTAACTGCTCCAATATATTTCCACTTATTTATACCGTAACTCTTCAGGCCAAGATGCAAGTACTCAGCTAACACACAAATTGATACCATCACCAAAACTAAAAAGAGAGACTTCATCTTCCATCTCACCCTTAAAAGACAATTTATTGACTAAATAGCCGAAGTAGTTAGAGAGAGCATCTTAGTCACTCTTTCAACAATTCATTCAACATATAATTTACTGAACTCCTACTCTGGGGCCTGGCATCCTCACTGAGGATGCCACAGTGAACAAGATAGAGTGGGTTCAGCGGCCCTCTTGGCGCAGTGGGCAGCGCGTCAGTCTCATAATCTGAAGATAGAGTGGGTTCAGCTGCCTCTAACAGGACATGCTAGTGAAGGGAGAGATATAATGAACAAGGAACAAAACGAACAAGATAATGGCCAGATGGTAATAAGAGCCTAGAAACAACTAAAGTGAAATTATAACTTAGAGTGGCTGAAAGGCTGCCTCAGACTGAAGAATTAGGGAATGTTCCACTGGAGGTGACTATCGAGCTGAGAGCTAACTCACAAGTGTTTAGGATATAGCTCTGTCTTCTGATTTTTGGGCCATTTTATGGCTTGGCCATGAGAAAAAGATCTTATTGGTACACGTTCAAATGCAATCATTACAATAAATATCTTGTGGATGAGGTTCTGTTATACCCTCACTGTCAACCTTCTTCCTTTTTAAGTTTCACTCTAATATGATATTATACCACTGGAATTCACTTTGGAAATATAAGTGGCAAGTCCAGACTCATTAGCTGTGAGTGATACAGAAATCCCAAAAAGATGTTCTAGCAGAGGTTGAGCTGGCCTTTTAGACAAAAATAATGAGTTCATTGCTGTGCTGGCTCCCATAGGCTTGCGCATCTCAGCCTCTATCAGTGACCAAAATCATCCAACAAAATGACTCTTTAAGTGCTTATGATGAAGAACAGCTACCAATACACCCAGGCAAGCATTCTTCATTCGTATCTTCTGCGAATTCATCAGCCAGCAGTTCCCATGCTTAGGGTAAGGAGCGGACATATTTCTTGTCAGGCAGTTTATCTATTGAGATGCTGTAGGTTGTTCATAGTCTCATCATCTTGTACTTCATACACCTTGTGACTTATGACTTGTAGTAAACAGAAATAGCCACCTGAAGGCGTCACCATACAAAGTTCCAAAACATGTTTATAAAAAAAATAACCACTAGTCATGTAAACTTGTGCTAATCATTTACTCTCCCTAAATATTTTTTGCATGTAAAAAGAAATAATTTAACCAGATGAACTCTATTTCTAATTAAGTTTCAATTTTAGTTTTACTTTTAGTCTTTTAGAATGCCATGAAAATGATTCTAACAATATTTCTACACAAGGTAAGATACAAAACATTTTTAAGTGCAATAAAAAATAATACCTGAGTATTTTGAGTACTCTGTCCATTGGGACTGCATGGCTGCAAGTAATAAAAGAGTTCTCAGTGGCCTAAATAAATAAGGTTTTCTTTTTCCCACAAAACAAGAAGTCTGGAGGTAAGCTTCAGCTGTTTTTGGTTCAGCAGCACCACATGTTAGGGTCAGAACATCTCTTGATTTTGCCCTCAATTAGGTAACCTCAAGTTCACAAAATGGCTTCTATAACTGCAAAAATCATGCCCTCACAACTGGCTGTAAGCTTGAGGGAGAGAGAAGCAGTGCCAGTTAGGTTTGATCTTTCTACCAGGAAAAGAACGTGTTCTGTAGAAATTCATGCAGCAGCCAGCCCCTTTGGTCTCTTCTGTCCCATGGCCAACTCTAGGCCCAAGGGTGGTTGTGAAAGTGAGTATCCAGCTCCTCCAATCTGCAGAGTGGAGATCCCATCAATGACTATTTGGTCAGCTAATTAACCATGTCTATTATAATCATTTCAGTATTATATCTTCATATCCCTACAGCCTCCTTAATTGTGACTCACAGGATAGTTATATAGGGTTTTATTAAAATATAGATGTGGAATCAACATTTAACTATTGAATAACTGAAATTTAGGTACTGGCTTGTAGGAAACATTAACAGGGGAAAACCAATACCAACTGATTTAATAAGAAATGCCTCAAAATTTGTCAAAACAAATTAAAGCTAAAGGTTGGCTGATTTAAAAAAATAATAATAATACTTTTTTAATTGTAAAAAAAAAATACATTACTAAACAAGAATCTCAGATTGCAAGCAATTATAAAGAAGAAAGTGGAAGTCACCTAAAAGTAACCCCTGATACATTTGGCATAAACTCTTTCAAATTTTTTTCTAAGCATTCTACATAAATTCTTCCTTCTTCCACTCTATTCTTCCTGTAACCATGCTAGATTCTTCTGAAATCTACCTTACTCTACCAAATATATCCTTGTCCCCTTTTCATATACTTGCTGTGTTATATTCCATATATGCAGACTCATGCCAGACTGTCTGGGTGTCACCCCCTACTCAACCGCTTGGCAGATGAATAACCTTGGGCAAGTTACTTGACCTCCTTGTGCCTCACTTCCTTCATCTTTAAAATGAGATAATAATACTATTTATGCAGAGAATTCTTGAGAGAAGTAAATGAGTTAATTCCTATAATGAACTTAGTACAGTGGCAAGCAAACAGCAAGTGCCCAATAAATGTCAGCTATTTTTATTTTATGGATATATGTCAACTAAGTTCATTAATCCTGATTAGTAGATATTAGCATTGTTTGAAAATGTTTGATTTTATAAATGGCCCATCCATTAATATCCTTGAAAATATATCTTTGAACACATACCCAATGATTTCCTATGGACACGTTCCCTCAAATATAATTGCTGGGCCAATGGGTATCCACATTTAAAAATTTGACACTTATTTCCAAGCTGCCCTTTAGGAAATTTCTTCCAGGCCATGCAGGAGTGCTTGTTTTTGTGTAAAAGACAGCCTGTTTTTCTACATTTCCCACATTGGATATTAATTTTTGCTAAACTGGTCAGTGAAAAATCTCATTACTCTTGCATTTCTTTGATCAGTAAAAAATTTAAAAATGCTTTTAACTATTCATATTCCTTTTTAAAAATGAATTACTTGATTATATTCTTTGAGGCTTAACTGATTTTTTTAAGTATAGGTGCTAGTTGACCTATATGCCCTTTAACTTATAAGACTCCAGTGCCAAAAGTGAGTCTGTCCATTTTTCAAACATTTCTTTTTGCATTCTTACTGACTGCTACCAAATTTTTCTTAGTTTGAAAAAAATATATAGTCAGGAGCAACTGTCAGCCTTTCTGAGATGCAGATCTCAGAAAAATCTACAAAAAGAAATAAAAGATACAAGAAAGAAATGTTAGCAAGGATGTGGAGAAAAAGGAATGCAAACTGGGGTTGCCACTGTGGAAAACAGTATGAAGGTTACTCAAAAAATTAAAAATAGAATTACCATATGATCCAGTAATTCCGTACTGGGAACTTACCCAAAGAAAACAAAAACATTAATTTGAGGGGATATATGCCCCCCTATGCTTACTGCAGCATTACTTACAATAGCCAAAATATGGAAGCAACCCAAGTATCTATCAACACAGATGCGTGGATAAAGAAGACGTGTTGTATATACACAATGGAATATTACTCAGCCATAAAAAAGAATAAAATCTTGCCAGATGCAACAATATGGATGGATCTAGAGGGTATAATGCTAAGTGAAATAACTCAGAGGAAGACAAATACCATATGATTTCACTCATATGTGGAATTTAAGAAACAAAGCAAAGAAAAAAGAGACAAACAAACAAAAAAACAGACTCTTAAATATAAAGAACAAACTGATGGTTACCAGAGGGGAGATGGATAGGGGGATGGGGGAAATAGGTGATGGGGATTAAGAGTATACTTATTGTGATGAGTACTGAGTAATGTATAGAATTGTTGAATCACTATATAGTACACCTGAAACTAGCATAACACTGTATGCTAACTACACTAGAATTTTTTTTAAAAAAGAATTTTATAGCAACACCATATATCCTTTAACTAACTCTACTTAAAACACACAAACAAAAAACCCTAGGGACATGGTGAAAAAATGGGGAGAAAACAGAAAAATTATTTTAAATGAAAGTGAATTACTGAATTACTATTTGATTATTTTAAAAGTTTGATTATATTTTTATTTGTCCCAAACTGCCAGGGACAAAGGATGGGACTCCAATGTTTTGCTAAATGTTCCTGGTGTACATCTTTGGAGGGAAAATAAATCACTTGAGGCAGCTTTTCAAAACCCTTTTCTAGGACCACTTGTCTCAGCATAACTTGGAGAGTTTAAATACCTGATTCTGGAGTTCATTTCTCATACTAACGATGAGAATCCCTTAAAATATAGAATGGACAGTTGTATCTTCTAAAGCCCTCTCCAGAGAACGCTTACACACAAGACTATTGGAAGAACTTTGGGAGATACCACTTTACTAACATTAGTTCATTCAATTATTCATCCACTTAAAAGAGAATTAAAATAATTACTGAGCACCTACTATACGCCAGTTACTGTGCTGGCAATACAACAACGTCCATGTTCTAATAAAGCTTGCATTAAAATGGAGGAAGGCAAATAAACAAATAGATCCATATTGTTATGCAAGGTGGTAAGTGCTATTACAAAGAATAAAACAAAGTAAGAGGAAAGAGAGTGATAATTGATATGGAGTGTGTACTACTTTACATTTGCTAATAATCAACACCTTTCATTTATCTTTTTTTATAAACAATAAAGTTACTTTAATTTCGATCTTAGAGGTATTCCAATTTCTCAGTTCACTTGAGGTTGGGGCTGGCTCTCTAGTCTTCAGCATGTCCTTGCTTCCATCCAGCTCTGCCTATTCCTGGAGAATACTGGACACTATGGACTATTATCAAGAGATGGACTCAATGGCCAAAGAGCTGGCCATCTCCATCAATAAGATCTTGAACACACTAGTGTATGGTACACAGCAGAGATAACAATCAAGCAGTGTAAAATGTGAACCAAAGCAAATATTTATAGTCTGTGCAAGCCTCATAAATGATCAACTACAATCATCAAGAAATGCAAAGCAAAGTCATGTGGAAGCATCCCGTACATCTGACAGTGCCAACAGCATGGTAAGGTGCAGCTGCTGAGGTTCTTCTGGGGAACTGCCAACTTCCTGAGCATTCTATCACCCAGAGTTTAGGCTAAAGGAAGTTCTGGGTAGGAATGGGAAGAATGAACTAACAGCTGTGAAGGGTCTTGAAACAGATCTGGTTAAACCAAGCATTAGTCAAGAAGTTTTAAGGAGGGCACATGTTGTGATGAGCACTGTGCTATATGCAACTAATGAATCGCTGAACATACATCAAAAACTAATGAGGTACTATATGTTGGCCAACTGAAAATAATAAAAAAAGAAAAGAAAATACATGGAAGACTAAAAAAAAAAAAAAAAAGAAGCTTTTAGACTCTAAATCTGAATCCAGCCATACCCATACCAACAGTTCTGCCTCATTCACTAGTAGCTGCAACAACAATCACAATGGAAGCAAATGCCAAAAAATAGTCATAAATAGTTGTTTGGCAGTTAGCACTGACTATGCAGCCACAGGGATTCAGTGTTTATGCAAGGTGACTGAACCATGATTCCCCATGATGTAAGCAAACTTACATGCACATGCACACACACACATGTGCATGCAAGGTGATCTGTGTACACAGGTATTCTTTTCTAGGAAGAAGGTCCATAGACATCACATCCTCAAAGGAGACTGTGACCCAATAAAAGTTGGGTCAAGGATCAGCATCCCTTGGACCTTAAACTGAAATATCTAATTCAGGCACAGAAGGCTATCTTAGTTAGAATTAATGCCATGGAATACTATTTCTACACTAACCCTAGCATGCTGACAATCTCCCTCAGAGTGGTAAAATGTCTCAAACCTTGTGAGTTCAGTCTCCTGGACAGGATGGTAAAAGCTTCATGTTTGTTATGTATGAAGACCTGTGTTAGGGACTTTTAAAAACACATCACTGCATTAGGTATCTAATGCTGCATAATAAACCACCCAAAACTTGGTAGTGTCATTAACTCATGATTCTCTGAGGTGAGTAGTTGGATTGGGCTCAAATGGACAATTTCTGGAGGTCTGGAATCTCACAATATCACTTTTGCCAGATTCATTAGTCAAGGCATGTCACAAGACTGGAAACAGACCCCCCTTCCTAACTGAAGGACGCACAAACTCACGTTGAAAAGTCACATTGCACACAGAAGAATCATTGTGGCCATCTTGCAAACAATCTACTATTTCTGCATGCTGAAGAATTTATGGTTAAAATAATGTAATGTCTGTAATTTACTCAAAAAGTCCCAGAAAAAAATTGATGGAGTAATAGTTGAAACAAAAATGGCAAAAAGTGATCATTGTTAAAGCTTGATTATGGGCATATGTGGTTATTTACATTAGTCTCCCTAGCATTTCTTTTTGGTTCTTTCTTTGAATTTCCATCTTTCTGCTTACATTGCCCATCTGTTCTTGCATGATGCCTACTTTATCCATGAGAGCCCTTAGCATATTAATCATAGTTGTTCTAAATTCTCAGTCTGATAATTCCAACACCCTTGCCATGTCTTTCTCTGTCTCTTCAAACTGTGTGGGATATATATATATCTATATATATAGATATATATATATTACTTTTGGTATGCCTTGTTATTTTTTTTTCAATTTTTTCCAATTTTTTTTCAATTTTTTTCCTTGATAGCCAAATACGATGTTCTGGGTTAAAGGTATTGTTGTGAACAGGCGTTTAGTAATGTGGTAGTAGCTGGGGAGAGATGTACTATAGTGCTATGATCAGGTTTCAGTCTTTCAGTGAGCCTACGTCTCTGGACTGTGAACTTCACAAGTGTTTCTCAGTTTTTGTTTTGTTTTTTTTTCCTCCCCCATTAGTTGGCACAGAGTGGCTGGAGCCAGATGAAATTGGTTATTTCCCTTCCCTGGGTCAGTTAAGTTATGATAATACCTTGCCGGTTAGGCTCTGGTTAACTAGCTGCTCCTGATGGCAGGTCTTGTTAAGAACAGAGTGCTCTGGCATATTTCAAAATGGTTCATTTTCCCCTCTCCTTGCTGGAAGCATGATGGAATTTTGCTCCCATATTTACTGTGTGAACCTGGTCAAGCTCCTGGAGGTAAATCTCTCAATATTGTGGGGGGGGGGCCCTTATGCCTAGATCTCCCTGGAGTTTTAACTCTGAGACTTGTCTGCACTGAGCCTCCAGCAATTTGGCAATTATGGTTTGGGTTTTCCTACGTGGTACTTGATGCCCCAATGGGACCCACTTAAGTCTCTGTACCAGGAAGTTATGCCTCTCTGTATTCATCTCTCTGTCTCTCCAATCTTAAGAACAGTGATTTGGCCTGCATCCTCGCCTCTCTGACACATCCTAGAAGAGTTGTTACTTTTCTAGTTTGTTTGGCTTTTTACCTGTTAAAACAGAGAGGCAACTTGCAAGCTCCTTACATGCAAAATCAGGAACAAAGTTCACATTAGTCTCTACTTTTGTGTTATGTTTGCAATATTTTTAATAAAAAGGTTAAAATTAAATTAATAAAATACACACTCTCAATTAATCCTTACAATAATTATATTCTCCCCTTTTATATATGGGGATATTGAGATAGGGAGCAGTCATGTGATGGGCCTTCGCTAAGGTAATACATTTATTAATAGTGGTTCATATTTACTAAAGATACAATGTGCCAGCACCTTTCCAATCACAATGCATATCATATCTCATCTAATCCTCACAACACTATGTGCTAGGTGGTATTATTGTCTCCAATCTGTGATGAGAATACAGAAATATCAGGAGGGTGAACAGGGTCACAGAAGAAGCAGTGAACGCAGGATTTGGATCTAAGAAATGAGGCTCCAAAGCCTCCACTCTAGACTACTCTCTATAAAGAAGTAAAGCAGAGACGGGAACCAAGATTAGTCTGTTTCCAGTGGCAAGACTTACCCATTCTACCATGGCCAGCTGGGGCTTTCAGAGCTGGGTGCCTCCCCAGTCGTGTTCAGTCCACTGCCCGTCCAAGCGTCTCCCTCCCAAGTTTGCACGTTGTGCTGAATATTAATATGTCACACTCACACACCCATTTCCTACTGGGAAAACTCTCTTAACTTTCTTCTACTAAATAATTTAATCTACTTGCAAGTGCTTCATAAACTGCAAGGCAATATGAAAAATTTACTCACTCTCCAACTTAAGTAGCATTTTAAACCAACAACTATTTTTGAAAAGTTATTTTTAAAGACCTTCAAAAGAAACCAAAACTTGTGTTAAGGTTCCTCTTTGGAATTTTCTTTACCAACATCTGCAACTGAAAATGTGTTTTGCTTTATACCTGTGTCCTTGTAGGGTGAGAAGCAGGCACTCATGAGCGAGAGGGAGTTCTGACTATGAAAGTTTGTTTCCAGGAATCACCTGAGAAGAACTGCATGGAGCAGCCTGGGATTTTTCAATTATTCTTCCTTCTAAATTAAGGTGCTTTTTGTCATTTAGATTCTAAGTACTCTCCTGCCTGTGTGTCAGAGCCTTGACCGTCCCAGCCTGAAACCAGAGCTCATCAATCCCGACTCTGAGAGAGAACCTGAAATTTACCAAAGTACTTAGTGCGGAAAATAGGGGGAAGAAATTTCATGCCTATGTCTTGTGATGTGTCACTAGGCCTTGCCAAAGGGCTCTTCTGTCCAACTCTATAAGCAGCAGCAGTAGGACTGCATCCTACCCATACTAGGAAGGTTTATAGATGCAGACTGCCGGTGAGGGTGTGTGTGTGTGTGTGTGCATGTGTGTGTGCGCGCGTGTCTGTGTGTCTTAGTGCTGATCTGGATATTAGAAGAGGTTATGACTTATTTAGAAACATATCAGAATTTTAAAAAGGGAGTAGTCCTGCTAAGAGTTAACTGCTGATAGAAAAACTTGATGCAACATTTTATTGAGATTCTCTGGGGTCTTAAAATAACCTTTTGTAAGATGGGCTTGTGTCCTTTCCCATGATAAAGGGAAAGTGAGTAAAATGGTGCCTTCCTAACAGACACAAAACATTGGATCTATTTGTCAATACTATTCTCCCAGGCATCCCAGCTTTGCAGAAGACACATTAAAGGACTGAGGACAGTAATTGGTCAGTCAATACTGAGCTATGCAATATTCTCTGATGCTTCATCTTCTTAAGAAATCAAAACTAAGAAGCATGAGAAAGTAGAGCAATCCTTATTTTATTTTATTTCATTTTTTAAAGATTTTATTTATTTATTTGACAGAGAGAGACACAGCGAGAAAGGGAACACAAGCAGGGGGAATGGGAGAGGGAGAAGCAGGCTTCCCGCGGAGCAGAGAGCCCGATGTGGGGCTCGATCCCAGGACGCTGGGATCATGACCTGAGCCGAAGGCAGACGCTTAACAACTGAGCCACCCAGGCGCCCGCAATCCTTATTTTAAAACTTAGTATTTTCAAAATACAGAGAGAGAGATAGAAGGAAAGGGAGGGGAAAGAAGGGAGAGAGGGGGGCAGAAAGGGAGGGAGAGAGGAAGGGAGGGAGGGAGAAACAGAGAGAGAAAGAAAGACAGGGAGACAGGGAGAAGAGAGACAGTGGCAAGCTCCTTACAAACTCCTTAATCACCCAGATCTCAAACTTAGTGATTACAAAAACACATAAAAAGTCAAATATTTAATAAAAACACAGTCAGAACTTGACCTCCAATACTCATAGGTGCATTGTATGTATCAGGTTTCCCAGAAACAGGAGTCGTAAAAACAGATTATTTATAAAGAAGTATTTTCTGTCTCCATCCAAGTAAACTCTTCCCCTGGTAACCATGCAGCTGTTGCAGTAGCCTTTGGGAGAGATGTCTGGTGCGAACTTTCCTTGAAATTTCCGAACACTAGACAAAGGGTAAATAAATTTGAACTCACTTAACTTTCAGAATTTCCAAAAAAAAATTTAAAAAGTCCATACTAGAAGACTGGGCTAATCAATTAGCCAGATTACTGTAAAGGGATAATAACTGAGAGAGTTAAAACTGCCAGATTACTGTAAAGGGATAATAATTGAGAGAGTTAGAACTGCTGGATTTTCAGTTTTAAAGTCCGTGTTACTCAGCCTGGAATGTGCTCTAGGTCACTGCCCTCAGCACATGCCCCTTGCAGTCATGGCCACCAGACATTTTTCTTTCACTGTGGGAAAGTGTCAAATCCTTTCTCTGTGTGTGCATATTTGAGTCACAGGAAATGGTCTTTACATCCCACTTATAGGAATGAATGAGGTGTGAGAACATTTTAATTTCACATAAATGTCTCTATTAGGCTGGTTTTGCCTTTGTTTCTTTTATATAACTGTTTCAAAATTCTAACAATTATAAAAATGATATAGATTCATTATGGAAAATTTGGACAAACAAAAAATAATAGGAAAGAAGTAGGGGAAGCATCTAAAATTAGGCAAAGACAACTACTGTTAGCATTTCCTATTGTTTGAAAGCCTTTTTTTAAATTAAAATATGAATTATAAATTTTTCATTAATAAGGGTCATCTTCACATTTTTAAGAAAAGTACCTATGAAATGATCTATAAATAATTCTAATAATTATAAAATGCATAGCTATGACAAAGTTATGATAATTATTATTGTAAATAATGTTATTGGAATAAATAATGAAAACTGAGAAGTAAACCTGAAACTGTACCTATATAATTAGAAGCAATTAAAGATAAGAGAAATAACACTGGCCTTGGTTAAAGTCAAAAGAGATGGTTTGGGCCCCAGCTCTGACACAAACCTATAGTGTGATTAAGAATAAATGGCTTTTATATGTTAGAAAAAAAAAAAAAAGATAGGGAAAGGAAGGGAAGGGAAAAATGAAGGGGGGTAATTGGAGGGGGAGACAAACCATGAGAGACTATGGACTCTCAGAAACAAACTGAGGGTTCTAGAGGGGAGGGGGGTGGGGATTGGGTTAGCCTGGTGACAGGTATTAAAGAGGGCACGTACCGCATGGAGCACTGGGTGTTATACACAAACAATGAATCATGGAACACTATACCAAAAATAAATAAATAAATAAATAAATAAATAAATAAATAAATAAATAGGGGAAAAAAGAGTAAATGGCTTTACTTCTCTTAAATTCAGTTTTATCAGTAAAACAAAGGGGTCAGATTTTATCTCTATGTCCTCTTGTGTTAAGTTGTCTGATACTAGGTTGAGTCAGCAGTTGAGCATTTCTTTGCTAGATTTTACCTGCATAGGCAATCCCTTCTGAATACTCAAATTACTAATTTCTGGTTTTCATTTATAAATAAGCTTATCCAGATGATCATTTTAATTCCCATCAATAAAAACACAGCCAAAGAAGAAAATCAACTGAAGAGTTATTCTGTTTGTCATAAATTCATTCACGCTTTAAGCAGACCCAATTGAAATAGGACAGAAATGACTTTTAGAGCTACAGTACAGTCAAGTTCTTTACTCAAGTATCAGATAATCTCCAAAAATATTAAAAACTCCATTTATATAAAAGAGAAGAATCACAGAATCAGCTTGAAGGACTTTGGAGCGATAATATAATCTAGCCTCATATCATGGATGGCAAATTCAAATGCATATAGGAACCATACATGAAGGTAATAAAAATGTCTCCTTATATCTGACCTATTTCACTGAATGAATAAGCCCAGGGCGCCTATCCAAATGAATAAGCCCAAAGATAAAATGACAGACAGGTAAACTGGAAAATGTGTGCCCAGAAAATACAAAGATGTTGGCATGAGGAATGTGGGTACAGCATGACCAAATCTTCTGATTTTTCAAGAGAAGCTGGCAATCCAAATTTCTGTGTGTGCGTATGAGTGTGAGTGTGAGTGTGTGTGTGTGTGTGTGCATAAATTTCCAGGTTTCTCATTTTGGCTCAAAGGGTTTTTTTTTTTTTCCTTTTTCTGCATTGTGTACACCAAACAGTGGGCCACCAATCTGCAAACCTCCAACTGACATAGAAAAATGGACTTCCTCCATTTTCTGAAATACATGCTCCATAGGCATACTACTGAAGCATTCAGGCAAAAAGTGGAAGACCAAGCTAACCATCTGGGGAAGAGGAAGACTTAATCTACATTGCCCCAAAACATGCTAAACATTTAGACTCAAGGAGATTCATTTTGAAACTATTATCTCCAACCAGGTACATGTTTGCCCACCTATGAAGAAATTATCTGATGATGATTTGATTGTTCCATCCACAGGCAAATAAACAGGCAGCTCTTTGGTTTTCAGAGTCAGCATCCTAAAAAATAAATTAGCCCTTTCTAAGTGAACTTGGAAAAAAGCCTTACTATCAATATATGCAATTTCTGTGAACTCAATCTGAACAATAAATTTATCCCAAAGCCTCTGATCCTCTACATCCACCTCCAGCCACAGAAAGGAGCAGCATCACAGAGATATTCCACTGCTTCATTAATGTGCTGAATATTAGAACACTAGCCCCTCCTTCTTGTTCCTACAAAAACATCTGCACAAAGTGGGCCCAGCTGGCTTGCGGATATGTTCCATGATGCAAGCCAGCTTTCAGCCCCTTCTTATCACCCTCTGTCTTGTCTCCTTTCTGCCAGTGTGAATTTCCCTTTTAAACATCTAACGTTCAGTGAAAAAAAAAAAATCAATGTTAACAGGTTAAAAGTTAATGTGCTTCACCTGTTTCACCTCCTTCTATTAGTAAACTTGGACTGGCAAATGGGGATTTGAAATATTGCCTGTTTGCCTATCTCCTCCATCGAGGAAATTATGAGGGGTGCTCAAGAGTTGCTCATCAAAATGTCAGGCTCCAATTTGGTTAAATAATTACAACACCTGCTTTCTGGGAATTACTGTGAAATCTTGCTCCTTTTCCTTTTGTATAGAGCCTGCTATTGGCCAAGAAATACACCTACCCATGAATTTTATTTACAGTTCAAGGCCTATTTGGGATGGTGGGGAGGAAGGAAATTTCAGGAATCAGCTTATGGTGAACAGTCCTTAAGGATGGGGCTGAAAGGCATCCTGACCGCTTGGGAAGCCTCTTGAGATGAGGGGGTTCTTAAAGATTGCTAGGGACAATCTGAAGTTTCCATTATTTCAGACTCAGTAAGCTATGAGAACAGTTTCACCTGGAAACTATCTCGACCCCAGCGGAAGCAGCAAGGATCTGATATTCAGATAGGTTAAGAAGAAATAATAATTTTTAAAAGGCAATTCTGAACTTCTTGAAAATTATGGAAAAGGCTCAAAATGGCAATCCTCTAAAGAGCACACACAGAACTGGGGTTACTGAAACTAAAGGTTATACTGAAGATTCAGATCTCTACCCCCTTCTGTGTTCTCTTTTCTTGCACAGTGACCCCCCCCTCATCTTCTATGCTGCTCCCCTGATGGTCATCCAATGATACCCTAAGCAAAAGGAAAATGTGAGTCTTCTTGGCTCACTGCAGGATTTTAAGCACTTTTAAATTCCCAAACTGCTCCTGCCTTTTTATCTACTACCTCTACAGCTAGAAGGGGTAAGAGCTTAAAAAAAATAGACTATAAACCCTGAAGATTAAAAGGATGGAACTCTCCTGAATTCAATTACTGATTTTCCCAAGAATGAGCTATGCTCTCCTACCACTTAGCATTGTCAGAAGTAGCAAATAAAAATATAGGATACCTGTTAAATTTGAATTTCCTATAAACAATCTTTTTTTTATTATACATCCCAAATATTGCATGAACATACTTGTACTAAAAAATAGTCATTGTTTAGCCGAAATCAAATTTAACTGGCTGTCCTATATTTTATTGGGCAATCCTACCACCAATGGGTTCAGGAAAGTGGTTGGGCTTAACAGCCTAGTGAGTTGAAGAAAAAATTCATTCAACCAATCTAGTGAACAATAATTTTAAAATGTATAAAGCTCTTAACAGCCAGAAAAAAGACTAAAGGACCCACCTTATCCTACCTCTTTCTATAATCAGTTAGCCCAGTGATTCCACCACAGCTACACACTAGAATCACTTGGGGAACAGTTAAACATTTCTGATTTTTTTTTTTAAGATTTTCTTTATTTATTCATGAGAGACAGAGAGAGAGAGGGAGGCAGAGGGAGAAGCAGGCTCCCTGGGGAGCCTGATGCAGGGTTCAATCGATCCCAGGACCCCGGGATCATGACCTGAGCTGAAGGCAGACGCCCAATCAACTGAGCCACCCAGGTGCCCAACATTTCTGATTCTTATACACTGCCCTAGACCAAATAAATCAGAATGGGTTTTTTTAAGATGCCCTGTGATGAGCAGTCAGGATGAGAACCACTGAGCTAAAGAGGCAATGAAGAAAAGCTGGAGTGCAGGAGAGAGTACATGACTGTGTTATCCCAGGTTCCCAAACTTCGCTGCACATTGCATTCTCCCCTGCATCTTTAAAAATCACTGATGCCTGGCACTCACCCCTACACATTCCAATTTAATTAGTGTTGGGTATAGCTTGAGCATCAGAAGTTGTAAAAGCTCTTCATTAATGTTCTATATAAGATGTTTCTTATGAAAAAAAAAGATGTTTCTTATGTAGAACAAAGTTTGGAAACTACTCTTTGAAATGCACATATATATATATTTCTTAGGATGAGAGTAGCACTATTTATTTTTACGGGAGTAAAAATGAAGTCAGAGCTTCCAACTATATTTAAGAATAGACTAGATGTTACTTTTTAAACCTATTTTTCCATTTGGCTGGGAGATTTAAATCCTATGAATGGGATGCTGTTTTTAAGAACTTAACTCTGCCTCTGTTTATAGGACACCTATTAATCCCTTTGCCAGGAGTTTTATAGGTAGGAGGATAACAGTCACCCAAGACCCTTTCGTAACTCCTGCCTTCAGTCATCTATAGTAATAATGATTACATGCCTATGTAATTCAGAAGACATACTTTTTGTGTGTGCATAGAGATTTAGGCCTTGCTACATTCAAATGTAGTCAAAAGGACACTGTATTCCTTCTGATTTTTCTTACAAATTGCTAAATGCACACTGATCCCTGGAATTGTTACTCCTCCAACATTTAAAAGGTTACTCACCCCCAAGAGATTATTCAGTACTGATCTGACAGAAAGTGCAAGAACATTACTTTTTAGAGCCAAAAGCCAACAGATCTGAATTTCCAAAGAAACATGCTCTGTGGGAGGATATGGGCTTTACCCCAGCTGGTTGGGTAATCTGAGAGCCAAAGGAAGACATGAGTGTCAGAGAGGACACCTGACAAGTTCCAGAACTTCATCTTACAGAAGTATTTCACAAGACTGACCAATTTATCAAAAGTAGACAAATACTGCCAGCATGTGGTGTGTCATGGGGGAGTTGATGGGGTTCATTTGTGATGATTCCAGGTTCCAAGCACCCTGCCTGATAATGCAAAGGCAAATAAAATGGTAAGGCAATGATCGAAGAAAGGATCACATCCCGTATCAAGGCTGCCTTAAGTTTTATCACCATGATAGGAAACAGGGTGCTTTTACTATCCATCTAAGGTATGTAAAGTCCACAAAATACTTATGCCCCATATTTTGAGAAAACTTTGGAAACAAAAAATTATCTTTTTAAACATGAATAACTAATACTTCTCTTACACTTCTCATTATTATACTTTTGGGCCACCTTACTTAATTAGCTGGCCACTTCATAACCAAAGGACTTTAAAAATTACTGAAATTATACACCCTTTTAAATATTTGCTATTTTTGGAAAATTAATAGGACAACATGTTTTGTTTTCCAGGAAATAGATAAATCCATCCATGGCGTGATAAAATATTAGGAAAACATGAGTCTTAAAACTTTAACTTCATCAAGGGTGGATCTTCCTTTAAAAGAATTTAATACGACTCTGTATTTACACAAAAGTGAACACTTTCTTTAGCCAAGAATTCTTTGCTTTACAGGCCTCTCCAATAGGAGTATTTTCTATACCAGTTTCCTTAGTATAATTTAAAATGCTTGAATTAAAAAAAATATCAATACATAAATTCCCAGTGAAGAAATACTGGTTCAAGTGAGGGACACATATTATCACAAGTGAATGAAGTGATTAAAACTTCAGAGATTATTTGGTGTACCATCTCTGGAACACTTAATTTGTTTCATGTAAACAATTAATATATTTTCTGCATTTTTCATTCAGAATTAAGAATAGTAATTTTTTTTTAAGAATAGTAATTCTTTTATAAGTTACTTGACTTGGTTCTCTCAAAGAGAGTTTACAGATACCTCATTTAAATTAATGAATTTCATTTATTATTCATTAATCAAACTCGACTTTAACACCTACCTGTTCCACGCACTACGACACTTGCTGAGAGAAACCACAGTGAGTAAAACATATTGGCTTTTCTAGCCTCAAATAGCTTATAGTTTAGTAAGGGAGGCAGACATAAATTACACAAATTATTGCAAACTACTGTAAGTGTTCCAAAGGATAAGCACAGGGTGCCATAGACATACATAAAAGACACCTAGGATAGGGATTCAGAAAAGGGTAATCCTTTTCTATCCCAGATGGTGTAACATTTGAGCTGAGACAATGCTTTAGTAACAGCAGACATCATGCTAAGTGTTTAAAAAGTGTTAGTTCATGGGGCGCCTGGGTGGCTCAGTTGGTTAAGCAACTGCTTCGGCTCAGGTCATGATCCTGGTAGTCCCTGGATTGAGTCCCGCATCGGGGTCCCTGCTCAGCAGGGAGCCTGCTTCTCCCTCTGACCCTCCCCCCTCATGTACTCTCTCTCTCTCATTCTATCTCAAATAAATAAAATCTTTAAAAAAAAAAAGTGTTAGTTCATTTAAACTACACAATGACCTATCAAATTAGGTACTTTTGATCATCTCATTTTGTACTTGAGGAAACTGCGTCTTAAAGAGAATAAGTAGCTTGTTAAAGATTACACAGCTATGGAGTAACAGAGCCTACAACTGAACCAGATGTTGATTCCAGAACATGTATCATATTCTTAACCATTAGTCACAGGGCCTCTCCAGCCATGGAAAGTCTGCTCTAGGCTACAATAACAAAATTCTTAAACAACAGAGAATTTATTTCTCACAGTTCTGAAGGTTGAGAAGTCAAGGTCAGGGTGCTGGCCCAGTCAGTTCTTGGGGAGGGCTCTCTTCCTGATTTGTAGATGCCACTTTCAGACATGGCCTTTCTTCTGTGGTGCATGGGGGGGGGGGGGGGGGAGAGAGAGAGTGAGTCAGAGAGAGACAGAGAGAGATCTTTCTCTTCCTTTTCTTGTAAGGCTACCAATCTTACCAGATTAGGGCCCCACTCTTATGATCATATTTAACTGGAAGGACCTCCTAAAGCCCTATCTCCAAATACAGTCACATTGGAGGTTAGGGATTTAACCTATGAATTTTAGGGGAAGCAATTCAGTCTGTAGAAAGGAATAAGCTAGTAGTAAGAGAAGAGTGCTCCAGATGAGGAATAACTATGATCTCAAGTCACCAAAAGTGTAGGTTATAACAAACACATGCGCTTGCTTAATCTTCTAGCTGAGGGGCGCCTGGGTGGCTCAGTCATTAAGCGTCTGCCTTTGGCTCAGGTCATGATCCCAGGGTCCTGGGATTGAGCCCCGCATCGGGCTCCCCGCCCCGCATCGGGCTCCCTGCCCCGCATTGGGCTCCCCGTTCTGCGGCAAGTCTGCTTCTCCCTCTTCCACTCCCCCTGCTTGTGTTCCCTCTCTCACTGTGTCTCTGTCAAATAAAATAAAATCTTAAAAAAAAAAAAATCTTCCAGCTGAAACTAGCAAGGTAACCATCTCTCCCAACAGAATCTGATTTCTGTCAACACAAAGACACTCTTTCAGATGAAATATTTGTAAAGACTGTCACCTAGTGGCAATAGGCAAGAGGTAGTTCATGAGCATCACTGAACAGGTGTACTCAGCTGCTTACTTGGGGGTGCTGACTCATCAATTTCTCCTTTTACTGTGTACACTCCCAAGTTGTTTTTTTCTAGGAATAAAATATATTAAGCAAAATATTACAGCATCAAGACAGTTACCACTTCTTTCCACTGAATCCACACATACACACACACGCGCGTGAGAGAAAGTAGTGTGACAGTTTCAAGCTCTCAGAGAAAGAACAAGACCTTAAGTTGTATCCTATCTCACTTTGAGTCTGCCCAAGTAAATCCGGGCCAACAGAATAGTGAGTAATATAGATAATAACTAGTGAATATGTTCTATTCAGTAGTTAAGATCAGAGTCACTGTACTGGGTAAAGAGCACCAATTAGTTGAGATACTGACAGAAAAATGAAAGAAATATGTAAAGGGCACTGGAAGATAGGTTGTCATAAAGTAGCAACTACAGTTTTGTGAATAGTTGCAAAAATTAAGACTGGTATTTTTCATATACACATATCTTTAACTAGGCTGGGTACTATTTTTGGCAAGTAAAAACTACAACTGATATAAACCTTCGGTCTAATTCTGTCTTAGGTGCTAAAATCACCTGAAGAAGTCAGCTTCACAGGGGCATAATGATAATGTGAGGTGTTGCCAAGAAAGGGATTACATGCAAGCTGCTTGGATCCTTATTTTACTCTACTATACACTACGTCCCTTCATTTAGAATGTCTTTCTTTTAGTTCAACCAATGAATTTTTCTCAGAGGAGCCATCACTAAATCCTATCTCTGGACATTAGCAACTTCCAGTTTTGGTCTCATGGCATCCTAAATGTAAACTGGGAACTTGACACGTTAATTAGTCTACTCAAGTTCAGACTTAAGTATTATTGAGTGTATTGGTTAAAACCTTTCATGTTACAAGTAACAGAAAACAAAAATTGAAGCCACTTGAGCAAAAACTATTGTTCAGGGATATTTCTTGCTTTAAGAGGAGTTTGATGTAGGGGTACAAACAGTATGACCTGGACTCTTTTTCAACCTCTCTAATTATCAGCTCTGCTTTTCGGTCTATTCCAAGCAAACTTAAGTTTCACGGAACCAGGATAGCAGCAGGCAGCTTTGAGCTACAAAATTTAAATGCAGAGGGGCTTAACAAACTCCATTTTTCCAGGAGTCTCAGTGAATATCTCATTTTGTTTCACTGGCTAGGATTCAGTTGCATGCCCATCTTTGAACAAATTACTATAACCAGAGTGATGGGATACCTTACAGCTGAAGGGTAGGATCAATTTTAAACAATCTGCATGGTTGAAATGGACAGGAAAATGAATTATTAAAGAATAATCAGAATGCTTTGGACAGGAAAAGGAGAATGGAATTGATTCTGGGAAGTTAGCTAATAAATGTCCACAATATTGGGATGATGCAACTTTGCTCCAAGTGAGGACTGCCTCTATTCAGGGGGAAAAGGAGTATAGCAATAGGGCTCATGAAGAACTGAAGCTGGTTATAAATAGCAGGGCCAAGAAAGACTGCCACTGTCATTCTTACTATTAAACAGTCAAATCTGCTGGCCTGATACAATCATTCATATTGATATCTAATTAACACAATAATTGTGACAGTTAAATTTCCTGATCACTTCTCAGATGGTTCTTCTGATTTTTTTTCTTGCTGTTGTTGAATCCTTATTCTTCTCTTGTTTTGTGGATTAGAACAATCACCAAATTCCTGCACATAGCCCTCTCTTCTTTCTTTTCTTTCTTTTTTTAAAAAAGATTTTATTTATTTATTTATTCGACACAGAGAGAGGCAGCAAGAGAGAGAACACAAACAGGGGGAGTTTGTGAGAGGGAGAAGGGAGAAGCAGGCTTCCCACTGAACAGGGAGCCCAGTGTGGGGCTTGATCCCAGGACCCTAGGATGATGACCTGAGCCAAAGGCAGAGGCTTAATGACTGAGCCACCCAGGTGCCCCTCGAAGACTGTTTCTTGATCTCAGCCATTCTGCAGGTCTCAATTACCACAACCTTGAGTTTAACTTCCAAAACTTCATTTTTTGGCCCATCCTATAAATTATGGAGCTTTGTAGATCAATCCAGTTCCTATTTGCAAACTGTGTCACAGAGTCCTGGGCTTGTTCTTGCTTGATCCCCCCAAAACTATCTTGGAACTTTATTTAATAATATGAAGGAACAAGAAAGTCTAAACCATACTCTGAGTAAGGATTTATTGTTTGGTAAATGTCTCTTTCACTAAACCCTAAGTCCCTCGAAGACAAATATTATTCCCCTATAATACCAAAAACAAATTTAATTATTCAGTAAGTTCATATCAAAATACACACAGGCTTTCAGTACAGTGTAACACTCCTTCTACACCATTTCTGATAACCAATCTTCCCATTTCCACTGTAACAGTCATATCAAGGAATGATGGCCAGTGCACAATAGCAGTCTTTTCTAGCTTTGAACAGCTATAATATCAGGAACTATGCTGGAGAGGAGGGTTGTTCTTTCCCAGCATCTAAATTCCCTTCCTATGCTTGGTGAATCCACTACTCTGTGTGAGGAAGCAAAATCCCGACTCACATTATATAAACTGAAAATAACATATATATGCTTTTTTTCCCCCTGATCCATGGCATTTAGTGCATGGTGTGTGAACCTCATCTGGGTATGTGCATCTATATCAGGAACTATGAATCTTAAGCAAGTTATCCAAACAAGCAGGAACCATCCAGAATTCATTCATTTGTGACATCTAGTGTCCAGTGGTGGTAGTGGTAGCACCTTACCCAGACTGTTCCTAAGGAATGACCATAATTATAATACAGGTTGCTTGTATGATTTTGCTAATGTTGTGCCCTCCCCTTGAATGCACTCCTCCTTAGCTCAACCATTCTTCAAGGCCCCGCTCAAGTGCCACCTGCACTGTGACACATTAATGGAACAGCCACACAAAACTGACCTCTCCCTTTTCACCCTTTAGTGTAGGGTATATGGCATTTATATACAGCCCTCTAGTTATTTATATTTGTTTTTTTTTTTGTCCCCTACTATTTTGTAAACATTTTCCAGACAGTGGTGGAGATTACCACATCTCTGAATTCCTTCCACTGTGCTTAATACATTATGGCCACTTGGTTAATAGTTTAAAATATTAAAAATTAGATTTGGAAGAAACATTAGTGAAATGTAGGTCTACCTTCTCATGTAACAAAAAAGAAAAATGAAGTTCAGGTACATTTTAGATTACCTAATTTCACTCAGTCATGGTTGACCTAGGCTAGAATGGTGTCTTACTTTGAGGAATTCAGTTGAAGAATCTTTGTTAAATCGTAGGGAAAACGGAATTTCATTTACTCAAAAACATGGGGGTGATGACAAATGAACAAGCATCTCACTCATTCAGACCCCAAGTGCATCTGCTAGGCAACTTGAAGGTATCATTGTTGCCAGTCTTCAAACCTAGATGAATTCTTGTCTGGCCTAGCTCAATCAGAACTAAAAGTCCACAAAGGAAACTAAAAAGAGGAAAGCAAGGAAGGTGTTGCACCGCAAGACCTAAACCCAGACTCAATAAGAGTAATCAACTCTGTCATAATACAAGAGAAGTGAGGATTTTGCAAGACAGAACTCACTGGTGATGTTGAGAAGAGCCATTTTACTGGATCTGTGGGGACCAAAACCTGAAGTGGGAAAAAATGCTACAATGAAAGGTAAGAAAATGAAGATAACCAGTCTCATTTTTTTTTTTTTCAGGAATTTTGTTACCAAGGGAAGCAAATAAATGGAGGGGTAGCTGACTGGAGTCAAGGAAGATTAGAATTATTTTTTCAGATGTCAGTCATTACAGCATGTTTAGGTAAGATCCACCAGGGAAGAAAAAAACTGATCACGAAAAAGAGAGGAGCTATGGTCAAGGGCTCAAGTAAGCAAGAAAGATGGTTTCAAAGCACATGACCTATCATATAACAGCTGCTCGGACTCAGAAATGCTCAGTAAATGTTGGCTAGTGTTATTATTTCTGATTGCTTAAATTTTAGAATAGTGAATAGGCATCAGGCTTACAAAACATAAATTCGTTATTTAAATGGACCTTGAGAGAGCTTGTTTGGAGGTTCTAGCAGGGGAGCGCAGCTACTCGTATACCCTTGACCGAAGAACGGTCCTCCTCTATCGGGGAAGGTCGTCCTCTTCGACCGAGCGCGCAGCTTCGGGAGGGACGCACATGGAGCGGTGAGGGAGGAAGGGGACACCCGCCTAGCCAGCCAGATCAGCCGAATCAACCCTGGCGATCAATGGGGTGACAGATGTCGCAGCCAGATCGCCCTCACATCCTAAATTCGTTATTTAAACACACACGCAAAAGCCTGGCCGCTAGCAGTAGACTGCATTAGTTCAAATTCTAGTTCTACCACTTGGCCATTATACTTTTCTTCCTCCGGCTGTTTTCCTCAGTAGAAAGAGAGGATAATAATACCTACCTCCTCAGGCTGTTCGTGGGCTTAACTGAGATAATCCGTGTAAAATTTAGCACTGTACTAGCACATGGTGAAAGCCCAAATGTTAGAGCCATTATAATGATAACTGCCATCCTGTTCTGTAACAGTAAGTGTGATACTGTCCTATGATGAGTTTAGGCACTGTCACACTGATTCAGATTCCTGGAACCATGGAAGATACGAGAGGGCACAGCCCTCGGGGCGCGCGCCAGCCAACCTGCGAGTAGGATGCCGGAGGCCTGCACACCTCAGAATTCCCCACCGCCTCGCCTTCTAGTGACACTGTCTCTCCAGAAGGTACAGTCGTCAGAACAAAACAGAAACAAACGGCATGGCAACTAAACGTAGACATGGGGAAGACACGTACAAAACCAAGCTTGTGTAAAGCTGACCAGTTAGGGAACTACGTCGGCACCGGCACCCTAGTCCCCAGTACGCCACGTGCTTCTGCGCAGGCGCGGCAGAGAGGGCGGGGCGCTGGATCGGACGTTCCTCCCTGTTTTTCCTCTGCGCGCGGCTTGGGCGGAACATCTCGCGAGATGTGTGAGTTGTCGCGAGAACAGCATTCAAAAAGCCCTGGCGCTTACCCGAGAGCTAGGTGAGTGAATGGGCGGGCGTGTCTGGTTGTGGGTCGTGTTACCGTCGCGAACCTGGGTGCCCTGAGCCCTCGTCACGAGCCGCCGGCTGCAGTAGCAGGGAAAAGGGGTGAGGAGAGAGGTAGGGGCAACGGGCCTGGAGGGAGGTGTGTGTGGAGAGGAGCGGTGGGAGCGGCGAAGGGATTCTCTATGGGGAGTGGGGAAAGCAGGGCCTCAGGAAACCTGGGGTCTGGGTCATGGCGGAGGCCCTTACCCGGAACAGCTTCTTCAGCGGAACCCGGAGTTCTTCTCAACCAGGTTCCGAGGCGGTCTCAATCTTCCGTTGGGCTGTGTGGCCCCCCTCCGCCCCCCCACACCCCCGGGTATCGTGCATCAGTAAGGAAGGCCGGGTCGCCTGCGCGGTCCGGGATGGTAGCCACTAGCCACATGTGGCAGTCCGAATTGAGAAATGCTGTAAATATAAAATGCACGTTGAATTTCGAAGACTACACAAGAAGAGTAACAGCCCGTTAAGAATTATAAAGGTTACATGTTGAAATGCTAGTGTTTTGGATGGATGGGTTGAATAAAACATTACTAAAATGAATTTCACCTGTATTTACTTTTCTTAACGTGGCTCCTAGAAAATTAAAAATGACATATCACAGCTCGCATTCTTTTTCCGTTGGACAGCGCTGCCCCAGACAACTGCGTGTCAGATTCTAATTGCTTATCATCCCTTAGCTGGTTTAATCTCAAAACCCCTGTTAGGTAGATGTTACTGTCTTTATCTTATGGATGAGAACACAAGACCTTAAATAAGTTGTCCAAGCTCATGCTGCCAGTGTGTTGTGGAGTAAGAACTAAAGCAGCCTGAATCCCTGAGCTCCCTGTCCTAAATGCTTTGTGCATGTTATGTTTCTGAGAGGCTGAACAGAAAAGTGGTTAGGAGTACCAGACTTTGGAGCTAGACCCTGGTTCCCATCTCAGCCACTTATTAGCTTGGTAACCCTGGGCAAGTTACCTAACCTTTCCGTGCCTCAGTTTGCATATGTGTAAATGGCGGAAATACCTTATATTTCCTGGGGTTGTTGAGTTAGATAATATATGCAAAGTACCAAGTACAATGTCTGGCATGTGTTAGGTATAGTTATTCAACCCTGCTACCTCTTTGCAGATTGACAGGTTAACTCTTACTCATCCGTTAGACCTTTGCAAAAAAAGTCACTTTGTCAGGGAAATCTCTTGTCCATACTCCCTCACCCCCACCTCAGTTCCCAACTTAGAACAGCACCCCCATGTTACAGGTTCCCTCTTGCACTTATCACACTTATAAAACTTTACAGTTATTTGATTTAATGCCTTTCCACTAATGGACTGTAAGATTCAAGAAGGCAGGGACATTGTCTAGTTTTGGGGTCCACATTGTGTCCTCCGTAATAGCCCAGTACCTGAGACATAATAGGAATTCTAGCAAATCTTTTGAAAGAACGAGAGCTAGTTTTTTTGACTTCCTTGGACATCACTGGATGGGATGTCTTGAAGTTAGCTCCCTTTTTTTCCTTGGTAAATGTTTATGACATTAATGTTTAACTTAGGCCCATCAAGAGAATTAAATGAGATAATTCACCTGAAGCACTCTGCCTGACAAATGGTAAATCCTCAATAAATACATAATAAACCAGTGCAATAACTAGGGACTAGCCCCATCACCTACAGGCTTTGGAAAGGTCTTGTACTTTATTTTTAAAGATTCTATTTATTTGAGAGAGTGAGAGTGAGCAATGGGGAGGGGCAGAAGGAGAGGGAGGGAGAGTCTGAAGCAGATTCCTCACTGAGTGAGGAACCCCATACGGGGCTCAGTCTCACAACCCTGAGATTACAACCTGAGCCAAAAACCAAGAGTCAGACCCTTAACTGACTGCTCCACCCAGGCACCCCAGAAAGTTCCTGTATTTCAGAGCAGTAACTGCCAGCCTTGGATACCTTTTTTTTCCTCTCTCTCTCTTCTGAAACCATTTATCTCCTTCATCTTCATTTTTACTTAATGACCTTGCTTCCTAATTCACTGATAAATTGGAGCAGTTAGAAGGGCACTTACTCAGATTCCCACCACTAATCTACCTACTTATCAGTGTCTGTACCCATCTATTTTGCTTTCCCTTACTTTAGTTGAAATATTCATGTTCCCGTCTAAAATCAGTCCCTGTACATTAGACCTCATTCTTTTTCACCACTTTAGCAGTTCTCCATACCTTCTATATCATCAGTTTTTCTTCTCTCCTGAATCTATCCCATGACATACAAGCATGCTATTTTTCCTTAAAACATTGTATCTTAAAAAAGATAAACTTAATCCTACTTTCCCTTCAGCTAATGCCTCGTTTATCTATTCTGCTTTGCAGCAAAACTGTTTCCTGTTTTCCCACCATTCTCTCCAGCCCATTTCAGTTGGCTTCCAGGATAATATGTGCTCTTGGTTTTCTTCCTACCTCACTGGTCATGCCTGAGTATATTTTGCTGTCTTCTTTCCCACCTCTTAAAGGCTCAATCCTTGGTCCTCTTTTCTTTAATTATGCTCGTACTCTGGTGACACCAAGACTCAAGGATTTAGGTTAATAACTCCTAGGTTTATATTTCCAGCCCAGATCCTTTTCATATTGCCAACTGGTTACTTGATACATTTCATGTCCAAAACATAAGCCCCTGATTTTCTTGCAAAACAATTTTTACTCATAATTTTTGATGATTCAGCTGATGGCAAATTTGCTCTACTAGTTGCTCAGGCCAAAAGCCTTAAAGGCTTTTTGACTTATCTCTTTTTCATACACCCCACATTTAATTTTTCAGAAAATCATGTTGGCTTTACCTTCAAACTATATGTGCAGAATCTGATCATTTCTCCCCACCTCCTATATAATCACCCTTGTGTAAGCAGTCATCTCACCTGGTCTTTCTGCTTCCCACTTGCTCCCCTCCAAAGTATTCAACATAACAGCCAAAATGATCCTTTTAATGTATCGGCTCTCTACTCCAGACTTCACAGTGACCCCCAATCTCACTCATAGTAGAAGCCAAAGTCCTTGTGATGGCCTGCTTTGCCTATTCTCCCCTATTAAGGCCTGTGACTTAAACTCTATCTTGTTTATTCCTTGGGTGTTCTTCTACTTTGGTGCTACCCCTCTTCCTCTACTCCTTTTTCTTTCCTGAAATAGATACATAGCTAATTCTTTTATCCTCTGCAAGGTTTTTTTTTTTCTTTCAGAAATCACCTTGAGGGCTTCCCCCACAATGCTTATTTTAGATTTCATCCTAGTTGCAATACCCCCACTTCTTCCAGGATCCCTTATCCTGTTGTTTTCTTTCCTTTTTTTTTTTTTTCACTTTCTAATGCATTTAATTATGATACTATTATTGCTTGTCTTCTCCCACTGGAAGGTAAGTTTCATGAAAGAAGAGCACTTTTTTTTTTCTTTTTTGGCTCATTTGGCTTCTGATGGATCTGAAATGCCCGAATGGAGTTCAGCACATAAGGCTTTAAGAAATAATTGTTGAATGATGACTACATTGTCTGGAAAGTGGGGAAACAACCTTATTAACAGCCTGTTGCTCTTTGAATGCAAAGCTGAGTTTGAATCTGGCCTAAGAGATGGACCAATTTGAAAAGGCTGATGAGTAAGGTTGAATTACATGGAATGTTTCTATATAAAAGTCCTTGATTGTTTAAGTCCTTGATTGAAAATCTAGAATGAAAGAAATGTTTTTAATTACTCTGAACATGATTCTGTTTTTCATGTCTTCTTATGAATAATGGAAAATACTAGTGAACCTGTTGTCAATACAGCAAATTTAATGTGTTCAGGAAGTTAACACTGTTGTGAAAAATTGTGGACATGATAGTCCTTGCCTTAGAAACCTTATTCAAAGCTGCATGTTTGTATTTTAAGTAGCAGTCATGTTACTCTAAGTTCTTGATTTCTTTCATTGTGCTCTTAATTTGGTTACCTGTATAGTGATATAAATATGAGACCCACCCTTCCTCAGCATTTAAGGAAGCTTAGCACACAAGTGAACAATTTCCTGATAACTGCATTTCTTAGAAACAAAGTTAAATGTGTTCAATTTTTTTTTTCTCTGTTTGATTTGGTCTCAAATCAGGTAAAAGAATTATCAGACCTTGCTTTTAGAACGAGAATGCAAATTTGACCACTTAAAAGCCAGTAATAAAATCTTCGATGCTATGTTTTTAACATGGCAATAGTATTGGGGGGAAAGATATATATGTCTTTTATTATCGTTATCATTGTACGGGATATTTTGTTTAAGCTTAAGTACTTTCATTTCCTCTATTTACAGTAGATTAAAAACGAAAGAAAAAAACATGGAGGCAGATATAATTGCAGATCTTCGATGCAAGCTCAAAGAAGTCGAAGAAGAGCGACTAAAAGCTGCACAGTATGGCTTACAACTAGTGGAGAGCCAAAATGAGTTGCAGAATCAGTTGGATAAATGTCGTAATGAAATGATGACCATGACTGAGGTAGGACCCTGGATTCCTGTGTTTACAAGGTTGTGCTTAGCTATTGAACATTTTTATTGTCTAGCAATTATTATTAGTAGTAGTTTTATTCCTTTTTGAAGATTATAGTTCTAGTTCTTATTCACCCCTGTCTCTAATAAAGGGGACTGAAGTGAATGAATTCCTAGTATTCTTTCTGCCCCTGTGTGTTCTGAATTTGAAAAATCAAGTTACTGTTTTCTTTAGGACATATTGGATTTTAGATATTGTTTTATCTGTACTATTCCTTGGTGACCTCACTTGTTTCATAGTTTTAGATAACATCTAAATGCCTTATGACACTACCACCAAGTCCTTAGTTTACCCCTAAAGTCTAGACTTGTGTATTCAATTGCCTACTAATGGACATCTCAAAAGTAACATGAACAGAATAGTTGATTCCCTGCCTGCTAACAACATTCTCTTGCAATTTAGCTTACTTAGTAAATATATAATAACTTGAACCAAATTTCAGGGAATTTTACTCCGTATCTTTGTGGCCCTTACTTCTCTTGTTTAATCCATCAACAAGTTCTAAGAACCTGACCTACAAAACACCCATCTATGTTACTGCCACTCTAATTCAGACCACCATCATCTGTCCCCTAAATTACTACTGTAGCCTTCTAACCAGGTTGCCTGCTTCCCTCATTGCCTTTCATACGGTTCATTCTTTCACAACAGCAGCCACATGGCCATTGAAAAATAAACGAAAGATCATGTCACAGTCCTGCTTTTTTAAAAACACAACTATGACTTCCAATTATATTAACAACAAAATCCAAACTCCTTACTTGGGTTTGCAGATTCCTGTGTGATCTTATCCATGCCAACCTTTTGACCTCATTTTAAACTACTTTCCCTTGTGCTTAGCTATACTAGTCCTGCCTTATGGGCTTTACACGAGCTGCCTTCATCTGCATTGCACATCCCCTCACTGTCATGGATTGAGTCCTCAACCTTTAGGTGTCTGTTAAACGTCACCTCAGCTGAGAGGTCTTCCCTGAGTGTTTTGTAAAGTTGCTATCATTCACTGATTCACTCTATTAACTCCAGATTGTAAGCTCCATGAGAAAGGGAATTTTGTCTCTCTTGTTCATTGCTATGTGTGTAATGTCTGGCACACATTAATTGAAAGAATGAATTAATCTGTTTTATGTAGCAAATGCTCAATAATATGTTTAAACTTTGATCTCAAAATTTAAGTATAGGGAAAAAAATAACTTGCTTATTTTTCTCTGATTTAATCTAGTTTTATTTTATCTTATTTGAAAAACTTACTGAATGAGTTTGAACTAATGCTTTTTTAATCTTTAAACTTCCCTGTGAGAGGGGCGCCTGGGTGACGTGTTGACATGCCATGGAACACCTCTTACTTCCTTGACAGGGTATAGAAGCAATTACCACATCAGTAGAATGGACTAAACCTCTCCGGGCTTTTCTTAAGACTGATTGGCTACAGAGTTATTCCAGGTCTACATGTGGTTGTTACTTAGAAAGCAGCAAATATGTGAAACAGGAATGAAACAGTTGAAGGTGAGAACTGTTGATATGTGGTGGCTTTAAGTTATTTTTATGTAATTAAATTATAATTGAATCTGTTTTCAGGACTATGAACAAGAAAAATATACTCTTCAGAGAGAAGTTGAGCTTAAGAGTCGAATGTTAGAAAGTTTGAGCTCTGAATGTGAAGCTATTAAACAACAACAAAAAACACACCTGGAGCAATTAAAAGAACAACTGAGCAGAAGCCATGGACAAGAAGTAAATGAACTAAAAAATAAGGTTTGGATATCTATGTATGTCAAAACAAAAATGTTTCATGTTTATGGAGTTAGCCGTATGTAAATTTTAGGTGATGAAGGTTTTCTTAATGCCATCTATGCAAAATAGCTGAGATCAAGGCTCCATCATCATAATATTGGGAGTGGGAACACTGAGAAACAAGAGTTTACCTAAGGGACTTGTATTAATAACATTCTACTAATTAAATACAGTTATTTAATTTCAATAACTGGATATTTGTTATGGCATTTTAATTTAGTGAAAAGCATGACTTTCTTGCTTATAGTGCATAGTATGGCAGTCCCCTTTCAGAAAGACTAGTGTCCTAGCTTTCACTGAAAGGAGTAGTACACTTTGTAATCCTACAAAAGAAACCAGTAGTTTATTGTAAATTAATGTACACTAGAATTGATACTTTTCTAGTTTGGTTATTGAAGATAAGCTAATGACATATGATCTGCCTCTTACAATCAGTAAGGAAGGTACCATTACTGTCTGTGGATAACAGATGAGAAAACCAATGTTTAAACATATTGAGTAAATTGGACAAAAATTACAGAAATCAGTCAAGATTTGAACTGGAGCTGTTTGATTCCAAAGCCCACGTCACTGTACTTAAACTAACGACATGTACACTGGCTTCATTTCATGCATTAAAAACACGTTGTCCATTCTTTTTCGGTTACCCCCAACTATCTAGTTCCTTCAGGTTACTTCAAAGGAATCCAGAACCTTTATCATGGCTCTTCTTTGTAGAGAGTCCATACTTTCCAGACCCTTTTCTACAAAACCTTACCTGACTTTCGGCCTATTTTCTAATTTTCCATGTTTTGTGTAGCGTCTTTTAAGATTTGTCCATATCTGTACCACCTATACTGTTAATTTCTTTAAATTAACTCTCTTTTTAAATGTTTTCTCATTTTAAGTAATGATATCAATGAAATTATATATTTGAGCTGGTTAAATTTTTTCCTAAATTTTAGTCAGATGAACATGGCTATCAAAATCCGTTTTCGTGTAATACTTAGAATCTTCTTGCATTCATACTGGCAAACAGTAATCCACCTTGTCTGAAACTAATCTGAGTTGAGACACCAATGACTGAAAATGAGGCCTGCCCACCCCCCGCCCCTGCCATGTTATTTTCATTTTAGCAGTGGCTTTCATTACCTAAACAAAAAAGAGTAATGTAGGAAATATTCACAATCTGAGGCAAGGCCACTTATATAAGAGATGGCTTTTTGGTGAGCAAAGACTAAATTAGTCAAAAAATATTTTCAGTCTTAATGGGTGTTCTCAAATCACCTCTGCCAAAATTTTAGAGTTATATTTGATATCTTTTACTTTGTCTTTCTTTCTTTCTTTCTTTCTTTCTTTCTTTCTTTCTTTCTTTCTTTCTTTCTCTTTTTTGAGAGAGAGTGAGCAAGCGAAAGAGCAAACATGATCGGGGGTTAGGGGCAGAGGGAAGGGGAGAAGTAGACTCTCCCACTGAGCAGGGAGTCCGATGTGGGGCTCGATCCCACGACCCTGGGATCGTGACCTGAGTCGAAGGCAGATGCTTAACTGACTGAGCCACCCAGGCACCCCTCACTTATTTCTCAGTTATTCCATCAACTGGTTGTAAGAACTTGATCTACAAAGCATCCATCTCTGCTGCTACCATTCTAGTCCAGATCACCGTCCTCTCTCCCCTAGACTACCATTGTAGCCTTCTGTCCAGGTAGCCTGCTTCCATCTTTGCTATCCATACCATTCACTCTTCACGTAGAAGCCAAAGTGGCCAAGAGTCCAGACATACTTTCATTACTTGTATGGACTATTTGTATATTTGTGGGACAACGCATATCACTGTTGTAAGATGCTTAGCCATGGCCAAATAGGAAACCTTAATAGTCTCATCATGCAGTAAATTTAGGTCAGTCAGTGATGTTTTTCAGAAAGATAGCCACATTTCAACATAGATTGTTCAGCTGAAATTTTTTTTCACATAATGAAAATAGAAAAAGGAAAACAAGTCAAGAGGCTCTTATTTTTTAAATAGAAAACAGATATCAGGATATAGAATGTTGATACCTCATTGAAGATAATTCAAAATAGGTGATAATTATAACCCTGGACATCAAGCAAAAGTTTTTTCTTGATAACAGAAATTGTTTAGTGAATTCTAGGCATCATGCGGAATGTTTTACCACCCTGATCTCAGGTGAGAGCCACACAGTAACCCAGTAATGGTAGATACAGTCATTCACAGTTTTTACCTAGGAGGAATGGAACAGCTAAATCTAGGCTTGACCCTACAACTTCATCCTTCTGCTATTAGTTTGTTTCCTTTAAACTGTGTATTTTAGTTTTCCAAGATAGAGAACTATATGAAAGTGTAGTTTTGTTCAGCTTGACTGTCTTATAAAATAGTTATTCTCTGGTTACCAGAATAATTTATACTGTATTTTCTGCTGACCTTCAATTACCTTTTGATTTTTTAAGATTGCGATTTTTTCTTTTTTACTTTAGTTAGAAAAACTGAAAGCCGAATTAGATGAAGCTAGGCTTAGTGAAAAGCAGTTGAAGCACAAAGTAGATCATCAGAAGGAACTCCTCTCATGTAAATCAGAGGAAATGAGAATAATGTCTGAGCGTGTACACGAAAGCATGTCTTCAGAGATGCTGGCTCTTCAAATTGAGCTGACTGAAATGGAAAGTATAAAGGTAATTTTTATGGCATTTATGTTCTTAGGTTATTTTTTTCTTTTTTCCTTGCATATTTTTTTACATGTTTTTGTTATAATTCTTAGGTAATTTTAAAGCTGAAATATTTTTTGTCTTAACTTCGATGTTACTAATTAAAAAATGTAGAGTTTTTTGGTGGATTATTCATTCATAGTAAAGCTTTAGATTATGTGATTATGTAAAGCAGATTACCTTTAGATTAATGAAACCTCTGGGAGAACTTAGAGTCATTAACTCTGATCCTAGTTTGTGTCATAAAAGCCCTATATAAAACATTGGTTTCATGGAAATTGATATGCATATGAATGTAGATTTTTTTTCACTGCAGGCTGAGGTTAATTAAAAATTAAAGGCTTAAATTTATAGGAAAGAAAGATAGCCTTTCATTTGGTTCCCTGCTGAAAAATTTAGTAATTTTTATTCTTTTATTATGCACTTTACAACTGCTGACTACGTCTTTAGTTTTAGTTTTGGCTGTAAACCATTTCTGATAGATAAACTGAGCAGCTACTAAATGAAAGATTATTCAAGAGAATTTCCTCTTTTTCAATTCCTATTGAATAGAGCACCCTCAAAGAAGAAGTGAATGAACTACAGTACAGACAAGAACAACTAGAACTTCTTAGTACTAATTTAATGCGCCAGGTAGACCGACTTAAAGAAGAAAAAGAGGAGCGAGAGAAAGAAGCAGTTTCTTACTATAATGCCTTAGAGGTACTACGATTAAAGTAACATTTTTTCCAATTTATAATGAGTTGATTCCTTGCTAATCTAACCTCTATTAGCTAAATTGTTTTCTTTCAAATTTAGAAAGCTCGTGTAGCAAATCAAGATCTTCAGGTGCAATTAGACCAGGCACTCCAGCAAGCCTTGGACCCCAATAGTAAAGGCAACTCTTTGTTTGCAGAGGTATGTGACAAATACTCTCATTGATTAAATTTGCATTTCACCTAATACGAGTAATTAAACATGCTAATATTTTCTAGGTGGAAGATCGAAGGGCAGCAATGGAACGTCAGTTTATCAGTATTAAAGTCAAGTATCAGTCACTAAAGAAGCAAAATGCATTTAACAGAGAACAGATGCAAAGAATGAAGGTATAACGTTATCACCATCAAAGGTTTATTAAACTGATTTTGTATCCACATTATGTGTACAGATACATCAAAGAAAGCATCTTTTCCTTCAAAGAGTGTACTTAGTTATTTCTAGAACTGCATTATTTTAGAAAAAATATCTTTAGATTGACTCAAAGATCTATTATATTTTATTTCAAAAAATTAATCCTTTAGTAGTAGTATAGTTAGCATCCGTTGATTGATTTTTTTAATGGGTACTCAATAGCTTTGTGATTGATTTTTTTTTTTTTTTTAAATGGTTACTCAATAGCTTTCCCAGAAATATATAATCTTTATGTAATGGAGAAAAAAATTTCAAAAGTTTTTATTTCCAGCTGTTGGCCTGGCATTTCTTAGCACAGGCCTAAGGTTTCTACTTCAATGAAAACTAGCTCTCTCACCATTCTTCAGTTCTCCTGCAAAGGCTTATTATAGAGTGAGATTTGAATATCCTTTTCTTGCAGTTCCTCAAGTCAAGCATATAGGCCCATATAATTTAAAAAAATTTTTTTTATTTAAATTCAATTTAATTGACATACACTGTATTATTAGTTTCAGAGGTAGAATTCAGTGATTCATCAGTTGCATATAACACCCAGTGCTCATTACTTCAAGTGCCCTTCTTAATGCGCATCCCCCAGTTGGATGGTGAGATTTAAAAAGAAATAAGAAAAGGTAATAATTAAACTGGTGTTAGATCAATTTGGGATTGAATCCTACTTCTGTCAGTTGCTAGTTATGTGACCTTGGACAAGTATTTTTACTTTTCAGAGCATCATCAGTCGCCTCGTCTATAAAGTAGATATGATAGAACCTGCTTCTTAAATTGACCTGGAATTAAATGAAAGCATAGTAAAATGCTTATACAGTGCATATAAGGAAGTGCTGACTTAACAAACAGCTGTGGTTTTTAAAGGATTTCAGTGGTACTGCCTCGTTTACCAAGACTCACCTATCCAGGAATGATTTTTTTGTAAATTTTCTCACATTTTCTTTTTGTTTTCTTTCAGTATTTGTTGGGCTACTATTATTAATCTTCAAATGTTCCCATGATATTCCAAGTTATCTTTATAAACAGGTAGCATCTGAATCTTCTTAGACTCCAGCCTGAAGCAGGAACAAAAAATGGGTCCTTAAAAATGTTAAAAGTCAGGGCACCTGGGTGGCTCAGATGGTTAAACGTCTGCCTTTGGCTCAGGTCATGATCCCAGGGTCCTGGGATCGAGTCCCGCATCAGGCTCCCTGCTCAGCGGTTAGCCTGCTTCTCCCTCTGCCTCTCTCTCTCTGTCTCTCTGTCTCTTAATGAATAAATAAATAAAATCTTTAAAAAAAAATGTTAAAAGTCATCTTCCTAACTTCATAACCATAACTGCAACCATATATCATTGCTTATTTTACTCAAAACTATATTTAAACTATTGGCACTTTTTAGAACTCCAGAAATTTCTGGAGGCAGAAAGGAATGATAGTTTTAGATTCCAGTTAATTTCCCTTCAGTTGGTATACAACTCCAGGTTTAGGTGGAGTCATAATTAGGTAAGTTGATTGCTGCTATTAAAAAATAAATATATTTATATTTATATTGAAGATTCCCTCGGTATCCTTAGATGTCTTTTACCTTTGTTTTCCATCCTTGTCATTTGTAAATCTCACCGTTATAAATGTGAATAGCTTAATAATTTCCTCCACTTAATACTATTGAAGTTAATCAAAATTTTTGAGAAACCCCATTAGACCCTTAATGACAATGCATCTGATGAGTAAAGTACAACATTATAGCATTTGGACAAGTTTATTTACCAATTAAGTGATGCTTCTGGATCATAGCCATTCAGTTCAATTTTACATTTCACCAGAAGTACAAATAATTGTTATAGATGTCAGATATTACTCCTAAGTACTCAAGAGTTATATCTGTAACTAAACTTATTGATATAAATATTTTCAAATTATTAGATTATTAAAGTAGACATAGCTATTAGTTTCCAAACTGAATTCAAGGTGATGTAGTATAGAATATGCACTGTACCAAAATATAGTTATCAGAATCTTCCTCTCCCCTACAGTTCTCTGTTGGGGGCGGGGGGGCACTAGGGTGGTAATTTTTTTTTTTTTCCTAGTTACAAATCGCCACATTGCTACAAATGAAAGGGTCTCAAACTGAATATGAGCAGCAGGAACGGTTGCTTGCTATGCTGGAGCAGAAGAACGGTGAAATTAAACACCTCTTAGGTGAAATTAGAAATCTGGAGAAATTTAAGGTACATGTAACCCCTTTAATTATGCAGCCAGGTTTGGTTTGAATATCTTAAATCAGTTGACTCTTAACAACACAGGGGTTAGGGATGCCCAACCCTGTGCAGTCAAAAAGCTGCATAACTTTTGACTCCCCAAAAACTTTATATGAGTAGCTTACTCTTTACCGGAAGCCTTACTTACAAACAGCCAATTGACACATATTTTGTATGTTATACATATTATATACTGTATTCTTAAGTTAGAGAAAGTAAAATGTTATTAAGAAATTTGTAAGGAAGAGAAAAATACATTTATAGTACTCTATAGACTATGAAAAATTCACATATGAGTGGACCTGTGCCATTCAAACCTGTATTGTTCAAGGACAACTGGACTAACCTAATTTGTTATTGATCTTAAGTAATAACAGTTGTTTTTTTCTTTAGAGTTTATATGAAAGTACAGAATCTAAACTTCCTGCCAACTCTGGCGCTCTGGCAGATAACACCTATTACACGGATTTACTTCAGATACAGCTCGACAACTTAAAGTAAGTGCTGGGCGCTTAGAAAGATGGACATTCTCTTGACTTGCTTATAATAAGTACTGTTAAAATTTTTGTTTTCAAATTGCCTAAAGAAATTCCAGAAAAGAAAAACAACAAAAATATCTTTGTGTAGCAAATAAGATATAATCAATATATACTTAGTGCTGGTTATTGAAGAAAAAAATACTTTCAATGAATAAATATTTTTATTTCTCCATCTTTAGCATTTTAGATTGGTAAGTGAAAAGAACTTTGACATAGAAAATGTTCTTACAATCTAAATTTTTCAGGAACAAATATCATCTAATTTGAAACTTAAAAGGAAATTACTTACACATGCATTAATGTGGAAAGAATATTTTCCTCCTTTCCTTTGAAGAATGCATGACATTTTTTATTTGAAAGTGCTGCTAAAGCTTATTTTGTTTGTTTTTTTTAAGATTTTTATTTATTTGAAAGAGTAAGAGAGAGAGACAGAGCACGAGAGGGGGAAGGGTCAGAGGGAGAAGCAGGCTCCCTGCTGAGCAAGGAGCTGGATGTGGGGCTCGATCCCAGGATCATGACCAGGATGATGACCAGGGTCATGACCTGAGGCGAAGGCAGATGCTTAACACACTGAGCCACCCAGGCGCCCCTATTGTTTCTTTGTTACTTAAAACCCCAAGGAAATACATGTTTATCTAAGAATTCGAATATATAATAAATGATTTGCACTAATAATATGTTTTATATATATTATATAAAACCCTTATGTATATTATGTGTTATTTTACTATTCCTTGGTTCTCCTTTTTTTATTTATATAGCAAAGAAAATGAAAGCACTAAAGGTGAATTGTCCATACAGCGAATGAAAGCATTATTTGAAAGCCAACGGGCTTTGGATATTGAGAGAAAACTTTTTGCAAATGAAAGATGCCTCCAGCTCTCCCAAAGTGAAAATATGAAACTGAGAGCTAAACTAGATGAGCTAAAACTGAAGTATGAACCTGAAGGTATGCACGTCTCATATGTTTTGTCTTTTTAAATTATGAGAAGCTCTGAGAAATCATATCAAGTTTTTTTTCTTACTACAGCTTTATGCAAATCCCATTACAAACTAATTTGTGGTTATGTATCTCTAATAAATTTGCAGCTACAAAATGTGTAGGAAAATTCAAAGAGAACTGAGTACTGGGTATGTTTGAATATAATACGTATTCTATTGGGTATCTGTATACTAGAACTAAGGTTTGAAAACCTTAGAGACTTTTCCATTTACAACTACAGCATCTTATGCAGTATGTCAAAGAGTTTGATTTTGTTGAAGCAACTGATGTTTGGGAGCTGATTTAGTTAATATTGTTTATAGAACACCTAAAATAATGGAGACTTAAACAAGATAGGTAGTAAGTCTCCTCCCATTACAGAAGTCTGGAAGAGGCATTCCAGGACTGGTCGGAGTGTCACGATCTAGGCTTCATTTGCATTGTTCTTTGGCATAATCATTGAGCAAAATTGAGTCATGTGGCCTCACCTACCTACAAGAAAAGCTGAGAAATGCAGTGTTGATTCTCAAGAGCCATGTTCCCAACTACATCTTGGGATTTTCTTTTTTTAAGTGTAATAGACATCTAATATTCTATTAGTTTTGGGTATATATCATAATGATTCAATACTTACACATGACAAAATGACCCCCCATGATAAGTCTAGTTACTATCTGTCACCATGCAAAATTATTACAATATCATTGAGTATACTCTTGGGGGCTCTATTATTGAGGAATACTAGTAGGACAGATATTAGAGGACAACTAGCAAATATAGTCACTGAGGTAGAAAATAGCCTTACCATAAGGGCTCTGCATGTTATATACTAAAAAGAGTGATTTCACTGTTTGTAAATTAAAAAATAAAAGGCCCAAAGTAAAAAACCCTAAGAATGCAATGGTTCTTAGAACCAAAAAAAGTGTTATTACACGTTTTAGGTTATAGATTTTCAGCCAGTTTTTGCCCCCACACTGTTCACATGCCTAAGACTATCTTTATTATTGTCTCAGTGACTCGAGGGATTCTTCACTGTAGTGGGGAGGTTGTCAGCAATAGTAAGGTTTTTAATAGTTTAAAAAGGCTTCTCTTTCATCCTTTTTCTCTTCCCCGATTCTAATAGGCTTTCCTAATTAAGGATTATACATTATGAATTTCGGAAATCTGCTGAAATGAACACAGCAAAGAGACAGGGAAGTATAGTGAATCTAGTTGATGTGGGGAGCAGTACAAGAGAAAGGGAAAATAATGATTTAAAAAGAACAATGTAGAGTAGGAACACCAACCCCATGTCCAACCATGATTTTTCCAACTTTACTAATGTTTTTTATTTTGAAAATGAAAGACACATTGTTATGGGGTTAGGGAAAAGGTATTGGAACAATTAATTAATGTAGTGACTGTAAATAGACCTGCATAGGGGATGGAATGATGTTATTTTAGGCAGTGGGGGTAGAAGGCTCTTGTCATAGTCTGCAATGAGACATACTGTGGTTTGAATTTGGGAAGTATCCATAGTAGAAGTACTCAGATTTTGAATATAGTTTGTGGGTGGGGCTAATAGGCACAAGTTGCCATAGAGAGTTTAACTTGTTCTTTGCATGTAATCATTATAACATTACAATAGTGGAGTGGATTTTTTTTAATCCCCATTTTACAGATAAAGAAAATAAAACTCAGGAGATTAAGTACTTCCTCAAAGTCACCCAGCTGCAGGGTGCTAGTATGGAATTAGTACCTGGATTCCTTGACTCTTAGCCACTGTAACCTTTCTTACCTCCCCACTGAAATCTTATAAAGCCCCATGTAACTTTTATCACAATATCAGAACATAAGTTCTCCTTGCGAGAACTAAATCTTTTGAGTTCCCAAGGAAAAATTTATAGCCAGATAACCTTTAAAAGATAGTTAATGAAGTCCTTGAAAAAAGAAAGGATAAAAGATTTCAGTAAGGAGATAAGTGGGTTTCAAAAGAATGAAGAATAAGAAAGGAAAGAACTATAATTTGTTCTATCTTTTTATGTTTACTGTGTCTTTGTTTTGACTTATTGACTGAATATATTTTTAATGGTTTTTATTCTCAGAGAAAATTGAAGTGCCTGTACCCAAAAAGAGGCGAGAGGTCCTGCCTGTGGATATAACCACCCCTAACAATGCATGTGCCAAAAGTGCTGTTGGGGAAGAAGTTTATAGATTACCACCTCAGAAAGACGAGGCCCAGTGCTGTCCAAGCAATTCTGAAGATAACTTGCAGTTAGAAAAGATAGTTTCTATAAATACACCAGGAATCAATCTCTCTCCTCACAAAAGTCTGCCCATGGACATTCAGCCAAAGAAGGAAAAGAAATGTGTGAAACTTATAGGATTTTCAACTGACTCTGAAGCCTTAAGTGAAAGAAGTGGAAACACCCCCAATTCTCCCAGGTCAGTGTCCTCTTTACTTCAGGGCAACCAGCAGACCTCTCCATCTCTTCTCTATCGCTGCATGAACTGTGCTATCTGTTTCTTTATCTATTTTCTTAGTATTGCATGTAGTATAATTTCGCAGTTTCATCTACCTAATTTCAACTTTTCTAAAACTAAGAAAAACTAAAATGATTGCAAAGGGAAAGAACTCCTGAATAAGAGAATTATTTTTAAAAGTCACACTGTGCTCTTTCATGAAACAAAAATATCACAGTCTAGTACATCTCTGAATGTTTTGTTGGTTTGAATAAATGTACAGTTGGTTATTTTTTCCCTAGTTCAAGAGTGGCCATGAAAGAAAAATTAACTTACCTCCTAAAAGGGCTTTCTAGTGGTCTAAGAAATTTCAGCTTTCTAGAAAACTGTTAGGCGAAATTTTTTTATGGCTTTTGAAAATGTTTATGCTAAGTCTTTAAGAATGAGCTTTGATTTTGACATTTTTAAATATCAAAGGTAATTCATTTTCATTTTATATCAAAATTCAAAGCCTCTAGTTTCTACGTATTTCAGTTTGTGACTAAAAGAGGAAGTGTCAGACGTATATGTGTATAGGAATTAAAATTTTAAGAGCCTTATCTTTAAAAAAATAATAGAGATAAGATAAGAGAAAGTGAGTGAAAGAGAAAGGTAGGTAACAGTGACTGAGGCTAGGGTGGAATAAGACACAAATTCAGGGTGTATACAGCAGGACCAAGGGTAGGGCAAAGAGAAATGAATGAGGAAAATGGAGAAGGTAATAAAAAGATGATAAAGGATGTCTGTATGCAATGGAATAATAGATGAATTTAAAACAAATATCTTTAGACATTTAAAAAATTAAGCATACTGCTGTGAAAAGAGCTTGGATTGTCTGATTTTGAAAGGAGATCTTTAAAGTGCTGCTAGGGCTACATGAGTTGTAGATGGGAGGGTATAGAATAAGACATTTTACAAGTGGGCGCATTTGAGTTAATATAGTCAAGCATAGCCCACCTTTTTAAAGGGGCTTTTTTGTATGTTTTATCTGATTTTTTTTTTTTTTTTAATTTAAAGTCTTCAGTGTTATGAAAGGTGGTGCTCTACAGTGAAAGCACCTTAACAATGTGAGCTGCTGTTAATATTAAGAGAAGTACAGTTGACCCTTGAACAACACAGGTTTGAACTGTGGACCAGGTCCACTTATATGCGGACATTTTTCCCTAAATACATTGTTGTAAATGTATTTTCCTTCTGATTTTCTCTTATAACGTTTTCTTTTCTCTAGTTTTACTATAAGAATACAGTATATAATATATATATACAAAATATTTGTTAATTGTTTATGTTATGGGTAAGGCTTCCAATCAGCAGTAGGCTATTAGTTAAGTATGGGGGGAGTCAAAAGTTATACAAGGATTTTCATGCAAAGGTCGGTGCCCCTAACCCCTACATTGTTCAAGGGTCAACTGTAATTTATAACTCCATTCCTTGAATTTTTATATAATAACATTATAAGTCTCATAAAATAAAAGTTTAATATTCTCAAGGAAAAAGTAACTTCAAATGAATTTTGTCTGACACACACACACACACACAGAGTTCCAGGTAGTTCTGAAATGAACTCAATAGGTTATGCTTGTATATATGTGATTCATGGTGTAAGTGTGCTTGACTATTGTGTATTTATGGAGGTAAAGTTCCAGAATTGATCAGTGCAGACCTTGCTATCTGTGTTGTCTTAATTTCTTTTCCTGCCTTTTTTTGCTTGATAAAAGTTACTTAAGCGAATGTACTTAGCTACTTGTTTGACTCAAATTAAGTAGCATGTTGGAATTTTGTCTGGCAAATTAAACAAAAACAAATAAAATACCACAAAACATTTGTTTTTGTGTATGTGTGAGTCCATCTGCTAACTTAAGACGTTTCCAACCTTTTGCTGTCTGCATGATTAACGTAGACACACAGTCCTATGATAGTATTGTAACAATAAATATGGGTTTACTGGGGACTACACTGTTGCATGCTTTATAAATTTAATTGATGCTCTTACTATAAAATCTTTATAAACCTTTTAAAATACCTCTCCACTGTTTATTTTTTCTTAAATTATTATTCTAGTTGAAATTCAGTTTAAGTTTTATTTTTTGTTTTTTGAGACAAATTGGTTATGTATTCATGCAGCCCAGGATTCCATGTTATTTTTATCTTGTGTTTGCCTTTTGTTATATCATGTTAACATTAAAATTGTGCTCTAGCTTTTAAATTTTTTTGTTAGGTGTATTATCATAATAGACATCCCATTATATTTTAATTCTTTAATTTAGGCTTTGCCATGACTTTTATCAACTTTAAAAATACCATTTTAGGCATTTAAAAAATTAAGTTTGTTGATATAAAAAAGTTTCTTTTAGAGAGGCAGTGACTTAGTTCTTAATGGTATTGGAGTCAACTATAATTTTTTCCTCATATACATAAAAAAATTGATCACGTTTCATTAGAGGCCTATTATATGAGAGGTTTGTTTCTTCTTTAATTTTTTTAACTGCATTTGAATTCAGAGTGGATGCTTTAATGCCTGTAGGTTAGCTGCTGAATCAAGGCTTCAAACAGAAGTTAAAGAAGGGAAAGAAACTGCAAGCAAATTGGAAAAGGAAACTTGTAAGAAATCACACCCTATTTTATACGTTTCTTCCAAATCAACTCCAGAGACCCAGTGCCCTCAGCAGTAAGGACTTTTCTTTAATGAGAGTAAGGTACCACTTGCCCAAAAAAGTTGATTTGGAACTTAGTTAAGATTGTCTTCATCTGAAATATACAACATTGTAGATTATTTCTTTCTACCTGTTATGCCAAGACCTGGAATTTTCATGTTCCTTTGACCAAATGTTCAAAATTTGGTTGTGATTCTAACCAGGAGAGTTCCTTAAATGATGACTCTTCATGGAGCTTCTGTGAATTACGGTGAATAAACTAATAACTGAAGGAAAGTGTTATAAATCTATTTGTTGCATTTTATATGTATTTTTTAAGTGTTATTAATACATACCTTCAAAGTCACGTATTTGAAAAGAGAACACAGAATTAGCTATTAACTATTATATTTTCCTATGTACTTTTTAATGAACTTAGTTTTTCACTATATTATAAAAACAGAAAACTTGGTTTAAAAATATATATTATATTGTAACTGGGTTTTGTCAGTGTTTTAAGTAGTTATGTCCATCTTTGTATCCATGTACATGATTTAAATTTTATGTCTCAAGCTTATGAAAAATATAATTTTGAAATTTAAAATAAAACAATAATATATCCCCTTTCTATTTTGTTTTTTACTCTGTATAGATAACACATTGTTATCAAAAGGGGATAAAAGAAGTAAAATGAACTTAACAGATTCTTAATTCTCTGGCACATATAATTTTTATATTTATACATACATAATTAATATAATTATATACATATATAATATATATTTTTAATTCTAAACTTTCCAAATAAAGACTTTTTTTCCCCCTTTAAATGATTATAGCCTGGTCTACAACTTAATTTCGTGTATACTGTAGGTGGGTGTATTTATATATAAAGAGAGGAGTAGTGGTAGAGGGAGGGAAAGAGAGTTATGTTAAGAACTTGGCTTATGTGATTATGGAGGCTGGCAAGTTCAAAGTCATCAGGGTGGGCTAGCAGGCTGGAGACTCAAGGAAGAGCCAATGTTACATATAGTTCAGGTCCAAAGGCTGTTTGCTGCAGAATTCTCTCTTGCTCTGGGGAGCTCAGTCTTTTGTTCTAAACAGGACTTGCACTAGTTGCAAACTACTTTATTCAAAGTCCACAGATTGAAATGTTAATCCCATCCAAAAACACTCTCATAGAAATATCCAAAATAATGTTTGACTGCATATCTAGGCTCTGTGACCCTACCAAGTTGACACATACAATTTTTTTTTTAATTCAATTAGCAAAGGTATAGTACATCATTAGTTTTTGACATAATGTTCAGTGATTCATTAGTTGAGTATAACACCCAGTGCTCATCATATCACGTGCCCTCTTTAATGCCCATCATAGTGGTTTACATAAGTTTATTGAAATATATTAAGTAAAAGGAAATTGCCTTCCACTTGTAAGAGATTAAATAAACTTTTAATTTTCTGCAAAAAGCATACTCTAAGGAATTTAGAGATTTCACATTAAATAATATCTCTTGCAAAAAGAAGTAGCTGAAGGCACCAGGAAATGAAAATTTTAACCTGAGGAAAATAACAAATAATTGACTATATTCGTTGCATATTATAGAATGTAGATCAATTCCTTCCAATATTAAGTTTTTACTATTAGCTGTGTGCTAGGGGCATAAAAATAACCCTTTAGAGTTTACAGTTTAATAGACCCACATAGATAAATAGTGGTAGTGCTATTATTACTAGTAGTAATACTTGTATTTAACATTTGTATAAATCTAATGTCAAGCATTCTTCTAAGCCCTTTCATATATTACCACATTTAACCCTCCAACATCTCTGTGAGTTAGATATTGTACTTAGTTATCCTTATTTTATAGATGAGGAAACCAAGGTCAGAGAAGTTACTTATCCAAAGGCACAGGTGTTAGTAGGTGATGAAAAACATGTGGTAGAGGTTGTTAATAGCAGAGTATACAAAGTACTGTAGGAACAGAGAAGGAAACAAGAAACTGCCTGTAGGCTTCTTATATTTTTGTCATCTTTAAGATTGTCTCAGAGGTTTCCTAAGGCATGGAGAGAATAGCCCTATAGGTAGAAGAAATAGCTGTTCAAAGAATAAAGGCATTAAACAACATCTCTAATCCTGCAGATAAATTGAGCAACTGTGATTAAAGCTTGAAGAATAGGGATGACAAAAGAACCTCATCCACATACCTTCAGCTTTATCATCCTTAGAAACTGAGGCAATCCTGTTGAGTCTTGAGTGTTTTAAGAATATATTTTTGAAAACCACTGTAGATGATAGGAAGCCACTGGATAATTGATATAACAAGCCAATTATTGAATAAATTGAAAAGGTTGAATAAATTATTGAAATTTTAGTTAAAACACTCTAGAAGCATAATGGAAAATTGGATATAGAAAAAGATAATGGAGGCAGGAAAGACTAATTTGACCATTTGATTACTCCAGGTAGGAAATACAGGTGGGAACTGAGGCAGTGGCAGTGGGAATGAAGATTGGTGGTTGGATTCAAGATACTGTTTAGAGAAGCAAAGCGGTCAAGAGGTGTTGGCAAAGACTATTTAGACTATAGGAGTAAAGGAGACATCTGATGTGAGTGGGTAAGTGGTGGTGTTAACAGAAAAGAGGAGTGGGAGATTTTTCAGTTTTGAGTACTTTTATTGAAGTACCAGGGGGGTGTCCATGTTTGGGATAACGGTTGTATTCATCTCTTTATGTAATCAAAAATAGTAAGTCTGTTTATCAAATTTTTTTTTAAGGAAAATGTAAGACTAACTTATAACTCTATTCTAATAGATTTTTTGAAGCTAATTTTTTGTTGATTTGCTAGGTGTTTTACCTATGTTATCTCTTAATACCATATAGTTTAGCATAATAGTTAATGTTATTGCCCATGTAGTTAGACTGTCTGAATTGAAATCTCAGCCTCTCCACATAAATGTTAATTAGACATGGGCAAGTTTATGACTCTGGGAATAGTTTGTTTAGGTAACATAAAATATTTTAATTTTTTAATAATTACCTAAATATGGGGATCTAAAGTAAAATCTACAAAACAAGGTGTATTTAAAGAAATCTAGCTTCAGTTCCTGTTTCCTCCTTTTCCCACCAGGAGCCCCTTAAATTTTATGGTTTGTTTTTCCTTTTTTTTTTTTCTTTTCCCTTAACATAGGAGATATAGACAGGTAGGTTGATAGAATCTTCATACTCTTTCTTAGATAAAAGTAGAATACTGACTAAGGCCAGAGAATAATTGTGGATAGGAAACCAAAATCCAATCCCTTCACAAAATCAGCCAGTAAACTGACAAGGATTATTAGAATTAACTTTATTGGACTCTGGAAACTAATCAAGGGCTTAAAACAATCAGGTGAACAATTAAGAAAAATCAGTGAGTTTTGACATTTCAGGAAATTTCTGATGAATGACTTGCTGACCACTAAGCTGATGGAGCAGAGACTTCAGTAGCCACACACAACAAAGAACATAAGACTTTACAAAATTGGTGCAGAAAAGTCATTTTAAAATCACAGAAACAACTAAAGCAGTTATAACAAACTCTGGGGAGGGGGAATATATAATTTCCAGAGTTGTCACAAGGTGATACTAGAAATGCCCAATTTTCGACAAAAAATTTCAAGGCATTCAAGAAACAAGTATGGGCCATATATGGGGGGAATAATAAGGAAGTTTTGTCTATAAGGAAGCCCAGAAATTGGACTTATTAGACAAAAACTTTTAATCAATAATTTTAAATATGCTTAAATTGCTAATGGAAACTATAAGAATAATGTCAAAGAGAGACTATCAACAAATTGTAAAAAGGAACTAGATAGAAATGCTGGAGTTCGGGGCACCTGGGTGGCTCAGATGGTTAAGCGTCTGCCTTCGGCTCAGGTCATGATCCCAGGGTCCTGGGATCGAGCCCCACATTGGGCTCCTGGCTCGGCGGGGAGCCTGCTTCTCCCTCTCCCTCTGCCTCTCTCCCTGCTCATGCTCTCTCTCTCTCTCTGTATCTCTGTGTCTCAAATGAATAAATAAAAAAAAAAAAAATGCTGGAGTTGAAGAGTACAATAATAAATGAGAAACTCACTGGAGAGGTCCAGCAGCAGATTTGGACAAGTAGAAGAATCAGTGAACTTTGAAGATTGGCTAATTGAGATGATTCAGGCTGAAGATCGGAAAGAGAAGAGTATTAAGAGAAATGAACAGGGCCTAAGAGACCTGTAGGACACTATCAAGTATAGCAACATCTGTGTAAGAAGAATCCTAGAAAGAGAGAAAAGAGAGAAAGTGCAAAAAGGGTATTTGAAGAAATAATGGCCCCCAAATTTCCGAAATATGAAAGACATTAGTATATGAATGAACCAAAGATGGCCTCTGCAAATTGGTTCCTAGTTTGTCTTCACTACAGGCTGAGACCTATTAGCTCAAAATCCCCACCAATGCCAACCTCAAATGTTTACACATCCAATTATTTTAAAAATAGCACAAATAAGCAGATTCTTAGCCATTTAGAGCTTGTGTCTTTTGCATACTCTGCAAAACTGACCACATTAGTTGTTGCCTAACAAGAGAGGGCCTTATAAGGTCCTAAGCTGCTGCTGTTCTTCAGACATGGAGACTCCCACCAGTTTGCTGAGCAATATCCCCTAGATACATAAGCTTTCTCTTCAGTCCCCTTCTCTGCTAGGAGTTTCCTTATGCTCTCCTTCTTGATGGTGGTCCCTGCCCTGTAGCTTCTGGACATTCCCATGCCCTAAGGAACTTCCTCACTCAGGCAACACTGTCTAAGTGCCACCCAGTAAAGCTTACTGTGTGTTAACTGCCTCTCATGGTTATATCATTTTTTTTCTTGATCAGTCCCCAAATCTCTCACACCCCCTACAAACATGAATCGTAAAATGGTCAATCCATCAAGAAGGTGGGACAATTGTGAACATGAACCTAAGAAGAAAGCCCCAAAATACATTAGGCAAAAACTAAAAGAATTGAAGAGAGAAATAGATAATTCAACAATAATCATTGGAGATGTTAGCACCCACTCTCAATAATAGAATTAATATAAACAAGGTAACAGAAGAGTAACACTATAAACCAACTAGACTTCACAGATATATAGAACAGTTCATCCTACAACAGCAGAATACATATACTTCTCAAGTGTACATGGAACATTCTATAGCATAGACCATATGTTAGGCCACAAATCAAGTCTCAATAAATTTGAAAAGTTAAACACACAAAGTATCTTCTCTGACCACAGTGGAATGGAATTAGAAATCATAACATAAAAGAACCTGAAAAATTTGCAAATATGTAGAAATAACACAGTCTTCAGCAGCCAGTAAATCAAAGAATAAATCACTAGGGAAATTTAAAAATACTTTAAGATGAGTGAAAAAAAAGTACACTATTAAAAAACTTACGGGGTATAGGAAAATCAGTACTTTAGAGGGAAATTTGTAGCTATAAATGCCTACGTTGAAAACAGATGTCAAATCAATAACCAAGACTTTTACTTTGAAAAACTGAAAAAGAAAACTAAACTCACAGAAGGAAGGAAATCAAGATTAAAGCAAAGATAAATGGTTTGGAAATGATCAAGTTCCTAGAATCAAACTATCAAAACTTATTCAAGAAGAAATAAAAAATATGAATAGAGCTATCACAAAAAAAAGATTGAATTAGTAATTTAAAAAATTCCCACAAAGAAGCTTAAGATCAGGTGGTTTCACTAGTAAATGCTACCAAATGTTTAAAGAAGAGTTAATACTAATCCTTCTGAAACCCTTCCAAAAAATAGAAGGGATCATTTCCTCACTCATTCTATGAGGCAAGTATTACTCTAATACCCAAACCAAAGACATCATGAAAAAAGAATACTACAGACCAATATACTTTATGATATGGATGCAAAAATCCACAACAAAATAGCAAATTCAATTCAGAAGCATTTCAAAAGGATTGTGCACTAGTACCAACTGAGATTTGTCCCAGGAATGCAAGAATAAATCAAGATGAAAATCAGTGTAATACTACTGTATTAGTGCCCAAGGACTGCCATAATAAATAACTACAAGCTGAATGAAACAATTGAAATTTACTGTCTCATAGTTCTGGAGACTAAAGTTCAGAATCAGTGTCAGAATAGACATGGCTGAAGAAAGAATCAGTGAACATGAAGGTATCCCAATAGAAACTTTTAAAACCAAAATGCAAGAATAATGAAAGAGAAAATTAAAAAAAAAAAAAAAAAACCTAGGACAAAATATCCAAGAACTCTGGGACAGTTATAAAAGGTGCAAAATACCTGTAATGAGATAAGTAGAATGAGAAGAAGGAAGGAAACAGAAGAAATGTTTTAATATTAATATATTAACAAATAATATATTAATAATGGCTGAGAAATTTCTAAGATTAATGATAGATACCAAAACATAGATTAAGGAAGCTCAGAGAGCCCTAAGCAGAATAAATCCAAAAAAATCTGCAGCTAGAACTATAATGAACTGCAAGAAAAAGAAAATCAGGAAACAAATCTTCAAAGAAACCATAGGAGAAAAACATAAAAAAAAAACAAAATACCTATAAAGAAAAATATGAATCACACCAGACTTCTCTTCAGGAGCCTGCAAGCAAGAAGAGAATGGAGTAAAATAAAGTGTTGAAACAAAAAACCTCATGCACCTAGAATTCTGTACTCAGTGCAGTTTTCCTCCAGAGTGAAGGAGAAATAATTTCTCAGAAAAATGAAAATTGAAATTTTACCAATAGACCTGCTTTGGAAGAAATGTTAAAAATAGTATTTCAGAAAGAAGGAAAAATGATTCTGGGTCAAAAACTTGGATACACATGAAGAAAGGAAGAGCATTAGACAAGGAATGAATGAAGGTAAAATAAAGTTTTTTATTTTTTTTTTATTTTTAATTGATCTAACAGAAAACAGTTTGTTCAAAATAGTAAAGCAACAATGTATTTGGTGATTACAGCTGATAGCCAAGTAAAATCAATGGCAACAATGAACTAAGAAATGGGAAGGAGGAATTAAGAATGCTCTGTCATAAGGTATCTATCTGCACTACCTATGAAGTGGTATAATGTTATTTGAAAGTGGAATTAGATTAGTTGTAAATGTTATTGTGAACTCTAGGTCAACCACTAATGTTTTTTAAAAGTGAAATTGATAAGAGAAAAAATAAAATGGAATCATAAAATGCTCAAAACCATTGAAGGTGGAAAAAGTGGAAGACAAAAAATGAACAAGAGAGATGAACAGAAAACATTTGCAAATATGGTAGATGTTAATTTAGCTGTCACTTTAAATGTGAATGGACTGAATACACCAATTAAAAGATGCCTGTCAGTAAATAAAAATAAGACCCAACTAACTCTATGTTGTCTATAATAAACCCACTTTAAAGACTTAGATTAAGAATAAAGGGATGGAGAAAAATATGTTAACACTAATCAAAAGAAAGCTAGAATAGATATATTAATTTCAGACAAAGCAGACTTTAGAATAAGAACAATTATTAGGGGTAAAGAGTTATTCAAATCTCCAAGAAGGTATTACAATCCTTAATGTATATGCACCTAATCATTGTCAAAATATACAAAGCAAAAGCATAGAACTGCCAGGAGAAAGAGACATCCATTATTATAGTTAGAGAATCTAACCATCCCTCCATTATTAACTGACAGAGCCAATAGATGATAGATAGATAGATAGATAGATAGATAGATAGATAGATAGATAGATAGATAGATAGATAGATATGGATATAGTTGAACTGAATAGAACTTTAATGAACTGAATCTAACTGAAATTTATAGAACAACAGCAGAATACATTCTTCTAAACCTCATATGGAACAGTAACCAAAATAGACCACATTTGGGGCCATAAAACTAACAGATGTAAATGGATAGAAATCCTACAAAGTAGGCCTTCAGGCTACAATGGAATTAAACTCGATATTGGTAACAGAAAGATGGGTGAACAAATTCCCAAATATCTGGAGATTAATCAACACACTAATAAATAACAAATAAGTCAAAGAAGAAGTCTCAAGAAAAACTTTAAAATATTTTGAATTAAATGGAAATGAAAACATAATTATCAAAATTATGGGATATAGCAAAAATAGTGGTTATAGGGAAATATGTCATATTGAATGCATATGTTAGAAGAAAGATCTAAACAATCTAAGCTTCTCCCTTGAGAAACTAGAAAAAGGAAAGCAAATTAAATCCAAGGTAAGCAGAAGAAAATAAATAATAAAAGCAGAAGTTCATAAAATTGAAAACAGGAAATCAATAGAGAAAATTAATGAAAGCAAAAGCTAGTTCTTTGGAAAGATACATAAAATAATAAACCTATAGCCAGACTAAGAAAAAAAACACAAATAAGAAATGAAAGAGTGGTCATCACTACCAATCCTATGGACATTAAAAAGATAATAAAGGAATATTATGAATAACTCTATGCCCACAAATTTGATAATTTAGATGAAATCAGTCAATTCTCTGAAAGACACTATTTACCAAAACTCACATAAGGAGAAATGCATAATCCAAGTAGGCCTAAATCTATTAAAGAAAATGAACCAGTAATAAATAATCTTTAAAAATAGAAAGCAGTATACTCATGTAGTTTTACTGGTGAATACCAAATGTTTAAGGAAAAAATTATACTAACTCTCTTCAATCTCTTATACAAAAAAAAAAAAAGCAGAGGGATTACTTCCCAACTCATTCTATGAGGTCAACATTGCCCCCAATACCAAAACCAGGCAAAGAAATTACAAAAAAGGAATATTACAGACCAATATTTCTTATGAACATAAATGCAAAATTCTCAACAAAATATAAGCAAATTGAATCCAACAACGTACAAAAATAATTATATGCCATGCCAATGACATATTCCTGGTATGGAAGGATGGTTCAACATTCACAAATCAACTAATCTGTTAGTCACATCAACAGACTAAAGAAGAAAACTCATATGATCATATCAATAGATACAGAAGTAGCATTTGACAAAATCCCAAACTCTCAACAGACTAGCAATAGAGTGGAACTTTCAACTTGAACAAGATTTACAAAAAACCCTACAGCTAACATTATACTTAATGATGAGAAACTAGATGCTTTCCCTCTAAGATGAGGGATAATACAAAATGTCCCCTGTCACCATTCCTATTCAACATGTTCTGGAAGTTCTAGCTAATGCAATAAGACAACAAAAGGAAATAAAAAGTATATGGCTTTTGAAGGAAGAAATAAAACTTTTTTTGTTTTCAGATGACATTGCATATCTAGAAAATCCCAAGTAATCATCATCAACAAAAACCCTGTTGGAACTAATAAGTGATTACAGCAAGATTGTAAAATATAAGTTAATATGCAGAAGTCAATTGCTTTCCTGTACACCAGCAATGAAGAATTGGAGTTTAGGGGCGCCTGGATGGCTCAGTCGGTTAAGAGTCTGCCTTCAGCTCAGGTCATGATCCCAGGGCCCTGGGATTGAGCCCTGCATCGGGCTCCCTGCTCAGCAGGGAGTCTGCTTCTCCCTCTCCCTCTGCTCCTCCCCCTGCTTGTGCTCTCTCTCTCTCTTTCCTCTTTCTCTCAAATAAATAAATAAACTCTTAAAAATTTATAAAAAAATGAATTGGAGTTTAAAATTTGAAACATAATGCCATTTACATTATCACCCCCCAAAATGAAATAGTCATAAGCAAAATATGTACAAGATCTATATAAGGAAAACTATAAAACTTTGATGAAAGAAATAAAAAAGATAAATAAATAGATATCCTATGTTCATTGGTAGGAAAATTCAGTATTGTTAAGGTATCAGTTCTTTCCAACTTGATATATAGATTTCATATAATCCAAATCAAAATGCCAGTAGGTTACATGTTGGGATGAGCACTGGGTATTATACACAACTAATGAATAATTGAACACTACAACAAAAACTTATGATGTACTATATGTTGAACATAATGAAAAATAAAAATAAATAAATAAAATTTTCCCACAGGGGAAAAAAGTGCCAGAATGTTGTCTTGTAAGTATAGATAAACTGGTTATAAGGTTTGGGTGAAAATGCACAAGCCCAAGAATTAGTCAACAAAGTACTGAAGAAGAAAAACAAAGTTGGATGACTGGTACTACCCAACTTCAAGACTTAATATAAAGCTATATAATCAAAACAATGTGGTACTGGTAAACAAGTAGACAAAATAGATCAATGGAACAATGTAGAAAATGCAGAAATAGATCACCAGAAATAAAATAATTTATGAAGAGATGATTCTTTCCCCATTGTATAATCTTGGCCCCTTTCCTATAAATTAATTGACCATATATGTGTGGGTTTATTTCTGTCTTCTCTCTTCTGTTCTGTTGATCTATGTGTCTGTTTTTATGTCAATACCATACTGGTTGGTTTATTGTAGCTTTGTAATGCAATTTGCAATCAGGGAGCATCATGCCTCCAGCTTTGTTCTTTCATAAGATTGTTTTGGCTATTTGGGTTCTTTTGTGGTTCCATACAAATTTTAAGATTGTTCTATTTCTGTGAAAAAAAAAATTAGAATTTTGATAGAGATTGTGTTGAATCTGTAGATTGCTTTGCATAGTGTGGACATTTTAACTATTAATTCCTCTACTCTGTGAGCATGGAATATCTATTTGTGTCTTCCTCAATGTCATAGTTTTTCAGTGTGCCCTTCTTTCACTTGTGATTAAATTTATTCCTAGCTGTTTTATTCTTTTTTTGATACTATTGTAAATGGAGTTGTTTTCTTAACTTATTTTTCTGGTAGTTCTTTATTAGTATATAAAACACAACAGATTTTTGCATTTTGATTTTTTATCCTGCAACTTTATTGAATTTGTTGATTAGTTCTAACAAATTTTTAGTGGAGTCCTTAGGTTTTTCTTTATATCATGTCTGCAAATAGAGAAAATTTTACTTATTTCTTTCCAATTTAGATGCCTTTATTTTTATTTTCTTGCCTAATTGCTCTGGCTAGGACTTCCAGTACTATGTTAAATAAAAATTGTGAGACTGGGCATCCTTGTCTTGTTCCTGATTGTAGAGGAAAAGCTTTTAGCCTTTCACTGTTCAGTATGATGTTAGCTGTGGTCTTGACATATATGGTCTTTATTATGCTGAGATATATTCTCTCTACATCCAACTGTTGAGAGTTTTTATCATGAATGGATGTCATATTTTGTCAAATGCTTTTTCTGCATCTATTAAGAACGTCATGATTTTTAGCCTTCATTTTGTTAATGTGGTATATCACATTGATTGATTTACATATTTTGAGTCATCCTTGCATCCCTGAAATAAATCCCACTAGATCATGGTATAATGATCTTTCTAATGCACTGTTGAATTTAGTTTGCTAGTATTTTGTTGAGGATTTGTGCATTTATCTTCACCCGGGATATTGACCTATAATTTTCTTTTCTTGTAATGACCATGTCTGATTTTGGTATCAGAGTAATCCTGGCTCATAAAATGAGTTTGGAAGTGTTCCCTCCTCTTCCATGTTTTTGGAAGTGTTTCGAGAGGGATTGGTATTACTTTTTCTTTAAATATTTAATAGAATTCAGCAGTGAAACTGTGTAGTCTTACACTTTTCTTTGTTGGAAGGCTTTTGATTGCTGATTCTATCTCCTCACTAGTAATTGATCTGTTCAGATTTTATATTTTTTATGATTCAGTCTTGATAGGTTGTATGTTTCAGGAATTTGTTCATTTCATCTAGGTTTTCCAATTTGTTGGTATATATATTTTTTCATATTATTTTCTTATGATTATTTGGATTTCTCTGGTCTCAATTTTATTGTCTTCTTTTTCATTTCTAGTTTATTTGAATCCTCTCTTCTTTCTTGGTAAGAGTAGCTACAGGTTTGTCTATTTTATCTTTTAAAAAAACAGCTTTTAGTTTTATTGATTTTTTTTTTTAGTTTCTATTTTATTTATTTCTACTATGATTTTTGTTATTTCCTTCCTTCTACTAACTTTAGGTTTAGTTTTTTTTCTAGTTCCTTGCAGTGTAAATTTAGGATGTTTTTATGTGATCTTTCCTTTTTTTTTAATGTAGGTATTTATTGCTATGAAGTTCCCTTAGAACTGATTTTGCTGAATCTCATAAATTTTGTATGTTGTATTTACATTTTCATTTGTTTCAAGATACTTTTTTAGGTCTCTTTTGATTTCTTCCTGGACCCTTTGGCTATTCAGTAACATATAGTTTAATCTCCATACATTTATGAATTTTCTAGTTTTCTTTTTGTAAACTGATTTTTTTTATCTCATATCACTGTGGTTCGAAAAGATGCTTGATATGATTCAGTCTTCTTAAATCTATTAAGACTTGTTTTGTGTTGTAACATATAATCTGCCTGGAGAATATTCCATGTGTACTTCAGAAGAATGTGTATTCTTCTATTTTATGGAATATTCTTTAAATGTCTGTTAAGTCCTTCTGGTCTTAACATGCATTTTCTGTCTAGATGATACATCTGTTGTTAAAGTGAGATAATGAAATCCTTTACTGTTATTGTATATTGCTGTCTATTTCTCCTTTTAGATGTGTTAATATTTGCTTTCTATATCTAGGTTCTCCCATATTGAGTGCATAAATATTTACAAATGTTTTATCCTCTTGTTGGATTAACTGCTTTGTCATGATATTATAACCTTCATTGTCTCTTATTTCAGTCTTTGCCTAAAGGTCTATTTTGTCAGATATAAGTATCGCTATCCCTGTTTTCTTTTGGTTTCCATTTGCTTGGACTTTTTTTTTTTTTTTTTTCCTATTCCTTCACTTTCAGTCTGTGTGTCCTTAAAGATGAAGTGAGTCTCTTGTAGGCAGCAGATAGTGGGTCTTGCTTGTTTTTATTTAAATCCATTCATGTCTTTTGATTGGATATTTTAGTCCATTTCCATTTAAAATAAGTATTAATAGCTGTAGATTATTGCCATTTTGTTCATTGTTTCCTATTTTTAATTCCTTTGGTCTTTTGTTCCTCTCTGATGTTTTTGTGATTTGATGATTTTCTGTAGTGTATGTGTAGATTCCTTTCTCTTTCTCTTTTGTGTGTTACTATAGGCTTTTGCTTCATTATCATAAGGCTTATATATAACATAACAATCTGTTTTAAGCTGCTAACAACTTAACTTCTAATGCTCTACATTTTTACACTTTCCCTCCCTGCATTTTATGTATTTGAAGTCACAATTTACACTTTTTTTACCTTGTATATCCATTAACAAATTATTAGTTTTGTGGGGTTTTTATATGTAATTTTGTCTTTTAATCTTCATGGTAAAGTTATAAGTGATTTACCCATCACCATTAGAATATTCTGAATTAAGCTATATATTTATCTTTACCAATGAGATTTATTTATACCTGCATATATTTTCCTATTACTAATTAGCATCCTTTTGGTTGAGCTTGAAAAACTCCCTTTAACATTTCTTGTAAGGCCAGTCTAGTGGTGATGAACTCCTTCAGCTTTTTCTTGTTTTGAAAACTCTTTATCTTTCCTTCAATTCTGAAGCTCACCTTAGCTGGGCAGTGTATTCTTGGTTGTCATTTTTCTTTTTTTCAGCCCTTTCAGTATATCATGCCACTGTCTCATGGTCTGCAAAGTTAGCTGAAAAATCTGTTGATAGTCTTATGGGATTTCTTTTGTATGTAACAAGTTGTTTTTTCTGTGGCAGCTTTTAAGGTTCTCTCCTTGTCTTTAACTTTAGGCAATTTAATTATAATGTGTGTTGGTGTGGGGCTCCTTGGATTTATATTTTTGGAATTCTCTATACATCCTAGATCTGGATGTCGTTTCTTTCCCCATGTTGAAGAAGTTTTCAGCCATTATTTCTTTGAATAAGCTTTCTGCCCCTTTCTCTCACTGTTGTCTTTCTGGAACCCCCTATAAAGTGAATATTGTTCTATTTAATGGTGTCCCATAAGTTTCTTAATCTATCTTCACTCTTTTCATTTTTTTTTCTTTTTGCTCCTCTAATTGGATGAATTTCAACGCCCCATCTGTCTTCGAGTTTGGTGATCATTTCTTTCATTTGATCTAGTTTACTATTGAACCCCTCTGCTAAAATTTTTGTCATATTCTTCAGTTCTATGACTTCTATTTAGTACTTTCTTGTATTTTCTATCTCTGTTGAAATTTTCACTTGTTCATACATTATTCTCCTGACCTTGGTGAACATCTTTATGACTGTTGTTTTGAACTCTTTATCAGGTAATCCACTTATCTCTTTTTCATTAAACTGTGTTTCTAGAGTTTTATCTTTTGTTTGTTTGGAACATATTCCCTGACTCTGGGCATTAGATAAAACAGCTACCGTTCCTAGTCTTTATGGAGTGGTCTCATGTAGGAGATTAACCTTATTGATTAGCTCAGTTTGAGCTCTTGGTTGTCTCTCAATCCTTTGTAATTGTCGAAGCAACCTTCTTTTTTTCCCGTGTGGCTCCTAGTAGTAGAGGGTTTGCCGAGACCTGTCAGTGTTCCAAAGGGGAGGATTGCAGCCAGTACCTAGACCCTCAGGCAGCAGCTGAGAAAGCATGTAGTTAGAGCCCTTCCATGGGAAAAGTAGGAGATGGGCTTTTTTGCCTGCTGCCTCTGCACTGGAACCAGGCATATAGCCACAGGCAAGTACTCCTGTGCCTATTTACTGCTTCTTTGTTTGCTACAGTCCTGTGGGACTCATGAATACAAGCCCCTTTGGCTATCAGAGTTAGGCATTCCAGGGGCCCAGCTCTTGGGTGGCAACCACAAAAGACAGACATGTGTACAAGCTCCTTCCAGGGAGATACTGGTGACAGAGTGAGCTAGAGGGAGAAGGCAGAGAAGCTATCTGCAGACTTACCTGTTCTCTGGGAAAGAACACAGTCAGCTTCTAGATGGATGCTAAATTAGAAGCCTGATCCTCAGGCAGCAGCTTTCAATGTATGTAAAAACAACAAAGAAAGAAGGCAGTCTTACTAGCCTACATACTGTATGATTGTTAACATGATACATGTTACTTTGGGAAAGGTAAAACTATAGATATAGAAAAAGGATCAGTGATTTCCAGGGTTTTAAGAGGAGATTGGGGATAGAGGGAGGGAGGACTAGGCAGAGCAAAGAGGATTTTTAGGACAGTGAAACTATTTTACATGCTACTGTGCTGGCAGATACATGACATTATGCATTTCTCAAAACTCTTAAAACTCTACAACACAAATAGCAATCTAGTGCAAACTATAGACTGTACTTAATAATAGTGTATCAGTGTTGGTTCATCAATTGTAAGAAATGTAACCACACTAATGCAATGTTTTAATAATAGGGGAAACTGCTGGTGGGGGAGAAAAGGTTTATGGGAATTCTATTTTCTGCTCTATTTTTATGTAAACCTAATACTACTCAAAAAAAAAAAAAAAACCTACCCAACTTTATTCATTTCAAAAATTGAAACCAATGAGTAATTTCTTATTGAGGATTCCTTTGTAGATTGGAAAATAAGGGGAAAAGAAGCAAAAGGGAGGGTTGCCTGGGTGGCTCAGTCGTTAAGCATCTGCCTTCAGCTCAGGTCGTGATCCCAGGGTCCTGGGATGGAGCCCTGCATCGGGCTTCCTGCTCGGCGGGAAGCCTGCTTCTCCCTCACCCACTCCCTCTGCTTGTGTTCCCTCTCTCACTGTGTCTCTCTCTGTCAAATAAATAAATAAAATCTTTAAAAAAAGAGAAAAGAAGCAAAAGGGAAAATGTGGGGTCTTATAAGACAAAAGAACCATAATAACAGAGGACTCAGAACTCTCCCAACTCCCCCATCACTCACAGCAGAAACTTTTAAAGACTATACTTCTCTGCACTGACAGGAGGGGGCACCCTTTGACTAGGAACCTTATAAAAATCACCCTGAATTTCCAAGACCTAAATAGGCAAAAACAACTGAAACTATATAAAGCTATTATATGAAGGAAACAGAAAACAAGACCACTTTATGAACTGATGAGTCCCCGCGCCCCCCAACAAAAGCTCTATGAAGTAGAAGCAAATGATAACACAACACTATAAACTGGGAAAATTGATTCAGAACGCTCAAAACTATTAGATTTTTTTAAACAAAGGAAAATCCTCATTGACTCCAGAAAAAAAAAAAAATCAATTAACTTACAGAGGTGAGAGAATTGGTCTGACATTGGACTTCTCTAAAACAACATTCAGAAAAAGACAATAATGATGCAGGCTTTAAAACAAAACAAAAAGCCTTAAAGAAAGAAAGTGTGAACCAAGGATTTTATTTGTATTAAAGCTATTTTTTTAGACATCAGAGCTTTAGGAAAAGTTTAAACATGGTAAGATTCAGGAATTTTTGTACCCGTGGACCCTTCTTGAGGAATCTCCTAAGGGTAATCATTCTAACAAAAAATGGGGAAACTTGCAAAAGAACTGAAGGATTGACTAAACTAAATGTATTGTGAATAATGGGAACCAGATTTCTCACTGTTGGTGAGAAGAGTAAAAATTAATGAAGGGGAAAGCTAAAAATGAACTCTTTGGTGTTGACTTGGAATTGGAGGTATCAGTAATAAAAAAAGCTTAGGTAGATAGATACACATGTATGGGTACACACAGTTTTATACATGCACACATGTACATACAAACACAGACATGTGTATACGTATACATATATATGTATTTCTATCTACTGAGAAGCCTCAGAAACAATAGCATCTCAATAGCAATTAGCACATCTAGTACATCTAGCACCCAGATCTTTGTTTCTTAATATAATTCTCCACTAAAATGATCCTCCACTAAATGAACCATTTCTTTGAGAAATGACTACTTTCTGGTCTAAGGCTGAGAATGAATGAGAAGAGCCCTGAATATCTTGTCCCAGAAAGTAAGAAAGAACATAAAGAATGATGGAGACATGTCAAAATGGCATGGAACCCAACTTCATTGGCCCCCACTGGCCAAATCTAGGATAATTTGAGCATCTAAATACATGATGGTAATGGATTATAAGGCATTGAGGAACATCACAAACCATGAGCCCATATTCATTTAAATAAATAAGTAAATACATGAATGAATAAACAGTGAAAGGTTAGCTCTTTGTCACAGTAGAATTCCATTTAAAAATGATAGAATTAAATTTTTTTTGTCTATGATTCAGGAAAGAATCATTTTTATAGATATTAAAACAAGTGGGCTGAAAATATGAGTTGTAGAATATTTACATAGTCTCACAATATCTCTTCACAAATAGATATTAATTACAATGGGAAAACTAACATTCACATGGGGAAACTTGGCAAACATGACCCTAATTAATGATCAAAGTTAACATCACCAGTAACAGAACAAATTGATAACATGTGTCTCCTGATACAAAGTAGTGAGGAAAACATAACATCACTTATTTGGTATTCCTGCCAATAAAGTCCATAACTTGAATATAATCACAAGGAAACATCCTGAACCCCTAACTGAGGGGCATTCAATAACTGGTCTGTGGTTTTCAAAATGTAGCGATTATGAACGACAAGTAAAGGTGGTGGGACTGATCCTGATTAAAGGAGACTAAAGAGACATTTAAGTCCTGACTGCAACTTGTGACATGGAATTTTCTGGGACAACATGGGACAACTGGCAAAATTTGAATAAGGACTTTGATTAGCTGATGGTATTGTGTTGATGTTAATTTCCTAAATCTGATCATTGTACTGCAAATCTGATCATTGTACTGACTTTGTTTTTAAGAAATGCGCAGTGAAGTATTTAGGGGTAAAATGGTATCATGTCAACCTTATTCTCAAATGACTCAGAAAAAGCATATGTATATCTATTGAAAGAGGCATAATTAAGCAAATGTGGTAAAATGGTAACATTTGGAGAATCTGAGTAAAGAGAATCCAGAATTTTTTTTTTACTATTCTTGTAATTTTTCTATAAGTCTGAAATTGTGTCAAAATTAGAATTTCTTAAATTTCATTATTCACAGATGATATGACAAGACGTGGAAAATCTAAAACATTTTATAGATAAAACTGAAAATTAAGAACTGTATTTGCTAAGGATATCTATTGAATACAGTGCTAATTTAAAAAAATACCAGCTACAAACAGAAATGAAATTTTAAATTTTATGCTATTCATAGGAGCATAAAACGTATATATAGTATGCCTAAGTATAAAGTGAACAAAAGATGTATGAGACCTCTACACAGAAGATTGCAAAATATCACAGGCATAAAGAGCTAAATAAATGGTAGAATATACCATAGAATTCACTTCTCTCCAATTGATCTAAAGATTCAAAGCAGTTCCAATAAAATTCCCAGCAAGCTTTTGGGTTTTGCTTGTTTGTTTGTTTGTTTTTTCCTGGAACATGACAAGTTAATTCAAAAGTTGATTCTAAAATTACATGGAAATGCTGGGGCACATGGGTGGCTCAGTGGGTTGAGCATCTGCCGTCGGCTCAGGTCATGATCTCAGGGTCCTGGGATTGAGCCTCACATCGCATTGGGCCTCCCTGCTCAGTGGGGAGTCTGCTTCTCCCTCTCCCTCTCCTTCTGTGCCCTCTCTCCCTCTCTAATGAATGAAAATCTTTAATTAAAAAAAATTAAAGTGGAAATGCAAAAGGCCAAGAATATTCAAGGAAATCTTGAAGAACAAGTGGAGGACTTACATTAACAGATACAGAGATCTGTTATAAGATGATAATTTAGTGTGATGTAAATGCAAACATAGAAAACAGATCAAAGAAAGAGAATAGAGAATCCATAAACAGAGCCAAACACATTTGCTCACCTGATTTGTGACCAAAAAATGACACTACAGATGCAGTGGGGAAAGGGTAGTCTTTTTGAAGAATAATTCTGGGTCAATTTGTATAATGTATGAAGAAAAAATAAATCTTGATCCCCATCTTCACCTAACAGAAATAACTTTTTTTTTATATTTGTAAATACTTTATTCTGTTTCCAGATAGGATATTAAAATTCACATGTTACTTTTAAGACAATAATATACAGCTAACTAAAATAAAATCTACAAGAAGTTTATGAGATACAAGATACAGATGAGAAAACCTGGAATGTTAACTTAATTTGACCTATTAGGAACATCGGCACTTGTGAAATTGATACTGGCCTTGTGTATCAATTACTTTTTTTACTTTTTTCTATAAGTACTTGTTGATCCTTCCAGAGATCATATTGTGCCATTGTGCTTAAGAATGCAGATGTAAATATAAGGAAAGGTAATTTTTCTTTAGAGCCCAGCCTTAACTCCAGAAATTTTGCCCCCATATCTAGTGTTCTTTTTTAATAATGGTATTTCTTATGAGCCTTGAGAGATATCTTATCTGGAAAAAAGGGCAAAGAAAAGTCAACAAAGAAACTTTGAAAGAAGCACAGGCAAAGAATAATTCAGAACAGAATAAGAACAGTGAAAATTAAAACCTAAAGCAGTGGGCGCCTGGGTGGCTCAGCCGTTAAGCGGCTGCCTTCAGCTCAGGTCATGATCTCAGGGTCCTGGGATCGAGTCCCGCATCAGGATCCCTGCTCCGCGGAAGCCTGCTTCTCCCTCTCCTACTCCCCCTGCTCTCTCTCTCTCTCTGACAAATAAATAAATAAAATCTTTAAAAAAAAAAAAAAAAAAACCTAAAGCAGTGATTTCTCCTAAATGAAGAGATGGCTCTTTTTTTTTTTTTTTTTTTTTAAAGATTTTATTTATTTATTTGAGAGAGAGCACATGAGAGGGAGGAGGGTCAGAGGGAGAAGCAGACTCCCTGCTGAGCAGGGACCCCCGATGCGGGACTCGATGCTGGGACTCCAGGATCATGACCTGAGCCGAAGGCAGTTGCTTAACCAACTGAGCCACCCAGGCGCCTGAAGGGATGGCTCTTTGAAATAATGTTTTTCCTAACTTGTTACAATGAATTTCTTTACCCTGAATAATCTGTTCTTTACATTTCCTCTAGATTCTGGTTGTGAAAGCCTCTCTATTTTTGGAAAGAAGGAAAGGAAGAAAAAGAAGGAAGGGAGGGAGGAAGGAAGGGGAAAAAAAAAAAGAGTGAGAGAGAGAAAGCAAGCAATTCCAGAAACTTCATTTTGGAGTTGTACATTAGAAGTAAAGAGGGAACCTGGGTGGCTCAGTCAGTTAAGTGTCTGCCTTCAGCTCGGCTCATGATCCCAGGTTCCTGGGATTGATTCCTTTATCAGGCTCTCTGCTCAGTGGGGAGTCTGCTCCCTCTCCTTCTGCACCTCCCCCTGCTCATGTGCTCATGCTCTCTCTTGAGCACGCTCTCTTGCTCTCTCTCACTCTCTCTCTCAAATAAAGTAAAATCTTAAAAAAAAAAAAGAAGAAAGTTGGCTTAAGCTGTTTTTACTGTGCAAGCTGTCCACAAAGTTGGGAAATTACATTTTCAAATAATGTTCAATAAGTTTTCAAATGAAATACTCTAAATTTAAAGCAATAGGTCTAATTGCTAACCTGGAAAAAAGTATAACAGGGAAAATCATGTTTATTGTACATTTTTTAAGATTAACAATTGAGCCCTTTGTCTTAAATTTAGAGGTCCTTCACCTGAAAAGGTATCAGGATAATGAAGAAAAATATATTGAGCATATTATTTGACAAAGTAACTAACAACTCTTTACGAATAAATTCATTTCATGTTTCTTGACTTTGTGGACAGATTGTACAGAAAAACATAGTTTCCAACACTTAGTACTTTTCTATTTCACCTAAGTAGCAGCATGTAAAATGACTTAAGATTGCACTGGTGTATATTTCGTGCCTCTCTTATTTGATGGTTTTCTTTGCTGTTTATCTTGCTGAATTACTGTAAAAGGATATCAACCATGGCAGTTGTAAAAATTACTAAGTCCAGTTCCATTGTGTAGCTTTGGTAGTTAGTTATTCCTGGAAAACCAGTGTCTGGTTCTGTGACCCATTTAATACACTGTAATATATTAGTTATAATAGATTGTGTTCTCTGTAACTGAACTCCCTTTAGAACAAAACCACTTTAGGTCAATTGGATTCAAATCATAACTTCTTAGGAACAAGAACAAGAATAATTCTCATAGTGTACTTCAATTACTTAAATTTTTGTGTTGTTTATGTAAAACATCTGAGGGCTTACAATGTATTTGGCACTTGGGATAAAGATAGATGATCATGAGCGATTTCTGTTCTCAGAGTACCTCCCACATCAACAATTCTACTCCAGTGGGAACTGTAAGCCTTGACTCTACCAATTTTCTACTGTACATCATGGAAGTCTTCAATTTTTTCCTTAACTAATTTAATTTACATTCTATTACTCATAATTAATCCTTCCCTTGATCTCTCCTCCTCTGAATTCCTCTGGACAGACCCCCAAACCTCAGTTAAACCCGACTCAGTAAAACTGAGTTAGCTCTTCCCTTACTCCAGTGCTTCTCTGCTCTAGCTGCACATTAGAATCTTTGAAAGTCTATTGGACTCCCATCCCAGACCAGCTTAATCAGAATCTGGGGGGAAGAGGGGGACCTGAGACATAGGAGGTTTTAAAAGCTCTCCAGGTGATTCTTATAGCACCCAGAGTAGAGAATCACAAGCTTAATTCATGTCTGTGCCCCAATAGCTAAATGTGGCAGAAGAAATCCAGTCATCTTGACTCTCTCACTTGAATCTTATGACCAGTGAACACTCATATACCAATTCTGCAAGATGACTTCCACTTCTCTTTCTGTCAAGAAATAGGGTATTTCTTTCAAATAGGGATGATTTGTTTTTTGGGTGTTGAGTTTGAGAAGTTCTTTATAGATTTTGGATACTAGCCCTTTATCTGATATGCCATTTGCAAATATCTTCTCTGATTCCATAGGTTGCCTTTCAGTTTTGTTCACTGTTTCCTTTGCTGTGCAAAAACTTTTTATCTTGATGAAGTCCCAGTAGTTCATTTTTGCTTTTGTTTCCCTTGCCTTTGGAGACATGTCTAGGAAGAAGTTGCTGTGGCCAAGGTCGAAGAGGTTGCTGCCTATGTTCTCCTCTAGGATTTTGATGGGTTCCTGTCTCACATTTAGGTCTTTCATCCATTTTGAGTTTATCTTTGTGTATGGTGTCCAGTTTCATTCTTCTACATGTGGCTGTCCAATTTTCCCAGCACCATTTATTGAAGAGACTGTCCTTTTTCCATTGGATATTCTTTCCTGATTTGTCAAAGATTAGTTGACCATAGAGTTGAGGGTCCATTTCTGGGTTTTCCATTCTGTTCCATTGATCTATGTGTCTGTTTTTGTGCCAGTACCATACTGTCTTGATGATTGCAGCTTTGTAATAGAGCTTGAAGTCCAGGATTGTGATCACACCAGCTTTGGTTTTCTTTTCAACATTCCTCTGACTACGCAGGGTCTTTTCTGGTTCCATACAAGTTTTGGGATTGTTTATTCCAGCTCTGTGAAGAATGTTGAAGGTATTTTGATAGGGATTGATTGCATTGGATGTGTAGATTGCTCTGGGTAGCATAGACATTTTAACAGTGTTTATTCTTCCAATCCATGAGCATGGAATATTTTACCATTTATTTTGTCTTCCTCAGTTTCTTTCATAAGTATTCTGTAGTTTCTAGAGTACATACCCTTTACCTCTTTGGTTAGGTTTATTCCTAGGTATCTTATGGGTTTTGGTGCAATTGTAAATGGGATCGATTCCTTAATTTCTCTTTCTTCTGCCTCATTGTTAGTTTATAGAAATGCAACTGATTTCTGTGTATTGATCTTATATCCTGCTAGCTTGCTGAATTCCTGTATGAGTTCTAGCAATTTTGGGGTGGAGTCTTTTGGGTTTTCCACATAAAGTATCATGTCATCTGCAAAGAGTGAGAGTTTGACTTCTTCCTTGCCAATTTGAATGCCTTTTATTTCTTTTTGTGTCTGATTGTTGAGGCTAGGACTTCTGGTACGATGTTGAATTAACAGTGGTAAAAGTGGGCATCCCTGTCATGTTCCTGACCTTAGAGAAAAGCTCTCAGTTTTTCCCCATTGAGAATGATATTTGCTGTGGGCTTTTAGTAAATGGCTTTTATGGTATTGAGGCATATTCCCTCTATCCCTACACCATGGAGAGTTTTAATCAAGAAAGAATGCTGTATTTTGTCAAGTGCCTTTTCTGCATCAAATGAGAGGATAATATGGTTCTTGTCCTTTCTTTTATTAAGGTGATATATCACGTTGATGTATTTGTGAATGTGTAACCACGCTTGCAGCCCATGATAAATCCCACTTGGTCGTGGTGAATAATCCTTTTAATGTACTGTTAGATCCTATTGGCTAGTATCTTGGTGAGAATTTTGGCATCCATGTCCATCAAGGATATAGGTCTGTAATTCTCCTATTTGGTGGGGAGATCATGCTTTTGGTTTGAGATTATGGTAATGCTGGCCTCATAGAACGAATTTTGAAGTTTTCCTTCCCTTTCTACTTTTTAAAACAGCTTCAGAAGAATAAGTATTAGTTCTTCTTTTAAATGTTTGGTAGAATTCCCCTGGGAAGCCATCTGGCCCTGGACTCTTGTTTGTTGGGAGATTTTTGATTACTGCTTCAATTTCCTTGCTGATTATGCTTCTGTTCAGGTTTTCTATTTCTTCCTGTTTCAGTTTTGGTAGTTTATACATTTCCAGGAATGCAACAATTTCTTCCAGATTGCCTAATTTGTTGGTATATAGTTGCTCATAATATGTCCTTACAATTATTTGTATTTCCTTGGTGTTGGTTGAAATCTCGCTTCTTTCATTCATGATTTTATTAATTTGGGTCCTTTCTCCTTTCTTTTTGATAAGTCTGGCTAGGGGTTTATCTTATTAATTCTTTCAAAGAACCAGCTTCTAGTTTCATTGATCTGTTCTATTGTTCTTTTGTTTTCTATTTCATTGATTTCTGCTCTAATCTTTATTATTTCTCTTCTGCTTGGTTTAGGCTTTACTTGCTGTTCTTTCTCCAGCTCCTTTAGGTGTAAGGTTAGCTTTTGTATTTGAGACTTTTCTAATTTTTTGAGAAAGTTTCATATTGCTATGTACTTCCCTCTTAGGACCACCTTTGCTGTATCCCAAAGTTTTGAACAGTTGTGTTTTCATTTTCATTTGTTTACATGATTTTTTTCAATTTAAATTCAGTTAGCCAACATATCATCCTTAGTTACAGATGTAGTGTTCGATGATTCATCACTTGCGTATAACACCCAGTGCTCATCACATCACGTGCCCTCCTTAATGCCCATCACCCAGTTACCCCATCCTCCCAACCACCTTCCCTTCCTCAACCCTCAGTTTGTTTCCCAGAGTCAAGAATCTCTCATGGTTTTTCTCCCTCTCTGATTTCTTCCCATTCAGTTTTCCCTCCCTTCCCCTATGATCTTCTGCACTGTTTTGTTATATTCCACATATGAGTGAAACAATATGATATTGTCTTTCTCTGATTGACTTATTTCACTTAATGTAATACCCTCCAGTTCTATCCACCTTGGTGTAAATGGTAAGTATTCATCCTTTCAGATGGCTGAATAATATTCCATTGTATATGTAAATCACAACTTCTTTATCCATTCATCTGTTGAAGGATATCTCGGCTCCTTCCATAGTTTGGCTATAGTGGATATGGCTGCTATGAACATTGGGGTGCATGTGCCCCTTCTTTTCACTACATCTGTATCTTTGGGGTAAATACCTAGTAGTGCAGTTGCTGGGTCATAGGGTAGCTCTATTTTTAACTTCTTGAGGACCCTCCATACTGTTTTCCAGAGTGGCTGTACCAGCTTGCATTCCCACCAACAGTGTAAGAGAGTTCCCCTTTCTCCACATCATTGCCAACATCTGTTGTTTCCTGCCTTGTTAATTTTAGCCATCCTTACTGGTGTAAGGTGGTATCTCATTGTGGTTTTAATTTGTATTTCCCTGATGCCAAGTGATGTGGAGCAATTTTTCATGTGTCTGTTGGCCATTTGTATGTCTTATTTGGAGAAATGTCTGTTCATGTCTTCTGCCCATTTCTTAACCGAATTATTTGTGTTTTTTTTTTAATTCTTCTTTAATTTCCTCATTGACCCATTCCTTCTTTCAGTAGGATGCTCTTTAACCTCAAAGTGTTTGAGTTCCTTCCAACTTTCCTGTTGTGACTGAATTCAAGTTTCAAAGTGTTGTGGTCTGAAAACATGCAGGGAATAATCCCAAATTTCTGGTGCTGTTTGAGACTTGATTTGTGACCCCGTATGTGATCTTTTCTAGAGAATGTTTTATGTGCACTCGAGAAGAATGTGTATTCTGTTGTTTTGGGATGGAATGCTCTGTGTATATCTGTTAAGTCCATCTGGTCCAGTGTATCATTCAAAGCCCTTTTCTCTTTGTTGATCTTCTGCTTAGATGAGCTCTCTGTTGCTGTGAGTGGGGTTTTGAAGTACCCTACTATTATTGTATTATTATCAATGTGTTTCCTTAATTTTGTTACTAATTGGTTTATATAATTGGCTGCTCCCAAGTTAGGAACATAAATATTTATAATTGTTAGATCTTCTTGTTGGATAGACCCTTTAAGTATGATATAGTGTCTCTCTTCATCCTTTACTACAGTCTTTGGTTTAAAATATAATTTGTCTGATATCAGGATTACTACCCCAGATTTCTTTTGATGTCCACTAGCATAATAAATCATTCTCCACCCCCTCACTTTCAATCTGGAGGTGTCTGTAGGTCTAAAATGAGTCTCTGGTAGACAACATATGGATGGGTCTTGCTTTTTTATCCAATCTGATACCCTGTGTCTTTTGATTGGGGCATTTAGCTCTTTTACATTCAAAGTAAGTGTTGAAAGATAAGAATTTAGTGCCATTGATTGTATTACCTGTAAAGTCCCTGTTTCTGTAGATTATCTCTGTTTCTTTCTGGTCTATGTTACTTGTGGGCTCTCTCCTCGCTTACAGGATCCCCTTTCATATTTCTTGCAGTGCTAGTTTAATGATCACAAATTCTTTTAGTTTCTGTTTGTCCAGGAAGCTCTTTATCTCTCCTTCTATTCTGAATGACAGCCTTGCTGGATAAAGTATTCTTGGCTGCATGTGTTTCTCATGTAGTATCCTGAATATATCATGCCAGTGCTTTGTGGCCTGCCCAGTTTCTGTGGATAGGTCTGCTTCTAGTCTAATGTTCCTACCCTTGTAAGTGAAGAACCTCTTGTCTCGAGCTGCTTTCAGGATTTTCTCTTTATCTCAAATTTGCAAGCTTCACTTTTATATGTTGGGGTGTTGATCTATTTTTATTGATTTTGATGGGGGTTCTCTCTACCTCTTAGACTTGAATGCCTGTTTCCTTCCCCAGATTAGGGAAGTTCTCAGCTATGATTTGCTCAAATATATCTTCTGTCCCTCTATCTCTTTCTTCTTCTCTGGGACCCCAATAATTCTAATATTGTTTTTACATTATGGTATTGCTGATTTCTCAAAGCCTCCCCTCATGGTTCATTCATTGTTTTTCTCTCTTTTCCTCAGCTTCCTTCCTTTTCATCATCTTATCTTCTATGTCACTGACTCTCTCTTTTGCCTCATTTACCCTAGCTGTTAGAGCATCTATTTTAGATTGCATCTTAGTTAAAGCATTTTTAATTTTTGCCTGATTAGATTTTATGTCTGCATTAAGAGATTCTCTAGTGTCTTTTATTCTTTTTACAAGCCCAGCTAGTAACTTTATAATCATTACCCTGAATTACAGCTCTGACAGTTTACTCATATCCGTATCAATTAGATCTGTGGCAGAGAGTATTACCTCTGGTTCTTTCTTTGTTGTAAATTCCTCCTTCTAGTCATTTTGCCCAGGGACGAATGATGAATTAGAGAACGAAATAAAAAAATATCAATCCCGACCCAAACAAAATACTCACTAGACAAATTTGAAGAGGTCAGAAACCAAAAAATAAAATATAAAGAACAAAAAGGGGAGGAGGGAAGACACAATATAATCTCCCAGGTGGACAAAACAGGGTGATACACTTGGTCCTGCATGTATTTTGGTCTGTTTGTTAGAAGAAACTAAATCCCAAAATTGTAAAGAAAGCAAAACTTATATATATATATATATATATATATATATATATATATATATATATATATATATATATATATCACACACACACAAATATATATATATACAAAAATAAAATTGAATACAGTGAAAGGAAGCAAAAAAATGAAGAATACGTCTATAAAACATAAATTTAAAAATGAAAGTTAAAAAAAGACTTAAAAACAAAGGGTTGATAAAATTAGAAACTAGTTGAAAAGGAAAAAAAGAAAAGGAAAATTTTAAACTGAAAGATAAAAGAATCATAAGGAAAAACCTCAAATTCTATATAATATTTTCCTCTAGTGCTGGCATTTTGTAGTTCTGTGTGCTCTGTAAACTTGGGATTTGCCTGCCGTTCCAGCTGTTCTTCTGGGGAGGGGCCTGCTGCACTGATTCTCAGGTATCTTTGCCTGGGCAGAGTTGCACCATGCCTTGACAGGGGCCTGGGCTTAGTGTAAGCTGATTCTGTTTGCTCTGTGTGGCTTTTGTTCCCTGAGGGCTTTCTGTGGGGCTTTAAAGGATGAAAATAAAAATGGTCATGCCCTGTTCTCCAGCCCCAGAGCTGAAAGATCACAGGCCCCTCTCTTTAGTAAACCCTCAGGGAAAAGCAGTTTTCACTTTTGCATGCCCCAAACTCTGTGGACTCTGTGGTGCATGCCCATGATGATCCTCCCAGGGGAAGGTGGAGGGTCACCATGTTTCTGCCCTTTGCAGGGCTCTTGCTAGAGCAGTCACTGATGGCGACAAGGTTTGGCCGAGGTTCAGGATTTATAGCAGACCGAGCTGAGAGCCCCCTCCCATTGCTGATTTCCCTGCTCCAATGCTTGGGAATTCTGCTGGCTCAAGCACCCTCGGTCTTTCTGTGACGCCTGAGAGCACAGTGTCCCACCTAGGATTTTCCCTGTTTCACCACCTGAGCACCTTTCAGGCAGGGATGTTTCTCACTGAAACAGACTTCTCAAAGTTCTGATTTTGCACTCCTATCATTTTCCTGTAGCTGGCTTATGGAGGCTCCCTCCGTATATCTTCTGATATATTCCTTCAGATTCTCTTCTCCACACCTCCTACCTTGCAAAAAGTGGTCACTTTCCTATTTGTAGAATTCCAGCAATTATTTTCTTATATCTCATGTTGAATTCATAGATCTTCAGAATGATTTAATAGTTATCTAGCTAAATTCAAGGGAACAGATGAAACGAGGTCCCCTACTCTTCTGCCATCTTGGCTCTGCTTTCCTTCCTTTTAGAATAGGTGACTCTGGGTACCCCCATTTAAAAACATTCATCCCATCCCATATACTCAAGGATTTGTCAACTGTAATGATTCCTTCTCCCTTAAGCATGTTCCCTTTCCCCCCTCATCCCTGGATCATTCCCATCAAGCTATAAATATGCTCCAATATCTCTTCTCCCATCAGTTCAGGTCTTCCAAGAAGCAGATTCCAAGACAGAATTAGATGCACAAAAAATGTATTGAGACATTTTGCTCACAGACACTGGTGAGGGAAAATGGGAAGAAGATTGAGAGAGTCATCAGATTGTGATGCAGATCTGAGCTCTGAAGGAGAGGGAAAGAAGGAAGGAAGGAGGGAAGAGACAAATGAAGGTCTAAGGTTGCATTGTAATTCTAAGTAAGTTTTGGCAATGCCAAGGATGTGTCCTCAGGCTCAAGTTGCTGGTCAGAGAAGTCCTGTGTCATGCAGGAACATGCCTACCCTGGTCTCTGCCACCTCTAGTCACTAGCTGTGAGCAGGCCATGGGACATATGGTCTTGTTATGAATGAGGAGGAAAGAATTTCAGAACATGGCACCTGGGGCCATAGGTAATTATGTTCTTCACAGGAGGAGATTTTAAAGGCACATATCAATTGTCACCACATCTCTCTTAACTTCTTGATTCTGTGGTCTTCTCCAGCTGCCACCCCATTTATTTCATTTCATTTCTAATAAAACTCTTTAAAAGAGGCGCCTGGGTGGCTCAGTCTGTTAAGCATCCATCTCTTGATTTTGGCTCAGGTCATAATCTCAGGGCTGTGAGAGCAAGCCCCACATTGGGCTGCATGCTCAGCACAGAGTCTGTTTGAGATTCTCTCCCTCTCCCTCTGCCTTTCCCACTGCACCCCCCCGACTCATGCCTGCACTCTCTAAAATAAATAAATAAATAAATAAATAAATAAATAAATAAATAAATAAATAAATAAATAAATCTTAAAAAAAAAAGTTGCTTATATTCACGGCTCTATCCTCTTATCTTATATTCTCTCCTTGACTAACTCCAACCAGTGTTTGTCTTTCCTCTCCACTGTTTCAATGACTGTTTTCCTATTCTCTCACAGTAATAGACCATTTAGATGAACATATGACCACACAGATAAAGGCTATATTTTCCTAACTTCCTTGAGTTAGGTATGCCATACCAAATCCTGGCCAAAGGAATATGTGCATAAGTGATGAGTGCTACTTCTCAGCTGTGCCCTCCTCTTCTTCCCTTGTCTCTCTTCCTGTTGGCTGGAATGGGAATGTGGTGGTAAACCATCTTGGATCCTGCCTTTAGTGTTTGTAAACCTGAGGGACTGTGGAACAGCAAAAAAGAAGGAGCCTGGCCCCTCATGATTTCATAGAGCTGTAACGCCAACCAGGACTTTATCTGAAAAAGAAATAGGCTTTTATCTTGTTTAAGCCAATTTTATCTTGGGTCTCTAACTTTCTTTCTTTTTTATCTATGTATCCATCCAATTCATAGGCAAGTTCTGCCGATAGCACCTCTGAAATATATCTTGAATTTGACTGTTTTGTTATACCACTTTGGTCCAGTCTATTATCATTTTTCCCTGAATGCTTAAACAGCCTCACACTCATCTTGTTGCTTCTATTTTTGACCTATAGAAGGTTTTTTTTTTTTTTCCCAATGAGAATAATAATAAAAAATGGGGCACCTGGGTGGCTCAGTCGTTGAGTATCTGCCTTCGGCTCAGGTCATGATCCCAGGGTCCTGGGATCGAGCCCCGCGTTGGGCTCCCTGCTTGGTGGGGAAGACTGCTTCCCCCTCTCCCACTCCCCTTACTTGGGTTCCCTCTCTCGCTGTGTCTCTCTCTGTCAAATAAATAAATAAAATCTTTTTTAAAAATGTTATATCATCTCCTACTTAATATCCTCCAGTGACATTTGGCAATGCTTTGGCTTATTTTGGTGATTTTGGGTAGTGTTTAAGGAAGCAGTGTTAATTCTATTATTAGATACATTAATAAATCTCATCTAGAAGGATGGAACATTAGAATAAACCTAAAGCTGAAATTGGTTAAAAGAAGGAAGCATCAGTCACTCATATTAGCCATGATAGGGAGATGTTTGGTCATTTTGTGGTTTATAGAGTACTCATATTTTTTCTGTGTTTAGTCACATTACAGAGTAATCTTGTTTTTGTTTTCATCCATCATGGTCATAGATTATCTGATGTTAATGTTCTGAGAAATTGCTCATCTTCAGTGGAGAGAACAGCATAGTCTAACGTGAGTGCCAGGCCAGCTCCTGACTATGTGGGGCTGCTTGTTTCTTTCTCACTTCCAGTGCACTTAGATTAAACTTCAAACTTTTTACCATGGCCTTCAAGGTCCTCCATAATCTGGTTCCTACCTACTTTCCAAACTCATCTCCTACCATACAATCACTGCATTCCCAAAACTCTGGCCCTTTTTAATTTTTTTGAATGCTCCAAGCTTGTTCTTCCTTTAAGACTTTTATGTTTGTGGTTACTTCTCCCTGGAACACTCTCTTCCCAGGTGTCACTTCTTAAATATTACCTCCCAGGGGGTTCTTCCCTGACTCTCTCCTTTTCCAGCCCCCAGGACATTCTTTGCATCCTTCCTGTATTTTATTTTCATTATTAAACCTTCTGGTGTATTTGCTGATTTTCTGCCTTCCCTGCTGGGCTACAAGATCTGTGAGAGCAGGAATTGTGTCTTTGTTCACCAAGGTGTATCCTCAGTGCCTGTCATAGCACTTCTCACATGATGGGCTCTCAATAGATGTTTGTGGAGTAAAGGAGCTCTCAACCTCTAGGGATGAGTGGAAGGCAAGTAGGTCAATAATTACATGGTGTGCAGGTATACATTGGACTTCTTAGGGAAGAGTCACATCCAAATTGTTGGAGGCTTATTGCCAGAACACAAGAGTTTATGAGGAATCTCTTTCCTCCTACTAAGGCATATCCTTGATCTGGTATTGATTTCTCCAAGATTGAGACTGTTTAGGAGATACTCTTGGCTCCAGCAATTTGCTTTCCCTAAGAGCACCTACCATTTATACTTCTGAAATGAGAACCTGACTGGAACGGTTTCCTATCACCTGATACAAAGCTTCCCTCATTTTCTACACATACCAGGGTCACGACTCAAATGTCTACAGGACTAGGCAGGCGCCTTAAGTGAGTGAAATAAACTGGGTTATGGCAGCTTAAGAATTCTTTTGATGTAGACTTACATCTAGGACTGTTCTTCACATCTATAAATATATTCCACTTCTCCCATCTTTCCTGAAACATATATCCTCTCAGTCTCTCTTGTTTTCCCACCTCTCATGGAATAGGAGCTCAAATATTTTATCATTTTTGTCTTTACCTTAAGAAAACCAATAGTGTAAACCTAATGATAAATGGCAGTTGAGACTTGGCCTCAGTACTGGGTGGGGAAAAGGGAATGCTGGGAACGTTGGCAAATGAGAGTGTGTATTCTGGGGCTGAAGAAGGGCAGCTGACATTACTCTGGCTGATTTCTGCCTTGTGGAAGTGAAGATTCAAGTTGCTAGATTTTCATATTTCATATTTATTTTGAGGAAAAACTAGAAATCTAGAAGTTTAGGTGAAATCCCTTGATTGTTAGTTCTTGGTTATATATATATATATATATATATATATATATATATATATATATATATATATATATATATATATATATTTTTTTTTTTTTTTTAATTAAACACTGTGAGAATCAAATGAGCTTGTTGAAGAAAAAGGTTATTTTCCAGATTTGGCCTTTGGACTGCTGGTGCTGGAACTCTGGTTGAAAGTAGTTGTCTCCAGATAAAGACTCATTCAGTGCCAATCAGACATGAACGAGGGACAGGATTGATGTCACTGTAGCACAATATGAGCCTTGGCAGCTTTGCCTAGAACTTCTGGACAGAATAGGCAATTAAAGAGTAAGGATAGCAGTTTGTAAGCATGCGCTACTATAGGTACCAAGGAGGGTTGTCTGGCTGTGGTTGGAGGAGGAGCTGGGAGGTGAGGAGAGGGTTACTGAGGAAGTCTTCTTAGAACAGGTTAGCCTAGAGACAAAAAGGTGTTCTTGTTGGGGCAAAGATAAGAGCACACAGAGATGTGAGAACTTGTGGCACTTTGGGGAGACTTCAAACACTACACGTAATAAGACACCACCCATTATATGGACAGCAAAATTGTCCTCTGGTGGAGAGTGACTGTGTGTGTGTGTTGTGGGGAGGGAGAGGTGGTAAAAGAAAGGGCAGTGCAGAGGAGACATGAAATGAAGCTGTAGAGGAGAGCTGGAATCTGATTGTGAGGGGCCTGTATGATGTTCAACTTAGTTTAACTAATATCCTAAAGGGTATGGAGGATGCACTGAAGGACAGTTAACTAGGGCCTTGACATCTTAGCTTGAAAATTAGATCCCCCTAGCAACCTGTGGAATGTTAATTAGTAAGGTTTGAGGCTATTGACATTTAATGGAATAAAGTAAACCCTATTAAGCAGTAACGCTTCTGATCCTCATCTCCAACCTTCACTCCCACATCCACTTCTAGAGATTTGACTGTTACCTTAAGGCAGATTATTTGAGTGCTTCCTTATCTACATAAAGTCTTTGTGGTTGCTCTTGCTGCTTCTTTTAGTGTAGCTAATTACTTTTGAGTATGTATATCCTTCTTACCTAGAGTCTTTCTGGTTCTGATAGGGACCTAGAGTTTACTCTGGTAAATAAAAGCTGGGTAGTTGAGTAGTAAAAGTTTTTATCTCCAGACTATTTGAACTGACTGGAACATATTCATAGAAGCTATTTGTCTTAACTCTTATGAGTAACACAAGGAGAGATGATGGTAAAAATATTGAATAATACTGTGGAGGCCAAAGTTCCCAAAGTTCCAGCCACCTGAAAGACACCAATGGATGAGCCAGAAGACCCTCAGCATTTACTTACTGACATGCCAGTGCTACCTCCAGGCAGACCTCTCCCTACCCTGGGTCCAGGTACACTCTGGCTGGGAACTATGAAGACACACAGGGAAGAGCAACCCACACACACACAAATTATAGGGGACAAGCTGGCAGGCAACATAGTGACCCCAGTAGTGCCCATTGAGTACTTCCCAAGGCAGGAATAGGAGGAGGCCACTTCAGGGGCTTGAGACAGTGGCTTTTTAGCAACTTATATAGGAATATTTCAATATTTAATAGCCATTACAGCCATACTAGTGAATTGTAGCAAAATTGCAGACCCGAATCTATGATTCTGAGAAAAACAGAAATTAAAAGCTTCCTTTTCTGTGTGCCTTGTGGAAAGAGATTTCTATAATTTACCTAAACATAGTTCCAGATGGATTTCTTTGACCTGCACTTGAGTCTTTGCATGGCCCTTTTTTGGGCAATGTGTTGATTTCACAAAGATAGTAAAATCTCCCAAGTTACCACAGACTGCTTTGTTTATCTTTTCTAGCATGTTCCAGGAATTTGAGGAGACCACAATTGCTTGAGCAAAGTGTCCTGGAAGTAACATGATGAAGAGATTGGAAGGAGGCAAGACTGGAGGCAGGGAGCTCGAGTCCAAGTTTCAAATGAGAATCTTAACAAGGTAGCAGCATGGAGGAGAGGGCAGATCCAAGAGCTGTTTTTGAGATGATCATATGGAATAAAAGGGAGATTAATATGAGTCAAGTTTCTAACTTGAGCAAAGGGGAAAGTGATGATACCATTCATAGGTAGTCGTAGTTGTTGGTAACTATAAAGGGGTCTCACCTCTTTGACCTCTGTTTATGTATTTTACTTATTAGCAAAATGGGATAATGATGGTACCTACTTCATAGGGCTACTTTGAGGACTAAATGGGATAATGAATGTATAATGTTAAATCAGAGACTGGCGTGCACTGTGTTCAGTAAAGGTTAGCAATTTTTTTTCTTCAGGAAACAGGCTTAGAAAAGTTAAATAATTTGCTTCAAAGTACACAGTTAGGTAAGTGATGGAGTTAGGATTTTAGCACATCAGTTGGAACACAGTCTGGTCACTTCACCTGTTACATAGGATAGAAAGCATCAAAAGAAGGACAGGTGTGGGATGTGACTATGATGATGAGCTTGGTTTTGGAAATGGAGACATGAATGTGGGTTGGGGAGAGGAGGTCCAGGAAGAAGTTGGACACATGGATCTGGATCTCAGGAGGGTCTTCGCCAGAGAAGTCCTTGTTCTTCACTCCGAGTGTGTGAAATTACAGGCATGAATAGTGCACTACCTAATAGCCAGGTATCTGGCTTTGATAAATAGCTAGATGGTGTTTAATAAAATTGTATGGCCAAGACAATTATAAATTCTTTAAGAGGTTTTAGTAAGATTTTTGTATTTGACCATCAGTCTCACTTGCTAAAATTTTTCATGGTGCCATATAATCCGTAACTATAATGAAAAGCCTATATTTCAGAAATACAAAAACCATCTGCGAATCAGTATGAAGTGTAAAGATTTTTATATTAAACCCCCCATTTTAAGAAGTTAATTAACCTTATTCAAAATAACTTCCTAAACTTCATCTACCTTGACTACAAGCAGTTTTTCAACTCTTTTAATATGTTGAATAATTTAACTACATATATATGTATATATATATATATATACATATATATGTCATGTAAGTCACAACAACTGTGCTAAAAGAATACAGTATAACCGAGGAAGCACTCATCACAACAATCTCAACAACAAGAAAGCAATGGCCAGAAGTTTAGAAAATTTAAAACAGAATTTGTCACCATAGTATAATTTCTTCATGAAAATAAAATGAGACTGCAACTGAAGTAAGTTTCCAAGTGGCTCATTTACTACTCACATGAGGAAAGATATATTTTTTTAAATTTTATTATGTTATGTTAATCACCATACATTACATCATTAGTTTTTGATGTAGTGTTCCATGATTCATTGTTTGCGTATAACACCCAGTGCTCCATTCAGTACGTGCCCTCTTTAATACCCATCACCAGGCTAAGCCATCCCCCCACCCCCCTCCCCTCTAGAACCCTCAGTTTGTTTCTCAGAGTCCATCGTCTCTCATGGTTCATCTCCCCCTCCGATTCCCCCCCTTCATTTTTCCCTTCCTATTACCTTCTTCTTTTTCTTTTTTCTAACATATAATGTATTATTTGTTTCAGAGGTACAGGTCTGTGATTCGTCAGTCTTACACAATTCACAGCGCTCACCATAGCACATACCCTCCTCAATGTCTATCACCCAGCCACCCCATCCCTCCCACCCCCACCACTCCAGCAACCCTCAGTTTGTATCCTGAGATTAAGAATTCTTCGTATCAGTGAGGTCATATGATGCATGTCTTTCTCTGATTGACTTATTTCGCTCAGCATAATACCCTCCAGTTCCATCCACGTCATTGCAAATGGCAAGATTTCATTCCTTTTGATGTCTGCATAATATTCCATTGTGTGTGTGTGTGTGTGTGTGTATGTATATGTATATCACATCACATATTCTTTATCCAATCATCTGTCGATGGACATCTTGGCTCTTTCCATAGTTTGGCTATTGTGGACATTGCTGCTATAAACATAGGGGTGCCCATAACCCTTCGGATCCCTACATTTTTCTCTTTGGGGTAAATACCCACTAGTGCAATCGCTGGTTTGTACAGTAGCTCTATTTTCAACTTTTTGAGGAACCTCCATACTGTTTTCCAGAGTGGCTACACCAGCCTGCATTCCCACTAACAGTATAGGAGGGTCCCCCTTTTCCACACCCCTGCCAACATCTGTCATTTCCTGACGTGTTAATTTTAGCCCTTCTGACTGGTGTGAGGTGGTATCTCATTGAGGTTTTGATTTGGATTTCCCTGATGCTGAGCGATGTTGAGCACTTTTTCATGTGTCTGTTGGCCATTTGGATGTCTTGTTTGGAAAAATGTCTGTTCATGTCTTCTGCCCATTTCTTGATTGGATCATTTGTTCTTTGGGTGTTGAGTTTGATAAATTCTTTATAGATTTTGGATACTAGCCCTTTATCTGATATGTCATTTGCAAATATCTTTTCCCATTCTATCGGTTGTCTTTTGGTTTTGTTGACTGTTTCCTTTGCTGTGCAAAAGCTTTTGATCTTGATGAAGTCCCAATAGTTCATTTTTGCCCTTGCTTCCCTTGCCTGTGGCAATGTTTCTAGGAAGAAGTTGCTGCGGCTGAGGTCGAAGAGGATGCTGCCTGTGTTCTCCTTTAGGATTTTGATGGACTCCTGTCTCACATTGAGGTCTTTCAATCATTTGGAGTCTATTTTTGTGTGTGGTGTAAGGAAATGGTCCAGTTTCATTCTTCTGCATGTGGCTGTCCAATTTTCCCAACACCATTTGTTGAAGAGACTGTCTTTTTTCCATTGGACATTCTTTCCTGCTTTGTCAAAGATTAGTTGACCATAGAGTTGAGGGTCCATTTCTGGGCTCTCTATTCTGTTCCATTGATCTATGTGTCTGTTTTTGTGCCAGTACCATACCATCTTGATGATGACAGCTTTGTAATAGAAGCTTGAAGTCTGGAATTGTGATGGGGTCAGCTTTGCTTTGCTTTTTCAACATTCCTCTGGCTATTTGGGGTCTTTTCTGGTTCCATACAAATTTTAGGATTATTTGTTCCATTTCTTTGAAAAAAGTGGATGGTATTTTGATAGGGATTGCATTGAATGTGTAGATTGCTCTAGGTAGCATTGACATCTTCACAGTATTTGTTCTTCCAATCCATGAGCATGGAACGTTTTTCCATTTCTTTGTGTCTTCCTCAATTTCTTTCATGAGTATTTTATAGTTTTCTGAGTACAGATTCTTTGCCTCTTTGGTTAGATTTCTTCCTAGGTATCTTATGGTTTTGGGTGCAATTGTAAATGGGATCAACCTCTTAATTTCTCTTTCTTCTGTCTTGTTGTTGGTGTATGGGAATGCCACTGATTTCTGTGCATTGATTTTATATCCTGCCACTTTACTGAATTCCTGTATGAGTTCTAGCAGTTTTGCAGTGGAGTCTTTTGGGTTTTCCACATAAAGTATCATATCATCTACAAAGAGTGAGAGTTTGACTTCTTTGCTGATTCGGATGCCTTTTATTTTTTTGTTGTCTGATTGCTGTGGCTAGGACTTCTAATACTATGTTGAATGGCAGTGGTGATAGTGGACATCCCTGCCATGTTCCTGACCTTAGGGGGAAAGCTCTCAGTTTCTCCCTATTGAGAATGATATTCGCTGTGGGTTTTTCATAGATGGCTTTTAGGATATTGAGGTATGTACCCTCTATCCCTATACTCTGAAGAGTTTTGATCAAGAAAGAATGCTGTACTTTGTCAGATGCTTTTTCTGCATCTATTGAGAAGATCATATGGTTCTTGTTCTTTCTTTTATTAATGTATTGTGTCACATTGATTGATTTGCAGATGTTGAACCAACCTTGCAGCCCATGATAAATCCCACTTGGTCGTGGTGAATAATCGTTTTAATGTACTGTTGGATCCTATTGGCTAGTATTTTGGTGAGAATTTTTGCATCCATGTTCATCAAGGATATTGGTCTGTAATTCTCCTTTTTGATGGGGTCTTTGTCTGGTTTGGGGATCAAGGTAATGGTGGCCTCATAAAATGAGTTGGAAGTTTTCCTTCCATTTCTATTTTTTGGAACAGTTTCAGAAGAATAGGCATTAATTCTTCTCTAAATGTTTGGTAGAATTCCCCTGGGAAGCCACCTGGCCCTGGGCTCTTGTTTCTTGGGAGATTTTTTTTTTTAAGATTTTATTTATTTATTTGATAGAGAGATAGACAGAAGAACACAAGCAGAGGGAGTGGCAGAGGGAGAGGGAGAAGCAGGCTCTGCACTGAGCAGGGACCCCGATGCAGGACTCGATCCCAGGACCCTGAGATCATGACCTGAGCCGAAGGCAGACGCTTAACCATCTGAGCCACCCAGGCGCCCTCTTGGGAGATTTTTGATGACTGCTTCAATTTCCTTAGTGGTTATAGGTCTGTTCAGGTTTTCTATTTCTTCCTGGTTCCATTTTGGTAGTTTATACATCTCTGGGAATGCATCCAGATTATCTAAATTGCTGGCATATAGTTGCTCCTATTAGGTTCTTATAATTGTTTGTATTTCTTTGGTGTTGGTTGTGAACTCTCCTCTTTCATTCATGATTTTATTTCTTTGGGTCCTTTCTCTTTTTGAGAAGTCTAGCCAGGGTTTATCCATCTTATTAATTCTTTCAAAGAACCAGCTCCTAGTTTCATTGATCTGTTCTACTGTTCTTTTGGTTTCTATTTCACTGATTTCTGCTCTGATCTTTATTATTTCTCTTCTCCTGCTGGGTTTGGGCTTTATTTGCTGTTCTTTCTTCAGTTCCTTTAGGTGTAGGGTTAGATTGTGTATTTGAGACCTTTCTTGTTTCTTGAAAAAGGCTTGTATTGCTATGTACATTCCTCTTAGGTCTGCCTTTGCTGCATCCCAAAGATTTTGAACAGTTGTGTTTTCATTTTCATTTGTTTCCATGAATTTTTTTAATTCTTCTTCAATTTCCTGGTTGACCCATTCATTCTTTGGTAGGATGCTCTTTAGCCTCCATGTATTTGAATTCTTTCCGACTTTCCTCTTGTGATTGAGTTCTAGTTTCAAAGCATTGTGGTCTGAAAATAGGCAGGGAATGATCCCAGTCTTTGTGTACTGGTTGAGACCTGACTTGTGACCTAGGATGTGATCTATTCTGGAGAATGTTCCATGGGCACTAAAGAAGAATGTGTATTCTGTTGCTTGGGGATGGAATGTTCTGAATATATCTGCGAAGTCCATTAGGTCCAGTGTGTCATTTAAAGTCTTTATTTCCTTGTTAATCTTTTGCTTAGATGATCTGTCCATTTCAGTGAGGGGGGTGTTAAAGTCCCCCACTATTATTGTATTGTTGTTGATGTGTTTCTTTGCTTTTGTTATTAATTGGCTGCGCCCATGTTAGGGGCATAGATATTTAGAAGTGTTAGATCTTCTTGTTGGATAGACCCTTTAAGGAGGATATAGTGTCCTTCCTCATCTCTTATTATAGTCTTTGGTTTAAAGTCTAATTTGTCTGATATAAGGTTTGCCACCCCAGCTTTCTTTTGGTGTCCATTAGCATGGTAAATGGATTTCTACCCCCTCACTTTCAATCTGGGGGTGTCTTTGGGTCTAAAATGAGTCTCTTGCAGACAGCATATTGATGGGTCTTGTTTTTTTATCCAATCTGATACCCTGTGTCTTTTGATTGGAGCATTTGGCCCATTTACATTCAGGGTAACTATTGAAAGATATGAATTTTGTGCCATTGTATTGTCTGTAAGGTGACAGTTACTGCATATTGTCTGTGTTCCTTTCTGGTCTATGTTACTATTAGGCTCTCTCTTTGCTTAGAGGACCCCTTTCAATATTTCTTGTAGGGCTGGTTTCATGTTTGCAAATTCCTTTAGTTTTTGTTTGTCCTGGAAGCTTTTTATCTCTCCTTCTATTTTCAATGACAGCCTAGCTGGATAGAGTATCTTGGCTGCATATTTTTCTCATTTAGTGCTCTGAATATATCATGCCAGTCCTTTCTGGCCTGCCAGGTCTCTGTGGATAGGTCGGTTGCCAATCTAATGTTTCTACCATTGTAGGTTACAGATCTCTTATCCCGAGCTGCTTTCAGGATTTTCTCTTTGTCTCTGAGACTCGTAGGTTTTACTATTAGGTATCGGGGTGTTGACCTATTTGTATTGATTTTGAGGGGGGTTCTCTGTGCCTCCTGGATTTTGATGCCTGTTTCCTTCCCCAAATTAGGGAAGTTCTCTGCTGTAATTTGCTCCAATATACCTTCTGCCCCTCTCTCTCTTTCTTCTTCTTCTGGGATCCCAATTATTCTAATGTTGTTTCGTCTTATGGTATCACTTATCTCTCAAATTCTGTCCTCGTGATCCAGTAGTTGTTTATCTCTCTTTTTCTCAGCTTCTTTATTTTCCATCATTTGGTCTTCTATATCACTGATTCCCTCTTCTGCCTCATTTATCCTAGCAGCTAGAGCCTCCATTTTTGATTTCACCTTATTAATATCCTTTTTGATTTCAACTTGGTTAGATTTTAGTTCTTTTATTTCTCCAGAAAGGGTTTCTCTAATACCTTCCATGCCTTTTTCAAGCCCAGCTAATATCTTTAAAATTGTCATTCTGAACTGTAGTTCTGACGTCTTACTAATGTCCATATTGATTAGGTCCCTGGCAGTCAGTACTGCCTCTTGTTCTTTTTTTTGAGGTGAGTTTTCCCATCTTGTCATTTTGTCCAGAGGAGAATGGATGAATGAGAGAATAAAATGCTAACAGGGTAACAAGGACCCCAGAAAACTATACACCAAACAAACCAGAGGAGACCTGAAACTGGGGGAAAAGAAAGGTAAAGAAAGAAAAAAGAAAAAAAAGAAAAGAAAAATATTAAAAAAATATATATGATCAAATATGATCAGGCTGGTGTATAGATCAGTGCCACACAGTAGATTTTGGGCATATTTTGGTCTGTTAGAAGAAAGTGCCTCCCAAAATTTTAAAGAAAGAAGAACTTATATATGTACAAAAATAAGGGTAAATATGATGAAAGGCTGGAATATGATTGTAAAGATGAAAATTATAAAAGATTTTATAAAAGGAATTGATAAGAAGCTGGTTGAAAAAAGAAAGAAGAGGAAATAAAAAAAAGAAAAAAAGGAAGAGAATATGATCAGGCAGGAGACTAGAACAAAGCCATACACTAGAGATTTAGGGTATATTTTGGTCTGTATCCCAAAATTTTAAAGAGAGAAAAACTTATATATATATACCAAAAATAAGGTTAACTACTCTGAAGGGATAGAATATGACTCTAAAAATGGAAAATAAAAAAAATATTTTTAAAAAGGGATTGATAAGATGTTGGTTGTAAAAAAGGAAAAAGAAAAATTCAAAAAAAAAGAAAGAAAGAAAGAAAGAAAAAGAAAATTTAAAAAATTACCTTTGAAAGACTAAAGAATCATGGGGAAAAAGCCACGGATTCTACTGCAGTATTCCCCTAGCTGTGGAGTTCTGCCATTCTCATTGATCGGTAAACTTGGTCTTGGCTGGCTGTTCTTGCTGATCTTCTTGGGGAGGAGCCTGTTGCCACGGTTCCCAAATGTCTTTGCCAGAGGCAGAATTGCCCCGCCCTTGCCTAGTCTGGGCTAAGTAATCTGCTCGGGTTTGCTCTCAGGAGCTTTTGTTCCCTGCAAGCTTTCTATACAGCTTTGGAGGACGAGAGTGAAAATGACGGCCTCCCAATCTGCACCCAGAGGAGCCAAGAACTCAGGGCCCCACTCCTCAGTGAGCCCCCAGAGAAAAGCAGTCAGTCACTCCCATCTCCCCAGTCTCTGGCCGCACTCTGTGCTCACCCAGCCTGTGACCGAGCCTTTCTATCTCTGGCACCCGACCCCGTTTGGAGTCTCCAAACCCAGCAGATTCCTGCAGTGTGCTCCTGTGCCTCTCCTCCTCGGGGAGGAAGGGAAGTCTCCCCCGGATCTGCCACTAGTTGGGTCCCTCCTGGAAGAGCAGTGGCCCAACTATGCCATGGATCATGGTTTATGGCAACCCTGAGCTGAGAGCCCACTCCTTGGCTCTGTCTCTGCAGCCAGCTTCCCCGCCCCGATACCTGGGAGCTCTGCCACACTCAGGCACCCTTGGTCTTCCTGTGACCCTGAGGGTCCTGAGACCTCACTGTCCCAGCGAGGGTTCTGCCCCCGCTAGCCACTGGAGTGACGTCCCTCAGTGGAGCTGACTTCAAAAGTTCCGATTTTGTGCTCTGTGGCTCTATCACTTGCCAGAAGCAGCAGATGGAGGCCCCCTCCCCCGCCTTCTATCTTCCTGAATATTGCCTCAGATTCACTTCTCCGCACATCCTACCTTCCAGAAAGTAGGGTCGCTTTTCTGTTCAGAGAGTGCTGCTATTCTTTTCTTCAATCTCCTGTTGAGTTCATAGGTGTTCAGAATGGTTTGATCCTTATCCTGCTGAATTCCTGGGACCAGACGAAATTAGGTCTCCTACTTCTCCACCGTCTTGTCGTTAAGCCTTGAGGAAAGACATGTTTTGATGGTAAGTTCTTCATGTTTGATTGTAGCAGCAGATAAAATGTATCTGATGAAATAAAGTAGTTTAAGACCATTAGCCTTTTGATAGCGGTGGTTGCCTGAAGAGTTGAGGACATTGGGAACTACATCAGTAATCAATTTAAAAACAAGGCAAATGATTTCTAGTAGCTCTTGATAAGTTGACAGATGTCACCAATACAGCACAGTTGTTATTTGATGAGTCAGTGCTGAGTTTGAAGTGAATGAAGAATTAGTTTCTATGAATAGTCCATGTGGAAAAACTATCGGCAAAAATATTTTCAAAGAAAAGGAGGAAACATTATTTCAGTACAACCTGAAGTGGAATCTGCTAAGATGTGTTACAACTCTTGGTGGTAAAAATATATATGGAGCAAATAAAGGCTTTTTGGATGAATTTACAAAGCCTATGCTAATTTATTGCAGTAGTCATCAGAAGGTACACTATAGAAAGTATTTGAATCTATCATGTGTTATTGAACCAGTTGTATCCAAGGTGAATTTCATTAGCTTTTCTGGACTTAACCATTTTGTTTTGTGAACTTTTGTCAAAAATAGAAGCTGAATGTCCTGACTTGCCTTACCAATCAATAGCAGTTTGATGTCTTAACAGTAATAAGTCACTAGTGACTTTGAGCTCAGCGTCGAGACTGAAAGTTTTCTTAACAAGAAGAATAGCCTTCAGCTGTTGACCAATGGATGGCTCTGGAAATATCATAATGATTCCTTTAAAAAAAAAAGATTTTATTTATTTATTTATTTGAGAGAGATAGAGTATGAGCTGGAGGGGGGAGGAGGGACAGAATGACAGGGAGAGGGACAAACAGACTCCCTGCTGAGCATGAAGCCTGATGCGGGGCTCGATCCCAGGACCTTAAGTTCATGACCTGAGCCGAGGTCAGATGCTTAACTGACTGAGCCACCCAGGAGCCTCTGTCATAATGATTCTTAATGGATTCAACCAAAATTCAAAGCAAAACAATGATTATATACAGAGCTCTGTGATAAAGTCATTTTGATGACAATTAATGTTTAAATCACAAGTAATGTCAATCTGCTTTAAAAACTTCCTATGCTGTCAAAACTTAAAACAAAAAGTGAGATTTCCATTACTACACAAATTTTCAGTGGACATATTTTCCCAACTCAAACTATAGTTCCCTCGATGTTTTTCAGATCTCAATACAAGTATAAAAGAAAGGTTTAAATTGCAAAATCCATTTAACTGAGCAATTGAGGATTTTCCATATAACCTTCAACTGGAAGTGATTAATCTGCAGTATGACACACTAAAAGGCAAACATCAAGATAAGATTTAATAAAATTCTATAAATGCCTTCCAAGCAATGAAAATGCTTAATAAAATCTTATGCTCATGGATTGATGCCAGTATTTGCCAGTATCTTCCTTTGAGAGTTTTAGCCAATTGTGAGACCTAGCCAGCTACAAAGTTTAGAGGATATACACTCCATACAAGACTATCCTTACTTGTGACACCAATTACAAGTTTGGGGTATTCCCCAAACCATCATCAGGGTCAATAATTCACTAGAAGGACTCACAGAGCTCACTGAAAGCTGTTATACTCAGTTACTATTTGTTACTGGGAAAGGATACATATTTAATTCAACCTAGGGAAGAAGTACATAGAGCAGAGTCCAGGGAAGTACCAAACATTTCTATTGTCCTCTCTATATGGAGTTAGGATTTGTTACTTTACTGGCATTAATGTGTGATGATATGTGTGGAGTATTGCCGACCAGGAAAACTCACCCAAACCTTAGTGTCCAGAGTTTATTAGGGCTTTATCACATAGGCATGATTGATTGATTGCCCACATAGTTGATCTCAACTTCCAGATCACCTGATACCATGTGGCCCATATTATACTGTCTTTCTGGCATAGTCAGGCCCTATCCTAAATCATATTTTTAGACTGCTCTGTGTGACCTAAGTTTCCTAGGCATTCATGATATTCCAAGGGCCTAAGACCAATTCCCAGTAGCTGAGGACAAATATCAGACTTCTTATTGAGCAAGATTAATTCTTCACTACATACCACCTGTGGGAAAAGACATTTTCTAAGATGAAAACTGTAAAATTTCATTACGGGTCAACATTAACATGAATATTTGCAATCAATTCTGATTAAAGGGAATACTAACTTTTAACTCAGTGAAGTGAAATATGATCTCCCCCCCAAAATGTATTTTTCTCATTACTAGACCTAATCACAAAAGAATATACTCAATTATTAATATCAGATTTTGTATTTTATCAATTAAAAATGTGGAACTCTGTTATCTCTCTTGTTATGAAAGTACCTACATAATATCCTTGATTTTGCCTATTGGCCTGCAAAGACTGAAATATTTACTATCTTATCCTTTACAGAAGAAATTCACCAACCTCTGATGTATAATCTGATTTGAAATACTGCTGAGATCATTAGTTTTATGAGTTAACTTGGCGAGACTACAGACTTATTCAATCAAACACCAATCTAGGTGTTGCTGTGGATGCATTTTGTAGATGTAATTAACATCTACAATCAGCTGACTTTAAGCGAAGGAGACTATCCTCAATGGTCTGAGTAGGTCTGATTCAGTCAGTTGAAAGGCCTTAAATGAGCCTTCCTTAAAAAAGAAGAAATTCCAGCTGTGTGGACAGCAGCTTCAGCTCCTCCTGAGAATGTCTAGCCTGCACTTCCTGATGGCCTTCCCTAAGGATCTGGGATGTGCCTAATCAGCCCCACATTCACATAAGCCAGTTCCTGGCAATACATTTCTTCATGTTTATATACCTCTCCTACTGGTTTTGTTTCTCTGGGGGAATCCTGACTGATTCAACTGCTCACTACAAAAGTTACTACCTAAAGTGTGCTGCTAGAAAACCAAAAAGGAAAGAACTTTAGATAACATGAAATTAGTATTTTGCCCTACTGTCCGTCAGCGGTGATACTGCCTAATCTGCCTAATAAGACTTATCGACTCTCTAGTGTAAGGCAGAAAGAGGTAGCAAGAGTTATGAATAAAGAAAATTCAGGAAGACTTTAATTCAGCTTATCACCATGGGTCAAAGAGACATTTTTGTTTCCTGATAGCATCTGTTTCCAGAGCAAAAATGAGATTTTTCTGAGAAATGCCTTCATTAGCCTAACTCTAGGACTCTTTTCTTGGGGGCCACTGTGGCTGGCTCTCAGAGCACCCTTACCTCCTGGTATTGTTGGTAAATCCTGTGCTTGTGTACTTTCAGAAGAGAGTTTTCTGGGCTTTTATCAGATTTTCAAATGGGTCTGTGGCACCAACAGGATAAAAACCACAAGTGACACCCTCTGTATGTGTATATTGAACTGTTTTGTGTCACTTGCTGTGTCCATGATCTCCTCTAATCCTCACAATAATCATATGAAGTATGTACTAGTATCCCATTTTACAGATGAGAAAACTGAATCTTAGAAGAAAAATGATAGTTTGTCCTACTGTCATGGCCGATAAGCAATAGAGTGTGGATTTGAATTCACATCAGATATCAAAGCTCATGCTGGGAGCCTTGGGAGGGAGTTCTGTTCAGTCACTAGGCTGTTATCCGGCAACTTCCTGCACTTGTGGTGGTGGCTTGGGTGGCCCCAAGTACCTGCTTGGCCTCTGCCCACTTGCCTGGGGAGGAGCAAGTTAGAGGTGGCCCCCAAGCTTTGCTGGGGGCCTTCTGGTCTTCTAGCCACTAGCTTTCTAATGTGCCCCAGCCCAATGGGCCGGAGGAGGAGGAGCAGGGCGCCCTGGGGAGGGGAGGGCGGGCCCTGAGAGGGAGTTTGAAAAGAGGAAGGAAGTGGGGCCCGGTGGAGCGCCTAGCCACCCCCTGGCTGCTTCCCCACAGAACGACAGGAGGCCCCTGCAGCTCCAGTGGCCCAGCCATGGCCCCCTGGCGCAAAACTGACAAGGAGCGACACGGTGTGGGTAGGTGTGGGCATGGGATCCCCAGCAGGGGGAAAGGCAGGTGGCCTGAGAACCACGCGGTGGAAGATGCTGCGGCAGCCGGCAGCACGGGCACGGGCGGGGAGCACTGACCCAAGGTCCTGGGCTCAGTGACTTCCTCAGCTTGCTTCGGGCCAGCTGGGCGGGGAAGAGGAGGCAGGGGGGGAGGAAAGTGGGCACCCTGCCCAGTCGGCTTTGCCCAGCTGGTGCCCTCTCCCACTGGGCACAGACTGCTATCTCTCCCCAACGCTTCTGCAACTCCTAGATGGCGTCCAGCCCTGTGTGGCTTTGTGTGCCACAGTCCCAGTGTTTCCAGGGGTGGACTCCATCGCCCCATGTACAGAATTGGCCTCATAGAAGAAACAACTGCCCTCTCCCCTGGCCTGGCCTAGCCAGGCCTGGCCCAGCATGCCTTCCTCCACCCCTGTCCAAGGCGACACCCATCTGCCGCTTCTCCTGCCTGTTTCTTCTGGGTCAGATGATCCCTGATTTGGTAGAGAGGGTCCAGAGGACTGTACAGGCTTGGGGTGTGGGGTTGGAGGATGGAATCCTTTACTCAGCCCTGGAGAACCTCTGGGGAGAAAGGCTCCTGCCAGGTTATCTGGGGATATCCAAGAAGCCAGCTTCAGCAGCTTCAGCCATCTAAGCTCCCAGAAGCCTCTGCCTCAAGCTCAGGGGCGGAAGTGGTGGCTGGGGGAAGGGAGACTTCAGGTACTGGGACTCTTTCTACTAAGTGGCATCTGTGGTACAGCCTCTGTAGACTCACTGTGGTTTTCAAACATAAGTGTAAATTTGAAAACCGCTGCATGGTTTCCTACACAGGCAGATACCAGACGCTACCCCAAAGATGAGCATTGAACAGGTCAGAGGTTGGAAGACCCAAGCCCCAAGATAGAGAGAAAGAGAGAGAGAGAGATTAGATACGGGGAGTCCCAAGGCCACTGTTGGAGAAACACTGCCCTGGAGAGTTCAACATTTATCTCTTCACTTGCTGGGCTCTAGGCACTATGGAGTATTTTAAGATAAATTGTCCCCATCCAGAGAACAAATAATCTATACACTTGAGGGGGCTCAGTTTCTCCATCTATAAAATGACAAGTTTGAACTAAAACCAACAAGGACCCTTCTCCAACTCTGGCCCTTCCACCTGGGGGTATTGGGCTGAAATTCTTCTCAAGGGAAGGTGGGAACTGTTAAATAGGGCAGACCATTTTAGGTGGAGAGGCCAATGTAGTACAAGAGATGATAGCTGGACACGAAGGGCATATCCAGGAAAGAAGAGAGATGTTCCTTTCACCTGACAGGAACGGTTGTGCTTAGAGTAAGCTGGAGTCACATTTTGGAAGGCTATAAATGCCGGGCTAAGAAATTCAGACTTTTTCCACTTAGGCAAGGGGGAGCCAAAGCACCTTCCAGAACAGATTTGTGCTGAAGCCAGTGTGGAGGGAGTCTGGGTGGACAGAAAGGCAAAGGTGCCTGGGTGGCAGACAGGAGACAGTATTAGACCAGGTAAGTAGGGCAGTAAATGGGGGAGATTGAGTGGTGCAGAAGAGTCCTACCCTTTATTCCAAAGGCTATAGTGCATTCCTGCTGTGAAGGCCCTGTGCTGTGGTGTGAAGATCATGGGCTCTGGTGACAGACTGCCTGTTCTTGGATTCCAGTTTCTAACACTCTTCAGCCCTGTGACGTAGACAAGTTACTTACTCTCTTCAGGCCTGTTTCCTTGTCTGTATAATGGGGATAGTAATAGCACCTGCTTCCCAGGGTTGTTGTAGAAGTAAAGGAGTTCATCGACATAAAGTGCTTAGAATGACAATTATGGGGGCGCCTGGGTGGCTCAGTCAGTTAAGCGGCTGCCTTTGGCTCAGGTCATGATCCTGGAGTCCTGGGATCGAGCCCCACGTCCAGCTCCCTGCTCAGCAGAGAGCCTGCTTCTCCCTCTCCCTCTGCCTGCCATTCTGCCTACTTGTGCTATCTCTCTATCAAATAAATAAATAAATAAAATCTTTTTTTTAAAAAAAAGAATGACAATTATACAAAGCAGTCCTCACTAGATGTTATCAATTATTATTCTTAGACCTTGTCCTCTGCATGGGGGTTTAGTTGAGGACATGACATCACAGGATGGGACAATGTTACAGGATGGAGTAGTGTTCCCACCTCCCTAGCAGAGGAAATCCTACTTAGGTGGTCAGGGATTGGGAACTCCATTAGGCACTAGGCCTGGAGGCTTCTTGACCTGATGGTATAGCTGACATTTTTCATGCCTACTTATGAAAATTATATTTCATAGGGGGTCAGAAGGCTTATGACCCTCTAGGGATCCAGAGAGCATTTGGAAGGTGCCTGCTCATCAAAGGGGGTTTCTTTTCTCTGCAGATGAATGCTGGACTCTTTCTCAGGCCCTGGGTAGATGGAAGGGAAAGGAAAAGTTTAGGTTATGATGAGATGGGGGACTGGAGTCATGGGACAGAAAGAACAGGGACCTAACAGTAAGGAGTCTGGGTTTTAGTTCCAACACAATCACTATTTGCAGACAGACCTATCATCTAGTTTTCTCATTGTAAGTCTAGGTATTAAATTTTTCTATTTTAGGGTGTTCTTTTATGAAGAGCATTGGAGATAATGAGTATGGGGGCTTGGAAGAAGACAGAGAGGAACATATAAAGGATTAGGGGGTTCTCTGAATATCGTCAGAATCCCAGTCAGGCCTAAAACACAAGGAGAACCTGAGCTTTGCTTTCCTATTTGGTTTCCTCATCAGTGCTGGTAGCATTAGCCAGCCTTCTTCTGGCTTAATTCTCAAGGACTGCTTGTGTCTGTCTGTCTGTCTCATGGGCTGGCTTTACATGAGACCGCTTCATCACCAGAACCACTGGCTTCTTTCTCATCTTGTGGTCTGGTGGGCAGCCCCAGGTGACCTTCATATAGATGCCTTGTCAGATTATTTTTCCTTCCTTGATGGAACATTAACATGCGATCCATTAGAATTCCAGAGAGTTCCAGAAGTGGGATAGAACAGTATGACTATGAAGTAAGAAAAGGCACAGACTGCCTTTGAGGAGATATGTATAAGGTTAGAAGCTTGGGCTGTGAAGTCAGAACTGATTTCAAATCTGGGCCTGTTTCCTCATCAATAAAGTATAATAATGATAATGTGGGTCTCATGAGACTGTTGTGAGGATTAATAGGGGTAATTCATGAAAAGCACTTAGTAATGTGGTTGGTTCAATCAAAGTTAATAACTAAGGTCAAGGGGTTACCTAATAGTTGCAGAGCCAAATGAAACACAGGGTAATGCACCCTAACACCAGATTCAGGACAGTTATGCCTTCCAAGAGTATAGTGTTTTGTGTTTACGAGACCCATTCTCATGCAATGTCTTTGGCTCCAGAACATCTCTGTGAGGCATTATTTCCATTTTACAGATGAAGAAACCAAGACCCAGAGTTCACATAATTTAGAAATACTTGGGCTTGGCCTTAAATTCAATTGACTTTAGATCCCAGGTCCTTTGCACCACACAAGGAGGGAATCCAGGAGGGGGGACATCATAGAAATAGGCAGCATGTTGGAATGTATGTGGCATTTGGGTCAAACAATAAAATTCTGCTTTGGTTTTAGTAGATGTTTGTAATGAAAACAAAATAAAACAAAACAAAAAACAAAACTTTGGAGAGGTAGATTACAGCCAGACTTTGAAGAGCTTTGAATGCCAACCTTGTAAGTTTGGACTTCATTCTGTGCACAGGGGAATTTTTGACCAGGCATGTCACCTGTAAGAATTTAATATAATTAATTGTGAGAAGGGCAGGGATTGAACATAGAGGTACAAGAACCGAAGTGGGTGAAAATTACCTGTCTCCTGACTGCCTGATTAGTTAACCCTGGAAGAGTCCACTTAAAATTAACATTTACTTTGGCCTTTACTATCTTAATCCTCTCTGAGTCTCAGTGATGAGAGCTTCCACCTTGGAGGAGAGAAGGGAGAGCAGAAAAGGAGGAGGTAGAAAGAATAAGTAACAGTGTCAGTTAGGAATAAGTGTGATGGGTGATAGAATACCTCCAAAACAGTGGCTTAACCAAACTAGAAGTTTATTTCTCCCTCAAATAGAAAGCCCAGAAATGGTCCACGAAGAGGTGGCAGAGCAATTAATTGTCTACTGCACTGCCTCCTTAGCACCAGGCTTCTGCCTCCTGAACCTCGCTAGTTGCTCAGGCTCCAGCTGTCAGGTCCCCCCTTCCAACCAGCAAGAAGGATGAAGGGAACAAGAAGGGCATGGCCTTTCTCTTTAAGGACACTTACCTGAAGGTCCTCTTAACACTTCCTCTTGTAACCTGTTTGCTAAAACCTAATCACATGACTGAACCTAGCAAGGGTAGGTAGGAAATGTAGTCTGTAATGCAGGCAGCCATGCACCCAGCTGAAAATTAGGAGTGCCATTCCTAAGGGGAAGACGGATATTGGGGATGATATATTAGTTTGCTTAGGGCTGCCATAAGAAAGTGCCACAGGCTGTGTGGCTTAAACAATAGGAATTTATTTTCTCACAGTTCTGGAGTCTGGAAGTCCAAGACCAAGGTGCCAGTAGGTTGGTTTCATTCTGAGGCCTTGGCTTGCAGAGAGCTGCCTTCTCATTGCTTTGTCTTCACAGGATCATCTCTGTGCATGCTCACCCCTGGTGTCTCTTCCTCTTAGAAGGATGCCAGTCATATTGTATTTGGCCTTACCCTAACAGCTTCATTTTAATTTCATCACATTAAAGCCCTGATCTCCAAATATGGTTACATTCTGAGGTACTGGGGATTGGGACTTCGACATATGGATTTGTGACCCTAGGCAGGGACAACAGTTGAGTCCATAAGGATGACCCATGGCCTATGGTATGACATTTGGGGACTGTAGAAGAAGGCTTCAAGGCCAGGCTTCTCAGACAGAGAGTGAGGATAGAAAAAAAAGTTTCCTTTACCCTGAAGCTGGGCCAGCCAGGGATGATTTGTGTGGGAGCTTCAGTGATGGCCAGAAACCTCTCTGCAGGTGTCTCTGCTTATAGGTGTGTACCTGTGTGTACCTGTGTGTGGGGAGTATTTGTGGTGCCTTCTAAGAGCTGTGAGGGGGAATCTGTTCTATGCCCCTCCCTAGCTTCTGGTGGCTTCCTGGCAATTCTTGGTGCTCCCTAGCTTGTAGAGGCATCATCTCAATCTCTACCTCCATCCTTACAGGGTGTTCTCCCCATGTATGTGTCTTCCTCCAAATTTTCCCTTTTAATAAGGACACCAGTCTTCTTAGATTAGGGCCCACCCTAATGGCATCATTTTCACTTATTACTTCTGTGAAGACTCCATCTCCAAATAAGATCACACACTGATGTACTGGGGGGTAGGACTCTAACACATCTTTTGTTTGTGGGAGGGGCACAATGCAAACCATATTAGGCTCTGCAAAAGTAGAAAAAGGGTCTTTTCCACATCTTGCCTGGGGAATACAGATGAATCTGAGACCACCTCCACATTTGGGAATGCAGGTGGTGCTGTTGCAGTGCAGGACCCTGGACAGAGCTTGTCCATGCCCAAATGGACAGATTTGGAGTGGGCAGTGGGCGCTTGAGTCTCTTGCAACACAGACTCTTATTAAAGAAAAAATCCATTCAAACTGGTTCAGTTAAAAGGTATGTGGTGTGTATGTGTATGTGAGGAGGAGAGTGGTTTATTTTTAGGATCAGGCGAAATCAAACAGAAATCCAAGAAACCTGAAAGGCAGGCCTCCAGAAGGGCCTGAATGAAGGCAGCCCTGGAAACCTCTGCCTTCCTTCTCATGACAACCCAGCTTCTCTTAACACATCAGTTCTCCTTGCTCTCCTAACCAACTCCTTCTAATTCCATCACTCCTTCATAACTTCAATATTCTGATAACACCATAATAGTGGCCCCAGCATGCCACCCACCCCAACTCTGCATGACTTTGCAGTTCAAGTACCCACCAAATCTTCTCTCTGCATTTATTTGTTCAAAGTTCTGAGAGAGAAGTCTGAATGAACTGACTCACATTTTCAAGAAAGGCCACTCAGATCAGAGGCCATTGCCAACCCAGAAGTGGGCCCCACTCTGTTCAAGGGGCTGCTCCTAACTGGTCCAATACACTGTGGTTATGGCGTGGGGACACAAGGCTTGCTCTCATCTAGCAGGAGCCATGGGTGGGCACAGATGCTTTGAGTAGGAAGCATGAGTAAAACATGCATCCCAAACACACTCAGGGAAGATCTCTACTACAAAGGGTCCAGTTATACTGCTCTTGTTGCCCAAGGTAATAATCAAGGAGGAAGGATAGAGAACATTGTTCACTCACTAACTTGTTCACTCATTTACTCCATTTACTCATTCACTCTTCATTTATTTCTTAAATATTTGTTCAGCATTTCCTATGTCAGGCACTATGCTAGATACTGAAATTACTGGAATTAGGCCAATATGGTTCCCACACTGTTGGAGCTTATAGTCTAGTGGGGAAGACAAAAAAGGACTGTGTAGACAAATCAATAAGCATATAATTATGATATATGCCATTGTAATAAAAATTTGTTCCATGAATGAGAATATTGGAAGGAGGGCTCTTAAATTGGATGGTCTGGGAAGGCCTCTAAGGGGCAATGGGGAAAAGAATTCCAAAGGAAATACTTGGAGGGATCTTAGTACATGCATCTTTGTTAAGGAGGCCAACTATATCTTTGGACTGGTCCCCAGAAATTCGTCTGGTGAAACAAACAAAGATGTATTGGAAACCTGATTCCATCCTACTACCAATTCTTAGGTGCCTGGCCTCCCATTTTCTTTTTTTCTTTTTTTTTTTTTTTTTTTGTTATGTTAGTCACCATATAGTACTTCACTAGTTTTTGATGTAGTGTTCCATCATTCATTGTTTGCGTGTAACACCCAGTGCTCATTGAAATATGTGCCCTCCTTAATACCCATCACCGGGCTAACCCATTCCCCCAACCCCCTCCCCTCTGAAACCCTCAGTTTGTTTCCCAGAGTCCATAGTCTCTCATGGTTCATCTCCCCCTCTGATTCCCCCCTTCATTTTTCCCTTCCTTCTCCTAATGTCCTCCATGCTATTCCTTATGTTCCACATATAAGTGAAACCATATGGTAGTTGTCTTTCTCTGCTTGACTTATTTACCCCAAAGATACAGATGTAGTGAAAAGAAGGGACACATGCACCCCAATGTTCATAGCAGCAATGTCCACAATAGCCAAAGTGTGGAAGGAGCCAAGATGCCCTTCAACAGATGAATGAAGAAGATGTGGTCCATATATATGATGGAAAATTACTCAGCCATCAGAAAGGATGAATACGCATCATTTGAATAAACATGGATGGAACTGGAGGGGATTACGCTAAGTGAAATAAGGCCTCCAACTTTCTAATGCTTCAGCAATTTGGGATTGTTTAGAAGTGGCTGCTGGGTTGGCTCTTCGAGTCCACATAAGGAGATTGTCCTAACCCCTAGGCTTGTGAGATCCTCACCAGTTAGTGGCCATCTTGTTCCCAACCTTAATGTTTGTATTTGAATAAGCCTTAACAAACTGTGTTTGCTAAGCTCTGTTTTTTCCTGAGATCAGCATCCTTATATTGCTGCTGTATGTTGAGACTGGCAATGTAATCACCATAATATTCTAATTCTTGGACCTTTGGACTTTTGTTTGTGTGTTTGTTTGTTAAAGCTTACAAACCTTTAATTTAATAGTCAGTTACACATGGGTGCCACAGTCTGTGTTTTGCAGCAAATGTTCTGCAAATGGGAAATGATAATGCTTATCACCATCCAACTCCAGAGGAATCTGGGTAGAGACTCTACAAATGTTCCCTTTAATAGGCAATTTCTCCTTTCTTCCTACTTCATTTAATTGATGTGAGTTTGGATTGGATTGAGTGGTGGCAATGCCAGGCCTGAGACACCATGATCGGCATGTTGGGTTGTGGCACAAGGACATACATAGTGCCAGCTGAACCCAGAGGGTTTGCTTGGGGAAGTGGCATTTTGCTGTTTGCCTCACTGGGTGGTAGCAGTAGGGAGTTGTCTCAGGAAAGAATGTTCTGGGTAGAATAAACAGCCAATGCAAATGTCCTGAAGAGGAAGTCTCTCTAATGTGTGGGAGTCTGTGTGGCTGCTGGAGGAGAGCAAGCAAGGGGCAGAAGAGTAGGAAATGAATTCTCCAAGGGGAGGTTGTAGTGAGTAGAGCCTGGTGCACGTAATGACTAGAGCTTTTACTCTAAATGGGAGGGGATGGGGCATTGTAGGGTTTTCAGTAGAATGGCAGAATGTTCTATGTTGGTTTAGCAGATTATTCTGTTTTATGGATACTTAAATGTGAAAGCAGGGAGACCAGCTAGGCAACTACTTCAATGACCCTGGCAGGAAATGGTGGTGGCCCACACCAGGGGGCAGCAATGAAGGAGGTGAGATGTGCCTAGATTCTGGATGTGTGTGTTGTAGGTGGAACAAATGGGATTTTCTTCATGGATTGGAATTGGGAATGAAAGAAAGAGAGGAATCAGGAGTGACTCCAGGGTTTTTGGTGTGAGCAGCTGGAAGAGTGGAATTGCATACGGGACTTCCTTCATTAAACTCTTGATTTGAGTTCTCATCCACCTTGTCATAAATAATAACATTGCCTCACTTTTTTTCATCATGGGACCTTTGCAGAACATTTGCGGTACCATGTTTAAGCACCCTAAGAGGTGTGTACTTTTATCATCCTTTCACAGATGAGGAAACTGTGGGGAGCTGAGACCTTCAAGGTCTCACTGAAATGCAACCACTTTCAGACAGTTTTCTTACACTTCAATCTTGGAGGTACCTCTTCTGTTTTACTGAAGACTCATTTTGCACTTTGTCTTTTAGTTATGTAACCACAAGTCATCTCTCTCACTGGATAGCATATTGTCTGAGGGCAGAACTGTGTTTTGGGGTCAAGTCTGAGTCATCCAGCTGTAAGGGACTAGCAGGAACATGGTACATCAGAGAAACTGAGTGTTATTGTAACCTGGAACCCCTTGGGAATCCAGTGGAAGCTATACACTCTCTTCTTGCAAATTTGCACTTGAGCAGTTTTGCATTTCAATTTCATCAAGGCCTGTTCATGGAAGTGAGTTAAGTAAGGGCCTGATAAAAGTACTCAGTTATTATTTCATAAACCAATACAATAGACACAGCTAAGGCATTCTGCCCAAGGTGTAGATTTTTGGTTTTGGGAACTGTGAAGAACAAGAAAGCTATTTTTTTAAAAGATTTTATTTATTTATTTGAGAGAGAGAGAGAGAGAGTGATAGAGAGCTGGGGGTGGGGTTGGCAGAGGGAAAGGGAGAAGCAGGTTCTCCACTGAACAGGGAACCTGACATGGGGCTCCATCTCATGCCCCTGGGATCATGACCTGAGCTGAAGGCAGATGCTTAACCGACTGAATCACCCAGGCATCCCAAGAAAAGTGTTTTTTTTTTTAAGATTTAGTTATTTATTTTAGAGAGAGTGCAAGAGAGAGAGTGTGTACACAAGCAGGGGAGGGGGCAGAGGGAGAGGGCGAGAATCTTATGCAGACTCTGCACTGAGTATGGAGTCCAACGTGGGGCTCAACCTCATGACCCTGAGATTATGACCTGAGCCAAATCAAGAGGTGGACTCAACCAATTGAGCCACCCAGGCACCCCAGGAAAACTGTTTTTATTGTTTATTCATATCAATTAAATTCAATAAGCCTGTACTAAGTGATGGTCCTGAGCTGATCCTGATAAAAATACAGTCCTTGCCCTCAGGAAGCTTAAAACCCAGTAGTAATCTCTCTTTCTTCTTTTTGCTTGAGGCATCAAACAACACCGTTATTACTACTAATGTCCCCATTTCACAGGTTGGGCATGGGTGCATCTTTTGTTTCATGTTGCCATAGCTCTGCCATCACCCTTATATTTTCTTGCAGCCTCATGTTGAATTATTTGGCTCTTCCATAGAATGTAAACTCCATGAGGGCAAGACAATGTCTCTTGCTCTTCTCCAGCACAGAGCAGGTGCTCAATTAGTAATTGTTCATTGGGTGGATGGTTGGATGGGAGGGTGGATGGCTGAGTGTGTTGGATAAGTGTGTAGATGAATGAGTGGGTGGGGGATGGGGGTGGGGAGGTGACAGGGGTTGGAGGTTTTCACTTTCTGGTGGCCTCATAAGATTCAGATGGACTGAATTGCCCTATCTTGCCTTCATCTCCTCAACCTTAACCCTTCGCTGTCAGAAGGCTGGGTCCTATGAGAGCAGCACAGTAATAAATGGGGTGTTCTTGAACTCTTCCCCAAATATCTGGACCCTTATAGTTGGCCATTGCCCCAAACCCCGTTCTCACCCTGGGACTCTATTCACATGGTCTATTTCCTTTACTAGGACTGTGTACACATCAAGCTAATTTCCCCTCCCTCTTCCCTGCCCTTACCACATTTTTCTCCACTCGCCTCCTCTGGGGCTCCCACTCCATTTCTTCCCCTTGCCCTCCCTCTCCCCCTCCCTCTCCCCCTCCTCTCCCCCTTCCTCTCCCCCCTCCTCTCCGACTCCCTCTCTTTCCAGTCTCACTTCCTTCATGGGGCCCCTCTTGATCTCTCTCCTCTGAGAGTCCACAACTGTTATGACCAACAGCTGAGCCCTTTACTTTTAAGACATTTCTTGTTTCTTGTGGGCTTATTTTGTCTGTTCAACTAGATTTCACAAAATCTCCAGGACAGCAGGATCTATCCCCTCTCACCTTACTTTTCTAACATGCAGGATTCAGCGAAGTGCCCAACACTCCCTGCAATAGAGGTGAGGGGCTGAAGAAATTAGCCCTTGATTTCATCATAAAGCCACTCTTCCAACTCTAGCCTGTGAATGCGTGAACTCGTGTGTGAGTGCATGTGTGTGCACCTATAGCAGCACTGTAAAGGAAAGAGTGAATCCCATCATGATATTTTAGAGCAGTACTTACCAACTTTGACACTGTTGACATTTGGGGCCAGATATTTCTTTGTTATGGTGCTGTCATGTGCATTATAGGATGTTTAGCTGCATCCCTGACTTTTACCAGCAGGATGCCAGGAGCTCCTTCACTTTGCCCCTCCCCCCCGCCCCCTCTGAAAATGTCTCCAGACATTGGTAAATGTTCATTTGGGGCAAAACTGTCCTTAGTTGAGAATCACTGTTTTACAGAACTCATGGCAATTCCAACTTTTTCTTGTTGGCTGGGCATGTCACTTTGACTCACTAAAAACTGAGTACAGTTGTATGCAGTTTGGCTCCTTCCTGGCTATGTCAACCTGGACTATTCACTCAATCTTACACTACCTCAATTTCCTCATCTGTAAAATGGAGATGACAATAATTGTACCCCAGAATTATGGTGAGGATTACATAGGTGGGTAAAGCCCTTGGAATAGTGTCTGGTACACAGAAAGGCCTCGGTACACAGAAAGCCTCTCCTGGGCTGTGGAGGAGCACCTCCTCCTTGGTTACCTCAGTCTGTGATTCTCCCACTTTATTCACTACTGACTTACATTGGATGTGAGCTCTGGCCTTGCTGCTGGAAGCTTCTGCTGGGTCATCACAGTTGCCCTCCCTGATGCAACATCAGGATGTTGCCTTGGTGCTGAACCCGTCAACGCCTTGCCCAGAGAGTTCAGGCAAACTGTTTATGCATTTTCAATGAGTGCGTTTCACTCAAATTGAAAGCTAGTTCAGTTCCCCCCTAGAGCAGAGACCCTCCAAAGCCCAGCTCAGAGACTAGATAAGTGAGCTTCAGGCAATTACATTCTTTTTCTCCATTATTGTTTTTGTTTCTCAGATGCATCAACTTGTCCAAACTCTATTAACACTTGCTATTTGCTGAAGCTTTTGTTTTCAAACATGTCAGCAAAGAGCAGGGCCCCAGACGAGGTATGAATCCATCCTAAAGATCACAGGGCACTTGATGGCTACAATCAAAATTGGCACCCAAGCTGGGTCAGCATCTCCTGAAGTAGTCTCAAGAAATTCAAGAAAGAGTTTAGCCAGAAGAAGGGGCGTACTTGCCCTTCATGTTCACATCCCTTCAGTTCAACAAGTATTTATTAAAGCACAGTAAATATTGATTGAACTTCTACTGTGGGCCTGGTGCTGTTCTCAGCACTGGAAATTCATTGGTAACAAGGCAGACTGTCTTCACCCTCATTGATGCTGGAAAAGAGAGGAAATGAACAAGTATAGTATATGTGTATATACTATATATATGTGCACTTATACACATATATATGTGTGTGTGTATATATATATATACTAAGTATATATCCAGTACACACACACACACACACCTACATCTATACAGACATACACACAAACACACTAATTTATAACATCAGAAATGGGCTAGTAAGGGAAGCAAGGACTTTGGACTCTGATCTGGGCTTGAATCCACTTTTTACCACTTTCTAGCTGTGTGGTCATGGGCAAGTTTCTTAATCTCTCTTTGAGTTTCTCATATGTTACATGAGGGTAATACCTTGGAGGAGTACTGTGAAGATGAAAGGAGGTGATATTTGTAGAATGCTAGGGATTTTATCTGTCTTATCTGTCACTGTCATCCCAGTACCCAGAATAGTAACTAGATGCACAAATGAATATCTATTGAAAATCATATATGCTTCGTACATAATATATGCCCAATAAGCGTTTACCATTTTGGGGAGGGTGGCAAGCAGTGTGTACAGTAGTTAGACGGTAGACTTCTGGATCAATCAATTGACCTCTCTATCTAAGTTATGAGGTGGATAAGTTTTTTACCCTCCCTGTGTCTCAGTTTCCTCATCTATAAATCCAAGAGAAACATTGTACTTATCTTCTAACATTGCACAAACTCCAGAGACCCCACCCTAGTTGTTTCTATGAACTTTGTGCTATAACAGTGGTGTTTACTTTTTCCTTATTTCTCTCAAGTTGGGTTCCTGATGAGCAGTGTATCTCAATATGTTTACATAGAATTGGTGGCTAATCAGTGGATTCTATTTCTAGGGTTGTTGGAAGTCTCACCTGTCTCAAAGTAGCTGCTTCCACTGGCTTGCCAACCTGGATTTCCAACATGAGAGTTCTCATTGGGTTTAATGAGTTCAGATAGCCTTAGTACTTTCAACATCCGTTTGGTCCTCAGCTATAAGTATTTTGGTCTGAGTGGACGTGTAGGTAACCAACTGCTGCCTTGGTTCCTGAGTATAGTATTTTGATACAGGGAGAGGTCAAATCCTTCATTGGGATGTGTCAATATTCTCTAGTGTTTGGAGACCTTATATGAAAGAGGAAGCTAGAACGTTTGTCTCTGGGAATCCTGCCACCTGCCACTTGTCTATCTTCCTTGGGTGGGCATGAATAGGGTGGAGCAGAATGATTTCAGTGATTTTTACTTATTTTTTGTCCTATATCTTCCTCATGTTTATCTGCCCCTTTCATCCGTTATTCAAAAGTTGACAGTGGTTAGGCCTATAGGGAATAGGGAAGAAGGTGATCTGTTTTTACACTGGTCAGAAATAACTCAAATGAGGATCATAGATAAGCAATCAAACTTTAGCAAACAGTGGCATTCTGGTTCAAAGTTTCCTGTTAGTCATTTAGAAAACTTAACAGAATTGGGTATTGGTATGCAAAGCCACTTCCTTTGTCAGTTATGTCTGCTTTTCCCCAAATGGAGCCTTAAGAACAGAGGCCCTTATGCAAAGGCAGAAATACATTTATAAATTAAACAGCAGCATCAGTTACTTTCATTTTCATAAAATGTGAATCTTTGGAATGAATATAGACCTTCATGTTGAATACTGGGCTTCAAGATCTGTCCAAGACATCTTCTTAGGTTGATTGATTGGAACTTTCTTACTTGACAGAGCTGGATGGAACAAGGAAGAGATTCCTAAGGAAAGATGGGGAGGAGACAGGGAACAAAACACAGTCTTTCCCCACCTTCTAAATATCTGATGGACAGACCTAATTTGCTGGTGCTTCAGAGGCCAACTCATAGATGGTTTTCTTCTGTTAGAAACCTCAGTTGCCTCCTTGGCCCTGTCCAGGCTTGTGACAGGCAGGTTCTTAGCCAAATTTCTGGGGTTGGAGGAAGCAGGGAGTGGAGAGTCTGAGTTAGGGCACCAGCAAGCTGGAGTGTGTCCAAATATCAGCAGCCTGTGTGGGGACAGGGTTTGAAATCAGGCCAAGTGTAAAGGGAATGAAGAAACATGCTCTGTTTATGCAGGAGAAGAGATTCTTGAGTCCCCTAAGGGCCTTCTCAAGGTTTGCTTTTGAACAAAGGATTAATTTTATTTAGTGTTGACCAACAGTGTCATTTGTTGCAAACTGCAGGGAGGCAGATTTAAAGGTGACCTAAAGAAGAGCTCTGAAGGAGGTCTTCTGAATAGATTGCTTTAGGAGGTTTTATAATGCTAATAAAGAGAAAAATGACAACCATTTATTGAGGACTTACTATGGCCTGAGACAAGTCAAGCCCTTTGTGTCTTAACCTCAGCTGAGCTTCTTAAGGACCCTGCAAATTAGGGACTATCATCTCCTCCATTCTATAGTTGTGGAAAATGAGGCTCAGGGAGGTGAAGTTGCTGCTCAGGCAGGCTTTCCACTGGCCCTTACAGTGATTTTTGTGGATTACAAAAAAACATCCCTCCCGTTCCCAGAGAAGGTACAGGTCTTGCAAGTAGATCACAGGTTGGGTACTAGCCTCCAATGCTCTCTTGCCTGGGTAGCCTGGTGCAAGGCAAAGCCTGTATATCACATGCTATCGCTCTGGGCTTGAGGCCAGAGCCAACAAAGAGTTGAACTGGGCTCAGGAGCCACATCTCTCTGACTCCAGATAGACTCTTGGCGCCCAAGTTTTATCATCTCTCAGGATGGAGACTTTGTTATGAATACCTACGAAGTCTAGTTGGTCTCTTGGTGAAAGGGCTGATTTGTATAGGTGTTTGGGCTAAATAGCCTGTAAGTTTCCTCTTTTCCCTTAGAGAATGTGGCAAGACTGAAGCATGAAGCAGGGTCTGGTGAACACCTGAATAGTGCCATCTAGGTTTTGGGGAGGGGCGGGGCGGGGCGGGGTGGGGGCAACAGATATAGAGAATGAGCAAGGCATAGGGCTGGGTTTGAGTCCTGGCTCTGTGACTTACCACTAACAGGGTAAGGGAAGATTCTGGGTGAGCCACTCAAACCCTCTGAACCTTATTTCCCTCATCTATAAAATGGGGATAGTAGCTACCTCATGTAGTAGTTGTAAAGACAACATGAAAGGGCAACTGAAAATATGCTTCTCTGGGACACAGTGAAGCAACATTATAAATACCTCTTGTTTATGTTTGAGAACAGTTCTGATCTCATTTCTTCTTGAAGGCCCCTCTTCACTGATATGATTACTGCTTTCACTCCATCCATAAGTTTTGGTAGGTTGTGTTTTCATTTTAATTTGTCTCAAAATATTTTATAATTTCCCTTATGAGTGCTTCTTTGATCCCTTGTTGCTTAAGAGTATGTTGTTTGCAGGGTGCCTGGGTGGCTCAGTCGGTTAAGCGTCTGACTCTTGATCTCAGCTCAGGTCTTGATCTCAGGGTCGAGTTTGAGCCCTGCATTGAGCTCTATGCTGGGCATGGAGCCTACTTAAGGAAAGAAAAAAGTGTATGTTGTTTACTTTACACATAGTTGTGAATTTTCCAGTTTTATTTCTGTTATTCATTTCTAGCTTTGTTCCTTTGTGGTTGGAAAAGTTATTTTGTATGATTTCAGTATTTTTCATGTATTGAGATATGTTTTGTGGCCTAACATATGGGCTATTCTAGAGAATGTTTTATATGCCCTTGAGAAGAATGTGCATTCCACTGCTGTAGGATGGAGTATCTTGTGTATGTCTGTTAGGTCTGGTTACTTATAGTGTGGTTCAGGTCCTCTATTTTCTTACTGATTTTATTCCTACTTGTTCTATCCATATTGAAGTCTCTGATTATTATTATAGAAGTGCCTAGTTCTCCTTTTAATTGTGTCAATGTTTGCTTCATACATTTTGGTGCTGTGTTATTAGGGATATATGTTCATAATTGTTATATGTTCTTGGTGTATTGACCCTTTTGCCAATATATAATGCTCTTTTTTGTCTCTTGTAACACTTTTGACTTAAAGTCTGTTTTGTCTAATATTAGTATATCCACTATAGTGCTCTTTTTGTTACCATGTGCATGGAACTTTTTTTTTTTAAGATTTTATTTATTTGCGAGAGAGAGAATGAGAGACAGCATGAGAGGGAGGAGGGTCAGAGGGAGAAGCAGACTCCCTGCTGAGCAGGGAGCCCGATGCGGGACTCGATCCCCGGACTCCGGGATCATGACCTGAGCCGAAGGCAGTTGCTTAACCAACTGAGCCACCCAGGCGCCCTGCATGGAACATTTTTTCTTTCACTTTGAACTTGTGTCTTTGGATCTAAAGTGAGTCTTTTGTAGATAACATATGGTTGGATCATAGTGGGTTTTTTGGTTTTGGTGGTGGTGGTGTTTTATAATCCTTTCTGTCAATCTCTGCCTTTTGTCAGAAGGGTTTAATTCATTTACATTTGATGTAAACACCCATAAAGGATTTACTTCTAATATTTTGCTATTTGTTTTCTATATATCTTACATGTTTTTCTGTTCCTCAATTCTTCATTACTACCTTTAATGTTTAATTGATTTTTTTCTAGTTTGCTGATTTGATTCCTTTCTCATTTACTTTTCTCTGTATTTTTGTTGTTGTTGTTATTTTCATAGGAATTAATCTGGGGTTCACAATTAACATCTTACAATAATAACAATATATTTTGAGTTAATACTAACTTAGCTTCAATAGTATACAAAATATCTGCTTCTGTACAAATCTATCTCTCTCCGTTTGTTGTTATTGTCACACATTACATTTTTATACATGATGTACCCGTTATTGTAGATTTATAATTATTGTTTTATGCATTTGTCTTTCTAATTGTCTATTAGCAATGGACCTCCCTTTCTGTTTATCTCTTAACTTATTCATTTTTGAAGGATAATTTTGTGAGAGAGAGAATGCTTGGTTGAGGTTTTTGTTTTTTCCTTTTAGCACTTAAATATGTCATCCCACTGCCTTCTAGCCTCTGGTTTCTGAAGAGAAATCATTTATTAATTTTATTGAGGAGTCTTTGTACATGATGAGTTGCTTCTCTCTTGCTGTTTTTAAGTTTCTTTCTTTGTCATTGGTTTTTGACAGTTTGATAATTATGTCTCAATGTGGATATCTTTGTGTTTATTTTGCTCAATCTCACTGAGCTTTTTGGGTTTGTAAATTCATGTCTTCCATCAGATGGAAGTTTCTGGCCATTATTTTTTCAAATATTCTTTCTGTTCCTTTATCTCTCTTTCCTCTGATTATGGAACTCCCCTTACGTGAAGTTGGTGTGCTTGATAGTCCCACAGGTCACTTAGGTCTTGTTCATTTTTCTTTATTCGTTTTTCTTTTTGTTTTGCAGTCTGGCTGATCTCAACTGACCTACTTTCAAGGTTATTGATTCTTTCTTCTGACTGCTCAAGTCTGCTATTGAGTCTCTCTAATAAATTTTTCACATTTGTTATTGTACTTTTTACCTACAGAATTTCTGCTTTATTAGTTTGTCATTTCTATCTATTTAATAATATTCTCTGTATTATGAGACATTAATCTTTTGGTTTTACTTAGTTCTTTGCCCATAGTTTCCTTTAGCTAGTTCAGCATATTTAAGACAATCAATTTAAAATCTTTGTCTCAAATCCAATGTCTATCCTTCTGTGGGGAATTCCTATTATTTTCTTTTTGTTCTCTTGTAAATGGGCCATCCTTTCTTGTTTGTTTGTTTGTTTGTTTGTTTTTATGCCTCATAATTTTGTGTTGAAAACTGGATATCTTGAATATTATAATGTGCTAACTCAGATATCAAATTCTCCTCTTTTCCAGGACTGGTTGTAGCTGCTTAGTATAGGCTGTAGTAGTTTGTCTGTCTAGTGATTTTTCTAAAGTATTTTTGTGAAGCCTGGTCACTTAAATCTCCAAATGCCTGGAGTTTAAAGAAAAAAATCTGGTGTTTGTAGCTGGACTCTATGTATGGATAGGGGCATACCTTTAATATGTAGCCAGACCACTTGCAACTCTGCCTTAACCTGCATTTCCTGCCATCATGGAGCTTGAAGGTCAATCAGAGTTGAGAGTTTAGGACTTCCTCCCATCCTTTCTTAGCATGTGTCCAGATCCATGCATAGCCTTCTAGATCCCCTGGTATACGTGGGTATTGTATAGTCAAGATCTATCCATGTTGTAGCAACTATCAGTACTTTGTTCCTTTTTGTGGCTGAAGAATATTCCATTGTATGGGTAGACCATCTTTTGTTTATATGTATGCTAGCAGATGAAAGGCTGAAGGGTGTTAGTTAAGCAGAGGAGTGATATAATCCCATTGCACTGACTATTGCTCTTGCTGCTGTGTGTAGATTGGATGGAAGGAGGTAGAGCACATGTGAAAAGGCCCATGAAAAGGCTATTGCTCTGTGTCTCTAATCCCAGTGGTCTCCAGACCAAATAGAGGCTTACTGCTGATGAATCATGTGACCAAACAGGGCAGAAGGTAGATTGAACTAAATAAGAGGAATCCTGAGTCTTCCTGGTAGTCTCACCATTGATTCAATTAATTTCCTCTCCTCTTGGTCCTCCAAAGTGTAAATAATAAATAATAATAAAGGACAAGCTCATAGCTCTAGTCCTTTAGGGAGCCCACAGACAGATCAAAAAACAGACAACTACAGTTTCTTGGAACAAGGTCCTCTCTGCTCCCTCTGGCTCTAGAAACCCACACAAAGGACGTGGAATATCATTTTCAAAACTGCCACTGAAATGGGGAGTAGAGAGTGGGACAGGAATAAGTTAAAATGCCACAAAGCTTTACCAGGCTTCAATTGCCTTTTTCTTGATTAAGCGTTTGCTTGATTGCTATAAACTATTGACTGTTTTCCAGAGATCTGATAAAGTTGATTCTGAGAGCTTTTGCCAGATTTTTCATTGCTTCTTTAGAAGGACAGGCCCTTGGAGTTCCTTACTCTGCCATTTTTGCTGAAGTCACCCAAAGAAGACTTTTTGAATGCATTTTGTTTTGTTGACATATGAGGAAACTGAGGACCAATGGGAGAGGGAGTGAATTGAGTTCCTACAGTTACTATCAAATGGATGTATTTTGAGAACATTGTGCTAAGTGAAAGAAGCCAGTCACAAAAGACCACATATTATATGATGCTATGTATATGCAATGCCTGGAATAAGCATATCTGTAGAGAAAGAAAGTAGATTAGTGGCTACTTGGGGCTGGGGGAGCTTTGTGAGGTGATGAGATTGTTCTAAAATTAATCATGGTGATGTCTTCACAATTCTGTGAATAAATCATTGAATTATACACAATAATTAATAAATTGGCAAATTATATCTCAGTAAAGCTATTCCCAAATAAATAAATAAATAAAATCCTTCCAGCTTCCCATTCTCTTGGAATAAAGCCCAAATCCATCACATGGCTCTGTTTGACTTGGTCCCTACCTCTTCAGCCTCATCTTGCGTCACCCTCTCATCTTTTATCATACTCCATCCATAGCAGTTTCTTTTGATGGTCTCTGCATATGCCAAGTGTCTTCCTTCCTTAGGGCCTTTGTACCTACTGTTCCTTCTTCCTGAAATGCCCCTCCCTGTTGTCTCCATAGCTGACCTGCTCAAATACTTCATGTATTAGCTCAGGTAGGCCTTCCCTAAGTACCCCAACAAAAGTTGATGTGTCATAACTCTCTACCAGGCCCTATTGTTTTCTCTTTCACATGTCTCATATTTTGTACACTTATATTTATTTCTGTGTTCACCAAAAAAGTAAGATCAGTGCCTTGCATATGCCTGGCACATCGTACCCATTTACTGAATGTCTGCTGCATGAATGAATGATGACAACATTGTAGGATCATACTGTCCTCTTCCTTAAGAGTCTTTCCTTAAATAAAACTCCTGAGAGTCTTTCCTTAAATAAAACCACATGCATTGTACCCTATTCTGTTCTTGAAAACCTCCCAAGCTGGTGGTTTCATTCTAGCCTTTGGAAAGTAGGCTGCATCCCTAATCTGGATGAACAATGTGACCTGGTCCCCACTTAGTGAGTGATGCTGAACAGGGCCTGTGCCCTGCAACGATACGTCATGATCATGTGCTCTAAGGGGTTAGCAGAGGTTCTGACAGCACAAGGAGGGACTCTGAATGTTCATAGCCAACTACTGTTCCTCGGGGACTGATAATAGAAATGGGAAGACAGGGCACATCCTTGAATGTTAGGCTGTTGTCACCAGGAAGGAGTAACTGGGGAGCAGCAAGTAGCTCATCATAGTGGTTGAGAATGTGGAAATTAGATACTGATTTTCCTGTCACTTCCTGGCCTGAAGACTTTGACTAAGACTTAGCACCTCTGTTTTCCATCTGTAAAATGGGATCACAGTTTGTACCTCACAGGGTTGCTGTTAGAATGGAATGAGATGTGCAGAGCACATGCCTGGTGCACTGGGAGAGGTCACCCTATGGTAGATGATATCAATAACCTCCTTGTCATGCAGACTGGAGTGCAAGACCTGTGCTGGGAAGGGTCAGGTTTGGTTATAAGTAGGGGCCTTTAGCAGCCAGGCTAGCCTTTCATTGACTCCTGTGGTAGGCAGTGGGTTTCTGCATTGGTCTTATTAACCCATGTAGGCTGCATGGGTGTCAGGTAAACTCAGGGACAGCAAGGAGGAGCAGTGATTCTCAGTATCCAGAGGTCTCACCATGCTGCCCCTCTCTTGTTTCACAGCCATATACAACTTCCAGGGGAATGGAGCCCCCCAGCTCTCCCTGCAGATTGGTGATGTGGTGCGAATACAGGAGACCTGTGGAGGTGAGTCACGGATGCCTGGCCCCCTGGCTGATGGTGTTGGGACTCAGCAGTACACACCTAGCACCTCTAGCCCTCTCTTGGAACCTGCAAATGTGTGTGGTCTGTTATGCATTTTGATAATATTAGCAATTAGAATTTACTGAAAATAATGCTTTGTTATTTAAAAAATTTATGCTTAGTAGCAAAGGCCTGACTTGTGGGGTTTGATGTTTTTTGTGCTGTCCATTTATCACAGCCATGGGGCTATTTAGGCCTGTGACATCCACCTTCTTTCTAATAAGATTATTAAGGGAAATCAGCACTATTAGGGTTTTGAAGAGCTCAGTAAATTATACCCTTGATTCCAAAAGGACTGCTATGCACAACTGTGTGGTATGGGCACTGTACCTGGTCCTGGGAGCAGTGCTCACACCCTGCATCAAGCTGGGAACCCTGTCTTGGGCAAAGTGGCATCTCTTTCTTCCCAGAGGTGCCATCCTCTTGTGAAGCCAAATGGCTATTGGGCTGTGTTCACCCATGGTGGTGGAGGTGGTAAGGGTGCTTTTTAAAATTTACACAAAAGCTAATGGCCTTGGACCCATAAGTCAGGGCATTATAAACCAATATATCACCTATGTCACTGATAAAATTGATACTGGGAACATGGCTAGGGTATAAGAGCCAAATGAACTTGCCAATATGTCAGCCACAGTCAGGCAGGCTCTCCCAGTCCTCACTGGCAGAGCAGGGCCTCCGCCGGTCTCCCCCTCCCTGGGCCTGCCTCTACTCCTACTGTGTGGGGAGCATATGTCCTTCCTGTAGCTGGGCAGAGCAAGAAGCAAGAAAGAAATGAGTGGCTCAGTTGGTTAAGCATCTGCCTTTGGCTCTGGTCATGATCCCGGAGTTCTGGGATGGAGCCCCACATGGGGCTCCCTGCTCAGCGGAGAGTCTGCTTCTCCCTCTGCCCCTCACCCTGCTCATGCTCTCTCTCACTCTCTCTGTCTCTCTCTCAAATAAATAAATAAAATTATATATATATATAAAAAGAAATGATTGGACTGAGCACCCAGGCACATCCCTCCCTCCGAGCTAATCCCTTAGATTAGAGAGCTCTTGTGCTGGGACAGGAGTGAGGGGTGGAGAGGAAGCAGGCTTGTTGCTGTGAAGGAGGCCCCCTCCAGGGGAAATAACCAGCCAGAGGAAAGGAGGTTGCTTACAGAACTAGCCGTGTTTAGATTCTTACTACATACTGGGGGCACTATGCTAACTTCCTTATAACATGTTAGTCTGGGCACTCCTCATGGCAACCCACAGGACAGGTCTTATCCCCAGTGCCAGATCAGCTATGTGTAACTTTCAAGGCAATTCTGCAGATTGACGCACACACATACACAAGCAGACACGTACACACATGCAAACATAAACACACAGAGGCATGTTCACATATATACACATATACAAACACATGTATACAAGCAGACACACACAATGCATGCAAACCAAAAAACAAACAAGCAGAAGAGCTTTTGTGGATTAGTGTCCTTGTTACTAACCTCTTCGGTTCTGGTTTTCCATTTTTAATTCTATTTTATTAGTTTTATTTTAATGTATCCTTGTAATAAGTGGCCACAATGCCTTTCTGGAAAGAGCTGGGCATATTAATTTAGTGAGTGATCGCCAATTTGTGAATACTTTGAAAATACATATTCAGTGTTCAGAAGTCTGTTAACATGATTCTATTTATCTGAAGCATTGGTATACAAAACAGCGAATTGGTATACAAAACACTTATCATGCCTACACCCATATCTATATGGAGTTTTTTTTTTAATTTAATTTTATTATGTTATGTTAATCACCATACATTACATCATTAGTTTTTGATGTAGTGTTCCATGATTCATTGTTTGTGTATAACACCCAGTGCTCCATGCAGAACGTGCCCTCTTTAATACCCATCACCAGGCTTACCCATCCCCCCACCCCCGCCCCTCTAGAACCCTCAGTTTGTTTCTCAGAGTCCATTGTCTCTCATGGTTCGTCTCCCCCTCTGATTTCCCACCCCCTTCATTATATGGAGTTTTAACTGAAATTTATGGACCCTAAGGTTTCCCTGAGGGCCTCGGACAGCTACAGGCTCTGAGATCAGGCCTGGTATTGTCTGCTTTGCAGATGGGGAGTTCTGCCTATGATTCTGATTGAAAACCTGTTACCATCAAATATAAAAAAGTGAAAGCCACAGTGTTAGTCAAAAATAAGTCAGGATGGTGTAACAAAAAGAACTTGGGTGTGCCCATGAAACCCTTTTGCAGAAACCTACTTGAAAAATAAAATCCAGCCAATTGAGAGATGAGTCAAAATTTAAAAATACAGGAATTAAAAAGCTGTGATAAAAAGAAATAGTGGTGGGCGCCTGGGTGGCTCAGTTGGTTAAGCGACTGCCTTCGGCTCAGGTCATGATCCTGGAGTCCCGGGATCGAGTCCCGCATCGGGCTCCCTGCTCAGCAGGGAGTCTGCTTCTCCCTCTGACCCCCCCCCCTCATGTGCTCTCTCTCTCTCTCTCTCAAATAAATAAATAAAATCTTAAAAAAAAAAAAAAGAAAGAAATAGTGGTAAGCATTGAGTCCAAATGAATCAATTTATAGAGATTGATATTAAAAGTCACAATATTGGGGCACCTGGGTGGCTCAGTTGGTTGAGCGACTGCTTTCGGCTCAGGTCATGATCCTGGAGTCCCGGGATCGAGTCCCGCGTCGGGCTCCCTGCTCAGCGGGGAGTCTGCTTCTCCCTCTGACCCTCCTCCCTCTCATGCTCTCTTTCATTCTCTCTCAAATAAATAAATAAAATTTAAAAAAAAAAATTAAAAAAAAAAGTCACAATATTTATGACTACCAAAAAATGTTATTGTTAGGAAAGTGGACAATATAAAGAAAACATATAAAATTGAGAAGTGAGGAGTAGAAGGGAATAGATTAACTTTATGATGTTATCATAATAGAGAGTTGGTCAATATCAATTAGAAATAAAATATTACAATTAAAAAATCATAATCACTTCAATCTTTTAATGCTTTTCATAACTATTTTTATTTTAAAGGAGTTTTTAGGAAATCTTTTTTATAAAAAAGAAACATTTATCTTATTTTTAAGTTTTTATTTAAATTATAGTTAACATACATACAATATTAGTTTCAGGTATACAATATAGTGATTCAACATATCCATAAAACACCCTGTGTTCATTGTAATAAGTGCACTCCTTAATCCCCATTACCTATTTCACCCATCCCCCTATCCACCTCCCCTCTGGTGACCATCAGTTTGTTCTCTAGAGTGAAGAGTCTGTTTCTTGGTTTGTCTCTCTCTCTGTTTTTTCCCTTTGCTCGTTTGTTTTGTTTCTTAAATTCCACATGAGTGAAATCATATGGTATTTGTCTTTCTCTCACTGACTTACTTAACATAATGTTCTCTGGTTCCATTCATGTCTTTGCAAATGGCATGATTTCATTCTTTTTATGGCTGAGTAATATTCTATTACATATATATGTATATATATACCACATCTTCTTTATCCATTTATCCATTGTTGGACACTTGGGCTATTTCCATAATTTGGCTATTGTAGATAATGCTGTTGTAAACATCAGGGTGCATGTATCCCTTTGAATTAGCATTTTTGTATTCTTTGAGTAAATACCTAGTAGTTCAATTGCTGAATCGTAGGGTAGTTCTATTTTTAACTTTTTGAGGAACCTCCATACTGTTCTCCAGTATGGCTGTACCACCAGTCTGTGTTCCCACCAGCAGAGCACGAGGGTTCCCCTAAGAAGAAATATTTAATCAAAGTTTCAACATTTCCTTCAATTTCACTTCATTTCTTTTCCTTCTATCAAATACAAATAAGATTAAGTTTGGTATTTGAGATTGTTATTTATGCAGTGTCTTTATGCTGATTTTTATAAGAGTATTTTAAAAATCATATTTTATCTTTTTATCCATCTACCATCCTGTGTATATAAATATAAATGAAAAGTTGACTAAGATGATTTTTAATAGTATTTTCCTTTTTCTGGGTAATAGGATTCAGGATAATTCTTTTAGCTCTTATATTTATACTTTTCTGCTTACTTTAAATTCTTTGTAACAGTCCCTATCAATTTTAGACAAAAAAAAATAATATAGTCTTGAAGATTTGAAGCACCTATCTCCAGATATTAGCAATGATTAATTCTAGGTGGTAGGAATATGAGTAGTTATCTTATTCTTTGTACTTTTCAATAGTTTTTAAAGATTTTATTTATTTATTTATTTGAGAGAGAGAGAGAGAGAGTGTGAGCAGGGGGAAGGGCAGAGGGAGAAGCAGACTCCCCACTGAGCAGGGAGATAGACATGGGGCTCCATCCCAGGACCCTGGGATCATGACCTGAGCCGAAGGCAGATGCTTAACTGACTGAGCCACCCGGGTGCCCCCAGTAGTTTTTAAATCCTCCCCACAAACAAACGAACAAACAAACCAAAAAAGGAGTGGAAAGACCATGGACTTTTGAATCAGCAAGTTATTCTCTGCTCCACTACCCACTAGCTGGGTAGGTAGGCTTCAGTTTTCTCACCTGTGAAATGGGTTACCATTGCCTGTTCTTGGGCTTGTTATGTGGATAGTGTGAGAGAAAGTAAAGAAGCTGTCTAGCACCATGCCTAACTCTTAGGTGCTCTGTGTTGGCTAATTCCATTCTTCCCCCCATTATATAGAGCTATATGGAGACTAGCAGGTATGTATCTTTATAATATGGCCCAGAGAACCTGGAAGCTGGCCCTCTGATTGCCTGGAATGGGTGAGGCCAGCCCTTCCTTGCCTATACTAAATTTATTCATCTGGATGAATGAGGAAGGCAACACCTCACCTGGAGCATTAGACATGAACGAATTTCCTTTCACTAGAGCTCATTTTAGTTAACTTTTTATTATAAAGATAATATTTTGTTGTGTTGAAAACTCAAATAGTTCAGAAGGATACCTGTTGTTACTAAGCCTTAGATATCCTAATGCTTATTTTTTGGTCCATAGTACATCTCTCAGGCTGCCTCTTTTACCCAGAGCCTGAATAAACATTCTATGTTCTGATTTTAGATGTGCAAAATACATATGTTTATTGAGCAGTCAGAACTCCTCATGGGGAGATAAACATAAAAAAATCAGTGTGATTTTTCTTCAATCACTTTCTTCAGTCACATTTGGTTGACATCTTTCCTGATATTTAATGACATTTCACAAGAAGACTTCAATCCTATATCCAGTTTAATGCCACCCTTCTTTCTCCATTTTAAATAAGGTTGGGGTGGGTAGGAGTTTGGGGTGCTTTCTTTCCAATTCTCTGTGTTCCTTGATCAAATAAGCCCAAAGATCAGCCAGTGCCCTGTATGCATAGTCTTGTAGCTAGGGAATGAGATGCCACATGTCCCTAGGAGTAAATCTCCTGGACCACACCCCCATGTTTGGATTTGGCTTAGGGCTGGGGAAGCTATACCAAGCACTCCTAAGGCAACAACTACCACCTCCAAAGACCCCTCTGTTTCTTTGTCTCTCTCTCTCTCTCTTCTAATTACATAGACTGTGGTAGCGGGATGGTCTTTGGGGGTAGCCCTGCTTGTTTAGACTCTTCTTTGTAAGCCCTTCAGAGGGAATGTCTGCTCCACCTTCAATTATTTGCTTCCCTTCTGGAACAACAGGGAAAGTTCCAGTCCACCTACAGATATATACACCTGTCTGGATCATGGGGGCTTACTGTTAGTAGGAAGACAATGGGGTTTCTGTACAGTGGTTCCCAAAGAGCTTTTGAATTGTGTTTACTAGTAAAATGAAACAAAGGGAAGGTATGAGGGAGGAGTCTGACCATAGAAGCTTATGCTTTTTAAAGTAAGGCATAGCTTTTGTTGTTTCCTAGAAATGGGACCACACCATACATACCATTCTGAGAGTTGCTTTTCTCAAAGATATCTGGAGCTCTTTCCAAGTTTCTAAGTGCATTACCTCATTCTTGGTTCAGCTGCAAAGAGAATTTTGGATCTACCGCTTGCTGAGTAGGGTATACTCAGAGCCATGTAGCAGCTTCTGGACCAACGACTTCATCGAGTGATCTAAGTTCTTTGCTTTTAGGGTAAGAGAGTGTCATTATGAGCACTTGACAGGGTGTCTTTTTAAAGTGTATTTTGCAGGGAGATGGCCCTTTGGGTTTGCTTTAGAGATAGGTCATGTGAAAGTTAAGTTTTCTTCTCTTCTGAATGAGGAGGCCAAATCATCAGTAAACTACATTTTGTTAAATTTGAAGCATGTTTCGTTTACTTTGTTGTTATGGAAATATGTTGAAATGACTGAAAAAAATCACTGGAAAAAGCGATAGTATTCAAAATCTGTGGGTTCAGGAAATAAAATAGAAAATATGCACAACTTTCTTGGTTGTTGTTGTTTTTGTTGATGATGATGATAATTGTTGATTTTTAAAAGAGAGAATGTACAACACTTAGCGTACAGCTTTGCATACATTAGGTAATCAGTAAATGGTAGCTACCAATATTCCAAAGATGTTTTTTATCTAGTTGGTGGCATGGGGTAAAACTGCAAACAAAGGAGTTGTTATAATGCAAGGCTGTGGAGTGTCATCTCTGTGGGGTTAGATGCTTGGATTTAAATCTTAGTTACATCACCCACTAGCTGTGTGATCATGAGCAAGTTGCTTAATCATTCCGTGCCTCTCTATTTTCATTTGCAGAACTGAGGCAATAATAGTATCTACATTAGAGGATTGTTGTGAAGATTAATTTATAATTTGAAAGAAACAAAACAAAAACTTTACCAGAATTCTTGACACACAGCAAGAACTCAGAAAGGATAAGTGCTATTGTTAATGGTTAATTATTACCAGTAGTTATGGACAAATTATTAGAGGAGTGTAAACATAGAATGTGATGCTTCATGAAGTTTCCAGCACTGGAAGTATTCAGCTGGAAAGTAGCTTAGTGAGATCGTGGGGATTCAGATATTGGGGGAAGGAAATATTAGGAAAGGACCATGCTCCTTCCTCCATTAGACAGGAAACACAGTATGATGGCTGCTTACATTGAAATCCTGACGCTGTCACTTATTAGCTGTGTAACCCTGGGAAAGTTACTTAACTTCTCTCTGCCTCAGGTAGGCCACTCTTGCAAAATGGCATAATTACAGTTCCTACCTCCTAGTTTGTACAAGGATTAAAAGACTTCATATATGATGAGTGCCTAGAATGGTACTTTATTCCAAACCTGAGATTCTTTCTCTCTGAAATCCATTCATTTCTCTCTGGTTTTTTTTTTTTTTTTTCTTCCCTCTCCTTCCTTTTCTCCTTCCTTTCTCTCTGTTTCTCAAAATAGGAGCCACTGTGGGCCTCTGTTGCTTTAGAATTTTCTTTAGGACCTGACCTTCAAGCTGGCTCATGACTATGAAGGGTGACTTTGCATTTTAACTTGTTTGTTTGGGGGTTTGCATGTATGTTTGTTGAGAACATGTTTCGACAACAATCTGTCAGCCCAGTAATGAGGGTTTGCTAATGAGGCTCCTGACAGACACTTTTTATTTACAAAGATGACAAATGCCACTACTTGTCTGTGCTTGAATCATTCCAAAGGCCAGTGGACTCATTATAGTCATCAATACTTGTTACACTGAGGCTCATTTTGTTCGAGGACTGTGTATAATTTGGACTTCTGTTAATTGAATCATTTTTTATGTTCTTGCAAAGGGAAGAACCTTTTAAAATTCCTATCCTTTTATCCATCTCTGAACTTACCTGTTTTGTAATGACTAACTTTTGCAAATCACATATTAGACACTATTTGCTGCTGTTAAAACTGCGGGTATTATTTTAGGATGTTTGCCGGACTCCCTTAGCCTTTCTATGTCTGTAAGGCGGAGGTTGAAACATGCACATGAACACAGGACCCAGGCAGGTAATGGAAATAAGTAAAGGGCTGGGTGGAGGCTGGTGAGTTGGAGGCACCTGCCCTGTCTGATGGGACCAGCTGCCCTTCACCATAAGCCAACTGTGACCACCATCCCCAGGCCTTCTATTTTTTCAAAAGGAGGAAATTCACATTGGTATGTGAAATCCCTGTCTTTTCAGATGCTTTTTGGAGATGTTGGCAACAAATTCAACAGATTGTTGAAGCCTAGTGGCTTCCAGACTTGTATCTGTACCTAAGGTCTAAAGCACTTTGCAGTAGTTTCTTTGCTAGTTAAAAACAAACAGAACAACAACAACAACAAAACCAGCAATAAACTTGTAGGAATAGATAAGAGACCTGTTTATTTTCTCTTTGCAGATTGGTATAGGGGATACCTCCTAAAGCACAAAATGTTACAGGTAAGGCCAATCTGTTTTTATTTGAAACAATGTTAGATGTCTTTACATGAGGCTTCAATCCCTTTGGGCAATTATCTCCCACTATAGCTCCCCAGCATTTTTGTCTCATTTCTTCTTCCTTGTGTCCTGTGCTTTCCCACCTCTACACATTGGCCCTTGCTGTGCCTCAACTCCCTTCCCCGTTAAGGCTAACCTCTGGAGCTCGACTTTTCCTATGCCAATTACATATGATTTCTCCCTTCCTTGACTCCCCATGGAATTGTGCATGTTTTATTTGCAATTTATCTTCTGCTGTCTTTCTCTGGAGTTGTGTGGGGGCATTCGACATTGCCTCACCTCATGGAGACAAGTCCAGTCTCTGCCCTTGGGGAGTTCACTTGTTCCAACTCCATATTACACCATGGTCTCCATGAGAGCAGCCACCTGTTTTACTGGTCTTATTGCTCACGGTGTCTAGTGCAGAAGCAGATGTCTCCAGTGTGCACCCTGGTTAATTTATGAAGGATTTCCAAATAATTGATAAGCTTCTCTTGTTAACTGAGCCAAGCTTAGGGGGCAAGGAAATAAGACACTTCTTCCTTCCTCCCTGACATGTTGATTAGGAGGCATGATCCTACTCTGCTCTCCAAAGAACAATAAAATAAATCCAGGGGAAAATAAGTCTCATATCAAGATAGCCCATATGCAACCAAGGATGCTGTTTTGCTTTAGGACCTGATGTTCCAGCTATGACTGAAGGGTGACTGCTTTCCTGGCCTTGGGCAGGACAGGGGAGAGACAGAGCACCTTGTCTCACTTAGAGTGAGTCTTTTATGCTCTCCTGTCTTGTCCATCTGGAAGGATGAGTGTCCACAATGGGACTGGAGCATCCTTGGGAATCTAGGGCTATTACGGGATCTAGAACAACCGGTGGAGAGCTGGTGAGAAGTAGAAATAAGAGAATGAATTATTCCTGTAAAGTTTGAGGGTTTTACCAGTCCATGTTTTTTGGGAAAAACCATGACGGCCTGGGTTCAGTTATTTCTGTAAGGATATGTCATTTTATTTTATTCTATCTTATTTTATTCCCAACAGGGCATTTTCCCTAAATCCTTTATCCACATCAAGGAAGTGACAGTGGAGAAAAGAAGGTATTTGTCATTCTTCACCAGACCGGACCCTCCCACAGCTCACAGATGTCTCTGTCCTATCTGCTTTGAAAGCCTGACTTGGCAGATGTGAATCAGCTGATCCCCCTTCTCCGTGCCCACGTTTGTGTGTCCCCTTTTCCTCATGCAATGGGATATCTAATCCACATTGATTCCGTTCAGATCTGATTCTGGGGGGTATTAGGAAGTTTGGAGAATCAAACTTTTCACCCAGCAGCTGCCTTTGAACTATATTAAAGTCGATTAATCCTGAATAATGAGCTGAAGGGCCCACCCCAATGAAGGAGGACATTAAAAAGGAAGTTCTTTGCATTTGCATAATGTAATTGGTGTGGCTATTGGAGGCTGTTTAGTCTCCTGCCAGCAAGGCCCCTCTCAGCAGCTGCAGCTTAATGCAAATTTGCCAACATTTTATCTTGTTAGCACCTGGGTCTCAATTTCACACAATTTTGTCTCCCACCTTAAATAGAAATATCGAGAACATCATTCCTGCAGAAATTCCTCTGGCACAAGAAGTGACAACGACACTTTGGGAATGGGGCAGCATCTGGAAACAGCTCTACGTGGTGAGACCCAGAACCCTGCTCCCTGGGATGGACGCTTCCTGAGGTCTTTGCTTTGGTTCAGATTTGGAATTTAGCCATTAGCAGGGCAGGCCAAGGTAGCTCCCGTGACATAGTAGGACAAACAGTATGAGTACATCGAGGTCTAGAGAAGTTAGGTAACTTTCTCAAAGCCACACAGTGAGCTTGTGACCCAGCCAATAATACATGGGGGTCTGATGTGATCCTTTGGTTTTAAAACGAGTGCAAAAATTTTTGTTAAAAAAATAAAGCTTCCTGTCATGAGACTCCACATTATAATAAACCCTGGGGATTTTGATTTGGTAGTCTGCTGACAATACCTGGAAAAACACCATTCTAATATATTAATTAACTTAATTAACTAATTAATGGCTATTGTCCTTAGGTCTATGAGGAAGCTTTGACCCTGGAAAAACAAAGAGCACATTTTGTATGTGTTTTCCCTGTATTGAAGCAAATCTAATTTTAAATCCTCCTTTGATGATTCTAAAGCTCCTCAATGAAAACAGTTAGCTAAGAAAACCATTAAGCTGAGAGTGAAAATGTCAACCAAGTCTTACTGCATCTCTGTTACAGCACTGTGCACACCTGCTGGTGTACACACGCTATTTGTAGACTTAAATTTTATGGTCATAAATGTCGACTCCCATGTGGATACTTCATAATATATGGTAATTGGCACATCCAATTCTATAAAAGTTTCCCAAAAGTTGTTAGGAAAGTTTCGGGGGAAAACAGTAACTTGAAGCTCAAGTGGTTTAAGTATTCATCTCTACTACCCCCTTTTTTTTTATTTGACAGAGAGAGAGATAGCGAGAGCAGGAACACAAGCAGGGGTAATGGGAGAGGGAGAAGCAGGCTTCCCGCCAAGCAGAGAGCCCGATGCGGGGCTCGATCCCAGGACCCTGGGATCATGACCTGAGCCGAAGGCAGACGCTTAACGACTGAGCCACCCAGGAGCCCTAACCCCCCCTTTTTTTTTTTTAAAGATTTTATTTATTTTTTGACAGAGAGAGAGAGACAGCGAGAGAGGGAACACAAGCAGGGGGAGTGGGAGAGGGAGAAGCCGGCTTCCCACTGAGCAGGGAGCCCGATGCGGGGCTCGATCCCAGGATCCTGGGATCATGACCTGAGCCGAAGGCAGACGCTTAACGACTGAGCCACCCAGGCGCCCCTCCACTACCCCTTTTTTAAACGTCACATACACCTACACCGTGGAAGCTTGGTGTCTTCCCTTAAGAAATCTTTGAATATCAAGTCCATCATGCCCTTTACCTTAGTGAAGAGAACTTTCAACCTCTGGTATTCCAGTATCACCTTCATGATTCTTGCCATGTCTGCATACCACCTGTATTATATTTGCTTAATACCTAAATTGGCTCCCTTTTTAGTAAACTTAAGTAATTCACGTAAGGAATTTTACAGCATGCCATGTCATTCCAACAACGATTTCCAATTCTCCAACACTATAATTCAATTCAATTCTAATGCTGACTCCCCAGAGTCAGTTTCAGATTCCATAAGGTTACGAACTCAAAACTACAAGATTGACCTCACTTCAGATGCCAGTTGCAAGTCTTGGGTCCCCAGGCTACCCGCACTTCTGTCCAAACTTAGTACAAATTCAGGGGTTCATCATTCCTCTCTACCTCCACCTCGGGTCTCCTAATTCCTTAGATCAATTCACAGAGCTCTGGAAAGAGCTATACTTATGATCACTGTTTTAGTATAAAGGCTACAATGCAGGGGTGCCTCAGTGGCTCAGTCAGTTAAGTGACTGCCTTCGGCTCAGGTCATGATCTCAGAGTCCTGGGATGGAGACTCATGTCTGGCTCCCCACTCAGTGGGGAGTCTGCTTCTCCCTCTTCCTCTGCCTTTCCCCCTGCTCATGCTCTCTCTCTTTCAAATAAATAAATAAAATCTTTAAAAAAAAAAAGCGTTTAGGGGCACCTGAGTGGCTCAGTCATTAAGCGTCTGCCTTCGGCTCAGGTCATGATCCCAGAGTCCTGGGATCGAGCCCCGCGTCAGGCTCCCTGCTCGGCGGGAAGCCTGCTTCTCCCTCTCCCACTCCCCCTGCTTGTGTTCCCTCTCTCGTTGTGTCTCTCTTTCAAATAAATAAAATCTTAAAAAATAAAAATAAAAAAAGTGTTAAAAAAAAAAGACTACGATGCAGGAACAGCCAAATGGAAGAGATACACAGGTAAGGGAAGTAGGGTGGGGTTGAGCACAGAGCTTCCATGCCTTCTCTCGGCATGCCGCTTTCCCTGCACATAGATATGTTCACTATCTGGGAAGCTCCTTAAACCTTGTTGATTGGAAGTTTTAATCAAAGTTTCATTACATAGGCATGATTGATGAAATCTTTGGACATTGGTGATTGAACTCCATCCCCAGCCTCTCTCCCTTCCTCGAAGGGGAAGGGGGTGATTGAACTCCATCCCCAGCCTCTCTCCCTTCCTGGAAGGGGAAAGGGGATGGGAGTGGGGCTGAAAGTTCCAACTCTCTAATCACATGGTAGATTCCTCTGGCATCCAGCTTCCCATCCAGAAGCTGTGGAGGGGGCCACCAAGAGTCATGTCATTAGCATAAACTCAGGTATGGTCAAAAGGAGCCCATTATGAATAAGAAAAGAGGCTCTTATCACTCAGGAAATTTCAAGGGCTTTAGGAGCTGTGTGCCAAGAACTGGGGACAAAGGACAAATACATATGTGTGTGTGTGTGTGTGTGTGTGTGTATGCTTTCCCAAATGGAAAGCCAAAAGTGCTTGGCATGATTAGAAGAACATTATTCAAATAAAAACAATGAAAACAAGGCAATGTTATTAAATGCTTGCTATAGTACCTGTCAAAAGCTCTGAGCTCAAGACCTCTCTCTCTTTGTTAAAAAAAGGAACTGACAAACGTGAAAGAGGGGTTAAAGACATATTACCATGAAGGGTGCCTGGGTGGCTCAGTCATTAAGCATCTGCCTTCAGCTCAGGTCATGATCCCAGGGTCCTGGGATTGAGCCCTGCATCGGGCTCCCTGCTCAGCCAGGAGCCTGCTTCTCCCTCTTCCACTCCCCCTGTTTGTGTTCCCTCTCTCGCTGTGTCTCTCTGTCAAATAAATAAATAAATAAAATCTTTAAAAAAAAGACATATTACCATGAAACTGCACCTTTCTCCTTCCTTTCTACAAGGATGGAAGGAGAATCACCATATGGGTCTGTGTTATTTAACATTGGGTCTTTGTATCACCAAAGCCATTGTGTCCCACAGGTTGTACACGTCACATGTGGGGGAATGCTGCCCTAGAAATAGGCCTTTATCACCAGAAAAATGGTCCTGGTTCCCAGCCTTAAAGAGCTTGAGCTCTGGGACCTGCGTTACAGCAGATATTCATGGCATTTCTGCTCAATGAGTATCTTTTCTGATGGCAGTCCAGAGATCACGCTTTCTTTAGCCAGAAGTGATTAGGATTATCACTTTCATTTCTGGAAGTCTCTGTGGCCCAGCGGGAGGAAATATGTGGATGATGGAGACTACCGCCCAATCCATTGATAGCTGGGTAGGGGCCAGGAGAGATGTCCATGTCATGACCCCTGAACATGCTTGATTGACTTTGACACAGTTTGCCACATAGATGCCAACACACCCTCGGTCCATGTGACTGTGCACTGTTTCCTGTCTTGTAGGCCAGCAAAAAGGAACGGTTCATGCAGGTGCAGTCCATGATGTATGACCTGATGGAGTGGCGGTCCCAGCTCCTCTCAGGAACTCTGCCCAAGGATGAGCTGAAGGAACTGAAGCAGAAAGTCACATCTAAAATTGACTATGGCAACAAGTAAGTCTCTCTTTTCTCAGAAAAAATGCTCTCTTCTCCTACCTAGCCCCCTTCTTCCCTGTCTCCCTCCAGAGAAACTTGGTTTCATTTTTAGATGCGTTGTTTGCCACTTTCTATTTGAGAGAAGGCTGTTACCAACTCGGTGCTTGTGTGCCTTTCTTATCACCCCCGTGGGACCTAGGGACATGCAAGCAGAGAGAGGGCTTGCTTATGCAGTGCTTATTACTGGGCTGAGAGATTTAGGACACTCATTTAACCTACTTCCGAGGGGCTGGGGAGCACAATCATGCTGGTTCACTTTTGGCTTAGTTGTCATTTTATTTCTGCACTTACAAAACTCTCCCTTAAATCCCAGTGTGAGACTTAATGTCCCTTCCCCCATCCTAAATTATCCAAGCCACATGCCATCAGCTAACTCATATGCATAGTTACAAAAGTGTTTCCTCAAAAGTGAAGAAGCAGAAAGTGTTTGGAGTTTGAATGCTTTTAAGTTAAAGAGAACATGAGACATCTTTTTGAGGCAGGACAACCCACTGATAATAATAGTAGTGATAATAATATTACAAGTAACACTTAATCCAAGCTTATTATGTATCAGGCTTGATGCTACATGTTTTACATTCAGTGTCTTATTTAATTCTTATAACTCTATGGGGCATGCAGTTTTATTGTCCACATTTGTTTTCAGATGAAGAAACTAAGGCCCTTAAAGAGGCCAAGTAATTTGTCCAGAATCACATGGCTATTAATGGCAGAACCAGAATTTAGATCCAAGCAATCTGGCTCCAGAGTCCATAGGCCCACCACTATGCTACCTGGATGCATTTGAGAACTCCTCCCTCCTGGTTATTTGGATGACCTCTAAATCCTACTCATTTGCTTATTCATCCCAACAACAAACATGTCTCGAACACTTATGATTGGTCTGATACCTTGCTAGCTGTTGAAGCTCTAGAAATAAAAGCTCTTGTCTGCTAAGGAACCACAGTCTGGTTAGGAGTAAGCTACAGGCAAACTGCTAATATGTATTGTGGTAAGTTTGATGGCTTATAAAACAAGAGTACTCTTAATTCAATGTGGAGAAGGAAGTCAAGGAAGGCTTCCTGAAGGAGGTAACCCTGAGGGTAATTTTGAAAGATAAAGAAGTATTAAGTAGGGAAAAAAAAAAAAAGAAAAGGAAGGTAGGAGTGCATGAGAGAGCATGGCAGGTTTAGAAGATTGTGAAATGGGTCAGAAGCCTGGGCCATAAGGCCCAAGGGGGAAGTAGAAAGAGCCCATTTAAGGCGATAAGAAGGAAATTTCCCAGCAGCCAGGCTTTCTTGCCTTTGTCGTATGCACTAGAAAGAAGATCCATAGGCACTAGGAAAGTCAACGGGTCCAGCTTACAGCTGCTTCCCATCCCAGGAGCCCAGTCCTTCTGCTGGTTCCACTGCTGGCGGCTGGCAAGCGTGTCCAAATCTGCTCATAATGCACATCATCCCAAAGTGACAGGAAGGGTTTGCCACACAGCTGCTGCCGCCACTGGTGCAGTGACATCGTTAGCTGGGAACGGTCACAGCTGGGAGTGTGAGTATCAAGGGAGATTAGCTGCTTTGCAGTAATGGCCTCTGTGACCTTCAGATGTTGTTTCTTCATCCTAAGAAAAAAGGCCAAGGTTGGAAGAAATGGTCACCGCTCGTAGGAAGCTTTCTCTGATTTTCCCCTACCCACCCCTGGCTGGGTGAGGTGCTCTTGCAGGCCCTTAGCACCCTCCACAGTAATCACCTCCTTACTGGCCTGTCTCCCCTGCTGTGATGGGAACCCTATAAGACAGTGGCTATCTAATTTACCTCTCTGTGTCGGGAACAGGGTCTGCACACGAGAGGTGCTCAGTGAATGATAGCTGGATGAGTGCATGAATGGTGGTGATGGGAGGAGGAGGAGAGGGTCCTCCCCAGGTCAGCGGTGCCTCTGCAGCATTGTTTGGACCAGCCCTGTGCTTCTGGTTTCAGTCACTTCCCTTTGGGGAAGTGAGAGGCATCCTTGGAAACGGAGACCCTGAGCTAGGGAGCCCCTTGCTTCTTGCCTCCCTTCCCTGATGACTTAGCTGGAAGGGAGGGAGATTTGGACACCTTCAGTTATCACCAGCTTGGCGTGTTTGGAGCTCAGAGTTCTAATATGGGGTGGATGGCTTCCTGTGAGAGTCAGGGAAGCATGATGGATGGGAATTTAGGGCTGGAGCACTGACCAGAATCAGCCTATTTCTCCCATCAATCACTTTGTTCCTTCATTCAGACCTCAAACTTTTGTTGAGCACCTGCTAGGCCTCGAGGACACAGATATTTACAAACTACAGCTGCTATCTCAACAACAAAAAGCAAGCAGAGAATTAAGAATAACTTACTGAGTGGTGACTATCTGCCAGGTGCTGTTTTAAGCACTTTCCATACATTAATTCAGTTAAATCTCATGACAACTCTATGAAGTAGGTAAGTACTATTATCATCCCTATTTCTCAGTTGACGGAAATAAGGCTCACAGAGTGATTAGGTCATTTTGCCCCAGATGACTGAAATTTGAACCAATAGCTTGGCTCCAGAGTTCAAGTGCTTAACTATTACTGCATTCTATTGCCTCCAAGGACAGTGTAGGTTAATATGGGAGAGAGAGAAGTGAACAGACAGTGGAGTAGGAAGTCATGCCTTTCCCAAGAGCAGGAAGCACAGACAAGAGGGCAGGGGGAGGCAGGGCGGTGGCTGACATCTGCCTGGAATCTAACAAGACTAGTGGGAATTATTAGGTAAAGAAATTGGGGGTGGGGGGAGAATGTGGGAGGAGCTCAGAGATTAACATGAACATGGAGAGGAAGGCAGACTGGGGCTGGAACCTTAAAGGCCTAAGTGCCAAATAAAGGAGTTTGGATTTGTCCAGAGGATGATCAGGAACCACAGAAGGAGCCATTTCTGTTTTCATTACCATTAAAATGTTTTTGTTTTTGAAAAATTCATATGGTAGAGACTTCTTCCCCTGCCCTTGTTTTGGGTTCATCTTATCACTTTCTCAAACAGAAGAGAGCAGTGTGGGACTACCTCTGAGGAGAGAATGTCAGAATGCTCATTTCTCCAAAGTAAATGGTCTGCTGTTCAATTGGGAGACAGCCTTTCCTAACCTTGGGTTATGGGACTTCTGACAGTCCTGGGCTGTAACTACTAAAGCTTCTGAAATTCCACGTGAGACCAATAATGGGCAAGCCCCTTGGTCTCCAAGGAGTGAGGAATCCTCAAATGACTCCTCCAAATCCCAAGATAGCTGGACCCTAAAGAAGGTTTTATTCATACATTTTAGAATCGAATCCACTTTGATAAATTTTGAAGAAAAAGAGCTAGAGAGATCTTGGCATTAAATTATGTATTGGCTATGCTCCATCTTTTCTGAGGTCACGCGAGTCTCTGCTCAGCATTAGTTGAAAGCATTTATTCCCCCTTAGCATCGCCCGTTCGGCAGCATGGCTGTGCAACATTATGAGTCATATCTAGTTGGAAGTTAATTTCCTAATCAATGTGGACAAACGGGTGAACCTTGGCTCCCTTCTGTTTGCATTTGGATGAGATGAGAGATGTGCTTCTCATCTGGTTCTCAAATAAGAGGTGGAAACAGTCTCCTTCATTTGTCCTTGCTGCCTTCCAGAATCTGGTACTCAATAATGGTTCCTAGTAGGACCACTGTTGGCCTTCTCAGAGTCTTCATCAGCCCACTTCCCCCTACCTTCTTTGTATGGACAGCGAGGTCCTCCGTCTCAACATCAAGTGCAAAAGCAGCTTCAAATCCAGGCCTCTGCAAACCTACCCTTGGTCCCCTAATCCAGTACTGCTCCTAAGTGCCTCCCATCTAGAAAATATACTGTAGAGGTTAAGAGTACAACCAGGATGCCACATTACTTTTTAACTAGCTATGTGATCTTGAGCAAATTAATTAGCCCCCATATCTTTGGTCTTTCCTCATTTGTAAAATGGGGGTATTAATAGTACATAAAATGCATTAATATACATAAAACATTTAACGTATGTGAGCTTACGGCAAGTGCTGTATGTTTGCTGTTATTAAGTATCATTGATGTCAATCAGAATGACAGATGCAGTTGAAACAAATCAATACCAAGCAGGGGAAAGCTTGTGGCCTGGAAGTCAAAGAGCTAAAGAGCAAGCTGTGGATAACAAGCAATATATCTGAGATTTTTTTCCCCAGCAACTGTGTTCAAAATGTTCAATAGATAACATATGAATACCTTCTCTGCTATATGTTATATTATATTTTATTATATTATGTTATATTATGTTATATTATATCATATCACATTGTAAAACAACTTAAGATAAGGCACATGTCTCCTTTGACCCCTCCGCCCCTTTTGGTCCCAGAGTCCTACCCCTCCTCACAGGTACCCCTGTTGGTAGTATTGGTGGTTTGGCACTTTTTGTCCAAACCCTTCTCTTTTTTCTTTTCATTCATGTACATGCATCCTGACAATATATCTGGCTCGGTTTATTTGTTTATATTAACCTAGTGTATGCATCTTTCCATACTTTATTTTTTTCACTGAGATATATCATTAAACATATTAAAGCTATATCATATTTGTTAAGCACTGCTACATGGAATTCCATTACAGGTCACAGTTTACTTAGCTATTCTCCCTTTGACAGACATTGTGGTTTTGTTCAACATTTTGCTGATGCAAGCAATGCTGTAATACAAGTTCTCGCTCAAATGTGGATGTTTCTCTAGATTCAGTATCGCAGGAGATATACATTTTAAGCAAATTTAATATACACTTCCAGAGTACCACCCAAAGAGGCTGAACTATACCAGTATGCCTCACAGCTGTGTGCAAGGCTGTTGGTGTAGAGCTGTTCCATGGAAGTCTGCAATTCTCAGAGACCAGGAGAACTTTCTGGTATAAACTTCTCACCAACATCTTAAAGGCTTAAGCCTCCCCTGATTTATCCTCACCCTCTGTTTTTGCTTTTCAGAATTCTTGAGCTTGATCTGATTGTCAGAGATGACGATGGAAATATCTTAGACCCTGATAATACCAGCGTCATCAGCTTGTTCCATGCACACGAGGAAGCGACTGATAAAATCACAGAGCGCATCAAGGAAGAAATGGTGAGCTTTGTAAAATAGGCTTTGGCAGTCATATAGCAGTCATATACTTCATATACATCATAAACTTCAAATAATAGGCTAATTAACCAGACTCTATTATTCAAGGAGATATCTGTCCTATGACCTGAGATGATCAGTAACCACATGCATTTTATTGTGTTTTTGTACTCGGGTCTGTAATTCATTCTGCATCTATCCCACAGGTAGTTTAATGTAAGGCAAGTTTCCTGTTCTCATGGAGATTTTATATTCCAGAGAGGGGAAAAGAAGAAAGGCAATAAGAAGTAAATAAATAAATGGACAAATTAATTCCAGATGGTGTTAAGTCTCTAAAAGGCAATAAGCTAGGGTTATGTGAATCAGGAGCTATTTTAAAAGGTAACATCAAGAAAGGCCTCTCTCAGAAGAGACATCTGAGTTGACACTTGAATAATATGAAGTCACCAGGCCTGGGAAGACCCAGGGACAAAGTGTTGCAGGCAGAGGGCACAGTAAGTGAAAAGGCCCTGAGGTAGGACTGTGTTCTCAATGTTCAAGGAGTAGAAAGACCAGTGTGGATGGGACATGATGAGCAGTAGGAAAGTGTAAGCAATGATTTGGAGAGGTAGGGAGCAAAAGCCAGCTCTCACAGGGCCAGAGGTGTCACGGAAAAGAGTTAAGATGTTATCCCAAGTATGGTGGAAAGCCAACAAAAGAGTTCAAGGAAACTTTTTTTTTCAAATTTAACATAATCTGACTTACGATTAAAAAAGTCATTTTAGCCACTGTGTATTATTTGAAAACAACTTTGTTTTTAGTTTTATTAAGATAATTTCACACAAAATTAATTCTTTATGAACTACAGTCTACTGAATCTTACTAAGGTATAGTGTTGAGTCAACTCCACCATAATCACGATATCAACAGTTGTGTCACCCTGAAAGTTTTTTTGAGTCCCCTTGTCATTGATCCCCTTTCCCAATCTCCAGGCCCAGGCAATCCCTAATTTGTTTTCTGTGATTACACTTTTGCCTCTTCTAGAGTTTCATATAAATGAAATCATATGGTTTTTGTGTTTGACTTATTTTACTCAGCATGGTGTTTTTGAGGTTCACGTTGTATATATTACTTTTTTTTTTTATTGTTGAGTTGCTGTACCATCAACTAGTTGTCCATTGTTGGACATGTGGGTTGTTTCCACCTGGGGCCTATATAATTAGTACTGCTAAGAACATTTGCAAACATATGTGCAGACATATATTTTCATTCTTTTTAAGTAATACCTGATAGTAGGGTTGCTGGTTCCTATGATTCGTGTATGTTCGACATTTTAAGAGACTGCCATACTATTTCCAAAAGGGCTGTACAATTTTGCATTCCCATCAGTAGTATGTGAGAGTTCCAGTAGCTCTGCATTCTTTCAACACTTGGTCTTGCCTGTCTCTTAACTTTAGCCATTCTAGTGGTTGTGTGGTGGTATCTTATTGTGGTTTTAATTTGCATTTCTCTGAATGACTAGTGATGTTGAGCATCTGTCTCTTCACGTGCTTACTGGCCATGGCCATTTGTATCCTTTTTTTTGTGAAGAGTCTGTTCAAATATTTTACCCATTTTAATTGGGTTGATTTTTTTATCACTGAGTTGTAGAAACTCTTTGTATGTTCTAAATACAATTGTATATTTGTATATTCTGAATACAGATTCTTTATCAGATATATGCTTTGTGAATATATTTTCCCAGTCTGTGCCTAGCCTTTTCATTTCCTTAAATGAATTTTTAAATTTTATTTATTTTATTTTATTATGTTATGTTAATCACCATATATTACATCATTAGTTTTGATGTAGTGTTCCATGAGTCATTGTTTGCATATAAGACCCAGTGCTCTTTCTGTACGTGCCCTCTTTAATACCCATCACCAGGCTAACCCATCCACCCACCCCCTCCCCTCTAGAACCCTCAGTTTGTTTCTCAGAGCCCATAGACTCTCATGATTCATCTCCCCCTCCAATTTCTCCCCCTTCATTTTTCCCTTCCTACTATCTTCTTCTTTTTTTTTTTAACATATAATGTATTATTTGTTTCAGAGGTACAGATCTGTGATTCAACAGTCTTGCACACTTCACAGTGCTCACCATAACACATACACTCTCCAATGTCTATCACCCAGCCACCCCATCCCTCCCACCCCCCACCACTCCAGCAACCCTCAGTTTGTTTCCTGAGATTAAGAATTCCTCATATCACTGAGATCATATGACATATGTCTTTCTCTGATTGACTTATTTCACTCAGCATAATACCCTCCAGTTCCATCTACATCGTTGCAAATGGCAAGATTTCATTCCTTTTGATGGCTGCATAATATTCCATTGCATATACATACCACATCTTCTTTATCCATTCAATTTTGATGGACAGGTTGGCTCTTTCCATAGTTTGGCTATTTTGGACATTACTGCTGTAAACATCAGGGTGCCCATAACCCTTTGGATCACTACATTTGTATCTTTGGGGTAAATACCCAGTAGTGCAATTGCCGGGTCATACGGTAGCTCTATTTTCAACTTTTTGAGGAACCTCCATACTGTTTTCCAGAGTGGCTGCACCAGCTTGCATTCCCACCAACAGTGGAGGAGGGTTCCCCTTTCTTCGCATCCCCGCCAACATCTGTCGTTTCCTGACTTGTTAATTTTAGCCCTTCTGACTGGTGTGAGGTGGTATCTCATTGTTTTGATTTGGATTTCCCTGATGCCAAGCGATGTTGAGCACTTTTTCATGTGTCTGTTGGCCATTTGGCTGTCTTTGGAAAAATGTCTTTTCATGTCTTCTGCCCATTTCTTGATTGGATCATTTGTTCTTTGGGTGTTGAGTTTAAAAAGTTCTTTATAGAGTTTGGATACTAGCCCTTTATCTGATATGTCATTTGCAAATATCTTCTCCCATTCTGTCAGTTGTCTTTTGGTTTTGTTGACTGTTTCTTTTGCTGTGCAAAAGCTTTTGATCTTGATGAAGTCCCAATAGTTCATTTTTGCTCTTGCTTCCCTTGCTTTTGGTGATGTTTCTAGGAAGAAGTTGCTGCGGCTGAGGTCGAAGAGGTTGCTGACTGTGTTCTCCTTTAGGATTTTGATGGATTGCTGTCTCACATTTAGGTCTTTCAACCATTTGGGGTCTATTTTTGTGTGTGGTGTAAGGAAATGGTCCAGTTTCATTCTTCTGCATGTGGCTGTCCAATTTTCCCAACACCATTTGTTGAAGAGACTGTCTTTTGTCCATTGGACATTCTTTCCTGCTTTGTCAAAGATGAGTTGACCATAGAGTTGAGGGTCCATTTCTGGGCTCTCTCTTCTGTTCTATTGATCTGTGTGTCTGTTTTTGTGCCAGTACCATACTGTCTTGATGATGACAGCTTTGTAATAGAGCTTAAAGTCCGGAATTGTGATGCCACCAGCTTTACTTTTTCAACATTCCTCTGGCTATTTGGGGTCTTTTCTGGTTCCATACAAATTTTAGCATGATTTGTTCCATTTCTTTGAAAAAAGTGAATGGTATTTTGATAGGGATTGCATTGAATGTGTAGATTGCTGTAGGTAGCATTGACATCTTCACAATATTTGTTCTTCCAGTCCATGAGCATGGAACATTTTTCCATTTCTTTGTGTCTTCCTCAATTACTTTCATGACTATTTTATAGTTTTCTGAGTACAGATTCTTTGCCTCTTTGGTTAGATTTCTTCCTAGGTATCTTATGGTTTTGGGTGCAAATGTAAATGGGATCAACCCCTTAATTTCTCTTTCTTTTGTCTTGTTGTTAGTGTATGGGAATGCCACCGATTTCCTGCATTGATTTTATATCCTGCCACTTTACTGAATTCCTGTATGAGTTCTAGCAGTTTTGGGGTGGAGTCTTTTGGGTTTTCCACATAAAGTATCATATCATCGGCAAAGAGTGAGAGTTTGACTTCTTCTTTGCTGATTCGGATGCCTTTTATTTCTTTTTGTTGTCTGATTGCTGTGGCTAGGGCTTCTAGTACTATGTTGAATAGCAGTGGTGATAGTGGACATCCCTGCCGTGTTCCTGACCTTGGGGGAAAGCTCTCAGTTTTTCCCCATTGACAATGATATTCGCTGTTGGTTTTTCATAGATGGCTTTTAGGATATTGAGGTATGTACCCTCTATCCCTATACTCTGAAGAGTTTTAATCAAGAAAGGATGCTGTACTTTGTCAAATGTTTTTTCTGCATCTATTGAGAGGATCATATGGTTCTTATTCTTTCATTTATTAATGTCTTGTGTCACCTTGATTGATTTGCAGATGTTGAACTAACCTTGCAGCCCAGGGATAAATCCCACTTGATCGTGGTGAATAATCGTTTTAATGTACTGTTGGATCCTATTGGCTAGTATTTTGGTGAGAATTTTTGCATCCATGTTCATCAAGGATATTGGTCTGTAATTCTCCTTTTTGATGGGGTCTTTGTCTGGTTTGGGGATCAAGGTAATGGTGGCCTCATAAAACGAGTTTAGAAGTTTTCCTTCCATTTCTATTTTTTGGAACAGTTTCAGAAGAATAGGTATTAATTCTTCTTTAAATGTTTGGTAGAATTCCCCTGGGAAGCCATCTGGCCCTGGGCTCTTGTTTCTTGGGACATTTTTGATGACTACTTCAATTTCCTTAGTGGTTATAGGTCTGTTCAGGTCTTCTATTTCTTCCTGGTTCACTTTTGGTAGTTTATACATCTCTAGGAATGCATCCATTTCTTCCAGATTATCTAATTTGCTGGCGTATAGTTGCTCCTAATATGTTCTTACAATTGTTCGTATTTCTTTGGTGTTGGTTGTGATCTCTCCTCTTTCTTCATGATTTTATTTCTTTGGGTCCTTTCTCTTTTCTTTTTGAGAAGTCTAGCCAGGGTTTATCCATCTTATTAATTCTTTCAAAGAACCAGCTCCTAGTTTTGTTGATCTGTTCTACTGTTCTTTTGGTTTCTATTTCACTGATTTCTGTTCTGATCTTTATTATTTCTCTTCTCCTGCTGGGCTTAGGCTTTATTTGCTGTTCTTTCTCCAGCTCCTTTAGGTGTAGGGTTAGGTTGTGTATTTGAGACCTTTCTTGTTCCTTGAGAAAGGCTTGTATTGCTATGTACTTTCCCCTTAGGACTACCTTTGCTGCATCCCAAAGATTTTGAACAGTTGTGTTTTCATTTTCATTGGTTTCCATGAATTTTTTAAATTCTTCTTTAATTTCCCGGTTGACCCATTCATTCTTTAGTAGGATGCTCTTTAGCCTCCATGTATTTGTGACTTTCCTCTTGTGATTGAGTTCTAGTTTCAAAGCATTGTGGTCTGAAAATATGCAGGAATGATCCCAGTCTTTTGGTACCGGTTGAGATCTGACTTGTGACCTAGGATGTGATCTATTCTGGAGAATGTTCCATGGGCACTAGAGAAGAATGTGTATTCTATTGCTTTGGGATGGAATGTTCTGAATATATCTGTGAAGTCCATTTGTTTCAGTGTGTCATTTAAAGTCTTTATGTTCTTGTTGATCTTTTGCTTGGATGATCTGTCCATTTCAGTGAGGGAGGTGTTAAAGTCCCCCACTATTATTGTACTGTTGTCAACGTGTTTCTTTGCTTTTGTTATTAATTGGCTTATAAAATTGGCTGCTCCCATGTTAGGGGCATAGATATTTAGAAGTGTTAGATCTTCTTGTTGGATAGACCCTTTAAGTAGGATATAGTGTCCTTCCTCATCTCTTATTATAGTCTTTGGTTTAAAGTCTAATTTGTCTGATATAAGGATTGCCACCCCAGCTTTCTTTTGGTGTCTATTAGCATGGTAAATGTTTTCCAACCCCCTCACTTTCAATCTGGGGGTGTCTTTGGGTCTAAAATGAGTCTCTTGCAGACAGCATATTGATGGGTCTTGTTTTTTTATCCAATCTGATACCCTGTGTCTTTTGATTGGGGCATTTGGCCCATTTACATTCAGGGTAACTATTGAAAGATATGAATTTTGTGCCATTGTATTGCCTGTAAGGTTACTGTTACTGTGTATTGTCTGTGTTCCTTTCTGGTCTATGTTACTATTAGGCTCTCTCTTTGCTAGAGGACCCCTTTCAATATTTCTTGTAGGGCTGGTTTTGTATTTGCAAATTCCTTTAGTTTTTGTCCTGGAAGCTTTTTATCTCTCCTTCTATTTTCAATGACAGCCTAGCTGGATAGAGTATTCTTGGCTGCATATTTTTCTCATTTAGTGCTCTGAATATATCATGCCAGTCCTTTCTGGCCTGCCAGGTCTCTGTGGATAGTTCTGTTGCCAATCTAATGTTTCTACCATTGTAGGTTACAGATCTCTTATCCCGAGCTGCTTTCAGGATTTTCTCTTTGTCTCTGAGACTCGTAAGTTTTACTATTAGGTATCGGGGTGTTGACCTATTTGTATTGATTTTGAGGGGGGTTCTCTGTGCCTCCTGGATTTTGATGCCTGTTTCCTTCCCCAGATTAGGGAAGTTCTCTGCTGTAATTTGCTCCAATATACCTTCTGCCCCTCTCTCTTTCTTCTTCTTCTGGGATCCCAATTATTCTAATGTTGTTTCGTCTTATGGTATCACTTATCTCTCAAATTCTGTCCTCGTGATCCAGTAGTTGTTTATCTCTCTTTTTCTCAGCTTCTTTATTTTCCATCATTTGGTCTTCTATATCACTGATTCTCTCTTCTGCCTCATTTATCCTAGCAGTTAGAGCCTGTATTTTTGATTGCACCTCGTTAATGTCCTTTTTGATTTCGACTTGGTTATATTTTAGTTCTTCTATTTCTCCAGAAAGGGTTTCTCTAATATCTTCCATGCCATTGTCAAGCCCAGCTAGTATCTTTAAAATCGTCATTCTGAACTCTAGTTCCGACATCTTACTAATGTCCATATTGATTGGTCCCCGGCAGTCGGTGCTGCCTCTTGTTCTTTTTTTTTTTGAGGTGATTTTTTCCATCTTGTCATTTTGTCCAGAGGAGAATAGATGAATGAGGGAACAAAATGCTAACAGGTAACAACGACCCCAGAAAAATATACACTAAACAAATCAGAGGAGACCTGAAACCAGGGGAAAAGAAAGGGAAAGAAAGAAAAAAGAAAAAAAGAAAAGAAAAAAAAAGATTAAAAAAAAAAGAATATGATCAAATATAATCAGGCTGGTGCATAGATCAGTGCCACACAGTAGATTTTGGGCATATTTTGGTCTCTTAGAAGAAAGTGCCTCCCAAAATTTTAAAGAGAGAAAAACTTATATATGTACAAAAACAAGGGTAAATACGATGAAGTGATGGAATATGACTGTAAAGATGAAAATTAAAAAAGAGTTTATAAAAGGAATTGATAAGATAAGAAGTTGTTTGTAAAAGAAAGAGGATTTAAAAAAAAAGGAGAGAATGTGATCAGGCAGGAGACTAGAACAAAACCATACACTAGAGATTTAAGGTATATTTTGGTCTGTTAGGAGAAACTGTATCCTAAATTTTTAAAGAGAGAACAACATATATATATATATATATACCAAAAATAAGGTTAACAACTATGAAGGGATAGAATATGACTCTAAAAATGAAAACTAAAAATGATTTTTTTTTAAAGATTTTATTTATTTATTTGACAGAGAGAGACAAAGCGAGAGAAGGATTACAAGCAGGGGAGTGGGAGAGGGAGAAGCAGGCTTCCCGCTGAGCAGGGAGCTGGATGTGGGGCTCGATCCCAGGATCCTGGGATCATGACCTGAGCCGAAGGCAGACCCTTAACGGCTGAGCCACCCAGGCACCCCTAAAAAAGATTGTTTTAAAAAGGGATTGATAAGATGTTGGTTGTAAAAGGGAAATAGAAAAATTCAAAGAAAAAAAAGAAAATTAAAAAAATTAACTTTGAAAGACTAAAGAATCATGGGAAAAAAGCCATGAATTCTGTGTGCAATATTCTCCTAGTGCTGGAGTTTTGCCATTCTCATTGATCGGTAAACTTGGTCTTGGCTGGCTGTTCTTGCTGATCTTCTGGGGGAGGGGCCTGTTGCTGTGGTTCCCAAATGTCTTTGCCAGAGGTGGAATTGCCCTGCCCTTGCCGGGTCTGGGCTAAGTAATCTGCTGGGGTTTGCTCTCTGTAGCTTTTGTTCCCTGCAAGCTTTCCCTACAGCTTTGGAGGACAAGAGTGAAAATGGCAGCCTCCCAATCTCCGCCCTGGAGGAGCCGAGAACTTGGGGCCCTGATCCTCAGTGAGCCTCCAGAGAAAAGCAGTCAATCACTCCCGTCTCCCCGGTCTCTGATCGCACTCCGTGCTCACCCAGCCTGTGACTGAGCATTTCTATCTCTGGCACCCGACCCCGTGTGGAGTCTCCAAACCCAGTAGATCCCTGCAGTGCGCTCCCGTGCCGCTCCTCCCATGGGAGGAAGGGGAGTGTCCCCAGATCTGCCGCTTGTTGGGTCCCTGCTGGAAGATCAGTGGCCCAACTGTGCCGCGGATCACGGTTTATGGCAACCCCGAGCTGAGAGCCTGCGCCTCCGTTTTGTCTCTGTAGCTGGCTTCCCCACTCTGATACTGGGGAGCTCTGCCGCACTCAGGCACCCCCGGTCTTTCTGTGACCCCAAGGGTCCTGAGACCACACTGTCCCGCAAGGGTTACACCCCCCGCTTAGCCACTGGAGCGATATCACTCAGTGGAGCTGACTTCTAAAAGTTCCGATTTTGTGCCCCACGGCTCTATCACTTGCCAGAAGCAGTGGACGGAGGCCCCCTCCCCCGCCTTCTATCTTCCTGAATATCACCTCGGATTCACTTCTCCACATGTCCTACCTTCCAGAAAGTGGTCGCTTTTCTGCTCAGAGAGTTGCTGCTATTCTTTTCTTCAATCTGCTGTTGAGTTCATAGGTGTTCAGAATGGTTTGATCCCTATCTAGCTGAATTCCTGGGACCAGACGTAATTAGGTCTCCTACTCCTCTGCCATCTTGCTCCTCCCTCTTAAATGCATTCTTAAAAAAGCAGAAGTTTTTAGTTTTGATGAAGTCCATTTAAGCATTTTTTTCTTTTTATGGTTTGTGCTTTTTATGACATTAACTTTATGAGGAAGCCTGGACCAAACAGTGGTATTTCCCAAAATAAGAAAATCAAGGCCAAGAAAGTCAAAGTGACTTGGCTCAGATCACAGCAACTTTTGCTGGTAGACCTGGATATACTGCAGAAATCTTCAGGTTTGAATCCTAAGTGGTACTGGGCTGATTTTCTCCACCTTTCTCCTTTCTTCCCTCCAACTCTTAGTCCAAAGACCAGCCAGATTATGGAATGTATTCCCGGATCTCCTCATCCCCCACCCACAGCCTCTATGTCTTTGTGAGGAACTTTGTGTGCCGAATTGGAGAAGATGCTGAGCTCTTCATGTCTCTCTATGACCCCAACAAGCAAATGGTCATAAGGTAGGTGTGTTCAATATTGCCTGACTTCTCTGTATATGAGAGGTTGGAATTAGCAGAGCACAGAGCATCTTTTTTATTCCCATCATCACTTGTGGAGAAATTCCCACCTAGAAGAGAAACTGAGCCTGAAAATGTGGAAAATGTGGAAATAACTTCTTGCAGGATATGCGAGTCAGGTAGAAATATTATTTACCCCCAAATTTTTCCTGTACTGTGCTTATGGTTACACAGTAGGGTTTTATAAATAGGTTTTTGATACTGGAAAACAACCAGAAAAAATGATATTCATACAGGTGGTGTTGGATAGACTAAAAATACCTACTTTTAAAATAGGAGGTGGGTAGGCGGGGAATGGGTGAAATAGGTGATGGCATTGGGGATGAAGGAGTGCACTTGTCATTTTGAGTACAGAGTGATTTATGGAAGTGTTGAATCACTCTAGTGTACACCTGAAACTAATATAACACTGTATGTTAATTAATTGAAATTAAAATAAAAATTTAAGTAAAAAATAAAAACAAAACAAAAACAAAGCAAAACAAAATAAACAAATAAAATGGGAATAAAGAAGTAAATGGTGGGGGTGCCTGGGTGGCTCAGTCAGTTAAGCATCTGCCTTCAGCTCAGGTCATAATCCCAGGGTCCTGGGACGATTTCCCCATCGGCCTCCCTGCTCAGCTGGGAGCCTGCTTCTCCTTCTGCCTGCCACTCCCCCTGCTTGTGCTTGCTCTCTCTCTCTCTCTGTCAGTCAAATAAATAAATAAAATCTTAAAAAAAAAGGATGTAAATGGTGAGAGCTTCATTTCCTCCAGGGTGATAGTAAGCTAAGAATGTGGGCTCTGAAATCTGTCTGAGTTCATATCCTGGCTGCGCCATTTACTCTTTCTTAACCTAGGGCAAGTAGCTCATCTTTCTAAGCCTGAGTTGCCCATTTGCAAAATGTTAGTGCCAACCTCACAGGGTCATTTTTTTCTCAGACTTTAATGAGAAAAAGCACATGAAGCACAGGGCTTGACACACAGAGCTCCAAGTGGCAGTAGCTATTATTATTACCACTTTAATGGATTGCTCTTGAGAATGGAGAAAGTAAGGGAACTTCTGGGTGCCTCAGCTTGAGGAAGCAAGAACACCTTTTTGAGAATCTCCAGGGAAAAGACTTTGGTACACCTCCAGCCCCAACTACTGGGCCCCTGGCCTCTGCTTGTGGCTCAGACCATTGTCCCAGGTGGTGACCCTGCCGGTCTCCTCCAGTGGGGTTTTGGGCCAACACATGGTCGCATATTGAGGTCCCATATTTGAAGTCCCAGTTGACATAGTAGAATGCAGCTGGAGTATAATCTCTGCCTTTATGGAGAAAGTGTTGTTTCCCTAGCTTGGTTGTTATGATGATTAAATGAGATCACATACAGCGCCTAGTGAATAGTAGTACTTTGGAAAATAATGGCTCTCCTAGAGACATTTGTGAAACATGGAGGGGCTTTCCATCTAAGAAGACTGAACTGAGGTCTGTGCATGATCTCATTTAATTCTCTTTTTTTTAAGATTTTTTATTTATTCGACAGAGAGAGACACAGTGAGAGCGGGAACATAAGCAGGGGGAGTGGGAGAGGGAGAAGCAGGCTTCCTGCGGAGCAGGGAGCCCGATGCGGGGCTTGATTCCAGGACCCTGGGATCATGACCTGAGTCGAAGGCAGACACTTAATTACTGAGCCACCCAGGCACCCTGATCTCATTTAATTCTCGTTAGTCCATGTCATTTGGGTGAGAAAATGAGGTCCAGGAAGGTCAAGTGACTGGTCCAAAGTCATATGTATTTATTAATGGCAGAGCTAAGATTTCTATTCAGGTCCATCTATCTGATTCCAGATAGACAAGCTAATACCCACTTTATTTTTTTAAAAGATTTATTTATTTTAGAGAGAGAGAGAGCACGAGTGGGAGGGGCAGAGTGAGAAGGAGAGAGAATCTCAAGCGAACTCTGTGCTGAGCATGGAACCTGATGCAGGGCTCGATCTCATGACCCTGAGATCACGACCTGAGCTGAAACCAAGAGTTGGATGCTTAACCGACTGTGCCACCCAGGTGCCCCTAGTTCCCACTTCTGTATGTCACCAAGGAAAGAGTTATATCGAATACCCTGAGTGGTTCTCATCAGGGTTTCAGCACTGTCATGGTGGACAGCTATTCTTTATAGCAAACCTAAATCCCTAATATTTAAAAGTCAGCCCAATTCACCGGGCTGGGCCTCGGTGAACACTGCAGGTGAGTGTTCCTGCTTCCTTAGAACACACTTGAGATGGTCTGTGTGCCATAGGCCCCTTGCCATTCCCTGCCAGCTATTCCCAAGGTACCTGTGACAAAGACCCTGAAAGCACTCACAGGACCGGTCCTGCCTCTCAGAAAACATGATGCTTCATGATTGAGTTGACAGGGGTGCCTGGCCTACTGGCCCATCTAAGTGATGGATGACCTGAACCAGCTCTGTGGAAAGAGGCAACTCTCTTCCCTGACGTGCCACACAAGATGATATGCTCAATGGGGCATGCCTGAGTGATGCCTCTGAGAGGGCCAGAAATACAGGGAAGCCCTCAGGAAACTGAGAGATGAGGAGGAGGGGGGACGAAGGGGGCAAAAACCAAAAAAGGGGGGGCAGGGGAAGTAGGCAACAGAGAAAGGTGAGAAGAGGCATGATACAAAAGAGGGGCAGGGGAAATTGGAAGCACCCTTTTCCACTCTAGATAGCTGTTCTTCCCCTAAGAAATCAGTCTTGTCCACTCCTGTCTAGCCAGGGTTGACATACAATGGCAAGGCAAGGCATTCCTTGCCAAAGGCAAGTGAGGGTATTTTCAATGTGGCCCAAATGTGGACTGGGGACATTTGGCTGAGACTGAGCTTTCAATGTTGGGATGAATCATGGACTGATTCCAGTGGATGCCTGAAGAGATTTGGTTTGGGAAGTTTAAGGTAAATTTCCATAGGACCAAAAAGAAGCAGTGTAGATGGCCAGTGGCAAGGCTAATTTCCAAAAAAAAGCTTGAAGAGGAGTTGGGATGGTTCTCCCCTTCCACGGAGGAGAGTGTCATGTGCAGTAGGTCTCACCTGTCTTGGTGCAAGGTGGGCCTTTGGATTTACCATCCAGGTCTTCCTGGGCAGGGATGGATAGAACCAGGTCAGCCCTCTAAGTTGCTTTTCTTATTTATGATTGTATTGCCCCTAGGAGAAAATTGCTGGTGCCTAATGTTTAGACCTAACAGGCTGGTTCTCTCCTGGGCATGCTACATGTAATCAAAGGTCCTGGGAAAGACCCAGGTATTTCACTATGACATTCTAGAAATAACCGGTGGGAAATAACTGTCTTTTTTTTTAATGGAGCTTTGGCAGTTTCTTAGTTAGTTTGCTGAAAATTCCACTAAAATTTTTGGAACTTATTAAAAAAAAAGAAGAGGGGCACCTAGGTGGCTTGGTCAGTAAAGTGTCCAACTCTTGGTTTTAGCTCAGGTCATGATCTCGGGATTGTGGGGATCAAGTCCCAGGTCCGGTTTTGTACTCAGTACAAAGTCTGCTTATCTCTCTCCCTCCCCCTCTACCCCTCCTTCAGCATGCATGTGCTCTCTCTCTCTCTCAAATGAATAAATAAAATCTTTTTAAAAAATAAAAGAAATTTTTAAAAAGAAGGAAGAAAAGCTACATTTAACTTTTTTTTTTTAAAAAAAGATTTATTTCTTTTATTTTAGAGAGACAGTGTGTGTGCATGCAAGCTGGGGGAGGAGCAGAGGGAGACAGAGAGAGAGAATTTTCAAGCAGACTCCCTGTAAGCATGGAGCCCATGCAGGGCTCTATCCCAGGACCCAGAGATCATGACCTGAGCTGAAACCAAGAGTTGGTCGATTAGCCAACTGAGCCACCCAGGCGCCCCAGAAAAGCTACATTTAACTTGATTTTTAAAATTAATTAATTAATTAATTAATTTTTTTGATGTAGTATTCCATGGTTCATTGCTTGCATATAACACCCAGTGCTCCATTCAATATGTGCCCTCTTCAGTACCCATCACCAGGCTAACCCATCCCCCCACCCCCCTCCCCTCTAGAACCCTGTTTGTTTCTCAGAGTCCATAGTCTCTCATGGTTCATCTCCCCCTCCGATTTTCCCCCCTTCATTTTTTCCTTCCTACTATCTTTTTTTTTTTTTTTTTTTTTAACATATAATGTATTCTTTGTTTCAGAGGTACAGGTCTGTGATTCATCAGTCTTACACAATTCACAGCGCTCACCATAGTACAACTTGATTGAATTTTAACCAGTGGTTAATCCAGAACTGTGTTCATTTTGTTATCAGTTCCCTTTCCCCTTTGAACTTGCTCAGACTGCTCTCATTAGTCTTCCAGGAGTGAGTAGAGAGAGTAACAAGACATTGTTAAGGCAATTCCCCTTAACTTTGATAAATTCTTGTTACGTTTTTTTGGGGGGTGACTTGGTTTTGGGGCTTTATTTTATTTTTATCCTAATTCAAGATAATGGGCATTTGTTTAACACCAACTATATATGCTCTTATATGGCATGGCAAATGTTATAACTCAACTCAGCAAACTCTCAAGTTTCTCTTAAGTTAAAGAAGCGCTAGACTTCTCAATTTTCCCAGTGTGGCTGGACTGACTAACTAGTATGAACCTCACAAGGTGGTGTATGGTTATTAGAAGATGTAAGATGGTAAATGATTATAGGTCAGAACTGTGTGACTGCCCCTCATACAATCCTTTAGTGAGTATCCATTCCTTTTAGGATCAAGTCAAAATCCTTGAATGGCCTACAACGCCTCTCTAAGTATTCTCTTATCACTTTCTCCTCAGATCTTTTTTTTTAGATGCATCAAGCTTCAGCCTGCCTCAGGGCCTTTGAATGTATGTTTGCTTTTCCTGAAACATTTCCCTTTCTCACTCTCTTTTCCTGACTGACTTTATTTACATGTCATATACCTGGCAAAGACTTCCCTGACCACTCAGACTAGTCCAGACTTTTCTGATATACATTCTTGCAACACCCTGAACTTTGTCTTTATAGCACAATTGAATATAAATAGTTGTCACAACTGCATTTAGATAGTTATTTAAGTGTATCTCAGATAATGGCTAAGGCCGTCTATGGCCCATCACAGTGTGATGTTCCATTCAAGGAAACAGCCCCATGTCCAATGGGTAATTTTTTAAAAATTCAAATCTTTATTTAGTCTTGAAAAGGGAATGAGATGAGAAGGGCAAATGTGTTCTTAACGTCCAGCAAAATATACCAAAATCCTTTCCCCAATCTCTCCCACTCTTAATTCTACAGAGAATGCTGCTACTCTTCAAAAATATTAGGTAGCTGGGCCAGAATTTGCTCAGCAGATGGGGAAGGGAAAGAGACTGTGAATGCACACATTAGTGATTCTTTGCCCCCGGTCTCTGTTAGACAGAACTGTGATCTCTTAGAAGGAGGGATCATGTCTGTCTCCGACACTACCATGTCCCCAGCAGCCAGTACTTGTTGAGCACAGAGTAAAGGCTCAGTGAGTATTTTTACCAAAGCATTGTTGAGCCCCAAGTAGTAATGGGTTGCCACTCTTCTTCCCACAGTGAGAACTACTTGGTGCGATGGGGTAGCAAGGGCTTCCCGAAGGAGATCGAGATGCTCAACAACCTGAAAGTGGTCTTCACGGTGGGTGTGCGCTGTGTTCTTGTTACTGTCTTCCATACTTACAAGGGTATGATCTTGGAATGACACCAGTCACTTGGTTAGGAGAGAACATGACCTGCATGCAGATTTGTGTTCTGGGCTTTGGAGAGATTCAGAGCAGACGGGGTTTGGGGGGGTGTTGTGTGCCCTTTGGAAGCAATTAGGAAGATGGATCTTCCCCTCTCTAGCTCCCTCCCTCTTTCTCTCTCACTCACATGCACACCAAGAACACATACAGAGTGCTGTGTAAACAAGCATAGATCCCTTCCAGCAATAATGTCTACATGAACTGGGTATAGCAGCTGTTCTGATTTATCAGTTAATTCATGGTTAACCTGAGTTCCTTTCTTTGGCTCAGACTTTCTAAAAACCTCTATAAAATGTATCAGAAAAAAGAAAAGATCTTCTAAGAACATTGACTGCATTGGTAAATTGGATATTCTGAACATAATCAAATCACAGATGACTAAGGATCTTAACAGATCCCTGAGATCATTCTTCTATATACCAGTATTCACTGGGCAAAACATATGTAGAAATGTTGAAATCAATTGTTAGTTGGACGATTTATTTCCAAAAGTGAGCCTGGCTTTTTAGTTCTGGAAAAGACAAACAGTGGAAAGAAAAAGATAAGGTTATTATTTCCAGCAAAGACCTTTCTCTTGTCCTATTTCCATGAGGGTGTGTTAAGAGTGTGATCTTAAGATACCTAAAGATATTGGTTCTCTGCAAGCTCCTTTGAGGAAAAAGAGCATTTATGAGATTTTTCACTCTGTTGCCTGTGTTAGCAAGGGAAATTACAGAGGAGGAGCCAAGGAGGGATTTGGGCATTGGCCAAACCCGTGAGTTTGATCCAGGAGTGACCGACATGCTAGATTAACCTACGTTGTTCTACAATAACTTTCCAGTTACAGCCCATTAAATGCAATGTCTTATGTTATGTCACAATTAGATTGGAGTGCAGCTGATTTATTTTGTTTGTTATTTCCTGAAAAATGGGCCAGAGGCATGGAGTAAGATCATAGTCTTAATTGCTTAGACAAAGTTTTCCTGGCATATATAAATGTGTCTCAGTCCTGTTTATCTAATATTAGTTAGAAGGAGGAGCCTATTTATTTTCTTGATAAATAGGAAAGTCTCATGGGGCTTCCTGATTAAACCAGGAGACAGATATTTCATGAGAGGGACCAGGACAGGGAATCAATCAATGGTTGATTTTGCAGAGAACCAATTCATGATGTAAATATGAAGGAAAGGGCATCAGTAAATTTGTGTCTCTCAATATCAATGAGAACGTGATTCTGCCTGCATGGAATTCTGCCTGTGCCACCACCTCTCCTTCCCATAGCAAATGAACTTGAGAACCTTGGTTGACTGGTTCAATGGGATGATACTTCTCCATCTTGAAATGATGGGAGTCTTCATTTTGGGACAAGGAAGGTCATGGTGCTCTAGCTTCTTCTATTGATTCAAGAGCTATCCAGTGAATACTATGGGTAAGCTCTGTGTTAGGTATGGGGGACACAGCATTGAATAAGCTGATAGGCCCTTGTTTTCAAGATGTGATGGGGGGAATTCAGAAAATAAGTAAATGAATAAATAAACAAGAAAATGTTAAAAGGCAATCCATGCAATGCAGATAATTAAAACAGGGTGATATGATGGTGTGTGACTGGGCTTTACTTTCAATTGGGCATTGAGGTGATGTTTAAGTTAGAGACAAGATGAGACTTGGCAGGCATGTGCCTTTCTGGCCTTATTTCTCTTGTCTCTGGATGTTAGCTCTTTCTGGATTCCTCTTTGAGGAACGTGGGTTGGGCTGATGGTGAACTTCCCCTGAATGCTTTATAAGCATTCACCTTCCTTGGCTCTGTTAAGAGGAAAGCAGAGTATACTACCAGTTTCCCAAAGAATTTGCCCAGTTTGGGGGTTATTGCTAATACACAGGAAACAAGACTGAACAGTAAAAGGAGTGCTAATAAATTACTAAATCAGGTGACATGTGTTTTAAGTTTTCTTGTCCTGCCTCAGCTTCCCTAATATGTCTGAGTTTTATAAGGCCAAAGTAAAAATGATTGAGAAACACCACAGATTGGAACACAGTTCTGAGTGAGGATGGCACATTTATACACTCTCCAGAGAATAACTTGTGCTCAAGTATTCTGTAACATGCTAAGATTCTCTAGTGCCAAGAGTCTCTGATGATGAGGCAGCTCTTAAAGATCTGGTGTCTTCCTTTGATCAAATGAAATCTCTTCAGAGAAGAGGGGTGGAAGAAGGGCTTAATTAAGAACCTTGTAGGCTCACCTAGTATGTTAGTTGCCAGGGCTGCCATTACAAAGTGCCACAGTCTGGGTAACTTAAGGAACAGAAATTTATTTTCTCACAGTTCTGGAGGCTGGAAGTCCAAGATCAAGGTGATTGCAGGGTTGGTTTCTTGTGAGGCCTCTCTCCTTGGCTTGCAGATGACCACTTCTCCCTGTGTCCTTGCATGGTCTTCTCTCTGTGTGTGTCTGTGTCCTAATCTCCTCTGCTTATAAGGAGATCGCATAACCTCATTTTAGCTTAATCACCTCTTGAAAGGCCCTATATCCAAATACATTTTGAGGTGCTGTGGGTTAGGACTTCAACATATGAATTCTGAGGGGATGTAATTCAGCCCATAACATCTAGAAGGATCTTTTCAGGTGGCAGGGCCTTTGTGGTTCTAGGATGCCTCTGAAAGATACCAACTAGATATTTTTAAAAATATGACAATTCCTAATGAGATAAGAGAAAGAATTAAGGGCAGAGGTCATTATAAAGGAAGCAAGACTTGAGCTCTTAAGGATGGGAAGGATTTGGATATATAGAGGAATAAGAGGCCAAGTATCTGAGTCAGAGGTGTGGACAGGGGGCTTAGGAGGAAAAAGCGAGTTTAAAGTGAGCATCGTGTGTTTGTGGAGCAATAGAGGAATCTTTGTGACAAAAATAGAGAACTTACATGCAGAGAATAGTGGGGAATTGGTTGGCTAGGACAGCTGGAAATACATTATGTCTGGGACCTTTCACGTCAGCTGGGGACGATTAGCACTAATAGGGTAGAAAATAAGGAGATGGTAACGTCATTGTGGGGAGAGAAGTGAAATAATGAACATGGCTTCTAAAGATAAGTTTGTAGGGGATTTCAGGGTGGGTGGGAGGAAGGAGTGAGGCAGGCCAGAGAAAGGCTGTCCAACCATCTGCATGCAAAGTAATTGAGATCTCAAATTCAAGTGCCTAAAGGGCAGGGCAGAAAATACAAATGTTTAAAATACAATACAAATGTTTAAAATACAAATGAGTGGCTGAGCTTCCTTAGTCAGAAAGCCCCCTTCTCCCCTGCCTTCCCTTTCCCCCTGCCCAGCAGGGAGACTTTGGAGAGTAGGGAAGCAGATGTCCATTTCCCCAGCTGGTGAAGGGACAGCCCTTGTATCAGTCAGTAGTTCTCCAGAGAACCTGAACCAATAGGATATATAGATAGATTTATTCTAAGGGTTTGGCTCCCATGATTGTGGGGGCTGGCAAATTTAAAATCTGTATGGCTGGGCAGCCATACAGGCCTGAGACTCAGGCAGGGTTTCTATACTGCTGTCCTGAGGCAGAATTCCTCCTTCACTGGGAAACCTCAGGTTTGGGTGCTGGAGGTACAACAGTGAATAAGGCCTCAAGGCCTTCAACTGATTGGATGAGGCATATCTACATTATGGAAGGTAATCTCCTTGATTTAAAGTAAACTGATTATAGATGTTAATCTGACCTACAAAGTACCTTCATAGCAACATCTAGACTAGTGTTTGGCCAAACAGCTAAGCACCATAACCTAGCCAAGTTGATGCATAAAATGTAACCATCACAGGCCCCAAGCAGAAAGGTGTGGACCACATTGGGGCCATGTTTTTTTTCCAGAAACTCTGCACCCCCTGCACTCTTCTTTCCCCACCAGCCACAATGAGAGGGTGGGGCTGGCTGCTTTGCCTGGGCCCTGGCTCTTATGTGAGCTGAGAGGCTATTCCCAGTGCATATGCCTATATGAGGATTCATTTGAGGAAAAGCAACTATTCTCAAGTAAGGCCAGGCCCAGGATTCTCTACTCTGATGCCAACAACATGCTTTGATGTTCTTTCTTCTTAGCCCAGCTGGAAGGTGGTCCCAAGAACATTGAAGCTTTTAGATTTGAGCAGGACAGTCAGATACTGAGGTGGTCCAGGTGGTTTTCCCTCCTCTGTATCTTTCTGATGGTGCGAGAGATATGTTGTGGTGGTTAGGTTTATAGACTTTGGTCTTAGAATGACTGGACAATGTCTCCAAGGACTAAGGTCTTGACCCCAGGGAAGCCCCTTGTCTTCTTTGTGTCTCAGTGTTCCCATGTATAAAATGGGGGTGCAATAATACTATCCACTTCAGAGTGTTGTTAAGGATCAAACAAGACAATGGCTTATGAGAAACTTAGCACAGTGCATGACACATTAGCAGAGTTCACCATGTCAGTGGTCTTCTTTAAGGCACACACTGGAGTGCACTCCGCTGTCCCCCTTGAAGTTAACTACAGCCACCTGCCTTGCTTTGGTCATTGAAATGCAAGCCAAAGTGATGTGTCTCTTCTGGGTAGAAGCTTTAAGGGCCAGTAGGTAATTTGCCACCTTCCCTTCTCCTGCTGTGGGGACAGTAGAAGCATGTGTTGTGATGAGATGGATCATCGGTCAGCTAGGAGCCCAGGGTAGGTGGATGACTGGGGCTCCCAGCCATCTGCATTGAGCAGGTACCCTGAGCTAGAAGTAAACTTCTGTTGTCTTATAAGCTCTGAGATGCTGGGATTGTTTGGTGCCACAACAACCCATTCCTGAGGGATATACATACATCAGGTGTTCAGTAAATGGTAACTGTTGGGATTGCACCCTCTTCCTTTTGCTTTCTCCCTCAGTGGTGCTGAGCAGTGATGAGATGGATGAAGTCATTTGTGGCAAATGCTATTTTGGATCCATCAGCTGGCATATAGGACATGCCACCCGTATAGCTGATATTGTACTTCTATCCTTCTCTCCTTATTAGTTTGAAATTGAAGAATTGGGATTGAACACCAGAGACCTGTCACTCAGTTTCCTTTCTAAAACTCACCTTTTTTGTCTATGAAATGGCTATGATCGTCTTGTTTTCTACCTTTCCCAGGACTAATTGTATGATTGGGCTGTGTATACTATGTGCTAAGTACATCCCCCCACAATTTATTATTAGTGGGCTTCCTTTCCTACTTCTTTAGACACATGATGTGTAACTATTCATTTCCTGCCCTACAGGATCTTGGAAACAAAGACCTCAACAGGGATAAAATTTACTTGATTTGTCAAATAGTCCGAGTGGGGAAGATGGATCTCAAGGATACGAATACAAAGAAGTGCACGCAGGGACTGAGGCGGCCCTTTGGGGTGGCAGGTAATGACACACTATAAACCAAAACTTTTATCGAAGTGCATGTTTTATATGGCTAAATTTTAAAGATTATTTCTTTCCCTCTCCTCCTTGCCCCCCCTCCCCCAATTTATACCAGACAGCTCCTAATACCTACATTTCTGGTGACTAAATCAAAATAATTGGTGACTAAGTCCAGATTTATGATAAAGGCAGTGAATAATGGATTCCTCGTGTCTGCAGCAGAGCACTGGGAGCTTGGTGCTGTCTGAGCAGTTGGTGCCTTTGCTCCCCAGCATGGTGAAGAAGGAAGAACAGTACGAGTGGGATCTAATTATGAGGAGCAAATCATTTTTAAAAAAATATCCGGGACAGGAAATGCAGTTACACAGTATGAGTCACTGGCCACACATCTAAATTCCAGATGGAAGTGGACGTTTGGAGAGTCGGTGTGACCAAATGAGGTTGCTTCCGAGCAACCTCACCTCCGCATGTTTCTCCGCCATAGTTCTCTCTCTTGGGGTTTCCAAGACTTTATCATTCTTGTCCCACTTTTATGGTTTTTGTTAACTATAACTGGCATTATTGTTTACCTAATATAGTTCCTTTTAATTAGCCCACTTTAAGTTAAAGTACCTTTTTTTTTCTTAAAAGACCATTTAAAGACCTGTGGAAACAGCAATTTGATATGCCAGTTTTATGTCGTGTACCATTTATAATTCCTCTATATCATATCAAAACCCACTGTTTCATGTTCTTCCTTTCAAGATACCCTGATCTGTATTCACAAACAGCTGGCTCTCCAACTAGCCCCCTGGCACTGCTTGCAAAGTGGGAGGGCGGACAAGTTAGCTTATAAAGAGCTAACTCGTTTTTTTTTAACCAGGCATTGTTGCTAGCTAGCTAACTAGGTGACCTTGGGCAAGCACTTTCCCCAGGGCCTTAGTTTCATTATCTGCAAAATGAGAGACTTTGACCTGATTGATTTGTGCCCTGCTCTGAAATGCTGATTCTATATAAGGGATGCTCCTGACATCACAATGTCCCTTTTAGGACAGTAAGGGTCCTTCAACCTTTCCTCAAAGTGTGCCTTTGTCCCCAGCTGTAGTCTGCTTTCTCTTTTGGTTTCAGATGACCACAATCTGGTGTAACTGAAAAGTTCAGGCATAGATTGCTTCAGGCATAGCTGGATCCAGGAACTCAAATTTATGTTTCACTATGTCCTCTTGCTGGCTTATTCTGAAGTTGACTGTCCAGTTAGTTGGCAAAATGTGGGCCAATCCAAGCTTGAATCCTACCAGTTTAGTAATCCAGGGGAAAGAAAACACCCCTTTCCCATGAGTTTTAGTAGAAGCCCCAGGAGCATGAGCATAGGCCACATGCTCATCCCCTTAAGCACTTACTCTGGGCAGGGAGATGTGGTCCTCAGATTCTCAGGTCCTATAGGGAGTCACTGTGCTTGGGTTCTGTAGGCATGGTGGACGTCCAATACATATATGTCAAATTCAAACCTACTTGTTTAATTTCGTAGCCATTGTTCTGACTCTCTCCTCTTGGCCTCTGCTAAACCAGTCTCTTGGAGGTTTCTGTGGCTTGCTGACCTCCCAGCCTGCTTTTTCCAGAAGTGTTTGCCAGGTGCTGCACATTATGAACCCTTGCGGTCTGTGTATTGCTCGATGCTGGCTTGCTTGTCTTTTTAAACTTCCTGACCCAGCCTCTTGTCCTACAATCTCATCCCATTGACATGGTATCCTGGGAGCAGGAGGGCATAAGTCATTAATAGATTTTTCTCTCTTTTTTCTTTCCTTTTTCTTTTTGTTTGTTTGTTTCTAGTTATGGACATAACAGACATCATCAAGGGGAAAGCAGAGAGTGATGAAGAAAAGCAGCATTTCATTCCTTTTCACCCGTGAGAGATTTCCCATTTCTTTCCCTTCTCTTAAACCACACCCTTTCTCACTGAGGGCTGCTCAAAAGCAAAATGAACTGATTCTCTGAGTTGATGATAGCCTCGTGGGGCCTCCCAAGAGGAGGGCAGGAAGAGAACGATGATCTCAGTGCCAAGGCTCTTGAAACCAACCAGCTTTTCACCCATTCACTTATCAGGTGTTACTTATTCAACAGAGTTTGATTGAAAGCTGGCAGAGGGTTGGGCACTGTGCCAGGCATGGGGCATGAAGTGCTCAACAAGATAGACATGGTCCTGTCTTCATGGAGCTTATGTTTAGATGGGAGATTAGACAGATAATCAACAAAAGATTGATTAATTAATTACAAGTAATACAGGAACTACAACTCTGTCAAGCAACAGCTTATCAGGAACATATAACAGGGAATTATCACCTGGTTCTCATGGATAGAAATATTCATGATTTTAGAGGAGGGTAGTGAGGAGGATAAATGTCCTTTTCCTGCTCTAAAAAGGAGTCTATTAGAAAGCAGGACCCCCAGTTTGAGAATGTTGTCCTTACTTTGTTACACCAAAGATGTCCAAAGAGAATGGAGTTTTGTTACTGGTCATGAAGTCAGTGACTCTAGTTAAGCTATGTGATTAGGACCGAGCAGGAACAGCTAGTCTTTGCCATCTTGGTGAACAGATGTTCCTTTTGAGGGCTTAGGAATCCTTACTTTCTAAGAGTCTTCTAGATTTAAAAAAAAAAAAAAAAAGGCCTCTACTTGTAAGAATGATATTTCCAGATGTCAGAGCCATGTTGCTTTGTGAAAAAGAGAAATCTGATTCTTGATGGCATACATGTTGTCTGAGCTGGCATGGGCAGGCTTGATTTTCACCTAAGGTGTATGGAGGGGCTGGGCAAATTTGTGGAGCACGTGGAACCTCAAGGTGGGGGACCCCATGAGAGCACCATGCAAGCATTTTGTGCTTTCTTTTCCTTCCCAGAGTGACCGCTGAGAATGACTTCCTTCACAGCCTGCTGGGCAAAGTTACAGCCTCCAAGGGGGACAGTGGAGGGCAAGGTACAGTGCCACGATGTGCCGAGTGGGCTGGGCTCTGGTTTGGGAGCTCTTGATTCTTTGGAAAACAGATCAAAATCACAAACCCTGGGAAACATAGCCTTCCTTCCAGACAGACCATTGTGAGAAATGGGAGCATGTGATCTATGGAAATGGAAACCACATCTCCTGAATCTGGGAGGCATGTCCTAGTGCCCAAACCACATCTCGTATGTGTCAGACACCTTCATAGACCTCCTTATTGGATTTAATTCTTCCCACAGTGCTATGAGATAGGTGGTATCCACCTCACTTCACAAAGGCTGGGTGGATGAATTTGACAGAAGCTGACGCTGCTGGAAGTAAGGAGTGGGATTCAAACCCACAGATGCCTGGCCCCAGAGCCCCTCTGCTTTCCACCTTCCTTCCTCCTCCTCCTGTGTTGGGTCACATCTGTAATTATTTCTCTCTGCTTCCAGCAGTCTCCTCCAGAAAGACCCCAAAGGGAGAGATGGTGGGAGGGTAAGACTGAGCACACCTTGAAGTTGGCTCTTCATGGTAAGCATTCCCTTCCAGGCCTCTGGGTGACCATGAAGATGCTTGTGGGTGACATCATTCAGATCCGCAAGGACTACCCACATCTGGTGGACAGGACCACTGTGGTGGCCAGGAAGCTGGGCTTCCCAGAGATCATCATGCCAGGTCTGGCCTTCCCCTGGGGTGGGGGGTGGTCTGGCTCGTCACAACCATTTTCTTTTTACAAAGTCAACTCCTTCCTTTTCGACTGCTTTTTCTCTATTTCTCTCCCTGAAGGCAACCACTGAAAATGATTTTTGTATATCCAAAAATCTTCCATACAGTCATGTAATGAACACAAGCACATAAATATATACACATGCACTTTTCTCCCCTCACAGATGGGATCACACTTCATATGCTTTATATACCATTACTTTATATGCTTTATATAGTGTTCTGCAACTTGGTTTATCACTTAATAATTTATCATGGACATCCTTTCTACTTTACTACACATAGAATAGTTCTATTCTTTTGGGGAGAATATTGTCATTCTCTTAAATTTTTAAACTATATTTTTTATTACCAGAGGACTCCATGCCTGTTGTAAAATGTTCAAATAGCATGAAAAGGTAAAAAGTGAAATGTTAAAAGCTCCCTCAAACTTTTGTCTCCAGAAGTACCTGCTATTAAAATTGTCCAAACGTGTATATAGTAAAAGAAAAACAAAAGAAGATTATATAATAACACTGTTTTAGAACTTCCCTTTTTATCTTAAACCTGTCTTAGACTGTGTCCGCCACTGCTCTCGCCGATTTACTCCTTTCCACGGTGTATGGTGGTCCAACTGGGGGCCTGTGCTGTACCTGAACCATCAATTCCTTGTGCATTCCCCTGTGGGGTTTTCAATTCTTATTGCCCTCCCTCTATTCCTGAAGACCCTCCGAACCTCCTTCCTGACCCCATGTTCCTTGGACACTTGAAAAGTGACCTTATCTGCTTCAGCACAGTAAAAGATCTATGGCCAAGGAGCTTTCCTTTGTCTTCCCAGAAGGTGTCACTAGAGGATGGAAATTCAATAATTTTAATGGAGAGAAGAACAGAGCCAATTTTGACCATCCTACCTACCTTTTTGCAACTGATGTCCTAGCATTCCTCATCCCCTTGTTACCTCCTTCTCCAGCCTCCCTGATGAGGAAACAATGCTTCTTTGGAATATGTCTGATTTTAATTTCATTAGTAGATGTCAAGGCAGGGCACTCGCCCTCCCACCCCCACCCCTGTGCCTTCTAGTAAGTGTCTCTCCTGCAGTGAAGATGCCAGCTCTTGTCTCTCTCTCCCTCTGCCTGCAGGGGATGTCAGGAACGACATCTACATCACTCTCTTACAAGGCGACTTTGACAAGTACAACAAGACCACCCAGAGGAATGTGGAAGTGATCATGTGTGTGTGCGCGGAGGACGGCAAAACACTGCCTGTAAGGGACCCTGCTGCTGCTCTGGGTGCCCCGGCTGCCTTGGGTGCTTCTGCTCACGAAGATTTGCTTTTCCCATCCCAATCTGCTCTCTAAATGCCAGGTGCCTTCGGGATGGCATTGAGTAACGTGATCTGCACCTTTAGAGCTTGGTTTGCACACTGGTCCATAGTAAGACCTTGTGTTAATTTGGTCTTTACATCAAAGCAGTTTTTCTTTTTTTTTTTTTTCTTTTTTTTTTAATGAGAGAGAGAGCATGAGGAGGGAAGGGTCAGAGGGAGAAGCAGACTCCCCGCCGAGCAGGGAGCCCGATGTGGGACCCGATCCCGGGACTCCAGGATCATGACCTGAGCCGAAGGCAGTCGCCCAACCAACTGAGCCACCCAGGCGCCCCTCAAAGCAGTTTTTCAATGTCTGTTTCTCCCCTTTCATGATCCCTTCTTTTTCTTCTTTCTTTCTTTCTTTCTTTCTTTCTTTCTTTCTTTCTTTCTTTCTTTCTTTCTTTCTTTCTTTCTTTCTTTCTTTCTTTTTTCTTTCTTTTGCTTGGCCTTAGCTTAAAGGTCAGTTTTTTGCTGTTAAAATGTTGTTGTCATTGAAATCTGAGCTGGTTTATTCGGACAAAATCCATGGCAAGAAAAAGGATCAGTACAGAGCCTTGGGCTGGTGTGGAGACTCAGGATGGCCTCAAAACAGACATTCCCAACACTTAATCCAACTCCCTAGTGCTCAGCTAGAAATTCTGGCGGAAAGCCTTATTCGTAAATTGGTCTCCAGAGGGCCAACACGGTGTATTCAAGAATGCAAAGCACATTGCTATAAATATTTATACAGCATATGTCCTATACAATATTTCTCATGTGTGTTTACATTTATTTACTTATATTTCCTTTAAGGTTGTCAGCAATTGTGTCCAGTGTGTGGGAGGGTTCTACTTCTCAATTTCTCCTTTTGGAGTACCGAGCTGAAAATAAAATCAGCTCTCAGCAGCAGTTTCAGTGTGGGCAAAGATTCCTCTTAGGCCACGGTAGGTGATTAGATAGCACAGTGGGGTGGGGGCAGGAGTATTGATAAGTCATCTGCTCTAACCTGGGGGCGTGGGGTTCAGGCAGATTTTGCTACCCTCTACCTAAGAACATAACTAGCATTCACAGAGGAATTACTATGTGCCAGGTGCTGGGATAAGTACGATGCATTACCATTATTATTCCCATTTTTACAGAGGGGGAAACTAAACCTTCAAATGAAACAACTTTTCCAAGGTCGTAAAATTAGTACGTGGCAGAGATGGGGTTTGAGTCCAGGTTTCAGGCCCTCTTAAACACTTCATGATAATGCCCATCCATTTAAAAAAAAAATCCTGTAACTTATTTCTCATTTCAAAAATGGTGCTAATAGCCACTTCTTTCAAATTCTGGGAAGATTCATAATTATTTTTTGAATTTAAAGAAATCCCGTTGTGTTTTTATTGGTAAAGACTGGCCCCATTAATTACTATCTGGTTGAGCAAAAATCCAAGTATTTAACTCATCCTCTTTGTTGGATTCTGAAAAGTAAAATAAGTGAAAGACACTTTGCTCAAAGGAACACAAAAGAAGAGCAGTGGGTTTTTATCTGAAAGGGAAATTGCATTTCACGAACGTATAGACCACTGCTTTGAAGTTATTTTTATCCAACTACCTGTTGGAGAACTTTTAAACCTCAGCTTCATTTTTAAAAACACTGATAGCTTGCCTTCAGTGTTGCTGAAGGACAAATTAGAAGGAACATTTAACAGGAAGGCGGGTGTCTTATCTCACTTCTGAACCATTCTTCCTTCTACCCCTCTGCCACCTTTTCCAGTCATATCCTACCAGGCTGAGCAGACACACTCTTCAAAGATGAATATATAAGCAGGTATTCTGGGGGCTGAAATGGAGAGATAACTATGGGGCATGGTGGTAATTTGCAGTTTCCTCTATTAGGCAAGTTATGGGGGAGTTCAGTTGACTGACTATTGAAAATTGTGAAGGAAGCCTGTGGGAGGCTGCTCTTTCTTTATTTGCAGAAATAAATAGTACTGCCTAATTAAGTGTCAGGCAGCACACGCAAACACTTGATGCTGGTGGGTTCCTGTGGGGTATCTATTTCTTTTCCTGCTCCAGGTGTACACTGCCCTTGGCAGAGCAGGGCCAGAGGACAAAGTAGGTTACACTTATCCTTGGCTCACTTTGGGCTCTCAGCAACCTTGCTCAGGAGGCGCCATAGCAGAGAAGCTAATGGGTTAGGCTCTGGGGTCAAATAGATCAGGTTCAAATCCCAACCTCCCTTCCTAGTAGCTGTGTAATCTTGGGCAAGTTTTATTTGTCTGTAAAAGAGGAATCATCATCTCCTCTTGGGGTTGCAAATTAAACAAAATGGTACCAGTAAAGCACCTGGTTTGCAGTAAATACTCGGAAACAGGAAGGAGGGGTAACATTCAGAGAAGGCAGAGCAACTGGGCAGGAACCCAGGCAGTCAAATGGGCGATCTGATGTGGACAGCTGCCTGAAGCAAGTTTAAGGAGAAGTGAGAAGGCTTCAATGCCAGGCCTAGAAACCTCTGCTCTTCTGAGACCAGCTAGCTTATCGGGATAGAGGCAGGACATGGAGAACAGGGTATTGTAGTGCTTGAGACCATGAACTCTGGGGCCAGGCAGCCAAGCTCAATTCCCAGTGAAGCCTTGATTAGCAGAATGACCTTGAACAAATTACATAATCTTTCTATGCCTACAATTTTCTGTCTGAATAGTAGGAGACCAGCAGTTGCACCTTGCTTTTGTGAACATCAAGTGAGGCGATCTACATAATAGGTGTTCATTAAAATTAGCCATTATTACTAAATAGGAATGGTAGTCTTCTGGCTTCATTCTTGCCTTATGGATGATGATTGGCATCTTCCCAGGATGTGGTCTTATAGGTATAGAACATTCTGGCTCTTAAAATGCATTTGCATCCATGGTGTCATTTGTCCCTCCAGTATTACTACCAGGGAAACAGGGCCTATGTGAGGAGCCTGATCTGAACTCCTGCTAAAGTGTGTCTACCAAGACCAAGTCAGCATTAAAGGCTAGGCTTTCCTGATTCCTACTCAGATTGTCTTCAACTGACCTGAAACTAATGAGGAATTCTTACTGTTAATTGGGGACCATAGGGGTGGGCAATGGGGAAAATTATTGAATAGGTTTACTAGAGCATATATAAATTTATATTTTCTCTAAAACTGGGCTTAGTCCCTGGTCATGATTCTTGACACATGTGGAAACATTCAACTTTATCTTTGGTTTGTTGAGGGTGAGGGTCTTAGGTCTTTCTCGGAGTAATACTGAATCTTTTTTCTACAGCCTCGGGTAATCAAAAATTTTCATCAAGATAGTTTTGTGGGAATCAGTTGCTGCCATATAGCAATTTTACTTTTACCAGAGATATATGTGTATTTTCAGATTTTATGAGCTACATGGGATTCACTGGAGTTACAGAAACTCTAAGCCCATAAATGTCACTAGATATAAATCTTTGGAGGCTGGAAAGCATCTAGGTTGTTATGGAAGGAACACTAGACAAGAGAGATAGTGGGCCTGAGATGTATGCTCGCTCTGCTATCTTTTTGGGCAAGTGACTTAATCTCTCAGGGCCTCAGTTTACTCAGTTTTGAAATGGGGATAATAGCAGTGATCATTGGTGGTGGTTGTGAGGATTAGATTAAGTGAGGTAGTACGTGTAAAGGGCTCAGCATAATGCTGGACAAAAAACAGTCTCTAAATGGTTAGAATAAGTTTGAAGGCATGTTTATAGTTCAGGCCTCAAAAATTTCTGACAGACTTTATCCCATTGAAAACCAAGAGATTGTCTTTCCTCATTTTTAGTTCACTGGTTATTCTCGTTTTTTGGTTTTTGTTTTTTTTTTATAAAGATTTTATTTATTCATTTGACAGAGAGAGAGAACACAAGCAGGGGGAGTGGCAGGCAGAGGGAGAGGGAGAAGCAGGCTCCCCTCTGAGCAGGGAGCCCGATGTGGGACTCGATCCCAGGACCCTGGGATCATGACCTAAGCCGAAGGCAGTCGCTTAACCAACTGAGCCACCCAGATGGCCCAATTCTTGTTTTTTTTAGAGGTTAATTCTGAAAGGACACTATATCCTTATTTTAAAATGGATTCAGTTTGGCTGCGAGTACCATCAATCATTCTTGCCTGACAGCTCAGAAGTAAAGAGGGAGAATTCCAGGGAGAGAGGCAGGATTCTCCTTCCCAAAGTTAGCTTCTCTCACTGGGGGTCCTAGAGTGCTCGTATGTGACCTGCTTTGGTCACTTAACCTGGTGGTGTGACGGTGGGGGTGGTGGTATCAAGGATCTGTTGGTGAATCTGATGGAATCTGGTAAGGAGCAAGGAGTCTGTCATCCTAAAAATGCCCAGAGGCACACAGTTTTGCAGTTTGGGGGCTGGGGGCTCCAAAACCAGTCCTTATGTCCCTAGATCTCTAGAGACTGGAGGTAAAATTCTTAGGCCCTTTCTGGGCGACCCAGCTTAGAGCTTGCTGGGGGGCCAAAGAACTAGAATTAACAGAGAGAGATAGAATTAGGGGCTGACAGACTCTGTTAGAAGATAATTTTCCTTGTTACTCTGAGAGTGTTTTTTATGGAAAACAATAAATATCCTATATAGGTATGCTTGCTCTGTGCTCATTCTCTGCTTGGAATATCTTTCCCACATTTTTGCTCAAAGCCAACTTGGAATCTTTCTTCAAGATCCTCAACTGTCATCACCTCCAAGAAATCTTCCCTGAATTGTCAGGCTGCACTTAAGGATCTCTTCTCTGTGCCCCATTGTAGTAAAGACATATGTCTGTCATCACATTGTGTTCTTCAGTGATTTGTCTGCTTATCTAATGATCCCTCCCCAAAACTGAACTCTCATGTCAGGTTTAATATCTGACTCCTGCCCGTATCCCAGTGCTTGGCATGGGCCTGATACCAGAAGATGCTTGGTAATGGTGGGGCTCCCTCAGGCCCCTCTGCCCCTGTATCTGTCTGCAGCCCAGGCTCCCTCCCCTCACCCAGCTTTCCTGTTAGCATCAGAATCCATCAGAATGAGCTGCTGCTTGACTGATCTGAGCCTGTTTGTAAACTTTGTGCACATTCAGATTTGAGAAACAAATAGGATTAATAAGACTGGCAGCCTGCAGTAACTCCAAGGCTGGTTACCATTTACAATAAGCAGTCATGTCAGTGCCTGGTGTGCCCCAATGGTTTCCAGAATGCAAGTAATAGAATTTCTGTAGTTAAGCAGCTGTCACTCCTGGGGCCAGGGATGTTCATGTATAAATCTGTAATGTAGAAGGGTATCTGGCGGAAGGGTTGGTAAAGGGAGGATTTTCCCAGACCCTAAGGCCAATGTTGGCCTTGGGGCCGAAATTGCCCAAGCACAGAAAATGGCAATTCTGTAGTGTTTTTTCTCTTTGTTTTTCTTGGGTCAGAATGCAATTTGTGTGGGAGCTGGGGACAAGCCCATGAATGAATATCGGTCTGTTGTGTACTATCAAGTCAAACAACCACGGTGGATGGAAACAGTCAAGGTAATAATAATAATAATAAATAATAATAATGATAGAGCAAACACATATCTAGGGGCTCTGAGACACCTCCCTAAGATCTGAAGCAATACCCTAGTGTGTGTCCAGTGGTGTGTCAGGCAGTGGAAATTGTGGCCCAATGGGTGAGTACCCTGCTTCTCTTGATCCCCCTTCACTGACCTAGAATCAGCCACTATAGGATTGTCAGATGGTCTTCTTGCGCACAGTGCCCAGCCCACCAAGCTGTGTCATTCCACTCAGCAGTGAGGAGCGACAGAGCTTGCAAGTGAACGTGAGGCTATAAAAGCCCACTTAATGCCTGAAAGATACCATCTTGGGAGGGTGCCTGAGACAAAAGTGGCATTAATCACAAATATTCGCATTACCAGATTGTCACACAAAGCAGAAGGGAATATCGTGCATTGGAAGAAGAGTTTGGAATTAATTCAGTGAACAGTGGAGCTTGAACACAGCTTCAAATGTCTCTGCCTTGTAATTAGTAGCAGTCTTTATTCACCCTGTGCTCTGAACCCAAACACAAGATGTTCACATAACTTCCTTTTCTGAGACAGCTCTCCAAACCTCAGTGGTTCTTGCCTGGTCACCTATATTCCCATTTTCCTCAGTGGGTCTCCCTGAACTCACTGCACTCACTCCTTGCACTCACTCTTCAAAATGATGACCTGCCCAACTTGGGGGTCAGAAAGCTATTGGACCAAGTTGGTCTTCTCTTTTCTGTGTTCTCTTGTACTCTAATTATTTCTCTTTGCTAGCCCTTGTCAAGTGGTTGTTAAAATATGCGTCTCCCCATGTGAACTGTGAGCTTTTGGGCTGCAGGGCCTCTGCCTGGCATCAGCAAGGCCAGCGTTTCACCTGACTGTGGCTTGGAGTGGCCATTTGATTCACAATGAAAGAAAGAATTGGACTGCAGTCACCGAGGAGGCTCTCAGTTCCTTTGTTCTGTCTGAATTCACAAATGGTGGACCTCTTCAGGCTCAAATTTCATTCTCTGGAGCAGAAAGTGTCCCAAAGTATACAACTGTTTGGCTTTTAATAGTCATCTATACAGTGTAAACTTGTCCCTTTTAAAAATCAAGGTGGTTTCCTCACAGGTAGCTAAGCTTCTCTGTTTTGGCTTCAATTGCATGTTACAGAGAGAGCTGTGAGGTATCAGGAGGTGGGCAGTCCAGAGCCAGGACTGATGGCCCTCAATTTAAGGTGTGACAAACCACCCACTGGACAGTGAAATTGGGGTGACTGAGGACTGAGTGATTTGGCTCAGTGTCTTCAGAGGTAAAAGCATCTGGGTATCTGCCCAGCCAAGGATGGGAATGAGCCCTAAGGTTTTCTGAAATATTATTGGAGTCAAGCATTTTTATGAATTTGCATAAACAGGATTTCTCAAGCATGCCCCCTAATGACCACTGTTAATTTGCTAAGCCCTGCTGCACTTGCCAGAACTCCTGGAGTGTGTAAAGAAAATGTGCACTGTGCAGTTTGCAGTGCATCAAATCCTGTGCTTAAGTTATGTGACTTTTATATCAATTTGGGGAGATTCATTTTAACCCACTGTAATTTATGGACCTCTTTTCATTGGCTAGGACTGCAATTTGCCAAATGGATTACATTTGGTACTTTATTTTCTCTTCATAGCTAGTTCTTATGTAATTTATTTACAGTTCACCAGGCTTGATGGATGGGTAATAAATCAGCATGCAGCTCTCTCAGTTAAATGGTCAGGCTGCCTTTTGGGGGGTGGGCTGGAGTGGGGAGGGCTGTTTAACTCATTGTCTTCTGAGCTCTGGTTTCTGCCTACCAAGGTGGCTGTCCCTATTGAAGACATGCAGAGGATCCATCTGAGATTCATGTTTCGACATCGGTCATCCCTGGAATGTGAGTACCTGACCAAATGGCATCTCTGAAGCTCCCCTCAGGGGACAGGAGTGGGATAACTGGGTGGTCCATGTGTCATTTTTTTTTTTTTTCCCTGACCTCACAATGCTATTTCCAGCTAAAGATAAAGGAGAAAAGAACTTTGCCATGTCCTATGTGAAGTTGATGAAGGAAGATGGGACCACTCTGCAAGATGGATGCCACGACTTGGTCGTCCTAAAGGTACCATATGTTGGAATTAACTCTGCAGTGAGTGGGGCTCAGGAAGCCAAGGGAAGATGGCAGGATTGCTTAGTGGTTAAAAGCAGGGACCACAGAATCACACACACCAGGGTTCACCAGCTGTGTGGCCTTGCATGAAGTCTTAATTTCTCTGCCTCTGTTTCCCCCTCTATGAGCCCTCAGTGAATAATTGTTGAGTGAGTATCACATGAGACTGCTCATATAAACACAACCGTGATGAGTACATAGCACCTTGAATAAGTGGAAAAGGTTATTGTTACATAAAGAATGGGCTATTGACTCTGGAAAGACCCCTGTGGGATGTATAGAAGACCAGCAAGAAACATTTGAGAGCTAGAAACTAATGGAAACATATCAGAATCTGGGGTCCCAATCCTGCTGCTGACTAAATCTGGAGTCATCTCACACATCTTTCTGAGTGTCTGTTTCCTTTTTCTTAAGTGTGATGGTAATATTTATGACAAACCAGCGAGATGACCTATGTGGAAGGGCTATGTATAAAAGGGTATACAGATATCGGCCATGATTATTTTACATCATGAGACTTGTACTGTTTTCGAGAAGTAGGAAGTGTTTATCTTGATCTCACCTGCTTGCTTTCCCACAACCCCTCTTGTGGCAGCGGAATGCGTATGCTAGCACCTGGCTGGAGACAAAACATGTGCTTGTGAAGGAGGACAAGGCTAAGCCACAGGCATAGGGATCCAACACTTGTCCTTGGCTTTCTCAGCCTTGGGGCTGAAAACACCCTTTTGCCTATGGTCTCCATGGCAAACACTGCCTCATTGAGGCTTCATCACTGGCACTCTTTCTCTGAGTCTCTCTGGCTTTTCTGGAAACCCCCACCCCCTTCTTCTGCACAGCTGCTCTCTTCTCATTTATGGCACATCAAGGTAGTTCTTGCCTTGAAAGCCATTCTTCCCCAGTGGACTGTGAACTCATGGTGGGGCGGGGGGGTGGGGGGAGGAGGCGGGGGAGGGTGGTGGTGGTGGCAGAGGTCCAGTTATAGTCAGTTTGCAATGTACTCATTTTTCTTAAGACTCAGTTTCCTCATTTGTAAACTGACAATGATAGCAGTGTCTACAACAGTGACGATAGCAGTTGTGAGGTTTAAATGAAACAAACCAAGGCATATAAAACACTTAGAGCAGCATCCAGTACTGAGCGAGGGCTCAATAAACATTAACTCCTGTAATGCCTATCTCTAACCATGCATTTCCACATGCCAAGGGACTTAGGTGTCTCTCAACTCTGCTAAGAGCTCTATATGCATTATGCCCATTTAGTCTGCCCCAAATTTCTGGGAGCTAGGTAATATGGTTAATCTTCAGTTTAATCATGAGAAAAATAACACACAGAAAGACCAAGCATAGGCAAGACTTGTGAATGGTAGAACACAGTCTAGATCCCAGGACTATCAGATTTTAGTGCCTTTGCTGTTAACTTTTCCTTTAAGCTGATTCCTTATCTTGCTGGTAGGCATGTGTTAAGACCTCAAGAAATTTAGGGGCACCTGGGTGGCTTAGTCAGTTAAACATCCAATTCTTGATCTCAGCTCAGGTCTTGATGTCAGGGTCATGAGTTCAAGCCCCACATTTGACTTCATGCTAGGTGTGGAGCCTACTTTAAAAAAAAAAAATCTCAAGAAATTTAGGAGGAATCAAAATGGCCTGTCAGGGAAATCTTCAATTCCCTTCGCACTGTTAATGAAGTCCATAGAGCCTTCAACTGGTTGGTCAATCCCTTTTCCACTAATGTAACTTTGGGTTCTTGCCTGTTTTGTAGAAAAATAGCCCTACCATACCAGCTGTTTATTGCTTCTCTGATGATTTTTTCTGATTCTGACTCTCTGTACCTTACAATATGTAAGCTGGCCACTGCAAGCTCTATGTGGCATTGGGCATGTATCCCTGGCTGGGGGAAGTAACCACAGTATTGTTTCCAGGGGGAGAGTAAGAAGATGGAGGATGCCAGTGCTTACCTGACCCTTCCTTCTTATCGACACCATGTGGAAAACAAGGGGGCCACCTTGAGTCGAAGCTCCAGCAGTGTTGGGGGTCTCTCCGTCAGCTCCCGAGATGTGTTCTCCATTTCCACTCTGGTGTGTTCCACAAAGCTCACCCAAAACGGTAATGAAACCATCAAGAGTTGTATGTATGTAGTGTGCATGTGGATGTGTGCATGGGTAAGCCCAGCGAGGTCCTGAATGGACATTTTAAGCCAAGAATAGTAATTCTGCTTGCCTGGACTCTATTTCAGTGGGCTTGCTGGGTTTGCTGAAGTGGCGTATGAAGCCTCTGCTGCTACAGGAGAACTTAGAGAAATTGAAGATCGTCGATGGAGAGGAAGTGGTGAAGGTCAGTGGGGCTTCATTTTGTTTGTCTTCATCCACCAGTGACAGAGCTTTAAATCATGGGTAGCTCTGGGGGGGGGGGGGGCAAATGAAGTGTTGAAGGAGATGGGACTTTTTCTCTAACAGTGGGACACAGTGTCCCAAATTGCCATGAGAAACCTTTACTAGAAATTCAGAGGCTGATTTGGTTCAATGATGCTGAATGTTGAGTGGTAGAAAACTATGGTGTATTCAGTTCCTGGAAGGAGATCAGCCTGGGTGTAGATCTCAGCTCAACTGCTTGCCAACTTTATGTGATAATATTGTGAATATAACATATTTTGTAGAGTGGTTGTGAGCATTCAAGGCAATAATATTTAAAAATTACTTAGCATAGTCTCTTACACAAAGTACATAATATTGAACTAAACATGTAAATCATAGAGAGTTCAATAAATAGTAACTATTAATTATTTTTGTTGGTATAAGTTGCTGTAATAGTTTGATGTCTTAGTACTACTTACATGTTACTATTAGAAATAAAAAGTATTCTTAGTTCCTGCTGCTTACAGAGTATTATGCATTATACATGAAAGAGGGAAAGACATCAGGGCTCACATTTTAAGTGAAACAAGCAGAAAACAATACAAATGTCAGATGTATTGTTGTGTCCACATGGTGCTAGAAAATATAGTGTCTGAGGTGTAGATTTAATTAAGCAACCCTTCTCTCCAGTTCTATGGGACAAGTGTTTCCCATAGGTCTTGGTGATCTTGTTTCCATCAGGAACTTGGTCCAGCTAGAAACTCTGAGATTAAACATCTTTATTTGGTAGATGTGTGTTTTCAGGAACTATAGGAAATATTGACCCATCCCTTAGGAAGGGAGAGTATCATATTTTAGTTAATTTTCCATACATGGAGGAGCAATGGTAGAATTTTCAGATCATTGCTTTAAGTGTGCACTATTGACCCACCTACCTGGTTTAGCAGTAGTGGGAAAATTCTTTCATAAGGTCTATCACCTTTGGGCAGCTTGGAGAAGCATCTGGGGGAGAATTACATTATCTCCACCTTTGCATTCTTTTTTATTTTTCTAAAGAAGTTTGTTACTGAAGTATATAATACAGTAAAATATGTACAGAGCACTTACCCTAAGAGTATAGTTCCCTGTATTTTTACACACTTATATATCCATTTACCCATCCTCTAGATCAAGATACAGAACACTTTTGGAATTGCAGTATGTTCTCTCATACCCCTTCTCAACCTCCCCTATGCTGACTACCATGATAGATTTTTTTTGCCTGTTCTTGAATTTCATAAAAATAGAGTAATAAATAATGAACATTGTTGTGTCTGACTTATCTTACTCTACACAATTCTCATGGGGGTTATCCTCATTGTTGCATGTAGAAGTAGTTTGCTCTTTTTTTTTTTGAATCACTATGGAGTATTCTGTAGTATTAAAATGCCGCCATATGTTCATTCATGCTGTTGGTTGACAATTCGGTGCTCCAAGTTCTGGCTCTTGTGAAGAAAGCTCCCTGGACATTTTGAATGCAGAGTGTGGTGGATGTGTACTCTCCTTCTCTTGGGGATACACTGAGGAGTGGGATTTCTGGGTCACCTGTGCTGTTTTTTAATGTGACCTTCATTATTTTGTCCAGTTTCTCCAGGATACTCTGGATGCCCTCTTCAATATCATGATGGAGCATTCTCAAAGTAATGAGTATGATATCCTCGTCTTTGATGCTTTGGTAAGAAAGAGGGGAAAGATGTTTAGTGACATTAGACATCAATGTCTGTCTCACTGTGAGAACACTGAGAACTTGTGGCCTTTGTGGTCCTTTTCATGAAATTTTTTGGAGGCATTGTAACTTTCAGCAACCAGAGCAATGAATGAATGAGCCGCTGGGGTTTTTGTTTCTTTGTTTGTTTCTAGTTCATTTGAAAGCATGGCAGTGTGAGTAAAAGGGGAATTTTAAGTGTTGATGTCATATTGGCACTGGTTGCAAGTACGTGAACCTGGATACCATGAATAATGGCTTCAGCTTTCCACAAATGCTGGGAGCTAGTCCTTGGCCAGGTCGTGAAGTATCCAAAATGTTTCCTATTCTTCTTTCTCATAGTCTCCAAGTTACCAGTGTCATTACATCCTCCTGGCCACCAGAATGTTTTATGGTGGCCCTCCATCCCGACCATTCCTCTTCTATCTTCCCAAATGGTTTCTTCCTCCTCTCTGTCCCAACTCATGTTTTTTCAGTGTCATGTCCACACTAGGATATCAATAAAGTTCAATATGTTAACTACTTATGTCAGTGACATTTACATTTTAAAGAGATTACTTGGAGACAGCTGTGACTTAATCCAGTGCTTCCCAGAAGGTCTCTTGGAAAGCTAGCCCTCAAGAAAGATGCTTTGTGACAAAAAAGATCCTTGGATTAAATAACTCTTAGGGATGTGCTGGACACTGTATGACCCTCTCAGAGATTCACAATGCATGTAGATATGTTAAAGACTCTAAGAACCCTGCAGTAAAGAAGTCAGTCCAACAATGATATCCTGAGATTTGTCAAACTTATCTGACCATGAAACACTTTTATCCTACAACACCCTGTAGCACACTTCATGGAATGCTTTTTAGAAGAGGACTAATGAAAAGGACTAACAATATATTCATGAGCTAATTCCTGAGCAAAATCATTTTGCTGGAGGTTCACTTATGCCATGTGAGTATGGCTTCCTGCCTTGGGTCTGACCCCCAAATACTGATTCTTTGAATCTTCCTCAGATCTACATAATAGGACTCATTGCTGACCGAAAATTCCAGCATTTCAATACCGTTCTGGAGGCTTACATTCAACAGCATTTCAGTGCGACCTTGGCTTACAAGTAAGTTACTATACATATGGGGATTTCTTTTGCACCTCTTACTTGCCCTGCCAGGATGCCCAGGGCACAAGGAACTTGAGCATTTTCCTTTGTACCAGGCTGTGTGAGTTCTCCCTTTCCTGATAAAACCCCATCTATGCTGGGTTATTTGGATTAAATAAAAATATGCAAACCCATAGGTCAGAATGAATATTTTATTGTGGTAGAAGTACATGAAAGCATTCATTCATTCAGCTATCATTTATTGAGCAGCTACTTGTGGTAGACACTGGGATTCAGAGGCTAGGGAGGAGAAAGCACACAGGCCAAGTAGCCCATTATAACTTGGGCATAGGGGGCTGATGGTTATAGATGGGAGGTGATACTGGAAAGGTTGGGAGAAGCCAGTTTGTAAAGCAGCCTTGAAAGCTGGGCTGGATAGTTTGAAGTCTGCCTGGCTGGTAATGAAGAAACATGGAAAGTTTCTCAGCAAGGGAATTCCATAGTATTATTAGAACATTTTCTGTAGAAAGGAAATGCTGAAAAGAGCATTCTCACCACCATTATTCCTACTCATATTCTGATTGTGACTACTTCTCCTAGTCAAAAGATTTTTTTTTTTCCTCACTAGTTTTTCCTTTGCTGGCTTTCTATGGGCAAGAAATATTTATTCACTCCCTGTATTATATATATATAATATAAATTTATATATATATAAAGCAAAGTTATTTTTATGGCTGCAAACGAGTGAGTAAGCTTAGCTATACCACCACCTTTAACCTTTGATTGAATGCTTTATGATTTATGGAGCAAACTAATGATCACATTGTGGGCTGGACAGAGATGTATTTTGAAAATATAATCCCTTATTCAGGAAATTGATGACAGTGCTGAAGACTTACTTGGATACCTCCAGCAGAGGGGAGCAATGTGAGCCGATCCTAAGAACTCTGAAAGCTTTGGAATATGTGTTCAAGTTCATTGTTCGGTCGAGGACATTATTTTCACAGTGAGTGCTTGTTATGTAAGAGTAATTGATTAGTTCTGCAGTTCCTCCGGGATACAACAGTATTTGTGTCACTGGAGAGATTCTTTTATAAAATTACAACCAGCCATTGATCAAAAACAACTTAAAAATCCAACATAGAGTTATGAATAGGTTATAATTGTTCCCTCTAAGTTCATTCAGGGAAAAATATAAATCTTAACATGTTATAGAGTTATGTTTCATCCAATGAACTTAATTTGTGATTTGCGCCTCTTCTGTGTTTCATCTATCATTCTTCATTTGATTTGAGATAGAAAACTTTCCAGGAATCTTCAGTGATAGAGGTGCTGGGAGTGGAGAGAGCAGAACTTGGGGAGTTTGACAGTTTTTTGGCTCTAGGAGGTTGTGCATGACAGATGAGCTGGTATTTGCAGTTGATCTGTCTGTCTTTGAGATCCTAGTAGCCAACAACTGAGCTGACATGTTAGAACACCTAAGAGATTTGATGTTTGATGAGCAGTATTACAGAGGCTAGCTGTTCTTTTGAAGGGCTTCGGAGATAGAGGCATTCAAATGCAACCTGCAGAAGAAGAATTTATGTTCATCCTGGCTATAAGGCAGTTAGGCAGGCAATTAGTTATGAATATATGTATGATCAAGTTGGTTGTGTGTGATGGGAAAACATACATGGAATGTATTGCCTGGATTCTTATCAATGCAAATGAAGAGCATTCAACTCAAACTGATTTAGGCAGAGTGGGACTTTTATTTTATTTCACATTTTTTAAAAATCCAGAAGATAGTTGGCCTCAGGCATGACCGGATCCAGATACTCAATGTCATCAGGATAGTCTCTGTCTCTCTAGATCTTGTCTCTGGGTCCTGTGCTAAGGGTCATGTGCTAAGGTTTTAAACAGTCTGACCAAGGAAATTAATATGCAGATTGTATGGTCATGGTTTCATGTGTACCTCTGGAGCCATGTGCTAGGTCAGCCACATATGGTATAGACTTGTTTCGTTGGAGAAAGTAGAGATCTGTAGTCACCATTTTGACCATGATAATGGATGGCGATGGGCTACAAAAGTTTCATACTCAACAGGGCATCTGAAATATGAATCATTTTGGATTCCCCTAAAACATTCTTTGAGATTACAGGTGAGAATTGGAAGAGATGAATGTCTTGAACCATGTCACAAAACCATGTCATGTGCATTATTCCTTTTTTTTAATTTTAAATTTTATTTTTTAAATTTAATTTTACTAAAAAATAAATTTACTTTTATTTATTTTTATTTAAATTTTAGGCAGTTTTATACAATATAATATTTGTTTCTGGAGTAGAATTCAGTGATTGATCACTTAGATACAATAGTGAATCATAACAAATGCCCTTCTTAATACTCATCATCCATCTAGCCCTTCCCCTACCCACCTCCCTCCATCAACCCTTTTTCTTAAAGTGAAGTATCTGTTTCCTCTCATTTCCCAGTTAGTCAAAGTAGATACTGTGTATTAACGTCTTAGGGGTATTCTTCCATGTTTGAGAGATACGTGTCAATTATTTGAAAACCAGTGGGTCTTTCTAAAGATTGAGTTTCTTGGAGGAGTTCAAGGATTCAAACATTTTAATTCCAGATTAATAGGCAAGGATATCTTATCTCATCTTGCAAGTGAGAACTTTAGATTTACAAGAACATATATTCTTCATTTATCATATCTTCTGCCCCAGTTTTTTCTTTTGGTTTATTTATTTTACTGTTTCTCCCTTCCTTCCTTCCTTCCTTCCTCCCTTCCTTCCTTCCTTCCTTCCTTCCTTCCTTCCTTCCTTCCTTCCTTCCTCCCTCCCTCCCTCCCTCCCTCCCTCCCTTCCCTCCCTTCCTCCCTCCCTCCCTCCCTCCCTTCCTTCCTTCCTTCCTTCCTTCCTTCCTTCCTCCCTCCGTGACTTTTGGCTTCCTTCCTTCCTTCCTTCCTTCCTTCCTTCCTTCCTTCCTTCCTTCCTTCCTTCCTTCCTTCCTTCCTTCCTCCCTCCGTCCCTCCCTCCCTCCCCCCACTTTCTTTCTTTCTGTCCTATCTCTCTTAGTCTTTGTCTCTTCCCTCTGCTGGAGCAAAGAGTGTTTGTACATTTGTTTTCTTCTCTGCCTCAAGGCATGTCATCCTGCAGAATCTCTAGCTCTTCATTCAGTGTAAATTCAGTGCTGCTGGAACTCTAAGTGACTTTTGGCTTCTTAAGGAGTGGGGTGCTCTGTTATTTCTTGCCGTATCCCCAGCAGAGCATATAGAACATCATGGATATTCATGAAATACCTATTGGACAAGGTGCATTTTGGGGGACTAAGAGATGCCTTTGGTCAGAAGAGATGCCTCTAAGATAGTCCAAGCCCAATCTTGAATTCTTTCTCATGAAAAAAGTGTAGGCTGACCTGCAAGAAAGGTCTAAGACCTCATGCTGAGGGAAGGTAGTAGTTTTCCTGTGTCTTGTTCATTTTAGAATCTTCATCAATGATTTGCTCTCTAGTGCAGCATCAAGGACATAGGGAAGCAATGGAGGTATTTCCCCATACTAGGAGAGCCTTTTACTTGGGAAACTAGAAAATGGAAGGTTTGAAATTTCTAAGCCAGCTGGTGAGAAATCATAATATAATTATTGCTTTGGGGACTTATTGTGTCTGGTATTGTGTTCCTGTTTCCTGTTATTTCTTTGTCTTCTTTCCTCCTGTGCATAATTCAGCTGATCTAGCTCCCATTAGCTGTTCCCTTGCCATTCTTCTTTGCACATACTGCCCATGAGTGCTTGCAAGGGCTAAGGATTACTCTGTATCAATTTGCAGGATGCAGTTGGGTAAGGGAGGAAAAGAAGTTGTTGAGAAAGATTGGATTTCTTAAGGATTATTTCTTTCTTTCTTTCTTTTTTTTTTAAATTTAATTTTATTTATTTTATTCTTATGTTAATCCCCATACATTACATCATTAGTTTTAGATGTAGTGTTCCATGATTCATTGTTTGTGCATAACACCCAGTGCTCCATGCAGAATGTGCCCTCCTCAATACCCATTACCAGGCTAACCCATCCTCCCACCCCCCTCCCCTCTAGAACCCTCAGTTTGTTTTTCAGAGTCCATCATCTCTCATGGTTCGTCTACCCCTCCGATCTCCCCCGCTTCATTCTTCCCCTCCTGCTACCTTCTTCTTCTTTTTTCTTTCCTTAACATATATTGCATTATTTGTTTCAGAGGTACAGATCTGAGATTTAACAGTCTTGCACAATTCACAGCGCTTACCAGAGTATATACCCTCCCCAGTGTCTATTACCCAGTCACCCCATCCCTCCCACCCCACCCCCCACTCCAGCAACCCTCAGTTTGTTTCCTGCGATTAAGAATTCCTCATATCAGTGAGGTCATATGATATGTGTCTTTCTCTGTTTGACTTATTTCGCTCAACATAATACCCTCCAGTTCCATCCACGTCGTTGCAAATGGCAAGATCTCATTCCTTTTGATGGCTGCATAATATTCCATTGTATATATATACCACATCTTCTTTATCCATTCATCTGTCGATGGACATCTTGGCTCTTTCCACAGTTTGGCTATTGCGGACATTGCTGCTATATCCCTACATTTGTATCTTTGGTAAATACCCATGAGTGCAATTGCTGGATCATAGGGTAGCTCTATTTTCAACTTTTTGAGGAACCTCCATACTGTTTTCCAGAGTGGCTGCACCAGCTTGCATTCCCACCAACAGTGTATTTATTTCTATCACATAGTCAAATAATGTGGTTTTCTTTTCCCCTCTCCTTATGTCACTGGCTCCTGAGTCAAAGTCTGCGGCAGGTATCTTTGGGCATCTATCTGTGCCATAGTTGCAATGGAAGCTGACAGAGCAGGTTCAAGGTTTTGCCATAGAGAGGCAGGCTTAAAAATATAGGAAGTGTGTCCAAAAGATGGTTGGTAGCCATCAATATGACCATTATCCATTAGGGTTTTCTGGAATGACTAAGCCTCTGGGAGGTATAAAGCATAGTGAGAAACAGTCAGAAAGGGCTGAAGTGATTATCTTCTAGGCATTGAACTTCTTTATAAAATTCCTTGCAGTTCTTTTTATCCTGAAGCTCAGACAACCAGCTGAGCTGATCCCCAAGATTTCTGAGCTGTGGAAGTATTCAGAGTCCAGAGCACACTATGCTTCTCTGAGTCACATGATAAGCACACTGAAACCTTCCCTTCCTGCTGGTCATGCACATAGAAATAAGGCTGCAGCCCTTCTATAAGAATGGCTCTCTACAAGAGAGAAAATCCAGAGCACGGTGCTATAGTGGGATTTGCTCCCACTTGTCTGTGTTCCTTACAAATCCTAATGCTGCCATAGGCTAAAGTATGGGGGGAAATGTGGAGCAGCGATTATATTCATGTTGTGTTAGTCCGTGTTGGCTCAGTGACTGTCAGTGTTCACACTAGACAGACCTAGGAGGGAGTCGTATGTTTGTCCCTGTGCCCAGCTTACTGAGTGACCTGGCCTGTCTGAGCCTCAGTTTCCTCATCCATAAATGGGGATAAACCAGTTCTTAGTGTTTTGATGATGAAATGAGATTACACGTACAAAGTTATCCATGTAGTATCTGGTACTTAATTTCATAAACATAACAAATGTTACCTGCTCCCATGTTTTTACCTAGGCAAGACAGCAAGGGGCTTATTTCAAAAACTCAGATTTAAATTAATAAATGGTGTCTTGATCCATGCCCCAAATTTGGCTTACAGTTCATGGTATCCTAAACCTTTCTTGTTGTTTTTGTTTGCTTGTTTGTGTATTTGTTTTCATGGAGGAAGGATATGGTTGCCAGGTGTCTGCTTTTTGCGGATCACAATGTAGGGACTTTTATGGTTCCATGAATTCCCCTTGGTCTGTTGCTGGCCCACTGGCTGGCCCCTGCTTGTGTCTGCGGTGTGTGTGATCAGGCCCCTTGGGCTCAAGCAGCCATGTACCCAGCTCCCTGTTCCTTGCCTGTGCTGCCTGTCGTTGCTTTTGTATCCTGCCTCCTGCTCTTGTTAAGGACCTGCTTACTCACTTCTGGCTTCCCTCTCCTTCCCCGTGTGCTCCCAGTCTCCTGGGGCTGCTCTTCCATCCACACACTCCTCCTTCACCTCCCTTATCCCCACCGCCTCTGCTTGTGAGAGACAGTCAGCTCAGTGGTTTAAGGCACAGTTTTTGGAGCTAGCTACTTGGGTTTGAATTCTGCACTGGCACCCCCCCCCCACCATTTACTAGTGTTTGTGACCTTAGGCAGATTATGTAGTGTGCTTCAAGCTCAGTTTCCTTGTGTATAAAACAAGCACGCAGGTGAAAACCCTTTCGGGTTGTGGTGCAGACTGAATGAGTTAATGGGTGTCAGGCACTTAGCACAGTGCCTGTTGCAGAGCAAGCCGCCACAGCCACGGTGATTATTACCTGCTGAGTGCATTTCACTTATTTTCTCCATTAGTCTTCATAAAAATGCTATGGAGAGCCTCATCTCCCCAATTCATCTCATCCAAGTCCTCACTGACTCCATGCCAGCTACACGGGCCTCCTTGCCGTGGCTCAAGCTCCTGACCTAGGGCCTGGGCGCCTTTCCCTTCATATCTGCTTGCTCACTGCCTCTCCTCTTCCACATCCTCGCTTAAATGTCTCCTTTACTGCCCTATTGAAAATCGCAACTTCTGATTCCCCTCCCTCTCACTCTGTTTTTGGTCTTTTTTTCCCCTCCTCATAAAACTAATCACATGTTAACATACTAGACGATAATTAATTATGCTTTTGTTTACTGCCATCTCCCTGCTAGAATGTCAGCTCCAAAGCTCCTGTCTTTGTTTTGTACTGAGAACAGTGCATGGCAGCAATTGACACTTGTTCAATGTGAAATGGGACACCCTTTCTATCCCCTTTCATAGATAAGGAAGCTGAAGCTTTGATTCAAACTTAAAGGTCACACAGCTAAGAATTAGCAGAGTAAGGCTTCACATTCTACCTCATCTGATTAAGCAAATTTAAGAACCAGAACTTTTGAGGGGCCATGCAAGTGTGAAGTGTGGTTGGCCAAGATGAGGAGCTGTCCTGAGCAAGAACAGCTCCTCCTGGAAGGATCGACTTACTGGGTCTTGTCAGGGCTGCAGAGAGGCACAGGGCTGCCTGGGTTTAGGGACTATCATCCCTAAACACAGTAGGACTTCCGTAAAAAAAAAGATGACTTGGAGCAGAAGTTGTCAGCAAAGGAGTCCTTGCCATTATGGCAAAGCAATCCAGGCAAACATGACTTTATCTTCTCAAGGAATAAAGAAAGAAGAACTGACACAAGGCCAGCCCAGGTAACTCACCCTCCTTGAAGGAGTCACTCGTCAGGGAAAGAGAAATGCACTAACACCCTAATAGGAGCTGCCGTGTCTCAGGAGTCATCCTGCTCCCCAGCCCTCACCTGGGAACCAGGAAGGATGGCCATGGTGTGCACAGTGCCATCCACCTGCATGGGGCTTCCACTCCATCAACATAGGCATCCAAGGAGCATGGTTCATGCCCCCGGTGGACACTCCCAGTCTGGCTCACTTTATCCAGAGCCAGACATGGTTGCCCTTTCTCTGCTTGCCTTCAGCATCAGGTGATCAGATGTTCTCTGATGCTCTCTTTTTCATTTTAGTTTGCATCTTGCTCTATTCTGCCTATCTCCCCTCTCCGCCTCCACCTCGCCCTCCCAGCAGCTCAGTTCCTTCTTATGTAAATATTATATACTAGTTCACCCTCCTGGTCATGCATATGTTAGGCAGCAAGACTGTCTGAATAAAGCTCAGGCAGGCCCAATGTAGCCTGCAGTCAGAGGGAAGACATAAGCCTCTGCCTTTTTAAACAAATATGAATTTAACTGGAAGGCACTTGCCAATGTGATTTGTTTTCATTGTTCATGTATGAATAAATATTTAAATGTAATCATCTGTTTATGCCAAGCATGGGCTGGAATGCCCATCACATTGCTATTCCTGTTTCTCCTGCGTATAATTTGTTTGCATGTTAATGCCATTTATTCCTATGTAAGCCTCTGTTTTTGGTTTTGAATATAATTTCACCTTTTGATGACAGTAATGGCTCAGTAAACTGCACAATTGCAGTTAATGGAATTATTTTATGATAACATTAACTTGGCATCCGATCAGGGTGGAAGAGAAAACTGTCATCAAAGGGATATTGTCAAACAGTTACTTCTCTTTAATTTATTTTCTATTTTATGAGTTGCTACAGTGCTGAGCGGGAGCTAACAGCTTGTTTATTACAAACATATGTGGAAGTGCTTTGTAAACCATGAAGTAAGTAGCCGTCATTGTAACATGAAATTGTGCATGTGCATGCATTTTTAAACAGACCTCTTTTCCCTTTGCATATAGAAATATTAGTAAACATTTATTGAGAACCTATCATATGCTAGGCACTTTAAGTGCTGGGGACTCTGAAATTAATAACTATGGCTTCCTCAAGTAGCAGCAATGCAGTAGGATAGGCTGGATATGCATCCCAGCAATCAAATCACAGTTCCACGACATGATGCCATCGAGGTTCAGGGAGCAGACAGGTCTAAATGACAAACTCCACCTCGGGAGGATCAGTAATTCTTCTCAGAGGAGGTGGTACTTAAAACTAAACATTGGAAGAGAGAAGAATCACAGATTCCAAGTAGAGGGAACAATGTGTGGAATACAACGTCTGATTACTCTTGCCACTCCAGAGTACTGTTTCTGAAGCCTCTCCTCTGTGCTTGGCCTTGGATCACTTTTTTACTCTGCCTCACTTCATACAGCAACCCTGGGAAGTATAGGTATGATGATGTTTATTTGACAGAAGAGGAAACTGAGGCCCAGAAACACAGAGGAAGTGACTGTAGGTCGCACAGCCAGACGTTGGCAGGGAGGGCTGTGACATTGGAGCCTACGTCCCTTGTGCTGTGTCTGTGAGCGGCACGTGTGTGGGGAAGAGTGGCTGGTGGGTGAAGCCGTGCTGGTGGAAGCATGGGGACGATGCCACTGGCGAGGTAGGTTGAAGCTGGATGGTGAACACCTTGCATGCCAAACCGAGGAGTGTGATGTCACCCTCTCCACCAGGGGAGATCAGCATAAATGCTGCCATCCGTCCTCAGAGCGCTCTAGCGCTCCAGCTCCAGCTCCAGCCAAAATTAATGGCTTAATTTTGCAGAAATGGGATCAGGTAAAAAGATGAAAATTCCTTTATTTTCTTCCAAGAGGAAGAAATTAAACTTTATAAACACTTGACTTATAATTAGAATAATACTTGGATATAATTTATAAATAAATAAGCATCTGTTGAGAATCATGCTTACATTTTTTTTTTTCTCATGGAGCAGTTTGGAAACCCCTGCTTTTGTCAGTAGGAGCCATTGAAGTTCTAAAGCAGGGGATCTACAAGGGTGCCTTGGGGGCTCAGTCAGTTAAGTGTCCAACTCTTGGTTTCGGCTCAGGTCATGATCTCAGAGTTGTGAGATCGAGCCCCGCGTTGGGCTCCTCCCTGGGCTTGGAGCCTGCTTAAGATTCTCTCCCTCCCTTTCCCTCTGCCCTTCTTGCTCTCTCTCTCTCTCATAAATAAATGAACGAATGAATCAATCAATCAATCAATAAAGCAAGCAAACAAGCAAGCAAGGGATCTATGTGATTTAGATTCATCTTTTAGAAAGATCACTGAGGAAGAAAGGTGAGCGTGTGGAAATTAGTGTAGAGGAAGGGAGGCAGGAAGTTAATAACGAAGTGGCTGCAGTGATCCAGGCAAGAAGACTTGAGCTAAGGCAGTCATAGTGGGGCCTGGAGAAGAAGGAGAGGAAGAAGATAAGGTGTATAAATGGCAGGATGGAATGTGGGTGGGAGTGAAGCTGGAGGAGAGGGCCAGATCAGCTGATCTGAGGTTGAACTTTGTGACCCATTTGATAGACAGTACTCATCAGCATGATGAATACAGGTGAGGAGAAGTTTTGGGGAGAAGATGATGTGTTTTGGTAAAATTTGAGATGTTTATTGGCATAGCCCAACAGAAATGTATAGCAGGTAGTTAGATACAAATCTGTAGTTCAGGAGAGTAAAGACTAGAAATACAGTTTTGGTAGAAATTGATCCAAAGAGGTATTTGAAGTTATAGCACAAGGTGAGCAATGCTATAAAACTCAGGATGAAGCCCAGGAGATTAGCATGTTGAAGGGATGTATGGGGGGGGGGGTGGAGTCCCAGGGAAGGCTGATCAGGGACTTAGGAGGGGAAGCAGGAAGACTGGTAACTCAGGAGCCAGAAAAGAGAGCGTTTCAAAGAGGAAGTGTCAGCAATGTCAGTGTGCTACCACAAAGTCATGGGGACTGAAAACTGATCAGAGGCAAGATATTTTGCAGTGAGGAGGTCTTTGATGAATTAGCCAGCCCTTCCCCAGAGCTTAGCATCTTTCCTAATATCCAGTTGAAGACCCTAAAGAGACAGAGGGATCAGGGCTTTGAGGTGCTATCGATTTCCCATCATCTTCATGTGAATTACCTACACTGTGGATTGTCCTTTGCCGGGGTGTAATCCTAGATTGGCTTCCCCTGGCCGATCCTTCAGAGGCTGAGTAAACTCTTTCCTATTGGGTGCTGATCTCACACTTTGCTGACAGCAAAGGGTAAGACACTGGCTGTCTGCTTCCATTGTCCCTTTAAATGGCTTAATTTTGCAGAACAAGACTATCTATGCTGTAGATAGTTAAGGGAAGAGCCATGGATGACACAAGATATTCATTCTTCTAGGTTGAAGCAGTAGACAATTTCCTTTTCTTGTTAATTCCTTCTTAGATATCTAGAAGCTCACTTGCTGGCAGAATTCTTGCCTTTGTGCAAAAAATGGCTGGTTCTGTCAAATGCCGAGGCTGACAGTTCTTCAGAGAATGACTTGCGTGAGAGATCAATTTACTGAATAAATATCTAGATTTAGGAAATGTGTTTGCAAATCCCCTGTAACTAAATATGAGCATGCAAGATAATGAAGGGTCTAGTTTGCCAGAGGGGTGAAATTCACCAAGCTAATGGTAATTGTCAGGGATGCTGAACTGAATCAGGGTGACTAGGTGTACTTGGTGATCCGCTTCAAATGCATTTGAGGCAGCATCACCTCAAAGTGGAATTTATTTCCTTAATAGTAAATAATACATTGCTCAGTTCTCCAGCTTGTGGCTTTTTGTGTCTTTGGGGTGGATGGAAAATTAAAGAGGACTTAATTATGAGGCATATATGGTCACTGCCCTTCAGGTCTCCAAACTAGTCTGTTTGTCTCTCAGATCTACTCTCCTAATGCAGCTGACTGCAAAGATACATTAATTTAATTCAATCCAGTTCATTGATTCATTAAATAAATATTTTTGAGCCTTACTATTTGGCCAAGTTCTATCCTAGGTTATTGCAATGAACAAGACAGATGTAGTACAGTCCTCATTCTGCCCTTATATAGTATGGGGGAAGACACACACACACACACACACACACACAAAGCAAACAAATACACCAAGTAGTTGCAAACCATAATAAATTCCAGGAAGGGAAATAAGCAAGTAGTTGAGATAGATGGTACAGTGTAGTGGTGAAGAATCCCAGTGACTAACTACCTGTGTAACCTTGGGCAAATGACCTAACCTCTGCCTTAGTTACTTCATCTAATGTTGGGATTACCTCATAGAGTTATTCATTGTGTGGATTCTGAAGAATGACATTTCAGCTGAGATATGAAGGATGCTAATGAACCAGCTGCACAAGGGAGGGAAGGGTCCTTCATGGAGGAAAACTCTAAGCAAGTGCTCTTGAATAAGAAAGAACTTGAAGTTTTCTGGAAAGTTAGAGAAGACTAGCGTGGCTGAAGGATAGTGAACAAAAGGGAGAATAGGAGGAAGGTGGTTGTGGAGAGAACTGCAGAGCCTGCCCTGCAGGATTTATTCTCAGTGTGTAGTCAAGGCTTCTGTAGGCATTTCACCTGAAATGCTAGCATTCCAGATAGTGCACGGACACTCAGCTGGTGAGGAAGGTTGGTGTCATGTGTCACCAGGATGGGTTGGTGGTGGCTGCCTGGACTTGTGTTGATGAGGACACTGAGGCTGCATTTAGAGGTGGCTGTACAGCGAGCTGTGACTGATTAGTGGTACCTGAATTGAACAGCTCATTGAGAAGGGACAGAATTGTTCACTCCTGTTACTTATGCAGCCCCTGAAGGGCTCTGAGTTCAAACAGAGTGCATATTGTCCTGCAAAGCCTTTGTTTTTTGGATTATAATAATTCTGTATTTAAAATTAAAGTGTGTGTTTCATATTCCCACTAGTCTCTTTCATTGCCTCCTATAAGACACACGTGATGGTTGCTGCCCACTCTCTAATTAGACTGGGGACAGACACAGCCCGTTCTCTTCAGATCATTGAGGAGCCCCTTTAGTTTCTCCTGCAATCTCTCAACTTTGCTAAGCATCACTGTCTTACAATCACAACATTTACAACTTTTTAAAGCCATATATGTTTCAGCCACCATGAATTTTTGGTTTGCAATTTTGGATAATTTTTTAAAGTGCATGATTATAGTCCCTTCTCAATTATCAGTTAATGTATGAGTCTAAAGACCCATATTACCCAATGTAGCAGATAATATAAAGTCGTCCAATTTGATCATCAGAGTGCACTATGTATAGACGCATACTCATGTACAAGTAAACTTTCTTCTCAGAGGGATGTTCTTCCAAATCAGAATTTGCTGAGCTAAATAGTATCCTTAATTATTACTTCCTGATTCTCTATCAGATGGTCATTCTTGGGGGAGGGAAGAGCCACTGGTCTTGGGTGATAAAAATGAAGAGCTTTCCCATAATCAAATATATTTCGTGAATAAGCCACAGATAATACTATTATGTCAACAATTAAGGATATCCCAAGTAGCATGAGCCACAGCATTTTATTACTGCTGACCTGTCTCTTCCGAAATGCTCTTGTCTTGGCTTCTACAACACAGAACTCTTTTTGTATTCCTCATATTTCTCACACTCTTCAGAGGTCCTGATGATTGGCCTGCACCTCCTTTTACTCAATTCCCTCTCCTAGGTGAATGAATCCAAATCAGTTCCCATTGCTATGCAGATAACCCAGAAATCCAGCCTGACCTTTTCACTGAGTTCCACATCTCTGTGTCCAGTCATTTACTTGCTGTCTCCCTCTTTCATATCTCAAAGGCAATTCAAAGTTAGTGTATCCAGAACCAAACTCATGATGTCCCTTGTCACATTGATCTACAATCTAGCATGTTGCTCAAGGCAAAAGAAATAAGATTTTTGTGACACCTCATTTTTTGTTTCTTCCCACATAATCTACATTCAAATCTCAACCTTTCCCTTCCTAAATGTCTCTCAAATTCATCCACATCTTTCCAATTCCCAAATTCCTAATCAAAGTTATCATCATCTCACACCTACCGTACTGTGTTACTTTCTCTAATGGTCTGGCTGCTTCGGGCCTTGTCCTCCTATCATCTATTTGCTTTGGAGTCTTTTGAATTTCCTAAGTAGATTGTTAAAACATCTGTAAGTATGGAAAGTTTTGTTTCTCCCTTTCTTTTTTTTTTAAATTTTTTAAAAGATTTTATTTATTTATTTACTTGAGAGAGAGAGAGAGAGAGAGAGAGAGAGAGAGAAACAGCATGAGAGGGGATAGGGTCAGAGGGAGAAGCAGGCTCTCCGCCGAGCTGGGAGCCCGATGCGGGACTCGATCCCAGGACTCCGGGATCATGACCTGAGCCGAAGGCAGTCGCTTAACCAACTGAGCCACCCAGGCGCCCTTGTTTCTCTCTTTCTAATCCTAGTTCTTTTTCTCCCTATTTGACTGCATTGGCTAGGATTCTAGGTCAGTGTTAAATTAAAATAGTGATATATATTATGTATTGGCTTTAAAAAAACTAGATGCCTTTTTATCAGTTCTAGGAAGTCCCTTCCTATTACTAATTTGATAACAATGATCATCAAAAAGCAGTGTTAGATTTTATTGTGATCACTGATGTTTTGAATTTATTTCTACCATCTTAGCTGGGAACCCTCCCCACCATTCTGATTTTTCTGTCCGTTTTCTTTTTTCTTTTCTCCTTTTGAATTGTTTTCAATTTTCTCATTTGCTTTTTTACTCTTTACTAATTTGAAACTTACATTTTATATCCAATTCTATTAGTGGCTATTTAGGTATTCTATCATACATACTTAACTTAATCAAATCTCAAGTTAATATCTTTATAGTCCTCCTGAGTAATAGAAGGATTTTAGAAGACACTGTCACTTCCCTCTTAAATATTGTACTAAGATTGTGCAGGATTTTAGGTTAGCTTTTTGATAACTCCACAAATTATACATTATTGCTGTTTTAAACAGTCAGTATCTGTTTATGTTTTTACCAACAAAAGTTCATCAACACTATTATACTGTATACTTAAAAATAGTTAGGATGGTACATTTTATGTTATATGTTTTTTATCACAATTTTAAAAAGGTTCTGACTCCTTGTGTCACCTTTGACCTTCCATATTTGTTTTCCTTCTTCTTGAAGTAAATCTTTTATAATTAATGTTAGCAAATTTTACTGGTAAATTCTCTCAAGTTTAATTACTCTGAGTTTATTCTGAAAGCTGGAAAGAAGTTTTCCCAGATATAGACCTTTAGCACCTTTTTTTTTTTTTTTATGATCACCTGTTAAGGTTAGCTGTCAGTTTTACTGTTGCTCCTTTATTGGCATTCTGTTCTCTTCTCTCTGGTGGCTTTTAAGATCACCTCTCTGTCTTTGATGTTCTGCACTTTCACCATGATTTACTTAAGAATCAGTTTGTTTATACAGCTAGAAGTTTGTTTTCCTGAATCTGGAGTTTGGTATTTTTAATACCAGTTTCCGCCCCCTCCCCCAAAAAAACATTCTCACTCATTCTTCTTCTTTTTTTTTTTTTTTTTAAGATTTATTTATTTTAGAGAGAGAGAGAGAGAGCTGCGTTTGGGCAGGAGGGGCAGTGGGAGAGGGAAAGAGAGTCTTAAGCAGATTCCATGTTGAGCACAGAGCCTGACGTGGGGCCCAATCTCACTACCTGAGATCACCTGAGTGGAAACCAAGAGTTGGATGCTTAACCAACTGCACCATCCAGGTGCCCCAATTATTCTTTTTAATATATGCATTTTTCCTATATATTCTATTATTTTTCTGAAATGTCAACTAATGTATGTTAGACCTCATATTCTCCATGTCTCATAAACTCTCATTATTTCTTTTTTTTTTTTTTTTTTTTTAAAGATTTTATTTATTTATTTGACAGAGAGAGACACAGCGAGAGAGGGAACACAAGCAGGGGGAGTGGGAGAGGGAGAAGCAGGCTCCCTGCAGAGCAGGGAGCCCGATGCGGGACTCGATCCCAGGACCCTGGGATCATGACCTGAGCTGAAGGCAGTCGCTTAACCAACTGAGCCACCCAGGCGTCCAACTCTCATTATTTCTATCTTTTTTTGTTTGTTTGTTTTGGGGGATTCATTCTGGCTAATTTCTTTGAATTTGTTTTTCAGTTCACTAATTTCTCTCTTAGCTATGTCTAATAGGCCATTTAACTAATTGACTGAGTTTTTAATTTTGATTATTGGACTATTTTCAGAGATTCCATTAGTTCTTACTCAGATATAATTTTTCATTTTTATAATTTTTGTTTCTTAATCATATTTTAAAGCATCCTTTTTCTATTTTGAAGCATATTAAATATGAGATTTTATATTCTTTGAATTATAATTCTTTATAATTTCAGTAGGGTGAGTCTTTGTGGGTCTGATTTTGCTGTCTCCATTTTGGGTGATCATGATTCCTGGGCATTTTGTCGTTATTTTTTTAAAGCTAACTTTCTTTAGAACCTTATCTGTTGTTATATATTTTTAGTCTTGAAATAAAGTTTTTATTTTCCTCCAAAGAAAATGGGAGCACTACAACCAGAGAACCCTTTAAGTTAAAATTTCTGTTTGTGGATCCAGGCAAGGAACATGAATATGGAAAAACAAAAACAAACAAACAAAAACATGAACAAAAGAAAATCCAGGTGAGGACTGGCTCATGGTTCAGAAATCTCAATGGAAATGTGTTTTCCTTTTCCATCCAGCACTGAGGAGTGGGTAGTTTCTTCACTGCTCCCTTTTATGCAATAGATTTACTTCTCACCCTCCTTTATAAGAAGCCAGAACAATTTGGGATACCAGCTTTATGCAAGGGTCTCCAAAAAGCAGGCCGTAGGATTGATCTCATTCCTTCCATTCCCCAAGCAGTCACCTAAATGGAAGTTTAAGGACACTAAGGTTGAGCAAATGCCTTGAGGGCAGAAGCTGGTTTTATTGCTCTGTAAGTACCCAGAATCTCCCTTTTGCCTGGTGTTTCTCCTCTGTGGTTTCTTTACTTTTCTGATAGTTTACCAACTCATTTTGGAAAATCCAGCTTTGGTAGTCATTTTTACTGAGAGGTTTTCCAGGGCATTTTGTCCACCATACCACACTGTTGGAAATGGAAGTCTTTAAATTTTACTGCAGTTAGAATGATCTTTCCACAGTTCAAACCTGATCTGGGTGCTCACCTTCTTGAAATCCTCCAATTTGTACTCATTGCTCTGAGAATGAAGATAAAACTGCACATGACCTGCGAGGGTCTGTGGGGGTTGGCCTCTGCTCCCCACCTGTCTCCTCTCACCTGACTCACCCAGATTTCCCCCACTCTAGATTCTGGGGTCTTCATTCAGTCCCTCTGACCCACTCGGCTCTCTTCTGCTGTAAGACCTGTGTGGTAGCTTTCCTGGAAGTGGAATGCCCTTCCCTCTCCTTCTCTTCCAGTTTTCTCTTACTCTTTTCTTTTTTTTTTTTTCAATTTTAGAAGATTTTATTTATTTATGTGACAGAGAGAGACACAATGAGAGAGGGAACACAAGCAGGGGGAGTGGGAGAGGGAGAAGCAGGCTTCCCACTGATCAGGGAGCCTGATGCAGGGCTCAATCCCAGAACCCTGGGACCATGACCTGAGCTGAAGGCAGACGCTTAATGACTGAGCCACGCAGGTGCCCCATCTCTTACTCTTTTCCTGGGTCACCTAAAGCATTGGTTCCTTGGGGAACCTAGCCCTGTATTTGCAAACTAAGTCAAATCTCTTCAGATTTTCATTGCCCATGTATTTTGTCTTTCAAGTATGATCACACACACACACACACACACACTTGTTGACCTACTATCTTCCAGTCACTGTGCTATGAAGGAATTTATAACAGAAATAAAAATTGACACCCAAATATGTATCACAGTTGCCGTTCTTACTAACTGACAGATCATCTCAGGATCTGGAAATCTAGAGATGGTAAATAGCTTTTCATGACACAGGTGTCTCTCGACTCTTTTTAGAATTGCCCTTAGAGTCTACAACTTCTGAAAGGCCTTTCACTCAGCATTTATTCTTCTTTATATTCAGCACCAACACATGTTTCATGCATGCTGGGCTCTAAAACTTGGTTCTTGTTTTAAGCCCTTGAGTTGATAATTAAAGTTTCTATCTAGTTGAAATATTTGTCTAATGGTAGAGGTTTAGTTTGCATTGGCAATCAAGTGTTTACCAAACAAGTATTTATTAAGTAGCCAGTAGACAATTCTGCTAGGCACTGGAAATACGACAATCAATTGGACAGACTCAGACCTAGTTTTCATGGGATTTTATAGTCTAGCTGGGAAAGTCATTTACGTCATTAAGCAGATAGTCTCATGGGTGCATGTGAAATGTAGGGAGGCTCCCTAAAGGCTTGGAATAAGGAGGTTAAATCTCATCATGGGGTCAGAGAGGCATGTGGCGGAAGGAGTGCCCACATCCTGGAGGAAGTGCCATCTAAGCTGTGACCTGAATGATGAGTAGGAATTGCAAGTGAAGAGGAGGGTGTAACTGGTGAAAATAAAGCTGGAAGGAGGTCCCTGAGATAGTAGGGAGCTTGACTCAATTGAGCTGTAGAAAGGCCAAGGTGGCTGGAATTCAGTGATGAATGGAGTAGCAGGAGATCACCTGGAGGGATAGGAAGGGGTAGATCTCCAAGTCCTTGAAGGTCAGGCCATGGCATCTGGACATTATTCTGAGGAAAATTGGGAGCTATTACAGGATTTTGAACAGAGAATGATATGACACTTTTGTTTTTAAAATGCTCCCTCAGACCATTGTGTAGAAAATGGATTGAAAGGGGGTCTGAGTGAAGGAAGAGAGGTGGGTTCAGAAACCCCTAACAGAGTAGGAAACCTGGGGTTCATTATCCTTCTCAGGAAGCCACAAGACTGCAAGGACAAAGTTCAGATGCTCCTGGCATGACCACAGTTTAGAGTAATAATAACTTGACATTTCTTGGGCAGTTGTCTCTCTAGCTGCAGTCCATGCCAGGAACCAGGAGGTAGGTGAAAAATCAGCATTTAGATTCTGTAATTGTAGAGGGAAAACTGCCTCTAGTTGTCTGACCTTGTGCTAGATCCCCTGGCTGCAGCCCTACTTCCCTTGATGAAAACAAGAGAATTCAGGAAAGACTTTGGGGAAAAAGATTATTGTAGAAAGGAGCTGGAAGGCAAGAAACATTCACCCCAGAGGAAGAGTAGATATCTTTTTTGAAAATTAAATATAACATTTACTCGTTTAAAAAATCATAATATAACATAGAATTGTATAAGGGGACTGTTGACATACACAATCTCTTTTCTAAGAGGTAATAAAATTATCAATTTGCATATAGATTTCCAGATTTTTACTAAGGGTGTGTATGTGTCTATGTGTGTGTGTAATCATTCTGTAACTTAATTTTTTCTGTTATCATTTAAGATATTATAGACACTTCCTAGGTCACTAAAAAACTGAAAGAAGAAATGGTCAGAGAAGCAGTCAAACCTAATTTCTTCTCAGTACCTGAACTTTTAGAGCAACTGGGCCTAAAAAGAAAATGCTAGAAAGACTGTACTGAATATTAGTTTCTCTTTCAAGTAAATGATGCAATCTATATTTTTCTTTATATGTCTTGGAACCCTGGGATGGGGGCAGTGGGAGGGAATGTGTGTGTGTGTGTGTGTGTGTTTCTGTTTAGGAGCATTGTTTTGGGAGCACTCAATTACTAATTATATTGAGAGAAAAACCCTGAATACCATTTTTCATGCTAATGGAGAAATTTACTTAAGTGCAGAATTATGCAACTGAGTTTTTCTTTCAAATTACATAAAGCCTGCAGCTCCTCTCAGTAGAATGAAGAATGGCTGGGGCACACATCACACTCTATTCATAACTTAGAGTTCTTTTCAAGGCTTTTGCCTGCGTCTTATTAGCTACTTACTATTAATTTATTGCACAGGGTTGCTGTATTTTAAAGTAAAGTGAATGTTTTGGATGGATTGTTTTCTTTCATTTCTTCCATGTTGTTAACTTCTATTTTTTTGTTTGGGTTGTTTATGCTTCCACCTGAGGCAGTTTTTCTTCAGTGACAGCATTAATTTTTGTATGTTCATCCTAGACATTTTTCAAAACAGGATCCCCACATATTGAGTTTGTCTTTTCTTCTCTCATCTGTAAATCATTCTTCCCTGGGGTGATTTACAGGAGGAAGACTGTTTACTGAAACTTCTTTGCAGTTTGCCCTAAGGGGGGATTCCTCTTCAAATATCAGACTCTGGAAAAGTAACATTTAGAGGAGAAATAATTCTGTTATTGACAAAAGGGTTGACACCAGGAACTGGTCTGAGCCCTCTGCCTCTTGGCTGCTTCTCTCAATTAGATGAAGTCTAGTTGACTTCTGGGCCACCAGGCTACTTGACAATTCACACAGGCAACATGGTAGTTATACTAGTCCTTCCTTGCATGGTCCCTTTCAAACTTGGCTCTGCTCTTTCTCTTCTAACAGAATAATGCCTTATGTTTCAACTTTGTTACCCTTCAAAAGAGAATTTCTCTGGTCACTGTTGAGCTGGACGGCTCACTCTAGATTCACTGGATCAAAATTCTTTGTCTTAATCTGCAATTCCAGATTCCTTTTGGGTTTCTAGACTTTGGTGTTGGGGGAAGGGGTCGGGATGGTGACAATGACCATGCAGGAAAGGGGTGAATCAGGAAGAGGGCCCTCTCTTTCATGAATCCTTTCCAGCCCTATTGCTTTGACTTAAATGTGCCTGCTGAGTGCACTCAAGTGTTTCTTTCTGTAAATAGGATCAATAAATGCAAGGATGATTTTCAGACAATTATTCTTCATCCCAAGTTGGAGTAGGGTGTGAGAAAGACAGAAAGAGGGGGGAGAGGGAGCAAGAGGGGGGAAGAGAGAGAGAGAGAAAGAAGGGGAGAGAGAGAGGGAGAGAAAGGAGGGAGAGAGGGGGAGAGAGAGAGGCAGAGAGGCAGGCAGGTTTGGTCTTAGAATGTTGTGATTTTTCTAAGTAATCACTCTTCTGAAACCACAAATGGCTTAATGGTTCTTTTTGTAAAGTCACTAATTTACACCTACTCTAATAGAGCAAATTATTGGCTTGAGGATAGGAAAACCAGCTGTCACCTTGGATTTAGAGCTTGAACAGAAAAAAGTTAGAGCCCACCATTTAGCTTCCCTGGACAATCCTGTAACATCATCCCCTGGGCAAATGATGCTTTCCTACTCATCCTGACTTGTTCCAGTTCCTGGCAATTGGCTATTACTTTGCTTTGTCCTCTGGAGGTAGTATTGCCTAGTGGTTAAGAGTGAAATTTGGAACCAGACACACTCAGACTTAAATTCTCACTCTGCCTTTTACAAGTTGGGTGACCTTGTGCGGTTAGCATAGTGCCTGGTACATAGCAAAGGCTTAGTAAGTAGCAGCTATTAGTAGTAGTAGTAGTCTTAGTAGCCAAGGGAAGAATAAGGCTGCATAGCTGAAGATGACTATTAATACTATCTAGTTCAGATGCCATTAGAACTAGCTGAACTGCTTTGAGTTCTGGATTCATAAGATATTTCTGTACAGCTGCATTGAAGGTGCTGAAGTTCATTCATTTAATACTTTATCATTAGTTGATGCATTTGTTTAAACTCCCTTTTGGTGTTCCAGGCCTACTGCTACGTGGATGTGGGGATATTATGACCGGGATAGCCGCGACTCTGCCTGCATGGAGCTTATCCTCCATGGAGGCAAGCAGGCAAGTGGTGGTGGTGAAGAACGAAGTATTCACACAGGGAGCCCTTAGTCACTGTGATAGTCTGCTTTAACGTTGTGAGGAGTGCACAGCATTCTTTAAAGAAATTCACTAAATAAGTGACCTCCCTTCCATAGTATTCCTCCAGTGCCTGACATCACATTTGGGGGTATCTCTTGACTTGTGTGGCAAAGTAGCAGAATGATATAGCATGACCTTATTGTTGAGTAATTTTGTCAGATCATAGAGGCATTTAAAATAGATATTTTATTTTAAAAACCTTCCAATTAATCTGGCCTTGCTCCCAGGCACTTGTGAAATGAGTCAGGTATGTGTCTCGCCAAGAGCAAATTTAGGTGAAGATGTGACCAGGTGAGGGAGACAAAGGAAAGCTGGGGCCCAGGCCTAATCCTGCAGGGCATTTATGGGACTGCTGGGGAGGAAGGAAGGAGAGCAGGACAAGCTGTGGGGGTGGAATGGGAGGGGGCTGCTGAGGGCAGAGAGGTGCCACCAGGTAGGCAGTCACCGTGATCACTGTCCACTAGAGCCCTTGTTCCCTCCTTTGCTCTTCTGTTCCTCTGGTTCATGCCTCTTTAATGTCTTTTCCTTTTTCTCATATGTAAACTATGAATAATAATAGTCTGTACCAAGTGAACTAATCCATGTGAAGAATTTAGCGCAGTGCCTCACCCTTAGGAAGTGCTCAATAATATATTAAACTTTTATTATCCAACTTTTCTCACTATGTGGCAATATGTAATTTACCTGCTGGCCTGCCTCATGATTTCTCTGGGAATGGGGACTGGCCTTACTCATATTTATCTACCCTGCAGTGCCTGGCATGCAGTAGGTGCCCAACACATTGTATTTGTCTTTATGAAGATGCTGGGTTTTTTTCCCTTCAAAATGCTTATGAAGCTCTAGAAGAAAATTATGGTACTGTATAACAATAGCTAGCATTTATTTAGTGTTTACTATGTGCTAAGCACTGTGCTGGTTGCTTTGCATGCATTATTTGCTTGTAGGACCACCTTATGGGGCTAATATCATTTTACTAATGAGAAAACTGAGCCATAGAGAGACTAAGAAACTTAGCCAAAGCCACCAAATGGTAAGTGTCAGAGCAGAGTTTGGAACCCACACAATCTTACCTAAATTTCTGTATTGCCTTAAAGAGGTAGGAAAGAAATCAGGAGGATGCCTGTGAATGTGGCTCAGAGGAGCCGGAAGTGGCCAAGGCATAGAAAACAAAACGGGCCTGGTGTGCCTGGAAACCCACCACCCCTGGATTCTAAAGTGAATCTTCCTGCTATCTTTCCAAGCCTGAGGATGCCTTGGTTAGATTCTGCTCCCCTGAGCTGCTGGCCTGAGGTTGGCATCTCCATTTTAGGCTGGGGCTTTATGTACCTGCATGGAAGAGGAGGTGCAAAGCATTGTACTCGCCATATGGGGCCCCATTTGCATTTAGTGAGTGCTCAGCTGTGCACAGTGTCTCCTTAATGAATCACATGCAAGCAGAGCATCGCTATATTTATCCAAGCCCTGGGAGTGGAGTGCTTGCTGGGCTTGGGCTCACATGCCCCAGAACAGCGCCTCGCAGGTTGTTCCAGTTTTGTTTGTGGTCAGGGCCTTCGGGCCCTTCAGTAATTCCTTCCCTGGCAGGAGCGGCTGGTTTCTGAAGCATCTTTCTAGGCATGCTGAAGCCAAATTTTTTTGGTTTCCCTCCTGAAGCTCTAAGAGACCAAGTGCTAAAAAAGAACCTTGAAACCACGTCTGCCGTGCCCTTGACTTCAAGGCCACACTTAAAGCCTTGCAGATAGATGACGCATTTTTTTTTTCTTTTCTCTTCCAGCTTCTCAGGAGAGGCCCTACAGTGCTGAATGGGCCCCATCATCAGTTTATTTCTTGCATGTAATCTAAAACCCTTATGTATTTTATTTGCCTTAGTCACTCCTTCCTGGAAATACTCCTTTTATTTATATGTGCTCAGATGAGAGAGCTTCCCAGTATGATCACTTCTGTGCTTGGGAATCAACAACGACAATAAGAATAGTAGCTGATATTTACTTAACACTTATTAGGTGCCAGCTATAATATTAAACACTTGAAAGACATTATCTCACTTTCTCCTACCTCAAAATCACCCTTTGAGTGAGCATTATATCTCCATTTTGTCAGTAAGGAAGGTAAAGAGTCCAAGGCTGCGCAGTCAGTATACAGAGGAGTCTGGTTAGAGAGCAAAGCCCTTTACACTAAATAGCTGTTTGCACCACTTCTCCTGCCCAACTGCGTTCAATTTCTCCAGCTCTTCTTCCCATTTCTACCAAGTAAAACCCCAGGCTTAAAAATTCTCTCTCTCTCTCTCTCTCTCTCACACACACACACATGCACACACACACGACCACACCCACATTTACTAAGTAAGACTGCAACAACTTTGCTTAATGATGTAGTCACTGTTAAATGCAAGCCATTTCCCTACAGAACTGGTTTTTTAATCTTTGATGAAACTTAGGCAGGTGTAGAATATTTTTCCTTCCCTGGACTAGAGTGTGATGTTTAGGTACTTCACTTGTGACATGAGTAATAAGGAGTAGTTTGGATCCCCACTGAGGCAGATGTCCCTGAGCTTGGCCTCCTGGGATCTGTGTCTTCTGCCCTCCCCTGTTAGAGTCTCAGAGCACAGAAGGAGAAGAGTGCCAAGTTCTGGTTTAAGCCATAGCACTGGCACAGTCTGTGACTAGAGCAAATCAGATTTTTCTTAGTGGTAGAAATTAAATTCAGTTTCTTATAAAGTTTAAAGTTGAGTGCATAGCCCGGACTTGGTCTCATAGCCTAAATATCTCTTTTCTTTCCTACCTCAGTCAAATAACATTTAAAAGATGTCAGTGAAGCCAAGTCACTTGCCCACTCTGGCCCTCGGTTTCTTCTGTATAATGGGAAGCATGGGCTAGATGTTCACTGGCCTTCCCCATAGCTCTTGGTTTAGAACTCCAGCGGGCAGCAGGAAGAAACCCACCCCAACCTGCAGAGCTCTGACCAGACAGGGTTGCAACAAATCCAACCAGAGCTAGTTTAAGAAAAAAAGGAATTTATTGGAAAGATACTTGTGCAGCTCATACAATCCAAAAAGAGTTAAAAAACCACACAGAGAAGTTGGGAACCAGGGCAACCTCAGGGATCTCTTTATCAGGAGTTCATGAACATTCCCCTGGAGTGCTGCCATTAAGATGAACCCCAATAAAGCCCATTTTTATGTTTCTGTGTTAAAAAAAAATACAAATTCCGGGGAGAGAGCCACCAAAAGACCATTCAGTTATGGAAGGTGGGGGGTGGGTAGGGTAAAACAATAGGAAAAAGCTGCTGAAGGCCATTCTCGTAGGCTTCACAAGTGGTTCCCAAGAAGAGGACCGGGTGGGAATCCTACCCCCTTCCCCATGCAAATACACTAATAAGTATGCCTTACAGAGAAAGTCCGTAGGTATGTAAATAATGATGACTCTATCATGGGCAGCCATGTCTGGGTGTTAAATGTTGAGTGGGAAACACTATAGACCATAATAGGGATTGTGAGATCGCTTAGTAGACGTTTTCAGGCAGCTGTGGCTAGTGGAAAGAGTAACAGATTTCAAGGCAAAAGGCTTGGGGGATGGACCATCCATTAGCTTAGCTTTGGGCACAAAGAAAAACTAAACAATGTCATCCCTTGGGGAAACCACCACCACTTTGAATTAGGATCCTGCCTTCCTCTCTACCAGATCTGGTCTCATAGTTTGAACTTTGATGGGCTTTGGGCAAGTTTCAACCTCTCTGGAGTTTTCTGTGTCCTTATCTCTGAAGTGGGAATGATAGTAATATTCCTATAATTACCAACAAAACGACAGTTAACGTTTGCTGGCACAAGGCATATGCTGAGCACTTCACGTGTGAGCTGGTCTCTTCACAGTACTTGGGCACAGTGCTGTTATGGCCTAAGTTTTATAGATGAGGAACCGGGGCTTGTGGGAATGAAGAGAGGCAGTAAAGCATGGAGCAAAGTGCTGCACAAAGTGATCGAGAGGGTGGGCGCAGGAGCCGGATGGCCAGGTATGAGTGGCTCTAACACTTCCGGGTGTGGAGTCCCTGGGCATGTTGCTTGAGTTTGATCACTCTGTAAAATGGGGATAATGATAGGGCCCACCATAGTGTGGTCGTGAGGGTAAATGATTTAGTACGTATGCAGACAGTGCCTGGGGCCGAGCAGTGTGCAACAACATCTGCTGTCATTAATAAGGTTTTCCGTTAGTACGGGGCAAAGTGGAGGTTGGAGACCCAGAGCTGATGGCCTCTAAAACACATTGTCTATGGCTGACATCTCTGTGCTGACAGGACAAGAAGGCTCAGAAGGGAGGAGTTTAAGAGAGGGGCGAGGGCACAAGGGAGGGAGAAGGAGAGAGAGCTGCTTCAGGACTCTTGGCTCCTCTCACAGTTTGTCTCTATGACCTTGAACTAGATACCCAGAAAGTCAGAGCAATCACTGGGTCCTTGTAATTGATTGGAACATTCAGTACGGGCTTTCTCTTAAGCTTCTGACCTCAGGGGGGCTTTAGGAAGCTGTCAGTTAGGAAAAAAGAGAAGATAGGCAGAGAGTGACTAACATACAGAGAGAAAGATGGGGTCAGAAAGAAGAAAAGCAGAGATGAACATAGTGACCCAGAGAGACAGAGAGTAAATAATACTCACAAGCAGATAAGCAGACACATGTTTAAAGACAGAGAAAGGCAATAGAAGAGAAGCAGAATGAAGAGAAAAGAGGGGTGGGGGATGGGTGGGAATTCAGTGCAGACAGCACGTGATGGACTGCCCTTTCTGTGGTTGATGGAGCAAACAGACCGGTAAAGTGCTGACAGCTTTATCTAAGGAAAGCACCTTCCCCCACAGCCGCAGCAAGTGGCGTCCGACTGTGGAGGGCAGTGACAGGGACGCTCTTTATCTGAACTGGAGACAGGAGCACTCTTCTCTGTATTTCAAGCCGGATGCCACAGATTAGCCTGAAGATTTTTCACGGTCGGTGATAAAGCCTTGTTTGGAGAGGCCTAGGGCTGAACGACACTCCAAGGCCGGGCCAGGAGGGCCATAAGCCTTAGGAACCTGGAGACAAATTTTATATGAGGGGATGGTTTCTATAAAAAGTTGCATGTATATATTCGTGCTGGCCTTGAAAATCTCTGCAAGAATATCCATCCAAATGTTAACAATCCCTAATCTCGAGGTAGGATTAATGAGGAGTCTCACTTTGTAAGTAATGTGTTTCTGTTATGTTGGCATTTTTGACAGTAACAATATAGGGCCTTTATAAAAAAGAGGAACAAAGTTTCAACTAGGTGATAAGCACACTCCTTGAAATGAGAGGGCCGGGGACACAGTGGCCCCTGACATGGAACAGGCTAGTACATATTTGTCTGATAAGCAGGCAATGGCTAAGTGGAAGGGCGGCAGACTTGAAAATATTTCTCCTTGATTCTTCCCAGAGACTTTGGAAATCTGGTGACCACAATCTCCCTTCTGATTCTTGCAGAAGGGTGAAATTATGAATGTCTCCTCGGCTTGGACGAGTTTCATTCCTTTGAGATTCTTCAGGGTTTAAAAAAAAAAGGCAGGAGTCAGTGGGAGGGTATCTGTTCTGTGCGTGGACCGAGGTTTTCCTGCGAGTGAATGATGGCTGGAAACACTGCTGGCTCAGCATCCCGGCGCTGAAGTCCCTGTCTCCCACCCCTCACTCTTAATCTTAAATGAAGTTTGTGGCTGCACACACTTTCAAAGGTATTGCCTATAGGCTTGAGAAATGACCTAGATGTGTCTTCTTTCAGGCTTTATGAAGGCAAAGAACAGATGGAGTTTGAAGAATCCATGAGACGGCTCTTTGAATCCATCAACAACCTGATGAAAAGTCAATATAAAACAACCATCCTTTTGCAGGTTGGTTTACACTACAAAAAAAAAAAAAAAAAAAAAATCTCTTTTCCTTTGGTCATCTGATAAATACCAGCATGGTGAGATAATGTCTACTTTTGCTTGAATATGTAACCCTGTCTTAATTGAAGGCCTGGGCTGGCCACATGGTACAAGGATCATGAACACCAAGGAAAGCACATTTATTGTTTGTTTCCTGTGAGGGTAACAGTGCCTCTTTTTAAATAACTCTGAAGCTTTTGCTACCTGGAAGGAAATAGGTCAAACCTGATCCACTTCTAATGGTGACAGTGGTGGGGCGTCTGGATGGCTGAGTCAGTTAAGCGTCCAACTCTTGATCTCAGCTGGCATCCTGATCTCAGGATTGTGAGTTCGGACCCCGCAATGAGTTCGGACCCCGCGCAGCATGGAGCCTGCTTAAAAAGAAAAATAATGACGGTAACAGTGGTTAAGGTGGCAGTCTCTTAAATCCTCTACTTTTGATTCTCAGCACCATAAGCTCAGATCCCCTTTTGGGGTTAGAGTCTCCTCAATAAACAGGAAATACTTTGGAGAGAGGTCCTCTAATTTATGGTTCATGATGCTAATGTACAAACTCTATAGATCTTTGAGAAACCTTGAGTCCCACCCCAAGTTTGAGCAAGAGTTTAGCAGCACAGAGGCTGAATGAAGAGGCTGTTTCAGGGAAGACTTCCTAACTTTCACAGGATTGACTGGTAAGTGTGCAGGAAGGGCTGCCTCATGCCATATGAATAGGAAACAAATGCATTTATTGAAACCAGAGAGTTAACACAGATTACTTGTTCTTCTTTTGATCAGAGTTATCCTTTTAGTTGCTAATCTAAGTATCTGCCGTGCCTGAGATCACCCAGCCGCAGGCTGGAATGGGTGAGGTGCTAGTGTCCAGTTAGAACGAAGGTGAGGAGGCAGAAGCAGAAGTCTGTCTAGGCAGCGTCCACTGTTGATGCCATGGGTTCCCAACTTTGCACATCAGAATCTCTTGGGGATCTTTAATAAATTCTGATGCCTGGTTACCGCCACCAGACATTCTAATCTAATCAGTATGGAGTGTGACCAGGGTAAGGGGAGCTTAAAAAACTCCCTGCTGTGAAGCAAAGTTCAGGAATCACTCTGCTAGTTGCTTCTTTTGATTGAACAAATGTTGGCGACCTCTGTGTGTGTGTGTGTTTGCATGTGTATGTGTGTGTGTGTGTGTGTAGAGGGGGGCTTTGTCTAGTTCACCAATGTATCCTCAGCACTTTGAACAGTCCTGATACATAGCTGATGCTTAATAAATATCTGTTGAACGAATGACTCTCAGGATAGGTGTGCAGATCTCCGTTTCATAGATGAGGACATTGAAGCTCAGAGTTGATACCACTTTGTCAGGCTCCACTGCAGTCAAGGGTATGGCTGGCGTCCAGATCTCCTCCTGCCTGGCTCTGAAGACCATGCTCTGAGCTGCTACATTACCCTGTTCTTTACACTATACATTTAGCACCTGCTGGAGATAAGACTGTTTTCTTTGGGATGAGTCTTACTGTTTTCACCTTCCCTCCCCTGTTGTTGTTGTTGTTGTTGTTGTTGTTTTAAGTCTTCCCTCATCCTTTTACGAACCTTCATTATTTTACAACAAAGGGAATAACAGGAGCAGGGGACAGCATGAAGAAATGTGATAAGAGCTGGAGCCTGTCACCCTGCCTGTATCATATTAGAAGCAGCTGAGCTTCCAGGGAGAGGTGTGAGGTTGTTCTGTGAGGGCTGAGGTTGACTGGTTGCAAAGGGAGAGGCTGCAGCATGGAGTCCGTTCTGAAATAGCTCCAAGGAAGCTGAAGTACGAAAGCAGAAATGCCAGACAAATGAAGGAAGACAGTTGGTGGGGAGGAGAAAGGAGCAGATGCTTCAGAGAGATAGAGGTGCCAGGAGAGAGACAGACCACTGACCTTGAGAAAGCCGGAGGGAGGCAGCTCTCATAGAGCCACTTTTTCTAATTTCAGCACCTATTTCCCGGTGATGAGCTACATGTACCTTGGGGGAAGGGACAAAGGGACAGAGGGAATAAGAAAGGGCAGAAAGAAAGGAGGAGAAAGAAAGGAAGCTACAAAGCAAAGAGGAGCCGGTGAGCATCGTGGCACTGAGGAGACATGGATGTTCTTCTTGCTCAGCTGTATGACCGTAGGCTCGTCATTTAACTTTTCACAGTCTGTTTCCTCATCTGTAAGACTTCACTGTGATCAAATAAACACTGTCTACGAAAGAGCAGATTGTAAAATGCAATGCAAATGCAGAGAACTAATGTGATTATTATGGTCTGGGTATAAGCCTTTTTACTCAAGTTCTTACTGTCTGGGAAACTATGTTAGAAATGCTTTATTTTCCCTGGGATTTGGGCCAGGTTATGCTGGTTTCTCCTCACGGATTTCCACCCGAGAGTCTTCAAAAGGGACTTCATCTCCTTTTTAATTTGCTCTGAGGGCCAAATTTAGCTTCCAGGATTTACATAAAATCAATAATACTTTCTACCTATGTCTATGGTTGCTGAAAATTTGTCAAAGAAGGATATAGCCTTATCCAAATATGGGAAGCAACAACCTTTGAAGATTTAATGCCGTTTTAAGGTGTGATGTGTGGGCTGATGAGGGGAGAGGGGTCAAGGCCGTGTAATGTTAGCAAGCTCCATTCTTGAACTTTGGCATTTGTTACTGGAGAGAGACCTCGGTGGGAATTAGGCATCCACACTTGGGCATGTAACATTGGGCAAATTGCTTCAGTTTTCTGGACCTCTGTTTATCCTTTTATGAAATGGAAAGCCTAATGTCTAATTTAGAGGAAATATTGAGAAGATTAAATAAAGCAATGTATATAAAGGGAGAAATATAGGGCCTATTACATATTTCAATTTAAATAGTTTTAGCCATTTATACCTCTCCCTTCTTTACCTCATCATTAAAACAGAAGTTTTTGGAGCATTTTCCTAGAGTAGGAGGGGTTATTTATATTCCTAACCTCGTCACATGAGGCTGAACAGTTTTAGTACGATTGGTTATTCAGCTAGATCAGGAAACATAAATACAAATTTCAGGGAGAATAAACCCACAAGAACTGACTGTATGGGGGAAAAAAAAGGGATGACAAATAGTATAGGACGACTGGAGTCCTGATTCTGAGCCTGCATGGGGTATAGTGGGAGAGAGTGCTGTGATCTATTAGTAGTGTCTGCCATAAGTTTTGGGTAAGAACGCCAATGAGTGCAACTTTACACCTCCAGCTGGGTAGCAGCTGATGGTGGAAACCCTCATTCATGCCTGCTTTAATTTAGTGTTGAGCAGATCTGGTTCAATCAATTTCGGCTGTGTCCATTGTGAGTTCTGGGATCTCATCAAGTTATTTCTCATTTCTAAGACTCATCCGGTGTTTGTGAATTGCTTCCTGTGGTTTCCTTATTGTTCAGAGTTGGCATGACAGCAGCTCGCTCAAAACTATGGAGAATTAAAAACCAGCAATTCAAAGAAGGTAGAAGATCATTAAAAATGCCTTCCATTGATTGAGTACCTACCATGTGCCAGGCATGAAGCTGGGCTCTTCACATACAGTGTTTTTCATCCTTCCAGAGATTTGCAAGGAATCACTGTCTTCAGCGTCCACAGGAGGCTCATAAAGTTAAATAATTCATCCCAAATTATACCTATCCACAGTGGTGGAGCTAGGATTTGAAAGTACCCAGGTCTCTTGACTCCAAAGTTAGTGTTCTCCCCACCACAAGGAATGGATTAGGACAGGGGTTTCCATGTATTTTCAGTAACAGGCCATAAGCTTAGAAGTCCCTGTGTGTGCCAGCCCTGTGAGCATTTTTGATAAAACTGATGGTAGGTTGAGAGGATCAAAATCAGACATGAGTGAACTGGATGTAGCTCAAATGTGAGGAAAGGGCATTTGGTGACATTAGGCAGACCCATTTGTCCCATTCTCCTTTAGGTCCAGGGTTCATCACACTGCTCCAATTTGATGGTATGAGTGAAAATAAATGAACAGCATGTATTGAATGGTATGCTCCCTTGGCCACTGTGATTGTCATACAGGGTAATAATGCCACTAGAGTGTCCAGAAGGGCAGAGTCTGTCTTTTGTATCCCCAGTATCTGAACCAGCGGCTGCCACTTAGTAGGTACTCGAATATTTTTTGGCTAAACAAATGAAACAATGAATACCAGCTTCCGCTGTTTTGCGTTTTAGCATTTATTATGTATCACACATTAGGCTGAAAGCTTCACATATATTGTTAGCTCATTTGATTTTTATAACAACCTTATTAGGCAAATACTCTTCTTATCTCTACTTTACAGATGAGGAAATGGAAGCTTAGCAAGGCTGAGCAACTTAACCACAACTAAGAAGGGGCAGGTCTGGGATTTGAATCCAGACTGTGTAAGTCCAGAGTTTGTGCTCCTAATCACCACTGAACAAAGCATAGTTTCATGAAAGACCCAAGTCTTTCCTGCAGAATGTCAAATGGATAAGTAATAAGCAACAGTAAGCAATAATAAAGAAGGATAGATGTTCGGTCCATACTCATGAAGGCAAGCTAATTAAGGATGCCTTTTTCTTTCCTCTCTTTTTATTGTTTATTGGTATAAATTGTTCAAGTGTCCAACTAAAGGAAGAAAGTAGTCTATTCTTGCGAAGGGGCCCTCAGGCTGTAGGCTGAATTCCCAAAGTAGGAGAAATGAAACTTACTATTTAAATTGTCCCTTTCTCAACCATATACCCCATACTTAGGGGTAATGTTTGGGGAGGATGGATTCAGTGGTGGGGAGGATGAAATTTGTTTCAGTGAGGCTGTTGTAGGCATACTGATAACTAACATTTAATCTTCACATTGGCCTTAAATTAGGTAGCTTTGTTTCCTTCATTCTCCTGGTGAGAAAACGAGAACACAGCGTTAACCTGCTCAAGGCAACATAGACAAAAGTGATCCACAGGGACTTGACTCAGACAGTCAGCCTCTCCAGCCAGCCATTTGGAAACAATGAACTCCCCTGCCCCCACTAAGCCATGGGGGCCAGCATAATGTTGGCTTACACAAAGTATGGAGACATATGTATTCTGGAATGTGTTGGCCTGTCTTTCCTTCTCTTTCCCTGAAAGATTGGTGAGGAGGCTGACTGTCCTGAGAGAGCTGCGTGTATTGTCCTTAGGGACGGCGCCATATCTCTAAGGAAGCTGTCCTCTTCTGCTCATGCTGTGGTGCATTTCTATGACATTGTCCAGTTTCCATGGACCTTGACCATCCAGTGCTTGGTGAAAATAAAAGGACTGAAAATTGGTGGGATGGAAATACCGTCTGTGCTCTTGAATGAGGAAGATGTCTAGAGCTCTTGTAAAACCTTGCATCACCACAAGACATGCTCTTTTTGGCTAAAATTCTGTCTACTGGCATTTGTGCAGTTCACTCTTACTCCGTTTGGAGGGGGAGGGAGCCTGGAAACAAAGAACAAGTCCCCTTTGAGTTTGAGGGAGTGTTTGGTTTGATTTTTGTTGTTATTTTTAAATAGTTGTTGTTTTCTAGCAGCCCAGGATTATCAATTCTGGGGAAGTCCATCTGGATAACAATCATCTCAAGTGTCCTCCCATGACTTATCCCTGGGTCAGTGAAACCAATGTTGCTTGGTTTGGATCTGGCTCTCTTCTTGAGGTTGAAACTAGCCTTTGAGAGGGGTCCAGAGTTGGTGATTAATCTGGGAAATCCTCTCTTGGTGCCACATGGTAAGCTAATTACTAAGTTGACAAATGTTTTCCTGGTGTCCATTCTTACAAACCCTGATACATGTGGTGAGGAAGATCCTTAACTGAGGAGATGTCAGAAAAACTGTACCTTCTTTTCAAAAATTATCCTCATAAAGAGGAGAAAGTCCTTTTTCTCCTTCTTTCCCCAAATCAGCCTTCTTTCCCCTATTGAAACCTTTCCTTAAAGCAGGGTGGGCAGTAGCCAGACACACTGGCTAGGGCCAAGTTGGACAGAATCAGGTACAAATTCTTACTATGCTGCATCTTAGCTGTGTGGCTTCTGGCAAATTACTTCACCTCTCTGTGCCATAGTTTCCTTGCTGGTAAAATGGGATGACAGGATCTATTCATAGAGTGGTTGTAAAGTGCAGTGAGGTCATGCATGTAAAGCATTTGACACGCTTAAAGTTTCCAATAATGGTTGTTATTTTAAAACCCTATAATTAATAATCCTATTATATACCTTTATATACATACACATACATAAACTTATCTGTGTATGTTTTTCTTAAATATTATATATAATATAGGAATATATACTATGGAATGAAAATAGTAACATGACAATATTATTTTATGTATAAAAGTAGTATTAATGAGAGTAAAAATTATATCAGCAGCAAAGCAACTTAGTTCCCAAGAGGCCAATAGGTCTAGAAAGCCAAGCTGTTTCTAGTTTCCAGGCCTTAGAAACATGCAACAAATGGAGGTCCCCGGGGGGTCTTATGGCTGAGCTGCTCTGCCTTCCGGGGGAGCTTGCTGGTTGCACCTGCTGAACCTACCTGCTATTACTCCACTCACGTGGGTAAGAGCCGTGTGAAGGGGAGAACTATGGACAGGAGCCCTGGGGCCAGTGCTTCAGACTTTCTGGGTCAGAGGTGGGCTGTCCTTGTTGGAAAAGAAAACCACAGACCTGCCACTTCACTGTGAGGCCACCTGGACCAGATGGAGGTTTAATATTCTCCAGTTGAGTTGATAACACCCTCTGAGTCTCGGGGTGACAGCTACTTAGTTTGGTTTACTTTATTGCCAGCCCAGAGCTGAGAAGCTGGGAAGATTGGCTCCTTCTGGAACAGCCCTTGTCCCAGCACCGTCGAACCCCTCCTCACTATCCGCTGAAGCATTTAAGCGTGTGTGTCAGTGTAGGAGTCCTGGTGACTGCTGTCTGGCAGCATGGCCTCAAAGCCCTGGGATGGCATGCAGCCCGCCTGTGAAAGCCAGTAACTTGCTGTGGACAATGAAGTCCCGGCTTTCGCAACTTGCTGAGGGCTCAATTTCTGTTTTTGTCCTCTCCCTTTGGTCTTAATTCTGATGAGTACATATCATACTTTGTCCAGGTGCTGGGGAGGGAGGGCAGGTGTTTGAGAGATGGAATAAGGTGAAATTCAGCACACGCACCTTGGGGGGCCTACTATGTGCTGGTCATTACAATAGATACACGATAGACTTTATTTCACATTACTCCCCTTTCCCCCACGTGAAGATGCTGAGGCTCAGGGTGTGAAGAAATGGGCCTTGGCCCATGCAGGTGCTAGGTGGAGCACTGTGGTTCTTGCCCAGGTCCCCCGGGGCCCAGAGCTCTATGTTCATTGGTCTAAGAGTGAATGGAGAAACAGTTTGCTGGGAGTGTTTGGACCAGTCTTTTTTAGGGCATATGCCTCGGCATAGAGCATATCTTTAGAATTTAGACATGGTAAATAGGTATTCCAATTGAGAAAGTGCAGCCTGCTAATGTGTTTGATTTGACTAGCAGTGTTAGAACAGGTAAACAAGAATGACTCAATTCTTTTTTTTTTTTTTTTAAAGATTTTATTTATTTGACAGAGACACAACGAGAGAGGGAACACAAGCAGGGGGAGTGGGAGAGGGAGAAGCAGGCTTCCCGTGGAGCATCGAGCCCGATGCGGGGCTCGATTCCAGGACCCTGGGATCATGACCTGAGCCGAAGGCAGTCGCTCAACCAACTGAGCCACCCAGGCACCCCAAGAATGACTCAATTCTTTAGAGAGAGTGTGGGTTCCATGCACCTCCTTACTTCCCACAGGCCCAGACTCATCCCATTCATTCTTTTCTTTTGCTTGCCCAGCCTTTCAGGCTTCTGTTTTTGCTACATCTGTTTGGTGCTTCCTGATAAAAATGGCCCCTGACCAACTAGGTTGGAATGCACTGGATACTGTAACTGCTTAGAAGAATGTTACAGTGTGTCTTAGCATATTAAAATTCTGAAAAGTTCTGTAATTAAAAGAAAAAAAAAGGTCACTGGTTTATTTTTTCTTAAACCAGAGTTTCCCCGAATTATTTTATTGCAAAGCGCCTTTTACCTCACAGGATACCTACCTAACATCAAAGAACAAGGGTGTCTCAATAGAGCATCAGCTTTGGAATCTTGTTATTTCTTGTCATCTTGATTTGAAAGAATAAAAAATAAATTCCTAGACACAAAATCCAATAACTATAAAGTCTGACAAACCTGACAACATACAGATTAAAGTTCTTCTGTGCAGTGAAAGATATGGTAAACAAAGCTAAAAGACAAGCAGTAAACAATAGGACAAGCAAGAGGAAATTCTTCCAAATCGTGTTACTGCAAAGTGGTAAATTTTCTATGAAAACAGTATTTCCTTTGTAGGACTGACATAAGGTTTAACAAGATAATCTATTAGGTGTTTGATGTCTGCCCCACTGAAAGTTCTCAGAGGATAGTCATAATTATTATTTATGTTAACTAGAAGCTCAGTTGTATATGGTTAGAAATAAGATTTTCTTGGGCACCTGGGTGGCTCAGTTGGTTGGGCGACTGCCTTCGGCTCAGGTCATGATCCCGGGGTCCTGGGATCGAGTCCCACATCGGGCTCCCAGCTCGGCGGGGAGCCTGCCTCTCCCTCTGACCCTCTCCTCTCTCATGCTGTTTCTCTCTTGCTCGCTCTCCAATAAATAAATAAATAAAATCTTAAAAAAAAAAAAAGAAGATTTTCTTTAAGAAAGAAATTTTCAATATTTTTATTTTGATCTGATTACAAAAGGGTGATTGATACATGTTGACTATGGAACACTTAGAATATAGAGAAAAATAAAAAAGAAGAATTTTAAATGCATCCTTCCACTAGATGCTTAGGTATTATTTTCCAGCCATGTGGCTTATAACTCCTTCTGTAGTAGCTGTAGGTACTCCGCTGCTTTGCAAAGGATGCTGTGATGCAGGGGATTGGGTGGGTCTCATACCTCTGAATGCATTAGTCAATTTACACAGAGGAAAAAAAACAGGCCACCACAATGCGCAGCTAGTACACTAACCCAGCTAGTGATCAAAAACATGCCCACCATTGTTGACAAATTGGCCAGGGAGAGAAAATATGAATAACTCAGTCCAAGCTGTCCTTGCCGCCCACAAAACAATTCAAACACACCATCCATCTCCCAATAATGATTGAAGTTACCATTTAGCGGGTACCCAAAACATGCCTGGCTCTCTGTCGGATGGCTCATGCATGTGATTTTTAATTTTTCCAATCAAAATAGGTATTATTTTCCCTATTTTACAGTTAAGGACATTGAAACATCAGAGAGGTTAAGTGTTTTGTCCAAAACCACATGGTTACTAGGAGTAAAACCAAAATTTGACAGCAGGTGTCTAACTTTGAAGTCTGTGATCATCATATACATTACTGCCTCCTTGAAGATACAAGAAGTTGTGGCTCACTTTCGTCATCACAGAAGTGCATGCTAATGTTTCAGTGTGCATACGGAGTCTTGAACCTCTGCAGGAGTCAGGGTCATTTTCCCTTGATCCCTCTCATGTTGCAAAGTATCCTTACCATGTGGAGTTGTTGGATGTGGGCATCCCTCATGTTGGTTTCACTTTCCACCTAGGTGGCGGCTTTGAAATACATCCCATCTGTCCTTCATGATGTGGAAACCGTCTTTGATGCAAAGTTACTCAGGTGAGAGCTGACCATGTACTTTCCTGGGCTCTGGTGGCAGGCGAGGCGTTCTGAGGGAGGGAGAGGAGGAGTGCTTTTGTGGGGGATTCTGCATGGGTACTCAGAGCTGGGGTGGGGAGGGCACATGGTTAGGAACTTGGTGTACATGTTTAGGAACTTGGTGTAGGGCTTCCATTGTCAGATTTTTACATTCCGGTTTTTATTTTGCCAGACTTTGGTGAAAACCAACATAAAATAAAGATCCTTCTTTGATGACACAAATGATACAGAATGCAAACATGTGGGTTAAAGAGCTGATAGTTGGTGTGAATGTTGCCATCTCATTTGGGCTTAAAGTTTATTTTGGGGTCCCAGTCTGTGTCCTGTATGGACTGTAGAGAACAACCTCCAGTCACTTACAGGAATAATAGAGAGATAGGCTCCCTTTTGCCTTCTTCTTTACCCCATTTCTCTCATGAGATGAACACATTAGTTTAAAGTAATTGTGCTGTTAGAATAGAGGCCTCTACACCAGATATGGCCTTTCCTTCTTTTTCCTAAATTCATTTAAGTTTCAAGATAACATATAGAAGATTTTATTTTATTATTATTATTATTATTTTTAAAGATTTTATTTGTTTATTTGCTAGAGAGAGTGACAGTATAAGCAGGGGGAGTGGCAGGCAGAGGGAGAAGCAGGCTCCCCACCGAGCAAGGAGCCTGATGTGGGACTCGATCCCAGGACCCTGGGATCATGACCTGAGCCGAAGGCAGATGCTTAACCGACTGAGCCACCCAGGCATCCCAATTTTAAAAACTTTTTCTATTGAGATGTTTTTAGATCCAGAAAAGAGTTGCAAAGATACTATACATATGCCTTTCACCCAACTTCCCTTAATAAGTTCAAACTTTACTTAGCTATGGCATAGTCATCAAAACCGAGATGTGAACATCACTATAATTCTATTCACTGCACTCCAGACATGATTTGGATCTTGTCAGTGTTTTCAACTCATGGCCTTTTTGTCTTCACACCAAGATTTCTGCTGGCTTCTTTTCATCCTGCTAGTCTCAAACTAAACGGTATCTTCTCAGAGGAGCTACCGCTGAATACTGTAAATCAATTCAGTTCCTCCCCAGCCCCTACACCATTACATTCTAATACAACTCCCTATTTCTTGTCTTCATTGCACGTGTCCTCTCATATTGATTTGTTTGCCTCTGTGTTGCGTGCCGACCTCCATGAGAATGTAAGTTCCTTGCCGACTGGGACCACGTCTGTTCCTATTGTATCCCCACTGTTGTGCACATTGCCTGTCACACATCAAATAGATGCTTAACAAGTACTTGAAGGAATGAGTGAACACAATGAGCTGATTTTGGAAAGCTTGACAGGGGCTATAATTCTGTTTCAGTGGTGTTTTTATGTTCACTCTATCGGGGAAGAACTATCTCCTTTATCATGTCCCAAACTGCTTCTAACCCACAATTTTTCATAGCTTTTTTTTTTTTTAAATTAAGGACCCTTTTGATCTTAAGACTTATAAGGCATTACTAACTATAAAACATCAGTAAATAAAGTGGTATGGTAACAAAGTCAGAACTTGGTTTCAAATCTTTGTTTTTTGAGCCCCCTAGCTGTGCAACCTTGGGAAAGCTAGTTAACCTTTCTGAACCTTAGGTTTTCCACTTGTAAATTGGGATAAGTATTGTAGCTACCTCTTAGAGTCATGAGGTTTAGATGACATTACAGATGTAAAGTGCCAAGCATGTGTCTGATATACAAAAGAGCTCAGGGTTATTGGTATTATTTTCAAGTTTTCACATCTCTTCGAATGCTATTAGGAGTCAACACTAACACCAACTACACAAAGGCTTATTATGCATCTGATGCTTTGCCAGGATTTGGTGGCGGGGGGGCAGCAAGGGAGCAAGTTGTATGTTATTTCTGCCTCCACAGGGCTGGCAGTCTGGGCATGGATTGTAAGTGCCAGGATATGGGAAGCACTGATTTAACTGGCCCTCTGTACTCCTGTTTTTCCTGCCCTCAGCCAACTCCTATATGAGTTCTACACCTGCATCCCCCCTGTGAAACTCCAGAAGCAGAAAGTCCAATCCATGAATGAGATAGTCCAGAGCAACCTCTTTAAGAAGCAAGGTGAGTGCCAAGCATCCTGGCGGGGTGGGTGGTGCCAGAAACCACACGATGTACTTCACGTGCTCAGTAGGCCAGAACAACTCACTGGTGACTCAAATGTTGCTTCTGCAGTAACTCCCTTGGTCTGAATAAATGCGAAAAGTAAAAAGTGGCTGACAACTTCAGCTATCAGAATCTAAACTGATTTTAAGAAGCTTAGGTTGCATTGTTTGCTCCTCCTCAGAGAGTTTAATGAGGTGGTAAATTTGGAGTCCTACACTTTAGGTCATTCTGCTATGAGGTTTTTCCCCTACATGGTTTATATGTACATACATGTCTTCGACTTGAGCGGAAGTAGGTGAAGTTTCTTTTGGTAGAAAGAACGTGTCACAGAGAAGTTCTCAAAGTTTCTAAAGTGAAAGAATAAATTAGAGAGCTAATGCAGATTCCCATGACCCATCTCAGAGATTCTGATTGAGTAGGAATTTGGATCCATGTTGTTTCATTACCTTTCAAAAGTAATTTACATTTTTCAAAATGAAAACAAAACAAACCCCTCTCTAATTCCTACTTCTGCTCAAGTTGAAGACATGTATGTACCCCAAACTGATCTCTGATAACCACCAGTCCCCTGACCAGGGCCCACTGCTAAGAGCCTTGGGGTGCACTGTTTTTGAGGTTGGTGAGTTAGGTGGCCACACCCCTGGATATGGCCAGGCAGGATTAAAAGTCAGTATTCATCATCTACCTCATCTCCAGCAACACTTGACATTTGCAGGATCACAGCTATCTGTGAGGGTGAAAAAAAAAGACTTTTGAGGGTCAGCACTGTTTTCTTTATACTAAGGCCAACACTTCCCAATTTTTAATTTCTCTGTGTCTACACCGGTGTCAGTGTTAAAATGAGAAGCAAACTGTACAAGAAACAAGAGGTCTTAGAAAGCAGGGGATCAGTCATCACCCAACTGAGATTTATTCAGAGAGCTAGGCTTGAATATTTATGTAAATTGTCTGGAAATCACAGAAATATTCAGGAACCACTTCACTGTAAATATTCTTTTTCCCCAATGCCTGGTTAACATGGTGCATCCAAAATTGCTGTCTGAATTCCTATCCCTGGAGTTAAGGATAGGAGAAGGGCACACGAAGCAAAGTGTTCTGGTGATTTTATATTCATGTCTATGGCTTCCTGACCATTCAGACAGATGTGTGCCAACAGATTAATGCAATAAATAGATGGTTTGTTTGTGCAAGGTGGTTTGTTGCAAGGTGATCAGAAACTAATCCTGGTAAGTCTTTTTGCGTTTCTTGTATACTGGGTTTTAAAAAGTGAGCGTTCTGTGGTTTTCACATTCTGCCTTCCCCATCAGAATGAATTGCCCTCACTCTGAAGGCTTTGACATATGCCTGCCCCTTCCTGCCCTGGCAGTTTCTTCCCGGATTCCAGGTGGCGTCCCTGTAGAGATGAATCGGGTCCCACCCCAGGGAGGTGGCAAGGGTGACTTCAGCTGCATATGGTGCTGCACCCCACAGGCAGCAGAGGGTGGGGCTACTTGGCTCGCCTTCATTGTTCAGACCCACCGTCATTGTCATTGTCAGGCGACCGGCTTAGCATGAGGCCAGATGGAGTGCTAGCACCATCCTGGATGGGGCAGGTGCTGTCCATTCCAGGCTGCTGGAAGTCAGAGTAGTTCCTTTACTGGAGTCACATCTCCTGGGCTGGTGATGGCCCCTGAGAGGGAGCATAATCCCAGAGCAGGCTGGACAGCTGCTGCTCACCAGTCCTGCTGTGTCTCTGAGTTTCTGATTCAGTAAAAACCCTCCGATTAATATTAACAGACAGAAGGCCAGCCCCTGTGTTGTACACAGTTAGACATGAAATGCAAAATTCTTACCTTTAAACACTTAAAGAGACTAGAAATAAGTGAACAGAGAACTCTTTGGGACCCCTTTTAAAGGGGTCTATATATAGACTATAATTAGTCTATCCATCCTTGGTTCGCATGTGAAAGCAGTATGTATTAAAGGTAATTCCTCTCCCACGATTGATTTGCTAAGTGAACCCTCTTCCCAAAATAACCCCAAAGGGAAACTTCAGCTCATACCCCTTCTTAAGTATTCAGGTTCCAAATGAATAAAATCTGAATTCACGTGTGCTTACTGGGTGTCATTGGCTCCTGGGTGAGTGTCTCCTTTATACCCTTAAATAAGGTGAGTTTGATTCCTTAGCCAAGTTTGAGCTGTAATGAAATCCCTCCTGTTGTTCTCCCTGTGAAGTGTCCTGTGCCTTAGGGATGGGATTTGCTTTCAACCTGCACTCATTTAACTGCCAGATGTGCAAATTGCCTGGAGTATTGTCGGTGACATTAGCTTGTACTCACAGCCTTAAACATTTGTACTGATATCAAGCAGAGGGGCCAGAAGGCTTTTAGGCACTTTCTGAAATGTTGGCAGACTATCCTATTGGCCTATCTTCAGGAGGATCCTTTGGAGAAGGGAGTGAGAGAAGGTGTACCGGTTAATGGCACTGTTCTTGTATCTCACTAGGCCTGGGTTGAATTCCTGGTTCGTCTTCTTATCAGCTGTGTGACCATCGGCAATTTACTTAAGCTTTCTGATCCTTAGTAAGCTCATCTGTAAAATGGAAAAATAATAACAATATCTATCTTAAAAGGCTGTTGTGTGGGCTAATGAGGTGAATAATGCTTTTAAAGTGCTTATGATGTCATAATGTCCTATACTAAGTGGTAGCTGTTATTATTGGTGGTGTGGCTATTATTTCTTCTGCTCCTTTTGTTTTCCTAGCTTCTGTTCTGACCTTCTAATTCTTTGCAGTAAGGGGGTCCCTTCATGTTTGACAGTTGCATGTGGCCCTAAGCCAAGCTTCCTTGTTTTCCTGGAAGTACATGTATATCCTCAAACTCTGAGAAACACAGGACTTAATCAATAACAGGGCCTTGGCTTGTATGTGCTTCCCACTCTGGTTTTGAAGGGTTTTGTCCAACCTTAATTTCATTTCTCCATAGTTTTGCAAAGGGCCCATGCTATGTATGCCTACAAGAAGTGGAGGTCAGGGTGAGATGTTTGTGCTTTCTTGTTTTATTGTTTATCTTGCTGTAGGCCTCCACACAGTTAAATAGTTTGGAACAATTGCCAACCATCCTTTATGATGGTTTGTTCCATGGGGCTCTTTTAATACACACACACACTTTACCCCTTTTTTCTTTCATGTAAGCAATTAGTCTCAACTTTTACTAGACCTGTGATCTTGAGTAAATTACTTAATCCTTGTAAATCTCAATTTCCTCATCTGTGAAGTGGGAATAACCACAAAACGTGTCTCATTGGGTTGTCAGGGGCATAATATGGCTTTTTAGCCTCTGGTGTGAGAGGGTTAAAAGAGTCTCAAACAGCCAAGTCTCAAATAGGGAATGGCTCACCTAGCGTGAATGACTTCAGGGTTCAGGGAGAGGAGAACTAAGAAATCTGTGGAGACTAATTTGCTGTCTTCTCCAACTCAAGCTCAGACTTGCCTTCTGGTGGTGATGGGAGAAAGGAATAGATGTGCCCTGAGAAAGCTTTGAGGGGAGTCTAAGAGAAAAGCAAACCTTATGCGCCTTTGGAACAGATTTGTCCCTATGAGAACCTAATCTCTAAGTAATGTGTCTTTTTAGTCTGATGCTAATCAGATGAACCATCTGGTTCAGTGTAAACTGCTTTAGGATCCACATTGCTCGCTTTTCTCAACTTCCAAAACAAACAGAGGAGGAGTAGAGGGAGAGACGGAGAGAGAGACCCAGAGAGAAAAACAGAGAGAAACAGAGACAGAAAGACAGAAGAAAAGAAAGACCCAGAAAAGGATCCAGAGAGACAGAGACAGAGTCCTGACAGAGATTTGGAAGTTCTTCCAGTTTTTATTTTCAGCTAATGGGTTTTTCTTTGGAAACTGTATTGAGAAGCTGTTCTGTGAGTACAAAGCACCCAGCTTTTCTTTTATCAGGATGTAATTTCCTTCTTTCCCCCTCCTTTTATCTGTTGCCCACAGTATGTGGAGCTGCGGGGACCTCAGTTCACTCTGGGGGATAGGGGCACAGATGGCTGTGCCCAGTACCATAGGGGGTTTATCTTTGCTAATCAGCACATCACGGCAGCACTGGCCTGGGAATAGAGGAAAGTCCTCTCACTCTGCAGTTATTACTTTGCTTGGTAAACTTATGTAACATCTCTGAGCCTCCAGGATTCCACATCTGAAGAATGTGAATAGGAATGTTGCCATGAGGATATGGACTTTTGATTCAGGTAATTCTTGTTTCTGATTCTGCCCTGGTCACTTAGTAGCTGTGTTCTTTTGAACAAGTAACCTCTCTGAACCTTGGTTCCTTTAGCTACAAAAATGGGATAATTATGTAAAACAACCAGCAGAGTACTTGACACACTCGCTACTTATTTAAAAGCACCTGTTGCGTCTAGTGTATAACAATAATAGCCAAAAGAATAATAATGACATCAATAGCATCTTAGAGAGAGAGAGAGAGAGAGAGAGACAGACAGATAGACAGACTTATATTTATTAAATGTCAACTATGCATTAGGTGTTATATAGGACATGAACATGTATTAAATTCTCACAACAACCCAATATCACAGGTATTATTATTCCCATGATATAGATGGAGAAACTAAGGTCTGGAAAATCAAGTAACTTTCATCCTAATGAGGCCAAATATTACACAGTGTATTAGGGTCTTCATGTATTGGGCTATGTGTTGCTGGGGTAAGACATACATCCCCAAATCTCAGTGGTCTAGCTATGTGGAGGTTTAGTTCTCTCTTTCGCAAAGTCTGAGGAGGGCTCTGTGCCTTTTGTCCCTTCTGAAGCTATTCCAGCTGGTACCATGGCCTCCAGGCAGAAGGAAAGAAAGGGAGGGAGGATGGATAGCCACACTTGTTAACTACCACAGCCTGAAAGTGACACCCACCACGTCCATTCACAGTCCCTTGGCCAGAACCCAACACAAGTTCCCAACCCAGCTGCAAGGGAATCTGGAAGTGAAGGGATGCACATGGAACATTTGATGAGTGCTGCCTCTGCTATTCACAGGTAGTAGGTGTTAGAGTTGGATTCGGAACACAAGTCTTTTGAATAACAAAACTCATCTTCCTTCTCCTATGCCATGCTTTATTCTCAGAATGAATAAAAAGGAGACAATAGTGCTTATTTTCTTGTTGAAAGTGCTTCCTTCATCATATTAGAAAAAGTGCCTCCCTATACCTCCCAAGGGAATTTTTTTCTTCCATCTTCCACTCCTTGTCCCTGTTTCCAATGCTGGACAACTCTCTGACAGCTGTGCCTAGGGACCTTTGCCTGGGCGGGAGATGGGACTCTTGATGTCAGTAGTAGCCATGCTGCTGCAGCTTTTCAGAGCAAGCTGTGGTGTTAGTGGGCCACCTGGAGCTTGGGGTGTCCACATCAGGCTGGGCTCTGAGACTGTTCAGAAGGAAAAGGCAGTAAGAGAACGAGTCCTCTTCCTTCCAGGATATGCACTAGTCTTGTGGCGGGCTTCTCGTCTCTCCTGACATTATACACAACCTTCCACAATTCTTCTATTTGCAAATATTGCCTAGAAGGCATTCTCTCTCCCCAAGGCCTTCCCCTACCTCCAGCCACTAACCAGTAGCTCCTACTCATCCCTTTAAGACCCAAACCTGATGTCTGCAGTAAGTAGGCATTTCAGCCCCATCCATTCAGCATTTACTCTGTTTCTACTATAGGTGGGGCCTGGGAGGTAGTGGGGATGCAACTGTTGCAAGTTTGCAAATTTCTGCACCAAGTTCAGTGTGCAAAGATGATAAAGCTTCTAGTTTTTGTTTTTGTTTTTTTGTTTTTAAGATTTTATTTATTTATTTGACAGAGAGAGAGGGAGAGAGGGAACACAAACGGGGAGTAGGAGAGGGAGAAGCAGGCTTCCCACTGAGCAGGGAGCCCGATGTGGGGCTTGATCCCAAGACCCTGGGATCATGACCTGAGCCTAAGGCAGACACTTAACGACTGAGCCACCCAGGAGCCCCTCTTGGTTGGCTTTTAGTCTAATCTTTTTGAGTCTTTCCTTTACTTTGTACTGTGGCAACTTAAATTTTTCATTTAGTGGTACCTTGTGGCTTCAGATGTAACCAGTCTTTCAGATTCAAAATAGTCCTCTCCCTCTTTCCAATGTTGCATCTGGCACAGTGTCCCAGGAACCAAATTAGGAAAGGAAAGAAAGACTCGGCTTTTGGCTTTCCCCACAACCTCTCCAAAATGGTTCTCTTTAGGACTTTGGCTCAAGAGGAAACTTTGGGGCACACATGTCTGTGGCTGTAGGTCTCAATCTCAAGCAGAGGGGCCACTAGCCTTCCCCTCTGTCACATCTTCTTCCTTTCTGAGGAAGCCTTCCCCACCTCTTTCCCCAGCGGTTATAAAGATGGGATGGCTGCCAGGGTACCTGACCAAAAGGGAAAGGTGGGACAGTAGAGAGTTCAGTACGATCAGAATATTATCCTCAATTCACAAAGGGGATAAAACAAGGCATAGACCCTCTGTGAGGGAGATTTCTCAAAACTTAGGTGCACCTGGGGAGCTTATTAAAATTGCAGATTCCTGGACCCTATGCCAAAGATTCTGACCCTGAAGATGGTGGGAGGGCAAATGATATGCGTGGTATCAGCCCTCCAAGTGGATTCTGATAAAGATGGCCCTCTGGCTGACGCCTCTGGAGTTGGAAGCACAATGCCAGGAGCTTGAGTGGGGAAAAGGAGAGCAGTGTGGGCAGCGAGAAGTGGCTCCCACAGTGCGTAGTGCAGACTTGCATCTCCATACTTGACCTCCGTGCTCTTATTTGTCTGTTCATGGAACTGTCTGTGCTGATGGAATGGACTTCTTATGAATAAGGGCTATGATTTATTTCTTTATGTGCCTACTCTGCTTAGAATTTCACTGATGCCAGCTTTCAGAAACTGGTCTTTGGAACTTGGCAGTAATGCAATTAAATGGCCAGAGTTGCTTACAAAGGGGGAAAGGAGAGGAAGGACTTTGATTGTACAGAACTGGAAGCATCACAGTATAGTTGATTCATAATACACCTCATCATTGGTCCACACAATCCCTACTTTTTTAAATTTATATATTCAGTTATCTTTAACAATAAATTAAACATTCAGGCACTCACTACCCAAAACAAAAACTAGAAACTTAATCAGTTACATGTGACCATGTGGCTCTGTCTTTCTCTACCTAAGGTGACCACATTCTTGAATCTTCCTTAATCATTCCTCTGCTTTCCTTTTTATGCAGCTTTATTGCATCTCTGTATATCCCTAGTGTTTTGGTTATTTTATCTTTATAAAAAGGGTATTGAACTGTGAGTAACTTGGTGGGAGTGGGGGGAAACTTACTTTATTTTCATTTAATATTATACTAAGATTCATCCATATTACAGGTTGCTCGAGTTCCTTGTTTTGACGACTGTGGAAGGTTCCATTGTGTGAATAAACCATATAATTTCAAGCACTTGGGCTATTTCAGTATTTCTCTATTGTAAGCATTGCTGCTAAGAACATTCTTGTACATGCTTCTTGTTGCAAATGTCCAAGAGTCTCTTTTGTGTTTACAACTACTAGAAGATTTGCTTGGTCATAAGGGACCAAATGCTTGACTTCAGAAGATGGTGATAAACTGTTTTCCAAAGGTGGTTGCACCAGTTTACATTCTCATCAGTAATTCATGAGGGATCCTGTAGATCCACATTCTTTTAACACTGGGTATTATCCCACTTCTTAAGTTTTACCAAAGATGGAGGTGTAAGGTAAGTCTTCCCTGTCTTGGGTTACATTTCCTTGATCACCAATGATGATGAAAATCCTTTCTTATGTTTCTTTGCCACTTGTGTTTCATGCCTGTGATATGTCCGTCCATGTCTTTTGTTCATTTCTCTGTTGGGTTGGTTGTATTTCTCTTACTGGTTTACAGGATATTTTAAGCATTCTTCATACTCATCTTTTGCTGACCTTACGTATTATGGATATCTTCTCTCATTTATACACTCATAACTTATCTTCATTTACTTAAGATGTAATTTCTTAACAGAAGTTCTTTTAATATCAATTTACTGATCATTTTAATAGTCAAATCTTATGTCTTGTTTAAGAAATCTTTCTCAATCCCAAAGCCTAAAAGATTTTCATTTGAATTTTTACTAAGAATTTTATAATTTTACTTTTGATACAGAAGTTTGTAATCAATCTACAGAACTTACGTTTTATATATGGTGTGAGGTAGGAGTCTGATTTTATCTTTTTTGCCATTTAGCCATATACTGTTCTCAGTTTCAAATGTGGGACAGTCTATTTTCCCCATCTTGGTGTCATTTTGTATTTCAAGGACATTACCTTTCCCTGGGGACTTGAGGGCAGGGAGTCCTGCTGGAGCCTGTATTCAATCCCTGGTCCACAATGTGCAATTCCTCTGTGCTATTATTACTGGTTGAGGGTGGAAGGGTCAGAAGGGCCAGAAGGGTCAGGCCTCTTTTTCTGTAGGCAAGCCCCAAATCAGGCTCCTGTGTTATGTCGGCTTCCTGTATTATGTGGAAAGACAGTATTTCTCTAGGCTTGGACCTTCTCAGTTATGAAAGAAATGAGATGGTTTCTTTGAATGATCATTTATCTTAAGCAAAAAATTGCTTGGGTCCATAGGTGGTTTCTTTATGTATCTGATTTAAAAAAAAAACACTGAACTAAGAGTAAGGAGACCTGAATAATAGCAACAACAGTAATATGAACAGTAGGAACTGCAGGTGACGTTTATTGAGTGCTTCTTATGCACCAGGCACTTTGCTACACACTAATGCTCATTATCTAATTTATTGCATAGTTGTGTGGCCTTGGCCAAGCCATTTAACCTCTGTGGAGCAACTATACAATCATGACATTGCACAAGATTTTCCAGAGCTCTAGCAACATGAAAACCTATGATTTAAAAAATTATTCTCTGATTCACAATGATAATATTGCTGAGTCTTTCAAAGATTGTTTCATGCCTAAAAACTCCTTCTCCTATATATTGCCCGCAATGCTTTAAAATATCCTGCCTGAGCTGGGAGCAAGGAATGAGGCCATTTTATAGAAGGTCAAACAGATGAAGGGAAACCATGATGCCCTCAAGGTCACGTAGCCAGGCTCGAACCCTGGTAAAGGTAAAAGGATTTATGTACCAGAGCCAATTTATTTTCTTCAAGAAAGAGCTGTTGAGTTTTGAGTACCTAAGTTTTTTTTTTTTTCACCAGAACACTTGGAGACATCAGAGATCTTCAAATAGGGGTTTGCCCCTCCCACCTACAGTGTTACAAAGCCACATCTAGTTCCAAAATGTCCCTTCCGCACTTGGAGATCTGAGAAGTGGCTGTCCCTCACATCTCTTCCCTTTTCAATGTGACTGATCGCAGAATTCAATCTCAGGAAGAAACCCTCAGATCTACAATCAGAGAAGACAGTGATTTAAGAAGCTGCAGGACAAACCCAGGAGACATTTGATAAAGTGTCCTTTTTTTTGGCTGAAGTGAAAAGAGATTGACATACAATCAAAGAAAAGAATCCCTCTTGAACCTCCCCAAATACTTAGAATAGTAGCTTTTAATGGCATTATGAAGTATGATTTAATTGTGGGGGAATCCCAGATTACCTCTTTAATGACAACCCAAATCAACTCTTCTGTAATTAAAAAAAAAAAAAGTACCTCATTAAAATTAGAGAACTGCAAGATCAGGCTGTTTCTGTGCCTTTCGATCCATGACCCATGGGGTTCTTTCCCAGTTCTGGAATGATTCTTTATATGAGAGGAAACATACACAATGAGAGAATTTCTGTAAATCTTTACAAATTTATATGTTGACTCCAAAATTGTTTTGTTTGTTTTCATTGTGGAATTACAGTCATGGGTGGTTTAAATTATAGTGAGGCAGGGTTTTAGGACATTCTGAGGCTTTTATGAGGACCTGTTTTAAGTTTGATTTTGCTGATTTTTCCCCCACAACATCTTCCTAGAATAGAAGGAAGTTTCCTTAAGACCACAATACAGCTGAATTGAAAAACAGCTGCAGATTCATTTCAATTCAAGTGATATTTATTGAAAATCTAAAAATGTAGCTAGCACTATGCTATGGGGAGTATGAAAGAAAGATAGTCATAAATAATTTTATGGCCACCATTTATTTAACCATTATATTGTGCCAGACACCATGCTAAGTTTTTTCACCCATTATCGCGTTATCATGACCTCCCTGTAAAGTATAGGTATTAATATCCCCATTTTACAGGTGAGGAAACTAAAAGTTAGAGAGGCTGAGAAACTTGTCAACAGTCATAGACCAATAGCATATCAGGACCAGGATTCCAGTTGGGGTCTGTCTGATTCCCAAATGTACTCTCTGAGCTGCTGTGCAAAATGGCATTTAAACAAAAGGGTTTCTGTCCCCCTGGGGAGCTTACAGTTGGGAGAGAAAAGATTTACTCCAGAGGTCTTCAAACTTGAGCCCACACATGAAGGTAATAGAAATAAAGATGCAGGTGCATCTGGGTCGCTCAGTCATTTGAGCATTGGACTCTTGATTTTGGCTCAGGTCATGATCTCATGGGTCTTAGGATGGAGCCCTGCATGGAGCCCTGTGCTCAGTGGGTAGTCTGCTTAAGATTCTTTTCCTCTCCCTCTGCCCCTGCCCCCACTTGTGAGTGCGCTGTCTCTGTCTCTCTCTCAAATAAATGAATAAATAAATCTTTAAAACAAAAGAAATGAAGATGCAGAGTAATAGTTACTATGCCTTTTAATAAAATAACCTTACCAATATATATTTTAATAATAATATAATCTTCAGTTATATTTAAAAAAATTTTTTTAAGATTTTATTTATTTACTTGAGAGAGAGAGACAGATAGTGACAGAGATAGCAAGAGAGCACAAGCAGGGGGAGAGGCAAAGGGAGAGGGAGAAGCAGGCTCCCCGTGGAGCATGGAGCCCAATGTGGGGCTCGATCCCAGGACTCTGGGATCATGACTTGAGCCGAAGGCAGATGCTTAAACCAACTGAGCCACCCAGGTGCCCCCAGTTATATTTTTTATAACACATTTTCTTCTTACCTATGAAACATGTGAGAACTTTCTTTACTTTGTAAAGAAATGTGATTCCTTTTATTTTTTCCTAAAACACAGTGCCATTGGGTCAGTCAGTCATTTTTCCACCTTTGACAGAGACAAGTGTACAGAGAAGTATTTCTCTACCACTAAGAAAGCAGGGTGAGGATGATCAACTGAAACTCAGCTCATGGTGGGGAGGCTACAGGGAATGGTGAGGACCAGGAGGGGAAGTCCATGCCATGGGTACAGAGGACAGCTGTGAATCAGTACCAACTCTTCGTTGCCATGTCAATATGTGGACTCAATGCTACCTGATCTTCCCCTCTTTGGAGAGAAGTTCCACAAATGTGTTTTTATGTGAAGCCTACCGATATGTTTTTTAAGCAATATGCAGGCCAAACAAAGCCTGCATATGGACCCAGGACAGCAAGCCTCTGGTGTAAATTTATCATTTATGGATTTAAAATAATTTATAGGGTTTGAATCAGTCTATTACAGGTTTATAGGGTTACTTACAAATAACCCTGCATATGACTATTACCAGAATTTGGCGAAAACAGTGCTTTTGGGGACAGGTTTATGGAGGAGGTAGGTGAATGTGGTATAGGGCCTCTGGAGAACAGACTCTGGGGCAACCCTGTAGTGTCAGAGGAGGAACCCTGTCTCACTGGAGACCCCCAACTTTCAAGTCTCAGAACTCGGGGTTCATCCTTGCCTGACACACTCCCTTGCTAATGGGGTCTCCAACCAGACCATATCATAAGCTTCCCCAGGCATATTCCTGGGAATGCTGGTCCAGGATTGGAAAAATGACATTTATTATTTATAGAAAGTAGTATTATCAAAATATTGTGTTCTTGTAGAACTTTGGAAATATATAAAAGCATCTATGAGCTCATAATTTAGAGGTAACCATTGCTTATTCTTCCTGTTTTTTCTACAATATATTTTAAATAATTGGTTTGTAATCTGCTTCTTTCACTGAGGATGTTTTCCCATGTCATTTTTAAGGACCTCATAGGACTCTGTTGTATAGATGGGCTATAACTGATTGCACTATTTTCCTATTTAGGGACATTTGGGTTCATTTAATTTAATGTTAGAAAAACTTGCTGGAATTCATAGCCTTGATAGACAAATCTTTGTCCTCTGTGCTCATTATTTCTTCACTGTTAGACATGAATCTCACTCAGCTTTCCCAATGCTTGTCGAGGATCATGACTCTCCCTTCTTCTTCCCCTACACACACATGCGCACATGCACACACACGCACTCTCACACACACTGTCATATGCAGGATTTTGTTTCCTCCTTATGTGATAGACTCAGCAGAAAGCAGACCATATTGTCCTCAGCGAAGAGCTGGAGTGGTATGATCCAATTTGGGAAGGGCATGTTATTACAACTCCACTGTCATCCTTGATAGCAGGGGGTGTGTCTGTGTGTGGATATTCTCTGCAGTACCAGGCACTTAAATGCAACCACGTCGAGAGCCCTCATTAGCCTCAGGCAGCCAAAGTGGATTTGCTGAGTGTGATACCCTCCAGGCTGGAGCGACTGCCCAAGTGGAACCAGACACTGGAGCAAGGGGGGAAGCCAATTATTCAAAGGCAAATAAGGCTCTAATTATGGTTTCAGCTAACAAGGATAAAATTGTTTGAGGAGAGACATCCCATTTTTGAAGTAAGCACAACACAGGACCATCATTCAGAACAAGGGCTTGGATCTAGTCCTGACTTTGCTGTCTTCACCATGACACTTCGCATCTAGGAGCATCAGACTCCTCATCTGCCAAATGGGAACAGCATAGGATGCTTATGTCATGGGTTTATTGTGAGCATCATGGGTGGCCGTGCCTGTGAGAGGCGTAGTGGGGTCTGGTACTTAGAATGGGCTCACAAATGGAACACCGCTGTCATCATTAGTGACTATTACTAGTATTACTGTTACTGAATCATCTGATAGTGGAACAGAATATGAAATCGAAACTCAGGAGACCTGGGTTTTCAGCTTTGCAGTTTTCTATTTGTTCCAACTTAGAAGTGAATGACTCTCTAAGTTTATTTTCCTCGTCTCTCAAATGACAAGCTTGGATTAGGGGTTATATCAGGTGTCTCACTCCGATGTTTGTGGACCCACCTGTGCTGAGAGCTATATATCATTCTCTTCACAGAGCCTCACGTCAGCCCTACTCATAGAGGCTATTATTCTCTTCCTTTTCTGCACACACAGGAAGCTGGGATCCAACCCCCGCTCCTAATTTCCATACTACCCTGAATTGTCTGCATGTCCCCAGCATATAGATTTGTTGGCTGCACTCAAGGTTTTTGAAATGTCTGAGATGGTGATGAGACTCAGGACTGTGCTCACACTGCTACCTTCCCTCTTTTGCCCAATCCCTCCAAAAACAGTACATGCAAAAGTCCAGAAGGAGACTCCTGTCGGACTTTGGGGGTGGCTCCTGATACCTCCGCTCTATTTAACGTAAATGAAATTGATAAACACTTGTTCTCCTTGGCTGGTGGGTTGTTTTGAGAGTTACCTAAAGGACTGTTTATGCATGTGTGTGTTAAAGAATTGAGCCCACTAGGTAGATCAAATATCTGAGCTGGAAGGGACGTTAGCCATCAGCTGCCCAGAGGTGGTCAAATTTAGCAATTCAGAGAAGATGGGAAGAAGAAGTTTCACCCTTGCATGGATAGCAAGCAGACCTACTTCCCTTGCTTCTACCAGAGTAGCACTCTCTCCCTCTCCCTCCCTACTTCCCTCTCTCTCCTCTCCCACCTCTCTCCCCCTCTCTCTAGACATCCAAGACAATTTGGTTTAAACAAAGAAGTCTAGGTCTAAAGAATTCTCTGAAAAATTGATCTGTTTCTGATGAGGGGTTTGATAGTGGGGAGGCTGTGGGGGGGGGGCAGGGGGTCCATGGGAACTCTGTACTTTCTGTTCAGTTTTGCTGTGAGCTTAAAACTGCTCTAAAAAATGTCTATGTTAAAAATGTTAAAAATCCAGTGACCATACACACAGAAACACAAATCGAGCTGCCCCTCCTGTCATCCCTTCTGCAGAGGAAGGGGAAAGGCCCTTAAAGATTAAGTGGCTCCAGGGAGGCCAGTTAGCTGCCCACGCACAGATTGTTATTGGAAGTGTGACTCAAGTGTGGTGGGGTCCTCTCTCTTTCTGGTTCAGGGGCACATGTCCGTGCCTTAGGCAGGTGGCGAGGGAATTTATTTCATCGTCCACGCCCATGGTAGGCCGGTGGTTGGTGAATGCATCTGCTGTTGCTGTGTGTTAGGGGTCCCTGCAGCAAACCCCTGTGAGCCAGCTGCGGTGCTGATTTCCCAGGGCTGCCTCAGGAGGAACTCACAAGGTGATTAGGTGGTGCTTCAGGCCCACACTGTGCCCACCCTGCAGTCCACCAGCCCCCAGCTCTTCACGTCTGACCATCTCCCTGTCTGTGTCTCCATCTCAGTCATTGCCTGACCTCCCACTTCATCCCCACATCTTCCCTGTGCAGCCCCGTCCTTAAATCGCTGCCTTCCCCCTGTCCTGGAGCAAAACCTGGCCCCTTGCCCCTTGCCCCTTGGTCCCTTCTTAAGCCTGCATCAGCCATTAACTGATTCTGAGTGAGACTCTCCTACGCCCATGCCCTCTAGTTCCAGGATGTGGGGTAAGTGTGGCAGTTGACCACAGGCTTCAGAGAGAGAACGGGTGGGCTGTAGGAATTCATTCCATGTCATATTCCCTGCCAGAGAGAGCTACAACCAGTTTTCTTTCTGGGTCATCTAAGAAGTAGGCATGGTGAGCATTGCTTTTTTTTGTTTTGTTTTGTTTTTCAGAAACACAACACAGTCTTATTTCATTTGGAGGAAGCATATTTCCTCTACTGATTTGGCTTTGGCCTCTATCCTTTTGGATTAGCCAATCCTGCCATTATTGTGCTAAGTAGCATCCGCAATTTCCACCCATCTTAAGCCCATTTTACCCTCCGTGTTGCCGCTCTACTCTGGCCAAAATTGGCTCCGTTACCCAGGAGGAACAGGGTCAGCTTTGATTCGACTGTACATTTTAAGCATCCCTCCCCTCCATAATGAAAGTGTGTTGTTTTTTAAAAAAATGTATGTTGGGTCCTTCTAACACACCTCCCCCCAGTGAACTCTTTGCAGGCTCCTCAAGACAGTGGGGAAGTTTTTAAGTCCTCCTCCTGCAAGGGTGAGCTAAAAGAAGTTGGCAGCTGGTATAGAAGCTCTGGCCCCCTTGTGCCGGCAGCTTCTGGCCACAGAGGGCGTTCCTCCTAGCTTGCATTTGGTTTATCAAAAATCAAACAAATGCAGTGAGAATCCACATATTATGGATCTGGGGAGGCTCTGATTCTTTTGATGCTTCTCTGAGGCACCTCCTGAATTTGCACCTTCTTGCGTTCAGGTAAAGAGTGTTTTCTCTGTATTCCAAGTAACTGGCATTGAGTAGGTCCTCAATGCATGTTTATAGGATGAAGAAACAATTATCTTAATTGAAAGATAGATAACATAGTCTGTTTGGAGAAATACTGTACTAAGAATAGGAAGATTGGATCTCTAGTCCCGTAAAGCTACTAACAAGCTGTGTGACTTTGGACAAACCACTTACCCTCTCTGGGCTCCATTCCTCATGTGTATCATCAGAGATTTGGATCTCTAAGATTGTGTCCATCTGTGTCAGTAAGTCTGTATTGCCAGAAGAGCATAGAAAAAGAGGCAGCAACTTCAAGTACAATTAAAACTGCTTGAAAAGCATTTGTTATCTTGGGGTTTTTGAGGGTACTAATGTCGGCTTGACATGAAAGACACTGAAGGACTCATTGTGTTCAGAGGTATCCTGGGTAGTGTATTGTTCACAGGCCTTGGCTGAATCCACAGTCTGTCATTAAGAGGTTTGTTCAGGGCTGGGTCTATGTTTCCTGGCTTGGGGGACTGCACCAGTTTTCTGAGCACTTGGAGAGGGGTTAACAGTCAGGACAATAGAACCTCCATTTGCAGGTGGATTTTTCTCTTCATGCATATATTTCCACAGGTCTCAATAAATTGGTTTTCATCAGCTGTGCCCCTCCCTGCCAGTGTCCCAGATTTGCCAGAACCTATGTGTGTAATGAGATGCTTGGTTTGGTTTGGTTTGGTTTGGTTTATAGGGATTCTGGGCTCCCCTCTGGTTGCAGCTGCAGGTTTTTAAATCAATTACAGCCTAGGTAGCAAGAGGTTCAGTACAGCACTCTGCTGTCTGTTCAACACTTGTGCCAAGAAGTCAAGAGGTCCCAGGCACGTCTCAGGAAAATCTGTGGTGTTTCAGGGGCCTACGGTGAGTTGCAAATCTTGATGGATGGTGGGACCAGTCTGCAAACAGCAGAATGGCTTATACTGTGGGTTCAGCAGGAAAAGAAGAAAATAATTCTCTAAGCATAAGATGTGTTACTCCCTCATCCTAGTTCATCAGGAGATCTTAGCCACACACATCAAGAGACAGACCTTGGGATTTGTGGAAGAGAGCAGGAGAGATGGCAGTCTTGTGGCTCTGATGCCTGGCTCCTTCCGTGTGGCCAGGCTTTTTGCAGCTTTTTGCTCTACCTTTCTCCCTCTCTTGCCAACATAGGGGAGAACACTGGATATTTAGAAAATACAAAGTTGGCAAAAATGTGGTGATGTCCTCAAGGAGCTTGCCTTCATTTGCAAAATGAGGCACTCTTCATTAAAATGCAGGATGAATGTTCTGTAGTAGAGCTATAAGCAAAGTGCCATGGGACTGCAGGGGAGAGAGCTAGATGATTCAGTCTTTCTTCTTAAAACATCAAAAAATTTTTTTAAGAAAACAAAACAAAAGAAATACCAAAGAGCTTCAGAACTGTAAATAGTTAGCCTTTCTCAGGAACCCTCTTACACTGTTGGTAGGAATGCAAGCTGGTGCAGCCACTCTGGAAAACTGTATGGAGGTTCCTCAGAAAGTTGAAAATAGAGCTACCATACGATCCAGCAATTGCACTACTGGGTATTTACCCCAAAGATACAAATGTAGTGATCTGAAGGGGCACATGCACCCCAATGTTTATAGCAGCAATGTCCACAATAGCCAAACTATGGAAAGAGCTTAGATGTCCATCAACAGATGAATGGATAAAGAAGATGTGGAATATTATGCAGCCATCAAAAAATGAAATCTTGCAAAAATCTTACCATTTGCAAAGACATGGATGGAACTAGAAGGTATAATGCTAAGTGAAATAAATCAGTCAGAGTAAGATAAGTATCATATGATCTCACTGATATGAGGAATTTGAGAAACAAGACAGAGGATCATAGGGGAAGGGAGGGAAAAATGAAACAAGATGAAACCAGAGAGGGAGACAAACCATAAGAGACTCTCAATCTCAGGAAACAAACTGAAGGCTGCTGAAGTGGAGGGGGTGGGATGGATGGGGTGGCTGGGTGATGAACATTGGAGAGGGTATGTACTATGGTGAGTGCTGTGAATTGTGTAAGACTGATGAATCACAGACCTGTACCCCTGAAACAAATAATACATTATATGTTAATTTAAAAAGTTAAAAAAGTTAAAAAAAAGACATATATGAGAACCTTAAGACAGATTATTTATTTTGGAAGACTTTAACATTGAGTTTTATTAAAATGTATAGAGAGAAAGAAAAAAAATAGTTAGCCTTTCTCAATATATTAGGCTAGATTTGGGTAATTTCTGATTTTTTTTTTCCACAACTTTTTTTTTTCCAAATTTTTTTCATAGCTTTCTTGACTTTGGCCCCAAGAGGGATTCTATATCCATCTATGACTTTGGAAAAGTCGTGTCACTTCTTTGGTTCTGTTTCTTTATCTGTAAAATGGGGATAATAATAGGGCTGATATAAATATTAAATGAAATAATGCTTAGCACAGTCCCTGGATGATAAAAATGCCCATAAGTGGTAGCATAAAATTAATATAATTATTATTTTCATTAAGTTTTCACTTATAATTATTTGTTTTCATTACTATCAGTTCAGAGGTGAAGCCAATGTAGAACATTAAAAATAAATTGTTGCTTAAATTGACTTTTTCAGAATATCAAGACAGGAAAAAAAACTGTGTGAAAAAGAGAATATACATACGTACTATTGTAATGCTGATAATAGTTATTTTGGTAATTTCTTATAAAAACCTTATAAAGTAGGTTGTTGTTCTTTTATAGTTAATAGAAACTTGCTTAACTATACCAGATCTGTAAATGAACAAGCTTACAGTTACTTACTGGTTTTTAATTACTGATCTTTTTTCCCTCAATCTACTTTTCTATAGGAAGAGGGAGATAAGACTGATAATTTGAATAAATACCTTCTATTACTCACCTGGCATAAATTATCACTTGACTGAGGCAAATGATCAGGTGATGGTTTGTAAGGTCGATGTAAAGACAGCGCTTTGCCCACTGGCTTCTAAAGTCAAGGGATGCACAGGCATATATCCTGGACAGTCAGCTTCTGTTGTGCCTGGATTGCAGTCGATTTTATCGATTTTTTTTTTTCAACACAACAGCTTCAAAAGGCTCTTCTGCCCCAAAGTAGCTGATCTTTTCAAATCTTTGCTACTTCTTCCTGCTAAGACTTTCAGATAACAGGGTAAATGCAATTAATAACTGAAAACTTTAGTTGATGAGAAGATATGCTAGAATATGTTTAAAGGTTTCACAATACATAGGCACGTAGAGTTGAGCAACTCCTTGGAGAGATTGTCCGATCCAACCTTCTCATTTTACAGCATGAACTACCCAAGGTCACACCATGAGTTAGTTGCAGAGATGGGAAACCAGGAATCCCAATTTTGATTTCTTTCTTGGTACCTGTGTTTTTCAAAGTGTGGGTATGTATTACTATATGCAAAATTATTTTCCTTGGCATGGAGAATAATTTTAGGTATGCACAAATAAAGTACTGTACCACAGAAGCAGAAGATCATTCATTCCCTCCCAACTCCCTTTCAATCTTTCTGGTTATGTCAAGGATTGTATGCTTTTGCTGCTTTGTCTTTAATCTTTCTCTACTAATCTCCTTTGATAACAAGGGAGCAGACCTCAGGCTTAAGTTCCTCTTGGAATTTAATAAAAGTGTTTTGTTTTTATAGTATTGATTGTTACACTTACCTTTCATCTATGGCAAGCAATACTGGTTTTCCATCTGAAATAGCAAATTTTTCTTTTAAAAGAAAGTAAGCAGATTAGCATGCAGCTACTTTATGAAAAAATATTAAGTAAATAATAGTGTAGGGTGTAAATTATGAGCAGTACATGGTAGGTTTCACATTGACAAAAATAATGGTTAACTTGGAAAATAAATGGCTGAACCCTTGGAAAATATTTGATCCTGCCCTTTAGAATTCTTTTGGCCCTTTGAGGATATATATGGCTGAATCCTATTGCTTTCTTATTCATGTCATACCTTTTTAAGGTATCAGCCAGAAAAACAATTATTAGATTTATTTTTTTAAAGATTTTATTATTTATTTGTCAGAGAGAGAGAAGAAATAGAGAGTGAGCACAAGCAGGGGAGGTGGCAGGGAGAGGGAGAAGCAGGCTCCCTGCTGAGCAAGGAGCCCATTGCGGAACTTGATCCCAGGACCCTGGGATCATGACCTGAGCCAAAGGCAGACGTTTAACTCACCCAGGCATCCCCAATTATTAGATTTAAAAGGAGAACCTAAAACTACCCATATACCAGAGATGAACTCAGATATGTCTACAATCCTATTATCGGTAGCTTTCCTACAAGCCAAAAAGCTGGATTGGTAGCCAATTTAGTTTCAGTGTGTAGGTAATTATAAATTATAAACTGTATACTGTTGCATTTATTGAGAACAGAAACTGGTTTTATTTTTCAAGGACTGATGTTCTATTTTAAGATTCTATTGTAGACTTCATTCTTGTTTTGTTTTCCCCTTCTAAGAAGTTCCTTAATTTCTCATTATCTTGCTGTTCAATGAGAGGGTGTGAATGGAATAAAAAGGTGGCAAAATGCAATTTATCTAACATTGTCCTACTGTTATCACATTTTAAAGATTAGAATGTATGGAATGAATGGGTTACAAATATTAAAGTTATCCATCAAAGGGAGGTATAGTTAACTTCCCTTTAACCTACAATTTACGCGTATCAAGTGAATACATGAAGAGAAAGATGTACTACGTTATACTATTGGCTGATTTTCCCATTATCCTTAATGGCTAATCTTCCAATGTTGCTTATTGTGTTTACCTATTCTCTGAAGCAAAAGTTCCTGTTTTACCTATAACTTAGTTAGCCAAATATCCTGGAACTCTGAAGATCGGTTACTGCTAGCCTGGCATGAGCTTTCTTTTCATAAATATCACTCAGAACTTATTCATTTTTCTTCCTGCTGTGGGCCGCCTTCCACTGACCATCATGTGCTTTTCTTTCTTTCTTTCTTTCTTTCTTTCTTTCTTTCTTTCTTTCTTTCTTTCTTTCTTTCTTTCTTTCTTTCTTTCTTTCTTTCTTCTTTCTTTTTTTTGTGGAATGCTCTTTCAGTGGAAAATTCACTCTCATTTAGACAACTCTGGAAAAAAAAATGGGGGGAAGGTGGAGTCAACTTCTGGTGACTTATGGGCAGTTAGAGTCAAATGTTTGAAAAATGGGCTTCTGAATCAGCAGAGATTTTACAAAGTGACCGGTGGACCTGCATACAGATAGGTAGAGCACTGAGATGCCAAGAAATAATGCTACTTCTCTTGCATGTGGCTAATAAAAAGACTGCATTGCTAAATGCAGGGATAGGAAGGTTAATGATGATACATTCTTTTTTAGTATCAAAGATTAACATGATAACTTGCATATTAAGGTTAACTCAGACACACTGCTAATGGAAGAGGCATACAAAATTAATTTCTACAGCACCTCGTAAATGAGGATCACTCACTCTTCTCTGGCTGATGCTCTTTGTCTTGGCAGTGGGTGCACTTCAGTGCCTAGTGGGGCATCTTCAGCCCCTGAGGAATTTGCAGGGCTTGGGGTGTGTTCCCTTCAGTCCTTATCACTGCCAGTCCTTCTCTGGGTGAAGGGAAACCTGCAGGTTGTGACTTGGCAAGGATTTTGGTTTTAATAGTTAATGAGACAATGGAATTGAGCTGAAATGAGAAGAGGGTGGAAGGTGGGAGAAAGAATGAAAGAGAGGAGGGAACAGCTGCTCTCTCTTCATGCAGAAGATTCTCCAAGTTGAGTGTGGGACAGCATCTTTGGGTGGCCACTGTCTTGAGCCCTGTCGAGGACGAAGGCTCAGCTGACATAGGAAGGCAGGCTGAGATCCGGTGGACTATCTCAGGCAACTTGCTTGACTTCCTCAAGCCTTACTGTGTACACCTGTTGAAGGGAAACTATTACCTTCCACTGTAACAATATATATTTTGTAACTTTGGTGGAATTTATCTATAGTGAAATACACAAATCTTAAATGTACAGCTCAGTGAATTTTTTACTTATGTATCCAGCCATGCAACCACCACCCATATCAAGATACAGCATGTTTTTACTACCTAGAAAGTTACATACAGAAATTAAAACAAAAATAAACAGTAATGATTTGCACTTATATAGTGCTTACCATGGTCCAGGTGTGCTGGTCCAAGTGCTTTACACATATTATTTTATTCTTTAAACCTTGTGAAGGGAGGAGCTCTCATTTTCTCCACTTTACAAATAAAGAAACAAAGATACAGAGAGATTCCTGCTCTTATCCTCCGCCATTGGCTCTGTAGCACTCATTGTGTGGCCTGGTCCTTAGGGCATCAGCGGAATGAGAATGGAGCCTCCTTCATGCTGACATTTCTTTGCATTCCTCCTCTTCATAGTCCACTTAATCACTATGCCTTGTTTGTCCTGGGCTAGTAGGCTGTGCATGATGCTCTAGCAGGAGAGTCCTTAAGGGAAAGGGCCAGACTTTAGCTATGTTCCATCCCAGTTTCAACAGTTGGGTACATTATAGGTGCTCTAGAAATAGTGGTTGACTCTTGTTGCCAGAAAACTCTGCCCTCCAACTCCTACTTGCTCCTATTTAGTAAAGTGACAATGTTGACAAGTGTATTGGTTACGCCCCCTGGGCAGTTTGGGCTGCTTAGCCATCTTTGGGCTCTTTCTAAACCTGTCTTTGTGATGATCTAAAAATTTCAAGTGAAAATCCCTCATGTTTCCAAGCCCCTTTGAGCTGCTTTGTCCCAACATGTGTCCCCAGACATCCTCATTCAGACCCCAGGTGTTGCTACTTTTCCTTTTCCATCTTTACTTTCTTCTCCTCCTCTTCCTTGTCTTCTGTATCTTCTTTCCCCTCCTTTTCCTTCTCCTTCCTTTCCTTTCATCATGGTCTTCACCAAATATTAGTGAGGTGCTCTCTGTTAAATACACTATAATAGCCATTATAAATGCTTTTGGGGATGCAGCCATGTTCAATGCATCTTCATATAGTTGAATTTATGCTTACCCATTTGTAGTAGATCATTTTGAGACACATTTAGCCAGCTGTCCCTTTGACATCTCTATTTGAATGTCTTACAGGTACTCCAACTCAACATTTCCAAAGCTGTATTCGTTCTGTTCATGAAAACCTTCTCCTCTTCCATTATTTTTCTGCCAGTCATTTGGAGCTAGCTCTCAGATTTTCTTGTGCCTCATTTTTCACTTTCAATCAATCACTAAGGCCTTTGAATCTTCTTATATATGCCTTGAATTTGGTCACTTCTATCTTTGCCATTTACATCCTGGTCCCATACACCTCTGTGCCATTTATGATGCTTGACATTTTCTAGGCAAACAAATAAATATTTGTTTGCATGAAAAATACATGAAAGTGCCATGTAAGGACAAGTGCACAGTCGTGAGCCCTCCTCCATTTGTTGTTTTTATGTTTTGCATAGATACATGACACAAAGGAACAGAAGCCATTAGCTTTTCTCAGGTTCTTCTCAGGGTTAAAATTCCGGTCTGATGTCAAAAGCAGCTAAACACTACTTAACTTTAATGTAGACCATTAACATTAACTCAGTATGAAAAATTTCTTTAAGAATTTAGTACCAGAAAAAATCTGTTTCTCTTACAGAATTAGTTCTCTTCTACCTTAATGACCAGCAAACTCTAGAACTTGGGTGATTTCCTTTATTGCCCTGTTTATCACACGAGTGAAGAGCTACATTTTATGGGCACTTGGAGCCCTTATGTTAACTTTTACATTGGCATGTCATCTTCTTTCTTTTTCTTTTTTTTTTCTTTTTGGAGTAAGGTAGCATGGGAAGAAATACATAAAACTAATAGTAAGTATATCAACATGTCATGCCTGAAATAAAATATAAATGTTAATTTCATAGGAGTACAGTTTGAAGTTCATCAGCAGGGACCAAACATAATTGGAAATACAGTGTGTTTCATTGTATGCATTTTTTTATACTGTTCCTATCAATTGACTGGTTCTTTTCTTTATTACACTTGGACTGCCCCAAGGATAAAGACCATATATTGTCTTCCCTTTGTACAGAAAGCTTATTACATGTTGCTGACTGATATTTATTCTGTTTACTTTCTCCTGTCTCACATCTTAGCCCAGTTTCCTCTTCATTGGCTTCAGAGTCCAAACAGAATCTCTTTGATCCTCTCATTAAAATATTGGGCCTAAGTATGTGATTCTTTTTTTTTTTTTTTTTTTTAATGTGATTCATTTCTTAAATCACTCTTTTGCTTTGGGCCTTCCAGGGGAGAGCTCACGTGGGCTCTGTTGCAGGAATGGATAAACTAAGCAGGCAAAAGCCCCCACCCCCTCAAGACTGTCTCTGTTCTCTGCCTTCTTAGCTGAGTGCTTTTAGCAAAGAAGAAGAGGCCAGAGGAGAAATTCTCCCCATTTCCACTTTTATTTGTGGGGGGTAAAAGGCAGTGATTTTCCCCCCCCTTCTTTGAAGTTTGCTTCCAATTATTCAGCTTGTGTGAAATATATTACACTCCTCTTTTTTTCCCTTTGTAATGAGCAACACTGGATTTTAAATGTGTAGGGCTGTAAATGAGAGGGGCCCCAGCCTCCTCTCCTCTGGAGCTGTTATGGGGAAGGTGAGAGGAAGAGAGAATCAGATGATGATTGGAGACAAGTACACAACCATTCCATTTTGCTAATGCTTGAATCCAGGAGAATTTTCTCATTTAATTCTCTGAAATGAAGGGCCCCTCTGTTAACCTTAAAATGTAAACAAGAGGCTTTTAATGTGCACTTTTCCCAGAAATGGAATGCTGACTGCTCATATTGATCCAAAACATTGCTGTTGGTTTGTGTTCTTCTTGGTATTCTTAAGTTTTGTGATGGCAGCAATATAGGATTGCTCAGGGGGCGGCTTGAGGATTGCAGGCAAGTGGCATTATTATTCTAAGTTGCAAACAGAAATGTAAAAGGATGTTCAGAAAAAGCTTGCCTGAGCTCTCCTTTAGTCTCTCCACATACAAAAGGGAAGATAAAAATCCAAAGCGTATATCCCAATCATTTCAATTTATATCTACCTCTTGGAACGCAGTCCTCCGAGTTTGGTATTTCAGACAGAAGCGCACTTTGTTTGAATAATGCAGGTAATAGCTTCAAATCCATTTCATTCCAGCATGCCTGGTCCAGGTATTTTGTCAAGTGTATATGTCAGCTACAGCTGAAGGAAACTGAAGTTCCAATGTGCTTTGCTTTGGATCCCAAAACTTCTTAGGCATAGCATCAGAGCCCCACATCTCTTTATACTTAATAGCTACAACTGAATTTGTATGATGTCTTATTTGGATCCTCTTATGAATTAGGCATTTTAATCCCCAGTTTTAGAGGAAGCAAAATGACCTATCTGAGGCCACACAGCCTACCAATATTAAGGCTGGGACCCGGACCTAGGTCTCTGGACACTCGATCCAGAGTTCTGTCCACTTCCCATCCTTGCCTCTGTGATGGGGTAAAGCCAAAAATGGGAAGGTATTGCTAGAAGGGCTGCTCAGGGAAGGTGGGAAGGTGAAGAAGCACACATACAGTGCTCCTTAAACATCCCTCCCCCAGCCCTCAGCTACTGTCACTTGGTTTATTCAAGGACAGCCCAGAGTAATAAATATTGCAACAACCCAACACTAAATAGGGTTCTGATTCTGAGAGTTGCCCTCAATGTAGGCAGACCCGGCTCCCTCTCTGAAATCAGCAAACACTCATTCATTCATCTAATACTTATTAGGATCCTACTGTGTGACAAGATTGTTCTAGGAACTATAGGAGACAGGACTTGATTGAGATCAGACATCTCGCTCCAGGCTCTCACTGTCTCCTAGGAAAAGGTAGTGAATGGTTTGAAAGTCATGATTGCTGTTTGCTAACCAACTGTAGTGAGGTGGATAAGCTCAATCAATTGTAGCTCAGGAAAATGGTTGGTTGAATTAACAAAATGAAAGTGAATGACTGAACTGAAGGTTGAATCATCAAGTTGATGAATGCTCATCATTGTTTATGATTCCAGGACTGGAATTTGTTTGTTTTATTCCCCTGGGACCCTAACCCTTATTAAAACAAAACAACCAACCATTAAACAAATCAATCAACCAGGATCTTGGATTTTCTATTTCAGGCCAGCTTGAGGGAGCTAACAAATTCAAAGGGTGGCTGCCTCGTGCTGGCAGAATCTAGGAGTTGGGAATGATTGTCTGCACTCATGCACATGTGAGTGGAGCTGGAATGGTGCTGGCACTGAAGCCAGACAAGTCTATCTCGGAATCTTGCCTTGGTTGTGGTCATGCTAGCTAAGTGACCCTGGGTAAACTAAGCTGCTTGGAGCCCCTATTTTCTCATCTGTAAAATGCGGTAACATAATATATGGAACAGGTTTTGGTAATGATTAAATAAATTCTCAGTGTGGTGCCTGGCACCGAGAAGGAGTTCAACATATGTTGCCTGTCTCATACTTAATATCCCCCTCTTGCATTCCCTTTCACTCTCAATAGATTTCTGGACAAATGGTTTCTACCTTTTATTAAAACGCATGTTATAATGACTCCTACTGCCGAGAAAACTCTGAGTATACCACTGCAAATTAGCTCAGAAAGAGTTAAAGGTGAAAGAGTTCTTGGTTAAGTATAGATTGAAATCCATGAAGCCAGTGAATCGTGTGAGTCTCCAAAGGGCTAAGGGGTGGGGTGAAGAGATTAAGGGATCTGTGTAGCATGGTGTGGAAGAAAGGCAATGGGTCAGGGATGATAAGCCCTGGAGGGGTATGGGTGGTACTGACTGTTCTAATAGGTGTCCTGAGTGCTTATAAATTTATTTGAATTCCAGATGTCACTGAATTAGAATCAAATGGGTGCAAGCGAAGTAAGACACAGCTCTTTGCAGTCAAAAAGCTAACTTGACTCATTTCTCCTCTTGCATGAATGTGAAATGAAGCATAGTACTTTGATGGGAATCTTCCTTCAAAGACGGCCCAGATTATCCAGTATAGAGGCCACTTGGTTTCACCCCAAGCTTTTCCATTTGCTTTTCCTTCCATTAGCCAGGGTTAGGAGGTGGGCGAGACAGTCTTAGAACAGGCTAAGCTACACTCATCTGGTATCGCATTGTGAATGTAATTGTTCTAAGCATTAGGGACAAATCAAATTTGGGGTCATGACTCAATTGGCCATATCTGCACCTTTATTTTCCTAAAAGCACTTTCTATGGAGCTTGATTATGGTTTAATGAGTGAGCTGGCTGGGAGGAGGCTGGTCAGCAGTGGCAGTGAAAATGATCTCAGAAAGTGCAAAGGGGTAAGTGAAAGTGCAGGTACCTGTCAGAACACACCAATTATGCCCTAATAGCTCTCAGAAGGCGTGATGACAGGGCCATCTCTGCAGCCACTTCACACCATCAGAGAAACGTCAATGGGAATCTTTTCATTCCTTGCTAGTTGAGGCAATGAAATGGTCCCCATGATTAGATCCTAATTTGATAAATCCTAAAATGAATCTATTATTTTCTCACTCAACTGTCCAAAATCCATATGCTTACACATTGATATAGCACATCTAATCCATCAGCAAGACATGTTAACTCTGCTCCACGTCTCTCCACTTCTGTCTCTCGTGCTACAAACTAATCAAACTTTCATCTTCTCTCTCCATCACTGTTACTGTAAGGAGGCAGGATAGCTTAGTAGATGTGAATGTGGGCTCTGGAAGCACATTTCCTAGGTTTAAATCCCAGCTGTGTGATATTAGGCAAGTTACTGAACCACTCTGAGCTTCAGTTTCCTCATCCAAAAAATAGATAAAATGATACTCTCTTCATACAGAGAATGTCTGGTAGATAGTGAGGGCTCAATAAATATTAGAACTCTTCTTCCCCTCCTCAACAATCCTCTACCTCTTCCTCTCTAGGTCCACCCCCAACACTCATTAAAAGTACAAAAACAAAACATGTTTATTTCCCCCAAGGGTCAGACTCCTTACCATGGGCCACATGATGAGACCTGGCCCCAGCCAGACTCTCCAAGTTTGTCATCTCGTTAGTATGCTTCCCGTGTTCCATAATCTGGCCACACTTGGTCCACGTGATTCTTTCAACATGTTAGGCACCTTTCCACCCCAGGGCCTGGACATGCTAGTTCCTCTGCTTGGCATGCTCTTTCCTGAGATCTTTGCAGGCTGTTCCCTTCTCACACTCAGGTCCCAGGAAAGAGGTCTTCTTAACTGCCTCATGTGGAATGGCCTTCCCTGCACACCCAGGCTCTCTTTCTCCTGTTCGCCAGTTCCTTGTCTTGGGGGCAGCTGTCCATATTTGTCATTGCAACATCCACTCTAGGGCTCTGGGCCTCCTGTGATTGACGAGCATTTTTGTGCACAACAGCTCCAGGAGGACTTTCTGTCCCCATAGCTGGCACTGGCCTCCCTGGGCTGCCCTTAGGCTGCAGGGGCCTGTGTGCTGAGAGCACTCGCAGGGCCCACGGCTGTCCATTCCCAGGGTTGAAATACCCTAGCTGTTTTGCCCCCGCGGCCTGCACTCCTTCCCGTGCTCGCTTTCTGTGATGCTTGCCTGCCTTTGCAGCCTGCCTGGCCTCCTCCCCTTGATGGTCTCTACTTCTCTACTCCCCTTCCAGTGTTTTCTGGAACACCTCTTAAGTAAGTCACCTTCATCCAAACCTCATCTCTGAGTTTGCTTCTGGAGAATCCCACCTAAGACAATTATTATGCTCTTGAATTGTTTTTGATATCCACTAGAATATAACATCCAGTAGAACAGTATCTGTTACAGTAATTATTTGATCTCTCCCTCTCTCTCTCTTTACATATATATATATATAGACATAAATTAATAGACATAGATTAATTCCAGCAACATATATCTATGTCTATATCTATATACTCAAAGATATAAATAGATTACACATAGACTATCAGAGCTTATAAATTATATTTATGATCAGTGTGACATTTTTGGGGCACAAACATACATCCTCTTAATTCCAGCAACTATATATCAATCTACCTTTCCTGTCATCACTATGTTTCTGAGTGGCCAATTTCAACTTCTTATAGGGCATTTTCTTATAGGTTTAGTGCAATGTCATGTTTCATGTTAAATATAAAGGCTATGTGGTAAAAGCAATAGCTTGGACTGAAGGTGAAGTGGGTGTCTACAATAAAGTTCTGGAATTACATTTCTTCTTTAGCATTCACCCCTCTAAGATACCTAAGGAGAATTTTTACAGTTGCTGAGTTCTGAAATCTCTAAATAGGCTGTGTTTGTTTAGCTGGGGAGACATATTTTGGCCCTCAGGCTTCATAAAGTGAAGATGTACATCATGGCAGATGTAGGCTGGAGGGGCAGTGAGGGATGATTCTGGATATTGTAATTAGGTGTGCTTTCAGGGAGGTAAGTAAAGTGAATCATGAGTTGCTGCTGAAGAATGTGGGGGGAAATGCTAGTAGAGTTGTAAAAGGCTTGTAACCTGATCCAAAATATGAAGTTTGTGGGTAGTTATTGATTTCCCAGTGGGTGGAATTACTTTTCTTCATGACACACTGGCTGGAGGAGGGAGGTTGTGAGAACAAATTGCTGTCTGTCAGAGGAGCTGTGTGTGGAGGTCCTCCTCCATGTCCAACTGATCCAACCACATGGCCTCTGACACCTGAACAGAAGAAAAGCACTGAGCCAAGCTTGCACTGCTCAGCCATGCCCAGGGAGAATTTTAGGCTTCAATTAGGCATTTTCTCTGTTTGCCAAAAGGGCTGTGGGGAGGACAGGACAAGCCTTGATAACCGCAAGCTCCTCACCATCCCCCAAGAGGATTGAGCTGAGCTGAATTCACCTTTCGGTCAATAGGAACTCGGGTAAAGCAGAATGAGTTTCACCTTAAAGCCTGTAAAATATTGACTGGGGTTGAAGAATCAATTAACCTATATTGGTGATAAAGTAAGGAGCTGGCTATGAAACTCCAAGTGAAGGTTGCTACCAGCAGGTTTAGACACGGAGTAACCACACTGAGGATGTGACCAAGCCCCTGACAGATGCCTTGCTTGTGTTTAACCCTTCTCCCTCTGGTGAGAGCAGGGCTTCCGAGTGTTCTCATGTCTCTCCATTGTGTTGGCAGAACTGGGATGCATCTAGGCTCGAAGATCAGCCAACATGTCCCTAGTGGGGATATAAGGTGCCAGTCTCATCTTCGTAGATTTCATGAATGATCCTTTTGGCTCTTCCTCACTCCATATCCACTTTGGGGCCTTTCTCTATGGACATCGCTTTATATCCAAAGACCTCTGCTGATCCTCCCTCAGGTGCATGGAGATTGGTGTGGGGCTGGTACTGAACTGGTATGTCTCAGAAAACCTTGAGGTGTACCCCACTACTGGAGACAATTTGATTTAGAATGAGGGGTAATTACATCTTTCGTTTTCAGCTTCGGGCCTCGGCTTCATTTCTGAGATGATAACAAGGATCTCACTGCTCATCCCATTACACAGACAATGACCACGTAGTGTGACATATGATTAAGACAGAATTTGAGTGCTACAGGAATATAGGAGAGAGTCACCTAAGTCATATTGGGATGTCAGGGATGCTGTCCTAGGGGTTTTGGCATCTAAGTTAAGACCTAGAAGGCAAGAAGAAGTTAGGTAAAGAAAGATGGGATAGAAGTATTCTGGGCAAAGAAAATAATGTGCAAAAACAAGCAGGAGAGGAAGAGGCTGGGACAGTGTGGGAAGTAGAGTATGGGGAGGTAATGAAGGGTTTGGTCACAAAGGGCTTTCAGCTATGCCAAAGGGTTCACAATACTCACCCTGAGGACAATCGGAAACCACGGAAGAACTTCAAGCTGTGGGTCCTGTGGTCAGGTTTGAGTTTGGGGGAAATTCCTGCTACTGAGATTGGAAATGGGGAGATAGGTTTGGGAGACTTGGAATGGAGGATGGAGAAGGCTGGCTTGGGGGGCCAGATGGATATGACTTCATGATGGATTGACGTTGGGTTCAGAGAGAGGAAGCAAGTTGTTTGGTTGATGGTGTGGACTGTGTGACTGAGATGCCTTCACTCTGAGACCGAGCAGAGGAGGAGCCGACCTGTGGGGAAGATGCTGAGTTCATATGTGGTTCTTAGGTGTGCTTCCCTCTGGAGCTGGGGTTGGGGCTGTGGTCACAGATGTAGTTTTGGCCCTGATGCATCTCAAAGTGATTTTCCAAAATGGACAAAGCATCTCTATTTCATTCTTTCTATGGGGCTAATATTATGGAGATGGAGGCAAGGGAAAGGACCTTCATATTTAGAGTCCCTGAGTCTTGAAATTATTGCAAAAGCATATGACACTTCAAGAGAGCTATGGATTCTGGCAGTAGCACCTTCTTTCATAGGACAAAACTTTCTCCAAGAAGGAAGAAACCAGAGCCCAGAAACACTGCATTGTCCTCTCTAACATCATGTCAACAAAAGAAAGCTCCTTCCTGTGAAAATACAGAGTTGAACAGCTCTGCAGTTTCCTAAGTGCTGGGCCAATTACAATTTGGACTTGTCACCTGGTGGCAGATCTCCCAGCCTTTGTCGGGTATCAGGTACTGGGGTAGGTTTGCAGATCTCTGATACTCATTGGCTCTGCCTATAAAGATTGATTTAAGGCTCTGGCAACATTTATCTTTTAAGCTGTTTGTGTTTGTTTGCTTGACAATCAAGCCACAATTTAGAAATGCTACTTCTTGAAGCTTTACAGGCTAATATAATTTCACAGCTCCAATTACAAACGAGAAAAATTATTTCATCTCAAAACAGAGGAGCCAGACATTTCTGAGAAATCATAGTTAATGAGAAAATAAAGTACTTTCTGAAAAACAGGCCACGTTATTAATGGCCCCCTCAGCTAAAATTTTGCTGACTCTCAGCACCAGGAGGCTTTGTCTTGTGGGGATGCTTGGTTTTGATAATCTGTGAAGTAGAGGACTTTCAGATTGATAAACCACTGCTTTTGCTGGGGCCTGGTCTGCAGCTCCCACAACATCAGTGGTTTGTAAATAATGCAGACCCATCCACTGTCTTTCCACCTAGCAAATAAACCCTACCTCCTGCCACTTCCTCTGAAGCTGTATTTTGTGGGAATCGTAGACTTTTGGATGGGGACTTAACAACCATTTATTTCACCCCTTCTGAGTCTTTGAATACCTTCTCATCATCCCTATCCATAGGCAACTTACCTACTACTTAAATACTTGATAGGGATGGAGAGCTCAAAACCAGACCTCTCCCTGAGGATCTACTATTTTAACTCTATTTGAAGTAGAATTTAAAGTGTCTGGTGACTTCCCAAGGAGATCTTCATTAATATCTAAAATCTCCCAAGTAGCCTTTTGCCTTGGATTCATATATCTTTGTAATGGGATCTAACTGAGGATCTCAACAGAACACCAGCAGAATGAACCTTTAAGGAAAAACTTGACCTTTGTTACTACACAGCTCTGTTGTATGAACACTCCTCGTAGGTTGTCACTCCCAAGAGGTAAAAGCACCAGGTTTTTTCTTGTCTATTTACATCTGCCTCTTCTGTTGGCTCTGTTGTTGGGATGGGCCGGTAACCCCTGACCATTACCTCCCACCACAGAATAGTGATTGCCCCTTAGGGAGCCTTCAATGAATATAGTAGACTGACTAAATGAATGAATGAGTTAATTAACTACCTGAATGGATTAACGCCTTATCTGGCTTTACATATCTCTTTACATATCACTCTAGGTCCTAGTGATCCCATTTTATAGTTTTAAATGTTTTTTTTTTTTTTTAAAGATTTTATTTATTTTTTAGAGAGCCAGCGAGAGAGAAACAGCATGAGAGGGGAGAGGGTCAGAGGGAGAAGCAGGCTCCCCGCTGAGCCAGGAGCCCAATGCGGGACTCGATCCCAGGACCCTGGGATCATGACCTGAGCCAAAGGCAGACGCTTAACCATCTGAGCCACCCAGGCGCCCTATAGTTTTAAATGATTTTTAATCTTGAGTCAAAACAGGCTATTTTAGACTTTAAGACATTGTCTTCTTATGCTGTAAACTCAAGACAATTGACTGTTCTTGATCTGTTTCTTACCAACTTCCTTTACAGTCCTATTAAATCTTTAGCTTCAACAAAAGACAAAAATGTTGCATTGGAGGCTGGGACTCTAGAAGTGTAGAACCCAGTGCTTATATTCTCATTTATCATCACCTGGACTACGGTAGTGGCATATTCACTGGTCTCTGCCCTTTGCAGGGTCTCTGCCCTCTTTTCTTCCTCCAGCTACCCTCTATGCTGCAGGGACATGAATCTCCTTAAAACACATCTTTTGAGGACTCCCTTTTGCCCAGAGACCTGTGGGAGAACAAGACTTTTTGTTGTGTTTTAAATTTCCTTTATTAGGGGTGCCTGGGTGGCTCAGTCGATTAAGTGTCTGTCTTCGGCTCAGATCATGATCCTGGAGTCCTGGGATCAAGCCCTGCATCGGACTCCCTGCTCAGCGGGAAACCTGCTTCTCCCTCTGCCCTTCACCCTGCTCATGCTCTCTCTCTCTCTCAAATAAATAAATAAAATCTTTAAAAAATTTTTTTTTTAAAATTTCCTTTATTAGATCTTTTATTTTACTTGCAAAATTAACTTCTCAAAGAGGAAGACTTTACAATCCTTATCTAACTTAGTGAGAGAATGCAGAATTCTTAGCTTCTGGCTGGTTTTACTTGTGACAACCTCGGTGAAGGCAGAGTTGGGAAGTTAAGTTTAAGCAAGTTGAGGAAGCCATTCATCTAATGAGTTTACAACTTCAAATGAACTCACCTTGTTTTTCAACATTGAGCTTGCTAACACATATCATTTTCTCTAACAAACAAAAATTTCCCAAGTTATTTGTCAACATCCTTTAGAAGATAACCTTTCTTTTTTTTAATTTTTATTAGCATCCTTTTATTTATTTATTTGTTAAATTTTATTATGTTATGTTAGTCACCATACATCATTAGTTTTTGATGTGGTGATCCACGATCCATTGTTTTCATATAACACCCAGTGCTCCATGCAGTGCGTGCCCTCCTTAATACCCATCACCGGGCTAACCAATCCCCCTCCCCGCTCCCCTCTAAAACCCTGTTTGTTTCTCAGAGTCTATAGTCTCTCATGGTTCATCTCTCCCTCCAATTCCGCCCCCCCATTTTTCCCTTCCTTCTCCTAATGTCCTCCATGCTATTCCTTATGTTCCACAAATAAGTGAAACCAGAAGATAACCTTTCAAACAAACTTCTGAATGAACATTGCATCAACTTTCTTTACTCCTTTTAATAAATAGATCTGAGCAAAAATTCAACCTATAGTCATAAGTTATGGACCAGGTATAGATTTAACTTAAATGTTATGGTAACTGGTATGTAAATATTATCCTGTCTTTTCCCTTATCTCTCTAAGGGAAAAATAATGGCTCACCCAGTACATTTCGTTGTACTCAAAGTCCTCAGGCCAATAATTTCTTGAGTCCAAGTTAAATATTATTAAACCTGTGGCCTATGATTTCACCTTAATTTTAAGCAAAGCTGAATCAAAATTTTGGTTGCCTATAACTTTGTTTCCATAGAGCTATAACCTTCACCTCCCACTAAATTGAAGAACTTTCCTTTTAAAAATTATCTTCCATTATTCTACTTCCAAAAGCCTATTCTACTTACACAGACCTATGTATCCTAAATCCTCACTCCTCCTATGTCAGTGCCATTTACTCATCAATGATCATCTCAAATAATTTATCTTCCATTCATTCAACCAAGATTTACTGAGTTACTACTATGATACAGGTACTATGTTAGGCACTTGAGATTTAGTCTGCTCTCATGGAGCTTACACTTTGGTTGGATGAAGGGACATTAACTAATTATACTAATTAGAATTTAATTACAAACTTACATTGATGCTCTGAGAGAAGGGACACAATTCTATCAGAGCCTATAAAGTCTTACATGAATCTTCTAACCAGAGATCATTTCTCCCATCTGAAGCCCACATGGTATTTTATGACTCTACCAGTTGGGATTCTTTGGTTGTGAGCAACAGAAACCTACTCTGCTAAATTTAAGTAAAAATAATGTATTTGGAAGATGGGGAGTAGTTCATAGAATCAGAGGAAACCTGGGGAACCAGTCATCGGAGAGGAGAGACCCAGAATAGCAGTGGGAGAAGAAGCAGCAGGCAACCATGGGCAGCCTCTTCAGGGCACTTCCTACTGACAGCTGAGCTCCAAGAAAGATTATATTCTTCATCTAAGAGCATTCTGGTTAAGAGCACAGGCTCTGCAGTCAGACTGGAATCTACCACATACTAGCTATGTACACTTGGGCACGTCCTTCTGTTTTCTCATCAGTGAAATGGGGAAATAGTGGTATCTATCTCCCAAAGTCATTGGAAAGATTGAATGAGGTAATCCATGCAAGACACTTAAAGCAGTGCCTGGCACCTTGTAAGCATTCAGTATGTTAGCAATGGCAGCAATTGTTGTTATTAAAGTTCCCTCAAGATTCAGATTTCAGGGGGTCATCCTAATTAGGATTAGATGTCCAGCCCTTGTCCAGAGAAGGGCAAGCAGCCTCATGAGAGTATTCCTAGGATTATATTCCACAGCAGCGTGGCTCCCCAGAGTGAAACCAGGGTGCTGTGCTGGAAGAAGGAATAGATATTGGGGTGACAGAACAAGAGATGTTTTCTTCTTCATCCCACCTTTATCTTATTCTATGTTCTGCCATTGTTCTTTGTTTTTGCTGCTAATCATCACTGTCAAGATTTTAAGTGTCTAATGGGTGAGAACCTTATCTTACTGCTATACTTCTGGAAAGAGAGTGCCTTCCTCATCAAAGATATTCAATACCTGTTTGTTGTATTGAATTAAAATGAAATCTTGGTGTATAGGATTTACATCTTAGCTCCAGAAGCTGAGTGGATGGGTGGAGGTAGCTTGAAAAATTGGGGGAATATTTTTTGGTCCTTGGAAGTTTTGCCATTTTCAAGAGAAATACAGAAACAAAGCTGTGTAGGATTTCAGAACTTTCTAGAAATCTCCTGAGACAGCAATGCTAAGAGAGATACCCTTTTTTGTGAACATTTTAATTTATTTAAAATGAAAACCATTGTGCACAAGGATACAAGTGAAAGGTTGTTCACTTTTGTACTGTTTGTGCCAGTGAAAAATGTTCATCACTAGGGCTATGACTAAATAAAAAAAATATATCCATAATAGAGAATACTATACAACAGCTACCTATAATTAAGTTGATCCCTATTTGTAATAACATAGAAAGTGCTCCAGGAAGGTGAATGTTCCAATAGGTAATGAAGAAAAATCAAGGTACAAAACAAGATATAGCAGAATCCCATTTTATGAAAAAGACACAAAAACAAAATGGCATGTATGTTTTATACTGATACATATGTGAAATTATAAAAAAATCACAAAGTTTTATCATCACAGTATAATATATCTTACTTAAGTGGAGGCCAAATCAAAATGATACTACATATTTTATACTGGTACATTTTTATATGCATACACGTACAGAAATTGTATATGTATGTATATATATGCATATACAGTCCTTTTACACACATATGTATGGAATAAAAGAACTGGTTTCCTCTGGGGATCGAGTGTTGGGGGAGGGACTGGAATTGTGAATGATGTTCTAAGGAAATCTTCACCTAATCTTTAACATTTAAATTTTTTTACAAGGAGAATATATTCATGAATTATTTATTTAAAGAAAAATTATCTAGAAGGAAGGAAGGATGGAAGGAAGGAAGGAAAGAAAGAAAGAGAGAAAGAGAGAAAGGGAGGAAGGAATGAAGGAAGGAAGGAAGGAAGGAAGGAAGGAAGGAAGGAAGGAAGAAAGGAAGGAAAGAAGGAAGGAAAGGAATGGAACTACAGAATGAGGATGCTCAAATGCCTCTGAACTGCCTTCCTTCCAGAATGCCGGGACATTCTTCTTCCTGTCATCACCAAAGAACTGAAGGAGCTGCTGGAGCAAAAGGATGAGATGCAACACCAAGTCCAGGAGAAGAAGTACTGTGTCGAACTACTCAACAGCATTTTGGAGGTCCTCAGCTGTCAGGATGCGGTGAGTCCTCATGATGATGTAGATGTCCTGGACTAAGACTAGCACTGAGCTGATTAAGCTCTAAAATATTGATGCTGATGAATAGCAGTGGAAGTCTAAAGATAAAAGTCGATGGCTTGCTCAGCAGGCCTACTTTTCCAGTGATTAACCCCCATGGCTGTGAAGGATGGCTTGGGGATTGGAGTTAAGCATGTAGCATTATGTCACCATATTTATTGTTGGACAGGATTTCTCAGGGTGTAGGTATGGATGTATTGCAGACTTTTTAGATGACTTGTCCATTTACTGAAACCCTTGCTTACAGAGGCAGGAGGGAGGCTTTCCTATGCCTACACAGTCAAGAAAACCCTCTTATCTGTTTTTTTTTAGCTGATTTACTTTGATTTTCTTTCTTTGGTTATCTCTTGCAATGGTGAAAATGCTTAAGGCTTTTTCTGGCTGAGCAGATTGCGCAGGCCTAGACTCTAGAGACAGGGTGAAGAGTGGGATAGTGGTAGGGAGGTGGCTATGGCAGTGAAGCCAATGTATATTTGGTGGACATCATTCAGAGATTAGGCAGGGATGGCACCAAAGAGAAAGTTTCAGGGGAATAAGTAGAGGGCTTCCAAAAGGGCAGAGTCTGCAGAAGAGAGCAAGGGAGATAGATTAGTGGTAACAGTAAAGATGTAGAATTCTTAAGATTTGGAAGAGAAAGGTAAGGATTCTTGATTTAACTCAGGTTCATTTGGCAACCTTACCTTGCGTTTGAGTAATGTCCAAGAGCTCTCCTTTCCTAGATGGGCTGGTTTCAGAGGACTAGGTGGACTTAAACAACCAAGTATTTTATAAGTATATGTATAAACATTCTCCCCACCCCTCTCCTCCCAAGAAAATTCTCAAAGAAGGGCTTCCTGGATGAACTATATCTATGATTGGCTATCATTAGAAAACACTGCAGAGCATTCATTTTATTATTTTATTCCTTTACTGCTTGTATCCCCTAGTCAACGATTGTTATCAACTTCCTTATGTGTCTTGTCCTTTCCATTTTTGCCATCCTAATTAAGCTTCTTATCTCATTACTAGGTAAATGCAGTGGCTTGATTCATTCATTCATTCATAAATATATATGATACATCAGCTATGTGACGGGCATTGAGGACACACAAGCCTGGCCTCTTTCCTTAAGAAAATCTATACAGATTATATAAATAAGCAATTGCAACATAATGTAATGACTAAAATCTCATGGATGCATACAAGATGTACTGGAGCTACAAAGACTCTGAGAGTGTGTGTGTGTGTGTCTGTGTGTGTGAGTGTATGTGTATGCATTTTTGTCAAGAAGTCTTCGCAAAGGAACTGAAGCTGGGTGTTCAAGGGTGAATAATTAATGATCACAGCTACTACTTCCTTTGCTGTTTTCTAGGCACTGGGCTAAATGCCATCCAAGTGTTCTCTCTGCTCACCCTCATTGGTGCTAAGGATTATTATTCCCACTTGAAAGATGAAAAACCTAAAATTCATAGACTTAACATTCAAGGCCAGACAGCAAATAAATGACAGGGTCAAAATTCAAACCCAGGTCAGTCAGACTCCAAAGTCTGCATAATCATGGGCATGAGAGATATAAGAGCATGGTCTTTTCCCTCTCATTTTCTTCCTATCCTCCCTCTTTTTCTTGGGGGAGATGGAGAATAATAACCAAAAGATTGGGGGGGCGCCTGGGTGGTTCAGTTGGTTAAGCGACTGCCTTCGGTTCAGGTCATGATCCTGGAGTCCTGGGATCGAGTCCCGCATCGGGCTCCCTGCTCTGCAGGGAGTCTGCTTCTTCCTCTCCCACTCCCCCTTCTTGTGTTCTCTCTCTCTCATTTCTCTCTCTCAAATAAATAAATAAAAATCTTCTAAAAAAAATAACCAAAAGCTTGGATAATCAAGATTCACCCTGTGATATTGTCATGATGATGGTGGTGTTTTCATAAGTGCATTCACCAACCAGCTGTTGAACTTGTTCCAGTCTTTGCTATTTGATCTTTTACAAAAAAAATTAAGGGAGAATTTGGTCTTACTCTCACTTGTAGTGTAGGAACATGAGAGTTGGCTCCTCATTTCTCCAGAAACATCCTAAAGAATGTTGCCTCTTCCTGTTGAAAAGAGTTTACAGTATTTCTTATAGTTCAGTAATCCTCATATCCCTTTTCGTGGGGAAAAAAATCCTGGATTTGTTGGAATGTGCCAGTGGACCCTAATTTGAGGAACACACTTATAATGGGTTAACCATTTTCCTGGTTTGGGTAGAAGTTCATGGTTCATTTGTTAAGCAGCAGTGCTCAGGCTCTGCCCATCCCATGTGAGTGGTCTCCTAGAGTTCTGTTCTGATGGGTTGTTATCATTTTGCACACTGGGTAACATCAGACACTGGTGAGAAGAGCCTACTGTCTCACATACCTTGGGTACTAGGGGCTTCAAAGCCGAGAAGTGAGTGGGAAGCTCTGAGCTCCCCTTGGAGGATTGTGGCATTTGGACTTGAGGTGTGTGGGAGGTGTGGTGTCACTCTTTACTGCCTCTGAGTGCATTGCTTTTATAATGACTTCTGACTGTGGGCCCTAGCCCACCTCTTTCCTATGGTGAGTAACTGTTTTTGCTGGATGAGTTATTAAATACTATTATTACCACTGAGTTTGGTATAAGATTCTGATGCTCTTGAAGAGCTTCATAGCCAAGCTCTTCAGCTCATGAAGATGGAAATCTCTTTTCTTCTCAAAAGGTTTTTGTTCCACGAAGGAGACACATTCAGTAGCCATTATTACTTTGAACCCAACTGATAATCAGAGGTCCCAAAATATCTCATCTAAATCTTTATTGTTCTGGTATATAGTGGCTCTCCACTCTGGCTGCACATTTATATCACTGGAGGAGTTTTTTAAAGCAGCTGTGTCAAATCTCTAGCCCCCAGCTATTCTGATTTAATTGGTCTGGGATTGGTGGGGCATCACAATGACAACTTTACCAGGTGGTGATAATAGGCAACCGGGGAGGAGAACCCACAGCTCTAGTGCAGAAAGTCTTAAACTTAAGCATGGATCAGTATGACCCGGAGGAGCCGTAAAAACAGGTTTCTGATCATTATGTTTGGAGGATGGGACCTGATCATTTATTTTTCTGAGTTCTCAGGTGGTGTGGATGCTGCTGGGCCAAGGACTACACTTTAATAGCCATCACTCTAATGTGACCTAATTTTTTTTATCTTCAGTATTCACTGGAAATGGAAGACTGGTTGGACTCATCCTCAGTCCTTTACCATCTTAATTAAAGAGCCTTTTCCAGTCTACCAAACCCAGCATCTTCCAATATGGCATTTAATAAACCATAAAATGGCAAAATCTTTAAGCACATTCATTGGTACTCATAAATTCATTGTCATGCAGTAGTGGGGACATGGCCTGTGCAAATATCTGACTTTGAAAATCCAGACCATCAGGCATGTTATTTGGTTTCTATAGGCACCGACTTCTCAAAGTTGGAAATTTGGAGGAACAATAAAAAAAAAGCCTCCCAGGATAAATGTCCTGGATTTTTCTTCTGGTTGTTTGGATCTTCTCTGCTGATAACAGCATAGCCATTCCATTTTACTGTCACTTTGTTGGCATCATGGAAAAGCCTGTCTCCCCACCCAACTATAGATTGTATCTACCTGCAGGAACCATTGCTCACGGATAGAACCACATGTGGAAATCTAGAAATTATAGTGCAGTATGCCAAGCTTTCTTTTGGGGGGCATTGTGTGTTGGGGGATGGGAAAGGATGCTAGCCTTCAATCGATTGTCAACGTTTGGGTAATTACAGCCCAGCACAGCAGGCGTGGCATGAGGAAGCTCTGTTTCCTGTTATTACCTTATCCATTGTAAGCCTGGGTGACATATGACTCAGGGGATGATGTCCGCCTTAGCCTGGGTGTTGATATTTTTTTAATGATAGTATTAAATTCTCTCCCCCAGCTTGCTTGAGTTGCACTTGGCATATGAAAGGGACAGGCTCAGGTGAAGGATGAAAGGCCAGACTTCTGCCTCTGTTAACTCCTTTCTCCCCCTTCCAGAGCAAGGTTAGTTGTCAACTCCAGTTACTTTGAAAGGCTGTTTCACACTGGCTTCGTTCTGTGCCTTGCCGGCTGCTGAGTAACTCGTATGATTTAATTCTGCGCCAAACCCAGAGGGAGTGTTTTTTTTTTTTCTCCCAACTCTTAAAACAGGCTTTCCGTTTTTATGTTTCATTCCTCTAACAGAAAGAAGAGTCATCATTTTGTACCCTGCTTATCAATCATGAAGTATGTAAAGATGACTTCTAAGTCTGAACAGGAGATAGGGTTGTTTTTACCTGCCCAGAATCAGATTTTTTATTTTATTTATTTATTTATTTATTTTTAAGATTTTATTTATTTATTTGACAGAGACAGAGATAGCGAGAGCAGGAACACAAGCAGGGGGAGTGGGAGAGGGAGAAACAGGCTTCCTGCCGGGCAGGGAGCCTGATGTGGGACTCGATCCCAGAACCCTGGGATCATGACCTGAGCTGAAGGCAGACGCTTAACGACTGAGCCACCCAGGTGCCCCAGCTTTTTTATTTTTTTAACCCTTTAAGTCCATTGACTAAATCTGGGGGCTGGTTAACCAAGGCACACTATTAGTCACGGACAGTTTGGAATTTCTGGTGTTTTTATTTATCAGCTTAGATGCTGGTAGGGAAGGCTTTTGCTCATGCATTTTCTCTTGCCTAGAGTGTTCTCAATTCCCATTCTTTCTATTCACGTAAAATCCTAAATGCCTTTTAGGTTCAGCTCAGACAATACTTCCTTTCTAAAGTCTTCTCAGTTCCATGCCCTCATCCTCTCACCTGCAAACCCCTACACAGAATCAAGGACTTCCTTCTCTGGGTCTTCATAACTATGTCTTCGGACTGATATTATAGCATTAATTTCTTGGTGTTGCACTTTCCTGTAAGTGTCCCCTGCCAGGCTTTGAGCTCCAAAGCTCAGATAGCAAGCCCCTGCTCACTGGCTTTGCAGAACTCCCACTTTCAGCATCGCCTCTTGCCAATTCCATCTTCGCTCTCCATCCTCCTGCTTCACTAAAATTCTTTCAGTAACCCTCTTCCCCAACCCCTCTCTTGTGTCCTAGGAACAGCTTTTTCCTGCTCTGTCATGGCATCTGTGTTGTCATCCTCTGTGGACTTCTCTGCCTATGGGACCGGAAATGCTGTGCGGACAGAGACCAACTTTACAGCAGCTCGACCCTTCCCTGCCCCCCTCCCTCACAATGCCTGGCTCACAAAGCTATCTGTTGTAGGAATGAATACATGAACGAATATGACTTGCTCAAATCAATGGTGGAACCTGATTTCTCCCTTGGGTCTTCTGCTCTGAATGCTAGGAGGGTATTCTCCTTTCTCTTTCTGCATTCCTTGGATGTCAGGTGCAGGGGTTGAATGAATCACCTTCAGTTTATGACACATTACCATCATTGGTATGTGCAAGGCCCTCGCTTGTTTGGTTTTTGTTTGTTTGTTTTTGTGTGTGTATGTGTTTCTTACCTTTTATTTCCATCTCTTTTTCCCATTCTCCTGCCTCCCCTACCTGCAATGGGTGATTTGTCTAATGTGTTGAATATGCATGTATGATTTAACACATGTACATATACACACATGTACACATACTCATGCCCCTCCTGTAAAGAGGATCAGACATTGAAACAAAAGGAAAATAGCATCAGCAGCTCCATTAGGGTTGCGATGTGTGGGGAAAGGACAATGGTAGGCACCAGGAGCAGTCTAGAGGGTGTTCTTGGGCCAGCACTGCCCCTGACCTGCCATGTGGGAAAGAAGTCTGTAGGTAGGTGTCTTCTTCTGAAGAGCACCCCCTATGGCCACCCTAGTTCTGGGGTCTCTGATAATCCCAGGCGGCCTGCTTGATGCAGGGTGAAAGGGAGGCCGCTGCTGCCTCTCTGAATTACCATTTAATTCCCAGGAATCAGTACCACCATGCAGAAGCAGCGGGGTTTTCTTCTAGCCTATATGTTCCCTCATATTTCAAACAAAAGGCAGGGAGACAAGGCTTGCAAAAATTCTTTCATCTGTGGTGTGCTCTAGACAGAGAGCAGCTACTTAAGCCTCCAAATTAAAGCTGAAATAGATGAGACTCCTCTACTTCTGCTGTGTCCGAAGCCATTCTCTTTTCACCCCTTGCTCTTCCTCTGCGTCCATGGTGTTAAAGGTGCCCTGTCTAGGCCAATACGACAACGTTATGATGTCACGGATGGTGGCATATGATACACTTTCTTTCTCAGCACACTTGAGCCTACACAGTGTTCTCTCAGGCATCCCAATTGTTTGTTTCTGGCAACCACATGGGAAGGTAGGTTTTACTCTCCCCATTTTACCGGTGAGGAAGCCTAGCCTCAGAGAGAGGTCAGGGATACTCCTAATAAGGTCAGAGAGTCAGTAAAAGGCAGAGCCTGGAGGGAATCCCCCATCTCACTCTTAACTCAACAACCTCTCACACCCATATTGCCTTCTGCCTCTTCACGTGTACACTTTACCATTTAAGGGCACTTTCTCCGGCTTCATTTCCTTGGTAGAGGTAAGAGACAGGTTTTGGAGTCAGGCTACATTCATGTGTCCAACCCACAAATACTTCTAGAGCTGCGATCACGTGCAATACTCTCTATGCTGGGGCCACAACGATGAGCAGAGCTGCGGATACATCCTGCTCTGCTTTTTATTAGTGTGGGAACCTTGGGAATTCAGACACTCTTTCCGTAAAATGGGGATGCTCTTTCTCCGGGTGTATTGGGATTGCAGTAAACAGGAACATCGGTGCAAACGCGCAGCACTGTACCTGGCATATAATCCATACTCAGTACATGTGACTTTTTTCTTGCCTCTCTGTTCCCCTTGCCTCCTATGCTCCTTCCAATTGTTCCAGGCCTATAATTCTTTTAAGAACAGTAAAGGGCTAAGTGGCCCCCTGGGAGAATGGCAAATAGGTACTGAGCGTGGGGAGAACCCTGTACCCCATTAGCACTGAAAATAACCCTTGAGGCAGGCCTGGCGGCAGCCAGATGCTTTGGAGCCCTCACAGGCTCCGCAGGAGGCTTGCCAAGAAGCCGCAGATGCTGCTGCTGGAGCAGAGCCGCTCCCTGCAGGGCATCTGGACCTCATACGGGTTCCTGAAGGGTCTGGCAAAAAGTGTCATCCTGCCTTTTCAGGGGCTCCTTTGGCGAGTTCCAGAATTTTGCTCGTGATAACTACTGTGTGGGGTGGTGTGCTGGAGCTGGCTCACAGCAGCTCATGAGAACCGAGGGTTAAATTTTTAGGAATCTTGTGAGTTATTTGTTAAATAACTGCCATTATTAAAAATTTATATAAATATCTATAATTAAACAAGCTATATTAAAATCAAACATAATAAACAGATACTCAAAACACGTCAGTTCCTAATTATCTTACTAAACTTTATTCTTATCTGTGTGCTTGAGGTTATTTACATCTGTTGTGTCTATGACAGAAGTACTATTGAACCCTCTTCTGCTGCTGTCCATCTCTTCCCGACTCTGTGTTCAGTGATGTCAATCATAAAGGGGGTCCTCATACTACAGAACTGCCAAATGCTGTATACCCAGGCCTCTGTTCTTGTCTTCCTGGAGAGCCAGTTGATAAACGCACATCAGCACCCCACTGCCTGGGACTCAACAGAATTGCCAAGAACAATAAAAACCCCAAAGCACAGGGGAGCTGGTGGTGCACTTCTCTTCTCCCCAGCAGCCCTGGAACTGCTGTCTACAAGTTCTCATGGTCAAAGAGAGGATGCTCCAGGGATGCAGTGATTTTAAGACAAACTAAACACTCAACCTAGAGCAGAGATATAGAAATATGTTCCATTTCCCATGGCAGTTCTTATCAACTGGTAATGATTTCTTCCCAGGTAGTACTGAGTGTTTACATAGGTCAGTGAGAAAGCCCTGGTTCCTGCATCGGTGAGGGGTGGGGATGAGGAGTCAGGTGCCATAGGCTTGCTGTACCTCAACTGAGTGTCTCACCTCACAGCCATGGGAAAGGCACATTTGACAGGAGACTGTTATCTTTCACCTCAGTAGGTTTTGGTCTTTGGGCCTTAAATAGGGTTTAGAGATGATTAATGTTCACTTTTGATTAGGCAAACACCACAGTCATCATTGTCACAAGGAAGAACCGTCAACAGGGACTAAAAGTGATGGGCAAAAGTGTTGCAAAACAGGGTATTTGCATGATCTCAAAGTATTTCCCGAAGTATCCACTTTTTAATGGCACAAGGAAAGATAGTAACTTTACAGTAGAGGAACATGAGCACCACCCCCTTCACCAAGTGATGAAAGGAGCATCACCAGAAAAGATACATACCAGCATCATCTGCCTCCTGATAAGATGCACTGAAAAGGACACCACCACTTATGTGGGGAGTCTTGCCAAAAATGCACAGCCTCAATCTAATGATGAGAACGCTGCAACAAGCCCCAACTGAGGGATGTTCTAAGCGATAGCAGACTAGTACTCTTCAGAAGGTTGGGCCTCCAAAGACAAAGCACTTCCACAGATTGGAGGGGACTTAAGAAACATGACAACTAAATTCAATGTGGGATCCTGAATTGGCCCATGAACTGAAAAATGGACATTAGCAGGAATACTGGTAAAATTAGAATAATGTCTGTAGTTTAGTTAATAGGACTGTACCGAGGTGAATTTTCTGGTTCAATAATTGTGCTCTGGTCACGTTGACATTAAGATTTTAACATTAAGGGAAGATGGATGAAGGATATATAGGAAATTTCTGTATTATTTTTGCAACTTGTCCATAAAGCTAACACTATTGCCAAATAAAAAAAAAATAAAAGCTTATCTTTGAAGTATTTAAGGAGTGATTGCTCACTTACAAAGAATGCATTTTGAGGATGAGCAGTTCCCCAAAGCATACCTATTCCAATGTGAAGGGATGCTGATAGAAAAAGGGTTTTCTCTGCTTTATCGGAGACAATAATAAAATCTGCAGGCAAATGACTGGCCTTACCAGAGGATTCCACCCTATTAACTGCTTAAGCCTGTCAGGAGGCAAATGTAACCTCCCACCGAATGAGCAGTTGACTAAACCCATGTTAGCATGCAGGAACCCAGGACTAGCCTGGGGACTGGGAATGTGGAAGAGCATAAAAGCCTGCCGTGGTCTCAAGGACCTTGGAGGCTATAGCATCTCACTTGGGCTATTTGACAGCCCTGTCCATGCAGTAATTCCTAGGCCAACATGTGGGGCTTGAATGTCACTTGATCTTTAGTTGGCAGGTGTGGAAAGTGAGTGGTTTGGCATAACTTAACAGATGGTCCCTGTGTCATTTATTCTCAGAGAATCCACCTGGAAAATTAGAAGACAGCTTTTGTTGATGGTTGACTAGAACTCTCTCCAATAAAATTAATAATCCAACACATTCTGTTCCATCAATACCAACTAGAAATATTTCTTGAGATGTTCTTCAATATTCCTTTATCTGCCGTGACCAAAGTTTAAAGGAGTTTGCCTACAGCCAAATCCATGATGGCTTCTCCTCATTTGCTCTGTCTGTCCTGTCCCTCACCTATATGGACTGCCTCTCAGGGCCAGGACAAGGGAGAAACAAATGAGGCACTGTCTGGATGGCAGCAAAATGTAAGAGGGCACCAAAAATTCAGTAATCAAGAAAAATAATATATCAATGCAATATTTTTAAAAAATTCAACATTTTGATATTTTGTTCACCATGGATTTTTTTGAGTTAACTTTTCTTTTTTTAAAAAATATGGCATTAAATTTGATTTGTCTCTATTTTTGAGTTTTTTGATGCCCCTTAAATTTTGCCCCTTGGGCAAGTGCCCCAATCGCCTTACTCTCTCATCTAGTCTTGGCTCCTTGTAATGCCTTTCATTGATACCAAATGCCTGCAATAACAAAGCTGGGCTCTGACCCATGAATGAGCAAGTGTGACAGCTTGCAGGAGTGGAGAAGTTATCTTTTCGCTCATCATGAAAGACTGTGGAGGGGCTCTGGAAGATTTCTGTCTGCAGGGAAACTTTGCATAAAAGCACAAGTTGAAAGGAACAGCCATTTACACTGAACCTTCACTGGGCCAGCCACTTGCTTTCCAGAAAGCATTTCTTGCATAATGTCTGAATTAAATCTCCCCTTCACAGTTGGGAGGCATGAGTTAAAAGCCCGCTTGGCAGCAGAAAAATATAGCTATGTTTGGTCCAGGTTACAGTTACTGAGGGAACCATAACTTTGATTTATTCAGGTGTAAATGTAAATCCTTACGTGAAAATGTATTAAGCAAGGAAGAAAGTGTTCTGTGTTTGAAGATGCTTTTGATCCACAGCTCTGTGTATAGCGCCCCAACTGTCATATACAATCTGGGGGCAGCAGCTAGTGACTGAACAAGGAAAGTTTTCAGAAAACAATCGAGGAGTTCTAGGATGGACATTTTCTCAGAGAGATTTCAGGCAACATTCATCTTAGAGATAAACGCAGTTGATTTAGCAGCCCAGATTAGAAAATAAAATGTTTAATTTCAGCACAGTTTCTCCAAGCAACGCAACATGCTAAAGTTATCTTTGGCTCTCCATCTATTACCTTTTCTTCTACCTGGAATCCAAACCCAACTTAGCTTTTCTCTCCAATCACATTTCCTACTATTTTCAGCCAGCATTATGCATTCTGGTAAGACTGGGCTCTGGGTCTTCCTCCAGGCCTTCATGTTCTTTCTTCTTTGTCCTTTACCTGTTTCCTCTATCTGAAATAAACTCTTTTTCTTCCTTTTGCTTGTCTAGTTGTCCAGTTGGTGGTTCTCAGCCTGAATCTAGTCCACAGATATATTTTATTTGGCTTGCCAAATTATTTAATAAAAGCCACAGACCCACCACTTCCTGTTGTGCTTCTAGATGACTGGCTTCTCATGTTTATGTTATCTGCCTCACCCTACGAGCATCTGAATTGTGGACTTCTGAGAGCCAAACCTTGCCTTTCCTAATAGACCCAACCCAATTTCCTCTTCCATTAAGAAGTCATCACAGATTCTTTTTGCCCTGTCTTAGTCACTTTCTCTGCTGCATTTTGACAACTTTTGGCTTTACTGTAGAATTTAGCACTTAATTATGTGCAATTTTACATTTGTTCTTATCATGTTATGCTTGTCTGGTTTATGTTGAAAGAGGACTCGTACTTTTTTTTGTTATTTCTCTCTTTAACAAATGCATTGTCTTTCTATTTCACAGCTCACTAAACATTAACTGAGCACCCACTTTGTCAGGCACCATTCTAGGCACTGGGGATGTCAAAGTGATTAAGACAAAGTGATTAAATGTGCTTTCATTCAGAACTACCTCTAAGACCTTATTCTCCAATTCTCCCCAACATTGGCCTCAATGGTCTATTAATTATTTCACAGCCCACCTTGTTTTATGCCTTTCTCCACGATGAACACTCCTCCCACTGCCATGATGAATTCTCCCCAAATATCCAAATTATAGCTGTCTTTTGAAGCTGGGGTCAGCTTCACTGATCTCTGATCCACCTAGCCATTCCACAGTCATATGTCCACCCCAGTCTCTTAAAATTTTTAAATAGCCTACCATTTACTGGAATTACTCCTATATGGATATCTGATAACTGGTTTACAGACTCTCCAAGGATAGGGTTGATCCAGTCTTATATTTCTTCTATATTTCTATACTTTTTGGGCACAGTGCTGAATTCCAAGCAGATGCTCAATAATTAATCTTTGTGGTTTGATTGATCCTCCCATCTCAATTGCTCTACATTCTAGAAATATATGCTGATGCTAATTTTATTTTTTATACTCAGCAGAAGCTAATGAGAAAGGTAAACCTGCTGTTGTTGCATTAAAGCATCATATAAAAAGCAGGTACCAGCCTTTGGGTATGGTTGTGCCCCCAACTTTGAGCTTTGTTGTGCTCCTGAATTAGTTTAGAATTCAGCACACATTTTCCCACAGAAATAATGCAGAAGAATAATGGTGGTCAGATTCCCAAGCCAGTATGTGTAAACACGTTTAACCTATGGTATAATTGAATTCTGAGCAGAGTAGAGGCTCACATTTACATGTTCTTATTGTGTGCATATTTTACAAACACTGTAAGTACTTACCTTACCTGACATTCACTGCATTTTGCTTCCCTTTAAGTGGTCTGTTTTCTCATCTAGACAATAAGGCTCATGGGTGCAAGGACTGCTTCTGCTTGTTCGCTGCCGTATCCTAACACAACACCTGGCACAGATCGGGCAGTCAAAAAGATCTGTTGATTTTCATTGAGTTAAACTCTAGTTGAAAGATGTTGGGGACATACAGATGTGGATTCAGACTCCCAAATTCACCACTAGCTAGCTGTGTGCTCTTGGGGAAGTTACATAACCTCTCTCAGCATTAGTTTACCTCTCCCTAATATTTTGTTAGTCGTGACTACCATGCTGTTACCTAGTATGTGTTTCTTTTTTTTTTTTTTTCATTTTGCTACAGTGTAATCCCTCTGAAAAAGTTTTGATTAATTAATGATGTCTGCTTTTTGTGCTGTATTGGTTGAGGCAGTGGTGATGGGAAAGGTGATATTTGGTATCAAAGCCTTTCAACAGCTTTTGAGAACATAGGCGTTCTATTTCCAGCCCTAGTTCTGACATTCTGTGATCTGAGGCAGGTCACTCAAATATATCTGTGAGAGAGTGGTGATAGATTTCAGTGATTTTCAAGCTTTTCCACCTAAGTATCTCTAACTTCAGGTGAGTGAATATAAACTCTCATTGTTCTGGGGGTGGAACCCAAAGGTAGAATGTACTTGAATTCAATCTTGTATTTTATCTTAATTATTCATGTGTACTTTATATTCTAATTCATGACAGATCCATGTTTTAAAGATGTTACTGTTACCTGTGAGTCACACATTCATGAATGCCTGTTTTTTTTTTTAAGATTTTACTTATTTATTTGACAGAGAGAGACACAGCGAGAGAGGGAACACAAGCAGGGGGAGTGGGAGAGGGAGAAGCAGGCTTCCCACTGAGCAGGGAGCCCGATGCGGGGCTCGATCCCAGGACCCTGGGATCATGACCTGAGCTGAAGGCAGACGCTTAGCGACTGAGCCACCCAGGTGCCCCCATGAATGCCTGTTTTAAGCCAAACACTGTCAGGCACCTTAAATACAGAAGTTAATTTTTAACATAATTCTGTGAGTAAGCTGTTATCATGTCTATGTTACTAATGAGCAAACTGAGACTTACAGAAGTTGAAATAAATAGATTTAGGCTACCTAACAAGTTAATGGCAGAGCCAGAATTCAATCTGTCTAAATCTAGACCTTTTCCCTATATCACCTTAAAGGGTAAGTAAAAACAGAGCCTTCCCTTTGGCCAAAAAGTATGATAATAAAAATGTTTATGTCATGTTAACTGGAAAAAGCAGACCACAAATTGTCTGCATGCTGCATACAGATTTTGCATGCACAAGGACTTGAACGCATCATAGAATAATAAGTTAGATATGTTGCAGGGCTGGACTTACAAGTATATTATGTCATTTTTGTTTCTGATAATGTTTGTGAAATAGTGAATTTTTAAAATTAAAGGTATAATGTGAGGGAATAAAAGAGGTAGTTGATTTTGTTAGACATTATAATTTATCCTATATATTTTTGTGAGGGATTGGAAATGTAAAAATGAAGGCAAGGCTGGTATTGTTTATGTTTTCCTCTGGCTTGGCAAGTGTCACTGTGGCTGTGGGTAGGTAATAAAGGGCAGATATGCCTCAAAGAAACTCATGGAGAGGCACTAGAAATCTGATAAGCAGGCTCTGAAAGCAACCTCTGTGAAAAGTGGAGTTTTTTTTGTTTTTTTTTTTTTTCTGTGAAAAGAGCCTGTCTTTAGGGAGCAGAGGGAATGCTTTCATATCTTGGGGTAAGGAATGACAAAATTCAGGGAAGGTTGGAGAGGAATAGTTACCATTTTCCAAAATACCCCCAGAGTACTAATTATTTATCTACTTGAAACTTACTCTGGAAGACAAGTTACAACACCACATCCTCTTGGTTATAGGGTAAAAAGTGAAAGAAGAAAAGAGAGAGTACATGTAAGAAAAAGAAAGAAAATCACTAGTATCTTTGCTTTTTGAGAATAGATAACTTAGAACATCTATTATTTTGCATTATTATCTGAATTGATAAGATATAAAATAAATCTAGGCAGTATAATTCACCCATTTTTTTATCCTTCCATCCATCTATTCAACCATCCATCCATCCATTGACACTTTCATTTCACATATTTATACATGTGCTTTGTGCTTCCACTGTGTCAAGTGAACGCTACACTTTGGAAACTCAAAATTGAAAGATGTGGCACCTTTGGGGCGCCTGGGTGGCTCAGTTGGTTAAGCGACTGCCTTCGGCTCAGGTCATGATCCTGGAGTCCCTGGATCGAGTCCCGCATCGGGCTCCCTGCTCGGCGGGGAGTCTGCTTCTCCCTCTGACCCTCCCCCCTCTCATGTACTCGCTCTATCAAATAAATAAATAAAATCTTTAAAAAAAAAAAAAAAGAAAGATGTGGCACCTTAGTTCCAGGAAATATTGAATAGGTTTTGTCGGAACTCAAAAAGTACATCAACCAATCCTACTTAATCCTAGGTGGGGGTTTAAAGAGGTTGAATGGGAAAGGCTTCCCAAAGGTGATGATTGAGCTAGTTTTTTTTTTTTTTGACCGTGGAGTAGGAGATTGATAGGTGACCAGGGAGAGAAGAGCATCTTAAACACAGGCAAAAACCCATCTGGTTACTCTCTATGGGAGGGGTGAACTGGCTACAGATGATTAGAATGCCTGGGTTAGTGCCTGGAAGAAAAAAAACCTCACCAGACTCAAAGGACTGAACTTCCTCAAGGAATGGCCCACAGTCCAAGGCTAAGATGTGGTGAACTCTGTTTCATGAAGACATTATAGTAATGGGACTATCATAATCAGAATTCTAGGGAGCAGGTAGGAATCCAAGACTCAATGTGAGAGGGTGAGACTTGACACAGGCCAAGGGGAAAGGGGTTGGAAGAATATTAAGGGTTCATTATGTGTTAATAGGCTATGCTTTTAAAAAAATATTTTATTTATTTATTTGACAGAGAGAGAGAGATAGCGAGAGCAGGAACACAAGCAGGGGGAGTGGGAGAGGGAGAAGCAGGCTTCCCGCTGAGCAGGGAGCCCAATGCAGGGCTCGATCCCAGGACCCTGGAATAATGACCTGAGCTGAAGGCAGATGCTTAACGACTGAGGCACTCAGGTGCCCCAATAGGCTATACTCTTATTAGAGAAATCACTCTTGTTATAAAGCCATACTTATTATAGCAAAGAATATATCAGGTGTATATTTTTCCTGCTAGTTCTGACAGCACCTCCCTCAGGACATCTTCCCAGATTCCCCTAGATTGGGTTATTTGTCTTTTTTCTGAGTTTAGTCAGCACTTTGTGTTAGCACTTTCTGTTATGGTCCATTCTTCACTGAGTGTTTCTTCCCTGCCAATTGACTATTACTTCTTAAAAGCAGGACAGAGCATGGCATCTAGTGAGTCAGTGGTACTCAGTTCTGGCTGTATATCAGAATTACATGGAGAGCTTTTAAAAAACAGCAATGCCTGACCTTAGCCCTGGAGATTTAGAGTTAGTCTGGGGTAGAACCTAGGCATGAAAATATTTATATATTTAGAAAATCCCCAGGTTATTCTAGAAATGCAGCAATGGTTACGAACTACTAAAGTAGATGCTCAAGGAATATTTCTGGAGGTTTGAATGATAATGAATGCCACCCTGGCTATCTCATTTTTGTAGGATGGAAGTTTAGGGTGGAGCAGCAACTCAATGTTTAGGCAGCTTCCCAAGGTTCTAAATTCATTCCAGACCTAAGAACACTGTGAGCAGAATACTACTCTAGATACTACATGCTTATTGGAAAGAAACTCTTAATGTACTTCTAGGAATAAACAAATGGATCTGGTTCAAGATGAGTTGGTTATACTAACCACTTAGGCTGGGCTGTCACTGGCTAAGAATATAAAGGGGCTGAATATTCAGAAAAAAGGCTTTCCTGTTTGCAGCTGGTCAAGGAAAGATCAGAGCTATGGATTATAAGTGGTGGCCCTGAGTATATTATGGAGACTGGGAAATGAAGTGGCCATCTTCTTTTCACCTAGAAAAACCACAAGAAACCATAGATCAAATTGGAAAATTTATAATAAATCAGAAAATAAACTAGTTCTTCCTCTTCCAAATTTATTGTGAGTATATAGGTTGGTCACAGAGAGATAGCCTAACTTTCCAAAATGAGTTGGGTGGGGATGATAGTAAATATAGTGAAATAAGTTACACATGCTTTATGAATATTTAAAGCAGAGGCACACACTGCAGTAAGTCAGGGGAGCTAGAGAGACACAGAGAGAGATATATAGAGGGAGAATGTGTATGTGTGAGAGAGAGAGAGGGAGAGATTGAGACTTCATACTTCTCAAGAGGGGGAGAACTGCCCTAGTTCTAGAAGGCAGTGATTTTATCAGCACCGTGGAGAGATGCACATTCTCTATTGCTTGTTCTGAGATGAGATTCTGGGGAGGGTTTTAATTATATCTAATCTGAGCTGAAAAAACAGCATTAATGTCTGTGTAACTGCACACGTAGATCAGAGGATTCACATTCATTCCTCAGATTTATTGCTCTTTTCTGGTCAGCTCTCTTATATTTTAGATTGGCCTACTTTCTCCATAATTTCCCAGCAAAGAAAAAGAGGTTGGAGGGTAAGATTTTAAAGCCTCATGTTGATGGTAATTTTTCTAAAGTTTCTGGTGTGATCAATTCCTAAGCATACTTGTCAGTGAGAGTGGGCTCTGAGCTCTGGCTGAGGCATAGGATAGTGGGGTATTTCATGAGATCTGTCTCTGAACTTTGTTTTGTGCCTACCTGAATTGGGAGGGGTTCATGGGGAGAGATTCCATTTTATATTAAAAAAAGAGGACAATAGAATTTAGATATAGGGAGATCCTACTGAGGAAACTAGATCAATCATTACTGAATGAGCTTTCTGATGTCTACGTTCTTTCTCTGGAGGATGGCTGAGTGATTAAGGGTATTTTCACTGTAGGAAGGAGGGTAGAAGATTGTGTATATTTTTTGATTCCTCTTTTCTCCTTAGTCATTTGTGTGGGGTCAAGCTGTGTTGCCAGTACAGTTGAGGAAGTCCATGCCCAGAAACTTCCAGATTCTCCATTCTGATTCTATCCCCTTATCTAAGAATCTCTCCTTACCTCTCTACAAGTTACCTGACACTTCATATTGGTTTTTCTAATTAATTAATTAAATGAAATTGATGTGGTGATTATTTATTGTATGTCAGGTATTTGCTCTAGACATTGAATCTAAGTAATAACATAGATTTAATCCCTTTCCTCAAGGAATTCGGGGATGATGCACAATCTATTATTCAACAGTGAAACAGGGTCAGATAGAAGTGGATATGTTATGACCCTTAACTCAGACAGGTTTACACTAATGTTTTAATGCTTTCAATCAGGGCTATATTTGAACAGGAGAGAATTAGATTTAAGTCAAAGAGTGACATTCTATCCATGGAATTTCAAATATCAATAAACTGTTGGAGATGTATTTGAGAAATCATTTGGTGTGGGCGAGAATCATGCTGATCTCTACAGGAAACTTCTCTGCCTGTGGCTGAAGCTGTCCTGGCATTAGGGATGAAGTGTGGTCATAAAGCAAAGACATAAAGCGAAAGGGAACAAAGGAAACAGAAGAGATATGGTAGGCTGCCAACGAGGGGACAGAGAGGAGGGCAGTAATGGAGGGAGGGAGGAAGCTCATTGGGCAGCCCTCGCATGGAGAGATGGAAGGCACATTTTGAATGACTTTCGGATTAAATAGTAGCAAAAGTTTTCACCACCAGGGAATTTTCACCCACCATTTCTTATTGGATGCATGGTTTAAAATACATGGTCTCCCAAACAAGAAGCATGTATTAAACATTAAATGATGTGTTTACTCATTTTATTTTATTTTATTTTTTATTTTTATAAAGATTTTGTTTATTTATTTGAGAGAGCGAGAAAGAGAGAGAAAGAGAGAGCACATGAGAGGGGGGAGGGTCAGAGGGAGAAGCAGACTCCCTGCTGAGCAGGGAGCCCAAAGCGGGACTCAATCCCAGGACTCCAGGATCATGACCTGAGCCGAAGGCAGTCGCTCAACCAACTGACCCACCCAGGCACCCCATGTTTACTCATTTTAAAAAAAGTAATAATATATAAGCACCATTCTGAATTTTCTGACCAGTAGAGTTAAATAGGGTGCTTATCTGGAGTTCATTTTGTTCTTATGCAAACAAAAAATCTTGACATTGTAATTAATAAGCCCATGTGGTAATACTGGAGATGTGTAAGTATATTGATTTTTTTGAAATATTACAAAAATGTTAATTTTTTAATTAATTTTTTTGAAATATTACAAAAAGTTCACAGACCTCCATTTCTACAATGGAAATCTTAAAGGAGCCCATTGCTGGGACCATTTGGACATATATCTTGTTTGTTACATTTAGATATTATAAACAATACAAAATTGCTAAAATACCTGTATACACAACATGTAAGCCTGGAGACAAGAAGCCATGCATTCTAATCCATCCCCATCACTTACAATTCTGTGACTTAGGACAAGTTACATAAACCTCTGAATTACCTCATTTGTAACATAGGGATAACTAGTGTAGCAGATTGACAAGATTATTCTGTGAACTAAATGAGATGGTGCATATAAAATACTATTATTATAGTAAACAGCATATATGAAGTGATCAATAAATATTGAATGGTAATGATAATTAGAATGAATCTTATTTTATATCTTAAGATGGGGTAATACTTGTCTCCAGTGTTTTCCCAAGACACACTGAAGTTATAAATACAAAGCACACAGTTCATTGCCTGGCATATATAGTGAGAATTCAACAATTCTTTGTGTTCAACAATTAGTTGTGTTCTTTATGCACTTCTCCTTATACAATCTCATAGACTCCTCCTTTTTGAATAACTAAACACAAAAGTAGAGCATCTCCGAGGTACATCTTCATAAGAGCCTCCAACCAGTCTCCATTCATCAGTGCTGAGATGTTAGACTTACAGACCTTGGAAGGCTTAATTTTTTTCTCTCTAGGCTGCAGGTTGAAGGTTCCAGTGCATTTTAATAAAAGTCCCCACAAAGCAACTTACAGGATCTGAATAAAAGCAGCATTTCTCTCTAAGCACAATGAGATTTTTTGTTGTTGTTGGAGGTGATGATTTTTAGTGTCGTCTTTTTTTCCCCCCTGGTTGCTTTAAGTAGATTTTTTCTCCTACCTTCTAGGAAATGGAAGTTACAAGCATTTGATAAATGGAATAAAACATTTCATAGTTGAGCCTTTTAAAAAGTGTTAACCCATGTTACTTTGTAGAGCTCTTTTGTCAGCTTAGTAACACTGACAACATCACTCCAGCTTATGAACATCAGGATTTCATGGCAGCCCCAGCATGGGGTGGGAGCTTTCAGGGAGGGGAAGGGCCCTCCGGCCTCAACAGAGGGCTGCCTGCAACACACTGTGGTCCCTGCTGTGCATCCATTCAGTCCCTATGAGTACGATTCCTTGGGTGTATAGACTGACTTTAATTCTTTTCTAATTCGGAAATAGTTCTACTTTCTTTATTATCATACACAATTATTATAAAAATTTCTAACAAACCACAGTAAGTAAAATTATCCCTTTAACCTCACATTTCTCCTTCTTACCTCTGCTTGGGAGTACCATTATTAATGGTTTGTCATACATTTTTACAGACTTTTGGGACATAGAAAAGGATTTTTTCAAAAACATAAATGGGCTTATGCATGGTGCTCCGTAGTCTCTTTTTACTGAGTGTATTAAAGGTATCTTTCCGGATCAAGGCATATCTACCCTCTCCTACTCCACTGTATGGATAAGCTGTCATTTATATATATAAGTATCCCAGATTTGAGGACATTTATCTTGCTTGCTGCATTTGGATATTAAAAACAATACAATATGCCATAAGCAGGTGTGCACACAAATGTTTGCCTTATTGTTTACTTTAGACAAATTTGCAGAATGTTTTATCATCTACAAAGTGCTGCTGCATCTATTCATTTCTGTGATCCTAAAAGATGGAGTCAGGGGCAGTTATAAGCCTGGACTCTAAAGCACCATCACCTCTTAGCAACACCACCATGCTTCAGAAAGAGCCCCGAATTAGACAAAACTGAGCTTGGGTTCAGGCATAGGCACTTAGGAATGGATAATGCCTGGGCAAGTTACTAAACCTCTCTGATCCTCATATTTCATCTGGGACCTCATTGATGTTAAAAAAAAAGTAAAATTATAGATGTCACATCTATATGCACAGTTTCTGGCATATGATATGGCCTCAAGATTGGTAATATCAGTGTCAGATGAGAACCCACATCTTTTCCTTTTTATTCTTTCTGCCACCAACTCAAGCTCTCCTCTTCTTGAGAAGGCTGATTTATGGTGCAGAGACACTTATGACCACATGAAGGCATTGCTTAAGTCCTACCTGGGAAATGGGGGACACCCAGTGGGTAGAAGAGGCAGAGATGGTGGGGAGTGACAAAGCCCCATGCTGGACTTTTTTTTTTTTTTATTTTTTTTTTTCTTATGTTAATCCCCATACATTACATCATTAGTTTTAGATGAAGTGTTCCATGATTCATTGTTTGTGCATAACACCCAGTGCTCCATGCAGAATGTGCCCTCCTCAATACCCACCACCAGGCTAACCCATCCTCCCACCCCCCTCCCCTCTAGAACCCTGTTTGTTTTTCAGAGTCCATCGTCTCTCATGGTTCGTCTATCCCTCTGATTTCCCCCGCTTCATTCTTCCCCTCCCACTACCTTCTTCTTCTTTTTTTTTTTCTTAACATATGTCGCATTATTTGTTTCAGAGGTACAGATCTGAGATTCAACAGTCTTGCACAATTCACAGCGCTTGCCCGAGCACATACCCTCCCCAGTGTCTATCATCCAGTCACCCCATCCCTCCCACCCCACCCCCCACTCCAACAACACTCAGTTTGTTTCCTGCAATTAAGACTTCTTCATATCAGTGAGATCATATGATACATGTCTTTCTCTGTTTGACTTATTTCACTCAACATAATACCCTCCAGTTCCATCCACGTCGTTGCAAATGGCAAGATCTCATTCCTTTTGATGGCTGCATAATATTCCATTGTATATATATACCACATCTTCTTTAGCCATTCATCTGTCGATGGACATCTTGGCTCTTTCCACAGTTTGGCTATTGTGGACATTGCTGCTATAAACATCGGGGTGCACGTACCCCTTCGGATCCCTACTTTTGTATCTTTGGGGTAAATACCCAGTAGTGCAATTGCTGGATTATATAGTAGTTCTATTTTCAACTTTTTGAGGAACCTCCACACAGTTTTCCAGAGTGGCTGCACCAGCTTGCATTCCCACCAACAGTGTAGGAGGGTTCCCCTTTCTCCGCATCCCCGCCAACATCTGTCATTTCCTGACTTGTTAATTTTAGCCATTCTGACTGGTGTGAGGTGGTATCTCATTGAGGTTTTGATTTGGATTTCCCTGATGCTGAGTGATATTGAGCACTTTTTCATGTGTCTGTTGGCCATTTGGATGTCTTCTTTGGAAAAATGTCTGTTCATGTCTTCTGCCCATTTCTTGATTGGATTCTTTGTTCTTTGGGTGTTGAGTTTGATGAGTTCTTTATAGATTTTGGATACTAGCCCTTTATCTGATATGTCATTTGCAAATATCTTCTCCCATTCTGTCGGTTGTCTTTTGGTTTTGTTGACTGTTTCCTTTGCTTTGCAAAAGCTTTTGATCTTGATGAAGTCCCAATAGTTCATTTTTGCCCTTGCTTCCCTTGCCTTTGGTGATGTTTCTAGGAAGAAGTTGCTGCGGCTGAGGTCAAAGAGGTTGCTGCCTGTGTTCTCCTTTAGGATTTTGATGGACTCCTGTCTCACATTGAGGTCTTTCAACCATTTGGAGTCTATTTTTGTGTGTGGTATAAGGAAATGGTCCAGTTTCATTCTTCTGCATGTGGTTATCCAATTTTCCCAACACCATTTGTTGAAGAGACTGTCTTTGTTCCATTGGATATTCTTTCCTGCTTTGTTGAACATCAGTTGACCATAGAGTTGAGGGTCCATTTCTGGGCTCTCTATTCTGTTCCATTGATCTATGTGTCTGTTTTTGTGCCAGTACCATGCTGTCTTGATGATGACAGCTTTGTAATAGAGCTTGAAGTCCGGAATTGTGATGCCGCCGGCTTTGCTTTTCTTTTTCAACATTCCTCTGGCTATGCGGGGTCTTTTCTGGTTCCATACAAATTTTAGGATTATTTGTTCCATTTCTTTGAAAAAAGTGGATGGTATTTTGATAGGGATTGCATTGAATGTGTAGATTGCTCTAGGTAGCATTGACATCTTCACAATATTTGTTCTTCCAATCCATGAGCATGGAACGTTTTTCCATTTCTTTGTGTCTTCCTCAATTTCTTTCATGAGTATTTTATAGTTTTCTGAGTACAGATCCTTTGTCTCTTTGGTTAGATTTATTCCTAGGTATCTTATGGTTTTGGGTGCAATTGTAAATGGGATCAACTCCTTAATTTCTCTTTCTTCTGTGTTGTTGTTGGTGTACAGGAATGCCACTGACTTCTGTGCATTGATTTTATATCCTGCCACTTTACTGAATTCCTGTATGAGTTCTAGCAGTTTTGGGGTGGAGTCTTTTGGGTTTTCCACATAAAGTATCATATCATCTGCAAAGAGTGAGAGTTTGACTTCTTCTTTGCCAATTTGGATGCCTTTGATTTCTTTTTGTTGTCTGATTGCTGTGGCTAGGACTTCTAGTACTATGTTGAATAGCAGTGGTGATAGTGGACATCCCTGCCGCGTTCCTGACCTTAGGGGGAAAGCTCTCAGTTTTTCCCCATTGAGAATAATATTCGCTGTAGGTTTTTCATAGATGGCTTTTAGGATATTGAGGTATGTACCCTCTATCCCTATACTCTGAAGAGTTTTGATCAAGAAAGGATGCTGTACTTTGTCAAAAGCTTTTTCTGCATCTATTGAGAGTATCATATGATTCTTGTTCTTTCTTTTGTTAATGTATTGTATCACATTGATTGATTTGTGGATGTTGAACTAACCTTGCAGCCCAGGGATAAATCCCACTTGGTCATGGTGAATAATCCTTTTAATGTACTGTTGGATCCTATTGGCTAGTATTTTGGTGAGAATTTTTGCATCCATGTTGATCAGGGATATTGGTCTGTAATTCTCCTTTTTGATGGGGTCTTTGTCTGGTTTTGGGATCAAGGTAATGCTGGCCTCATAAAATGAGTTTGGAAGTTTTCCTTCCGTTTCTATTTTTTGGAACAGTTTCAGAAGAATAGGTATTAATTCTTCTTGAAATGTTTGGTAGAATTCCCCTGGGAAGCCATCTGGCCCTGGGTTTTTGTTTTTTGGGAGATTTTTGATGACTGCTTCAATTTCCTTAGTGGTTATAGGTCTGTTCAGGTTTTCTATTTCATCCTGGTTCAGTTTTGGTAGTTGATACATCTCTAGGAATGCATCCATCTCTTCCAGGTTATCTAATTTGCTGGCATAGAGTTGCTCATAATATGTTCTTATAATTGTTTGTATTTCTTTGGTGTTGGTTGTGATCTCTCCTCTTTCATTCATGATTTTGTTGATTTGGGTCATGTCTCTTCTCTTTTTGATAAGTCTGGCCAGGGGTTTATCAATCTTGTTAATTCTTTCAAAGAACCAGCTCCTAGTTTCGTTGATCTGTTCTACTGTTCTTTTAGTTTCTATTTCATTGATTTCTGCTCTGATCTTTATGATTTCTCTTCTCCTGCTGGGTTTAGGCTTTATTTGCTGTTCTTTCTCCAGCTCCTTTAGGTGTAGAGTTAGGTTGTGTACTTGAGACCTTTCTTGTTTCTTGAGAAAGGCTTGTATTGCTATATACTTTCCTCTTAGGACTGCCTTTGCTGCATCCCAAAGATTTTGAACAGTTGTGTTTTCATTTTCATTGGTTTCCATGTATTTTTTTAATTCTTCTTTAATTTCCTGGTTGACCCATTCATTCTTCAGTAGGATGCTCTTTATCCTCCATGTATTTGAGTTCTTTCCAACTTTCCTCTTGTGATTGAGTTCTAGTTTCAAAGCATTGTGGTCTGAAAATAGGCAGGAAATGATCCCAATCTTTTGGTACCGGTTGAGACCTGATTTATGATCTAGGATGTGATCTATTCTGGAGAATGTTCCATGGGCACTAGAGAAGAATGTGTATTCCGTTGCTTTGGGGTGGAATGTTCTGAATATGTCTGTGAAGTCCATTTGGTCCAGTGTGTCATTTAAAGTCTTTATTTCCTTGTTGATCTTTTGCTTAGACGATCTGTCCATTTCAGTGAGGGGGATGTTAAAGTCCCCCACTATTATTGTATTGTTGTCGATGTGTTTCTTTGCTTTTGTTATTAATTGCCTTATAAAATTGGCTGCTCCCATGTTAGGGGCATAGATATTTACAATTGTTAGATCTTCTTGTTGGATAGATCCTTTAAGTATGATATAGTGTCCTTCCTCATCTCTTATTACAGTCTTTGGTTTAAAATCTAATTTGTCTGATATAAGGTTTGCCACCCCAGCTTTCTTTTGGTGTCCATTAGCATGGTAAATGGTTTTCCACCCCCTCACTTTCAATCTGGGGGTGTCTTTGGTTCTAAAATGAGTCTCTTGCAGATAGCATATCGATGGGTCTTGTTTTTTAATCCAGTCTGTTAGCCTGTGTCTTTTGATTGGGGCATTTAACCCATTTATATTCAGGGTAACTATTGAAAGATAGGAATTTAGTGCCATTGTATTGCCTGTAAGGTGACTGTTACCGTATATTGTCTGTGTTCCTTTCTGGTCTATGTTGCTTTTAGGCTCTCTCTTTGCTTAGAGGACCCCTTTCAAGATTTCCTGTAGGGCTGGTTTTGTGTTTGCAAATTCCTTTAGTTTTTGTTTCTCCTGGAAACTTTTTATCTCTCCTTCAATTTTCAATGACAGCCTAGCTGGATAGAGTATTCTTGGCTGCATATTTTTCTCATTTAGTGCTCTGAATATATCCTGCCAGTCCTTTCTGGCCTGCCAGGTCTCTGTGGATAGGTCTGTTGCCAATCTAATGTTTCTACCATTGTAGGTTACAGATCTCTTATCCCGAGCTGCTTTCAGGATTTTCTCTTTGTCTATGAGACTCGTAAGTTTTACTATTAGATGTCGGGGTGTTGACCTATTTTTATTGATTTTGAGAGGGGTTCTCTGTGCTTCCTGGATTTTCATGCCTGTTTCTTTCCCCAAATTAGGGAAGTTCTCTGCTATAATTTGCTCCATTATACCTTCTGCCCCTCTCTCTCTTTCTTCTTCTTCTAGGATCCCAATTATTCTAATGTTGTTTCCTCTTATGGTATTGCTTATCTCTCGAATTCTGCCCTCGTGATCCAGTAGTTGTTTATCTCTCTTTTTCTCAGCTTCTTTATTTTCCATCATTTCATCTTCTATATCACTGATTCTCTCTTCTGCCTCATTTATTCTAGCACTTAGCGCCCCCATTTTTGATTGCACCTCATTAATAGCCTTTTTGATTTCTACTTGGTTGGATTTTAGCTCTTTTACTTCTCCAGAAAGGATTTCTCTAATAACTTCCATATTTTTTTCAAGCCCAGCTAGTATCTTTAAAGTGATGATTCTGAACTCTAGCTCTGACATCGTACTAATGTCCGTATTGAGTAGGTCCCTGGCAGTCGGTACTACCTCTTGTTCTTTTTGTTGAGGTGATTTTTTCCGTCTTGTCATTTTGTGCAGAGGAGAATAGATTAATGAGAGAACAAAATGCTAGCAGAGTAACCACGTCCCCAGAAAATATACTCTAAACAAATCAGAAAAGACCTGAAGCAGTGGGATAAGAAAGGGAAAGAGAGAAAAAAGAAAAAGAAAAAAAAGAAAAAGATAAAAACAAAAACAAACAAAACAAAACAACAACAACAACAACAACAAAAAAAACAGAATGTGATCAAATATGATCCGGCTGGTATATAGATCAGTGCCACACACTAGATTTGGGGTGTATTTTGGTCTTTTAGAAGAAAGTGCCTCCCAAAATTTTAAAGAAAGAAAAACTTATATATGTACAAAAATAAGGGTTGATATGATGAAGGGATGGAATATGACTTTAAAAATGGAAATTATAAAACATTTTATAAAAGGAATTGATAAGAAGTTGTTTGAAAAAAGAAAGAAGAGGATTTAAAAAAAGAAAAAAGAAAAAGAAAAAAAAAAGGGCGAGGATGTGATCAGGCAGGGGAATAGAAAACACCATATACTAGAGATTTAGGGTATATTTTAATCTGTTAGAAGAAACTATCTCAAAATTTTAAAGAGAGAACAACTTATATATATAAGCCAAAAATATGGGTAACTACTATGAAGGGATAGAATATGACTCTAAAAATGAAAAATAAAAATTTTTTTTTTAAAAAAGGGATTGATAAGATGTTGGTTGAAAAAGGGAAAAAGAAAAATTCAAAAAGAAATAAAAAGACAAAAAGCCAGTTAAAAAAAATTAATTTTAAAAGACTAAAGAATCATGGTAAAAAAGCCATGAATTCTAAGTGCAGTATTCCCCTAGCGCTGGAGTTCTGCCGTTCTCATTGATCGGTAAACTTGGTCTTGGCTGGCTGTTCTTGCTGATCTTCTGGGGGAGGGGCCTGTTGCCGTGGTTTCCAAATGTCTCTGCCGGAGGCGGAATTGCCCCGCCCTTGCCCCCTCCCGGCTAAGTAATCTGCTCGGGTTTGCTCTCCGGGGCTTTTGTTCCCTGCGAGCTTTGCGTCCAGCTTTGGAGGCGGAGAGTGAAAATGGCGGCCTCCCAATCTCCGCCCCGGAGGAGCCGAGAACTCGGGGCCCGCTCCTCAGTGAGCCCCCAGAGAAAAGCCGCCAGTCACTCCCGTCTCCCCCGTCTCCGGCCGCACTCCGTGCTCACCCGGCCTCTGACCACGCGTTTCTATCTCTGGCACCCGACCCCGGGTGGAGTCTCCAAACCCAGCAGATCCCTGCGGTGCACTCCCGCGCGGCTCCTCCCGGGGGAGGAAGGTGAGTCTCCCCGGATCTGCCGCTTGTGGGGTCCCTGCTGGAGGAGCAGTGGCCCGACTGGGCCGCGGATCACGGCTTATGGCCACCCCGAGCTGAGAGCCCGCGCCTGGGCTCCGCCTCTGCAGCCGGCTTCCCCGCTCCGTTACCTGGGAGCTCTGCCACCCTCAGGCACCCCCGGTCTTTCTGTGACCCCGAGGGTCCTGAGACCACACTGTCCCGGAGGGTTCCACCCCCCGCTTAGCCACCAGAGTGACGTCCCTCAGCGGGGCAGACTTTTAAAAGTTCCGATTTTGTGCTCTGTCGTTCTATCACTTGCCAGAAGCGGCCGACAGAGGCCCCTCCCCCGCCGTCTATCCTCCCGAATATCGCCTCGGATTCACTTCTCCGCACGTCCTACCTTCCAGAAAGTGGTCGCTTTTCTGATGAGAGAGTTGTTGCTCTTCTTTTCTTCAATCTCCTGTTGAGTTTGTAGGTGTTCAGAATGGTTTGATCCCTATCCAGCTGAATTCCTGAGAGGAGACGAAATCCAGGTCTCCTACTCCTCCGCCATCTTGCTCCGCCCCCCCCCCATGCTGGACTTTACTGAACCCCAACTTCCACTTCTCTGAGTTCCTGGGTGCCTCTGTCACTTGCTTCACACAATGAGGTGTTGCACAGTTAGAATCAAGTCTTTCAAGGATGGAGACTCGTTCAAACAAGAGGAAAGAAGACGGTGCTAAACCTAGAACTCATGAGAAAATCACATTGCCTCAAGGGGCTATAGAAAGAGGTGACTGCTTTAGATGGTACTGTTACTAGGATATTTTCTTTCTAGGTAAATGTTAGTGGTGCCTTTGAGATAAGAAAGAAGTTTAAAAGACCTCTTACATAGAAACACAGAGCAGAGAAAAATAGTAGTAGCCATAGATTGTAGTTGTTTCCATGGTCAGAAAATGCATTATTTCTTTTTGGTTAAAAAAAAAGGTCTTTGGATTTAACTCTGTAGTTATGACCTTGAGATCTTTATCTTAGTACTAAAAAGATCTAAGGACAAAACAGGTGGAGGAGCTGAGATTGTCCTTGGCATGAACATAAGGAGCAAGACTGCTTGTGTGCTGGAGTGGAGAAAACAGTTGGCCAGGCATTGCTCAGGAGAATTGGTTTTTCATTCTTGCTCTGATGACTACTTGTCACTGGTCACATGACTCCCCCCCCCCCCTTCTTAACGCTAAAGTTTTCCTTTCTGTAAAACTAGGGGTTGCACTAGAACTCTTTTCAAAACCAAATCACATTTTTGTTGTTGTTGTTACTTAACATTATCACAAGAACTTGTAATATTTGGAATGAAATCAGCTCACTTATAAACATTTAAACATGAAAATTTGGTGTAGAATCCCCTATAAAAATGATACATTAAATACAGTCACATAGTTGGCTCCCTCTTGAAAACCTACTGAAATGAAAGTAAAGGGAGCTTTCTAAAGGAAGGTAGATACCATATGGTAAAGGCATAAATGACTTAGCAGACCCAGGAAAGGCAATTCATAAGCCGGCAGTGGGGAAAGCTGAGAACTCATCCAATCTAAAGCAAGGATTCCCCCCAAGTTTCAGGAACGGGTAGTACCATGTGACCCTGGAGGTGGGAAGAACAAGAGAAGCTTTAACAAGGGGAACCAGTTGCAAGTGTGTTTAAGAAGCAGCCTGACTCCTTGCAGCGGGGTTGCTGGAGGTTTATTCTATAAAGATAAAACGAGGGCTGGACTAGGAAACACTTGGCAAAATCGAAGTCAATGATGACATACTCAAAACAAGTTATCAATCAAAGTATGCATCCTGGAAGCAGAAGCCTTTGGCACTTTCGTCCCACTCAGCTCCTGGGATGCTGCAGTTGGGGCTTAACCCTTCAGACAAGAGAGCAGAGAATACTTGTTTGTGGAATCTAAGCAGCACAAGAAGAAAGACTCGTATATATGGGTATTTGAGGCCCTCCGAATAATGGTCCCAACCAGATCACCCTACAGTGAAGCTCACAGACCACAAGTTCTACTCACATGCTCAGAGTTGGCAACCAGCCTTTGAGTGACCCAGACTGAAATATGAACATACCATCACCCATTCCAGAGCACAAGGAAAAACTTGAACTCTTAAAAGAGAGTGCAAAACAAGCAAACAGAAGAGAAGCAACTTGGAGGAAAGAGCGACTTTGTGAGGCAAAGCAAACTTAAAAATGGAGAGAATTTTGAAAAATAAAAGAAGCAGTCATGAATCAGAGAAAATATAGTATAAAGAAATTTAAAGAACTAAAAAGATTTTCTGAATTTTTTTCCCCCCAAATTGCTTTTTTTTTTCCTTTTAGGGAATGAAAAGTTGTACAAGAGATGGGAACTTGTCATGGTTTACAAAATATTTTAAACACTGAATATTGGTCAGGGCAGAATTGTGGTCTGACTGTATGGGAGAAAGAAACATGGGAAGGATGCTGGTGCCCGATGGGGCTGGCAGAGGAAAGAGAGTGAAGCCGTGTTGTTTACGGTGCGGGGATAAAAGCAGAAAGAGAAAAAAATAGTTTAAAAAAGGTGTCATGCAGGCATATTATTGGCAACATGGTTATAAATACCCAAATAATAACTACCTCAGCTGAAAGAAGTGAAGAGTTTCCTCTGGCAAGGGGAACAGGAGGGATTGCTGTTTTGTTGTGGTTATTTTGCTTTATTAGTGAACCTTGGAAGATGTTTTTAAACTTTGTAGATTTGTAACTTTGATAAAAAGAAGCAAAATTTTGTATCACCATCTGTTAAGTGGTCAGTATCACTTGTATAAATGTGGAATTCTCCAATGGTTAAAACGTACTTTATGGGATTAGATAGTGAGCACATGTCGGAAGTTTTTACTGAATACATAGGAAACAAGCTGAACAAGGAGAGCACTGGTTCAAAAGGATTTAGGATTCTTGATATTTTGGTGGGAGAAGAGATGCTTATATACAATTTTCCTTAGATCTAAAACAAAATTTCTACAGATCAATAGAACTATATAGCCTTTTAGCAAGCCAGCAAATAATGTAACAAAATAAAATAAAAAAACCCTTTTGTCATTTTTCTACAAGTTAACCTCTAACTTGACAGGGCTATAACATTCCTGGTTTCTAATAAGCTGTGGATGATTAATCAAGCAAAGTTACATTTCTGGAGAGAGCAAGAGGACCACCCCCTCTCCTTCCCCAGCCAAGTTGGGCTGATCACAAAGGCTCTATTAAAAAATCACGTATCCTGATTTTGCTTTATTTCCACGTTTTTGATCTTTTTCCTAAACACTTGTCATAAATATAACTTTAGAAGCAAAACAATGTTATCAAGTTCTAATTAGATGCTGTTGTGCACTGTTTGCTCTAACCTGAGGATTTCTCTGTTTTAAAAAAGAGCTTTGCATGAAATAGAGATGTTAGCACCAAGGGGAGATTTTTCTACTTGATATCAAAACAAGGGTTGAAAGCAAAATGAAAAAAGAGGACACCTTTTGCATAATTTGATTCAATGTTAGGAAATGTATTATTACTTAAAATCATCTCATGTGTGGTATGTTCTATTACTATTCTGGAAACACTGTGGGAGATTAGTTGTTCTAAATTGCATTCTACGAAGTCCCAGGGCTGGGCATAAGGCCTAAAGTGAAACATGAGGCACCCCCTCACCCTCTTCCAGCTCTCCTTCCACCCTGTTATATATTGGGTTTATGCATAAGATTTCACTTAAAGAAAGGACTCCAAGTTCCATCCAGATATCACAGCCTATAATTATTAAAAAAAGAAAAATCACTCCTATTTGCATTGTGTTTAGGTTGGATGGATTCATTTCTTTGCAAGGCCCATAATGGGAAGACTGACTTTGTCTTTTCAATTATAAGCCACTGTTTAGTTTGAGCTCAAAAGACACTTTCCTAGAGATTCACTTCACTTGCCTGGCCAATTAACAGTAGGTGATTTGTGGCTGCAATTTTACTGGTTAGCACAGGTTTATCATCTTGAAAGTTTTCCATTTGCATATATACTATACATTTTTTGCGGGTGACATTTCGATATCATCCAGAGTTTAGATTATGTATTGCCTTGTACTGCACTTTCTGCTACGTGTGGAGAATCTGTCAGCCCAGGCAGAATGCTACTGCAGACCTAGGGGAATACCACTTACTGGGGGCTTATTATGTGCCAACCCTTAGTATCAAGGGATTTACCTGCATTACTTTATTTATTCCTCAAACCAGTACTTTGAGGTTTCTAGTGTTTGCCACATTTCATAAATAAACTGAAACTCAGAGAAGAAACTCAGAGTAATTTGCCCAAGGTGACCCAGCTCAAATAAGCAGAACTGAGATTCAAACTCAAGGCTGTCTGATCCCAAAATGCTCTGCTATACAACCTCCCATATTGGGAGCTTTCAGAGTGAAATGAATTGAATTTGACAGTTTTCCACTTTTAAAATTTGACAGTTTCCACTTCCAAACTTCCTGAGTAGTCTAATTGCCACTCTTTGGGCTAAGAAGAAATGGCTATTTAAAAGAAGCAGGGAACAGGAGGTCAAGAGAAAAGGAGTTTTATTATCTCTGTTGGTAAAAGAAGAGATGTAATCCTGGAAAAAAATAACATCAAATGGAAATCATTATATAAATTTGCAGTGGGCTTAGATTGATGAAATTGCAAAGGAATGCAGAGAAGATAAGGGAGTCATGAATACGCAGCACTGAAGATTTTCTAAAAGGGAAAGAAAAGATCAGAAGTCACTGAAGGCAGTTAGAAGTTGGCTCAACTGAAGTCAGGGTCTATGTATCTTGACAGATAGGAAGTGGCTGACAAGGCCCCAAAGCAGCAACCAGAGACCTGTGTTCCTCTTCCAGTCTGCTTGTGTGTCTGGGTGAGGGGCAGGCTCTGTAGCTAGATTGCTGGATTTGAATCCTTTTTCCCTTTCTAGCTGGGTGACTCTGGATAAGTTACTTAACCTCTCTGGGCTGCAGTTTCTACATGTGAACAGTGGAGATTATAATGTTGCTCATCTCGCTGTGAGATGAGGTAAAGCATTTGACAAGGTGCCAGGTATTTAGTAAGCACTCACACATGTTAGCATTATAGTTTTTACCGTAGGCATCACAATCACATAATGTACAAGATAGGAGATTGTAAGTCAGTAAAAAGGCTTGAAGGAATAAAGGAGAAGGAAGTCAGGAGAGAGGTTGACCTGTAGCTGAGAAGTGAAGGGATACGTTCTTTCCCCTAGCCCTGAGCAGATGTGGGGAAAGGGCTAGATGGTGGTGGGAGAGCTCACCTTGCAAGAGCTTGAGGTCTGGCAGGATCTAACAGAGCATGAGAACTTGTTTCTGTGAAATATATGCTGTAATGGAAGTCTTGCTGGTAGATCCACAGGGCTAGGGAGTCAGGGGTTATAGCCAAAGTGCAGAAGAAGCAAGTGTCGGGCAGAAAGAGGAAGCAAGCTCTGGGTTATTCATCTTTGGAAGACAATAGTCACTGAGAGCCCATTGGGAGGGGAGGGGGCTTTTTAATAAGCACATTTTCTTTCTTTCTTTCTTTCCCTCTTTCTTTCCCTCTTTCTTTCTTTCTTTCTTTCTTTCTTTCTTTCTTTCTTTCTTTCTTTTCTTTTCTTTTCTTTTCTTTCTTTCTTTCTTTCTTTCTTTCTTTCTTTCTTTCTTTCTTTCTTTCTTTCTTTCTTTCTTTCTTTCCTTTCTTTCTTTCTTTCTTTCCTTTCTTTCTTTTTTCTTTCTTTCTTTCAGCCTCCCCCAACTCTGAATCTATTTTCCTTTCACCGGTTACATTAAGAGACAAACTACAGTTGAGTTGAACGCAGCAATGTTTAATGAGGTGCTTATGAATGAGTATGAGTAGTTATCCCCTTTTTTAGCCACCGTTTCTTAAGCATTTTGTTTATGTCAGGCTTTGTCTGGGCCCTGGAGACACAGGCTGTTCCCAAATTCCAGCTTCCATTTCCAGACCTTCACAGTGTGTTGTGTCATGGTTTTTAGCCATCAGAATAACCCGCATAAAATTCAGAAGTTACTGATGCCCAGGCTAGTTCTCAGACCCACAGAATCTCCTACTGTGTAATTAGGCAAGTGCATTGTCCCAGAATTACATGTGTCACTTTTAAGTCCACATCAACCTCGAAAGACTAGTGAGAGAATCTTCCATAGTTTGTAGATGACAAAATTAAAGCTCAGGGAGGTTAAGTTATAAGTGAGAGCACACAGCTGGTAAGGGCAGAGTTGGAACCTGTCAGACCTAGAACTGCTGATCTTAAAATCCCAAGGCCTAAACTATGGAGAGAGCCAAGACGTCCATCGACAGATGAATGGATAAAGAAGATGTGGTATATATATACAATGCAATATTATGCAGCCATCAAAAGGAATGAAATCTTGCCATTTGCAATGATGTGAATGGAACTGGAGGGTATTATGCTGAGTGAAATAAGTCAATCAGAGAAAGACATGTGTCATGTGATCTCACTGATATGAGGAATTCTTAATCTCAGGGAACAAACTGAGGGTTGCTGGAGTGGTGGGGGGTGGGAGGGATGGGGTGGCTGGGTGATAGACATTGGGGAGTATATGTGCTGTGGTGAGCACTGTGAATTGTGTAAGACTGATGAATCACAGACCTGTACCTCTGAAACAAATAATACATTATATGTTAAAAAGAAGAAGATAGTAGGAAGGGAAAAATGAAGGGGGGGAAATCGGAGGGAGAGACGAACCATGAGAGACGATGGACTCTGAGAAACAAACTGAGGGTTCTAAAGGGGGTGGGGGTGGGGGGATGGGTTAGCCTGGTGATGGGTATTAAAGAGGGCACGCATTGAATGGAGCACTGGGTGTTATATGCAAACAATGAATCATGGAACACTACATCAAAAACTAATGATGTAATGTATGGTGATTAACATAATAAAATAAAAAAAAAAGTAAAAAAAAAAAATCCCAAGGCCTTTGCACTTGGCCGTGACCACCCTCCCAGATGTGCATAGATAAAACTCTGTGCCTTAAGGGTATGCTGGTGAAAGGATTTGAGAATGTAGTGAATCTGCATTGTAAATATTCCTGAAACCCTTGCGCATCATAGCAAATGCTCAAAAAGCATCGGTTAAGTTCTACCCAAGGTTCAGTGATTTGTATTGAAAGCGCCCTACAAATGTTACAATAACTCACCATGGATTTCCCCCAAGATAGATAACACAGCTTCTACTGTATAAGCTCTCCCATGGTTATAGTTTCCATCACATAAGGCCAGTCCTGGACTCCAGAAACATTTCCTCCTCTATTTGTCCCTTAAGCTCAGTGGTGATAGTGACTTCCTTCTATTGCTAATGCCTAGGTTATTTTGTTTTGTGACTCAGCTTTTTCATCACCCATATAACCTGCAGTAAATTCCCTCCTTATTCCAGGTTAGATTCTGACTGTTACACCAATGAAGAAACCAAACTTCAGAGAAGTAGCCAATAGCACAATAATTCTGCAGTTAGTATTCTAAAACAACAGTTTCTGATTCCAGAGTTAAGCTCTTAATCTTTGCCTTATATTTAGTAAAATTTAGTGAAATTCCTGGTGCCAGTGCCAGGTGGTGATGGCCATGGGGATACGATGATAATGACTATAATGATGATGATGGTGGTACTGGTGTTGGCACGGGTGGTGGAGATCTTGGTGATCACCGTGTCTGACTGCTGTTGTATGTCCTTTGGAAGAGATGTGCAGATACAATGTCTGGTTGTCACACAGATGTCTCTGATTGTGTGTTTCAGGCCTTCACCTACCACCATATCCAAGAAATCATGGTCCAGCTTCTTCGAACAGTGAACCGGACAGTCATCACAATGGGACGGGATCATGTTCTGATTGTGAGTAGATCTCTTCCTCTTGTCAAACATTTCAAACTGCTCAGGGTCAAGGAATGGATTTTCTGGAACACCAGGTCATGTTGAACACCTAGCACCAATCGCTACTGTGTTTTGGAGTGCAACGGTTAGATTTTTCTTATCTGAGTTGGGATAACATGAGAGTTAACTCAAAGTTGATGAAATAAAACAAGGCTTAAGACTTGTCCACCAAGTTGAGTGTATCAGTGGGGATGGAATGTCGCTGGTAAAGATGGAAGACTAAGGAAGTTTTTGTAAGTGGGCCAGGCAGAATGTTCCCCATTCACATCCACCAGGAGCCTTTCCTTTTGGACTAGAGTCAAGCAATGCCCAGTCTTAGGGTCCTGTGAGCTTGGTTTTCTAAGTGGATTCACTGTATGTTAACTCTGCCCACAGACATTAGTTAATTCAAGTCACTGCTAAGTTTGGGGTTAGTCTTTTGTACGAAGGCTGTATTCTAAAGATCGGGAGATTCCTGCCTCATAGTCAGATTATTTTCCCTCTCCAGACAGAGCCCATCTCTAACTCTTTAACCTTTGCCCATCTTGCTTTAAACCATGGGCCAAAAATGATTCTTACAGGGGCCAGTCACCAACGTAAATGAGTATGTTCGACTATGTCACTCCTCTGCTCAAACTCACTATTGATTTCCCATCTCACTCAAAATAAAATCCAAACTATTGCTAGGGCCTGAAGTGCTCTCTGATTCTTGTCTCTTACACCTAAAACATGATTGTATTTACTGTTGCCTAAGCTTGACCTATCTCTGCCTCAGGTCTGAGGGCTTGTTTCCTCATGTAAATCTGATCTTGGCTCAGGTGTCACCTAATTAGAGAGGCTTCCCTGTCCTGATTACCCTGTCTTTAATACCCAGCACCTCACCATCCTCTTTCCATCTCTGCACCTTACTTCTTTATGTTTCTTAGAACTTATCACCACCTGAAATATATATATATATAGCCCTCGATTGATTGATTGTCTGGCTCTGCTTGTGAGAAAATGAGCTCCAGAATGTAAGGATTTCATCTGTTTCATTCATTTGTATTTCCAAACCCTACAATATTGCCCTGCATATAGTATGTACTTGATAAATATTTGTTGAATGAATGAGCAAATGAATGAATGAATGAAGTGCACCAGACAGGGACTCTAATATTTAATGAGGACAAGCGCTTCTCAGCTATGATTTCACACCATGTGGAATTGGGCCATACAGTTGCCAGAACTCCCAACTTCTCAAGAGAAACTGAAAATGTGAAATTTCCTGATATTTAAGTGTTGGCAGCTAATAAAAAATATATTTATAAACATTCTCTGAGCCCCAAACAGCTGGATTCAGCTTTCAGGAAGCCAGTTTGGGATCTCAGCTAGGTTTGGGATGTTGATTGTTCATACGTTATAGTCCCACTTCATGGATACAGAACATAAGGTGCTGAGATTATTTTAAAAGTAGGTGGGCAAGGATTTGATCCTGAGAAGCAGCGGAGTGTAACAATTTTCTTTAGACCCATTTGGTTCTGTTCAGTCATGTCAATACATGTTTACTTAATGTATACTGTGTGCATTTAAAGCAGTGTTGACATCCATAGAGAGTGCCAGCAGGTCAGGTGCTCCTGCCTTCCTGGGGTAGGTAGCCATGTAAATTGGTCTTTGTCATTTGTCTCACTTACTATCCTTCCACCTTAGAAGTATCACCATTCCTTATTCAGTTACAAGCTTCCATATCTGTGGTTTCCATAACACTCCTTAGATAAGCATTTTATGACCTCCCTAATCTTTATTCCCTTTCTTTGGAGCCAGACCTAAAGATGATCATCAATCCATTTGACTCATTCTGTATATAGCAGGTCTTAACTCTCTGTCTGTCCTTTAGAACACTCATCCTTTAAAACAGTGCCTGGATCATAGGAAGTGCCAAATAACTGGTGTCTTACTATTTTCTTTTCTATCTGGTACAATGCGTCTCTCTGTTCCTTTGCATTATCGACATAAGCAAGTGAGCCTAGTTTGGCCCTCATTCACTACGGACCATTGTCTGAGCCTTTCATTTGATCCTCTCTCACCCTTCCAACACACATTCCTCATTGCTGCCGCATTAATCTTTGCCAGGACACTCCTGTACTCTGGAATGTTCTGTGGGTCCCCACTCTCTACCAAATTAAGTCTTACAACCATTCTCAGCTTCTGTGATCTGGCCATAACCACATTTCTCAGCTTTTTCATCTACTTTTCTCGATCCAGATATTCAGCCAAAATGGATGTCTGGATATTGCCCAAACATGCCTGGCATTTTCTAACTCATGCTGCTTTCTTTGTCTGGAATTCCTTAGTATGCCGTCTCAATCTGTTGAAATCCTACCTAGTCTTCAAGGTCCAGCACAAATGCATCCCTTAGGATGCTGCTCAAATCTCACCAACCTGGTCGGGAACTCCCTACCTCTTCTAAATCACACAGCTCTTTTTCTTCCTTTGCTTGCTTGCTTTTAGTTTTATTGGAGTGAAATTTACATGCTTTAAAATTTAACCATTGTAAGTATTCAGTTTGATGAGTTTCAGTAAATGTGTAGTGGTACAACCATGACCATAACTCAGTTGCTAACACTTCCTTCATTGCCGAAAGTTCCATTTGCTGTCTGTCTGCATCCCACCCCTACTCCTCCACCCCTACTCCAGCTCTGAGCAACCACTCTTCTACTCTCTTCTCTGTAGATTGCCTTTTTTTGGAAATATCATGTAAGTGAAATTATACAATTCAGTGTCTTTTGTGTCTGGCTTCTTTCCTTAGCATAATGTTTTTGAAGTTCATCCAAATTTTAAGGTATATCAGTACTGAATTCCTTTTTATTGCTGAATAGTATTACACTGTATGAATATGGCACACTTTGTTTATCCATTTTCTAGTTGATAGACATTTGAATTGTTTCCAACTTTTGGCTATTAGAAATAACATTGCTCTGAGTAGTCACATAAAAATTTTGTGTGAACATATTTTAATTTCTCTTGTGTAGAAATCTAGAAGTGGAATTGCTAGGACATATGGGAAGCATATGTCTAACTTTATAAGGAAGTACCAAGCTGTTTTCTATAGTGGCCATTTTATATTCCCATAAGCACTATGAGGGTTCTAGTTTATCTACATCCTCACCAACACTTAGTATTGTCAGTCTTTTGGATTTTAACAATTTTAGTGGATTTATAACAATTCTAGTGGTGTCTCATTGTGGTTTTAATTTGCATTTCTCTGGAGACTAATGATGTTTCTGTGTACTCTCTCTCTCCTTTTCTTTCTTCCTTTCTTTTTTTTTTTGAGACATTTCTATCTCTGAACTTACCATACTAGCTCCTCCCTTATACCACAGAACTTTTAAGGCTTGGACTTATCTATAAAATGGGGTAATAATAGACCTTCCTCATAGAGTTCCTGTGGGAATTAAATGAAATAACATGTGAAAAGCATTTGCACATGTGTTTCTTGTACATAATATTCATTTATTTATTCATTCACTATTTTATGAGAACCTCTTATATACTTAGCATAAAGACTCAAAAATGAGTCAGGCATGGTCTGTGTCCTCAAGGAAACCATGACCTCCTTCGATGGGATGTCTCTCAAATACCTCAGACTCACTGTGTCCCAAACACAGCTCATCACCAGCCCCCTGGAGCCTGCTCCACATTCTCTCTTCATTTAGGACCTCAGTTTATGGTACTGACCTCCTAGAACTGTAGGAGCTGCCCTTGACTGCTCCCTCTTACTCACCTGCCTGTCCTTCTAGGCTCCCACTAAATCCTGCTGTTTTCTGCACATCTGGCTTCAGTCCCTCTGCACCTGCCCCCCCCCCCCATTTGCCCTCAGAGCCCCTGTACACTTTCAGTCATTGGGCTCATTGTACTTAGTCCGTTGTAAGGTGATTTTCTGTCTCTGTGTTCCAGCCTCCCTACATTCTGTGGATGCCCTTGAGGGCAGGGACCATGTTTTACTCACTCTTTTATCTTCAGCTTCCAGCAGTGTGCCTGGCATACCATGGGTACTCAATAAATGTTTGTTAAGCAAATGAATGAGTGAAATAATCCCTAGAAATACTGTGTTATTCCATACCTTCATGTATTTGTATATGCCTTTCTCTGGGGTTGGAATGCTTTTCGTTCTTCAAAGTATGTTTTCTCTAATTATCAGGACCCCATATCTCAGGTAGTATGGGAGCAATATAAGGAATTGTCTGTTCATACTTTTCCTGTCCCCTGGGCTGATTCCAAGAGCCTTGCAGAGGTTCTAAGTTGCAAGCTGTGTCATCAGTCTCAGTGACTCTTGAGTTTGTTGGTGTAATTACAAGAGTGCTGCGTGGGGAGTACTGGAGGTGTGTAGAAACACACCTTAGCATAAGGAACGTGCCTGAACTAGAAGGAAGGAATAACCAGGTTTTTCTTAAGATGTAGCTTCATTTTCACAAAATAGTCCTTTCCAGCACTTCTTGGAATAGAAATATCTCCTCCAAATTAAAGAAAATGAAGTTGGAAAGTAATTACTCAGAGGTCATGAGTCCCTGTCTTATTGCTGAAGGCCCCAATTTAATTTCAAATTGAAGTTTGACAAGAAGGAGAGAGCCCCATTCCAACCATCACTTTTAATTTTCCATATATAATTTTTATTGGTCAGTTTCCATTGCCTGGGAATATTAAACAATCAATATTTATAACAAACACCAGACATGTCTAATACTTCTGAAATCCTGAGAAGGCCTCGATTGGATGTGGGGTGGCTGGTTGTTGGCACGTCATTACGTGGGATTAAATAGTGACTTCTTTTTTTTATTAGTAGGAGCAGGAACATTATGATAAAAGGTGTTAGCTATTAAAATTACAGGAACCACAGGGCTAGGATGGATCGCTTCTTGTGCACAGCACAGTGTAATTATCATTTGCTGAAAATAACCATTCCTGATTTTTTCTGTAAATTGCTTGCCTAAACAATGAAGTGTTGATGATGACAAATGAGCAGAAGGAAAATTTACAAAAACAAAAAGTAAAAAAACTTTTACATGACTGCTGCCCTCTCTTTTCTTTGTCAGAGTCTAATCAATCAGATATGCATTTATTTACTAAAGTTACCGAGGGCTTTGAGGCTGAGAAAGGCAGCATGGTTTGGTAGAAAGGACATTTTGGGTAAGAGAATGGGAGAATATTTTTTTATTTGAGTATAATTAAATACAGTGTTTGTTACATTAGTTTCTGGTATACAATACAGTGATTCAACAATTCCACACATTTCTCAGTGCTCATCAAGGTAAGTGTACTCTTAATTCCATTTATCTATTTCGCCCATCCCCTTACCCATCTCCCCTCCGGCAACCATCAGTTATTCTCTGTCTTTAAGAGTGAACAGGAGAAATTTTCCATACTTGTTCTGCAGAGTTGGCTCTATGATTTTATGCCAATGTCACCCTTTTAGACTTTGGTTTCTTCTGTGCGATGAACTCTATCATTTTTTAGATCTTTTTCATATATCTAAGTTTTCTGATTTGGCCAATGCCTATTCTCTTTTTCCATCTTCCAAGATCCTGAGTCAGAGACATAAAACAGATTTTTCTTCATGGGCCAACTCTGGTGGGTTGGTAATAGCGGTCTGTAGTACTACACCGAGAAAGACTCAGAGGCTACATCTTAGCTCAGGGAAAGGAGTAATGATTAGGAATGTCTGTCATAAGCATAAGCTTAGAAAACTGATGTATGCGGGTACTTGCAAATATTACATATTGACCAAAATCATTGGTGTTTTTCTGGCCCAGTCCAAAAGCTCTTGTAGAACCAGTATTCTCTTCCACATATATCTGGTTCTTTTAAGAAGGTTGTGGTATAAGAGCAGAAGAGCAATGGAAAAAAAAAAAAAAACACAACACAATAATCTGAGAACTTAACATTTTACCAGGGAATGGTTTCTATGTGCTACATGTCATATTTTATCAAATAAGCACCATGATTTTATGTGCCCATAAGAAAGAGAATCTGCTACCAATTAAACTGTGACACAGTGGCTTATCATTGCATTGATTGTAATCTTCAGAGATATTAAAAACAAGTTGGATTCTAAATCCCAACTGTGTGATGGAGCACATCTTTGAGTCCTCATGGGTAATTATCATCACATGTCCCATGGTTTGGGAGAGTAGACTGACTGAGCCCCAGAGGATGAAAGTATCATGGCCAAAGTCACACAGCTAGTGGCAAGGTGGGATGCAAACTGGGGATGTCCGACATCTGAGCATATGTCTCTTGCGTTCTCCCATCGGTCTTGGAGCAGTGCGAGGAAAACTTTCCAGACTCATTTGTGGATCTGAGGGGTGTTGTCTCAGGGAACCTTCCCTGGCCAGTGCATCCTGCTGCTGACTTCTCTACAGAAGGCTGTCCCCTGTATCTGGCCTCCTTAGTGCTGAGGATGGACAATCTCATAGAGAGAATCAACCAGGGAACTTAAACACTGCCAGAAAATCTTGGAAGGGAAACAATCTGGTAATTTTGTTGAAATTGGGATCTAGCTCTTATTTCCAGTAATTAAAATAAGCCTCTGGGTGATATATTTTGGGCCTAATTACCCCGGTTTTTGCAGAGGAGTCTATTGAGTGATTAAATAAAGGTAAATGTAGTTGACATCATGCCAGCTCTGGAAATTCAGAGCAGTTTGTTCAAAAAGGGAAAAAAAACAACTGGAAATCATCCCACCCTCCACTGCTTCACCTCACAATAGCACTGAAGACTCCATAAAACACCTGAGTCATCCAAGAGCCAGGCTTTCAAAGCTCTAACTTCACTTTCCAAATGGCAAATGGCCCACCCACATGACCACTCTCTGACAAACTTTGAGCTCACAGACTCCAGGATGCCTGGGCAGGGGTCATAGCACGAAAGTTAGTGCCAACTCCACCCATCCCCGTCCCATGGAGAGCAGGCATAAGTACAGTCCAGGACACGAGGGTGTGAGATTCCAAGCCAGAATCGATTGGTTGACTCATGACCCTCACTCAGCAACCCAACACTTTGTTAACAAATAATATTTCTAATAAAACTATCACTTATTGAGCAAATAGTCTATATTCCAGGCAGAGAACTAAGCACTTTACGTTTCTTACCTCTTAACCCACCTCAGGTACTCATATTTTACAGATGAGGTAACTGAGGCACAGAGAGGTTGTATAACTTGCCTTTAGTCACATAACTTGTGAGTGGAAAAACTGGGATTTGAACCCAGGCAAAAACTGTTTATAGAGCTCCTCTAAGCATTTCATGTACTCCTACATTATGAAGACCCTAAGTCGTTCTTTAGGCATCAAATAGTCTAAAGGTGATAATGAACACCTTCACCCTAGCTGCTGCTCTACCAAGACTGTGCAGTCTGGTGAGATGACCTATGTGGCAACTTTCAGAAACCTCTGAAATGGCACTGGGTTTTGGTGGCTTTGTAATGACAATGATATCTTTAGGATTGATCTCCTCAATTCTGGGAACCTGTAAAATCAAAACAAGAACCTTGAGTGTTGGTACTTATGAAACACCAGGTTTAACGGAAGACAAAGCTAGAATGGAGGTGTGAAATTATCTCACACCTCCTTCTCCTTCTGTGTGCAGTTTGTCCCCCCATGCTCTTGAGCAGACTGCCAGGTTCTAGGTTAAAAGCTTCTCAAATCCAAAGCCTCCCTCCGCCACCAATGCCACTAGCACATGTCTGGCCATGACTATCTCTCACTGCTGCCACTGCTGCAGCTGCTAATAAGACACATTGTCTCCACTCTTGTCCCTTTCGAATTTTTCACATCGTAGCCCATGAGGTCTTATAAAGTAGAACTTTCTGGTGAGGAGCATCAATGGGCCCACAGTGGCCAAAGATAAAGGTCCAGCTGCTCACTATGGCCTTCAGTGTGCCCAGTATGATGGCCTGCCTCTTTCCCCCATACTCTTTACCTCCCACTTTTGTGCTAACTCAATGGAACTGCTCTGTTAGTTACAGAATGTTCCTTTTCTCCTTTGCATTCCATTCCAAATGGCACTTGCATGACGTTCCCTCTGTCTAGAATATACTCCTCTTACCCTTCTTTACAAACCCTCCTCAAAACTCCTCTTTCTCCTTCATGTCTTGGCCTCAGAGGCACATCTTGACCCATGTTCCACTCATGGAAGTTGGGACCCCTCTGCTCTCTTCAGACTGAACCTGCCTCATGTACTCATCATACTGTCGTGAGAACATTCTTCCTAGCACTACAGAACAATGTCTTCATCACTTCTGCATTTAGAGGAAACACTGGGTCCCTGGCATATAGGATGACCTCAGTTAATACCTGCTGAAGTAATGGAAGATTTCTGCTATTTATTTCATTTACATACAAACCATCTTTCTTTTCCTTAGCATATAAGCATTACTATTATCACCCTTATGGCATGATTAGGTTAGGAAGGTAAGGGAGAAAAGAGAATTATTATTGAATAACTGGACCAAATGGAAAGAATTAGGGGGAGGGTGTATTCATTCTCTTCAGAGGATGCATATGTCAGTGATAATCACAGTGAACATTTCGAGGGTGCTTACTGTGTGGCAGAGATGGCACTTTGAGGATATTATCACATTTAATCTGTGAGGTTGACCAAAATTATGATCCCCTCTCAGAAAGGAAACAGTGATCAGAGGGTTTAAGCCTCTTGTCCAGCATCACACACCTGAGAAGGAGGAAGATAGAATCCAAATCCAGGTCTACAGAATTCGAAGCCACCATTTTAAGCATTTCACTGTTCATGTCTGGGACATTGTTTTTCTGAGATAAAACTTGAGAAAAATTAAGGAGTAAATGTGTGTGCATGTGTTGGGGGGGGTCAGGTTAAGAAAGAGAATAAACATTATACAAGAGACATGAAATTCCATTTGATAAAAAAAAGGTGGCATCATTAGCTTGGGGTAACTTGGTTGCCACTTGATCTGGTCATATAGAGGGTGCTTATGTCCTATGGGTGGGTGGCTTTGTTTTAATAAGGATTTTGGTAATTGCATACCAAGGAGTACATGGCCTAAAATATATATGCAAAAAATGAATTAGTATCTCAGCTTCCAAGGAACCCATAACATGTATGTGCAGAAGTCAGTTATTAAAGTAGACTTCATGTAATTGGGTCTATTTCTTCAATGGCATGAAAAATTTGAAAAGGTGGAGAAGAAGGGTTAGGGGTTTGTAAGAGGAAACGGCATCTCTTGCCTTATCTCCATCTCATGGTCTGTGAAATCTCTCATTCCTCAAGATATCTTTCTTCAGTGACCTCATTGTTCTTTGTCCATTTTTCAATTACAGCATTATCATATCATAAAGGAATTTTCTCTTTACCTATCTTTGTTCCACAGTTGACTAAGATTCTTGAGGAAAGGGATGGCATCCCATTATCTTTGGGGTTCCTCTCTGTAGGCCCAGGGTTTGGCAGGTGGCAGGTGTTTATCCAAGCCATGGGAGTGAATGAATGGAAAGAACAAACTAATTGAAAGTACAGATTAATGTCTAGTTTTAAAAGAATTCTGATTTAAAAAATAAGATGCGAGAAGATTTGTTTCATGTCAAGCTTTCATATAAAGCTTTTCTATATAAAATTCCCAAATAATCTACTAGCCCTGTGTGGTAGAATTCTTTTAGACAAATTAAAGTTTTAGAGCTGGGGCATAAAAAAGAGCTGGTTTCATTCTCCAAACCTTCCTTCTGTTTGATGATGAGCCACAGAGATGGGAATTAAAGGGAAATTGTTAAAACAGCTACTGCATCCTCCCTGGCCTGCCCAGTCAAGCAGACCTCTGCTCTGAGGACAGAATGCTCATAGGTAATAAGCACACGCCTGTTGCTGCTGCCGCCATGACAGTCTTGCACATGGCGCCGGGACACATGCCTTGTGGTTCTGCAAGGGAGGTGAGCTGAGGCCTCCACTGGCCAGCAGCATGTTTCCTATGCTACTGTTGTCAGTACCCAGAGGCGGGGAGGCAGAGACTGAGTTTGGGAATTGTAAGATGAGTACTTAGGAAATGCATGACTGGTACGTCATCATCCTGATGAAATTACTTCCAAATATCTCAGTGTCTGTTAGCTTCTGTAAGTGGATCTGGACAGATCTGATTTTGAACAAGTTATTTTAAATGTGTTATTAAAGGTAAGACTTCACTGTATCTCCTGTACTATTATCTGGCACTGGAAGAGAGGCCAGCCTTTTCTTGTCCTTGGGGAACTTTGGAAACTTTAGAATTTCAGAATGTCTGTCGTTTGGACATTGACTGAGCACTCTCATGCCTAACATTGCTTTTTAAGAGTTGTGGAGTTGGGGCATAGGTTGGAGTTTGAAAGGATTTTGCTAGCTGGGACCTGTTCCTCCTTTTCTTAAGGAGTGAGAAGGCCTTATTCCAGGGCTAGGAAGTCTCTTCACTTCACTAAAATGGGGTTAATAATAGTTATTACCTGTCAATCCCACAGTGAGTATTGAAAAAAAAAAGTATGTGTAGGGGCACCTGGGTGGCTCAGTCGGTTAAGCAACTGCCTTCATCTCAGGTCATCATCCCAGGGTCCTGGGATCAAGCCCTGCATCGGGCTCCCTGCTCCACGGGAAGCCTGCTTCTCCCTCTCCCACTCTCTCTCTCTCTGTGTCTCTGTGTTCCCTCTCTCGCCATGTCTCTCTCTCTGTCAAATAAATAAAAATTAAGAAATCTTAAAAAAAAAAAGAAGTATGTGTAAAGCTCGTAACACAGGGCTTACCACCTAGCAGGTCTTTGGTAAATAAGAGCCATTATTATTCTCCTTCAGTGCTGGAGTCTTCTCTCGCTTTGATGCAAGTGTTATGATCAGATGACAAATTATTTTGTGGCCCTGGCTGGGGATCTCTCCTGGCTTTGGGAAGTATTTTTAAGCTATTGCTATAGTGGGGCTGTGAATAAAGCCCCCTTGAGATGAAACTGGCCTCCATATGTCTGGTACAAAGGCTTGAGTCCCAGACCAGAAGGAGAAATCCCATTACAGAGGGTCCTTTCCTGTGGGAATGTTGAGGGACTGGAGCTGCCCCATGAGAAACCCTGTTGGCACAACCTCCAATGCAGCAGGCCTCCCCTACAGCGGTCCGGTCCATGCTCTTCTGTCTGGGGCACTGGCCTTTTAAAGAGACTCAAAGAAATCAGTTCTGTCAAATGACCCTTCAAGATCAGATCCCCTTTTTCTAGATTTGTGCTACATTCATATAATGATGCATTTGTGCAGTCATTAAATACTGATGATGATTTTTTAATAACATGAGGAAATTCTATGTCTTAAATATAGAGAAAGGACCAGAGGACCCTAACAACAAGACAGTCATCAGGGACCCTAAAGGCCAGGGAGAGGGAGACATGTGGGCATCATCAGAGGCCCTGGATCTCCCAGAGTTCAGGCCTGGGGGCCCTGCTCTGAAGCTAAAATTATGTTCTTATCTTCTGCTTAAGTGACACATGATTTGTACATTTCTGTAGCTTCACTTTTTCTAAAATGATTTTGCTTTCCTTTTATAATCAGGAAAAAAACCCTCAAACACTATTTCTTTAAAAATAGGAATTAATGAGATAGTCAAACTTAGTGAAGCATTTTCATGTATATAATTTTACTTTTCTTCTAACCAGCCTGTGAAGCCAGAAAGGCAGATGGTTTCATTTTAAAGACAGATGTGGGGGGTGGAGGTGAAAGTACTTGTTCAAAATTGTGCAGAAAATTAGGAGCAGAAGTCAGGAGTCCTGGCCTTGTTCTGGTCTCTCTATCATGGACCGTTTTTGACCTTAACATTTTCATCTTCATTATTTTCTCCCAGTTCATTCAACAAACATATATCAAGCATTTACAGCATCTTGGGCAATGTGATAAACACCTAAAAGGCTTTAGAGATGCAGACGACAATTTCTGTCCCCCAGGACTTTGCTCCCTGGTGGAGATGTGCATGAGAGATTGACAAAAGAAATGTCAAGATAATATAAGCAGCAGCCTGTTCAAAGCGCCACGAGTACTTGGAGGACGGAGTGACTAATCCCATGGCAGGGGCGGGGGATGATCAGAAAAAGTTACAGAGAGGAGGTGACATTTCAATTGCAACTCACTGTCTGCCATAGGAGGTAAGAGCCCAAGCTCCCAAGTTTGGCAGACCTTGAAGGAACTCCAACCTTCAACACCTCAGACTTACAGACTTGGACACATTACTTAGATCCCTCCAAGCCTCAATTATTCTCCTGGAAAATGGGGGTAATTGTAAGCTACCTTGAAACAAATCAGTGAATGGAAGGAAAGCACTTAATAACATCCCATTTTAACTTCAAGAAACTAGAGCCTTTATTATCCTAATTAGTAGTAATATGGCTAATATTCATTTGTTTTCCCCAAATGGAGATTATTCCCCATGATAGATAGGTATTGGAACAATGTCCTAGGTAGAGGGAACAACAGGGCTAAGTCACTGATATGCAATAGCCTCTGACTTTTTAGGAAGGTGGCAAGGAGACGGGCACAGGGGGAAGTAGAGTAGTGGGAAGTTGGCAATGCCTACTAGGTTGGAGTCAGATTGTAAGGACCCTTGTTTGCTGTGGGAGGAATGTTATGTTCTAGGATGGTGGCAGGGTGCTATTAGAGATATACAAGCCAGGAAATGGCAGATGTGTGTCTTAGGGAGATCCCCAGGCAGCCAGGAGGGGGCTAGATCTGACGGAGCTGGACAATTTAAGAGAGAGTAGCCCTTGAAAACCAGTGCAGTCCAGGGGTCTGCATGGAACAGACAAGGGCTCATGATGGCAAAGTCATTCATTTCAGTTAAACAAGGACCTCCTGTATTTAAGACTTTACAAGGTGAGGAAAGCAGTTCCTACTCTCAGAACACCAACTATAATGGGGTAAGAAACAAGGGGAGAATTAGAAATAACTATAATTTAAGACAAATAATCATCCCAAGAGAATAACAAGGACAGCATTAAGAGGGTCAAAAGCGGGGGCGGTGGGGGCGGTGCTGGGGCATGACATCCAGGTGCGTGAATCAGAAAAGGCTGCGTGCTTATTGTCAGAACCCTTCCCCCGCTCACTGGACCATAATAAGCTGTACGAGGCAAGGGCTGCATCTGTGATTTTCTTGACCAGCACAGAGAAGGGAATCAATAACTGTTGGAAAAAGGTGATTATGGACTGGGGTTCATCTGAGAAGTTTCCCTGGTGCTGGTGGATGTGATCGTAGAGTGGAAAGAGAGATCTGTTTCAGGAAATCCGGTCTGGTCAGTGGTAAGTTTGTTGCATGGCTTTGAATTTGCTCCCTTTGATCCCTAACTACAGAAAGCATATTGTTTTCCATCCTAACAAACAAGCAAACAAAAAACAATGACAACATCTCATGATGTCCCCTCTTCTCCATCACCCATGTGAGATTTCTGCTTGTGGGACTGGATTCAGTCAGGCTTTGGGTACTTGGTGTAAGAGTTACGTGAACCACTCTCGATTTCAACAGTTAAAATGATTCAGCCCATTTGGCTCAGGAGAAAGAAGCCTTTTCTGTCAGCATAACCAGGGTATCACAGTATCGCATGAGCTACCTGGGAAACCAAGTCCAAGCACAAATGGGAGGTCATTGTGTTTAGCTGATGATTTAAAAAAATGCATATTGAGATTTTGCCAGGAGAAAAAAAAATACTGGTTTAATTTGAGTGAATTTTAATATAATATAGTTATGGATTCCGAGAATTGGTGAGGCCATTCATGATAATAAACCTTTTATTTGCTTTGGAACAAATGATTCTTTGGTGTGATGTTTATTGTCTTTTCATTTTAGTTGTGGTTTAAGCCAAGGCAAAATGCTCTGCCCAACGTGCTTCTTCAGTTAGACAGACCCTGTCTCCTTTAAATTGCATTTTGTATAAAATGGACTAGGTCACATGTAATAAATTTTGGCATTTTAATGGAAACATTATAGAGAAAACAGTTAACAATCTGCTTTAATTTCAAAACTAATTTTCTCTTTCATACAGTAAGGCAGTATCTTGGTAAAATGTGCAAAATGCATTGGGATTTAATTATGATGGCAATTTGTTCTGAAACAAGGTTAAGCCGGACTGTCAATATTCAGAATAAAGGTGTTAGGGGGTTGGCAGTGAGGGTAGGATGAGAGTGGCTTGATGTTCCTGGGTTCTGAGTGCCACGTGGACCACAGAATTACAAGCCCTGGGCACTTACTTGCTAGTCGGTAGAAGGATGAATGTTCCTGGGGGAAAGACAGAGCCTATACACTCCAGTGGGACCATCCCCATATGAGAACTGATAGACAAGGAAAAAAACTGGGAATGATTTTTTTTTTCATGTCTGTCCACTGCATCCAATTCATTCATTAATTTATTGCTGCAACAGATATTTCAGTTCCATTGTGCTAAGTGCTAGAGATACAAAGGTAAGCAAAAATAAGCAGGATTCTGCCTTAAAACGATTATAGGCTATGAGAGAGAAACACAGTCATCGAGGAATGACACAAATGTATGTACAAGGACAACTGTGTCAAGAACTTTGATGGAGGGATCCCTGGTGCCAGGTGAGTGTACAGGAAGGGTATTTCATGTGATCTAGGGCAGTGGTGGTAGTAGTCTTAGAAAATCTTACCTGGGAGGCCCCAACAGAGCTGGAAACAGGGCAGGGAGGATGACATAGTGTGGATTATTCCAGGCAGAAGGAAAAGTTTACATAGACCCTTAAGGATGTGTTAGCATAATGGGTCCAAGGAAGCCAAGGTGACTCAATGTGACTGCAGAGCGGGCAGGGAAAGTGCCTGAGATGGGTGCTTCCATGGGAGAGGCAGGTGGGCCCTTTTGGGTTTGTAGTGACAGATCTGGTCTTACTTTCTAATTTTTTACCAGGAAGCCAAAGTGTGACGGGTCAGATCTAAATTTTGCAGTGATTGCTTTTGCTTGCAATGTGGAGAATGTGCTGGAAGGGAAAGGGAGTACACTTGTGGAGGCCAGTTAAGAGGAGGGGTTTGGAACAGGATGGCAGTATTGGAGGAGAGGCGTACTTATCTTGGCACCTGGCTTAGTCTGGCAGTGAGAAAAACAAGCTCTAGGTTTACTTTTCATGGACTGAGGGTCCTGTAGGAGACAGGCCGAAATCATATATTTGGGAAACCTCCGGAGTAGTGGTGATAGATGTGACCAATAGGAATTCAATCTGTAAGTTGGTTGAAAGACGGGGATGAAGTTGAGATGAAACTTCAAAAGGGCTTATGAGCATTAATTTGTCAAACATAGTTTACACCAAATACAGTGTTGGTTGGGTGTGGATTCGTCCCACAGCTTTTTTTATTGCAAGCCATACTTTATGAGCATAATGATCATTAAAAAATCTATGTTTCTTGGGACTTAAAAAAAAGAAATATGTTTTTGGTATACAGCAAGTTTGCCTTGAGCAGGTTGAAATGAAAGCCTTTTCAAGCAAAGGCCATATTGAGGCCTCTGCTCAGCTAATGAGGCAGTTGAACCTGCCTGAAAGGGTCTCAAATTTAGTGTCAGTGATTCCTGGGACTGCCCTGGGTCATGGTGTCCAGTAGACTTCCCATATTACTCCCACCACTACATTGCTCCAGCATGACTTCCCTGAGCTATTGCTGTGAGCCCTCAGATGACTCATGTAGCCTTACTTGACTGCCTCATGCTTAAAATGGCAGGAACCCAGGTCTTGCAGTGTCTTTCATCTCAAGGATACTTGATTCCACACCTCAAAGATACTTGATTCACCTCAAGATACTTGACAAGGATCTTTCATTTCTTAGAGTTCTATGCTGTGCTTGATATGCCTGCATGATCTTCTGGATCACTGAGGACTTTGTCAGGGAACATTCACCGTCATGGTTTCTGGTCTTAATAAGAGTTCATTCCTTATCAACACCATTTTTTGCCCTGAGAAAATCTTAAGCTTGTTTCTGAAAACCCACTGCAGCTCCATGAAGGCATCTTGCAACTTCTCTCCCAATTTACTTCAATCAGCAAATGAATGAATATACAATTATTGAGCACCTGTTGTGTGCTCTACATTGTGCTCAGGATTTTCATTCACTTAAGTATCAGACACCCTTGTAAGGCAAAGGTTATGTTCAGTATTATAGGAAAAGGAGTCAGAGGCTCACAGAGGTTAACTTTCACAAAGCCACCTAGCAAAAAGAAGGTGGCAGACTTTTGTCAAACCCAAGACTTCTGATTCTATGCCCAAGACTCCTCCCACCTTAAATTGGTAAACAAGCTGGCTTTAGTTGGCTCATGGACAATGAAGGAAAAAAAATTGAATCACATGATGAGAAAGTTGTTTTCTTTTCATTTCCCTCTCAAACATCCCAATTAGTCAAGTAGAAAATGTGTTTGGTGTTAAAGTAGCTTTAGCATGTGTTAAATATTTGCTAATCTCCCTTTTTAACAAAGAGAGCTGGTCTCAAGCTTAACACCGTCAACACTCAAATCTTAGCAAGAATTTAATAAAATTATTTTGATTTTATCTTCTATTTTTGGAACAGCATATTGGTTTCCTTATGGTGGTGATATAAAGCTGTCTTTTAAGGAAGAAAATTACAGGAAAAATAAAAAAATGTTGAATAAATTATATTGTATGGGCACAATAATGATAAAAAAATCAGGAAAGTATATCCATCTGAATGAAGCTAGGAACTATTCCATTGATTTAAACTGCCTCCTTTGCTCCTAGGACACGTAGGGCTTCATGTGATAATTGAGGCACTAAGTTCTAAATGTGTTCATTGTTGATTTGTTTTCCTGGGAAACATACAGAAGCGATTATAATGAAAACTATCCTTGTCACTCGAACCATTGAGTCATTTTTCTTAAGTTTAAATTTTATAACCCAAATCAACCCAAACTAGTAATGGAGTCTTAAAACCTAGGAAAAATATGTAAGTTTATTGCAAAAGATAATATCCCATTTAAAACAGTTTAGAAATTTACAAAACCTTACATTGGTACATAGTCTTTAAGAAGGTGCTCTATAGATGAGCTGGTATGAAGTTCCAAGTATAGTGAGTACATATTTTTTTTAACTACAGAGAAAGCAGCTACATAAACTCCTGCAACTGAAGTTGATGTATTGGTCTTTTTCCCTTCAATTTTATAAAAGTAATTTTTGTTAAATTAATATCTCTCATAAAACCATATAACCTCAAGTACAGCATTTCTGTAGAATATCATAGTAATGTTACATAATATTTTACAAAGAAGTGATTTCACATGGTAGGTGAGTAGAGGTTTGGCATATGGATCTGTGTGTTGTTTGAAACATAGAGATGATCATTTTTGTTCAGCAGGATGTTGTTTACTGAACCCATTTCCCTCCTATTTAAAGTGTTCAATATTCAGAAGAGACCCCCTTCCCGATTTCAGGTTGGTGGCCTGAGCAGTGCTGTGTTGTGCTTTGGTATAGAATTATCATAGCCTCATTTGTTGTTGTTGTTGTTGTTGTTTTCGAAATGTCAACATTTTCCAACTCCAGTTTCATTTAATTCAGTTGAGGATTTATCTCAGGTCCCCAACTCAGTGTTGTAAGTGTATGACAAGGTGAGCTTCATTATCCAAGAGGTGGATTATTCTTTTTGTGTGAGTTACCTCAGATACCTCTTCATCATTCCAGGCTAACTCTGGCAAGTGATCCTGCTCAGCTCTGGGTCATTCTGCATTCTGCTCATTTTGATGTTGGAATGTGCACAGAGCTTATAAAGTAGGTAGAGTAGGTATTTATATCTCCATTCAAGAGTGGAGACACAGGTCCTGAAAATTTAAGCAACTTGCCAAGGTTAGTGTAATAGACTGTTCTGTTGCCTGGGTCTCTTAATTCTAGGAACAGGATTATTTTTATTCTAGCATGCTACCCGAGAATATAAATTAATTTGAAAATTAGCATAAGCAAAGCAAATTAAGATGGAAGCTCTACTATGAGAAAAATTATATAAGAGATCCCAAATGATCTTATCTTATTGGATTATCCTCTGTGCTGTTCTTTTCCACTGTTGGGGCCAACTGAGAGTTGATTGTGTGGATACAGAAAGATCTGTGGCTTTTAGCCAGTGGTAGCATATCTTATTGAAATGTGACTTCTTAAGTATGACAAGTGTATTTATCTTAATTCCAACTTAGTGTTATGTATTCCGGTCTCATTTTGTGGGTTTAAACATTACACTAGAAACAGAATGAGAACATCTTGAATGACATTCCAAGACTTAAATAGTACAAGCCGAGACTCTTTGCCAAACTTCCCTCTTGCTCCCACTGAAATAGCTTTGTGCACTGCAGCACGGTGACAGGGAAAGGTGAAGCTGTTGGAGTGGTTTGTTCAGTTAGTCTCAATTTGCAGTGGGGTACATACATCCCACGTGCACTCTGTAGACTCTAACTCAGACACCTGATCTTCAGCAAAGGGGATTATGAAATGCCTTCTTCACTGAATGCTTGTTGAGCTTTAGGATCCCTTTTCTAAGCATCATCAATGCAACCACAGGCTGGTAGAGAATTCAATGCAAAGGATACAAGCCTTTCCAACCTATCCCTTAATCCCTAAGAGTATGTAGCAATTAATTCTATTACTTTAGTAGTTTGTTCAGCCATGCAAGTTTGACTGGACCCACATGTATGAGGGTCTTGCCAAAAGAATGAGTCAGACTTCAAAAGAATTCAGACTTTGGGAAGGGAAGGTCTTTAATACAAAAATGGAAAAAAATATATCCTCATCCCCAGTCCTGATGCTTCTTCAATCAGGTGACCATCATGTGGTCATCACAAAGGGAGATTGTAAAGATTAATATACCTTGGAACCTATCTACAAGGCTGTTGCTGGGATGAATGAACAAGAATCAGTGTTGTGTTTTATCTTAGTCTTATGTTACTGGTAAGATGAAATGGACAGACAGCTACTGGATCTCGTGGTCTTAAATACTGCAGGGACATTAACTGTGGAATCTTAAAGTTCAAGCCCAAACCAGGTCCCACCCATTTGCCGACAGGTCTCAGGCCCCAGGCTGAGAACATGATGGTTTAAGGTAGGCCCTGCAGTAGTTACAACTGCAGGATAGCCATACCACCAAGTTCCTTATATCCTGCTGTAACCTCACTCTGCCAGACTGTAAAGCTTACACAACATGAGATGACACATCCTTGATTTGGGATCTAAGGGCTAATTAAAAATAAAAATGACCCAACCCACCAGGTGATCTTGCATTTTTATGCCCTACCTACTTCTGTTGTGCTTCTATATGCCAATATCTTAGAAAACTGCCGTTTATGTATCTAATTTTTTTCTGGGGTATCTGCTTATAACGCTCCTCTATCTTCCTGTTATTCACAATATTTTTTTTTCTTTTGGGATGATAAACCCAGGATGAGAAGGAAGTGTTTAGCATCATGGAGGTGTTGGAAATGTGATAGGGTTTTGCTCATGGTGGGAACCTAGACTCTTAAACCAGGATGTGGCCTGGTCATGTGTGACAGCGAACTAAGCAAGTGGTGACTCTAGGGTCCATGAAGTCCTCAGCAAGCGGCATTACTCATTCAGGTGAGATTAGTGGTCAGGTGTCCAGCAGCAGCTAAACCAGCCCTGAGTCTTTCCCATTTCACAAGTTGAATGGCTAACCACCTGGGGCCTGTGCTAAGAAGCAGAGAAGGCCTGAGGGCAGTGATTTCTCCACCTTGGGGAGGTATCTGGGAAGGGCAAAGGGAATGGACCCAACAAGTTCAGATCCACCAGAAGCATTTCTTCTTCACTTTCTTGGTTTTCCTCCTTAAGTCCTGTTTCTCAGGGACTGGGGTTTCTGCTGGGGACTTTGGTGGGGGAAATGTCTCCTCCACTGGTTCTGCTTCCTCCAGACTCTGTAGAACTTCATGGAACCTGCCTTCCTGCTGCCGAAAATCATATTCTACACTGAAAAACAGAGAGGAGAAGGGAGGAAAGTAAATTCAAATCAGCACATACTGATATAGCATCACCGAGTGTCCAACTGACATGGAGGAGCATAGGCTTTAGATCAAGCCCCACATGCTTAGGTACCTACTGACCTTAGGAAGATTGTGTCAGCCCTCTCAACCTCCAGTTCCTCATGGATGAACTGGCACCTGAAATGCCTTCCTTTTGGGGATGCACTTAAGTCTAAATGAGACGTGTAATATGACAGCCTGATAGTAGGTGTTCAGTAAATATTGCTCCAATCTCTCTCACACATTTATTTAATGTTATTGTTAATTCTTTTTATACATTTTGCATAAAACTGCCTCATAATAGAAGATTTAAATAATACAGATGAATATACAATAAAACTGACAACTCAGTTTCCTCATCAATAAAATGGACACAATAGCAGCAACAATCTCAACAGCTTTTTTGGAGTTAATACGTATATTAACCAAGTGAGAGAATACAAAGGAAGTACTTAGAGCAGTACTTAGCAGGTAGTAAGCCTTCCGTATTTGGTTGCTCCTATTAGTGTTGTTATTATTATCATCATTACCATTATTACCACTAATACATTATGTCTTGCTCTTTGCCTTGCTTCTCAATTGAACAATGTGGCTTGGAGAGCTTTCCATATACACTTACCTCATAGTATTCCTCCATGTAAACATATTTAAATACTTTCCTTTAATGGGCATTTCTTAATCTCCATTTTTTCTTTGCTATTTTCTTTGTGTGTTTTGGAGTCATTAATGTACAGATTCCATTGTATTATCTGTAAGGTAAACATGATGCACTTGGGGACTGGGTGTTCCCAGTGGTTGAGAGAGTCAGAGGTCAGGAAGTACAGAAGTTCTGGCTTGTTCACAGTGGGTGCTCACAGTGGGTACTCACACATGCCCTTGAGGGCTTGAGAATCAGGCCTGCCGGTGTGTCAGGGTTTGTCAGCTTGACTCATTAACTCTGACTCAGTTTTCCCAGAAGCTGGAGAGCCAGGCCAGAAAGAATGAATCCTGCAGATGCCCCCAAAGGCTGTGCATGGGTTCTCTCTGCCCTTAATTGTCCACTTTCCTCCCTAGGAGATTTACTTATGGAGGAGTTTTCACTGCCGAGATGATTATAAGAAGACTCTTAAACTCTTAGCTGTGTTTTCACCTGGTTTCATTCTAGAGCCTCAGATGGCCCGAGATGAGTAACCAGTGTAGGAGTGTGGAGACTGGAGGAAATGCAGAGTCGCAGAAACAGTGTATTCTCTTTGCTTGGGTAAGGAGCGAAATGAAATGCTCTATATGGAAGACAGAAGACCCCTACATTGGTTTGTGATGCAGCATGACATTTCTATCCCTTTCTACCCAGCAAGGGATAAAAAGGAGCTATCATTAAACGGACACTTGTCCTTATCTACTATCCCCATGTCACCTCACAGAGACCCAGGATCAGAGTAAGTGCTGCTGGAAAGGCAAATCATGATTGTCACACATGACTAATGAAGCCCCCCAACGGGCATTCCAAGATGGAAGAAGCTAAAGAGTCAAAAGAGCCAGATAGCATGTTTTGTAGCCAGACCGATGGGGTGTCAATGCTGAGGGAGCATTGGGAAGATGTTTCTGTATTTTTGATAAGCTTCACCCAGATTTTCTTCTCCTTGGTGTCATCCTTTCTTTTTACATTCCTCCTTGGTCTCTTCTATAGGGACATACTCCTGGCTGGATCACTTATATAATGGCTGTGTTTTTCAAAGCAAAGTTCCACAACTGATTAGCTGTGAGTTCTTGGGGAAGTCATTTCTCATTTTTTTAAGCCTCAGTGTCCTCATCTGCAAAATAAACATGGTACCTACTCATAGGATTTCAGTGAAGTTTAAAGGATATACATGTACAACACTCAGCTCAGAACAAGGCACCAAGTATTCAGCCAGTCATTCAACAAATATTTATTGAGTATCACCCATGTGCAAGACCCTCTGGTCGGTGCTAAGGAAGGAACGGTAGACAGATAGATAGACATTATTTCTGGCCTCCTGGTACTGGTAGGCCAGTGGCTCTGTGTCTTTGGTAAATGCCAGTCAACATCAAAAGCAATTAGGGACATTTTAGCCAAAGCCAAGGATTTGCCAGGTCACTGAACAGAGGCATCCACAAACTCAAACATTGAGGCTTTCACTTCCAGGATGCACTATCCAGTGCTGCACTCTTGTTTGTCTCTGGACATGGGGTGAATTTTTGTCTGTACAACCTGCACCTCACCCCCCGCAGTAGAAACTCAAGGAGATAGATTCAGAGGCTGGGTAAGAGTTGGTCTCCAACAACCTCTGCATTGCTTCAAGGAAAGCATTTAAAGCAGTAAGTTGCAAACTCTGATTCTTACCCCCACTAGCACTAATTCACGGATAGGGGACATCCACATTCACAGTTCTGTTACCTCCTAAAATATTCCTAGCCTTCCCCCACAAGGCACAAAATTAACCTCTATCCTAGATTACAATATAGAGCCCAAGAAGGTGGGTACCTCCTGCTCATTCTCAGAATTTCCTGTGCTTTCTGGTATAGGATAGTCCATCCACCTATCCAATCAGCCAGATAGCCAGCCAACCATCCATTTATCCATCTATCCATCCATCCATCCATCCATCCATCCATCCATCCATCCATCCATGCATACATCCATCCTACCTACCTCTAGCCATCCAGCCAGCCAGCCAGCTGGCCAACCAGCCATTTATCCTGCCCTGGGCCTGACACTGTACTCAGTTGTAGGGACTAATAGTAAGATAGTAAGATGTGGATACTGCTCTCATGGATCTTACATCCCAGCATGTGAGATAGATGATTAAACTAACAAATTGCTTTACAAATTGCTTTGCATTTATCTCAGCTACCCCTACCTTCCAGCAGTTCATGCATAAACCTCTACCAAATTATATGAACAGACACATAAACTGGCCTCCTTCTTTATATGTAACTTTTCTCTGACTTCACAATTCAAACAAACAAATGACAACAGCAACAAACCACTTGAGTTTGTTAAGATTCACAATAGTGTCCCAATACCAATTAGAAAAAAATAATGTTCTGGGGGATTCCAAAATATGTATAGAACTGGCATACCTGGAGAGAGAAGAGCCAGGAAACAGAATGTTAACTCTGTCGCATCATCACAATTTAAAGTTCAGCCCAATATAGAGAATAGAACAGGGCCTCTCAAGGGGAACACTCCTGGGTTTGAACAGAGGATATACCACTTACTGGCTGGGTGACCTTGGGCAAGTTGCTACTCTTTCTGAGACTCAGTTGAGAGCAGGGATTATAAAGCTACCTCACTGGGTAGTTGTGCAGATGGGACACAATAACAGGTGAAATGTCCTCTTGTAGGATATGGTGTCTGCCCACCCCCCTCTTCACTAAGTCTTTTGTCTTCCTATCTTAGGGACTGAATGCCTTTCCTCCCCACTCATACCTTTAGCTCTTCAGTAATTGTACACCTTGTCAGCAACATCACTCTTCACTCCTCCCCTCCATATACATTCAGGGAAGAATACACTCTTTATGTTTCTATGGAAACACCACAGGTTTCCATTATAATCATTAGGGCTTAGGAAGCTCCCCACCCCCCTCCTGCAACTGTCCCCACTGGTCTTGACAATTTAAAGGGGATTGAAAGTAACTTTCTTTTCAAGGACAGGCAAATAGCAGAGTATAGAGAAGCATGTACACTTTGGAAAGAAATTGATTAATGTTTTTTAGGCCAAAGCAATTTATTAACATAAAGGAAAATTGTCACTTTTCTTCTTATTCATCCATTTGACAAACTACTGTTTAGTTTGGAGGGGAGGAGAGGGAGTATATTTTGTTTTGGTAGCAGCTGCCTTATAAATAGGCAGGGGGCAGTGCCCTCTCTCATCTGTTTTCATTTTGAAAAAAAATTGGTAAGAATTCAAATAAATTCTTAGCAGAGGATTCTTTATAGATTCTGGGGATTGACTGTCTGCCTTGGGCTTGGTATCAAGGTAGAACACCAGTAACTTTTCCAACCTCACCTCCACTTCTTATTTTCCTCTTAATCTCCCTACCCTGACACCCTTAGCATTTGCTGCCACTCATATTCCATAGTCTGGAGGAGAGAGGTGTTGAGTGCTTAGCTTGTGCAGAGCTCTGCACACAACTTGGGGCAAAGGGTGGTCAAGAAGTTGTTGCGGTATAGGCTTCAGGCCTGGAACCATTGAGATAGTCCAGAGGTTAGTCCTCTGTGAGGTTAGTCCTCTGAAGATGCATGGAATACCTAACACCTGGTCCAGGGGTGCCCAACTCACTGGGGAGTCTTAGAGACCTTTCTGCCCAAGATGCCTGTGCATGGCACCACACTGCGCTTAGAAAGTGAGCTGTGTGGAAAGCAGGAGTGGAAGAGAGCTTTCGGGTTTTCTTCTTGAGGGCACCTCACTAATCTAGCTGACAGATCAGTGCTTTAGCCATCATGCTAGGTGAAAAGTAGAGGATGTTTTTCTAGGTAATTGGAAGGAGCGAGAAGCCTAAGTCATGGCTTGTCTGGAATAAGAAATAGAGAAGCAAAAAGTAGATAAATACATAAGTAGATAAGCAAACAAAAGAGCCAGGTTCTAGATGCAATATCTTGGCTGGGCAAACTGAAGTTGGGTGAGCCAGAAGGAGATAAAAGTTTATATAGGAACAAACAGTAGAAACGTCTTACTTTTAGATAGCACTTTCATATTGCAAACCTTTCAGATCTGTGTTTTTATTTTACCCGTACAATAGCCCAGGAAGATGGGAAGATTGTTATCCCCATTTAACTGACAAAGGGGTTGGCAAAGGGAAGTCACACCATGAGTTATGATCAGAATCTAAGCCTGGTTTCCTGACTCCCAGTCCTTTGTTTTTCCTAAAGAGATCAAACGCTTTATCCCAGGGTTTGGCTATTACGGGAGGTCTTATTCTAAGAAGAAAGGAAGAATGAGAGTACCTGCAGAGTGTTAGGTGAGGACATTTAAATGAATAATAATAACTCTAATGAGGATTGGTGCCTGGGTGGCTCAGTTGTTAAGCGTCTGCCTTCAGCTCAGGTCATGATCCCAGGGCCCTGGGATCGAGCCCCGCATCGCATCTCATCGGGCTCCCCACTCGATGGGAAGCCTGCTTCTCCCTCTCCCACTCCCCCTGCTTGTGTTCCCTCTCTCACTGTGTCTCTCTCTGTCAAATAAATAAATAAAATCTTAAAAAAAAAGATAGCAGTAATGAGGAGAAGTAGGAAGGTGGGGAGGAAGAGGAAGTGGAGAGAGAGGAGGGGTGGCAGGAAGACAGGGAGAACTACCACTACTCTCATTTATGAAGTTTCATCTGGATTATGGACACTATACTACAAGTTCAGTAATTCTCTCATGTCTCATGTAATTCTCACAACCCCATGAGAAAGATATTAACTTCATTTTACACACGAAGAAACTGAGGCAAGGAGAGGTTAAATATTCTGTCAAGAGTACACACTAGGAAGAGACAGGGCCAGGATTTGTGCGCCTACACTGTCCAGCTCCAAAGCTTGTATACTAAGGTATACTGTGCTGAAAGGACCCAGTAGTCTCTAGCTGTGTGAGGTCCTAGTTGCCAAATGTGTATGGGGGGTGGGTGGTGAGGTGGTGCTGATCAAGGCCTGGTGTACCTTAATGACCTCACAACCCTCTGTGAAACTAGACCAAACCCAGAGCTGGGCAGCATGGAGGGCACTTTATGACCCAGCTGACCAACCCACTTCATAATAGTGTTTCTAGCTTACAGGGCAGTTCTGACCATGAGGCTGCATTCCCAGAGAAGATGGGTACCCCGTTAAGAGGAAGCTTACTCAAGGTCATATAGGGACCCAGCAATCTTGGGTCTACTGTAGGCTGCTGAGGTCTGTGGTGGGCTTTTTGCACTTCCTTCTTAGCAGGTGAGTCTTGCTCTTGTATAAAGAGAAATGGTGACAAGCCACTGCCATAAACCATACATTCCAGGCAAGGTGGCTGAGACATTAATGATCCTCAGCATCTCCCTGAAGACAAAACATCTTCCAAACCCCTCTCCATCTTTTCATCATCTCTGTCAGAATGCTTCTGTGGCCCCTCTTGCCATAGAACCCAGGTGCACCACAGATTCATTGACCTCCTGCAACTTTCTTTTTTAAAGAATTAGCTGTAAGAATCAATGGAATTAACGAGGATAGTTTGGTTCCCCTCCACTTGGATAAATCACACCACTTTGGAAAGTGTCTCTGGGGAAGAATTACAGTCTGGGAAGGTAGGAGCTTTTGTTAGTTTGTTCCCCCCCACCAGCCTGGAAGGGATTTTGTTCCTAATGCTTTCTTCTAATGACCAGTTTGCTCATTATTTATCGGGTATAATTTTAAGCTTCACAACTTTAGCCATTTTAAGTTGGCAAGTGTACCCCTCCTCCTAGGGCATCTGTCTGCTGACGAGTCCTCAGAGAATTGCAGGTTCCCTTCTTGATACATTAATAAGTAGGACCAAGCTGTAGAAATCTTCACTGCTGATCGCTGTCTATGAAAAAAATCTGCCCTGCCTTCTGTAGCTCTGTGTCAAGAAGGTCTTGAGGTTAGGCCCTCAGAAATGGCAGGTCATCTCAGAGAACCTTAACATGTACATTCACTGATTATGCAAGGTCAAAGGTAAGAGGTAGGCACAGGAAAATCTCCTGAAAGCAGGATCGGTTTGAGCTCTGGCTGCATTAAATCTTGGACAAGTTGTTCATGGAACCCCGTTGAGTCTCAGTTTCCTCATCTGTAGAGTGATACCAACAACCATACCCACATTTTAGGGTTTTTGGGAGTCCGAAATGAGATGATACTTGTACAGTGTTTAGCAAAGTGCCTGGCACTGTGCCTGGTTCAACAAACTAATGATTGTTCCATTAACTTGATAGAGAAATAAAAATTGGGTCGTTCTGTGGTCAACTATGACCTCTGTGCCAACAGCCATCCATTTGTTATTCCTGTGAAATTCTAAACTTGATTGATTTTATATTTATGGTATGTTTCAGCCTCTTTAGCTATTAATGCATTAAAATAGGTTTCATTTTTATTTCAGATAAATTGCTGATGCTATAAATCCTGCTTTCTCCTTGCATTCTAGGGAGAAGAAGAAAGGGATAAAGCTACTGAAAGAAATGGGGGCTAGAAGCAAATGTCTTGGGGATCTACCTTTCGGGGCTCAGAGAAATTTCCACATGTACTCCAAACTCTATGTCTGTTTCCTACAAAAGAGAGAGTTTGAGCCATGCTTGGTGGCAGTTGTTTGGGGGATGCTGGATGGTATTGCCATAATGTCCCTCTTCCAGCATTTGCAATAAACACTGCTCAGTCCATATTGAAATGTGGTGAGGGCTACAAATGCCTCTGGGATTACTAGAAAGAGCAGATATGCTGTGTAATTTATAATTATTTTTCACTGCGGACTTCATCGCTGGCCAGAGGGAGGACTGTGGTTGGAAGGCGAAGCTCGCACAGTTCACCCAGCTCTACACTGGCAGAGCATCAGAAGCAGACAAAAAGAAAATACTAAATAATTTAAGTGGGAAGTGGGTTACTAAACCCACAGGCCTGGGTGCATATTGCATTTCTAGTAAAATAATGCCTTTTTCTCTAGTTAGGTAACAGCTTTAAGTGACAGGCAAGGCTAGGACCCAGTGGTCAGAAAGCTTCACCACAGAAGGAAACTCAAGGGAGACACTCAGCACCTCTGAGTGTATAACCCTAGGTGGCTCATGTTAGTCTCCAGAGCCTCTTTCTTTGGTAAGGTGCAGGTCTGGCTTTTCTCCTGCAGGGCACACGGCTGTAAGGCTTTGTCCTATGTTCCAGAGAGCTCTTTCTGATGCGTTTTGAATATCAAAACTGTGAGGGAGTGACACCGGAAACAATGGGAAAGCTGGTTGTTGGGTACAAAGGGTGGTGCTTGCAGCCAAATCTCCTTTTGAATATCCTTAACTTCTCTGTCTGGTTCAGAAGGAGTTGTAACAGTGGAAGAATCAATAATGGTGAAAAGGCAGCCCGTGGTCTGTGGAGCTTGAGGAAGTGAGGATGGTGGTGGAGGCTCCTGGCATTCGGTGTCATGCATATTACCTGGTTCAGGAGCATAGGGTGACTACACCTGTCTGGTGAAGAGGGGGTGGTGGTGTGGGGCAGCACTTTGCATACCCACCCTAACTGGTATTTGTGATTGCTCCTCCAGGACTTGCCAGAGGATAGTCCTAGCATTTGGGCTCTTGGCTTTGGAGCAGAATCAGGCTTTAATTGGTCTTAACCTTAATTGGAGGAGGAATGTCAGCAGGGATTGCCATTCCCTTCCTGATCTCAGATGAGGCCTGAGGAGCTGGGAGATGTGGCAGGAAGGAACGATTACAAATGGAGGCCCTAAGTAATGCATAAGGCAAGCCTGGGCCCCAAAGTGGACTGACAGAGACTCATTTTCCCTTCTCTTTGGAAACAGGAGGCCTCAGAAGTTACGCTTTACTATATGAGCAAGGCCCCTGACCTCCTCTTCCTTTCCTGTTGCATCCACTCTCACATGTACCCCCTTGTTAGATCTGTATATGATCACCTAACCCTATAATTAGTAGAAAGGTAAGTCATCTTTCCAATGATGCATTTAAAACAAAAACTGTTTGCTGAGCTATTTTATTAGCAAGAATTTTCTTTTCATGGGCATGTAGGCTGGTTGTCACAAAAGTTTCTAGTAAATCAACTGCCATCTCTTCCTTTCAAGACCCTGGTTTTGGGGCGCCTGGGTGGCTCAGTCATTAAGCGTCTGTCTGCCTTTGGCTCAGGTCATGATCCCAGGGTCCTGGGATGGAGCCCCGCACCGGGCTCCCTGCTTGACAGGCAGCCTGCTTCTCTCTCTCCACTGCTTGTACTCTCTCTCTCTTGTGCTCTTTCTCTCTCTCTCAAATAAATACATAAAATCTTAAAAAAAAAAAAAAGACCCTGATTTTACCTAATTGAATGTCTCTTAAGCTTTATTGGGATCAGAGCTTCCCAAGGAGCTTGCTATAACTTCAGACTCCCATCCTTCACCCCACCCCCCGCTCCAGCAGGTTTGGGGCTTTGTGAAGGCCAGCAACCAGGATTCAGACACCCAGGAGACTCCCATGCAGGTGATCCATGATCACCCTTTGAGAACATTAATTAAGGCCTGCATCTAAAATATAAACCCTCATGATGCCCTTGGCTGAGGGGAACTCGGCCATGTAGCATTCTGCGGACACCCCTCAAATAGGTCTGGTCTCTGAAGGCAGCATGCTGTGGAATCTAACTAGCAGGCCCTAGAACTGAGTCCCAATCTTGTCATTGCCACTTACTAGCTTCAGAGTAACTGTGCATATGCCTCACTTTCTCAGTCCCAATTGTCTAATCTGAGTATTGTGCAAGTACCTGAGCCTCAGTTACCTCATCTGCAAAATGGGAGTATTTTTATCTGTCTCACATGATGGTGAGGATTAAATGTGAGAACAAAAGGCATTTATAATGACCAGTAATAATAGACACTCTCTTCTTATTTCTTTTTCCTAATCTTCTTCCCAATAGATCTCTGCCCTCAGCTAGCTGTTATAATTATAAAAATCATCAAAAAAAAAAAAAGTCAAATAAACTGACCTCCTATTAGATGTGAGTTGTTTATGAATCTGAGAGTTTAATCTGGCTGTATTATTATTGCTACTGAAACAAATCATCACAAATTTAGTGGTTTAAAACGACACAAATGGTACTCTTAGAACTCTGGGGATCAGAAGTCCTCCAGAACTATAAATCACGGTGTCAGCAGAGCTGTGTTCCTTCTGGAGGCTCTGTGAGAGAGTCCGTCCCTTGCTTTTTCCACCTTTTAGAGGCTGTCCACATTCTTTGCTTATGATTTCCTCTCTGGAACCTGTTTCTGTTGTCATATCTCCTTCTCTGACTCTGCATTTTCTGCCTCCCTCTTCCTTTTATAGAGATCCTTAGTATTTAATCGGGTCCACCTGGACAATCCAGGCTACTCATCCCATCCCAAGATCCTTAACCACATCTGCAAAGTCTCTTTTGCCATGTAAGGTAACATATTCACATATCCAGGAATTAGAATAGGGACATCTTTCAGGATCATCATTCTACTCACCACTCTGGGTTTTGATATTTTACCAAGAGAGACTGCAGATCTAATGTCTTAAACCCGTTTCCCAAAGAGATCACTGGGGCAGTTCAGATACCATAGAAGGGAGATACTTATTTGAGCATGGAGGGAGTTTGTGGTTTGCCACAAATCAAACTTTGCCTTTCCAACCACAGCCGGTACAGAAGTACTGGGCAATAATGTTGGATGGCCGTGATGAACAAGGATCTCAATGTCCTATGAAATTGCAACAAGCTCTCTGATTAATCGAAGAAAGATTTGATTAGATTCTATCTTGTTTAGAGTATGTAGCATTCCAGGTATTTGAAAGTCAACAATCTTTGTACTACATTCGGTTGTTGTTTGATTCAGTTCAAAAATATCTACTGAGGACCTGCTGCATAGAAGCCTTCCTTCCCCAATAAGAACATTTGATTAATTAAGACCCTCCACTTCCCAACCAAGAGTAGGTTTTACTTTTGGGCAATCTAAATAACTATCTCTAACCCACCACTGCTTTTTATCCTTGCCCCAGTCAATGTAGCCATTTCCTTTTTTGACAAATATCTACTGAGCATCAACTGTGTACTAGACACTGGCCCTCAACTTTGAGATATTAGCCGTCTGCTGAAGGAAAGAAACTCATCAACACTATGTTACAATGCAATAGGATAAATGGTATAGCAGAGGAACATGCATGCTATGGGGTTCCACCATAGGAAGGAATGTAAGGTTATCCAGAAGAACTGGCTTTTAAGCTGCAAGAGAAAATTTCCAGACAAGACGGGGCAGAAGAGGCATTCCAGGAAATGAGAGAACTTATGCAAAGGCACCAAAGCATGATAGAACACACAGTATTTGAAACTAGCCAGAGTTCTCTGTGGCTGAGGAGAAATAGGAGACCCAGCAGGTAAGAAGGTTAATATCACATTCAGAGGGCCCTGAAAAATTAGCTAAGTGCAGCAACAGAAACCAGGGCAAAATTGTTTAGCAGGGGAGTGACATGTTGAGATTTTACTTTTCAGGTACTTTAGCAATCTGTGTGGAGGATTACCTGGGATGGGGCAAAAGGGACTTACGGCAAAAAGATGAGGTAGTGTTCAAGTGACAAATGATGAGGGCCTTGACTGACCAGAGACAGAGGGGAAGAGGCTAAGGGGATGGATTTAGCAAGTAGGATTAGTAGCCAGTTTGATGTGTGCTGTGAAGGAGAAGAGTGAGGCAGTGGGAACTAAGGTTTATGATGTCATGGTTAATGATGTTGAGCAAAGTAAGAAATAATAGGAAGAAAATAAGGAGTGTGTTTTGATAAATGGTGAATTTGAGGTGGCTTTGGGATACCAACATGGGAATATTTATAGGTAAACAGAGAGAGAGAAAGAGCAATCTCATGAAAAAGGTAGGGGAGGGTGGTGTCACAGAAATAAATTTAAAACCCGTGAGTGCAGTGGAAACCATGAAAAGAGGCTAAGGCTGAGAAGAGGAGGCAGGAGAGAGCTGTTCAGGTAGACCCCCATACACTCAACAGCTCTTTTGCTGCTCTCTCCTCTCCAGCATCTTTTAAACCTTCCATGGCCAACCTCCCCCTTCACCCATTTCAAATGCTAAGTTTGCAGCTTGCTCTTTATTAGCATTTCCTAAGCAACACGCTTAGATGGGAGAAGAAATTTTTTTTTTTTTTTTAATGAGAAAGACTTCCTATTCTTTCCCCTAAAACATCTGAGGCATTTTACAACTTAGACCAAGCAGATTTTTTCTGGGATTTGTGTCCAGAAAATAAATGCATGATTGGTGTAGCCAAAGACCTCCAAAGAGACTCGGTGATTATTTTTTTAGAGTGACCGTGAAGACAAAGTGCTGGAAAAGCAGAGAACAGCTGAGGGATGGAGGAGGGATGTGGCGTGGAGGGACACAATGGCCTTGAGAAGAGGAAAGGAGCTTATTCCTTAGGACAGCGTCTCTCAAACTTCATGGTTCATTCACCACCTTCCAGGCCTTTGTGAAGCTCCCCACACCATCTGCATGTTTACTTACTTTTTTTTTCTCTCTAAATCAATTCACTTTTAAACTTGAACACTTATCCAAAACAAGAATATCACTTTTGAAAGTGGAGACTTGCATCACTTGCAATGAATATATGGAGGGACTAGTTTTCAAGGTTAAAAACTTCAGTAAAAACTTTAAAACCCTCTGTTTGGATACTGTTGCTTGCCTATGGCTATGAACCTGAGAGCGGCTTTCTCTTGGCAAAGAAGTGTGATAAGCAAGCATTAGAAAGGCTTTGAAGATACTCTAGTACCAAACTCAGATTTCCCCTGTTAGATAATCAGAGGAATTGAATTAAATTTAAAAAAAGGACAATCTTCTCACCAGGTAATTCAGTGTTACTTAATGTTGGTACCACGGGTGGCGTTCACCCAACCCTTTGAGTAACTTGTCCTAGGATTAACACTAAAGCGGTGAGGAGATTGGGGACTAAACAGCCTGGGACCAGCTTAAGGTATAGAGGCAATTCCCACACTCTTCCCTTGGTACCTATAGTAGTCACAATTCCAAGGAGCCCATCCTCCCTGCCGTATGCAAGCCCCTGGGAGCCCCTGAGAGTTAGGCATGGGATCTGTAGGTATTGGTATAGTGCTGTTCTCCTTGGTGAGGTAGGATCTGCCAGAATGATCCATGGTAAGAAGAAAGCCAAGGGGCAAGGGGTTGGGGCACCCAGAGGGCTGTTCTTGGAGCAGGGAAAATGAATTGGATAGAACAAATGACCTCTCGATGGAAGCAAGTAGCATAGCCATAGCCTTTGGCTAATGAGGCCACTTGGAAAACTTTATGTGTTGCTAACTTAGCAGCAACATCTCCGCAGAAGACCCAGCAGGCAACCTATCAGGCGCCCATGTGCTTTATGTACAGTGATGGGGACTGGGCCCATCCATCATCAGGGAGAGGGACTACAGCTTAACAAGGCCTGAGGATGAGTATTTCACATCGCTTGTTCATCAGTTTGTAAGATCTGACTTCCCAGGACACAACACAAGGTTTGAAGTCATTTGAAATGTTAAAAAAAAAAAAAAAATGACAACTCTCATCTTCCCACTTTACTCTGATGGGGATGTTGTTCTGATCTCTTTGCTTTCATCAAATTAATTGCCCGTTCCTTCGCAATGGCTTAGATACAAGGCTGTAGATACTGTCTGGGAGAGCAGTCTGGCTTTGAATGGTAATAAGGGATGGACGCATACAATGGCTGTTCTTGGAAAACTGGAAAGGGATGTGTGTGTGTGAAGGTTTGCTAACCTGTGCAGGGGTGTAACTTAATTTAGAATGTTTGCTTGGGATGTTTGAAGTACATACTAGAAAAATGCAAACATTCTCAGACTTTTGGAGGTCATAGTTTAGCCAAATATTGCCACTTTTAATTCAGCATAGAACATCAGAACGTCAGGACCGAAAGGGAACATAGGGACAATTTAATTAAAAGCCCTCACTTTTCAGATGAGGAAACTCAGAGGCCAGAAATGATTTGTTCAAGACCAGGCCATGAAACTCACAGTAGATTGAGAAATAACCCCTTGTCCTTTTTACTTACAGACCTCAATAAAAAGTCATCTAAAGATGGTAGAAAATACAGCATCCCCTGCTGAAAAAAAGAGACCATCCAAAATTTAAATGGAAGTTCATTAAAAGTCATTCTTCTTGTTTACGATGAATAGTTTTTTGTCCTCCCTAAATATCTAGACATTCAATAGTTTTTGTCCTCGTAGTGATTAGGAAATTTGCTTACGATAGGAGATAAAAAAAAAAAAAGGAGTAAAAAGTTAGGAAATTGATAAGACTGCCTATTTACATGTTCTAATACCACAGGCCTTTTCCAGGGCTCCCTTTTCTGAGGGGATATTTTACACTGTGATAAAGGGCATTTCCTGTGAGTGGTTGTGAAACTTGTGTTGGTGTGAAAAGACATGGTCCTGTGACCCCCAAGCATAAGGAGTTGACAGTTCACTGAGAAAATGCCCAAGGTCCGAGGCCCTAAGTATAGGAGCCTCCTGACTTCCATTTCCAGCACCCCTCTGCCCCGCAATCCCTTGTTAGGATGAAATCCCAGGATTGCACTAGAGAGAAAGAGAGATTTTAGAAAGAAGACACAGACAACACAATCGGGCTTCAATTTGCTCAGGCTCTAGCTGCCTTTGTCCTCTGAGATAGAAAAGTAATAGCGAAAGCTTGACTGTATACTTTAGTCAAACAAAATTAGATGCCATCAACTGATGGCATCAAATGATGGCTTTTGACCACTTTTCTACCATGCCACCGAAAGTGGACTGCCAGCTAAGGGGGCATTGATCTTTCTAGTAATAACAGTAATAAGCCCTTGCATTTGTACAAAGGTTTGCAATTATACAAGACATTCACAAAAATGAGCTGATTTACTCCTCGTGGCAACTCTTACTAGGGATAATTGTCCCCACTCAACAGATGAGGCAACTGAGCCCCAGGCAGTTGAGCAGGCATCAGACTTGGGGATTTTGACTTCCAAGTTTAGCACACTTGCCACTATATGAGTTTTCCCATCTACCACTTACAAAAATCTACTTTATTGTAGCAACCTTACCCTCCGCTAGAAGGAAATGATGTACTTAGTAATGAACGCAAAGTGCTTAGCACAGTTCTTGACACATCTTACGTACTTGGCAGGTGATAGCTACCGTTGAGGAAGAGGCAGGGCAGTGGAATAATCATCACAGGGCTTGGGATCAGAAAGACCTGGATTTGAGTCCTGAGTCTGACCCCTCCTGCTCTCTGAAAATGTTTAATGCAAACTGGGTCACATGGCTTAGCTTCCCTGAGGACATTGACACCTGCCTCACAAGGTGTAACTGTGAAATGAGATACAAATATGCACGCAGAGCTTAGCGCGGTGCCTATACTTACTGTGAAGTAAGTGTAGGGCAATTAATGGGATTTGCTCATAGACCTTATTGTAAGGAAAGGAAGCAGTGTCTGCCTTGGAACCAGATGTTAACATTTCATAGTTGAACACCTTGGTTTTTTTTTTAGGTTTCAGGTATTCAAAGGCCTCCTCTCTTTGCCTCTCTCTTGACTTTCGGTGTCTGAGTTTACGAGGGTGTTCTATGGCCCCCACAGCTTCTGTGCTCTACAGAGCAGGCCTTGGTTGTGGCCAGGTACCTGTATATGATGCACGCCGTGTTCTGGCAGGTACTGCAATTGTTGAGATCTTGACCAGTTCGATAAAAGTTGCGCCTGCAAGATAGAGCATTTCCTGGATAAATCCATGGGCAAAAGCCCCATGGGTTGCACACATTCTAGCTACCGGTTTCCTACAGCATAGCATTACCCCTCTTATCAGTAGCAATGCTCTAGAGTTGCATGGCAAATAAACAAGAAACCCGCAATAATGGGACCTCACATTTCTAGAGGGCTTTATAAATGTTTAAGCACTTTCATATCTGTTTTCATGCTGACGATAAGCCAGTGAGATGAGTCAGTTATTCTTACCTGCACCAATAGTTAGGGAAACTGAGGGACTTTGCAAATAGAAGGGAGATTATTAAAACCCCTGACCATTTCGTTCAGTGCATTTCTCCGTATCACCACAGTGCTTCTTTCTTATAAGGCAGTGTTGGGTCTGATTCATATCAGCAAATGCCAGTTAATAACTTCTTCCCTCTCCTACCCTTTTGTTGATTAGCTTTAGCCATTCCTTCTTCCCAGTCTTTAGGGGGCACTTTTTCAAAGGAAAGCATTCCATACCTAAACAAATCACTGCCTTCCCCTCCCCAGACTGGTGCTGAGTCACCCAGGAAAGCATTCTGTGACTTTTTCTCTTTGCAGAATTGTGATCTCATTTCAGTACCTATTTAGTGGATCAGTGATGGACTGGCCAAATCCATCAAAGTGGTTAGTGGAGGGGAAGATCAACAGTAACCTCAAGTCCTTTGTAACAAACACACAAATAACTAAAATCCTGTGCAAATACAGCAACTTGCTAGAAGGATGGACTTGGGGAAGTAGCTGTGTGCTGTCATCTTCTGCCATCATTCCGTCTCATTATAAAAATACTTTTTGACCCTGTTATTTCACTGCCCCCCTTTCTCCAGTCTGTTGATATTTGGAAACCAAAACAAATAGCAATGGAAATCCACCAAAGCCTAGAAATGAATGAAACCCATTCGGAACAAAGGGAGGCCATTGGTTATGATTTGGGGAAACCACAGAACCTCAAAGACTTTGGAGACATTTTATTAACAGAAACCAGTGCTCTCTCTCTCTGCCCCTGTCCCGGCAAATGGCTTAACCCAGTAGTTTTCAATATATAAAAAAAAATTCACCTTACCCTTCTGTGAGAGCTCGAGCTTTCTCCAAATCTTGAATTACATTCAAAAGGACTTTAATTTTCTCTTGGTTCGAGTGCAGAGATTCCTCCACGGATTGCAGCCTGCCTTGGAGATCACAGAGTTCCCCCTGTGCCAGGTGAATTGGATTAATCCCACCAGTCTCTCCATTGTTCTGAAGTTTGGTCTCCCTTCTTGGAAGAGGAGATGGGAGGTGATTGCTTCCTGAACAGTTTTGAAACTCCATGGTGTCTGACTGGGTGGGGTTCTTTGCCATCTGCTCCCGACACATGGGGGCAGAAATTGACACGCTGTTAGTTTTGAGAGACAGTAGATCCTGGTGATTGTTACTCAATGAAGAACAGTCTGAAGCCCCTCCTGAATGGGTGGGCTGGCTGTGGAAGCCTGGTGAGGGAGAGCTGTGAGTCCGTGGAGGTGACGAAATACATGTTTCCTTTGACTGAGGTGACAGTGGGCCAAGGTCTTTGTCATCAGAGTTGTCTTTGGGCAAGAGCAATTCAGGTTTAAGTTTTCCTGTGCCTGGCATGTAGTTGGCATCGCTGGTGGCATCTAAGCAGGAAGGGGATCTTTCTGAACCTGATAGTGGCACTGTTCTCCCATCACCTGGACACGGGTCAACCAGAGGATGGACGGAGTTGCTTTTGTCACCTGACCTGTCTGGGCTGAGAGTGGACTTTCTAGCTGCCCAGGGAGGACTGTGGTAAATATCATCTGGGACCTGAATGGTAGCAGTTGCTTTCTCTGAGGGCCTCCAAGTCCCTGCTTCCAAGCATACGCTAATAGGCCCATTGCTTTGCACCTTGGACATTCTAGGAGGAAATGGGTGGGATACTTTGACTCTTCGAGGCCCATCCTCAAGATGCTGAGCCAACCTTAAGTAGGCAAGTTCTGAGGATACAATGTCCTGTTCTGAGAGGTTGCCGTTGACCTGGATGGCACTTTGGGATGCTGTTGGCATTTCTACCAGGGACTTGCTGGATGGGAGTCTCTTCCTTTTGAAAACTGGGAAATGCTTCCTAAGACTGGGGGAGGTTTGGATCGCAATGTTCCGAAAGCCCCCTGCCTTCTGGGACCTGGGGAAGGAGAGTGAGTAGGTGGGGAGGTGATGGTGCCTGGAGGCCTGAGTCTTGCCCATCACAGCTGGGTCCTCAGATGCTTGGATGTCAACCTCAGCTAGGCCAGGTGGAGTCTTACTGGTCCCATCTTCCTTGAAACGTACCTGCTGAGATTTGCTCCTGCGATGGTGAGGTTGTTTCACGAACTCCACTGACTCTAGGCTGTTACGCTTTAGAAGCACAGGCCGCACTTTCATATTTTGCTGGGCCATTGAGCCTCACTTGGAAGGATTGGGACCATACACTTCTCCGGGGCACATTGCCTTAGGTCTTTGGAACAGCATCTAATGATGGCATCTCAGATGCGGAGATCTGCCAGCCAGGATGAAGTGGTCCTCTCCTCTGTGTATGGGAGGCTCTGTTGGCCATTCCCAGCCAGTAGATTCTCCTTGGGAGCTATCCGTAATGCTCTCCCTGCCGTTAAAATTCTATTTCATCGTGGTGATAACTGCCACTTAGATAAACAATGAGTTAGGCTAATCATTAAACATCTGATCTACCAAGAGAGCTGGTGGGCTGTTTATCAAGAGAGGCTGGCAGGCGGTTCTGATCCCGGAAGAAGCTTGCTGTCTTGAACGAAAAGACAACAAAAGTACCATTTAGGGGATAGCGCCAGACTCCCAGTGTGTGAATTCCAAAAGAAACCTGCGACGTCTGGAACATACGGCTTCCTTTCCCAGAGCATCAATTTCCACTGTAGAACTGTAGGAAACTTAAACACATCTTCTTTCCGGAGCATGTAAACAGGCGGGGAAATCAGTGACCTGGGGGCTGGCTTCTTTGAGGATACATGATGCCCCTAAGGGAACATCCCCATTTGTGTCAATCACAAGTTCCTCCTTTGGGGCCATCGCTTTCTTTCATGCTGTTTCCTTGTTCGTCACAAAACCCAGTGGGGTGTGGCCAGGATAGGATTGAGGCATCCGAAGGCATTCAGAGGGCAGAATCACTGTCTGAGTGTCTTGGCTGAAGTGCACATGTAGGCAAAGTGAGCCCCGTTCGCAGCCTCTGGAAATCTGAGTGAGAACTGAGACCACCCGGCCTGGGGGCAGGGGTCTGGGCCTGGCAGTCCTGCCAGCAAGTGAGGAGTGTCTGAAAGGGAAGAGAGAAGGGTTGCAACTGAGAATGCAGTTTGGACCTGGGTTTCTCTCCAAATACCAGCACCCTGCCTGACCAAGTCCTTTAGGGTGGCTCTTCTAGGAGTAAGTCAGCTGCAGTGCCCCTCTTTCTGTTCCCCTAGTGAGCCAACCACCTTGTGGCCGCAAGACCTTGGAACAAAATGCCTGTCTGCCTAGACCATTTCCTCCTCCCACTCCCAGGCATCACCCAGCGAACTCTTATTCATCTTTGAAGTCCCAGCTTATATGTCACTTCCTCAGGGAACCTTTCCAAGGACTCCTCCCTCATATACACCTTCAGTTCTAGACCACAGCAGGACCCTCCTCTGCCTTCTTGGCACATCCTTCATAACACAAACTGCAGCGGTCCTGAAAGAATCATTTATTTAGTGTGTATTTTCCCCACTAACCTGTAGGCTCAGGATGACAGGGGCTGGAGCTTTTTTTTTTTACTGCTTGGGTATTTCCAGCCTGCTTCTAGGCTCACTTTGGATGTATAATGAGCATTTGTTGAGAGAGTGGATCTCTTGGAAGCAAAGGAGGGCTGGGTATTGTGCAGAGGTCCTAGGGCGTCCTGCCAGTGCAACAGGGTGGTGAATTCCCTCTGCTTTGGCTGCAACATTTACTTAAGAACAAGATTTTCCCCTAATGTCTTCATTTTTCAATTGCTTTCCAGGAGATGAATGTGCATAAAATTATCCATGGAAGGTGTACCTTGTAATAAAAACAGTTACCATTTATTGAGTACTTATTTTTACCATACTAAGGCCTTTACATGCATTAATCATAACAGCTCACATTTACCAAGTGCTCACTAATGTGCCAGGTGCTGTTCTAGGCACTTTCCAAGCTATAACTCATTCATTCCCTGTCCTAGAGAGGTGGATACTATCATTATCCCTATTTTACAGCTGAAGCTGAGGCCCAGAAAAGTTAAGTAACTTGCCTAAGGACACACAGCTAGTGATGGAGCCAGTGTCTGAACTTACACAGTCTGTGCTCTTAACCTCTACACCCCATCGCCTTTCCAGTATTGCATTATCTCAGTAATCCTTACAACACATCTATGAGTATCGGAATCCTTCTTAGACTGATGAGGAAGCTGAGGTTCAGGGAAGGTAAGTACTCTGTGAAGGAGATGAGATGTAAGCCTAGGAGTCTGTGATTCAAAAGCCCGCGTTCTTCCCTGTGATGTTTTGACTTTGTCCCCTTGGGATCTGCCTGCTTTGT